>NC_073272.2:122262500-123512500 GCF_029289425.2 Pan paniscus
TAATTATGTACATTCATTAACAAAGGAAAAATCACATTTTAAAAATATTGTGATTTTGGGGGTCCACTATTCCACTCAAAAAACTTACATGCTGGAGTGAGCATGAAATAGGAGCATGAGTATGTTATTCCACAGCTGATCTCTCGGTTCCCATGGTACTCTAATATTGTGAGCATCTTGCCATGCTAAGTGTGGTTCTACAATTAAAATATATGTATTTTGTTTTGGTATACTATTGTTCCTAAACTCAAGCCAACTACTTTATCTGCTGCTGAAAAGAAGGGTTATCTATTTCAAACCTCGAGAAACTATTGTTTGCACTGAATCATTATGATACAATGTCATTTTCCTAAGTGATACCGTCCTAAGAGTTTTTGCACTGATGTTTAAATTCTAAACTCTATAAAAATTGTGGCCTGTAATCCCAACACTTTGGGAGGTCAAAGCAGGGGGATAACTTGAGGCTAGGAGCTTGAAACTAGACCTCAGCAAGACCCTGTCTCTACAAAAATAACAAATTAGTCGACTATGGTAGTGCACATCTGTAATCCCAGGGAGCCTGATTTGGGAGGATTACTTCAGCCCAGGAATTCAAGGCTGCAGTGAGCTCTGATGGTGCCACTGTACTGCAGCCTGGGTGAAAAAGTGAGACCCTATCTCAAAAAAAATTGTGAAGGAGGCAGTGCAAAATGGTGGAATAGAAGGCTCTAATGATTGTCTCCTCCACAAGGACATCAAGTTAACATCTACACAGAAAACAACACTTAATAAGTACGAAAAATCAGGTGTGCACCATAATACCTGTTTTTAACTTTGTATCACTGAAAGAGGCACTGAAGAGATATAAAAAATCAGTCTTAAATTGCTGATGCTACCCCTCCCTGACCCTGGCAGCAGCAGTATGGTGAAAAAAGCATCTCTGGGAACAGAAAGAGGCAGAACAAAGCAAATGTGAGGCATTGAACTCAGTGCTGTCCTGTTAGAGCAGAAAGGAAAACCAGCCCAAACTTAGCTGATGCCCACCCACAGAGGGAGCATATAAACCAGCCCTAGCCAGAGGGGAATCCCAGATCCCAGTGATCAAAACTTGATTTCCCACAAACTTTGCCACAGATGGTGACAGTGCTCTCTGTCTCCAAGTAAACTTGAAAGGCAGGACAGGCCATAGGGACTGCAACACTTAAGCAAGTCCTAGTGCTGAACTAGGCCCAGAGACAGTGGACTGGGGGTACAGAGGGGAACATGACATACTGAGACACCAGCTGAAGCAGCCAAGGGAGTGTTGACATCATCCCTCCCTTCACCTCAGGCTGCACAGCTTGGGGGCTAAAAGAGCCCTTCCTTCAGCTTGAGGAGAAGAGAGGGAAGAGTGGGGAGGACTTTATCTTGCACCGTAGATACTATCTCAGCAACAACAGGGTAGGGCACTGTTGAGAGTCATGAGGCCCCCTTTCCAGAACCTAGCTTCTAGATGACATTTCTTCACACACTGTGGGCCAGAAGGATACCAACTGCCTTGAAGAAAAGGGCCCTGTCCTGGAAGCCTTCATTACCTGCTAAATAAAGAGCCCTTGGGACCTGAATAACAAGCAGCCATACCCAAGTACTACATCAAGGGCTTTGGGTGAGCCTCTGAGACTTTCTGGCTTCAGGTGAGACTCAGCACATTACCACCTGTGATGGCTACGGGGTGAAACTCCTTCTGCTTGGGAAAAGCAGGGGGAAAAGTAAAGGACACTTGGTCTTGAACCTTAGGTACCAGCACGGGCACAGAGGGGTAGATTATCAGGCAGGCTCATGGGGTCCCTGACTTCAGGACCTGACTCTTGGATGGCATTTCTGGACCTTCTTTGGGCCAGAGGGGAGTCTACTGCCCTGAAGGGTGAGACCCAGCCCAGGTAGAATTCACCAGAAGCTGACTTAAAATCCCTTGGGCCTTAAGGGGGCATTGGCAGTAGTCTGGCAGTACTTCTCATGGCCTGGGGTGGTGGTGGCTATGTGGTGAGGCTCCTTTGCCTTTGGAAAGGGGAGGTAAGAGTGAAAATGCCTACATGCCATCATTTGACTACCAACTTAGCTGCAATACAATAGAACATCAGGTAGGCGTCTAAGGTTTTTGACTCTAGTCTCCGACTCTCGCACAGCACCTCTGGACCCACCTGGGGCTGGGGAGACCTTGCTGCCCTGAAGAGAAGGACACAGGCCTGCCTGGCTTTCCTGCCAGCTAATTATAGATTATAGAGCCCCAAGGCCTATAGTGAACATAGACAGTTGCCGGGGAATGGTTACAGCAGACCTCGGGAGAGACCTCGTGCTGTGTTGGCTTCAGGTCTGACCCAGCACAGTCACAGTGGTGGTGGTCACTCCACCCCCAGCTTTAGGTGGCTCAGAAGAAAGAGACTCTGTTTCAGAGAAAGTAAGGGAAGAGAGCAAGATTCTCTGCCTGGTAATCCAGAGAATTCTTCAAGATCCTGTCTAAGACTATCAAGGCAATATCTCTACAAATCTGCAAGAACCACAGTGTTACTGAGCTTAGGGCGGCCCCTAAAGCAGATACAACTTAGATCACAACACCAAACTCCTTTCATATAAATGGAAACCCTTCCCAAGAACAATGACTACATACATATAAGCTCAGAGTGAAGACCACAATAAATACCTAACTCTTCAATGCCCAGACACTGAAGAATATTTACTAGCATTAACACCGTATAGAAAAACATGACCTCACCAAATGAACTCGATATGGCACCAAGGACTAATCCTGGAGAAACAGAGACATGTGACCTTTCACACAGTGAATTCAAAATAGCATTGAAGATGCTCAAAGAAATTCAAGATAACAAAGAGAAGGAATTCAAAATTCTATCAGAAAAATTTAACAAAGAGAGTGAAATAATGAAAGAATCAGGCAGAAATTCTGGTGCTGAAAAATGCAGTTGGCATAGTGAAGAATGCAACAGAATCTTTTAATAGCATAATGGATAAAGCAGAAGAAAGAATTAGTGAACTTGAAGACAGGCTATTTGAAAATACACAGTCAGGGGAGACAAAAATAAAAGAATAAAAAACAATCAAGTATGTCTACAGGATCTAGAAAATAGCCTTAAAAGGGCAAATCTAAGAGGTATTGGCCTTAAAGTTACACAAATCAATCAAGATGAGACATTATATCAACAGAATAAAGGATAAAAACCATATGATCATTTCAGTTGATATTGAAAAAGCACTTCATACATTTCAACAGGACTTCATGATAAAAACTCTCAAAAAACGGGGTATAGAAAGAAAATAAGCCATATAGGACAAATCCACAGTTAGTGTCATACTAAATGGCAGAAAAGTGAAAGCATTTCTCTAAGATCTGGAACATGACAAGGATGCCCACTGTTATCACTGTTATTCAACATAGTATTGGAAGTCAGACAAGAAAAGGAACTAAAAGGAACTAAAAGGAACCAAATTGGAATGGAAGAATTCAAATTAGCCCTGTTTGCAGATTATATAATCTTATATTCAGAAACACCTAAAAACTCCAAAATAAAACAATTAGAACTGATAAAGAAATTCAGTAAAGTTGCAGGATACACAATCAACATACAAAATACAGTTGCAATTCTATATGCCAAAAGTGAACAATGTGAAAAAGAAATAAAAAAGTAATTTCATTTATAATAGCCACACATAAAATTGATTACCTAGGAAGTAATCAAAGGCGTGAAAAATATCCATAATGAAAACTATAAAACTGATTAAAGAAATCAAAGAGAACATGAAAAAGGATAAATATTCTATGTTCACAGATTGGAAGAATCAATATTGTTAAAAATGTCCACACTACCCAATGTAGTCTACAGATTCAATGCAATCCTTATCAAAATATGAATGACATTCTCAACAGAAATACAAAAAACAGTCCTGATATTTATATGGAATCACAGAAGACCAAGAATAGCCAAAGCTATCCTAAGCATAAAGAACAAAATACTAGAGGAATCCCAATACCTGACTTCAGATTATACTACAGAGCTACAGCAACCAAAATGGCATGATACTGGCATAATGTTGCGGGAAGTCAGGGACCCCAAACGGAGGGACCGGCTGAAGCCATGGCAGAAGAACATGGACTGTGAAGATTTCATGGACATTTATTAGTTCCCCAAATTAATATTTTTATAATTTCTTATGCCCGTCTTTACTGCAATCTCTAAACATAAATTGTGATGATTTCATGGACACTTATCACTTCCCCAATCAATACCCTTGTGATTTCCTATGCCTGTCTTTACTTTAATCTCTTAATCCTGTCAGCTGAGGAGGATGTATGTCGCCTCAGGACCCTGTAATAATTGCATTAACTGCACAAATTGTACAGCATGTCTGTTTGAGCAATATGAAATCTGGGCACCTTGAAAAAAGAACAGGATAACAGCAATTGTTCAGGGAATAAGAGAGATAACCTTAAACTCTGACCTCTGGTGAGCCGGGTGGAACAGAGCCATATTTCTCTTCTTTCAAAAGCAAATGGGAGAAATATCACTGAATTCTTTTTCTCAACAAGGAACATCCCTGGGAAAGAGAATACGTGCCTGGAGGTATAGGCCTATAAACGCCCCCCCCAGGTGTGCCCGTCTCTTATGGTCAAGACTGCAGGGGTGAAATAGACCCCAGTCTCCCATAGCGCTCCCAGGCTTATTAGGAAGAGGAAATTCCCGCCTAATAATTTTGGTCAGACCAGTTGCTCTCAAAACCCTGTCTCCTGATAAGATGTTATCCATGACAATGGTGCCCAAAACTTCATTAGCAATTTTAATTTTTCCCTGGTCCCATGGTCCTGTGATTTCACCCTGCCTCCATTTGCCTTGTGATATTCTATTACCTTGTAAAGTACTTGATGTCTGTGACCCACACCTATTCGCACACTCCCTCCCCTTTTGAAAATCCCTAATAAAAACTTGCTGGTTTCTGCGGCTTGTGGGGCATCACAGAACCTACCGACATGTGATGTCTCCCCTGGACGCCCAGCTTTAAAATTTCTCTCTTTTGTACTCTGTCCCTTTATTTCTCAAGCTGGCTGATGCTTAAGGAAAATAGAAAAGAACCTACGTGAATATCGGGGCAGATTCCCCGATAATAAAACCAGGCACATAGACAAATGAAGCAGAATAGAGAATCCATAAATAAATGCACACGCCTAAAATGAACTCATTTTTGACAATAGTGCCAGGAAAAGGAAAGGGTGGTCCCTTCAATAAATGGTGCTGGGAAAACTGGATATCGATGCACAGAAGAATGAAACTATACCCCTATTTCTTGGTATCTACAAAAAAAATCAAAATGGATTAAATACTTAAATCTAAGACCTCAAACTATAAAACTACTACAAGAAAACTTTTCAGAATCTCTCCAGGACATTGGTCTGGGCAAAAATTTATTGAGTAATACCCCATCAGCACAGGCAACCAAAGCAAACATGGACAAATCGGATCACATCAAATTAAAAAGATTCTGCACAGCAAAGGATACAGTCATCAAAATGAAGAGACAACAGACAGAATGGGGGAAATATTTGCAAACTACCCTTCTGATGGGAAGTTAATAACCAGAATATATAAGGAGCTCAAAAGACTCTAAAATTAAAAAATATATAATAATCCAATCAAAAGATGGGCAAATAATTTGAATAGACATGCCTAAAAAGAAGTCATACAAATGACAAGCAGGCATATGAAAAGGTGCTCAACATCATTGATCATCAGAGAAATTCAAATAAAAACTAGAGTGGGATATCATCTCACCTCAGTTAAAATGGCTTATATCCCAAAGACAGACAATAACAAATGCTGGTTAGGATGTGGAGAAATGGGAACCCTCGTACACTGTTGGTGGGAATGCAAATTAGTACAACCACTATGGAGAACAGTTTGGAGGTCCTTCAACAGACTAAAAATTGAGATACTATATGATCCAGCAATCCCACTGCTGAGTATATACCCCCCTAAAAGAAAATCAGTGTATGAAAGAGATATCTGCAATCCTATGTTTGTTGCAGTACTGCTTACAATAGCGAAGATTTGGAAGCAAACTAAGTGTCCACTAACAGATGAATGGATAAATAATATGTGGTACATAAACATGATGGAGTATTATTTGGCTATAGAAAAGAATGAGGTCCAGTCATTTGCAACAACATGGATGGAACTGGAGATCACTATGTTAAGTGAAGTAATCCATGCACAGAAAGACAAACATCTCATGTTCTCACTTATTTGTGGGAACTAAAAATCAAATCAATTTAACTCATAAGCAGAGAATAGAAGGATGGTTACCAGAGGCTTGGAAGGGTAGTACAGTGTTGGGAAGGTTAATAGGTACAAAATAGAATAACTGAATATGACCTATTATTTGATAGCACAATAGGGTGACTGTAATCAATAATAACTTTATTGTACATTTTAAAATAAGTGTAATTGGATTGTTTGTAACTCAAAGTATAAATGCTTGAGGGGATGGATACCTCATTCTCCATGTTGTACTTATTTCCTATTGTACACCTGTATCAAATTATCTCATGTACCCCATAAATACACCTACTATGTACCCACAAAAATTAAAATTAAAATTAAAAAATTTGAAAATTTGTGATGTTAGTATATTGTTATAACCCAAGTGAGATGTACTGGGTCTTTGAATGAGCCTGGTAGTAGAAAAGGAGTTACCAAAATGATTTCTGTATCAGAAATATAATCTACAGTAGCCCTTTGGCTGATTGCTAACTCCTAAATTTGAGGTCTGGGCAACAGGATTAATGTAAAAATATAAAATATGGCAGAAAAAGCTGATTGGGTCAGCAGTTGGGGAGATAAGAAATAATGAGATGAGTCTTGGACAAATTGAGTTTGAAACTTAATAAGCCATCTAGATTTCTAACGTAAAGTTAAAATCATGGATTTAGACCTGGGCTGGGTGGTTTTCAAACTTTGTTGCATATTGGAATCATCTGGGGGTATTTAAAAAATAATAATCTCTGGTTCCTATCCACAGACATTATTTAATTAGTATTGTGTACATATTTGGCATTGGGAGTTTTACAAGTTCCATAAGTGATCCTAGTATGTATCAACTTTTGGAAACCACTTACAAAGGCAGAGAAATAGAGATTAAAGATGAAAACTTAGACTAACACACAGAGAGATGATGACTGAAGCTACTAGGGTTTTGACAATTACTTAGCAGGTATAATAAGATAATAATAGGGAGCAGATCCTTGAAGGACTCCTATCCACTCATTGGCTATGAGAAAATAGTAGATGATTGACAACTGGGGTTAAGGATGCAGCCTCTGGCCACAGAAAGAATAAAACTACCGAAGTAATATCCAGAAGCCCATATCACAAATAATAATAACAATAATAACCTCTATTTGTCAAATTCTGCATTTATTGCTCTACATCATCATTATCACCATCATAAGCAGTAGCAGCATTACCAACATCATCATAATTATTATTATCCAACAGCCATCGAATGATTATATGCACTATGCACTGTTCCGGGCAACTTAAACATATTATTTTATTTAATTCACACAACAATCCTATGAGGTCTTCATTTTATAAATAATAAAAGTGAGAGAGATTAAGTAACTTGCCTAAGGTCATATATTGGCAGAACCAGGCTTGAATCCAGAAATATCTGACTACAGAGCCTGAAATATGCACTCATTCCAGGTTCCTACCAGTTCAGGTAATTACCTTTAGTAATAAAAGAAAACAAGTTGTTATTGGCTTTCCAACATAACTTCATATACATCTTTCACTTGATTCATTCAGAGAGGGTATTAGTGGCCTAGTTTTATGGAAGAGAAAGCTAACACAGACAGTGATTACATAACTTCCTTAAGGTCACACAATTTTATTGGTGGAGCCTGAATTATGTTAACACAAATGTATAGAGTTTATCAAGTTTCTACTTGAAATACTTCCATGTCCTACCATCTCTCCCTGACTTAATTAGATGACTATCATCTGTCCTCCCTAGGCACTCTGTGTTTTTCGTTAACAGAACTTACCATACTGCATTGTAATTGGTTTATTAACTGTATCCCTCATTAGACTATGAGCTTAGTAAGAATTTTGCCTCTCTTGGCCTCAGAAATAACACCACACATCTACAATCATCTGATCTTTGACAAACCTGACAAATGGGGAATCCCTATTTAATAAATGGTGCTCGAAAAACTGGCTAGCCATATGTAGAAAGTTGCAACTGGATCCCTTCCTTACACCTTATACAAAAATTAATTCAAGATGGATTAAAGACTTAAATGTAAGACCTAAAACTATAAAAATCCTAGAAGAAAACCTAGGCAATATCATTCAGGACATAGGCATGGGCAAAGACTTCATGACTAAAACACCAAAAGCAATGGCAACAAAAGCCAAAATTGACAAATGGGATCTAATTAAACTAAGGAGCTTCTGCACAGCAAAAGAAACTATCATCAGAGTGAACAGGCAACCTACAGAATGGGAGAAAATTTTTGTAATCTACCCATCTGACAAAGGGCTAATATCCAGAATCTACAAAGAACTTAAATTTACAAGAAAAAAACACAAGCAACCCCACCAAAATGTGGGCAAAGGATATGAACAGACACTTCTCAAAAGAAGACATTTATGCAGCCAACAGACTGCATGGTCATCATCACTGGTCATCAGAGAAATGCAAATCAAAACCACAATTAGATACCATCTCATGCCAGTTAGAATGGCAATCATTAAAAAGTCAGGAAATAACAGATGCTGGAGAGGATGTGGAGAAATAGGAACGCTTTTACACTGTTGGTGGGAGTGTAAATTAGTTCAACCATTGTGGAAGACAGTGTGGCAATTACTCAAGGATCTAGAACTAGAAATACCATTTGACCTGGTGATCCCATTACTGGGTATATACCCAAAGGATTATATATCATTCTACTATAAAGACATATGCACATGTATGTTTATTGCGGCACTATTCACAATAGCAAAGACTTGGAACCAACCCAAATGTCCATCAATGATAGATTGGATTAAGAAAATATATACACCATGGAATATTATGCAGCCATTAAAAAGGATGAGTTCATGTCCTTTACAGGGACATGGATGAAGCTGGAAACCATCATTCACAGCAAACTGTCACAAGGACAGAAAACCAAACACTACATGTTCTCACTCATAGGTGGGAGTTGAACAGTGAGAACACATGGACACAGGGCAGGGAACATCACACACCAGGGCCTGTCAGGGGTGGGGGGCTTGGGGAGGGATAGCATTAGGAGAAATACCTAATGTAAATGTTGAGTTGATGGGTGCAGCAAACCACATGGCACATGTATACCTATGTAACAAACGTGCACATTGGCACATGTACCCTAGAACTTAAAGTATAATAATAAAAAAATACTATTCCTACACAATAAAAAAAGAATTTTGCCTCTCTTATTTGCTGTTGTGTACAGAGGCTTTGAACTGTGCTTAGCATCTAGTAGGCACACAACAAAAATTGCTTGAAGTAAATCTAATTTACTGAATGTGCTCTGGGTGACTTTTAGTGAATAGCTATTAATAGATGAGACAAATAGTTGTCCTATATCTAGACAAGTTTAAAACTGATTGGGCATTAATTACTCTATGCATTATAGTAGCCATCAAAAAAGTTGCAACAAAGAAAAATAAGGCTGTTGTGTGCAGCCACAGAATTTTCTAGACTCTGCCTCACAAATCTGAGAAGTTTCAACTCTTTTAAAGCTCAGCCTCATATAACTGAATAGCACAAATGGATAAAACAACTATATAACATTGATGAAAGAAATTAAAGAAGACACAAATAAATAGAAAGACATCCCATGTTCATGGATTGAAAGGTTTAATATTGTTTAAAATGTTCATGCTACCACTAAAAGTGATATAAAGATTCAATGCAATTCTTATAAAAATCCCATTGGCTTTTTGGGTTTTTTTTTTGCAGAATAGATTAAAAAAACCCTAAAATTCATATGTAACCACAAACTACCATGGATAGCTATAATGGTTAATATTTGCATCCTTCAATCCAATAAAGTTGACAAGTATTGTTCCTGGGTGTGTCTGTGAGGGTTTTGCCAAAGGAGATTAACATTTGAGTCAGTGGACTGGGAAAGACAGACCCACCCTCAGTCTGGGTGGGCACCATCTAATCAGCTGTCAAGGTAGCTAGAATAAAAAGTAGGCAGAATGTGGAAGGAGAACTGGCTGAGTCTTCCAGCCTACATCTTTCTCCCAAGCTGGATGCTTCCTGCCCTCGAACATTAAACTCCAAGTTCTTCAGCTTTTAGGCTTTTGGACCTTCAACCACAGACTGAAGGCTGGCTGTGCTGTCTGCAACCCTACTTTTGAAGTTTTGGGACTTGGACTGGCTTTCTTCTCCTCAGCTTGCAGATAGCCTATTGTGGGACTTCACCTGGTGATCATGTGAGTCAATACTCTTTAATAAACTCCCTTTATATATATACACCTATCCTATTAGTACTGTCCCCCTAGAGAACCCTAATACAATAGCCAAGGAAAACTTGAGAAAATAGAACAAAACAGGAGGCACAACACTTGCTGATTTCAAAACATATAAGGCTACAGTAATTAAAATAGTATGGTACTGGCATGAAGATGGGCATATAGAACAGTGGAATGCACCAGAATAGAAAGACCAGAGATAAATCCACGCATACACAATCAACTGACCATTGACTAGAGTGCCGAGACATAATGGGAGAATAGTCTCCTTAAATGATGTTGGAGAGACTGTATATCATCCCAGTGCAAAAGAATGAAATTGGACCCTTATCTTACATTATACTCAAAAATAAACTCAAAATGGTTTGAAGATTTAAATGTAAGAGTAAAAAATCTAAAACGCCTGGAAGAAAACATAGGGAAAAAGCTTCTTGACACTGGACTTGACAATGATTTCAAGGTTGTAACACCAAAAGCACAGGCAACAAGAGCCAAAATAGACCGGCGGGATTACATCCAACTACAAAGCTTTTGCACAGCAAACAACAGAGTGAAAAAACAATGTACAGAATGGCAGAAAATATTTGCAAACCATACATCAGATAAGGGGTTAATTTCTAAAATATATAAATAAGGAACTCAAACAACTCAATAGCAAAAGAAAAAAAACCCTAATAACCTGCCAAAAAAATGGCCAAAGAATTTGAATAAACATTTTTTCAAATAAGACATACAAATAGCCAACCGGTACATGAAAAGATACTCAAGTCACTAATCATTAGGGAAATGCAAATCAAAACTACAATGAGATATTACCTCAAACCTGGTAGGATAGCTATTATTTAAAAAAACAAAGAACACAAAAGACAACAAGTGTTGGTGAGGATGTGGAGAGATAGGAACCCTAATACACTGTTGATCAGAATGCAAAATTGTGCAGCAGCTCTGGAAAACAGTATAGAGGTTCTTAAAAATGTGAAAATAGAACTACCATATGATTTAGCAATCCCGTCTCTGGATATTTATCTAAAATAATTAAAATTAGAATTTCAAAGTGATATTAGCACTCATCATGTTTAGTGCAGTACTATTCACAACAGCCAAGATACAGAAACAACCTAAATGTCCACTGATGGATGAATCGATGAGAAAAACATGAGATACACACATACACACACACACAATGGAATACTATTCAGCTTTGAAAAAGAAGGGAATTCTGAAATATGTGACAACATGGATAAGCTTTGAGGACATTATACTAAGTGAAATAAACCACTCAGATAAGGAAAAATACTGCATAATATCACTTACATGAGGTATTTAAAATAGTCAAACACATAGAAGCAGAGAGATAAACAGTAGTGGCCAGGGATAGGGGAAAGGGGGCAATAGAGAACTGCTAATCAATGGGTTTAAAGTTTTGGTAATACAAGAAGAGTCACTTCTAGAGACCTTCTGTACAACTTTGTGCCGACAGTTAACAATATTAAATTGTACGCTCTAAAACCTGTTAAGAGTATAGATCCATGTTAAGTGTTAAATTTAAATTTACATTTTTTAAAAAGACCCAGCAAGACAAATAGTAAAGCCAAAGTTAAAGATTGACATCTCAAGTGGGAACTTGACTTCATTCTCCATTAGCTACTTTTGTTGAGAGCATACAAGCAAGAGGAATATAGTTTCAAATTGGGCTTATTGTGAGTTCAGCCTAAAACAGAGCCTGGAGGGTTTCATATTTGTGAGTTTGACTAATTCCCTGATGTTAACTAGTTTTCTAATTATTTGCTTCTTTCTCCTCAAAACACAGAACATTCATAAGAAAATGAGATAACCAAATTTCTATTTGGTTTGACTGCATAGGGGATTCAAAATATAGACAACATGGACCCTGCCCTTGAGGAGATTCCAACTGAGATACAGAAATTGGTTTGACACAAAACCAACTAAAATTAACCATTTAAGAATGATGAGAACAATTATATAAAGGTGCCAACTATGTGCATAAATGCACCAGGGAAAGTCAAGTATCAGAAAGATCAGAGTGCAGACAAGAAAAAAACCCTTTATGTGGGCAGAATCACAAACAAAGTAGGTTGGGCTAGGGACAAGAATTGGAGCTCACCCAAGCTAAGGCATGCAGAACCATCCATCCTGAATCCTATTACTATCTGTTTTAAGGCTGCTTTTAAAAAGAAATGGGGAAGAGCGAAAAAGTTTTAGCCTTAATATAAAATTAGCAAAATTAACGAAACTGTAGGCCCAGGAACTGTCATGTGTGGGCTTATGAAACAACATGATTTCAGAAAGAGTTCAAGTTCTGTGATTTACTTTGCTGGATCAGAGAAATTTCTCTGAATTCCTAATTCTATACTTTGTTGCCAGCACACCCACCAGCCTGCAGTACTTGGTTTATGCTAAGCAAAAAAGAAAATTAACTCCTAGAAATTTTGCAAAATCCATTTTTAATAATGAATCTGTACATGTCATCATAGATTAAAAATAACAGAAATATTTGCTTCCATTTTTCAGCGTTTGCAAAACAGGCCAATTAAGAAATGAAAGAGCAAGGAGATGCCAACGGAAGTATAGAAAGATTTGGAGCACAGATTTCAGAGGACTCAAAGTAGGAAATCAGGCAAATGACTCATCATTTCAAGGCCTTAATAGAAAATGATAAATTGGGGCAATTTTCTGCATAATCTAAAGTACCCTACTGAAGGTACCTGGACCAGAAATCTAGGAACAAAGGCACTTGTTTCCACTTAAAGCAACTGTAAAATGACTGGCTGGCAAAACGCAAGTTGCTAGGGCATCTTTTACCACTCATAAAGGGACAGTTGTTGAGCTCTTACTTTGTCTTTGCAAAAGAAGCAGAAACACTCTCTTCTCCATTCTATCTTAGCCACCCATTCCCAAACAGATGTTAGACTTACTCCTCATTGTCATCAAAAGTTGCATCCCTCTTCAAATCACTATTTCAGACATCCCACTCTGCGACACAACTTTCTGTTCTTCCAGTTTGCTTGCTCACATAGCTTCTCTGAAACAAGTCTTCTATTTCATCAAGACCTTCTCTCCATTTTCTCTTAGTCTTTCACTCCCCTCCTGCTTTACTTTCTATTTAGATTATATCTGATGGTTCATTATCCAATCAGACTTTCATAAAGGCTGTTAATGCTCTTTTCCTTCTTTTCTTATTTTATGCTACCAATAAAATACCAACACTGGATGAACCCCATCACCCCCATAATTTGTGACTACAACTGAAAGTTTTATTTAATATAGAAAATTCCAGAGTGAAAGAAATTAGGCATTACTTATAAATTTATGAAACATTATGAACTTGGTACCAAATACTTCAGAAATCTTATGTTTCTCTAGTAAGTTGGTTCTCTGTTTCAGCAAGGACTAGATTTCATTTTTTTCTTTCTTCTAACCCAATCAATTTACCTTCCACCTGCTAATATCTGTCTTGTGCATGACTGTGCCTCATATCTCACATAGAAAACAGCACTCAGGCATTATTCTATCTTCTTATACCAAATCTTCAAACCTACTTGCATCTGTGTTCATCTTCTCCCACTGCCTTTTAGTTATAATAGAAAAGTAGCCATCATTCTATCAGAGATCAGATTTTTTGCATGTGCTATCTTATCATATCTTCCTCTCTATAGCATCTTTATAATCGGTGTCCAAAAATGTTTCATTATCTTCCATCTAAAATAAAATTTTCTTTATCACACATTCTTCCTCTCCATATCCATTCTCAGCAAAAGCAAATTTCCTCAAAGTGTTATTTATACATTAACTACACCTCCATACTTTCCATTCCATTTTCCATGGCTTCAATCCTTATCAGATCATTGAAATATCTCTTGCCTAAGTAGTCTGTTGACTTCCATGTTGCTAAATCTAGTGGATTTCCATGTTGCTAAGCCTAGTGGACTCTTTAGTTCTCATCTTAGAGTTTTTGACATCAGTATTTGACTGAGTTAACCTCTCTACATTTCAAACTCCTTAGATTTCCTTACAATTTACTGGCTGCTTCTTCTCAGGCTCTTTATTCTGTTATAACAGCTTGTTTTCTGAGCTTCAGATGGGTACAGAATATTTATGTACTTACTTGGCATTTACAGGCATACCTCAGTTTATTGTGCCCTGCTTTATTGAACTTTGCAGATAATTGCATTTTTTACAAATTGGAAGTTTGTGGCAAGCCTGCACCCAGTATGTCTACTGGCACCATTTTTCCAAGAGCGTGTGCTCACTTCATATCTCTGTGTCACATTTTGGTGATGCTCACTATATTTCAAATTTTATCATTATTCTTATACCTATTGTGGTAGAAATTGATCTTTGATATTACTTTTGTAATTGTTTTAGGGCACCATGGACCATGCCCTTATAAGACAGCTAAATGTTGTATATGCTCTATTCCACTAACCAACCATTCTTCCATCTCTCCATGTGTTCTCAGGCCTCTCTGTTTCCTGAGACTGAACAAAATTGAAATTAGGCCAATTAATAACCATGCAATGATCTCTGAGTGTGCAAGGGAAAGAAAGAGCTGCGCATTTCTCACTTTAAATCAAGAGCTAGAAATGATTAAGCTTAGTGAGGAAGGCATGTCAAAAGCCAAGATAGGCTGAAAGCTACTTGAGTCAGTTAGCCAAGTTGTGAATTCAGAGGAAAATTTCTTGGAGGAAATTAAAAGTACTACTCCAGTGAACACACAAATGATAAGAAAGTAAAACAGCCTTCCTGCTAATAGGAGTACACTTTGGTGTTCTGGATAGAAGATTTTAGCAGCCACAACATTCCCTTCAGCCAAAGCATAATCCAGGGCAAGGCCTTAACTCTGTTTAACTCTTTGAAGGCTGAGAGAGGTGAGGAAGTTGCAGAAGGAAGTTGGAAGCTAGCAGGGTTGGTTCATGAGTTTTACGGACAGAAGTCATCTCCATAACATAAAAGCACAAGATGAAACAGAAAGTGCTGATGTAGAAGGTGCAGCAAGTTATCTATAAGTTATAGTTAAGATAATTGATGAGGATGTCTACACTAAAAACAGATTTTCAATGTAAACAATACAGCCTTCTATGGAAAGAAAGAAGATTCCATTGAGGATTTTCAGAGTTAGAGTGGAGAAATCAATGCATGGATTCAAAGCTTCAAAGGAAGAATTCTTTTGTTAGGGGTTAATGCAGCTGGTGACTTTAAGTTGAAGCCAATGTTAACTTACCATCCTGAAAATTGTAGGGCCTTTAAGATTTATGCCAAGTCTTCTCTGCCTGTGTTCTGTAAATGGAACAACAAAGCTTGGATGATAGTACGAATGTTTACAGTATGGTTTACCGAATATTTTAAGCCTGCCATTGAGATCTACATCTCAGTAAAAAAGACTCTTTTCAAAATATCACTGTTTATTGACAATGCACCTGTTCACCTGAGAGCTCAAATGACAAGGCGATTGGTGTTGTTTTCATACCCACTAATGCAATATTCATTCTGCAGCCCACAAATCAAAGAGCAATTTTGATTTTCAAGTCTTATACTTAAGACATACATGGCATGAGGCAATAGCTGCTATAGATAGTGATTCCTCTGATGGATCTGGGAAAAATACATTGAAAACCCTCTGGAAATGATTTGCATTAAGAACACTCGTGATCCATAGGAAAAGATCAAAATACCAACATTAACAGGAGTTTGAAAGAAGTAGATTCCAACCCTCATGGATGACTTTGATGCCTCAAGACTTCAGTGGAAGAGGTAACTGCAGATGTGGTAGAAATAGCAAGAGACCTAGAATTAAAAATGGAGCCTGAAGATGTGACTGAATTGCTGAAATCTCATGGATAAAACTTGAATGGATGAAGAGTTGCTTCTTATGAATAAGAAAAGAAAGTGATTTATTGAGATGGAATCTACTCCTAAAGATACTGTGGACATTATTGAAATGAAAACAAATAACTTAGAATACAGTTGTTCCTTGAACAACAGAAGTTTGAAGTGTGCTGGTCCACTTATATGCAGGTTTTCTTCTGCCTCTGCCACCCCTGAGATAACACAACCAATACCTTCTCTTCTTTCTCCTCCTTAGTCTACTCAATGTGAAGACAACAAGCACGAAGACCTTTATTATGATCTACTTCTACTTAATAGTGAATATATTTTCTTATGATTTTCTTAATAACATTTTATTTTCACTAGCTTAGTTTATTAAAATAATACAGCATATGATACATATAGTATACAAAATATGTGTTAATCAGCTGTTTATGTTATCAATAAAGCTTCTGGTCAACTGTACACTACTTGTAATTAAGATTTGGGAGAATAAAAAGTATATGCAGAAAGAAGTTTACTGTGGGTAAAATGCTATCAAATAGCATTTTATGCTGCAGAGAAAACTTTTGTGAAAGGAAAACTTTTGTGAAGTTTGTGACAAACTTCATTCTTGTCTTATGTTTAAAAATTGCCACAGCCATCCCAGGCTTCAGCAACCACCACCCTGATCAGTCAGCAGTCATCTACATGGAGGTGTGACTCTCCATCATAAAAAAGATGACAATTCTCTGAAAGGCTCAGATGATTATCAGAGTTTTTAGAAATAAAGTATTTTTAAAATGAGTTATGTATTTTGTCCCTTTTTAGACATGCTATTGCACACTTAATATATTACACTATAGTATAAGCATAACTTTTGTATGCACTGGGAAACCAAACAAATTGTGTAACATTTTACTGCAATATTCACTTTACTGTAGCGGTCTGGAACCAAATCTACACTATCTCCAAGGTATGCCTGTGTTATTTCTCACAAGTATCTCAAACTCAACAATCCAGAACTACACTCAATCTCCCTATCCCACCAAAAGAAGGCTCCCCATTTCTCAGTGTTCCTCATTCTTCTAAATCATACTGTAGCAGGACAAGCCGCAGACAAAACCTCTCAGACACTGAGTTGTAGAAGGAAGGGCTTTATTCAGCTGGGAGCATCAACAAGCTACTGCCTTAAAATCCGAGCTCCCCGAGTGCACAATTTGTCCCTTTTAAAGGCTCACAACACTAAAGATTTTACATGAAAGGGTCATGATTGATTTGAACAAGCAAGCGGTTCATGACAGTGGCTGCATGCACCGGTGGTCAGAGAGAAACAGAACAGGGCAGGGAGTTTCACAATGTTCTTCTATACAATGTCTGGAATCTATGAATAACATCACTTTCTAAGTCATGGGTTGATTTTTAGCTACTAGGTTTGGGCCAGGCCGGCCTAGGTCCGGTTTTGGGCCTGGCGCCAGGCTGCCTGTCTCTGATTTCACTTCCTTGTTTTTTTTCTTAAAACAGGTACTGAGTATAAAACAATATAAAACAATATGAGAGGGTCTCTCTCTTCCCTCAGTACCACCGTCCACCTGTTTCTCATGAATTTCAAACAAAATACCAAAACGTTAACAACATCCTGAACTACCAACCACTGCTATTCTTATCTTTGGCCAGTACACTTCCCTGCCCACTAAGATCCAGCCCCACTGGTTTTCTTTAAGTTCCTCAAATATATCTCAAGGCCTTGGCACGTATTATTTCTTCTCTTTTACCTTCACTCGTAGTTATACTTCAGAATTCAGCTTATGTGTTTTTTTAATTCAAAGTAGATTTTCCCTAACCTATAATTTAAATTAGATCTCCTCATAAGTAGTGATTATAAATGTATTTTCATGAATGCTTATTTAACATCTGTATTACCATGAGATTGTTCACTCCATGCGTGCAGGGACCACTGTTTTATACACTGTTGTACATGCAGTACCTACCACAGTGCCAGTGCATTGCAGGTAATTAGAATAGTTAATGAAGGAATGAATGCATAAATATATAAAGATAAAGCATTAGTGGTATTCTCAGTGTTAAGAAAAGAATGTCCTTTGTTACCTCACTCATTAAATACAGTGTATACCTCTAAAAGTTTTTGCCAATTCAATAGGACATAACAAAAGTTTCAAGAGATTTAATCATTGAAAAATAGGTGAAAAATACTTAGTATTTGTTCACTGTTTACCAAGAAAAACAATGAGATTGCACTGAAAATTTGATAGAACCCTAAAGATAGTTTAATAAGGTAATTAGTCTCAAATTAAATATATAATTTTTTCTATCAGAAATAACAAGTTAGAAAGTAGACTATAAAATAGATTTATTTCAAGTGGTGAGAAAAAACATGTAATAATTAGATATAAATAACTTCAAATCACAGATGTCAAAGTAAATGTGACTATGTCTCTTGCTCTTCTCTAAAACAAGCTAAAAACAAGAAGAATGAAAAAGAGAGAAAAGCTACATCCCCAGCGAAACATTTTTAAAAATACTCTCAAGTGACAATCTATGCATAAGGCTGTCCAATGCAGAAAACAATTGACCTCACTGAATGAAGAAACCAAGAGTAGAATACAAATCTCAGCAGATCTTTGGTGACATAGAAGGTTCTATAAAAGGGGATGTACATCCTTAGGGGCCACATCAATAATCTCTTAAAGATTTGTGCGTGAGCTCTCTTAAAACTATAGAATGGCAGAAGAATAAGGGATGAATATAAGAATGCACAGATATGTCATCCATCAATGAATGAGGTGGGGAAAACGGTCATTAACAGTCAGCTCTGCAATATAGTTATAGAGAAATACTGTAACACAAAAACTTCATTGCTGGTCAGTCTTTCAGTGGTTCTCAGCTAGATGTGGTACAATCTTTTACCTTTTGGGGGGGGGGGGTTTCTCAACCTCAACACTACTGATATTTTGGACCACATAATTCCTTTTGTGGGGGATGTCCTGTGAACTGTAGAATGTTTAACAGCATTTTCGGTCTCCTCAGTTGTAGCCACCAAAAATGCCTCTAGATACTACCAAAGGCTACTGTATTAGACAGGGTTCCCCAGGAAGACAGAACCAATAGAATATTTTATACGTATATTATATATATATAAAGTATATATTATATAATACATAAAATATATAATATATACATATATAATACACATAATACATTATATATTACATATTAAACATTAAATATTAATATTTAATTTTAAATCAAATTTTACTATTTACAATAATTTTTTATTTATTACTTATTTATTTATTTCTTACTTATTATTAATGAATTATTTTCTAATTATTTAATTATTTATTTAATTTAATTATTTGATTATTTGATTATTTAAAAATTAATTACTTTATTTATTTTATTTATTAATTAAATGATTTTATTTAATGAATTAATTAAACTTCATTTATACATTAAATATTAAATATTGCATTACATATTTAATATGAATATATAATATATAATATATGTAACATACAATATTATATAATATATAAAACATATCTTATATAATAGATAATATATAATAGATAATATAACATATAACATATAATATATAATATATATAACATAATATTATATCATGTATAATATATACTATACATAACATAATATTATATAATATATAATATATATAACATAATACTATATAATATATAATATATATAACATAATACTATATAATTTATAATATATAAAACAATACTATATAATATATAATATATAATATATAATATTCTATCATATATAATATATATAACAAATAACATATAATATATATAACATATAACATATAATATATAATCTATATAACATATATAATATGTAATCTATATAGCATATATAATATATCATATATATCACATATATAATATATAATATATATAACATATATTATATAATATATAACATATATAACATATAATATTATATAATATATAACATATATAACATATTATATAACATATAATATAAATGACATATATAATATTCGATAATATATATTATATAATACATATTATATAATATTAGATAATAAAATATACAATATAATATATAATATATAATATATAATGTATAACATATAATATATAACATATATCTAATATATAATTTATAATGTATAATTTATTTTAAATATAATTTAATTATTTAATTTAATTGAGTATTTTAAAATTATTTTATTTATTTATTAATTAAATGATTTTATTTAATGAATTATTTAATTAAATTTAATTTATATATTAAATATTAAATATTAAACATTAATAATATATAATATATAATATGTAACATAATATTATATAACATATAACATATATAACATATTATATAACATATAACATATATAACATATATAACATTGTATAATATATAACATATATAACATATAACATATATAACATATATTATATAATATGTAACATATTATATAATATACAACATATATAATATATAACATATATAACATATAATATATAAAATATATAACATATATACATATACAACATATATAATATATAACATATATAACATATTATATAATATATAACATATATAACATGCATATACATATACAACATATATAATATATAACATATATAACATATATACACGTATATAACATATATAACATATATACACATATATAACATATAACATTATATATAACATATAATATATATTATATATGCTTATATATAATGTATA
Organism: Pan paniscus; assembly: GCF_029289425.2. NCBI lineage: Eukaryota > Metazoa > Chordata > Mammalia > Primates > Hominidae > Pan > Pan paniscus. Next base: position 122,283,632 of record NC_073272.2, read on the forward strand.
TAATTATATATTATGTATTATATATCATATATATTGTATATTATATATAATATATTATATGTTACATATTATATATTACATATTATATATTATATATTATATATTATATATCATATATTATATATATTATATTATATCATATATTGTATATATTATATATTATATATCATATATTATATATATTATATATATTATATATTATATATCATATATTATATATTATATATTATATATCATATAATACATATATTATATATTATATCTTATATATAATATATATAAGATATAATATATGTGATATATTATACATAATATATTATGTATAATATATAATATACATACAATATGTAATATATAATATATATTATATGTATATTATACATGTAATATATATTATATATAATATATATTATACATATAATATATATAATACATATAATATATATTATACATAATTTATATTATACATATAATATATATAATACATATAATATATATTATACATAATTATATATAACTATATATTCGATATATTATATGTAATATATATTATATATTATATAGATTTATATATTATATATAATATATAATATATATTATATATATTATATATAATATACGTATTATATATTTAATATTGTTATATAATCACATAATTGTATAATTATAATAGAATTATATATTATGTATTATATATAATACGTATTATAATCATATATAATACGTATTATATATAATACATAATACGTATTATAATATATAATACGTATTGTATATTATATATAACAAGTATTATATATAATATATAATACGTATTATATATTATATATTATATATTTTATATAAGTGTATTATATATTATGTTATATAGTATATATAATATAATACACAAAATGTACATTATATAACATATAATATATACTATATAACATATATATTATATAACATATACAATATAATTATAATATATATAATATATATGATATGTATTATACATTAGAATTATATTATATATTATAATATAATTGTATTATATAATTATATAGGACATTATATAATTATATACTTACATTATATAATTATATATTACATTATATAATTATATAAGTATATAATTATATATATTATTATGCTATATATTATATATAATAATATGTAATTATAATATATAATATATGATATATAATAATTATATGTAATTATAATATATCATAGATATTATATATAATAATTACATATAATTATAATATATCATAGATATTATATATTATAATTATATGTAATTATAATATATAATATCTATGATATATAATTATATGTAATTATAATATATAATATCTATGATATATAATAATTATATGTAATTATAATATATAATATCTATTATATATAATAATTATATGTAATTATAATATATACTACATAATATATATTACATATATGATATATATAATATATAATATGTTATATTATATATCATATATATTATATAGTGTATAATATATTATGTTATATATTACATATAATATATTATATTATATATATATTATATCATATATAATATAATATATTATATATTCTATTATATATAATATAATATATAATATATAATATATAATATATAATATAATATATATTTTATATAATATATTATATATTATATAATATATAATATAATATATATTTTATATAATATATTATATATTATATAATATATAATATAATATAAATTATATAATATATAATATATTATAGATTATAGATTATATATATTATATATTATATAGATTATACATATAATATATGATCTATAATACATATTTGGGGCAGAGGTGATTTATTAAGAGAATTGGCTTTCATGATTATGGAGACTGAAAAGTCCCCTGATAGGCTAGAGAACCAAGGAAGTCCATTGTATGGCTCAGTATGTCCACTTCTGAAAGCCTCACAATCTGCCCCAGAAGCAAGGGTAGGGAAATGGGCACTGGTGCAAGTCCTGGAGTCCGAAGGCCAGAAAGCCTGGAGTTCTGATGTCCAAGAGCAAGAGAAGAAAGTTGTCCCACCTCTACAAGAGAGAGAACAAATTTACATTTCTTCCTCCATTCTGTTCCATTTTGGCCCCCAGCTGGTAGGATGATGCCTACCCACACTGAGGGGGGACCTTCTCCACTCAATCTACCAACTTATACACCAATCTCCTCCAGAAACACCCTCACAGACACACTTATGAATAATGATTTACCAGGTATCTAGGTATCCCTTAATTCAGTCACGTTGACATCTAAAATTAACCATCGCAATCCCTTAGGAAACAAAACCATCCTGGTTGCCACCACTGACAAAGGACATTTGTAAATGTGTGTGGATGTTTTTGATTGTCACAGTGATGGAGAGGTACATTACTGGCATTTAGTGAAAAGGTGTATGTGTGTGTCTGTGTCTGTCCACTGGAAGTAGTAGAATAACTTCCTTCTGAATGCAAATTTCCAAAACTGACCAAGGTCTGAGCTGGAAGAAGAGGATAAGTTTCAGATTGCATGTAAGTAAAAAGTTTTTATTTAGATTAGATTGAGTTTCTGATATCTAAAAAAATATTTTTAATTAATAACTGAAAATTACCAAGAAGCTATGAGATCTATCCAGTATGTCACTCAGGAGCAAGAAACATGCAACAAAGTATGCTTGAAGGAAAGTGGTAAAAGACAAATAAAGTTGATTATTGCATTAATAAAATCGACCCATTTGACACCTTATATATAAAAGACCGCAATATACAAATTGAATGAACTCACAATGTTCTAGAAAAGATGGACAAATATTAAAAAGACAAATCTTTGTAAAATTAACTAATTTCAAATCAAAGAAAGAATTCTATAGACATGATGCAAAATAATCACTTATGTATAGAAATGAGAACTCAGGTAAAGGACCTTGACAACTCTGGATGCCCAGAAAGGCAGCAATGCAGCTGATGACATTACGCCATGACATACTCCTGGCTGGGCGGCAGCTGTAGTGTTAGCTTTGGCTACAGCAGTAGCCACTGCTGGTAGCCGGCAGATGGAAGGAAGGTGGGTGTCCGGCCCCACTGGTGGACCATGGGGCCAAAGTTCCCGCCCTGCTCAGGGGCCAAGCCAGGAGTGCCTTCATCACAGCTAGGCAGCACTCTCCATCTGGGCTCGTGCCCCAGCTGCTGCCACCGACAGTCACCCAGAGAAGTTGGAGTCCGAACTGGATGCGTACAGGGCCCTGGACCCCAGCACAGTGCCAACCCCAGAGGAACTGGCTCCCTGTGTCCTCCCTCTCTGGGAGCTCCACATGGGTAGCTAAGAAAGTGGTTAGATGATGGACAACTGGAAGCAGCTGTGGTTTGTGGCACTCATGGAGAGTAATGAAAGGAGTGAGTCAATTCAGCATGTGCATCCTGAGATATCTGGGTTTTTGCATTGGGACTGACTAGGCAAACAGCTCGACCCATGGACAGTGAAGAGGGTGGAGGGTGGAGCAACGGCCAACCCGGAAGTGGCACGGAGCCAAGAGAACTCCCACCCCCAGCCAAGGGAAGCAGTACATGATCATGGGACCTCACCTGGGAACCTATGCTTCTCTTATTTGATCTTTGCAGCCCGTGAATTAGCAGATCCCCTGTGAACCCACACCACTAGGGCCTTGGGTGTGATCAACAGAGCTGTGTGGAGTCTTGGCAGAGTGGCCACTCAGGCACACCCAGGAGTTTTGCTTACATACCTGGGATCCATAGCAAGGTGGGAGATCCATCCGTACATGTTTCTAGGAAAAAGGCTGAGTCCAGGGAGCCAAGGGGCATCATTCTGTGGGCCCCACTTCCATGGCACCTCGTGGATTGAGACCCACTGGCTTGGAATTCCAGCTGGCTGGTGGCAGACGGCTGGAGACTGCCTGAGTTGAGACTGAGTTCCCAGGGGAAGGGTTGGCCACCTTCTGCTGTTCAGTAGACTCAGTCATTTCAGCCTGTTCCCAGGGGAAGGGGTGGCCGCCTTCTGCTGTTCAGTAGACTCAGTCATTTCAGCCTGTTCCCAGGGGAAGGGGTGGCCGCCTTCTGCTGTTCAGTAGACTCAGTCATTTCAGCCTGCTGGCTTTGAAGAATATAGGCAGTCTGGATGAGGAGGGGTTTCCCAAAGTGCAGCACAGCTGCCTTGCCAGATTGTGGCCAGACCGCTTCTTTAAGCCGGACACTGACTCCTCCTAGGCGAGACCTCTCTGTGGGGGCTTTAGCTTACCACTTCCGCCACCCTTCCCCGCGACCCCCACAGCAAAGGGTATACAGACAGAGCTCTGATCTCTCCCTGGGACAAAGCTCCTGGGGAGAGGGGCAGTTGCCATCTCTGCAGTTCGGTAGACTCAGCTTTTTCAGCCAGCCAGCTCGGGAGAATACCAATGGTCTGGATGAGGAAGGGTCTCCCCCAACACAGCACACCTGTTCTAACAAAGGGAAGCCAGATTGCTTCTTTGTACAGGTCCCTGATACCATTCCTCCTGACTAGGTGAGACTTTCCAGCAGGAGTCTCCAGCCACCTCATACAGGCGTGTTCAGGCCAACAACAGGTCAGTGCCACCCTGGGATGGAGCTTCCAGAGGACAGAGCAGGCTGCCGCCTTTGCTGTTTCACAGCCTTCACTGGTAATACCTCCGGGTACAGGAAAATTGAGGCAGCTAGGGTCTGGAGTGGACCACCAGCAAACCACAGCATCCGTAGAGAAGAGTGGCCTGACTGTTAAAAGAAAAAAATAAAACAATAACGACTGCATCAACAAAAAATGACCCCACAAAAGACCCATGCAAACGTCAGCAACCTCAAAGATCAAAGACAGATAAGACCACAAAGATGAGAAAGGATCAGTGGGAAAATGCTGAAAACTCAAGAAACCACAGTGCCTTTTCTCCTCCGAATGACAGAAATACCTATCCAGCAAGGGCACAGGAAGGGGCTGAGGCTGAGATGGATGAATTAACAGAAGTAGGCTTCAGAAGGTGGGTAATAACAAACTTTGCTGAGCTAAAGGAGTATATTCTAACCCAATGCACAGAAGCTAAGAATCATGATAAAACAATACAGGAGCTGATAACCAGGATGGCCAGTTTAGAGAGGAACATAAATGACCTGATGGAGCTGAAAAACACAAGACAAGAGCTTCACAATGCAATCGTAATTATCAGTAGCAGAATAGACCAAGCAGAAGAAAGAATCTCAGAGTTTGACGACTATGTTTCTGAAATAAGACAGGCAGATAAGAATAGAGGAAAGATAATGAAAAGGAATGAACAAAACCTCCAAGAAATATGGGATTATATAAAAAGGCCAAACCTACGACTGATTGGGGTACCTGAAAGAGACAGGGAGAACGGAATAAAGTTGGAAAACATACTTCAGGGTATCATCTAGGAGAATTCCTCCAACCTGGTCAGACAGGCTAACATTCAAATTCAGGAGATCCAGAGAACCCCAGTAAGATATTCCATGAGAAGATCAATCCCAAGACACACAATCATCAGATTCTCCAAGGTGGAAATGCAAGAAGAAAAGGTTAAGGGCAGCCAAAGAGAAAGGCCAGGTCACTTACAAAGGAAAGCCCATCAGACCAACAGTCGACCTCTCAGCGGAAACCCTGCAAGCCAGAAGAGATTCGGGGCCAATATTCAACATTCTTCAAGAAAAGAATTTCCAAACCAGAATTTAATATCCAGCCAAACTAAGCTTCATAAGCAAAGGAGAAATAAGATCATTTTTGGACAAGCAAATGCTGAGGGAATTCATCACTACCAGGCCTACTTTGCAAGAGCTTCTGAAGGAAGCACTAAATATGGAAAGGAAAAACCATTACCAGCCACTACAAAAACACACTGAAGTACACAGAGCAGTGACACTATGAAGTAACCACATAAACAAGTGTGCAAAATAACTAGCTAGCATCATGATGACAGGATCAAATTTACACCTAACAATACTAACTTTAAATGTAAATGGGCTAAATGCCTCAATTAACAGACACAAAGTGGCAAACTAGATAGAGAGTCAAGACCCATATACAGGAGCAACAAGATTTATAAAGCAAGTTTGTAGAGACCTGCAAAGAGACTTAGACTCCCACACAATAATAGTGGGAGACTTCAACATCCTACTGTCAATATTAGACAGATCAACAAGACAGAAAATTAACAAAGATATTCAACACCTAAACTCAGCTCTGGATCAAGTGGACCTGATAGATATCTACAGAACTCTCCACCCCCAAACAACAGAATATACATTCTTCTCATTACCACTAAGTACTTAGTCTAAAATTCATCACATAATCGAAGTAAAACACTCCTTAGCCAATGCAAAAGAACTGAAATCATATAAAAGTCTCTCAGACTACAGTGTAATCAAATTAGAACTCAAGATTAAGAAATTTACTAAAGACCACACAACCACGTGGAAATTGGACATCCTGCTCCGGAATAACTCAAGTAAATAATGAAATTAAGGCAGAAATCAAGAAGTTCTTAGAAACTAATGTGAACAAAGAAACAATGTGCCAGAATCTCTGGGATGCAGCTAAGGCAGTGTTAAGAGGGAAATTTATAGCATTTAATGCCAATATGAAAAAGCTAGAAAGATCTCAAGTTAATAACCTAACATCTCAACAAAAGGAACTACAGAACCAAATCAAACAAACCTCAAAGCTAGCAGAAGACAAGAAATAACCAAGAGAGATAGAGACCTTAAAAATATTAATGAATCCACGAGCTGTTTTTCTGAAAACATTAATAGACTAATAAAGAAGAAAAGAGAGAAGAATCAGACACAATCAGAAATGATAAGGGGGATATCACAACTGACCCGACAGAAATAAAAACAACCATCAGAGAATACTATAAAAACCTTTATGCACATAAACTAGAAAATCTAAAAGAAATGGAGAAATTCCTGGACACATAAAACCCCTCAAGACTGAACCAGGAAGAAATTGAATCCTTGAATAGATCAATAATGAGTTCTGAAACTGAGCCACTAATAAGTAGCCTCCCAACCAAAAAATCCCAAGAACAGATGAATTTATAGCTGAATTCTACCAGAAGTACAAAGAGGAACTGTACCATTTCTTCTGAAACTATTCCAAAAATTGGAAAGGAGGGACTCCACTCTAACCCATTTTATGAGACCAGCATCATCCTGATACCAATACCTGGCAGAGATACAACAAAAAAGAAAACTTCAGGCCAATATTGCTGATGAACATCGATGCAAAAATCCTCAATAAAATACTGGCATACTGAATCTAGCAGCTCATTAAAAAGCTTATCTACCACGATCAAGTCAGCTTCATCCCCAAGATGCAAGGCTGGTTCAACATAAGCAAATCAATAAATGTGACTCATTACATAAACAGAACTGAAGACAAAAACCAAGTGATAATCACAATAGATACATAAAAGGCCTTTGATACAATTTGACATCCCTTTATGTTAAAAACTCTCAGTTAGGTATTGATGGCTCATACCTCAAAATAATAAGAGACATTTATGAGAAACCCACAGACAAGATCATACTGAATGGGCAAAAGCTGGAAGCATTTCCCTTGAAAACCAGCACAAGACAAGGATGCCCTCTCTCACCACTCCTAATCAACATAGTATTGGAAGTTCTGGCCAGGGCAACTAGGCAAGAGAAAGAAATAAAGTGTATTCAAATAGAAAGAAAAGAAGTCAAATTGTCTTTGTTTGCAGATGACATGATCCTGTATCCAGAGAACCCCATTGTCTCAAGCCCAAAGCTTCTTAAACTGATAAGCAACTTCGTCAATGTCTCAGGATACAAAAATCAATGTGCAAAAATTGCTCACATTCTTATATACCAACAACAGGCAAGCAGAGAGCCAAATCACAAATGAACTCTCATTCACAATTGCTACAAAGAGAATAAAATACCTAGGAATACAACTAACAAGGGAAGAGATGGACCTCTTCAAGGATAACTACAAATCACTGCTCAAGGAAATCAGAGAGGATACAAAAATGGAAAAATATTCCCTGCTCATGAATGGGAAGAATCGACATCATGAAAATGGCCATGCTGTCCGAAGTGATTTATAGATTCAATGTTATGCCTATTAAACTACCATTGACATTCTTCACAGAATTAGAAAAAAACTATCTTAAAACTCACATAGAACCAAAAAAGAGCCCGTATAGCCAAGAAAATCTTAAGCAAAAAGAACAAAGCTGGAGGTGTCACACTATCTGACTTCAAAGCATATGACAAGGCTACAGTATCCAAAACAACATGGTATTGTTACAAAAACAGGCACATAGACCAATGGAACAGAATAGAGAACTCAGAAATAAGAGTGCACATCTACAACCATCTGATCTTCCAGAAACCTGACGAAAACAAGCAATGGGGAAAGGGTCCTCTATTTAATAAATTGTTCTGTGTGAACTGGCTAGTCATATGCAGAAAATTGAAACTGAATCCCTTCCTTACACCTTATACAAAAATTAACTCAAGATGGATTAAAGGCTTAGATGTAAAACCCAAAACCATAAAAACTGTAGAAGAAAATTTAGGGAATACCATTCAGGACCTAGGCACAGGCAAAGATTTCATGATGAAAATGCCAAAAGCAATTGTAATAAAAGCAAAAATTGACAAATGGAATCTCATTAAACTAAAGAGCTTCTGCACAAAAAAAGAGAACTATCATCCGAGTAAATAGACAACCTACAGAATGGGAGAAAATTTTTGCAATCTATCTATCTGACAAGGGTCTAATATTTAGAGTCTACAAAGAACTTAAATTTACAAGAAAGAAACAAACACCATAAAAAATTGTGGAAAGGACATGAATAGACACTTTTCAAAGGAAGAAATACATGCAGCCAACGAGCATATAAAAAAAGCTCAACATCACTCACTGATCATTAGAGAATTGAAAATCAAAACCACAATGAGATGCCATCTCATGCCAGTCAGGATGGTGATTATTAAAAAAAATCAAGAAACAACAGATGCTGGTGAAGTTGCAGAGAAAAAGGAATGCTTTTACACTGTTAGTGGGAATGTAAATTACTTCAATCATTATGGAAGATAGTGTGGTGATTCCTCAAAGATCTAGAAGCAGAAATACCATTTGACCCCAGCAATCCCATTACTGGGTTTATACCCAAAGGAATATATATCATTCTATTACAAAGATACATTCACGTTTATGTTCATTGTGGCACTATTCACCTTAGCAAAGACATGGAATCAACCCAAATGCCCATCAGTGTTAGACTGGATAAAGAAAATGTGGTGCATACACACAATGGAATACTATGCAGCCATAAACAGGAAAGACATTATGTCCTTTGGATGGACATGGATGGAGCTGGAAGCTGTTATTCTCAGCAAACCAACACAGGAACAGAAAACCAAACATCGCATGTTCTCACTTATAAGTGGGAGCCAAACAATGAGGACACATGGACACAGTAGGTGGAACAACACACACTGAGGTCTGTTGGGGGTGGGTGGAAGGAGGGAGAGCATCAAGAATAGCTAACAGATGCTGTGCTCAATACCTAGGTGATGGGTTGATCTGTGTGCAGCAAATGACCATGTCACACATTTACCTATGCAACCAACCTGCAAATCCTGCACATGTACACTGAACTTAAAAGTTAAATAAGAAAAATTTTTTAAAAATTACTGAAAGCAAAAAAAAAAAAAATGCTCAGGCTGATCTCAATCTTCCCGCTAAAATACAGTAGAACAGTATTCAGAAAATCCTCAGAGAAAGAGATTATGCCCCAAGAATGTTATGTCTATTCAATCTATCCTTCAAACATAAAGGTAACTGATAGCTGTTTTTAACATGCAAGAATGCAGAAATAGAGTAAACCTTAGCAATTCTCAGAAAAAAATACTTGAGGTTAAAATGAAGACAAACAAGAGAAGAAAGGGAAAAAACCAATATGAAAAGAATGATAGTGAGCATTTACTTAAATATAGAACTAAATTTAATGACAAGTGGAATTACAGAACACACAAAATATATGGTTACAAAAATATAGAAAAACTAGTGAACAGAAAACAGAAACAGCTAACAATGACAGGTGATGGGAGGAGGCAGGAACTGGTTGTTAGTTGCCTGTCAATGTCTATGCACTGCTTCTTCCTTACTAGCATAACACAACTTCCATTTGGGAAAGCAACATGTCCAGCTAAAAGTATCTGCTTTCTCACACTTTCAGCCTGGCTGGACATGAGACCAAGTTCTGGCCAATTAGGTCTAACAGCAACTTGCTAGATGACACTTATAGGAAAATTTTAAAGGACAAAGACTTGGTTGGCTGTTGTCTTGGTCTGGGGCTGCTATCAAAAAATGCCATAAACAAGGTATTTTATAAACCACAGAAATTTATTTCTCACAACTTGTTGACTGGGAAGTCCAAGATCAAGGCAGATTCAGTATCTGGTGAGGGCCCCCTTCCTGGTTCACAGATGTCCATCCTTTCACTGTTACTTCACATGGTGAAAGGGATGAGGGTCCTCTGAGCCTCTTTTTAAAGTTGCACTAATCCCATTCATGAGGGCTCTGCCCTCATGGTCTAGTTACCTTCTAAAGGCCCTACCTACTAATATCATAACCTTGGGAGTTAGAATTTCAACATGTGAATTTGGGGAAACTCAAACATTCAGTCCATTGCAGCAGCCATACCCCTTTCTCCTTGTTTCTGCTGTGAACATGAACTCATGACTGGAAGTTTAATACCATAAGGTGGCAAACATGAAGATGAATGTCCATGTGCTAAGGGCAGCAGGGTAGAAAGATGAAAGAAGCCTGGGTCCCTGATGCCTTCTCTCAGTCATACCAACTCCAGATTGCCTAATCCTGGAGATCTTAGTGCATAGAATGAGCAAATTCCTTATGTATTTACCCATCATTAGTGTTGTATTTTGTTATTTGCAAACCTGCATTCCAAAATGATACTGTGAGACACAGAGACATGGCATATGGGAAAGATATACTTCTCATTGTATACATTTTTGTATTATTATGTTTTGCCATGTCACTATCTTACATTGTTTATTTTTAATCTAGAAAATATTAACCAAAAATGCTTAGTAATAAATAAGAATGTAGACTATATATAACAAACATATGGACCTTACTGAAGTACCTAAAATAACATATTCACATAAGGTGACTTTAAAAGAGTTTAATTATTCAAAAACAAAATTTGAAACATATTTTTATGTAAAATTTACCAAAAGTTTAAAATATTCATCAGAAAAAAACAGATAAAATAGTCAACAAAATTTTGCAAAGAGAGAGTAATGAAGAGGCTGCTACATTATCTGACATTAAAATGTATTCTAAAATTACAATCATTAGAACAATAAGATATAAGAATAGACAAACATATTTACATGATATTATAAATGTCTCAGAAGTAGATCTTAACCCATAGAAGAAGAGTATATGATTAGGCACCATTCCAGATTAATAAGGAAAGAAGGAGTTCTTCAGTAATGACACTGGAATTGTTGGTTGGCAACTTGGCAAATTTTTAAAAGTGGATTTTTTTAGTTTATACCATCCTCTAAGATAAATTCCATATGGACTAAAAATATTAATTGCAGACTTCTATTTCTAACAAAATAGTATACTAATTTCATGGACAAAATGAAACAAGAATTGTTTAAATGCATAGATGTACTCTCAAGAAAGAGAAAGGAACTGGTGACAGAGCAAAGAGCATTAGGCAATAGGCACATAAGTTGACCCCAAATCCTTGAGAATAAAGGAAATTTAAACAATCCAATAAAGTGCAAGAAGAAAAAAAAAGGATTTGTTTTTACTTTTTATTTTTTTAAACTTTTATTTTAGATTCAAAGATACATATGCGCAAGTTTGTTATATAGGTAAATTGAGTGTCATGGGAGTTTAACAAACAGATTATTTCATCACCTATGTAATAAGCATAGTACAGGATAGGTAGTTTTTCAATCCTCACCCTCCTACCACCCTTCACTTTCAAGTAGGCTCCAGTGTCTATTTTTCCCTTATTTATGTCCATATGTACTCGATGTTTAACTCTCACTCATAAGTGAGAACATGCAGTATTTGGTTTTCTGTCTCTGTGTTCGTTTACTTAGGATAATGGCCTCCAGCTCCATCCATATTGTTGCAAAGACATGATCTCATTCTTTTTTGTGGCTACATAATATTCCATGGTGTATATGTGCCACACTGTCTTTATCCAGTCTACCATTGATGAGCATTTAGGTTGATTCCATATCTCACAGCAAATGCGGTGCATACTGGTAAAATATTTAAAATACAATCTCATTATTGGATACATACCCAAAGGAATATAAATAGTTCTACCGAAAACACACATGTACTTGTATGTTTATTGCAGCATGATTCACAACAGCAAAGACATGGAATCAACCCAGGTGCCCATCAAAGATGGATTGCATAAAGAAAATATGGTATATATACACCATGGTATACTATGAAGCCATAAAAAAGAGCAAAATCATATCCTTTGCAGCAACATGGATACAGCTGGAGACCATTATCCTAAGTGAATTAATGTAGAAAAAGAAAAACAAATATCACATGTTCTCACTTATAAGCAGGAGCTAATCATTGGGTACACATGAACATAAAGATGGGAACAACAGACACTGGGGAATTCAAAACAGGAGAGAAAAGAAAGGGGCAAGAATTGAAAAACTATTTACTGGGGACTATGTTCACCACCTGGGTGACAGAATCACTCATATCCCAAACCTCAGCATCATGTAATATATACATGTAACAAACCTGCACATGTACCCCTGAATGCAAATTTTTAAAAAGAAATGAAAAAAAATGTGAACAAATAAATAAAGTTTCTTATAGATGGTGAAAAATTATAGAAAATACAGTATTCCTTTTCAAGTTGAGAAAATGACAAGAATGACCACTATTGCTGCTTCTATTGAGCGTATAGCAGAGGTTCCAGTTGGTAGAAAAAAAAAAAGAAAAATAAGTTAAAGGCCTGTGAATTAAACATGAAGAACTACAATTGCTATCATTCACAGATGATAATGCTATAAAAGACAAACCATAAAGAGAGATGTACCATGCTTGTTAACATAGAGAAAATACTTTAAAGTTCACAGTTGTTCCCCAGTTATCAACAAATTCAAAAGAATTCCAATTAAAATTTTGAAAAGGTATTTCATAGAAATGGGCAAGCTGACCCTAAGTTAATGTGGAGATGACAAAGGCTTAAAAATAATTTAAAAAATCAAAGAATAATAATAAAAAAACTTGTCCTACCAGATATAAAGATTCATCATAAAGGCAGAGTGACTTAAAACGTGGGTTTTGAGCCAGGAATAAAGAAATAAAATGATGGGAGAGAATAGAAAGCCTAGAAACAGACCGGTATTTATACGGCAACTTGACATATGGCAGAGGTTCCCTTACTACATCGTTACTTAAATGGTGCTGTGCCCATTTGATATTTATTTAAAGACAACCCTACCCCACACCATACACAGAAGTAATTTCATGTGAATCAAATACCTAAAGTTGATAATCCAAGCTTGAACATTTCCAGAGCAAGGAAAATATTTGTATGTCATTAAGATACTGTTTTTTAAAAAAAACAAAAACAAAATAATACAAATCATAAAGGATATAGTGGATAAATAGAGCTATATTAAAATTTAAAACTTAACTATGATTATAACTTAAATGTAAAACCTCTAACTATAAAAACCCTAGAAGAAAACCTAGGCAATACCATTCAGGACATAGGCACAGTCAAAGATTTCATGATGAAGGCACCAAAAGCAATTGCAACAAAAGGAAAAACTGACAAACGGGATTTCATTAAACTAAAGAGCTCCTGCACAGCAAAAGAAGCAATCAACATAACAAACAGACAACCTACAGAATGGGAGAAAATTTTTGCAAACTATGCATCTGACAAAGGCCTAACACCCAGCTTCTATAAGGAACTTAAACAAATTTACAAGAAAGAAACAACCCCATTAAAAAGTGGGCAAAGGACATGAACAGATACTTTTCAAAAGAAGACATACATGCAGCCAACAAGCATATGAAAAGAAAAGCTCAACATCACTGGTCATTAGAGAAATTCAAATAAAAACCACAATGAGATACCACCTCACTCCAGTCAGAAGGGCAATTATTAAAATGTCAAAAAATAACAGATGCCGGCAAGGTTGTCAAAAAAAAAAAAAAAAAAGGAATGCTTATACAGTCTTGGTGGGAGCATAAATTAGTTCAACCATTGTGGAAAGTAGTATGACAATTCCTCAAAGACCTATAAGCAGAACTACCATTTGACTCAGCAATTCCATTACTGGGTATACATGCAAATGAACAGAAATCATTCTATTATAAAGGCACTGCATGAGTATGTTCATTGCAGCACTATCCACAATAGCAAAGACATGAAATCAACCTAAATCCCATCAATTATAAACTGGATAAATTAAATGTGGTACATATACACCATGGAATACTATGCAAACATAAAAAAGAAACGAGATCATGTCCTTTGCAGGGACATGCATGGAGCTGGAGGACATTATCCTTAGCAAACCAACACAGGAAGAGAAAAACAAATGCTGCATATTCTCACTTATAAGTGGGAGCTAAATTATGAGAACATATGGACACATAGAGGGGAATCACACACACTGGGGCCCTTCGGAAGGTGGAGGATGGGAGGAGGCAGATGATCAGGAAAAACAACTAATAGGTAGTAGGCTTAATACCTGGATGATGCAATAATCTGTATAACAAACCCTCATTAAACAAGTTTACCTATGTAACAAGCCTGCATTTGTACCCCTAAACTTAAGTTAAAAAAAAGAAATAAATAGGCCAGGCACGATGGCTCATGCCTGTAATCCTAGCACTTTGGGAGGCTGAGGCGATGGGATCACCTGAGGTCGGGAGTTCAAGACCAGCCTGACCAACAAGGAGAAACCCCATCTCTAGTAAAAATACAAAATTAGCTGGGCTTGGTGGCACATGCCTGTAATCCCAGCTACTTGGGAGGCTGAGGCAGCAGAATTGCTTGAACCCGGGAGGCAGAGGTTGTAGTGAGCCGAGATTGTGACATTGCACTCCAGCCTGGGCAACAAGAGCAAAACTCAGTCTCAAAAAAAAAAAAAAGAAAAGAAAGAAAAAGACAAAGAAAAAAGAAATAAATAAAACTTGGGTATGTCACAAATTATAAATTTAAAAGAAAAATTGCAGATTTGTAACAGATACTTGTTACGTATATAGCACACAAAGGATTTGGATCAATAAAAAGAAAAAAAAGAATATAAAGAGTTTTCCATAATTTTTAAAAAGCAAACAACACAATTTAAAAATATATAAGTGATATGAACCAGTAATTCACAAAGAACTCCACATTTATACAATTACATGTGCTAAAGTAGTAGAAATGTATAGATTAGAAATAGAGGCACCTATCTGGATAAATTTTAAAAGTATAATGTTAGATGACAAAGATCTGTGGGAAATGGATTGTATCTAGGCAGAATGTTAAAGCACACAAAACAATAATTTACAGTGCTTATGGTTATAAATATATGTAGTAAATATAAAAACATGCAGGAAAGTTATGCAAATTTCAGCAGAGAAAGGGAGAGTAAAGGGATAGAGGTGTGACTTTAGCTATAGCTGTAATTGTTTGCCAAAAAAAAAATTTAACAAACATGGCAAAATGTTAGCATCTGTTAAATCTATGTTTGGTTCATAGATATTGAGTATATTCAACTTCTATACTTTTCTTATGTTTGCAATATATTATAATTAAAATTATATTAAAATTTCAAATTTTAAATGATTGTGAGAAAACATAGGTGAACATTTATTTGCTCATGGGAAAAAAGAAGAGCATTTCAATATAAAAGCAAAAATAAATCACAAAGGTAAAGGCTGATAAATATGACTACATAAAAATGCAAAAAGGACATAAAAACATCAAAAAATTTAGTTACAAGATGGAGCAAATATTTGTAATACGTGTGTATAAATGATAGGCATACATATATCCAGTATTGTTAATGTAAAAAAAAGTACTTTCAAAATCTAAATCTTCATCAAATGTTGAATATTAATAAATGTGAATTCCATAAGGTTAATGAGTATATAGTGAAATCAGCACTTTTGTCAACTGCTAGTGGGATTTTTAAATGGTTGACCTTTTTGGATACCAGTTGACGACATTAAAAAGAGTATTAAAATTGTTCATACTAAAAATAGACATTAACCTGATAAAATGATGATCTCTAAGGAGTGAGATGACAGAAGTGACTTATAGTTTCTATTTTATACCCTTCTCTTTTTTTAGTACCTGGTTTGTATTACTTTTATAATTTAAAATTATAATTACTTTTTCATGTAAATTATTTTAATAAAAAGCAACCCATTTTATCTTTTGGCCCCAAATTCTACTTTTAAGGAAATCATTCCACAGAAATTATTAGACATGCACAAGCGATATACCAGATAATTTTTGTAAATTTTATAATACACATATACACAACCTAAATATTAAACATTAGGGGAATAATTAAATATATTGTGGTATATAAACATGGTGGAGTAATATAATGATTTTTAAAAATATATTTCAAAAATAATTACAAAAGAAAGTGTTTACTATATGATTGTAAGAATAAAAAGGATAGCTCAATGATGCCATGTAGTGCCAAGTTAATGGAAAAAGGCTGTGCAATGTAATCCAAGTTGAGAAGGGGACAAATTGTAATAATAAGGTCATGGTTATGCTGGCAAGGAATCAATTAATGTCTTATGATGATTCAATGAAGGACTTTTAGCGGAAAAGAAATTCTCCTTGTGTGAGATGTACTTTTTTGGTTATTTTTATTTTAGGTTTTCTTCAAGAATATAAAAATATTAAATAGCAGACTGTAATCCAGAGTGGAGAATCACCCTGACATTCTTCTTCCCCCATGCCCACTTCCAATTATAGGACTAGAACTCCCCACTCTTTCTACCAGGAAGAAAAAGCACTTTTACCTGACAATCCATGCTGGAAGCCAATGGTATACAAGGAAGGAGTAGGGAGAGAAAATTGACATTGATGTAGGACTTGCAAATATCTGATTGTGGGATAACAGGCACAGAAAAAAATGGGAAGCAGGGACTTCAGGATAAAGAAAAATAAAATAATAAAAGGAAATAAGAACAAATGAACTGAAGAGAAAAGAGGGTAGCATGAAGAGTAGGCATTCTTCTTCACAGAGCTAGCGAAAAAATTCTCATGGGAAAATGAGAAAGTACAGTGAACACACCCTCAATAAATAGATGGGACAAGAGAGAAAAATCAGGGACTCACTAATCAATTTTTAAATGCACTGTCTACCAGCACCACTGTGTATGGTTTGGATTAATTATCAGAGGATTTGAGCAAAAACCAGCTTGAACTTATTTCTGTGATGTTTACTTGTAAGGGTCACAAGATAATAACTGGTATTAGATAGACTAATCCCTCCCATTCCCGCAAGAGGGCAAGGAATGGTCTATGGGGTCTTGGGGAGATATGCCAAAGAGGCAATACTTCACCCAGAAAATTTGCCTTTCATCTCTTCCTCTCTGGAGAATATCTAAAGATATATGGGCCAAAAAAATAAAGAGCCTACCTATACACACACATAAACATACATTTCAAGTTTTTCTATGCAGATCTGTATGCATAGAAAAAAAAGAAATGTCCTAAAATATTATTAATGTTTTCCTGGGATTTAGAATTACAGGTGATTTTTATTTCCTTGTGCAGCACAATATCTTATAAAGTCAGTAAGAATAGTGGATTGACATTCAGACCCAAAGGAAATTAGAATGCCCAGAAGAGAAGGGAAGAAGGAAGAGTTGAGCAGTGAGAATCATAATGCAGAGTTTAAAATCAGAAATACTTAATTTATATTATATTGTAGGACTAGGTTTATTGCAGAAAGTTGAAATGCAGGTTAAAAGCTAGATGAATTTCAGTTGAAGAGAAATAAATAACACTACAATCTTTTACATTTGAGTTTGTGACGGAAATTTTCTACTTCCTATATTTGTTAAGCTGTGTAGAAATTTCAAATGTATGGCATGTTTGCATTTATTTCTTTGAACCCAATCGAAACAAACATTGAAATAAAGTTGTAAACATGTCAAAGATGCAGATTAATGTATGTTACTTTTTAAAGTTCTGGACTGGTCAAAGTCTGAATTTAAATCTAGAGGCACTATAAAAGAATATGTTCTGTATTAGAAAGCAAAATGTTCAAGTTAGACGCTAATAGAAACGTGCTAAATTTATTTTAAATCAATACACTTCAAAATTGTTGGAAGCTGTTAAAATCTGTAAGTAAGCATTCGGATGATCTTTTACACTAAGAAAAAGTGAAAATTCTTCATTTTAAAAAGAGAGTGACATTTGATAAATACCTTGGTAAAGGTATAAACAAAATACTATGGGAGCAAATGCAGGGGAGCCATTAGTTCTTTTGAAAGGTTCATAAATCTCTGGCAAGTTGAATCTGCAAACCTAAACATATAAAGTGATGACAGTGAACACTGATATCTCCTTTTCTTTGACAAATCCCCTTAATGGGCATGTGACTTATGTCAAGGTAAAGAGGATAAAATCAGAAATGCTTCCTGCTGCCCTGTAATAGAAGTAGTGTTACTAAGGACAGAAGAATAAACTTTTGCCTGTCATTGTTTAATTCTATCCAGGGATTGCAAACTCAGAGAGTACTTGGGCTGATCTGGCCTACAGACCTATTTATTTTGGCTCATGATTTTCTTTTAAATAAATTTAAATGTCCTTTAAATTATACACTCTCCAGTACATCACTGTACATACCATTTTCTTTTGAAAATTCGGCTCCACGCAGTTATTAAGAATACAGACTCTAGAAGTCAGGGTGTATGAGTTAAAATTCAGTATCTGTCACCTACTAGCCACATAACCCTGGGAAAATGACAATCTCTCCGTGTAATGGTTTTCTTATCTCTAAAATGAGGATAGTAATGGTAGGGTTTCGGTGAGAGTTAAATGAGTTAAAACCCGTAAAGCACTTAAAATAATGCTAAGCAGACAGTAAGCACTGTGCAAAGGTTTGTTAAATAAATATTGGTTTATCTCCAGCCTAATTATGTCCTCTCCCTGGCCCCTATAAGCATTTGGGCTCATACTTTTGGTTTAATTTTATCTGTAATAAAGCTTTCCTCTTGGTCTTTCATGTAAGCAATGTGTGTGGCCCCTCCATACATGGTATAAAATAAGGGATTCCAAAGAGTTCTATTTTCATATAAATATACCAATGACTGACTCATTACAATCATAAAAATCTTCTGAGCTAATTAAACTCTGGAGATACTAAGGGCACAATATAGAGTCCCTGTCCATAAGGGGATTATTGCCCAGTAAGAGACTGGAATTGTACATGATGAGTAAGTACAGTAGAAGATTACATATGCACATGATAAAGGCTAGGTGACCAAAGTCTGTTGGAGAAAGCCATGATCACAGAGGGATGGGGTGGACTAGGTAGGATCTATAGAGGGTATGGGACTTGAGCTAGTTCTTGAGGGAAGAGTGAGACTTAGATCTGCCTAGGGATTAGATGATGAAAACATTCTGACAAGAGCCATGTGAGCAAATTACAGAGGCAGAATATATCTGAAAGCTTGAGCAATTACGCACAGATTTAATTTGAGTAGAAAGTTGGTTGTGGCAGAAATTATACGAGATGAGGCTGAGCCCATGGATGAAGGCTGCATTATGGAGAGTACTAAATGCCAGATGAAGAGCTGTACATTTTATCTTGAAAGCAGTAGAAAGTCGATGAAGATTTCGGAACTGGGAGAGGTAAGTGGAGAGACAGTAAATGATTTTTGCAAAGAAATATTTAATAAATGAAGATTAATCTGTTCAGTGTAGAGGATGGAAAGGGCCAATGGATAGTAAGGCAATTAAAACACCAGAGAAGAAACATGAAAATTAGCTGGGAGACTATTGCAATACAGTCTGAGATTAAGTTGATCCAAGTTTGAATCAGGGTGGGACCATGAACCTGGAAAGGAAAGGAGGTAAGCCAATTTTTTGCCCAATTACATTGTATACATCCAGCAAAATAAGTTAGCTTATCAAGAATTCTAATCTTCCACAGCTTTATGTGTATTTATCCATACTGAAACACACCAAAACATTCTGTTACCATATCTATTTCTTCTTAATCTAAAAGCTCCTCCAGGTTATGAGAGTTGTCTGATTTCTTTTGTCTCTCTAGAACCTAGCAAAATGCCTGACACATATTAACATTTTTAAAAGTGTAAAACTAGACCAAAAACCAATAAATCTAGGTAACTTTTGATAAATGGAGAAAGAACAGCTGTTGAGCCTACTCTGTATTTGGAATATTAAGAGAATATGACAAAATAAGAAGTTCTGAAAAAGGAGCAGATTCAGGGGGAAAGGAAAAAAAATTCCAGGAGTGAGAGATTTGAATCTTAATCAATCTCTCTCTCTCTGTCTTCCTCTCCCCCTCTCTCTTCCCCTCCCCCTCTCTCTTCCCCTCCCACCCATCTTCCCCTCCCCCTCTCTCTTCCTCTTCCTCTCTGTGATGGATAATACTGAATGTCAACTTGATTGGATTAAAGGATGCAAAGTATTGATCCTGGGTGTGTCTGTGTGGGTGTTGCCAAAGGAGATTAACATTTGAGTCAGTGGGCTGGGGAAGGCAGACCCACCCTTAATCTGGTGGGCACAATCTAATCAGCTGCCAGCGAATATAAAGCAGGCAGAAAAACGTGAAGAGGTGAGACTGGCCTAGTGTCCTAACCTACATCTTTCTCCCGTGCTGGATGCTTCCTGCCCTCAAACATCGGACTCCAAGTTCTTCAGTTTTGAGACTCGGACTGGCTCTCCTTGCTCCTCAAGCTTCGGACAGCCTATTGTGGGACCTTGTTATCGTGTATTAATATATATATACATATATATGTGTATATATATATGTGCATACACACACACACACACACAAACACATGTATATCCTATTAGTTCTGTCCCTCTAGGGAACCCTGACTAATACACTCTCCATCCATCCTTTAACAGGTAAAATCATTATTTTGGAGGGATAACAAAGTTACATATTTTAATAACTTGAACATTTATTATAACTATAAAAAATAGAGCTTCATGGGGCACCGAGACACAAGAGCAATCAGTTTGAGCTTAGAGTATAAAAGGATATAGAGCATCTGGGCAAGGTGGTGTATGAAATGTTGGGGAGTTAGGAAGCCTGAGATGGATTGCTTAAAGAGGGGCATCTAAAAGAGTAACGCATTCATTGGCCAACATAACAATCAGATTAATGTCACGTTAGCATAATCTTTGGGTTTCACCTTCCACTGTCCCTGAAAAGATGAAGTCACATAATATTAATAGAAATGTAGAAGGGAAAATTTCAAATATAGTCATGTTAACTTTGAGTAAACCAGCCTGCTATGGTCCACAGTTGTATTTCTACCTTCATAAGCCCAGGGACACTGCTTATCTTAGGGACTATCTTTTAAACAGTTAAAAAATGCAGAAAACTATCTCTTATCTCTTAGAGATAGATGGATTTCAGTGTTAAAGGAGCTTATAAAACTTGACGATTTCCCAGAGGCAAGGCATGACCTTTATACTGAACTGCTCAAGAGGTATCTGCTCCCTTTCATCCTGAGAGATAACCATGAAATAGTTTGGCTGCAGCCTAATTCTCTGGCAGTAATACAACATATCAGTGTGGCTCAAATGAGTCATCACCATTAGTGAGGCATGGGCCTTGCACTGGATAGAGCATAGATTAATTCAAGAAACACTTATTGAGAATCAAACAGAAGTACTTCTAGTGGCAATGTTGAATTTGCCCTGATTTAGCCACATATAGCCCAAAGCAACCCAGTTGTGATATTAATGGTCAAGGTTTAGGTATATACTATGGCCAGTAAGTGAAGCAAATAAACTTAACAAAAACTAATAAGGCAGAATAAAGAACTAGAAATTTCATGGGCTTTAGAATAACACCTGGATTTGAGTCCTGGCTTTGACACTCACTAGCTCTGTGAACTTGGAAAAGTTTATTAATTTCTCTGAGCTCCACAACTGCATCTTCATAATGAGGATTATAATAATTTCTACCTCATATACTTGTTATTAGGATTAAATGGTAAACCCTTGATAATCTTATTATATACTTATAAGAATGGTACTTATGAATATCAGGCAAGCAGTTTTGGCCTCATGGACACCAAGTGCCTTAACCATAAGTGTAAAGCATTGTATCATTACAGATAGATTGGTATGGTAGATAGAATAATGGCCCATTAAAGATGTCCATGTCCTAATCCATATAAATATGTTACCCTACATGGCAAAAGGGATTTTTTTCATATGTGATTAACTTAAAGATTTTGAGATGGGTAGATTATCCTGCATTATTCAGTTGGGCCCCAAGTGATTACAAGGGTCCTTAGAAAAGGAAGTCAAGGAGGTCAAAAACAGAAAAAGGAGATGTGACTACAAAAACAGAGGTTGAAGTAATGTGCTTTGCAAATGGAGGAAGGGACCATTAGCCAAGGTATGCAGGTGACCTCTAGAAGCATGAAAAGGCAAGGAAGCAGATTCTCTCCCAGACTTTTCAAAAGTAACATAGCATTATGGATGCCTTGAACTCAGACTTCTTTCCTTCAGAACTGTAAGATAATACATTAGCGTTGTTTTAAGCCAATAAGTTTGTGGCAATTTGTTAAGTAGCAATAGAAAACTAATAAATTTAGATTTGGTTAAAAGAATTCTGGCTAGCCATATGTAGAAAGCTGAAACTGGATCCCTTCCTTACACCTTATACAAAACTTAATTCAAGATGGATTAAAGACTTACATGTTAGACCTAAAACCATAAAAACCCTAGAAGAAAACCTAGGCAATACCATTCAGGACATAGGCATGGGCAAGGACTTTATGTCTAAAACACCAAAAGCAATGGCAACAAAAGCCAAAATTGACAAATGGGATCTAATTAAACTAAAGAGCTTCTGCACAGCAAAAGAAACTACCATCAGAGTGAACAGGCAACCTACAAAATGGGAGAAAATTTTTGCAATCTACTCATCTGACAAAGGGCTGATATCCAGAATCTACAATGAACTCAAACAAATTTACAAGAAAAAAACAACCCCATCAACAAGTGGGCGAAGGATATGAACAGACACTTCTCGAAAGAAGACATTTATACAGCAACAGACACATGAAAAGACGCTCATCATCACTGGCCATCAGAGAAATGCAAATCAAAACCACAATGAGATACCATCTCACACCAGTTAGAATGGCGATCATTAAAAAGTTAGGAAACAACAGGTGCTGGAGAGGATGTGGAGAAATAGGAACACTTTTACACTGTTGGTGGGACTGTAAACTAGTTCAACCATTGTGGAAGACAATGTGGCAATTCCTCAAGGATCTAGAACTAGAAATACCATTTGACCCAGCCATCCCATTACTGGGTATATACCCGAAGGACTATAAATCATGCTGCTATAAAGGCACATGCACACGTATGTTTATTGTGGCACTATTCACAATAGTAAAGACTTGGAACCAACCCAAATGTCCATCAATGATAGACTTGATTAAGAAAATGTGGCACATACACACCACGGAATACTATGCAGCCAGAAAAAAGGATGAGTTCATGTCCTTTGTAGGGACATGGATAAAGCTGGAAACTATCCTTCTCAGCAAACTATTGCAAGAACAAAAAACCAAACACTGCATGTTCTCACTCACAGGTGGGAATTGAACAATGAGAACACTTGGACACAGGAAGGGGAACATCACACACTGGGGCCTGTCATGGGGTGGGGGGAGGGGGAGGGATAGCACCAGGAGATATACCTAATGTTAATGACGAGTTAATGGGTGCAGCACACCAACATGGCACATGTATACATATGTAACAAACCTGCACGTTGTGCACATGTACCCTAGAACTTAAAGTATAATTTAAAAAGAAAATTAAATTTAAAAGAAAAGAATGAATAGGGAATCAAAAAAAAAAAAAAAAGAATTCAGCAAGCTGCCAATCTTTCAAAAAATCAGCTTTAGGACTGGTATCATCAAATATCTTCATACCTTGGCACCACAGCAATCATTACCTATAAACTATCAAAAATCCACCTGAATTCCTCTCCCAAATCATGGTGTCACTCCGGAACACAAGCCCTTGATTATTATTGTTGGTAACATTTCTTGGAACATAATCCTAGAATGGATACTATGAATGTAAAGGAAAATTTATATTGGTATTTGTGACCTTCCTCACGGATGATTTTCACTCTGGGGCTACAAGAGACAGCAAGAAATATGTTCATCATTCCCTTTACCCTTTAAGGAAAAATAATCTGCTTCACCCACCTGGGCCTAAAAGGTGGTTCCAATTGAGTGATTGACTGGCACTGTTCTTATGAGCAATAAAAGCCTCCTAGTTCCTGCTCAACAGCATCCAGTTGCGTTTGATGCTGAGGGGACATGGGCACCACTCCAACTTTGCAAGTGTGCCATTTGTACTGCTTTGGTGTGAGCTACCATAGAAATATGCTTGGGTAAGTTGCTTGCCATTGTCCCAGGTTCTGTGCATAATTTCAGGAGAAAATGAGACAAATTTGAATGTTCACTTTCACTAGATTAGGAACGTGCTACTTTCAATTTTACAAAACCATTGAAGCATTTTCTCAATACTGAACCAACGCTGACTTATTTTTGAAAAAGACTACCTTACCATGTAATACATTTTAACTATGCAATGGAGGGTCGGGAATTCCATTTCTCCTTTTGTTATTTTGCATTTTTAAAAATGTAGCATCCAATGTAAAAATCACAATGGACACAGTATTTATATTCTCCTGTCAATGTCAATATATTCAACTTTTTTAAAAAAGGAAGCAAGCTTCTCTCTGTTGAAAATAAAGCCTTAACCATTAAGTTATCGGGGGAAACTATCAGACGCACATAGAAGACAAAATTTTGTTTATTCCTTACATATTGTTCACAGTAGTTCCAGATGTCTACTAGGCAGAAACATAAAACTTTTACCCATCGCACAAGATCCCTGTACTAACGCCACCATTTTAGGCAAATTACCAACATTAGACATCAAGCTCCTATGCCATAGTTCAGTATAATGGCAGTTGTGCATACATTTATACATTCATCCCTCCATCCATTCAAAAAATATTTGTTGAGCACCTACATTTTACCAGGTGTATGGTGATGGGAATATCGAAGAGAACAAGATGAGTCTTTGCTCTCCTGGAGCTTTAAAGTCTAAAAAATGGTACATAGTAGACATGTGTTACATGTTTGATAAATTTATTTACTGATATGTTTAGTTTCATACATAATTCAAAATTTAACTCTGAGTGTGCCTGTTTTTGTAATCATTTGGTATTTAGAACTAAAGAGGGGAGAAGACACCATGGGGGAGATGAATCACCTATACCTAATTTCTTACACTTGTGCCACTGACAGTTTTATTATATTAATCATTCTATCATATTACCACTGATGGTAAGAATGATAACCTTAAGATCTTCAGTGATGGTCGCTATATTCTTATTAGGGCAGGAAAGTGGACTCAGACACCTTTAATAAGAGTTGGGAAGGACTTCTATGTAGCCTTAAAGAAATCCAGTTATCTCAGTGTCAGTAAAGAGTAGTGGTTTCCAAAGAACTCGGGATATAAAATCAGATAACCTGGATTTGGATCTCAGCTCTTTCATGTGGATTTGGGTACCCATCTAATATTTAATATTTAATATGGGAATAATATTGGCCTGGAAGGGTTTTGAGGATTAAATGAGACAATTCAGGTGAATTGCTTGCCATTCAACACAAAGCTCTCAGTAAAAGTAGTAATAGTAATAGTTGTTGTTGTCATTGTTTGTTGTTACTACATTGATTTCTTACAGCTTCAGTTAACTAATAATTTACTAAGGCTATACTTTCGGGGTTAATTTTTATAGCTTATTACTAGAGGAGTTAATGTGAATATGTAGAGCACCAGAAACCTTGAGGAGGAGGTGCAGCGTTCTCTCCTGAGCATAAAGCTGGCCCGCAGTATTGTGTTGCCTCACTGCAACTGCCATTTGCCATTGATGATGATTTTTCTCTTTCACTAAGAGAGTAAGAGGACAGGATGCATTCTAACTGGCTCCTGTTTATGTTATTAAAAGTAAAAAATAAAAATAAAAATAAAAAATAAAAGAAAAAGAAAGGAATTTAGTGCATCCTGGCCACCCAAACCCCATAGGCTTTCAAATGTAATTGCAGGAGAAAATGTGACTTTGCTTCTCTTCTTGATCCATACATCCCCTCTGTCTAGTTCTAAGTTGCACCAAAGTCTCTCTCTCCTCTCTCTCTCTCTCTCTCTCTCTCACACACACACACACACACACACACACACACACAGAGGAATTAAGCCAGAGATGGTATGTCAGTTGTGATGGATTGATAGTTCCTGCCTGGGATAATTTGATGAGAGGAATCCTGAGATTCCATTGGAAATCAAAATATAAAAGTAGCATGACTGATTATTAATGTCAGTTGAGGATTTGGATAAGTAAGTGATAGCATACATACTGTACTGTCAAGAAAGGATAGGTCATTAACACTTCAGTATAATTTTTTTTTTATTTTTGTAATACACACATGCCTTTTAAATATTAATGCTTATTATGGAATAAATTCTTGGCTCCCTATTAAATAAATTTCTGGCATTAGGAAGCAAGTAAGAAAGATTTTGTTGTGAGGGCTGCATTGCCTTTCTGAAATTATATGACATAATGATCTGTTCTCTTGCATAACTTGGGCCTTAATTTAGTGATTCCACAATTTTATTTGCTATAAATAAAAAAGTAAGAAAACATACTTCCCTTAACAAAAGTTCCATGATGATCTCTCAAAGAGGTAACATTGTATATTCATACAATTGATTGCTAATCAGCAATTTAAAATGAAAGAATTGGCTGGGCGCAGTGGCTCATACCTGTTATCCCAGCACTTTTGGAGGCCAAGGTGGGCGGATCACAAGGTCAGGTGATCGAGACTATCCTGGCCAACATGGTGAAACCCCGTGTCTACTAAAAAACAAACAAAAAAAAGACAAAAATTATCTGGGCATGGTGGCGCGTGCCTGTAATCCCAGCTACTCTGGGGGCTGAGGCAGGAGAATTGCTTGAACCAGGGAGTCCAAGGTTGCAGTGAGCCTAGATGTGCCACTGCACTCCAGCTTGGTGACAGAGCGAGACTGTCTCAAAAAAAAAAAAAATTACTGATATTTAGGTTGGTGCAAAAGTAAGTAATTGCAGTTTTTGCCAAAGTAATGGCAAAAACCACAATAATCAGCTTTGCACCAACTTAATACATGTAACAACGTGAATAAATTTCAGATATTTTGCTGAGAAAAAAGGCCAGACACAAAAAGGGACATATTATATGATTCTATTTATGTATATGAACTTCTAAAACATGCAGAACTGCTCTATGCAGCAGTTCTCAGACTCAGTTGTGCAACAGGATCACCTGGAGAGCTTGTTAAAACACAATTTTCCGGGCCCTGCTCCCAGTTTCCAATTCAGTTGGTCTGGGGTGGGGGCTGAGAATTTTTTTAATATGTCTGTCTTTTCTTTCTAGTTTTACATTATTTAACACCATTTAACATCTCGTAGTCCAAGTTCCCTTTATTATTTTTCTAAGTTTTCTTGGTTATTATTGGGCTAGATGATATCTTTATATATATATATATATATATATATATATATATATATATATATATATATATACTTTAAGTTCTAGGGTACATGTGCACAATGTGCAGGTTTGTTACATAGGTATACATGTGCCATGTTAGTTTGCTGCACCCATTAACTCGTCATTTACATTAGGTATTTCTCCTAATGCTATCCCTCCCCCAACCCCCCACCCCACGATAGGCCCCCGTGTGTGATGTTCCCTGCCCTGTGTCCAAGTGTTCACAACAAACTGTCTCTCAGACCACAGTGCAATCAATTAGAATTCAGGATTAAGAAACTCACTCAAAACCACACAACTACATGGAAACTGAACAACCTGCTCCTGAATCGCTACTGGGTAAATAACAAAGAGAATTTGTGTTTCTAATAAGTTTCCAGATAATGCTGACGCTATTGGTTTGGAGTCTACAATTTGAGAGCCACTGATAGATGGTGATGTAAGTCAGAACAGTGATTATCTGTTTGTGTGTGTGTGTGTGTGTGTGTGTGTGTTTGTGTGTGTGGAGGGCAGGCAGTATTGATGGGGAAGGAGTGCGAGGGAACTTGCTGGGATGTTGTAAATTTTCTATATTTTGACCTGGGTGGTAATCATGTAGCCACATATATAAGTAAAATGTTATACAGCTATACCCTTCAGATTTGTGCCTTTTACTTCATGTAAACCGTACCTTTAATTAGAGGAAAGAACTGAACTTTGGAATCAAACAAATTAAGTTTAAATTCCCATTTCTGCTACTTATCAATTCTGTGGTGTTTGGTAAGTTACTTCACTTACATAAGCCCTGCTATTTTCATGTATAAAACAAGTTTATAATAGAACTACATCATAAGGTGATGGTGAGAATTCAGTAAGATCATCCTTATATCATCCTTATACCATACTTGGCACAGAGTAAATACTTTGTAAGTATTTGCTATTATTTTAAGATGCAATTCTAATTTATAGGGATCAAGTAATTTTTCTCTCCTCCCCAACCTCACGCTCCTATTTCTCCTCTCCATTTGCACTGACATTCTTCATCTTAGAAAAACCCTCATTCCTCATTTTTTAATACCACCTTGACTAGTAGAGCTTCTACTGAAACAGAGCTATTTCTTTTTCCATAATAATGCCAGCAGGCCCTGGCCTGGTACCACCTGCCTTCCTGATCAGCAAATAAGCAGCTCTATCAATCAAGACAGCTGTTTCTTGCTGCTCATCATGGGTACGTAATGTTTCCTGAATGTTACTGAGAGTCTCTGGACTAGGTAAACTACCCATGAAATACAACTCAACTTAGGTAAATAAGTTATAAATATGACTCAATGAAGACACCTCTCTGAGGAAATAATCCTGGCAATGGTTGGCTCCAAGGACACAAACCGAAGGTAAGTATGTCCAGGTCACAGATTCAAGCTCTTTATCCCTGATTGCAGTTCTGCTGCAACTTACGGCCTCCATATTTTTTTGCTTTTAGGCTCTTTGAA
Source organism: Pan paniscus (assembly GCF_029289425.2). Lineage (NCBI taxonomy): Eukaryota > Metazoa > Chordata > Mammalia > Primates > Hominidae > Pan > Pan paniscus. Next base: position 122,313,030 of record NC_073272.2, read on the forward strand.
TACAGCTACTTCTCAAAATCTACTCTACTGGGGGCATTTTCCTAATTTTCTTATTACTGCCCCCTCTTATTTCATGATATCGGGTAAGGCAGCATTTAGTTTGATTTAAGGCATGCTGTCTGAGCCCTTTCTCTGGGCCAAGCACTGTGCCACCTGATGCAGATACAAAACCAAAGTATACCTGTTCCCTATCCTTGAGCATTCTGTGAACGGGGGTAAGAAAGCCATGTAAGTAGATGATGACAGATAAAGCAAGGTGTATCAAGATAATCCTGAAGAGGAGTATCTAGATCTATATTGGAAGGCAAGGCCTATGGGAGGGGTGCTAAGAAATGTTTCTTGGAAGAATTCACCTTTAAAAATTTTTAGAACAAGAAGTACGCTAAAGGCAAGAGCTCCTTTCAGCATAAAGGAAGAAGAGACAGGATGTTGTCTGGGTGTTTGGATGGGGAAATAAAATTTAAGGATGATATTTTATGTGTAGGCAGGTATGAAATATCCCAGAGATGATCAAGGAATGATGGGCTTGGTTGGGCCTAAAATAAGCATGGATAACCATTTTGCCAAGGGTCAGAGCTTATCCGAAGCATAGTTGTATCAAGAAACCTTTCTGCCATACCTTTTGGTGTGCATATACCCTGCATGAATAAACCCCCAAATTAACCTTTCTGGGCCTGAGGATAAAGGCCCCGAGAGCATAGATGCTACTATTGAACTGGAAAGGACTTTGAACACACCCCCATGACACATAGCTCAGAAAGCTATAGACACCTAATGAGTCCTGGTCTGCTCTTCCCCACCTCTCCACCCAACTTACAAAAAAAATCATTTATAAATTGGGAGGTTGAAGAGCCAAGAATAGGTGCAATAAAATATGTTGCTTTTGAAGATTGATTTTGTGCTTATTAGTGGGGAAAAGCAGCCTCACTTTTATTGCAAAGCCCTGCAATTGATTAGACAGAGTGAAGACTCAACATTTTTTTCCAGTGTTTATATTAAAATGAATAAGGCATTTTGTTTTTCACAAGATTATTATGCAATGGCACAGCACATTTTTTCCATCCCCCTGTTTTATAAAGTGTTTCCTGTAGGCGGACCTGTTATGTAACTCTAACCCTGGCCCTTTATAATCGATCATGTCTCAGAGGTACTAACTCAATGTCCTCCAAGAAAGCACGTGAAATGCCATCTCTAAAAACTTGGGCCAGTACTCAGGATTCTATTAGGAGTCCCATTATTTATTCTCTGGCAATGATAATGATACCTTTGAAAAGTGGTAGCTGGGAAGAACAAACATTTTCCCCTTTCCCTTCATGTTTAGAGATAAAAGGTCTGACCCAAATTTCACCCATATGTTATATGGAGGGTAGATGATAACCTACAGTGAAAAGCACAAACAAAAACATCAAGAAGTGAAATTGTTGTATACGTACGTGTGTGTGTGTGTGCATGCGTGTGTGTGTATTTAGAGAGAGAAAGAGGGAGAAAGTAAATCCTATATGAAAGCCCCCTGAATCCTTTATCTACATCACAAGGCAAAATAAATCCTTTACTCAAAAGATACGTTTTGCTTCAAAGGAAAGTAATATTCTGCCATATATGTTACCAAAATAGCAATGTGATCTTGAACAAGTTAATTCAGTTTTCTGAGCTTCAGTTTCCTCAAACTTTTGAGATACTCTCAGAAGAGTAAATAGAGAGTATCAAAGGACTTCTGGTTGTGATGTTTTGTGTAACCTTAGATTGGAATTCCTCCATATTAATGAGAGATGAGGCTGAGGCAGAAAATGCTACAATGGCTCTCCTGGCCTAGTCTGCAGATTTCACTGCAGTACAGGCTAATAGACCTACTTCAGTTACCATGGTTGGGTTCAGGGCTGCTGCACTGCCCAAGCTCTGCTATGAGAAGTAACATATATGCAGGGCTCCGGGTAGGTTTATAGGCTTTGTTTTATTCTTTAGCCGCAAGCCGTTACGGTACCCTTGTCAACTTTTCAACTAAGCATATTCTTGGCTGCAGGAAGAACCAGGTGAAAAGGAGGGCTGTAGGTTCAACTCCAAGTATGGATCATGATTCCCTGAGCCTACAATGAACATCTCCTAGATGCTTCCTGTAGCATTCAATCTCTTTAGCACTCTATAGTACATACCTTTGTATTGCTTTTTTTTTTTTTTTTTTTTTTTTTTGAGACAGAATCTCGCTCTGTCACCCAGGCTGGAGTGCAGATTGCGCAGTGGCGCAATCTCAGCTCACTGCAACCTCTGCCTCCCAGGTTCAAGAGATTCTCCTGCCTAAGCTTCCCAAGTAGCTGGGACTACAGGCGCCTGCCACCACACCCAGCTAATTTTTGTATTTTTAGTAGAGACGGGGTTTCACCATATTGGCCAGGATGATCTCAATCTCTTGACCTCATGATCCGCCCGCCTCAGCCTCCCAAAGGGCTGGGATTACAGGCGTGAGCCACTGTGCCCAGCCTGTATTGCATTTTTCATGTGTATTTCTGTGTGTGTGTGTGTGTGTGTGTGTGAGAGAGAGAGAGAGAGAGAGAGAGAGAGCGCGAGAGCATGCATCTGCCCAAGCAGTCTCTCAACTTTTTAGAATATAGACTGGTGTAGTCTACCACTTTCATCTGAGTGACAATATGAAATACTTCTTAAGCATACTGACTCTGAAGCCATGCCCTCTGGCTTCAAATACCAGCTCCACCACTTACAAGATGTATGGGATTTAATGTGATATTGAACTTCTCTGAGATTTGTTTTCTGATCCACAAAGTGTGAGTGAAAATAGTTTCTAACTCATAAGGATCTTGTGAGGATTATATAGGTATAATGTGAAGATAAATATACATGAAGATTTATTAGTAAATAACTTAAAATATTGCCTGGTACATAAGTATTTAATGAATGTTAGCTACTATTACTATCTTAATATCTGAAAACTGAGAAAATTCAAAGCACATGTGGGCTAGAAATGATTAAGCCAATCTATTACTTACATTTGTTTTATTATTTTATGATTTACTTAAAAGCTTGCAATAGTAAAACATTTTCATCTAAATAATTGCAAATAATGCAGACATCTAGAAATTGAATAGGTAATGTGACCCTTCAAAACTCCCCCCACTACCAACACTCATATCCTTCCAGATTTTTTTTAATGCAAATGTAAGTATATACCATTTGGGTATTAAAATTCATATCATGTACTCTGCTGTAACTTGATTTTATATCTCAACAATGAATCACAGGAATACTTCCATGTCTCTGCACCTAATACACTTCATTTTTAAATGGCTGCATAATATTTTATTACATGAATGTGCTTTAATGCTTAACCATTCTACAGTCTATTACAACTAACTATGCAATAATCAGCTTTTGTATGTCTCCAAATGCACATAAGGGTATGTTTCTGGCACATATACACAGAAGTGGAAGTGCTGAGCTGACGCAAAGGTCTGTTTTAATATTTTATAGAAGCTGTCAAACTATCTTCCGAAGAGTTGTGCCTATTTACGTTCCTAAAAGCAGTGTATATAAGTGCATTTTCTCCACATCTTCTCCAACATTTATAAGTACTTATTTTTTCTCCGTTTGAATAGCTAAAATGGTATTGTGGTATTGTAGTCTTGGCTGGGAATGCGAACTTTTCCCCAACTGCTAGTGACAATTCACATTGAAAATCTCACCCAACTAAGCAGCCACTTTCTTGGTGCACAAGAATGGTTCTGTAGGAGCATACTGAAGGGACTTTTGCCATATTTGATAGTGATTAGAGCGCCAGTACCAACTGCATTTGATGCTGCCATCATGTTTTGGTGTCCATCCTATTCTTCCAGGCACTGCAGAGACTTGCTATCTGAGACACTGTGCACAAGCCATTTGTAGAGACTGTATCATCTGTGCTTACAGAATTGCATCATGTTTTTGGTGCTGTTATATCTTCATTAGGATCACTATTTCATAAGTTGTGGCTCCTGTCCCTCTAGAACTTGTGCCCCAATGTAGCCTCTTCCATCGAGGAGAAGGAATGGAACTAGGACTTTCCAAAATCTATGTTCCAGGAACTGTATTATGCACTTTACATATGTTATCATACTAAAGCTTCACAATAACTCTGAAGCAGAGTTATATGCTATTATCATCATTATGTTATAGATCAGAGAACTGAAACTGAGAAATTAAGCAACTTGCCCAAGACCACACAGGTAGTAAGTGGAAGAGCCCAGACTGCAAAGTAGGGTTGCCACTTTCCAAAGCCCGTGCTCTTTCTGTTGCACCATATTTTCTCAATTTTCTGGAAGCATTCATATTTTTCCATTACCAGAGTTCTTATTGAAGAACACCTTGATGAAATCTTTTGTAAAATGAATTCATTAACCAATTAATTCCCACTGTGAGCGAAGTGTTGTTTTGTGTTTCTGAAGTTAGAAAAACATTCTGAAAGCAAGCACTTTCTTTTTTCACTACAAAGTCTTAGATTTATTTAGAGAACTTTCTATGGACTTTGTTTAGACTGCTGAGCATTCGACTATGGCTCCTTGTATCACCATTCAGAATTCAAGTAGCAGTGTATTTGGGGTGAGAGGGAATAATCAATGCTAAAACAGCAACACCAACTGGCTTTTCAGAAATTCTGTCCCCATCAAGATAGATGTGCTCTGAGTCAGGCTGTGAATTAAAGAGAGGTAAAGCCAGTTTTTGACCCTCTTGCCTGCCTCTGCCTCTCCCCAAAAGTTAGAGGTACTATCTCCCTCAGTTACCCAAAACCCAAGCATTAACTTTACCTTCCATCTCTGCCATCCCATCATCCCCTAAATAGGGCCCCTCACTCTTCTAGCCCATGTTTCAGATTTAAGCTCAGAGTAAAATTAAGTAAACCGGGGATTCCTCAGATTCCACCTTAGTAGATAACTACAGCTGAGGAACCAATGACGTCTAAAACCTTTCTCAAAGGGCACTGGCACTTTAACAATAAACTTCTAAAAATACCACGTCCTAGAAATTTGTCTAACCTACCTTAGTTTCCCACATTGTAATTAAGCACAGATACAAACAAAGAGACACAGATTGGAGAAAGTACAAATTTATCTCATCTCCTCCTGTACATGATGCACACATATCCATAGAGTGCTACTCTGTTCCACCCACACTCAACACCTAGAACAGCCTTTTTATCCTGACAGACAAATTAATAGTAATTTGTCATTTGTATGACAAATTGCTATTAATATATTTCTAGCACAAAAGTATCCAATTTCCCCAGTATTGTACCTTGGGTGTCATTAAGGTCTTTCAATGGTCATATTTCAAAGCTGAATCTTACATTCTTGACCTATCAAGACTGTGTCATTGAACCTGGACCATCCCATTGCATGGAACTTTGGAAAGAAAAAAAGTACATTAATAACTATGCAGGCACATTGGCCCACATTATTTGTTTCTATGGAAAATTACATATCTTTATCAAACTATGTATGAATCCACTTTTAAAGTCTAACAGAGATAGAAATGCTAAAAGTTGACTTGGCTGAATATTGTAGCAATTCACAAATAACACGACCTAGGTAGTTATCTACCACACCCAAGGATGAGGTCAGCCCTCATTGAATTAACCTGACTTGAAGGTGGTAGTATAGGGTAGTGGCTAAGAATGTAGTCTCTGAAGCCAGTCACACTTAGATTTGAATCATGGCTCTGCCAGTTACTATCTATGTGATCTCAAGTAGGTCATGTAGCTCAGTTTTCTCACTTATAAAATGGGAACAATAATAGTGTTTACCTCATAGGGTTACTTGTGAAGATTAAATTAAACAAGTAAAAAATATATTTAAAATGCCTGAAATGGAGTAAGCTCTCAATAATCACTGGCTACTGATAACAACAACATAAATTATAAACATGCATATTTTCTTACATACTACAAGTTATGGGCTGGGGATCCAAAGTTCTATAAGCCACAGACCTAATCTGGAGCAGTTAATCATCTATCTACCTCCACCTCAGATGGCTAAAACCATCTGAAACTTGCTGCTGAGAAGACCTGCTAAATATAAGTCCCCATCTATGGAAGCTTTTGTTGTGTTTTACCAACGCTACCCACAATAACAAACTGGCTTTCTGCCTTCAGATTATAAATGGTACAGCCTAGCAAGCCAGACTGGAGAAAAAAGTCTCTTGCTAAGAATCACCTCTAATGGAGCTGTTACTCCCTTTGACCTTTACCTAGTATTTGCTAAAGAGAATCCCCAGAAAGCAAAAAGGTGTTCAAAAGCCTCTCTAGTTTTCTAAGATAAGGAAGCTGCCACCATCCTCAGGCTGAGAGTTATGCGGCTGCTGTTTTGAGAGCCCCCAACTAAACTGGGGTCCCAGTAGCAAAGGAGCTGGCCACTCTGCCCTAGTGGAAAATGAAAGGGAGTTGGACATGGGTGTTTACAGTGTGCCTTTCGTGGTATACTTCTTTTACTTGGTAGACAGCCTAATACCTACTTGTTCCACCTGTGACTAGGAGGTACCTCACATGCAAAACTTCATGCTGGCAGATTCCCTCCTGGGTCTTGTCTGACCTGTTTTTAGTTTACACCTGCCTGACCAGTGTTCCTCTAGTTTTTGAAAACCAACTTTGTGTCCCAGAGAAAACCCAGCCTGGGGTAGCCTCTAGTTCTTCAAACGGAAGGTGCACATTCAATCCACCACCACAGCAGGAAATAAGTTACTTGCCTGGGCAATGAAGCCATAATGAGTCAGAAGAGCAGTACTGTCTCTCCAAATCACACAAGGCAAGAAGAAAGAGTCAGGCAGAGGGAGAGAAGATAAGGGAATAGGGTGTGGGTCACTTTAAATTCAGGGGCAAATGCCTTAATAGTGTGTTTAAAGGAAGCAGTGGGAAAGTCAGGAGCCCAGTTTGCTAGACAGGAGAAATATATCTAAGTTCTTATCTCTGGCCACCTACTGGAGCAATTTGAGTGTGGTGTAGAACTGGAAACTGTGGCAAGGGTGACTAAGCCCTGCTTCTTATAGCAGAGAGTTAAACCTGCATTCAAAATGGATGCCAAGGCAATATTAAATTATAAGAATTCACTACAGCTGCCTAGTGGTCATTAACTGTTTTTCCCCAGTTTACATGAGAACCACTCTTGTGACAGGAGTAGTCACCTATGGACACTTACCACTTTCTCTCAGAAATAAAACTGCAATACATCAGAGTTGAAAAGATCTTTACAGGCTGAGCATGAGGCTATTGAACTAGAGCCTACTTGAGAAATTAGGGAACAGAAGCCCAAAGATGAAAGGTGACTTTGCCCAGTGAATACCTGGCAAAATTCGGCCTAGAACTCTATCTCCTGGTTCACAGTCTAGTCCTTGAGGAGTTTAGCTCCAGACCAAAATTCTGTGTTGCTCTTTCATGCCTGACCATAGGCAATTGCAAAACTTTGCTTGTAAGCCTCATGGAGAGAGGCTGCCCTCCCCACAGCCAGTGCTTTGCAATTTTCTGTGGGGAGTAACAACAGTCAAGGCTCAGGCTGACCCCTTCAAGCCTGCCATGCTCACATATATCTGCATGCCCAGCTAAAGCATCTCTATTTGGAGACCTCCTTATTGGGGGTTTCAATTGAGGCACTTACAGGCATCTCTGCCTAGGTCTTATTAGGGGTCTTGGCTGAAACACTTTTCTCTGCTTTGACTGAGTTCCTTTGCACTCCTAGCCCTTCCCGCTCTCCTTATCTCCAGCTCACAGGTCTATAAACAGGAAGGAACCATTAGTTTGTTTTGCAGTGAGAACTACCCTCATCTGTACTGCATCCATCTGACCTTTGCCGGGAGCCATTCCCAGGGAGAAATGGAACACTAGGGAGTTGGCATCATTTTTGCCTCTTGCTTGCACTTTTACAGTAAGTAAATAAAAACTTGATTGTTATTTTCACTGTGGCTTATTGTTTTAATTGACCACCTGGAAAGGTGGCGGCTTGAGTCCACTTTCTAATCTACTATTCTGATCTCCTGCCTCAGGATACCAGGAGTGGAACATAAGGATCAGCAAGATGGTAAAAGGCTCCACTGATTGTCCCCCATGCAAGGACACCAAATTAAGAACTATCTACACCAAAACAGCACTTCATAGGAACCAAAATTCAGGCGAGTACTCACAGTACCTGGTTTTATCTTCATATTGCTGAAAGAAGCTCTGAAGAGGTATGAAAATCAGTCTTGAATCACAGACACCACCTTTCCTTCCTTTCCCAGGTAGTGGCTACGTGATGCAGAGAGAGAATCGATACACTTGGGAAAGGGAGTATTCATTGAATTCTGCGTGGAATTCAGTGCTATGCTGTTGTAATGGAAAGCAAAACCAGAACAAACTCAGCTGGTACCTGCCCACGGAGGGAGTATTTAAACCAACTCAAGCCAGAAAGGAATCACCTGTCCCAGTGGTCAGCACTTGAGTTCTGGCAAGCTTCACTACCGTAGGCTGGAGTGCTCTGGGCTCTAGATAATACTTGATTGGTAGAGTGCTGAACTGGGCTCAGAGTCAGTGGACTAAGCAGGGGAACACGACCTACTGAGACACCAGCTGGGGCCACTAAGGGAGTGCTGGCATCACCCCTCCACTAACCTCACGCTGCACAGTTCATGGCTCAAAAAGGGACCCCATCCTTCCACTTGAGGAGAGAGAAGACTGAGGAGGACTTTGTCTTACATCTTAGATACCACCTCAAGCACAGCAAGACAGGGCAACAGTCAGAGTGGTGAGGCCCATTTTTCAGGCCCTAGCTCCCAGATGACATTTCTAGACATACCCTGGGCCAGAAGGGCCCTGCTGCCTGTAATGAAAGGACCCAGTTTTGGCAGGATCACATGTGAACTGAAGAGCCCTTGGTCTCCAAATAACCAGCAGCAATACCCAAGTACTACAGTGAGGGTCTTGGGTGAGCCTCTGAGTGTTGCTGGCTTCAGGTGAGACTCGGCACATTCCCAGCTGTGATGGCTATGGGGTAAAACACCTTCTGCTTCATAGTTGAAGAAATATTGAATTAAGAGAAATAGTCTTCAAAATATGACTCTACATGGAAAAAAACTATTACTCTACACACACACAATTTATATACCTTGAAATATCTAAATAGGCTGGATAGTTTCCCAACCTGCTTTTATTTTATTTTATTTTTTATTTTTTTTTGAGACAGAGTCTCTCTCTGTCACCCAGGCTGGAGTGCAGAATTATGTGAAGACCTTTTAAAATGCATATTATTGGGTTCCAATTATTATATTTAGAAAAACCTAAAGACTCCAACAACAACAACAAAACTATTAGAACTCATCAACAAATTCAGTAAAGTTGCATGGTACAAAATCAACATACAAAAATCAGTAGTATTTTTATATGCCAACAGTAAACATCTGAAAAAGAAATCAAGAAAGTAATCCCTTTTACACTAGCAACAAATAAAATACCTAGGAATTAACCAAACAAGTGAAAGACCTCTACCAGGAAAACTGTAAAACACTGATGCAAGAGATCGAAGAGGAAAAACACGGAAAGATATTTGATGCTCATGGATTGGAAGAATCAATATTGTTAAAATCTCCATACTACCCAATGCAATCTACAGAGTTAATCCAATGTTTATCAAACTACCAATGAAATTCTCCACAGAAAGAAAAAAAAAGTCCTAAAATTTATATGGAACCACAAAAGACCCAGAATAGCCAAAGTTATCCTAAGCAAAAAACAACAAAATTGGAGGAATCACATTACCTGATTTCAAATTACACTAAAAAGCTATAGTAACCAAAACAGCATGATTCTGGCATAAAAACAGATACATAGACCAGTGGAACAGAATAGAGAACCTAGAAACAAATCCATACATCTACTGTGAACTCATTTTCATCAAAGGCCCTAGAAAATACATTGGGGAAATAACAGTCTCTTCAATCAATGGTGCTGCGAAAACTGGATATCCATATGCAGAAGAATAAAACTAGACTGGTATCTCTCGCCATATTAAAAATCAAATAAAAATAGATTAAAGACAAATCTAAGACCTCAAAATATGAGACTACTACAAAAAAATTGGGGAAACTCTGCAAGACATTGGTCTGGGCAAAGACTTGTTGAGCAATACCCCAGAGGCAAGGAGAAAGGTGATCTTTGTACACTCTTGGTGGGAATGTAAATTAGTACAATCACTGTAGAGAACAGTTTGGAGGTTTCCGAAAAAAACTAGAAATTGAGCTACTATATGATTCAGCAATCCCATTCCTAGGCATATACCCAAAATAAATGAAATCAGTATATCAAAGGGATATCTGCACTCCCATGTTTGTTGCAGCACTGTTTACAATAGCCAAGATTTGGAAGCAACCTAAATGTTCATCAACAGGTGAATGGATTAAAAAATATGGTACATATACATAATGGAGTACTATTCAGCCATAAAGAAGAAAGAGATCCTGTCATTTGAAACAATATGAATGAAACTGAAGGTCAGTATTTTAAGTGAAATAAGCTAGGCACAGAAAGACAAATATCACATGCTCTTACGTATCTGTGGGAGCTAAAAATTAAAGCAATTAAACTCATGGAGTATAAAGTTTACCAGAGGCTGGGAGGGCTAGTAAGGGGTAAGGGGTGTGGGGGAAGTGGGGTGGTTAACAGGTACAAATTAATAGTTAGAAAGAATAAAAAGACCTAGTATTTGCTAGCACAACAGGGTGACTATAGTCAAAATAATATAATTACCCATTTTAAAATTACTAAAATACAATTGGATTTTTTGAATCAAAAAGGATAAATGCTTGAGGTGATGGACACCCTATTTACTCTGATGTGATTAGTATGCATTGTATGCCTGTATCAAAATATCTCACGTAACCCATAAATATATATGCCTACTATGTACTCACAAAATTTTTTTAAAAATTTTAAAAAGAATACTAACAGTTATTTAGAAGGAAGACTATCTTGTCACATTTAAAAGTAACTTCATGCAGTATAGAATCTCTAAATTAAATATATCCTTATGAATTTTTAATCCATAGATTCTTTATTTTTGTGGTTTTCAAGATTTAGGTAGCATAAGAATTATGTGGAGACCTTTTAAATGGATATTACTGGGTTTTAAAGCTAGACATTTTGATTTAGTAGATTTAGAATAGGGATAATGAATCTGCATTTTAAACAAGGTTCATAGTTGAAATACTGAATTAAGAGAAATAGTCTTCAAACTACGACTCTACATGGAAAAAACCTATTACTCTGTACACACACACACACAATTTATATATCTTGAAATAGCTAAATAGGTTGGATAGGTTCCCAACCAGCTTTTATTTTACTTTATTTTATTATTATTATTTTTTGAGATAGAGTCTCTCTCTCTGTCACCCAGGCTGGAGTGCAGTGGTACGATCTCAGCTCACTGCAACCTCCACCCTCTGGATTCAAGCTATTCTCCTGCCTCAGCCTCCCGAGTAGCTGAGATTACAGGTGCTTGCCAGCACACCCAGCTAATGTTTGTATTTTTAGTAGAGATGGGATTTCACCATGTTGGCCAGGCTGGTCTCGAACTCCTGAACTCAGGTGATCCGCCCACCTCAGCCACCCAAAGTGCTGGGATTACAGGCGTAAACCACTGCGCCAGGCCCCAACCTGCTTTTATCCAGATAGTTGATATCTACTAGGCACTCAGTAGAATTTATTAGAACTATCTTTAATAAAATATTTAAAAATATCAGACACAATGGGGAATTCTTAGTGATAACCTTTCCAAGGGAAATCTCAATGTCTGTGTGGCAGGCTGAACTTAGCAGAATCAATTCAAGCCTGCTTGATGCCATATTCCAGTGAGAGAAGCTGTTTTTGTGTAAAAGACAAATGTCTGACAATCTCAAATAAGAGCAAGAAGATCCCAAATTGAGCCGAAGCTCTAGGGGTGTAGAATTGATGGAAGGCCTTAATTAGGAGTTGTTAAGGTTCTCAGACTGCACCTGGTACTACAAAGGGACTCGTAGGCTTCCCTTCTGATCTCTTTTGAATTCAGTGCCTCATCAGCACTTACAAATACAGATCTGTGGATGCTTACTCTCCTGCTTTAAATTTTCATTAGTTCCTCAACGACTACTGGGTAAAGTATAAAGTCTTTAACTTTGATACTGGTGAAAACAATTTTAGATCTCTTTTCCCACCATTTTTACCACACACTTTAGCTACTTCTTACAATTCCCAGTAATTCTATGATCTTTCATTGTTCTCTGCTTTTGTTCATACTGTTTCCCCTGCCTAGAACGGCTTTCGTATAAATCTCTCATGAATTTTCACTCATTCTTCCAGATCCATCTTAAATTTTACCTCTTTTATGAAGCCTTTCATGGCACAAAAAAATACTGGAGAGTCTTGCTGGAATTCTCTCCTTGGGCTCAGTGGAGACTTTGCGCCTACTGTATAGAAGCTGCTTGAAGAATACATGTAATTCTGGCCTAGTAAACAAAAATACTAGACACTAGAAGGGCAGAAATATTATCTTTTATCCATATGTCCTATTGACTTTTAAAAATAACACTGACGCTAAAGTCATTATCTCTTCCCTAAGTTCATTCCTCCTTCTAAACTCCTGATTGTAAATTATGACATCATTATCTTAGTCTCTCAAATTTAAAGGTGCAGACTTCTCTGATTCTCTTCTCTCCCTCCATACAACCCATGTCCACTTAGTCTTTATGCTCTACAGCTTATACCTTAGACTCATCTCTAAAATCAATCATTGTCATCCCATCATCACTAACATCACTTCTTGCCTAGGTTATTGAAACAGCTCTTAAACAGTCTTTCCTCCTCCAGTACTGTCACCTTTTTATCCATGCTCCAGACTCCTACCAGAGTAATATTTCCAAAATGCAAAACTGACCATGTTACTATTGGAAGTCAAATCCTCTAATGGCTCCCCATCATCTTCACTATAAAGTCCAAAAATGTTATCATGGCATGCAGTGGCCTTTCACGTTCGACCCAAACTATATTTCTGGGCTCGGCTTTTGCTATGTGTCCAAGAAATATTATATCATATAAACTCAATATTTTGTACAGATCTTGGGGCACACATGAAATTTCACCAAACTATGCTTCAGCACATGTGGAGTTTTTATGTCTTCACTGTTTTTCCATGCTTTCTGCCCCAACTTGTACTGATTATTCTAGAACTAGCCTGTATTACCTCATCTTATGAAGCTTCAAGTCTCATTCAAACTCCACAAAGCTGAATTAGTCCAGTAATTATTTCTTTGTTTCTACAATCATGCTTTATAAATACTTATGGCACTTATCTGGAAATAAGTCTGTATTTTCCACTAGACTATGAGCTGTTCCAGGATAGTGATCTGCCTTCATTCACCTCTATTGTACTCTGCACCTACTGCAGAGTCTAACCCAAGGTCATTCCAAAAACATCCACTTAGTGCCTCCTAACTGTATTTTTAACAGCTCTTACTGCCGAAGGGGGCACAGAAATTCAGTAAATGCTTGTTGAGGAATTAATTCCCCTGCTGGGTTCCAAGAAGCCTCCACTTTGTGACAAATTTCTCTCAACGGCATATGAAGTTATAACACATTTAAAATTTTTTTTTGGTAGAAATTTTAGCTGAACATTAAAAGTTGGTTTATTTTTGTTTTTGTAACTGAGGAAGTGACTATGTACTAAAGCAGAACTGTCATATAAATCAAGCCAAACAACCAAATGAAAATGGAAATAAATCACTTATGATACTTGGATTAAGTGTGTTCATGTCCACCTGAAGAAATGACATTAAATGATATCATCAGCCTAGTAGCTCGAGTCTCTCACTTAAAGTAGACAAACCAGCGGTTAGAAAATCCATCACCATAGGGTATTTGTATATGCTGTTTTCTTATCTATTGCCTCATTTGATTTGCACAGCAATGCTGGGAAATTGACAGGAAGGTTTTGCCACATTTCTTTGTCTCTAAAATGGCTTAAATTGTAAGATGAACAATCAATTTAATTATAACTTTTCTAAGAAAACTTAAATATCATGTTAAATGGAACATAAGACTTATTCTGATTTCAGAGACTTTAAAGTATGAAAACGAAACTTTTGTATTAGACCTGAGAACATGTGGTATGATCTCCTTTTGAAAATAGGAAAAAATTTGGTCTAGAAGACTAAGACTCATGCCACATAGTGACTAAGTAAGAGATACAGAGAAAGACTTGATTCTTTTGATAAGTAAGATAGTCTTCTTTTTATTCTACTAGATTTTCCTAATGTCTGGTCAATGGAATAATAATCTTGTAGGAATGTTAATAAGAAGTGAAAGCTGTAATTAACTCGATTTGAGAAACTCAACGTTAAAAAATAGGTTTCTTTACTTCTCAGAGCTCTTGCTATGCTAATTAATGTCCATTATGAATTTCCAAGATAGGACTATACTATACAGCATTGAGCAAGTTATTAGACCATATAATCTTTGTCTCCCTCTTATAAAGTATCTTGTGGGACTAGTGTTCTATGGAATGCACTTTGGAAAGCTACACTATACCAAGACAGAATTGTATTAGCCTCCAAAAGGAATGAACCATAACTCTCAATTTGTTTACTGTCACTTTCAGAGATCATATACGGTAAAGCATCAAGTGGTAAATTCAATTGCCTGAACCTTGGCTCAATTCGGCTTTTAAAAATGCTGAAGTGGGATGTTCCATTCAAGAAAAACTGAGAAAGTAGCCATCAACATCATCATCAGCCAAAGTGTTACTAATCTTTGTTATATAAAATATATTACCCAGAAACAATCAGGGTTCTCTAAAGACAGCCTCCCACTAGGAATATAATATTTTTCTTCATTTGGAAAAACAATATCCTTGAAAATGTCTAGCAAATTTTTCGTGTTGCTTTTTGAGTAACACCTATAGATATGTCTACTAGTCACTAGAAACTTTAATTCATTCACCCAACAAATAATTCCTGAGAGCCTAGCATTTGCCAGGCACTATGCTGAGCAATGGGGATACAATGGTAAACAGGACAACTAAATCTGTGCCTTCATGATGTCCACAGTCTAGTCTAGGAAACATTGATATATAAAATACCATCGAATAAACATTTCAGCCAAGTCTGGACATGC
The DNA here is from genome assembly GCF_029289425.2 of Pan paniscus. Lineage (NCBI taxonomy): Eukaryota > Metazoa > Chordata > Mammalia > Primates > Hominidae > Pan > Pan paniscus. The sequence goes on from NC_073272.2 coordinate 122,328,175, forward strand.
AAAATGCTGCAGAGCATGTGACATTTACCTGCGTAATTCATATCCTAAAAAGTCTCAGACTGAAATACCTGAATCAGGGATGCTAAAAGAAAGCCAAGGGCTTACCTTAATAGAATGATTGGCCCAGCTTTTCTGCTTACATTGCCAGCAAAGTGCTGCTCTTACCAATGCAGCCTGATTCGAAAGACAAACAAAAATATCTAACATCTTTGCTTATGCCACAATTTTATCTGCACTCCCAGTAAAGAAAAAAAATAACATTTGAAAATGTATTTACAGAAATCTACTTGCCAGGTCCTGATGAACAATTGTTGTTTCAAAGATATTAGAATTTTCTCTAAGTTTAGTAACCCAATGGGCTCACCATAAGGAAATTAGAGATATAAAATACCTGCTAGACTGCTACCAATCTGTCTCTCAGCAAGTGCCACATAGCAGCAAAAACACTGAGTCCCTCACAGCATTAAAACATTAAACACTATGTTGCTGACTGAGTTTTCTTTCTCTTTTCTTTTTATTTATATGCTAACTTATATGTTTCTCCTTTTTGATACAGAAGGATACATTTATCTAATAACTTCCTTCACTGACTAAACATTTATGTTGTTTTATTCTAAAATGATATACTATAATTATTCAAATATCTATAGACCAAGTGAACTCTCTCTTTTTCATTTTGATGAATTTCAGTAGTTCCCCCTTATCCACGATTTTTTTTGTGGCTTCAGTTACCTGTGGTCACTGTGGTCAGAAATATTGAACAGAAATTTTCAGAAATAAGCAATTTATATGTTTTAAGTTTTATTTTAACATATTGATATAATTATTCTATTATTAGTTATTATGGTTATTCTCTTGCTGTGCCTAATGTATAAATTAAATTTTATCATAGGTATGCATGTATACGAAAAAAAACTAGTATGTATGGTTTGGTATTATTCATGATTTCAAGCATCCAATGGGAGTCTTGGAACATAGACAATGCAGATAAGGAGGGGACTACTGTACTGTTTTTGCTCCTATCTCCATCTTATTCGCATTCTCTCTTTTATTACCAGCTTTGGTGTCTGATTCCAGGATTCTCATGATAGTAATTATAAGGGAGGATTTAGCACTAATGTATATGTTTGTCAAAAAGACCACAGGGCACTTATTTGTGGTGTAAATTCAAAATAGTGTTTTCTTATTTTTATGTTTTGGAACCATACTAACTTAACACAGCAGGTTATGTTGAGTGCTTCTTTCTGGTTGGGTTGGCAGGGGCTGGGCCTACCATCTGATTCATAAGCTTTCCTTAATTCCGGCCTGAACATTGTTCAGGTCTATGAGAATGGTTTCAAGGGAGGGATGCCATGGAAAAGAATAGTCAGATTCATTTATTTCCAATTAGTGTTTGTTGAGACACTTGAGCTATCAGCTCTTGTAACCATGAATCCTTTATTAAATACAGTCAGCAGGTAATATTGTATGTGGTAAAAATTATAAGTAAGATCTAGAGGGTTTACTGTTTGCCAAACATTTTCCTAAACACTTTACATGTATCAACTTGTTTAATTCTAATGCCCTATGGGGAGGTACTATGTCAAAATCTCAACTTCATAGGTGGAGAAACTGAGGTACAGGAATATTTACTCATGATGACAGTTAATACATGGTAAGACTTGGCTCTTGTAGCCACTAACTGCTTCAAATCCTTCCCCCCTTCCCCTGATCCACCCTTAATCACAAGCAACTACTTTCCAAGTTGCCCTTGTCCTCTGTCTTCTGAGTAGGTTTGGTATATCGGAGGCACGTATAGGAAATTGTAGAGCAGAAGCTGGAGAAAAACCCCAGTAGACAGCCCTCTCTCCATAGCCCCAGGTCTATCTGAGCAGCTCCTTCCTGGGTTTTAGCATCAACTAGACAGCGTAGCTTCTAGATTGTGGTAACACCACCTTCTTCCATTGCCCCTATAGTACCAGAAGTGGAAGCAGCTTCCTGTTGGTGCTAATCTCTTGATGGCCTCGCTATCTCCTGCTTGACTTCTTGAGTCCATCACTCATTTAACCAGCCTCCAATATGAAGTTCCCTTTAGCTTAATGATCTAGATTAGTTTCTGTTTTACTGGCCAGACCCTAACAGATAAAATTTTGAATTCAGACAGTCTAGCCCCAGAGTTCATGCACTTAATTGCCACGCTATCCTTACTCTTTCAGAGAAGAATTTCATTCCACAGAATTTTTCAAAGGGTCTAAGAGGTGAATAACCCAGACTGCAAACTATCTTCTTTAAATTATGGTTGGCTAAGGGTAGCCCATAACTGTCCCAGGGCCCCATATTAGGCATTAAGCTCTGTGAGGACAGTGATTTTGCATGTTTTGTTCATTGCTGTATCTCCAGTACAGCACAATGTCTGGCATATAGTAGGTGCACAATACATGTTTTTTGAATCACTAATGGAGATCCACTTCATTTTTTTCTCATGTAAGTGAAATTGACAATAAAATTTGTCACTTGTAATATTTATTCAGCATTATATGTGTGATAATACATTATGTGTATATTATATGTATTAATAACAAACACGTGCTTGGGAATCAAACTGTCTGGCTTCAAGTCCTAGCCCTACCATTTACTAGCTGTGTGAATTTGGGCATATTACTTAATCTCTACAAGCTGCTAAAATTAGGATAATACTGGAATTTATTTCTTAGGGTTGTTGTAAGAATTAAATGAGATAATATATGTAAACTGCCTAATACAGGCCTGGAGTATGATAAATACTCGTTAAAGGGCAGTAGATGTTGTTATTACTATAGTTACGCTGTTACTATTATTATTACTATTGTTGTTGTAATTAGACTTTCTCCTTTTTGAAATGGATGCTTGTGTTGTAACATTTCCTCCAGAGTTGAAGACTGTTTTGAACTGATTTTCTGCCTACAAGACCCTTCAGCCTCTGCTTTCTCCACGCCTCCCTGCTATAGAGGCTGAAGGCCTTTAAAATTGCAGACTGAAGTCCATCACCTTCCTGAGACTCACTGACAGTTGAGAAGATTTTGAATTGTTTTATCTGTCCTAAACCTAATACCAGTGTGTCTAGGACAAGCTCAGAATTGGTTACCATGTACTTTATGAACCTCAACTTCCTTACCATTTCCTGTTATGTTTAGCCCGTGTACATAACTGGGATTACTGTCTCTGTTTCCACGTTGCACTCTTGTTTCTTTAGTGGGTCTAGATATTGAATCCCTGAATCCCTGATTATCTTTTGCTGATAGAGACATACTCCTTATTTTTGCCCTCAAACAAATGGACCTTATAGAATCACAGTGCTACCATATTTCTGCCTACAGAGATAACCATTACTTGGAAACTTCTACTAATGAACATCCATATACTATCTAATCACATTAGGCCACCCTCCCCCTTGTAGATCTATGCTGGCTAGGTCCAAACATGCTACAGTGCTATGGACACTAACTGCTAGCTTGCTCCCTAAGAAGGCATTGATTGCTAAACTGGTTTAGTGCCACAGCCCTGACCATGTTCTCTCCTGGATTATTTTCTTCCCCCACTGGACCTCTAAAGCCCTAGTGGCTTTTATGGCCCAGCTAATATGGGTTATAACAGTGTTTGTGCCCGCACTATATATGCAGTTAGGTACATCCCACACATTGTATAAATGAGAACGCTGAATCTATTGGATCCAAAACCATTCAGCCAGGTATGCTCATTTGGTTATTTTCTTTTTTTGCATTCATTCATTCAACAAATATTTATTGAGCACCTCCTGTGTATCCTATACTAAGAACAAGAGATACAGAGATGAATAAAGCAAATCTGTAACTTCAAGGAGCTTACCTTCTGCAAGTTGGAGCTCACCAAGAAAACTTTCTACAAGATTCCTAGGCCCTCTGCTGTTCTTTCTATTCTTCTAGAAAATCCTTACAAAGATCATATAGCACTAGCCTACTGGCTTCCACAATAATTTCATTGCAAAAAAAAGTAAATTTTGTGTTGCTAATAACATCAGGAGTAAAACTGATTAACGCTATCATCCACCCACACACTCACACACTCACATAGTAAATTATCAGCACTTAGGGGAAATAATTATTCTCATTTCATCAAAAACTATGGCCCCAAAGTGTCAAAGAATCTACAGATTTGGTTTTAATTTAGAATGGATGAACTGATTGCCAAGTTAATTGGCCTCATCAAGTCAGACCTTTAGCCATATTCTGTAAGTCAGGAAAATAAAATAAGTGTGATGTCAGACCAGCCTTCATGTCAGCAGCTACCCTCTCCAATCAAGCTCACAATCCGTTCAGAATGTTCAATTCAATCCATAGCAGCTGGAATGACTAGACAAATCTTTCAAGAGCAAAAGACACCATTACTTCCTCTTGTTTGCATCGTTCACTGTCAATAGGTAATTAATCACCAGGTTCCACCTCAGCGCTATAGAAATTTTTCTAATCATTTATTATATGAATAACTAAGGAGAAAAGGTCTCCAATGACATAATATGCATAATGTGCATTTTAATTGGAAGGCAATTTAGATATTTATTTAGACTAAGCTCATGCGCAAGTTATTTCTAATGATGGAAAGCTGCTTTGGTGGAACTAATTATGATAAATTACTAACAGCAGTTGTAAATGAGAATTATTCAGCAAAAGTCATCAATAGAGCAAAAGCCAAGTTCAGACATAGTTGTGAATGCTCTGTATGAACTTCCCATGAAATTTTTAAGAGGGCCCCTCTTGTTCTGTTTTACTAGACAATGAGTCATTGAAGTGCATTAAGATCGTCTCAGCATTGTGCCAGGTGTGGTGGCTCACGCCTGTAATCCCAGCACTTTGGGAGGGCAAAGCAGAGGGATCACTTGAGGTCAGGAGTTCAACACCAGTCTGGTCAACATGGATAAACGCCGTCTCTACTAAAAATAGAAAAATTAGTGAGGCTTGGTGGCACGTCTGTAATACCAGCTACTCGGGAGGCTGAGGCAGGAGACTCACTTGAACCTGGGAGGCAGGGGTTGAAGTGAGCTGAGATCACACCACTGCACTCCAGCCTGGGCAGCAGAGTGAGTGAAACTCCATCTCAAAAAAAAAAAAATCTCAGCATTAGCAGCTACTGTAAGATAAAGATACATCCTAGATCCCTAGACACGGAACTCTAGATTTCTCCACAATGCACTTGATTTTTAGAAGACCTGGGGTGCTAAAACAATGCTGAAATAGCTCACGTAAGCTTCACTTTTCTCAGAAATCAATTTTATCTTGGTACAAGAGGTGCTGGGCTTGACGGAAAGCAGTTAGATGAAAATTTAATTTTGTAAATTGTTCATTTAATCTCACATTTGCTGTCCATGAAAAATAAAAAAGTGGCAATTTCCATGTGTTCACAAATCAAGTGCAGCAGAAATGTACTTCTAACCATGCAAGGCCCATTTAAAAATAGGTTGGACAATCAGAGTCTTTGCTGTCCAAAACAATTTTGCCCAAGAGTCAAGCTATTTTCTGGCTTCAGACCTCATCACCAAGCACCCAGATTTTGTGCATAGTAAAATATTCTAGGGTCAGTAGAACCTCCCACTTTTGCTTGTTATTTTGAAAGTATGTACCACAGTGAAGACAGATCACTACCAGAAATCCTTGTTCCAAGCCTTCCGGAGAACGTTCTGGGTATGCAGCTTTTAATTTTGTTTACTTACTTAAGAACTGCAAAATGTATAGCAAATAATTCAAACCCCCTCCTATCCACTGCTCATGTTATGAAATAAAACATCACAGATATAAATGAAGCCACCCATGCATCTCTTCCTGTTTCTGTACCCTTCCTTTCTCCCCAGTAAGTAGGCACTTATTGTAAATTTTTTGTTTTCTATTCCCATGCATTTTTAATACTATACACATACACACCCATAAACAACATATAATATTTTCTTTTTGTTTTATATCATACTGTATGTATTTTTCCATAATTTTTTTATTCACTCAACATTGCAATTGTTGAGATTCATCCATAATGATGCACATAGCTCTTGTTGAATCCTTTGTACTTCTGTAAGTATTCCAGTGTATTCATATACTACAAATTTATACACTGTTCTCTGTTGATGCACATTCAGATTATTTCCACCTTTTTGCTATTACAAATAATGCTGCTATGAGAATGTTTCCTGGCACTCATGTGAAAGATCTTCCCTAGAGGGGGTGTATTAGTCCGTTCTTGCACTGGTATAAAGAAATAATGGAGACTGAGTAATTTATAAAGAAAAGAGACTTAATTGGCTCATGGTTCTGCAGGCTATATAGGAAGCATAGCAGCCTCTGCTTCTCGGGAGGCCTCAGGAAGCTTCCAATCATGGCAGAAGGCAAAGGGTGAGCAAGGCACCTCACATGGTGGCAGTAAGAGCAAGGGTGGGAGAGGCGCCACACGCTTTTAAACAACTGGATCTTGTGAAAACTCATTCACTATCATAAGAACAGCACCAAAGAGATGATGCTAAAACATTCATGAGAAATCTGTCTCCATGATCGAGTCACCTCCTATAAGGCCCCACCTCCAGCATTGAGGATTACAATTAAACATGAGGTTTGGGTAGGGCACAAATTCAAACCATATCAGGGGGTATATCTAGGGATGGAATTACTGGACTGTAGGGTATATCCACATCTTCACCTTCACCAAATGATAACAAATTATTTTCCAGAGTACTTGTACCAATTTACATGCTTGGCAACAGTGTAAGGAGGATTCCATTGCATATTTTCAAAAAAAAATTCTTCAGAAAGTTATTCCTTTGATACCTCAACATTACTTGCAAGTTCTGTTCCTATAATGCTGAATTTTTTTTTAGAAATGTAGACCTGAGCCAGTCAGCTTGATTAGCTGGGCTCCACCTGGGGAGCCAAGTGGTTACTTCAAGCTCCTACTTAGCAGCTTAGTCAATCACAGGACAAAAAAGGTGAGGCACAAGACAGTCATCTTTCATAGGTTCTAATCCTCCCTCTTCACTTTCAGGACCCATTGATTTGATGCCCTTTCTCTGAGCACAACCATGCCACTACTAGTCACTGCTTATGCTCCAGTCAGCTCCTATTCTCATCACGGCTTACCTGTAAATCACTTATTCATTTATTTATTCAGTCAGCTACTCAATTATTCAACAAATATGTACGGAGTGCCTATAATTTTCCAAATGTTATCTCATGGGGTTAATAATGGGGGCTATATGGTAAAGTTAAACATGAAGGGAAATGTCATAGTGGATAAGACTGATACCTCTCCTGCCTTATGTTCCAAATTTCCCCTTTTTATTAGAAAATATAATCAATTACAACAAGATGAGTAAGAAAAGAACAAGTACTAGTTGGGTACCTACTATGAGTTAATATACCCATGGTTAAAAACAACAACATGTTCACTCTTGTGCGTAAAATATTTGTACAGTGACATGGCCATCAAGTTTCTGATGCAAAGAAAAGTAAGTAGAGAGTAAACCATTATTTATTAAGTACAAATATGTTTCAGGGACAAAGCTGTTATCTCCTTTTAATTCCATAACAGCACTGTGAGATAAGAATTATTATTTTTCCCATTTAGCAAAAAGAAAACTGAATCTCAAAGAAAATCAGCAACTTGCTCAAGGCCTAATAGTAAGAGACTGACCTAAGAGTTAAATCGTGATCTAACCCTACCAGTCCATGGCCTTTTATGGCTGATAGTAGGAAGTTTAAATACCATGAGTCAGACAAGAAAAGTGCAGTTTCCCAATCCAAGCAACTATATGCAGTCCAGACAGACAGGATGTAATTTGCTGATGTAATTTTTGCTAAGAAAACATAAAAAGAATCTTTAATCATTTTGAGTAGGCTGAGGTTCCATTGTCCATAACAGATGGTGCCTACCTCAGGACAAGGTCACGATGCACAAGTCTTGATTCACTTCCCAGTCTGTTTCATATCATGAGAGCTAAGGACTATATCTCTGGCTTTAGGGATCCTTCCATATAAGTTTCCCTAGCACCCCTAACAAAGGAAAGGGCCAAAGCAGAACTAGCTGTGACATCATAGGCAGTGCTTGAACTCTCTTTTCAATGCACAGGACTTCTCTGGATTTGACAGCTACCAATAAAACTGAGTGAAAGGAAAATTAAATGACATTATGGAGTCAATTCCAGTGGATCTAAGAATGGCAGCTGGCAGCAACCTTGCTGCTGCTGGATAGAACCTGGAAGTCAAATCTCAGCTTAAATGTCACCTCTTCTGAGAAGCCTTCCATCAAAAGCCAAGCCTGGACTAGTGTGCTTCCACAGAGCCATGTGCTTCCCCTACCATAACACTGATCCCACTGTATTCTTTTTCTGGTTACCTGCCCACCTCTTCTGTCAAGACTGTTAGCTCTGTGAGAGAAGAGACCATACTTGTCATTTCTTTCTTATATTTGTAGTGCCTAGCACATTAGCTGGTACAAAATAGGTACTGAGTGTGTGTATGTAGGCTAAATTAATAAATGGACACATAAAATTAGGGCTGAAGTCCATTGCCCTGTCTTCTCAGAGAAAGAGACCCAGAAGTGGTCTGATTTAAGCATTATAAGAAGCTGGAAAGCAGGAACCCACTGATCTGCAAAACATCTACAACACTTAATTAGCACTTCTTGTGTGCCAGGCACCATTCTATTTTATATTTATTCACTTAATTAATTCTCAAAATAATTCTGTGAAGTAGGTGCTATTACTACCCCCATTTAACAGATAAGAAAACTGAGGCTTGGAAAGGTTCAATGACTCACCCAATGTCATTTCACTAGGAAGTGTTGGAGCTGGCATTTGAACCCAAAAGTGAGGCTTCAAAGTCTAGACTTTTAACCGCTTCGGTAAACCACAAAAGTACAAAGGTGATCCTGGTTTTCGTACCAAGATAGAGTGCCGATAACACCACCATGTTTTCTTATGTCAAGGCCCTAAAACCTTTATTGGACTACACTTTGTAACCCTTGAGAGACATTACCCTATTCCATGGATCTATACTCCCAGACCTAATACATTTTGGTTGTTATGAGAAAGTGAGATGCTAAGCTCTGCACAAGAAGACCTGTAGTTGAGTCATACTAACATTATACTTTGGGCAGATTACCTGAGCTTGGGCTCTGGTATCAGACAAAACTGGGTTTGGTGAATACCTGCTCTAACATTTACTAATGATGAGATCTGAAACTATTTAAATTATCTGAACCCTATTGTCTCATCCATAAAGAAATATTAGTATTTATCTCAAAAAATACTGTGAGCACCAAATGTGATAGATTATGTGAAATGCTTAGTAAGGTGTCTGGCACAGAGGGAATGTTCAACAAATGTAACTATTACCTGTAGAGTTTATTTTCTTCCTCTGAAAAACAGGAATCCTGCTACATATTTCTGTTATGAGGACTAAAGGAGATAAGGAGCGTATGCCTAGCAACAGGCTGTTGCACTACTGCCTCCTTCCTCTCCTTTTCCTCTGCTGGCAATCCAGCATTAGACTTGCAACTATACTAAAATTACTCTTTAAAAGGTGATCTATAACTTCCAAGATGTCAATTCTAATGCTCTTTTCTTAAGTCTCATTCTATTTTCCCTGTCTGCTACATTTTTCATTATTGACCACCCCTCTTTCTTAAATTTCTCCCTTTTTAGTCGCTCTAAAATTATGTTATGTTGCTGTTACTGCTGCTGCCTTTGCTCCTGCTGCTACATAAAATATCTCCCGCACTAGAAGCTTCTCTCTTCCAGCCTCTTCAACAGATATTTTCCAAGGTTCTAGCTCTGGGACACTCCAATTCCCACAAAGCCCACTCTTGCTAGGCAGTCACATAGCCTGCAGCTGCAAGAGCTAACTTTGTGTAAATGAGTCCCAAATGTATGACTCTGACCTTAACCTCAACTGAGTTGAAGTCATAAATCTCTATTTCTTGCTGGATTTCAAACTTGGCAATATATCCTGCCTTCCTCCTCAAACCAGTACTTTCTGTCATGTGGTCTCACTACTCTTCCAAGCCACCAGAGCTTGAAACCCTAATAGTCCCTTTCAGTTTAGCCTTTATTATTTTTTTGTCCAAACTCTAATAGTAGTTACCAAATAAGCCTCCCCAATTTCAGTCTCAACTGGCTCTACCACATCCCTCAGCTAGCCCTGGATTCATAGACCAAATAAAGCCACCCTGAGGCCTAGAATGACACATGGATACAACAGTGACAACTTTAAAACTTGAAATACCTTAACCCAACAATGTTGTCTTCAAAGTCCTTTACTAATTCAAGTCTCTTCTAAACTTGGCAATATTATCCTCCTTAGTATTTCCAGAGTGAATCTAAATTTCACCATGGATTTTTATATGTTCAAGTTATTCTTTCTGCTTGGTCTGTCCCACATAATCCTCCCTCCCTTCAAAGACATTTCAAAAGCACACTCATCCTTTAAGCATTCCTAGAATCCCACCTAAGTCACATAGCTATCTTCAGAGACCTCAGTGGAAATTTCTCTCTCTTTCTCTTACGATCCCACAGCACCTAAATTTTACCGCCCCCCCCCAACCCCGTATAAAGATTTACATAGTCAATCTTATGTTAAATTTATTTAAATATATACCTTTCTAAAGGACTACAGTATAAGCTATTTAAGGAAAGGGGGATCCTGTATGTTTTTATTTATAAATCACCCACAGAATCAGAGGGTTTCACACATTGTAGGAGCTCAGGAAGAATTGTGTGTTTCTGCAAGTGTATGTGTTTCTGTGTGTATGTGTGTGTGCACATTTTAGTGTAATTGAGCCTTATGTATGCTGAATCTCCAGGAGCTCTACAATCATTCTTAACAAAGAACCCCATAGACCCTCATGTGCTCCCTGAGTAAGCAGACTTTAGAAGCCTACCTGAGCTCCAGAACCCAGCCCAGTGAATAGCCTGGGTTGGGCATTTAACCCATAAACTTCTACCTCACTATCAACAGCCTGTAACCAGCAAATGTAACTTACCTCTATAATAGCATTTATTACACTTTGTAGTAGACATCTCTCACTGATGTCCTTTATACTGTGAGTGCCAAAGGGACAGGGACTCAGGGCTGAATTCCCAGAGCCTGGCTCAGGGCAAAAGGGTCTGTTGAAAACATCTGTGAATATGTAAACTGACCTGTATGGAGATCAAGTTCATAACTTTGAATTTGGTAAGTTCACAAGTTATCAGTTACATAATTTGACAACTTGGAGAAGCCATCGGCTGAGATAATCTTAAAATTCCCCTGGCCCAGCTCACTGCAGCCTTGGACACATATATTGGCAATGGCTGTTTATAATATGCAGTGAGCAGCCGGTTATCATGGCCTTACCATCATTAATTCACCCTTCAAATTTAGAGTGACACCATTATGGTAAGCATTAATAATTTTAAGCATAATAATTGTGATAACAGCAGGTAGTTTTGAAAACTATTACCCGTGTTTCAATAACACATCCTGAATATTAAGCTTAAAGCAGTCTCCTGAGTAGAAGAGGAAATGGAAATATTCCGATAATAACAGTTTATAGTAATAATAGTTTAGAGCTCTAGCTTGAACTTGCTTGTGTATGTCCTTTATTTTTTGCATCTCTGGGTAACATCGCTATGGAATTTCATTTTTCAAAAGTACTGGAATGAGCTGATCTCATTTGATAATGCTGCAGTTATAGAATGGCTACAGTTCAAGCAGCTTCTAAAAATTATAGGGCCCCAGAAATGTCAGGGCCCCAAAGTTCAAAAGTAAAATATATAACAATCTCTTATCTGTTAAAAGGGTCTGCTCTGTATAAATGGATCATTTAGGAATGGACAATTTAGAAAAAATACTGAGGTGTAGTAGATAAAAACAACACATTTGAGTCCACCAAACCTGGGTTTTAAACCCTGGCTTCGCCGCTTCCCTTTGGCAAATTACTTTACATTCCTTCTCCTAAGCTTTTTGTGAGGTGGAGAGAGTAATACCCATCTCATTTTGTTCAGATGATTATGTGACATAATATGTATAAAACACCTGACACACAGGAAGTACTTAACACATAGTACTATTATCCTCATTTTCAATTGGTATATAGCATAAGTCCAGGGTTGTGAATTCGATCTCCATATAGGCCAGTTCACATATTCATGGATGTTTTCAACAAATTCCTTTGCCTTGACCCAGGCCCTGGGAAGCCAGTCCTAAGAGTCTCTGCCTGTTTGGAGCTCACAGTGTAGAGGGCATCAGTGAGAGACATCTCTTACAAGGTGTGATAAATGCTATGATAGAGGTAGACACAGTAGAAGAGAAGGCTTCAGTTACCATATTGTATGTGGAAGAGAAGGTGTCACAGTAGAAGAGAAGTCTACACAGTAGAAGAGAGGGCTCAGAGAAGGCTTCTGGAAGGAGGTGGGATCTGAGTTTAAACTTGAAAGAAGAGTAGCTATTACCAGGATGGAGAAAAGGGAAAGAGACTTTTGCCAGGGGAGACAGCATAGCAAAGACTAGTTGATATTTCTGTTGTAACAAACTAAACTCGCAATCCCACTCAGTCCCTTAGACAGAATCCTTTAGGCTTTAAGCCCTCAGACAGAGAGAACATAGTTGGGTAATGGAAAACTTTCCTGGAAGAGTAGCTCAAACTGTTCACCATGCTGATGAATAGGGAGCTTGTAGCATTATCCATCTGTGATTAGGATAGCAAATCATTTACATAGGGTTCTCAAAGACCTTCAAGATACCAATAAACTGTCAGTATTTAATGAAAAAAAAGACAATGCTACTTCGGCTGAAATTGGTAAATCGAAGATATTAAAGCCTGGTTCTAAAGGATTTTAAGATGCATGAAGATTTGGGCTGTCTGGGAAAACTACTATGTGAGTCTGAATCAGCAGGAAGCCTTTTGTCATCTGCTGTCTAGATTAGAGGGCTTTTTGAATCTGTGTGCAAGAGTTACAGGTGTGCTGAAATATTGACCACTAGCACTCAGGGGTCGGGGGGCAGTGGGGGTAGCACTAGGGTAGCCAGAGTCTTGGACTATTCAACTCTGACAATAAGAAGTCTTTTCCTTTTATTACAGTGTGAAAATAATCTTATTTTGTATGTACCATGAAAAGAATTGAGAAACATTGCTATGGAGTTCCTTCTCTAAAGGTGAAAATGCTAGCCTACATTATATTAGGACTGGAGAACTAAGGGTATCATCATCATCATCACTGTGTCATTATCATCATCAACACCATCAAAAACATCATCACCACTAGTAGTATTTCTATTATTAAGGCAAATCTTTTATTCTGAAAGACTCACTTGGGTCCTCCCAAATATCTTGCCTTGCTCTGGTGTCAAGTGATGTACAGGATAAATGGGATTATAATTTATAACATAGAGAAGACACACAATCTGAATCAGCAGCCATTGTGTCTATGACTAATTCTTGACACTACCACCCAAAAAACTGAACATGGACTGAGAGTGGGTAATTATCAGTCACCATATGAAAAAGTCATAAATATGGCTGTGTATATACACTGAGGCATCAAGAAGTAGTCTGTCTTTACAGAAGGGAAAATAAATAATCCATCTGAAAAGAGAATTGTGGAAACAGAGGCAAACAATCTTGAAACCTCATTTTCACTGTCCCTTCTTCTTACTTAAAAAAAGACAAAAACGACCCAACCAACCTTTCTATGTATGACAGTTTGGACTTTTGTTTTTCCCCAAAACTCGTTTCAAGGGCCATTAAGGGAATGTTTCAGTCTGGTCAGGTTACTCTAGATTTTTATCTCTACTGTCAATTCAGGGTAGACTTTCAGCAGAAGCCTCCTAATGGGCTGTCAGCAAGTCACTCTTATGCATAGCCTTTTCCTTAAAATCTTTTCCACTCCAGTAACATGGCCTATTTAAAATAGTTTCAAAACACATTGAAAATGTAGGCGTAGCAGTGAAAATAAAGAGTGCTGGGAACTACACTGAACTGGAGCTTCAACAGTTGTGAATATTCCTCAAATGTTTCCACTGTGAATGTGCTTCAGTCATGTTAAGATTTTTGACAAGTTTCTGTTTGGCTCTGGTCTTGACTACTGTGTTCATGACCTGATTAGCTTGTGCCCACAAGAGTTTGACAAGAGTGGCAAATCCATCAAGACAGCTCTTTGTAAAGGGAATTTATGGTGATTAACCCTAAGCACCCACAAGCTATTACCCAGGGCACCATAACTACTTTGGAGGCAAGGAAAACAGAATAGTGAAATCAAACATTTTCAACACGTAAGTGTGTCCACCCTCCAAACACATCTCCCTTTGAATATAACTTTATTGCTGTCTGTTGGAATTTGGAGCTGAATTCAAATCTTTGCCATCTTATAGTTGCATGACCCCAACTAAGATATTTAATTTCTCTGAGTCTGATGTTCTTATCTATAAAAAGAGACTTTTGATTCCTATCTCCCAGGATTATTGTGAGTTTACATGTGAAAACAGCACAGTAGGCAATCAATACATGTTAATTTCCTTCCTTTCCTTGCCTAAAATGTTTGAATTAGGACTTGCTACGATTGTTAGCATGAGACATACCATTCAGAGAAGGCAGTTTTCTGCCCTATGCAATGTGCAGAAACGATATCTCAAACCTTAAAAGCTCCCTCTTCTGAGTAGCTGATGTTGGTTTTCCCAGTGGGATGCAATCTGCCACCACATCTGTCATTCATAGGAAGTTACTTCTAAGACTTAATATTCTTTCTGGCTATTCTTGGGCATTGATCTCTGAAGACGAGATATCTGAACAGAATTCTTTTAACCCTATCTTTGCACATGTAGCACTTAGCCCTCTTAAAGGCCTTCCCTCTGCTGCTACTACTGACTGACCCTGAGGCACATAAATGCTGACAAATGCCCTTGTTCTTGAAATAATAGACTTTCAAATCATATATCCTGGAGAGATGGAGTGCTCAGAAAGGAAGTAGGGCATGACAAAAAATCAAATTGAGCTTCTATTTTTCTCACTGTTAGGATTCTTAGTTGTAAAGTTGAGATGCCACTAAACCCTGAGACTGGACTGAGCCTCTGTTCAGTCTCCCACCCCTTCTTTTGCTCATCTCATCAAAATACTTGCTGTATTGTAATTCATCTCTGAAATACTTTAGGTCAGGAACTGTATCTTAAACTTTGTCATAAACCCAGCAACTAATATAAAGCCTAGCACATTATAGGTGCTCAGCTAATATTTGTCAAGTAAGAGAATAAATGAATGGAAAAAATGAATGTTGGTAAAACCATTTTAAAATGTTTTCAGCAAGACCTTCAAGAGCTTCATAACCTCCTCCTCCACTTCCCACTATTTTGCCTAATGTACAGAATCAAATATGAGAAAATAACCCTTTCCCCTTTTTCCTGAGGAAAACTAATTATTACAAGAGTCCTAATATGCTAACTGTGCTTTTTGACCACCAACTAAATGTATACTCCATTATTTAATCCCAGAAAATAAAAAAGAAAATAAATAACTGAAACCCACACACTTGGCACTTAAGCCTCTCTACTGTAAGCCATCTTTTTGGCCTCTCATCTCACTGTTCCCAGCCTAAACATATATTGCAAATGTGCCATTCTTCTCTTAAGTCTCATTTGCAATGCCAGCCCCACTGAGAATGAGTATCCCCAGATACTGTGCCTACATATCTGAGGCTGGCACTAGTTGAATGGAATTACCTTGGGTCTAACTGTAGAGGTCCAATAGGAAGCCTTTCCTTACAGGACTACTAGGGACTTTGAATGAAATAGTGTATACAAGGCACTCGGCACAGTGTTTGACACATAGTAAGTGCTTGATACATTTGAAATAGCTACCTAATTTCCTGATTCTCTGAGTGAGAAGGCATCAAGTCCTCTTACTCTTTCAATTTGCTCTTTAGTACACTTTATCAAAAATCAAAAAAAAAGAAAAAAAAAAACCAAGCAGGGTCACCTACTACATTTCTTTCTACATGATTCTTTGCTTTTGCTCCAATCAATAAAAGGTTACTAAACAATCCACAACTGTATAAAATTCCAATTCATTCACTTTTATCCAATCCCTCCCCAATGTCCTTTTTAAAGCCAATGTTTTATTTTCCTTCGAAGAGGTTATTGCCCTTCCCACTAGAGACTTTGCAGTTTTTAATAACCTATTATATAGCTATACCTTTCTTAAAGGAACCAGAATTCTATTTTTATTAAGAATGTTTAAAATTACATTGAAACAAAATAATTTCTCTTAACAAAGCTACACATAGTAATCATTTCATTGTATACCATGTGATGATTTCTGCTACCCATACCCACACCACCTGAATTCACAAGGAAGCTGTCCCTGTCAACACCAATTTACTTGTACTTTCTTTTCTCTTGAACTCTGTCATTGGTTGCTACACAAATCCTTCAACTTAGCCTTTCCAATCTCATAATTTCTTGTAGATGTCCGGAATTTTCTCAAGGTAGATGCTCATTTCTCTCATGCTACTTTTGAATTTCCCCTAATATGTTGCCTTAAGTTAGATAGTTTTTGGCAAAGAATAGGGATTTATTATATCCTGTTGAATGAACGCATGATCATTATTAGGTAAGAAATCATTCTTGGAATGAGTGGGGCTCAGGTAAAGATGGCTGCATTCTCTGTGCAGTCTATCCCCCACTGTACCTACTTCTCTAGTATCTGGTAGCTTCTCCTGAAAGAAACACCCTAAATGTTCTTCTACCAGGCCTAAGCAAAGCTGGGAAGAGATAGCTCTCTCAGGTGATTTTCTTTCCAATATGGTAGTTTAACAAAAGTCCAAGGAAACATATGCTCCATTCCTCCAGGTTTTCTTGTTGTTATCCCACCTGCAAGAGACAGAATTTCATCAGCTAAATACTCTTCAATATATCCAGCACCTGGCAAGATGAAAACAGGGAAATTTGCTGCCTTAATGGGGAAAAAAGCATTTTAATTTAGCCTGGAAAAACAACTTAGTAGCCAATAAATACATTTGGACCACAAGGGAAAATAAGTACATCTATCCAATTTTAAATGGAGGGAGGCAAGAACTGAAATTTAGAGAATAGAAAGTACCATTCAGAATAAGGCCAGTTCTGGGTACCATTTCATGTTCAAATTAAGAGAGAGGAGACTACTTAGTAAAGGCTTTTTTTCGCCCTGCTGTGTGAGGCTTCTATATCCTATCACAGATGGGATGGGGTATGCATTTATAAAGATGGAGGAATGCATTCTACAATTGAATGCCTCCTATCTGACACTTTTCTAAAAGTTTCTGGGGAATTCCAATGATGTTGGAGTTATCAAAAGGTAAAACTGCTGTAATAAGGCTGAGAGGCTCAAAGGAGTTCTGGAAACTGCTTAGTGAAGAAGAGGTAGAAAGAAAAAACCAACACACATTATCTTATTTAATATATACAATAACTCTAGGAAACATTTACTATTATTACTCCCATTTTAGAGATGAGAAAGCAGAAGTTAAGAACCTCAAGGATGGCTAGAATTATATAAAACTTTTATTAATATTTAACTTTCTCCACTCATTTTATAAACACAGAAAGCACACTTCGGAGAGGAGAGACGTTTTCTCAAAATTACATAGCTACAAAGTAGCAATATGAGGACTTGAATCCTTCTGTCTCTAAATCCCATACTTTATCCACTATGTCAGGCTCCTTGCCTGTCCAGCCCAAATTCAATCCCACCATTTTAAACATATCTCTTTACTTCTTATCCTCATTCTATCTGTAGAATGTGATTTAATATTTCTAGCTTATATTCATCTGCTATTCAAGTAGTATTTCTGGCCAGGCCAGAAATCCCTGTAATCCCAGCACTTTGGGAGACCAAGGCAGGCAGATCACTTGAGGTCAGGAGTTCAAGACCAGCCTGGCCAACATGGTGAAACCCCCGAATCTACTAAAAATATGAAAATTAGCCAGGCGTAATCCTAGCTACTCAGGAATCTGAGGAAGGTGAATCTCTTGAACCCAGTAGGTGGAGGTTGCAGTGAGCCGAGATCACACAACTGTACTCTAGCCTGGGCGACAGAGTGAGACCCTGCCACAAAAAGCAAACAAACAAACAAAAACAAACAGTATTTCTTAAGTGTCAGAAACTATGGTAGGCATAAGGCCCTAGAGTGGAGAGTAAAATATGCAAGAAAATTCTATTTCTGTTGGCATTTAAAGTCTAGTGGGCAACATAAACATCAAAGAAATAATCAACAAATAGTTAATTGCCAACTATGAATGTAATTAAGGAGTATTACAGATTATATGAGTGTATAATAAGAATAATTTGGCCTGGAATGCATATGTTCAGTAAAGGTCTTTCAGGGAAAATGAATTTTAAACAGAGATCAGAAAGGTAAGTAGGAACTGGTCAAGCAGAATTCAGTTTTACCATTTTGAGGCCTATATTTGAAGGTTTTATTCATTCAATAAAATTTAGTGTCTATCCACTTAAATATTATTTTTATATTGCAGAAGTAATTTGATCTTCAACCATCTACTATAGAATCATAAGCAGTCAGATGTCTTAGGAAAATGTTCTGATAGTAACTCAGTCTCAAAAAGCACAGTTTTCTCAAACATTTATTAGTTAGCTTTACCTAAAGAACTGTTGCCAAAAAGTTTACAAACTGTCTTTAAAGTAAGTGCAGAACTTGAACAAAGGCACTAAAATACCTCTTCTCAAATCCCTATTGAAATGATCAAACAAGTCTGCTTACTGGAATTATTAAGAATTTCAGTTCCTTTCCCATATATTTCTGCCAATTGTATCACAATACTAATTTAAATTTATATCAATTAGTCATTCAGTTTAAAATAGGATATGATCATTATAACAGCACACAGATAAAGAATACAAGAGAATCTACTCATGTTTTGGAGGCTTCAAACTGAGATACAACCTCCTTATTCAAAAATGAGTTAATATAACTTGAAATCAATACAAAGCAAATGAAATTTTGCTGAAGCGTAAAACAAAGGAAAAAAGGTGAAGGAAGTGGTAGATGATGAGCATACTTTTGAAAAAGATTTACTATAGGAAACAAATTAATTTAAAATAGTATCTGCTTTGTACAGAACAGAATTTGAGGAAATTTAAACTCTGAAATAAGCAGACGAATTAAAAGATAAAATTATTTAAGAAAGAAATTGGCTGAGCCACAGAACGTAATGTAGCAAAAAATGTTATAACAGATTTTTTAATAATATTATAAGATTTTCCTTTGGCATTTAATAATGAATCTGCTCTAAACATCATTTTGTTACTTCCATAGATCTGTACAAAGAAAAGAACTAAAACTAAATAAAGATACTTGTCTGATTAGCAAGAAAATATACAAATGTATATATCAATTGGGAAAATGGCAACAATATCTTTGAGATTGTCAGTGGGTTAAATATTACAAGGTTGACAAGCAATTTCAATTTCCTGTGACAAACATAGTGAAACAACCATTGCCATTAACATTGTTTCAAGGTTAAGGGTTACATTTCAGAGGGGAAAATACCAATCTTTTAAAGGCAGGATGTCGCAAGAGAATTTTGTGCAAGCAAACTAGTAAAGAATTCAATTTTATGATGACAAGATACAGATAAAGTATTGATTTAACTTTAGCAAGCCCTTTATCCCACCTAGCTGTTGCTGTTTTTGTTCTTTGTACCTTATTTGTAAATATTATCCACCTAGACCTTATCTTTACAGCAAAGAATAACATATGATATCAGTCTTTGCATTCTCAAAAATCCTTTTGCCATAACCTTATAGAAAAATAGGCAAGAGATATCACAAGACAGTTTACAGTAAAATAAATGCAAATATTTCTTAAACATTTGAAATATAAAAAATGCAAGTTAAACTTACGTTTTGATACAATTTTTTACCTATCAAATTGGAAAAAATCCAAAAATTTAGTAAGATCACTCTGTTGGGCGGTGGGAAAGTAGGCCCTTTCATACATGTCTGGAGGGAATGCAGGATAATACACTTCCTATAGAGGAGAATTCGGTAAGATTTAACAACCTATTTATTTACCCCTTTACCCAGCAATCCCTCCTTTGGGAGTCTATCCCAAAGATACAGTGTCAAAAATATAAAATGGCGTATGCTGAAAGCTATTCAGTGCAGCACTATTTATAATAATAAAACACTGGAAACACTTCAAATGTTTATCAATAAGGGACTATGTAAATAAACTGGAAAGTCCACACAATGGAGCACCTTGCAGCCCTAAGAAATGAAGTAGAGCTCTATATACTACTACGGAGTGATCTCAAGGATATATTGTTTTGTAAAAAAGTGGGGTGCAGAACAGTGTGTTAAATTATACTAGGTTTACATAAGAAAGTGAGAAAAGTTATGAATTATGGATATCTATATCTATATTTGCTTATATTTTTAAAAAGATTCAATGGAAGAATAAATGAAAAGCTATTTTTAAAAAGCAATTACCTATAAGGAGAGAGAGAGAGAGCAGGACGGAAGGGATAGAGAGAGAAGCTAGACTTCTTCTAACGTACCTTGCTTTTTGTTTTTGCATTGTAATGTAAATGTCTTATGTAATTATAAAATAAAATTAAGTTAGAAAAGCAACTGTTAAAAATGAAACGAATAAGCTTAATTATATATCAGGTTATTGGCATAACCACAAAAATAATTATTTCAAGAGACTTTTACACACAGTAGGTTGGTTATACATCCCCAGTGGGATGCACCCTAAGGACAAAACATTTTTAAAAAGTAACTGCAGAGGATACTTAAATTATATTTGTAAACACTTTGTTAGCAATAATATATTTATATTATTGTTCTGAAAGTACATATAGTAAAGAAGCAATCATATTTGCACTATAAAAACCTATGATTTTCAGCATCAGATTAAAATGACATAAAATTAAAGAAATTAAGTAAAACTCATAAATTTCAATTGAAAATATGAGTGTAAAATCACAATCTATTTTTCTAGCTCTGTCCATTGAAAAGGTGGGAAAAAATAGTTGGGTATGGTGGTGTGTACCTATAGTTCCTGCTATTCAGGAGACTGAGGTGGAAGGATTGCCTGAGTCCAGAAGCTCAAGGCTGCAGTGATCTATAATTATGCCAGTGCACTCCAGCCTAGGTGACAGAGCGAGAACCCACATCAAAAAAAAAAAAAAGAAAAGAAAAGAAAAGAAAAATGGTGATTATGTTCTGAGTACTGGAGATACAACAACAGACAAGACAGGGTGGCCCTTGCGATATCCGGAGAAGTGCTCAGTGAGGAAAGCAGAAAAGTAAATATGCAGGTGTGGTTCACTAGGTGGAACCTAGTAGGGTGGATAAGTGCTGGAATACACCCAGCTATAACACAAAGTATATTGAAATGAAAAACAAACAAAAAATCTCCAGATGTTCAGGTTCCCTGAGACACCAAAAAACTGAGTCTGCTTGCTTTTTCAACTGGGAGGCTCCTGGTATGGGGCAAGTTCTCAGCCCTGGTCACCAGCGTCCTGGAAATAGACTGGGTGCTGTTGGGGGAGGCTTGGTGGGAGTGAGACTGACCTTTAGGACTGTGGGCTGTGTGGGAGCAGGGTAGGCCTGTGACTGCTGGCTTTCCCCCACTTCCCTGGCAACCAGTATAACTTAGCAGAGGCAGCCATAATCCCCCTGGGAATGTAACTTCATTGGACTGGGAAGCATACCCCCAAACCCCAACAGCAGACACAGAATCCCCGCCCAAGGAGAGGTTGAGCTCAAGCACGCCTATCCCTGCCCCCATTGGATGGTCTTTCTCTATCCTCCCTGGTAGCTGAAGACAAAGGTCATAATCTCTTGGGAGCTCTAAGGCACTGCTCACCACCTGAGAAACCTGAATACTTAACCAGATATCCCTAGGTCAAGTTTGCATCCTCCTTACAGGACCACAGCTGATGCACTCTTGAAAGTGCCACCTCCTGGCTGGAGGCCAACCAACACAAAACTAGTGCGCTAAACAAAAATACAACCAACGACCCTCACAGAGTCCACTTCACTCCTCTGATACCTCCACCAGAACAGGTGCTGGTATCCACAGCTGTAAGACCTCAAGATGGATCACATCACAGGACTCCTGGCAGATACTCCCCAGTACCAGCCCAGAGCCCGGTAGCTCTGCTGGGTTGCTAGACCTAGAAGAGCAAAAACAATCACAGCATTTTGGCTCTCAGGAAGCCGCATTCCTAGGGGAAGGGAAAGAACACCACATGAAGGGAGCACACTGTGGGACAAAAGAATCTGAACAGCAGCCCCTGAATCCCAGATCTTCCCTCTGACATAGTTAACCAAAATGAGAAGGAGCCAGAAAAACAATTCTGGTAACATGACAAAACAATGTTCTTCAACACCCTCAAAAGATTATACCAGCTCACCAGCAGTGGGTCCAAACCAAGACAAAATCTCTGACTTGCCGGAAAAAGAATTCAGAAGGTCGATTATTATGCTAATGAAGATCGCACCACAGAAAGGTAAAATCCAGGTTAAGAAATAAAAAACAAGACACAGGATATGAAAGGAAAAATTTTCAGTGAAATAGAGAGCGTAAATAAAAAACAATCACAACTTCTGGAAATCAACAACATATTAGAGAAATGCAAAATGCACTGGAAAGTCTCAGCAATAGAATTGAACAAGCAGAAGAAAGAACTTCAGAGCTTGAAGACAAGGCTTTTGAATTAACCCAATTCATCCAAGACACAGAAAAAAAGAATTTTAAAAAATGAACAAAGACTTCAAGAAGTTTGGGTCTATGTTAAATGTCCAAACCTAAGAATAATTGGTGTTCCCGAGGAAGAAGAGAAATCTAAAAGTTTGGGAAATACATGTGAAGGAATAATCCAGGAAAACTTCCCCAGCCTTTCTAGAGCTCTAGCTATCCAAATACAAGAAACTCAAAGAACACCTGGGAAATTCATTGCAAAAAGATCATCACCTAGGCACATAGTCATCAGGTTACCTAAAGTAAAGACAAAGGAAGGAATCTTAAGAGCTGTGAGGCAAAAGCATCAGATAACCTATAAAGGAAACCCTATCAGATTAACAGCAGATTTATCAGCAGAAACCCTACAAGCTAGAAGAGTTTGGGGTACTATTTTTAACCTCCTTAAACAAAACAATTATTAGCCGAGAATTTTGTATCCAGTGAAACTAAGCTTCATAAATAAAGGAAAGATACAGTGTTTTCCAGACAAAGAAATGCTGAGAGAATTCACCACTACCAAGCTAGCACTAAAAGAACTGCTAAAAGGAGCTCTGAATCTTGAAACCAACCTTCCAAATACACCAAAATAGAACCTCCTTAAAGCATAAATCTCACAGGACCTATACAAAAAACACAATGAAAAGAAAAAAAACAAGTTATTCAGGCAACAAATAGCACAATAAATATAGCATGATAAGTAGAATAGTACCTCATACCTCAATGCTAACATTGAATGTAAATGGCCTAAATGCTCCACTTAAAAAATACAGAATGGCAGAACAGATAAGAATTCACCAACCAAGTTTCTGCTGTCTTCAGGAGACTCACCTAACACATAAGGACTCACATCAACTTAAAAAAAAAAAAAAAAAAAAGTAAGGGGCTGGAAAAAGATATCCCATGCAAATGGACACCAAAAGCAAGCAGGAGTAGCTATTCTTATATCAGACAAAACAAATTTTAAAGCAACACAGTTAAAGAAAACAAAGAAGGACATTATATAATGATAAAAGTACTAGTCCAAGAGGAAAATATCAAAATTCTAAATATATATGCACCTAACACTGGAGCTCCCAAATTTATAAAACAATTACTACTAGACATGAGAAATGAGATAGACAATAAGACAATAATAGTGGAGGACTTCAATACTCCACTGACAGCACTAGACAGGTTATCAAGACAGAAAGTCAACAAAGGAACAATGGACTTAAACTATACCCTAAAACGAATGGACTTAACAGATATTTACAGAACATCCTACCCAACAACTGTGGAATATACATTCTATTTACCAGCACATGGAACATTCTCCAAGATAGACCATATGATAGACCACAAAACAAGTCTCAGTAAATGTAAGAAAATCATCAAAATTATATCAAGTAATCTCAGACCACAGTGAAAAAAAATTGGAAATCAACTCCAAAAGGCACCCTCAAAACCACGCAAATACATGGAAATTAAATAACCTGCTCCTGAACGATCATTGGGTCAACAATGAAATCAAGATGGAAATTAAACCATTCTTTGAACTGAACAATAATAGTGACACAACCTATGAAAACCTCTGAGATACAGCAAAAGTGATGCTAAGAGGAAAGTTCGTAGCATTAAATGCCTACATCAAAAAGTCTGAAAGAGCACAAGCGGACAATCTAAGGTCATGCCTCATGGAACTGGGGAAACAAAAACAACCTGAACCCAAACCCAGCAGAAGAAAAGAAATAACAAAGGAGAGAAGATTCAAATAAGCTCAATTAGAAACAAAATGGGAAATATTACAACTGATACTACACAAATACAAAAGATTACTCAAGGCTACTGTAAACACCTTATGCACATAAACTAGAAAACCTAGAGGAGATGGATAAATTCCTGGAAATATACAACCCTCCTAGATTAAACAAGGAAGATATAGAATCTCTGAACAGATCAATAACAAGCAACAAGATTAAAATTGTAATTTTAAAAATTGCCAAAAAAAAGTCCAGGACCAGATGGATTTATAGCTGAATTCTATCAGACATTCAAAGAATTGGCACCAATTCTATTGACACTATTTCAAAAGACAGAGAAAGAGGGAATCCTCCCTAAATCATTTTATGAAGCCAATATCACCCTAATACCAAAAACCAGGAAACAACATAACAAAAAAAAGGAAAACTACAGATCAATATCCCTGATGAACATAGATGCTAAAATCCTCAACAAAATACTAGCTATTCAAATCCAACAGCATATCGAAAAGATAATCCACCATGTCAAGTGGGTTTCATACCAGGGATGCAGGGATGGTTTAACATACATAAGTCAATAAATATGAAACATGATATAAATAGAATTAAAAAACAAAAATCACATGATCATATCAAAAGATTCAGAAAAAGCATTTGACAAAATCCAGTACCCCTTTATGACTAAAATCCTCAGCAAAATTGGCATAAAAGGGACATATCTTAAGGTAATAAAAGCCATCTATGACAAACCCACAGCCAACATTATATTGAATGGGTAAAAGTTGAAAGCATTCCCGCTGAGAACTGGAACAAGACAAGGATGCCCACTGTAACCATTTCTATTCAGCAAGTCCTAGCAAGAGCAATCAGACAAGAGAAAGAAATAATGGGCATCCAAATCGATAAAGAGGAAGTCAAACTGTCACTGTTTACTGATGATATAATTGTATACCCAAAAAACCCTAAAAACTCATCCAAAAAGCTCCTAGCATAGGTAAATGAATTCAGGAAAGTTTCAGGATACAAAATTAATGTACAAAAATCAGTAGCTCTGCTACACACCAACAGCGACCAAGCTGAGAATCAAATCAAGAACTCAACCACTTTCACAATAGCTGAAAAAATACCCAGAATACTTAGGAATATCCCTAACCAAGGAGGTGAAAGACCTCTACAAGGAAAACTACAAAACACTGCTGAAAGAAATCATAGATAACACAAACAAATGGAAACACATTCCATGCTCTTGGACGGGTAGAATTAATATTGTGAAAATGATCATACTGACAAAAGCAATCTACAAACTCAATGTCATTCCCATCAAAATACCACAATCATTCTTCACAGAACTAGAAAAATCAATGCTAAAATTCATATGGAACCAAAAAACAGCCCACATAGCCAAAGCAAGACTAAGCAAAAAGAACAAATCTGGAGGCATCACATTACCTGACTTCAAAATTTACTATAAGGCCATAGTCACCAAAACAGCATGGTACCGGTATAAAAATAGGAACATAGACCAGTGGAACAGAATAGAGAATCCAGAAATAAACCCAAATACTTACAACCAACTGATTTTCAACAAAACAAACAAAAACATAAAGTGGGGAAAGGACGCTCTATTCAACAAACGGTGCTGGAATAATTGGAAGGCCACATGCAGAATTGAAACTGGATCCTCATCTCCCACCTTATACAAAAATCAACTCAAGATGATCAAAGACTTAAATCTAAGACCTGAAACCATAAATATTCTAGAAGATAACATCGGAAAAACTCCTCCAGACATTGGCTTAGTCAAAGATTCATGACCAAGAACCCGAAAGCAAATGCACCATAAACAATGATAAATAGATGGGACTTAATTAAACTAAAAAGCTTCTGCACAGCAAAAGAAATAATCAGCAGAGTTAACAGGCAACTCACAGGGTGGCAGAAAATCTTCACAATCTATACATCCTACAAGGACTAATATCCAGAATCTACAAAGAACACAAACAAATCAGCAAGAGAAAAACAAATAGTCCCAACAAAAAGGGGGCATGAATAGACAATTCTCAAAGAAGATATGCAAATGGCCAACAAGCATATGGAAAAAATGCTCAACATCACTAATTTTCAGGGAAATGCAAATCAAAACCACTATGGGATACCACCTCACTCCTGCAAGGATGGCCATAATAAAAAATATAATAGATGTTGGCATGGATGCAGTGAAAATGGAGCACTTTTACACTGTTGTTGGGAATGTAAACTAGTACAACTACTATGGAAAACAGTGGAAATTCCTTAAAGAACTAAAAGTAGATCTACCATTTTATACAGCAATTCCACTACTAGGTATCTACCCAAAGGAAAATAAGTCATTATATGAGAAAGATACTTGAATACACATGTTTATAGTAGCACAATTTGCAATTGTAAAAATATGGAACCAGCCCAAATGCACATCAATCAATGAGTGGATAAAGAAAATGTGATATATGTAACCATGGAATATACATCATGGAGTACTACTCAGCCATAAAAAGGGATGAAATAATGGTATTCACAGCAACCTGGATGGAAGTGGAGACTATTATTTTAAGTAAAGTAACTCAGGAATGGAAAACCAAACATCATATGTTTTCACTCATAAGTGGGAGCTAAGCTATGTGGACATAAAGGCCTAAGAATGATACATTAGACTTTGGGGACTCGGGGGAAGTGGTCTGGGGTGGCAAGGGATAAAAGACTACACATTGGGTACAGTGTACACTTATTGAGTGATGGGTGCACCAAAATCTCTGAAATCACCACTAAAGAACTTATTCATGTAACCAAACGTCACCTGTTTCTCTAAAACCTATTGAAATAAAAATAATGAAAATAATAAAATAAAAATGAACCATACAGAGGATGGAAAGCATAGAGATAATCATTGCACCTAAAGAAGAGGCAGAGCAAATGGAAAAGAATCAAGAAGCAAAGATACAAAGAAGAAAGCTTTCCTGAGATGAATAATAGCTTAAGTCAGCAGACGGAAAGGCTCACTAGACACCAGACTAAATTTACTTTCAAGTGACTAATTTCTAAACACATACAGATGATATTTTTTTAACTTGTGCAAATAAAGTAAAAAATCTTATAGGTATCCAGACGTGTTTTTATTTTTTCAAAAAGCTATTTGTCCACAAACAAAATCAGCCTTATCTCAGCTTTCTCCCCTGTGAAACTGTGAATATGAATGGACTACATGTTGACTCTAAGACACACATGTAAAACCAAGTGATTCAGAAATACTAAAAGTAAATGAATAGATAATAATGAACCAAGCAAATACAAATAAAATGAAATCTGAGTTGTCAAAATTAACATACAAGGCAAAAAGTAGAATCCAAAGCAAGACACAGGGTGGGGAACATCACACACCGGGGCCTGTAGTGGGGTGGGGGGAGGGGGGAGGGATAGCATGAGAAGATATACCTAATGTAAATGACGAGTTAATGGGTGCAGCACACCAACATGGCACATGTATACATATGTAACAAACCTGCACGTTGTGCACATGTACCCTAGAACTTAAAGTATAATTTTAAAAAAAGAAAAAGATAAAGGAAGAATGTTTATTTAAAATTGTTTCATGATTCTGATTCTCATAGTTATCAAATGATATAACTATTATAACTAACTAAATAATATAACTCATAACTATTATTTGTTAACATAGCTAACAAATAATAATGTGTCAAATAATATAAGACTGAAATAGGTAAATAGTAATCAAAATATAAAATGCATTTTATTTATATTGATAACCAAAAACAAAATATATTTTAGCCAAAAACAGTTTAGAAACATCTATGGAGAAAAGTACAAATTTTAAGTGGAAAATACAAAAAAATCATTAAAAGAAAAATTATTTTCCACAATGAAAAGACCTTGTATTAAAAACATGTTAATTCTTCCCAGACATGTAAATTTGATGCAATTCAAATCCAAAGCACATGAATAATTTTTGAACCTTCACAACATGTTTTTGAAGTTTACATTAAAAAAAGGATGAATTTGCACTACTATACAATGAATCAGATTACATGATTTTGACAACAGAAAGAGCAGAAATAGACATATCAATGAAACAAACTGGAAAGCCCAAGAGGGTGAACCAGCATATTTAAATATTTGGTATATAATAACAGCGGCGTTAAAATGTATTTGGGATAGATTATTTAATTATGGTGATGCCATAAATGATGAACATTTTCTAAAAATATAAGGTTAGATTTACATATTGCAAAATGAAGTGATTTCAGGAAAATTTTGCTTATCTGCTGTTTGGATAAGAAGACTTTTCTAAATCTTTACATGAAGAAAGAAACCACATGGATAAAACATGACAGATTTAATCACATAAAATTTAAAACATTGCTATGTCAACTAACACCATAAACAAAATTAAAAGGCAAGTAACAAATAAGAAAATATTCACAACACATACCAAAAGAAGATAATATATATTATATATAATTTAACATATATTGTTATCTCACAAATCAGTAAGGAAGAATAGTATACATCAATAAACACATGAGAAATGGAAATAAACATTTCATAAAGTAGAAACACACGAAACAAAACACAAATTAAAACAGGACCAACTTGACAGCTGAAAATCGGTAGCATAATGATTGGATTATATTACCCTGTAATTGTGAGAGTAGTGAAATAGGCACTTATGCAATTATTCTAATGCTAAATGATGAGTTAATGGGTGCGGCACACCAGCATGGCACATGTATACATATGTAACAAACCTGCACATTGTGCACATGTACCCTAAAACTTAAAGTATAATAATAAAATAAAAAAAAGAAATATAAATTGCACAATATTTTTGAAAGGCAAGTTGTTATATGTACCCACCACCCCAAAAAAGGGCAAAAATGTGTGTATCTTTGGGCCTGCAGTGCAATTCCTGGGAATTTATGAAGAAGAAATAATGAGACATTCTTAAAAGAGTTATGCTATAATGGTAGTAATAATAATCCTCAATATTTATTGAGAGCTTGTAATATACTAGGCACGGTGCTATGCATGATCTCTTTAATGTCCGTGACAAACTTATAAGGTTGTTAATATTTGCAGTTCCATTTCACAGATGAACAGCTTGAGGGTTAGAGAAGTTAAGTGACTTGTCGAGATCACAATGCCAGTCAGTGAGCGACAAATCCAGGATTCAAACGCAGACCCATGTAATTCCAGAGCCTGAACTTTTGAACTATTCCCCTATTGTTGTAAATAATTTAGTACTTAATAAATTATGATTTATGCATATGAAATAATGCCATATGGCCTTTAAAGTTATAGTGCATATTAGGTAATAACAGGAATATGCTCATAATTTACTGTTAAGTGAGAATGTTTTACATTTTAGAGCACATATTTTAAAATGTATACCATTCTAACTATACTATAACAAATAATGCCTATTTTTTGCCTATGGATAATAATGGAAAAAGTAGACAAGACCAAGCTTGCTCTGTTCATTTTTCTCACTACAGTGGGCTCATGCTTCTGACACAATGCAGGCAGCTGAGATCACACCCACTGTGAGCAGGCAGCTGAGATCATTGGTAGTGGCTTCCTTGGAATCCCCATGTATCCATGTATTCTGAAAGCAGTCTCTTGACATCCTTTACCAGAGACTTTACAGTGGTTATGTAAGCTCTTAATTCCCTGAATTATTCTCTCTCTGTATCTCCATGTATGTATGTAAAATATTCAGAGTGATTTCTGCTTTTTTGAATGGACACTGATTAATACAGGATTTAGTATTAGGAGATGGTGATAAACACCTGCTAAGTGATACCAAAGGCACCATAATCTCCTGAAAGGGATTTTACATTGTTGTATAGAATAACCTTCAGTTTTTCCTTAAGTTTCTCATTAGCAGTACCTCTGTGTTTCACTAATAACAGGTCTGTACTAACACCTATAAAGAAAAAAATTTACTAGTGCTAATCGACCCTATGAACTTAAACAAAATAATAATCCACTCAGAAGAGATGTACCTGGACAGAGGTGTTGAATTTGAGTGTCTTCAAGACCCTGCTAAGAAGGGCAATTGGTTTTACTCCACCGAAGTTTGCAATAAATAGAACTGGTTTATTTCTTATAATAATTAATCATTGTTATTATTTATAGAAAACTTATTAAAATGGAATTAAATTGAATGTCAGATTAAGCAGAATTCAAACTGTGTCAAGTTTAAAGCATAGAATAAAGGGCCAAAAGAGAACAGCAGTGTGAGATTGTAATAATAATAATACCTTGGATTTATATAGCTCTCATCCTCCCACAAGCGCAATGTGAATGTGAACAGCATATATAAGTAGAGGAAGAAGTAAATGCAGTTTGGGTTTCTCAAGTCTGGATTTAAAAAGCTCTGACGGAAGAGACTAGCAAATGGAAAATCAAAATCTTAAGACCAATTTGAAAAAGCTCCTCATGGAAATACATATTTCAAATATTTGTTTGCCATTCCTGTTAAAGGGGCAGGATTCTCAAAATAAAGCTGAGATTTGTATGTCAGAGATGGGAATCAAAATAAATGAACAAATAAAAGATAACATATTAGTGTAATCATCCCTCAGGTATGATAATTAAAATGTGAGCTCGTCCATAAAATTTTCCTAAATTGCCTCAGCTATAAGTGATCTCTGAACTCCTGAAGAGTTTCACATCAGTTTCACGGGCCACAAACTACAAACTTCACACAGTTCACCTTGTAATAGAATTATTTATGTCTATTTCCTAGATTTCTCACCAGATCACTAGTTCTCAAACATAGTGTTCTTTAGAATCACTGTAAAAATGCATTTAAGAACTAGATTTGGGTGCCTTATTCTCAGAGATTCTGATTCAGGGAGTCTTGGATGGGCCCAGGAACATGCATTTTTATAAGCTCTTCTGGTAGTCTGGTATGGATACTTCATGTCTAGACTGTAACTCCTTTGAGGGCAGGGACCTTGCTCCATGTCACAACATCATCCATCACATCATTCATATCATTGAAGCATTTTATACAATGCTATGCATATAATAGCTTGCTCAGTAAGTATTCATACAATGTATGAATAAACATGAAATAACTAAATGTACAAGGTTATCTATTTAAAGGATAAAAGAGCTGGGTGTGGTGGCTCACACCTGTAATCCTAGCACTTTGGGAGGCCAAGGCAGGAGAATTGCTTGAAGCCAGAAAAGTTAGACCAGCAGGGGAAACATAATGAGACTCCCTCTCTCCCTGAAAAACAAAAACAAAAACAAAAACACTTTTTAAATAGCCAGGAGTGGTGGTATGCACCTGTAGTGCCAGCCACTGAGGAGGCCAAGGCAGAAGGATTGTTTGAGCCCAGGAGTTCTAGGCTGCAATGAACTATGATGGTGCCACTGCACTGCAGCCTGGGAGACAGAGTGAGACTCTGTCCCAATACATAAATAAATAAATAAATAAATAAATAAATAAATAAATAAATAAGCAATATACTCTTCACATACTGTATTCACAGAAAGATAATCCTATATGGAAGTTTTCCTGTAGGCAACTTCCTACAGGATTCTGAAGAAAAAGAATTCTGAAGAAAAAGAGGGTATTTATAACAGGAAAACAAAAGGCAGGGAAGGCAGAAGAACGAGTAATAATATAGAGGTAAAAATATATGGGATACGTTTAGGAAATAGTCATTAGAAATTCCTATGTCTATATTTCTTCCTTTTTTAAAGTCAGAAGTTATAGGTCCCCTTTAATTTAATACATGATCAACAGGTTTTCACTCT
Source organism: Pan paniscus (assembly GCF_029289425.2). Lineage (NCBI taxonomy): Eukaryota > Metazoa > Chordata > Mammalia > Primates > Hominidae > Pan > Pan paniscus. The sequence goes on from NC_073272.2 coordinate 122,360,485, forward strand.
GCTCTTCTCCTATAAAAACCTACTGATTTGCCTTATAATAATGTCCCAAGTGTCTTCATTTTAAAAATTCAAATTCCTTGGCATGAGAGACACAGCCCTTCACGACCCAGTCCTTCCGTATATTTATCCTCCCGAATACACACATGTGTATGTATGTTTGTGTACATATGCATGTACACAGACACACACACACACACACACACACTCAATTACCTGCTTTTGAATTTCACTAAACTGCCTGCAGTTCTTAAAGATATAGTGGCTCTGTGCTTTTTCTCCTCCCATACACTACCTCGTAGCCATAGTAACTCTTTGCTTCAAAACTAAAATCAGGATCACATCATCTAAGACCTATTCTTTGACTACACATCAAGGTTCCTCCCAGCACTGGATTAAAGTTCTTCCTCGATGCTGCCATAGCTTTCTGTGCAACCTCAATAGTATCACATGTTACATTGTATTATAATTTAATCCAACTTTTTTTCTACAAATTTATTTTCCTACACGAACACAGAAAAATACGGTAGAATATCTACAACTTGAACAATCCTCTCTGTGGTAGGAAGACCTTCATTGCCCCCAGTAATGCCCATTTCCTGGTATTTGTGCCTTTGTGTGATCCCTTATCCTTGAATGTGGGATGATTTATGGGCTTTTTGTAATGAGTAGAATACAGCAGAAGTTATAGGATTCCACTTTCAAGACTAGGTTATAAAAAGACTGTGGCTTCCATCTTGGGTATTCTCACATATTCTCTCTCTCCTTTCCAGTTGAAGTGTTTTGAGAACACTCAGGTCCATGTGATGAGAAACCAAGGCCTGCCAGCAATCACATAAATGAGCTTGGAAGCCAATCTTTTCAGTCCAGGCAACATCTTTGTGAAATTAGAAGCAAATTCTCTAGTCCATGTCAAGTCTTGATATGATTACTGCTCTAACCAATGACTTGGCTGTAACCTTATAAGAGACCTCCAATACAATTTTGAATACAAGTGGCAAGAGTAGACACCCTTGTCTTGTTCTTGATCTCGGAAGGAAAGTATTCAGTCTTTCACTATCAAGTACGGATTTACCTGTGGGCTTTTCACAGATACGCTTTATCACATTCAGAAAATGTCCTTCTATCCTCATTAGATGAATGTTTTTTACCCATGAAAGGGTGTTGAATTTTGTCAAACACCTTTCTGCATCTACTGAGATAATCATGAGGGTTTTGTTTTTAGTTTATTGCTATGACGTTTTACATTAATTGATTTTTGGATGTTAAACTTTTCGTTGCTGGGACAAATTCCATGTGATCATGTATGTAATTCTGTTTATATGTAGCTGTATTCAGTTTCCTAGCATCTTATTGATTTTTGCATCAACATTTATTAAGAGATATTGGTCTATAGTTTTCTTGTGATATCTTTGGCTGGTTTTGGTACCAGGATAACACTGGCCTCATATAATGAATTTGGAGTTATTCCCACCTATTCTACTCTATTGGAAAAGTTTGTAAGAATTAATAATAATTCTTCATTAAACTGTTGGTAGAATTCAGCAGTAAAGCCTCCTGGGTCTGGGCTTTTATGTGTAAGTAGTTTTTGACAACTAATTTAATGTTCTTGTTATATGTTATATATCTATTTGAGTCTTTTTCTTAGTCAATCTAGCTAAAGTTATGTCAACTTTGTTGATCTTTCGAAGAACCAATTTTTTTATATTATTGATTTTCTCTACTGTTTTTCTATCCAAATTTTATTAATTCCTGATCTAATATTTATTATTTATCTCATTATGCTTGCTTTAGATTTAGTTTGCTCTTCTTTTTACTATTTGACGTAATTTTCTTAGCCCAATATAGCTTTGCTCCCACCCACTTCCTTTGTGCTGTCATTCACAAATATATTCCATTTCTGTATATTATAGGCCCAAAGAAACACATTATACAACTATTGTTTTATGCATTTTTTAATTGGTTAAGAGAAGAAATGTGCATTTATTGTATATTCTATAATTACATAATTACCTAATCGTGTTCTTTATTTCTTCCTGTGGATTCAAATTACTGTCTGGAGTCATTTTCTTCAGCCTGGAGAGTTTCCTTTACTTTTTCTATTGAGGTGAGGCCTGTATGCTAGCAACAAATTGTCTCAGTTTTTGTTTATGTAGTAATGTCTTTATTTCACCTTCATTTTTGAAAGATAGCTTACTGAATATTGAAATCTTGGTTAACAGTTTGTTTTTCTTTGTGTACTTCAAATATGTTATCTCAATGCCCTCTGGCCTTTAAAGTTTATGACGACAAGTCAGCTTTTAAACTTATTGGGGTTTCCCTGTATATGACAAGTCAATTTATTTTATTTATTTATTTATTTTTTGCTGTTTTAAAGATTTTATCCTTGCCTTCACCTTTCAGCATTATTACTGTGATGTGTCTGTTTGTGGATCTCTGCATTTATTTTACTTGGAATTTATTAAGTTTCCTGGATGTATAGTTAATTTTTTAAAATAATATTAAATACATATGGGGAGTTTTCAGCCATTATTTCTTCAAATTGTTTTGTTCCTTTCCCTCGGTCCCCTTTTTCTGGCACTACCATTATGTTTATGTGGCTCTGTTTAATAGTGTCCCATATTTCTCTGAGTCTCTTTTTCTTTATTTTTTTCATATGTTTTTCAGATTATATAATCTGTACTGGTTTATCTTTAAGTTCATTAATTCTTTTTTTCTGGCAGCTTCAAATACACTGCGGGTCAAATACTAGAGGATGAGCAACTCTTGTGAATTTTTATTTTAGTTATTGTACTTTTCAGCATTAGAATTTCCACTTGTTTCATTCATATAATTTTTATCTCTGTATTGATATTCTCTATTTAATATGAGATTGTCATATTTTCCATTACTTCTTTTCTCTTTTTTTTAGTTCTTTGAATATATTCATAATCACTATTTTGAAGTCATTGTCTGTTAAACCTGGTACCTGGTCACTCTCACATTTTCTGTTGCCTGCTTTTTCTCTGGTGTATGAGCCCTACTTCCTTGTTTTATTGTATGTCTCATAGTTTTGTTGGAAAGTGGACATTTTAGATAATGCATTGTAGGAATTCTGGGTACTGCCTCCCCCAGGTCTCGGTATTTTAATTTGTTTGTTTATTTGTTTAGGTACTAGCTGGATTATTTTAGTGACACCCCTATCATCTCTATCTTTCCAGGGAATAGTAAGCTTCTGATGTTGCTCTCAGGTGGCACAGCTTTGAGTATATCCACATTTACCCTAGGATGACAGTAGTTTTGTCAGGGCTCTATTTGACTGTTTCTTTCTCTGATCAAACCCAGCTATTTGATTGACTCAACTCCACTAATTGCCTATTGATTGCTCTATTGCTTTCGTCACTGCCCTGGGACATAAATTGTTCCAAAGACTAATTTAATAAAATTTGGGCTCTCATTGAAGAGATAGTTTCTGAAATCATTGTTTGAGATTTGTACTAACCCAAGGAAAGCTCCTCCCAGCTGTCTCTTTCACCAGTTCTCCCCAGCAAAGTAGTCAGCCTACGGCTTTGCCTATATCACTAATGAGTGTACCAATCAACTCCCAGTTGTTTTTCACAATTTCATCTGTTTCTGAAAGCACTCTTTAAATTTCAGTCTCTTTCTCAAATGAAGTCAGTTCAATTCTTTTGAGAAGAAATTACGAGCTATCTGTTTTTAGGGCCTGTTTTACCTCCAGGAAAAGTTACTGAGCCATGATTCTGGAGCTGACTGTAGGGACAATTGCATGCTTCTTTCTCAGTGACACCCCCCATACACACAACACACACACACACACACACACACACACACACATACACTCTTTAGGAGCTGAGTGCTTGGTGTAGGGGCCAGACAGTAGCCTCTGAATTTTTCAGCTTTCCACTCCCAGCATGCAACCACCATTTTATGAGCTGATAGAAGCGCAATCAGGGCCCCAGCATTCTCAGTGACATTTCACCAAAATAGAGCTTCTGTTCTATCAGTGAGAGCTGGACAGAAGGGACACCTCAGCTTTCAACTCTGCTCACCAGTACATAATCTCACCAATAGGAAGCTAAAGACAAAATGAAAAATGCTCACGGGAAGACAGTCCACCAACTAGGAGCTGGTGAGAGAGCCCCGTGTTATTGGTTGCACCAGTCTGGAGTGGAGTCTCCACTGGGAGACTCAGGTTGGGGTGGGGAGATAGCAGGGTATTGGCTGAAATACCACAGACTCTTGCTGATTTTATTGAGTTTTAGTAGACTTTCTTAAATAAACATTTTTTTCATATGCTGTATGCCCTTAGAACAATTTCCAGAAACTTTAAATGGTTTTTAAAATAATTTTCACTAGTTCTTTGAAGAGCAGGTCCACAGAGCTCTTTACTATTATACCAGAAATAAGTAGAATCCCTCCCTCTTTCCTTCTATAGACAAAGAAAACCTAACTCAGCCTGGAGCAGGCTCAGGATAAATAATACCACATAAATTGAGTATTACTTTATGGTATCTCCTGAGAGAGATCCTTTTTTATGGAAAAAAAAAGTTACAAAGAAGAACTGAGGTCCTTGCATAAACAGAGTGTAAAAAATATCATGGAGAGTGGGGTTGGGGGAACAGCTTGACTCTTCTTAGGTCAAAGAGGCTATGCTTACATTACTTGTCCATTCATTTGGGAAAAAATAACAAATTTTTCTTTCCCAGCAACAAAAATAATTCCCATATTTCCCAGAAAACACTGGGTTTCTACAATTATTATTCTCAAAATTTCCGGACACCATAATAGTTTAAAGATTAAATGAGCTTCTCGACTTTGAAATGTAGTCTGAAATTCCCAAAATATTTATTGGGAAACTACTACTTGTAGACAACTATCATTAAACATTTTGTGAAAATAAAAATGAAGTCAAAGGCAGGAAGAACGTGTGAGATAGTAGGAGACAAGAGGGATACTCTTGAAACAGTCAGAAAAATCATTTTTAAACAGTATTAATAAATTCAAGCAATATACCACTCTATAAATGGTATGGCAGGTGTGAAAAGTATGTTCTGAGCATGGAAATTTAGTGAGGGAAGGCCTCTAAGAGGAGGCATGTTCTGATGTGGGTCTTGAATGAGGCAACACAGATTAAGGTTAACATGGTTAAAAAATTAAAACTAACATTTATATGGCAGCCAAAAAAATCTAATCCTAATTTATCTGTCTGCATTCATGTTTATTTGCAGAAGAGTGATACATTGCTTTATTACAGAATAAATAGTAATTTAGATACATTTTAAAATTTTGAAAACAAAGAAAATGAAATGATGGTTTTATTAAGTTACAGGCAGTTTTTCAAATAAACACAGTGATACATTCTTCCTATCCTGGTTATTTACAAGCCAGTAACTTCAGTATATAAATTTTGCTTAATGACACTTGCCAGATATTTAATTATTGAATGTTACATAAAATATGTAGACATTTGTACTTTTAAAAGCTTAAAATCCTGTCAACAGCCACATTTACATTATGCCCCTCCCCTCCTTTTAAGTGAGAAACTATAGATCCACCTCAGTTTAGTTCATGATGTACAGGTTTTCACAGCTAACAAATAAACAAACAGGAACACATACTCTAAGTGCCTAACAACATCCCAGCAATGTTACAAGATTCCAACAGGTGCAATTTACTGCACAATGAAATTGTGAAAGTTATCAAAGATGAAAGATTTTATTTTTATAATAATGAAAGAGAGAGCCAAATGGGTTATTTAGGTCCCTGTCTTCATGGAGCCTTAACTACAGTTTGAAGTATGAGTAATTCAATTAATTGGTCCAAAATAACACTCAAAATGCATGTTAAACTTCTTTTTCTCCAATCCACATTCACCTCATCCACCAGTACAAACTAACTTCCATCAGAGTATAGTGATGAAGAGCGTGGTCTCTGGAGCCATATAGACCTCAGTTCAAATCCCAGATTTGCCATTTGGTGGCTGTATAAACTTAGGCAATTTATTTAGCCACTCTCTATTGTAGCTCCCCCATATGTAAAATGGGAACATTAAGATATGTTTAATGAGTTTAAGTGGACTAAGTGAGTTATACATAAATAACATACTGTTTATGTACAGTGCCAAGCATACGATGAATGTTCAGTAAACTAGCATGAGGCACTTGATAAACATTTGGTGACTAGATTGAATACATCTAACTGCCCAGACAGATACTTAACTCAAAAAAAAGATGTAAGTGTTTTCTTTAGAACAGAGTTAAGTGGATGAGAACTGTGGTATTCATTCAGTCAGGTGAGAATTATACCAGACTGAGATTACTGGGCAACCTGCAGGGCTTCACAACCAGTTAATCACAGGTAGTCACAACATGGTCATTGTAAGAACTTCTGCATCATGTTTTTTTTATGACACACAAGCATTTGTAATTTAAGTACGCTAAAGACCCCTGCTTGTAGCCTCCTTGTAGCCCCACCATAGTTGGCAGCACCATCATAATCTGACCTTCACCCTCTGCTCAGAAAACCTCTCCCTGCCCCAACCTAATCCTGTTTCTGGGGTAATGAATTAGGGGTTCCACAATGGAAGGTTTTTGGGGTTTTCTGTTTGTTTGTTTGTTTGTTTTTGGCAGAGTCTTGCTGTATTGCCCAGGCTGGAGTGCAGTGGCGCAATCTCAGCTCACTGCAACCTCTGCCTCCCGGGTTCAAGCGATTCTCCTGCCTCAGCCTCCCTAGTAGCTGGGATTACAGGTGCACACCACCACACCTAAGATTTGTATTTTTTAGTAGAGATGCGGTTTCGCCATGTTGGTCAGGCTGGTCTCGAACTCCTGACCTCAGGTGATCCACCCGCCTCTGCCTCCCAAAGTGCTGGCATTACAGGCGTGAGCCACCACGCCTGGCCTGAAGGGTTTTTTTTTTTTTTAAGATTTTTTAAAATTAAGATAAAATTCATATAACATAAAATTCATCACTTTACCTATCTCAAAGCCTACAAGTCAGTGCTCTTTAGCATAATCGAAATATTGTGCAACCATCACCAATTTCTAATTCTTGAGCATCTTCATCACCCCAAAAATAAACCTCAGGCCTATTAAGCACTCACTACCAATTCCCCACTACCCCAGGCCATGGTAAGCATTAATCTGGCAGAAAGTGAAGGGGTAGCAGGCACATCACATGCTGAAAGCAAGAGAAAGCCAGAGAGAGAGTGAGAAGGAAGGTGTCACACATTTTTAAATGACTAGATCTTACGAGAACTCACTCACTATCCTGAAGACAACATCAAGCCATGAGGAATCCTCCCCAGTGACCCAGACACCTCCCACCAGGTCCCACCTCCATCATTGGGGATTACAATTTAACATGAGATTTGGGCGGGACAAATATTCAAACTACATCAATCTCTATATCCACTCTTATGCAAAAACCACACTATTTTGATTACTATAACTTTATTTAATTATTGAAAAGTATGCATCTTCCTATTTTGTTTTTCCTTCTCAATATTATTTTTGGTACTTTTTGTCCCTTGCAATTCCATATGAATTTTGGGATAAACTTACCAATTTCCACAAAGAAAAGGCAGTAGGATATTTAACAGGAATTGCATTGACTCTGAGGATAAATGTGGGGGAGCATTAACATCTTCCAATCTATGAACACAGCATGTCTTTGCATATTCTAAGGTCTTCCTTAATTACTTTTCACAATGTTTTATAGTTTTCAGCATTTATGTTTCCCCCTCCTTGGTTAAATTTATTCCTAATTATTTAATTCTTTTAGATCCTCTTATAAATGAAACTGCTCTCCATAATTTTATTTTTGGAATTTTTATTGCTAGTATGTGGAAATACAGCTGATTTTTTTGTAAATTGATTTTGTTTTCTATAACTCTACTGAAATTTTATTAGCCCTAGGAGTTTTATTTTGTTGTTGTTCTATTTTTTGTATGTGTGGTTCCATTAGGGTTTCCTATATATAAGATCATATCAACTAAAATAGATGTAGTTTTACTTTTTCCTTTCTAATATGCACATTTTTAATTTATCTTTCTTGCCTAATTGTCCTTAAATTTCCAGTATAATGTTGAATAGAAGTGGTGAGAGCAGACAGCATTGCTTTTTTTTCTGATTTTAAAGAAAAGGTGTTCAGTATCATGTTAACTGTAGATTTGTCATAGGTGCCTTTCATCATTTTGCATAATCTCCCTTCTATTCCTAGTTTGTTGCCTATTATTATCATAAAAGCATGTTGGATTTTGTCAACTTTTCTTCAGCTAATGAGATGATCATGTACTGTTTTTCTTTCATTCTATTAAAATAATATATTACATTGATTAAAATTTATATGTTGAACCAACCTTTCACCCTTTGCATAAAACCCATCTGGTTATATTATATCTTTCTTAAATGATGCTGAATTTGCTTTGCTACTATTTTGTTGAAAAATTTTGCATTTTTATTCATAAGAACTATTTATCTGGGGACTGATGTCAGAAAGATGGCAAAATTAGAAGCCCTGGCATCTCCCTTTCTTCCATGGACACACTGATTTAATGACAATAAATTGACCAATACCCTTTGAGAAATCTAGAAACCAGTTTAGAGGCCCTATACCCCGAGCAAGTGTGAAACCATCCTCATCAAAGCCAATAGGAAAATATGAAACAACTTCTTGTTATAATCCCTTCCCTAAGTCCAATGCCATATAATCAAGAGGAAACCTCGAACTCCCACCTTCTCGCAGGGGATAAAATGAAAAGAGTGAACCATCTATCTAATGCTCTTATTTTTCTGGTGGTTATCCACGGGACAGGCTTCAGTACTGCCAGCCTCAGAGTATAAATAGGACCTGGCATACTCTAGATACCTGGGGGCTTCTGAACACACACCGAAAAATGTGTTCAGGGCATGTTGCGACCCCAGAAGTCCCATGGTACTCCAGGTAGATACCAAAAGGAGCAAGACATTATGTACTACTGAGGAAGGAAGGAAGGAAGGAAGGAAGGAAGGAAGGAAGGAAGGAAGGAAGGAAGGAAGGAAAAAGAAAAGAAAAGAAAAAGAAATAATCACCAAATTCTTCTAATTGGGAATTTACATACTCAAGTCCAGAGGAAACTCATATGCAGACAATGTTTGAGAGGTCCCCAGAATCTCTGGTCAGGAGTATTTATGAAAGTTTTTTTTTTTATGTAAGGACTGGGAAAGGCAGCTATTTTTTCTGATGAGCAGATAATAACACAATGAAGGAGAAGGAAAAAACAGGTAAACATTTCTCAACAAAAAGAACAAAATAAAGCTTCAAAAATCAACCCTAGTGAAATAGAATATACAAAGAGAATCCAAAATAACTTTCATAAAGATGCTCCACAAACTCAGGAGGAAAAGGCATGAACAAAGTGAAGATTTTAACAAAGAATATAAAATTTAGAAAAAGAGCCAAATAAAAATTAGAAGCTGAAGAAAACAACAGCTAAGCTGAAAAATTCACTAAAGGGGTTCAACAGCAGACTAGATCAAGCATAAGAAAGAATCTGTGAATACAAAGAGGGGTCATTTGAAATTGTAAGTCAGAGGAGCAAAAAGAAAAATAATACATAAGAATAAAGAAAGCTTAAGGGACTAATGGAACACAATCAAATTGATCAATATATTCATTAGGGAAGTCCCAGAAGGAGAATACACAAAGGTCCATAAAGCTTATTCAAATAAATAATGGCTGAAAACTTTCCAAATATGGAGAATGAAAAGAACATCTAGATCCACGAAGACCAATATAACCCCAATGAAGATGAACCAAACAAGTACATGCTGAGACACACTACACTCAAATTGTCAAAAGTAAAAAATAGAGAGAATTTTGAAAGTAGCAAGAGAAAAGTAACTTCTCATGTGTAGGAAATTTCCATAAAACTATCAGTAGAATTCTCAGCAGAAACCTTGCAGACCAGAAAGAATATGAGATAATATTTTCAAAGGACTGGAAGAAAAAAAAATACCTCTGTCAACCAAGAACACTATACTTGACAAAACTGTCCTTCAAAAATGAAGGAAAACAGAAAAATTTTCTCAGACAAACAAAAGAAGAGGGAGTTTGTCTCCACTAGACCTGTCTTAACAAGGAATCCTAAAAGAAGCTCTTCAGATTAAGGCAAAGAAAAGCTAAAGAGAAACACAGAGAACATATTGAAAGTGGTTAAATAACTACAAAAATATGTTAAGGAATACACAATATAAATAGTTGTTATTTATAACACTAATAGCATAAAGCATGATAGGAGAAGAAGTAAAAGTGTACAGCTGTCATATGTAACTTAACTTGTAAGCAGCTTTAACTAGGATGCTATCACTTTAAGATATTTTATTTAAGCCACATGGTAATGCCCAAAAAATACCTATAAAAGATACATGTCTTAGTCAATTTGGGTGGCAATAGCAAAGTACCATAGATTAGGTAGCTTATAAACAATAGAAATTTATTTCTCAGAGTTTTGGAAGCTGGAAGTCTGACATCGGGGTGCCAGCATCATTAGATTCTGGCTAGGGCCCTTTCCCTGTTTGCAAACTGTTGTTGTTGTTGCTGCTGCTGCTGCTGCTGTTGTTGTTTTGTATCCTCACATGGCAAAAAGGGGAAAGAAAGCTCCCTGAGGTCCCTTTTATAAGATCACTACTCCATTCATGAGGTTTCCACCCTAATGACCTAATTACCACCCAAGGGTCCCACCTCCTAATACTACTATATTGGGGGTCAGGATTTCAACATATGAATTTGGCAGAGATGTAGCATTCAGTTCATTGTAATACATAAAACAGAAAGAGAAAGAAATAAAATCACATCACTATTAAATAATCAAGGAAATACAAAGGAAGACAGCATGAGAGGAAACAGGGACAAAAGAACTGCAAGATAGACAGAAAAATTGCAATAGTATAGTCCTTCGCTATTACTATTTGTTTTAAATGTAAATGGATTAAACTCTATAATTAAAAGACATAGGGTTGCTGAATGGATAAAACACAAGATCCAACTATATGCTGCCTGCAAGACTCTCACTTTAGCCTTAAGGAGACGCAATGACTAAAAGTGAGGGGATGGAAAAGATAGCCCATAAAATAATAACCAAAATAGAGCAAAGGTGGCTGTATTTATAGCAGACAAAATAGACTTTAAGTCAAAAATTGTCCCAAAAGACCAAAAAGAACACTGTATAATGATAAAGGTGTCAATTCACCAGGAAGGTATGACAGTTATATATGCCCTCATCATCAAAGCACCTAAATATATAAAGCAAGTATTGAAGAACTAAAGGAAGAAATAGACAGCAATACAGTAATACTTAGAGACTTCAATACTCCATTTTTCAAAACTCAATAGGACATCCAGACAGAAAATAAAGAATACAGTTGACCTGAACAACACGACAGACCAAATGGACATAACAGACATATACAGAACATTCTTTCCAACAACAGCAGAAAAGACATTCTTATCAAGCACACAGGAAAGACCAAATATTCTCCAAGATATATCGGATGTTAGGACCCCCAAAAAAGTCTTAATAAACTAAAAAGTTTGAATCATACCAAGTTTCTTTTCCAACCACAACAGAATGGCATTAAATATCAATAGCAGCAGAAAAAAATTCACATATATGTGGAAACTAAACAATACATTCATGAGCAATCAATGGGTCAAAGAATAAATAAAAAATGAATTTAGAAAATATCTTGAGACACACAAATATAAAAACACAACATATCAAAACCTGTAAGATGCAACAAAGGCAGTACTAAGAGAGACGTTTATAGCAATAAATGCCTACATCAATAAAAATGATCTCACTTTACACCTCAAATAATTAGAAAAAGAAAAAAAAACAAATTTAGCAGAAGGAAGGAAACAATAGCAACTAGGGCAGAAATAAATAAAATAGAGAATAGAAAAACAATAAAAGAAACAAACCAAACTAAAAATTGTTGTAAAGATAAATATTATTGACAAGTTTTTACCTACACTAACAAAAAAAAGAAAATTCAAATAAAATTAGAAACAAAAGAGTACACATTACAACTCATGCCACAGAAATCAAAAGAATCACAAGAGACCACAATGAACAATTCTATACCAAAAACCTAGAAGAAGTGGATAAATTCCCAGAAACACACAAACTACGAAAGCTGAATCATAAAGAAATAGAAAACCTGAACAGACCTATAACTAGTAAGGAGATTGAATTAGTAACTAAAAGCCTCCCAACCAAAAAAATAAAAACCCAGGATCAGATGGCTTCACTGATTTATTCTACCAAACATTTAAAGAAGAGTTAATGCCAATCCTTTTCAAACTCTTACAAAAACTTGAAGAGAAAGGACTATGTCCAAATTAATTTTGAGTCTGGCATTACCCCGATATTAAAGCAAGATGATGACACTACAAGAAAAGAAAACTGCAGATCAAAATCCTTGATGAAAACAGATGCAAAAATCCTCAATAAGATACTAGCAAACCAATTCAACAGTTCATTCAAAGGATTATATGCAACCACTAAGAGGAAGTTATCCATGGGATACAATGATGTTTCAATATTAAAAAATCAATTAATGTGATACATCGCATTCACTGAATAAAGGATAAAAATCACATGGTTATCTTAACAGACATAGAAAAGTCATTTGAAAAATTCAACACTTTCATAATAACAACTCTCATTAAACTAGGAGAGAGAAATTATGTCTACAAAAATAAAAAGCCCACAGCTAACATCTTAATGGCAAAAAGCTGAAAGCTTTTCATCTAAGTTCAGAAACAAGGCAAGAATGTCCACTCTCACCACTTCTACTCAACATAGTACTGGAATTCCTAGCCCGAACAATGAGGCAGGAAAACAAAATAAAAAGCATCCAAATGAGAAGGAAAAAAGTAAAATTTTTTTTGCATATGATATAACCTCTTATGTAGAAAACCCCAAAGATTCCACAAAATAAAACTGTTAGGACTAATAAACAAATTTAGTAAAGTTGGAAGATACAAAATCAGTATACAAAAGTCAGTGGCTTTGCTATACACTAACAACGAACTATCAAAAAAGGAAATTAGAAATGAGATCCCAATATAAGAGAATCAAAAGGAATAAAGTACTTAGAACCAAACTTAACCAAAGAGGTGAAAGACTTGTACACTGAAAAATACAGAACACTAATAAAAGAAATTTTAAAAGACACAAATAAATAGAAAGACATATCGTGTTCATAGATTGGAAGACTTAATATTTTCTATCCTACCCAGAAGTGACCAAAAGATTCAATGCAATCACTCTGAAAATCCCACTTTTTTTTTAAAGAAATAGAAAAAAAAATTTCAACATTTATATGTAACCACAAAGGACCATGAAAAGCCAAAGTAATATTGAGAATAAAGGTGAAAGCATCACAATTCTTGATTACAAAATATATTATGAAGCAATAGTAATTAAAACAGTATAGTACTGGCAAAAAGACAGACAAAAAGACCAATGGACCAGAATAGACAATTCAGAAATAAACGTATGCATATGTAGTTAACTGATCTTCAAGAATTTCAGGAATACATAATGGAGAAAGAATAGCCTCTTCAACAAATGGTCCTTGGGAAGCCAGATATTATTTACACATAAAATAATAAAATTAGGAAGTGGCCAATTTAGTGTGTGTGGCTCTTAGGGAGAGGAATAGAAGGGGCAAGTGAATACATCACATTCAACTGAAACATCCAGGTATTCACATTGGGACTAATCAAGGAAACGATCCATGGAGAATGGAGAAAAGCAAGGCAGGACAACGGCCCACCAAGGAATGACACAAGGGAACCTACCTCACCCAGGAAAGTGGTGAGTGAATCTGCAACTCCAGGAACCCATGCTTCTCCCATAGATCTTTGCAACCCTTGGGTCAGGAGATCCCCCTTGTGAACCCACTCTACCAGAATTTTCAGTCTGACACACAAAGCTACCTCGAGTCTCAACAGAGCAACTGCTGAGGCATGTGTGGAGAGTCGGGAGCCTTAGATACTTGGGCTCTCTAGGCTTCCCAGCAAAAGCAGCTGCAACTCTGACAAAGTTGAAGGTTAGACCTCCATACATACCCCTAGGAAAAAGGCTGAATGCAGAGGGTTGAGCAGTGACAGTCTGCAGGCCCCACTTCCATGGCATCTCACAGGATAAGACCCCATGGCTTGGAATTCTAGCCAGCCACCAGTAGCAGTGTTGCACATCCCTGGGATGGAGCTCCTAGGGGGTGGGGCAGACCGCCATCTTTGCTGTTTGGGCTACTTAGCCATTCCAGCTTTCAGACTTTGGAGAGTCCCCGATCCCATTCCTCCTTATTGTTGGGTGGGACCTCCCAATCAGGGACTCCAGCCACCCCGGCAGTGTTCTCCACCCAATAGAGATTTGAAGTCTCCCTGGGATATAGGTCCCAGAGGGAGGGGCAGGCCACCATCTTTGCTGTTTGGGTGGCTTAGCCATTCCAGCCTTTGGGCTTTGGAAAGTCCAAGCCGACCGGGGGCAGAAGCGGTACCCCAGCACAGCACAGCTGCTCTACAAAAACATGGCCAGACTGCTTTTTTAAGCAGGTCCCCTATCTCGTTCCTCATCACCAGTTGGGGCCTCCCAACTGGGGTCTCCAGCTACCCCCACCAGTGTTCTCTGGCAGACAGAAGTTTCAAGACTCCTTAGGACAGAGCTCCCAGAGGAAGGGGCAGGCTGCCATCTTTGCTGTTTGGGCAACTTAGCTGTTCCAGCCTTCAGGCTTTGGAGAGTCCCAGCTGACCAGGGATGAAGGTGATCCCCCAGTATAGCACAGCTGCTCTTGAAAATGTGGCCAGACTGCTTTATAAAGTGGGTCTCCAATCCTGTTTCTCTTTACTGGGCAGGACCTCCCAACCAGGGTCCCCAGCCACCCCCACCAGTGATCTGTAGCTAACAGAGACTTGAAACCCACCTGGGACAGAGCTCTCGGAGAGGTGGGCCACCATCTTTGCTGTTTGGGTGACATCTATTCTGGCCTTCAGAATTTGGAAAATCCAATATGATCAGGGGCTGAGGCAGATCCCCAGCACAGCACAGGTACCCTACAAAAATGTGGCCAGACTGCTTTTTTAAGCAGGTCCCAGTCCCATTCCTCATCACCGGCTGGGGCTTCCCAACCAGGGTCTGGATCCAGATACCCCTGCCAGTGTTCTCAGACTGACAGAGGTTTTAAACCTCCCTGAAATGGAGCTCCCAAGGGAGGGGCGGGCCACCATATTTGCTGTTTTGGTAACTTAGCTATTCTGGCCTTAGTGCTTTGGAGTGTCTGAGGTGACTGGGGGCTGAAGCAGACCCCCAGCACAGCACAGCTGCTGTATGAAAACATGGCCAGACGACTTTTTAAATGGGTCCCCGATCCCGTTTCTCCTCACTGGGCAGGACCTCCTAATCAGTTCTCTAGCCACCTCCTACAGGTGTGTTTGGGCTGGTAACAGGTCTGTACCTCCCTGGAGAAGCTTCCAGTGGGAGGAGGAGACTGTCATCTTTGCTGTATCACAGCCTTCACTGGACATACCTCTAGGTACTGGAATATCCAAGGTGCCTAGGGACTGGAGTGGGCCCCAAGCATACCGCAGCAGCCTTACAGAAAAGTGGCCAGACTGTTATGATATGCCTGTTCTTATATCTCTTCACTGTGTAGGTCCTCCAGGCCTAGGCTTCCATCTACCCCCTGCTAGAGCAATTGAGCCAGTAGCAGCTCGGTAACTCCCTGGACAGAGTCTCCAGATGCAACTGAAAGCCTCTGTGGCACTGCCTTTACAATGGAACTGCCCTTGGTACCTTCAGACTAATGAAGCAACAATGACTGTCAGTGCTTTATTCACACCTCCAACACACTGTAGTCGACCCAAGGAAAGAAGGCCAGTCCCTCTCCCGTGGGTCCCACACACCCCCGACTGTTTGTCACAGACAGGGAATCCCTGGCTTGGGCCCACAAAACAGACCCTCCATCCTGGGCTGATTGATTGCACTGAGTGATTGCTGACCTGCCTGTCTCTGGGGTGGAGCCTCCAGGAGACAAGCAAAAGACCCTTGGCCACAACCACTACTAAGGTCCCTTCCTCTGATGTCTCCAAGTGGGGAAGAAACATAAACACTGAGATCACCCCAGAGGTGCAGTGGGCAGCCCAGGAGTGCCAAGTCCTGAACTACAGCCAGAACTCAAGTGAAGAGGAACCCACACATTCAGAGCATTGAGAGGGACCACAGATGCAACTGCAAGGATACATAGGGGAGCCACACAACTGAGCAAGAATCTACCAACTGACCAATAAGTGCCACCTACTGGATCACACACCAAAGCTTCAACACCAAAAATGACTCACTAACATTTCCCCACCTGAAACCAGAGACCAGATGTTAGCTTCAAATAAAGACCCTGCACAAAGTCTCAGCCCAGTGAAAACATCCAGAAAAGAAGACTACTGACTGTACTCAATCTACACTGCAGTTAAACAAACACACAATTGCAGAGATGAGAAAGAACCAAGAACTCTGGTAACTCAAATGGCCAGAGTTTCATGTATCCTCCTAACAACTGTACCAGTCCTCTAAAAAGAGTTCTTAACCAGGCTGAACTGACTGGAATGACAGAAATATAATTCAGAATCTGGATAGGAACAAAGATCATCAAGATTCAGGAGGATGGCAAAACCCAATACAGGGAAAATAAAATTCACAAGTGATGCAGGAGCTGAAGGACAAAATAGCCAGTTTTTTAAAAAAGAGCCTAACAGGTCTGATGGAACTGAATAACACAATACAAGAATTTCACAATATAATCACAAGTATTAGCAGCAGAATAAACCAAACTGATGAAAGAATCTTAAAACTTGAAGACTGGTTCTCTGAAATAAGACAATCAGACAAAAATAAAGAAAAAATGAATGAACAAAACCTCTGAGAAGTATGAGATTATGTAAAGAGGCAAAATCCACCAATTATTGGCGTCCCTGAAAGGGAGGGGGAGAAAGAAAACAACTTGGAAAATATATTTCAGGATACTGCCCATGAAAACTTCCCCAACCTTGCTAGAGAGGCCAACAGTCAAATTCAGGAAATACAGAGAACTCCTGCAAGATTATACACAAAAAAATTATCCCCAAGATACACAATCATCAGATTTTCCAAGGCTAAAATAAAAGAAAGAATGTTAAAGGCAGCTAGAGAGAAAGGGCAGGTCACCTACAAAGGGAGCACCATCAGGCTAACAGCAGATCTCTCAGCTGAAACCTTACATGCCAGAAGAGATTAGGGACCTATATTCAACATTCTTAAAGAAAAAAAATCAACCAAGAATTTCATATCAAGCCAAACTAAGCTTCACAAGCAAAGGAGAAATAAGATTATTTTCGTATAAGTAAATGTGGAGGGAGGGAGTTCATTACCACCAGACCTGCCTTACAAGAAATCTTGAGAGGAGCACTAAATATAGAAAGAAAAGACTGCTACCAGCTAATTCAAAAACAAACTTAAACACATAGACAGGTGTCATTATAAAGCAACCACACAAACAAGCAAATATAATAACCAGCTAACAACACAATGACAGGATCAAATCCACACATATCAATATTAACCTTGAATGTAAACAGGCCAAATGCCCCATTTGAAAGGCACAGAGTGGCAAGTTGGATTAAAATGCAAACTGTAAATACTCCACTGACAATACTAGGCAGATCATTGAGGCAAAAATTAACAAATATACTCAGGACTTAAACTCAGTATTGGACCAAATGGATCTGATAGACCTCTACAGAATTTTCCACCCCAAAACAGTAATGGCATGCTGTCTTCAAGAGACCCATCTCACACAAAATGATACCCATGAGATCCAGACAAAGGGATGGAGGAAAATATACCAAGCAAATCGAGAACAAAAAAAGCAGGGGTTGCAATCTTAATTTCATACAAAACAGACTTCAAACCAACAATCAAAAAAAGACAAAGAAGGGCATTACATAATGGTGAAGGGTTCAGTCCAAAAGAAGATCTAACTAACCTAAATATATATGCACCTAACACAAAAGCACCCAGATTCATAAAGCAGCTTCTTAGAGACCTACAATGCGACATATACTCCCACATGATAATAGTGGGAGACATCAACACTCCACTGACAGTATTGGACATATTATTGAGGCAGAAAAGTAACATATATACAGTACCTAAACTCAATATTGGACCAAATGGATCTGATAGACATCTACAGAACTCACCACATGGCACGTACTCTAAAATTGACCACATGATGGGACATAAAACAATCCTCAGCAAATGCAAAAGAACCAAGATCATACCAAACACACTCTCAGATCAGTGTGTGATCACTCTCAGATCATAAAAATAGAAGTCAAGACTAAGAAAATAATGCAATTACATGGAAATTAAACAATATGCTTCTGAATGACTTTGGGGTAAATAATGAAATTAAGGCAAAAATCAAGGAGTTCTTTGAAACTAATGAGAACAAAGATACAAAATACCAGACTCTCTGGGACACAGGTAAGGCTGTGTTAAGAGGGAAATTCATAGCACTAAATGCCCACATTAAAAAACTTTGAAAGATCTGCAATTAACAAGCTAACATCACAACTGAAAGAATTAGAGAAGCAAGAAAAAATCAACCCCAAAGCTAACAGAAAATAAGAAATAACTAATTTTAGAGCTGAATTGAAGGACACTGAGACACACACACACAAAATTCATAATATCAATGAATCCAGGAGTTTTTTTTTTTTTTTGAAAACATTAGAAAGAAAGGAGAGAAGGTTCAAACAAACACAATTAGAAAAGATGAAGGGATTCATCTGACCCAACACTATGACAAACCCACAGCCAACATTATACTGAATGGGCAAAAGCTGAAAATATTTCCCATGAAAACCGGCATAAGACAACAATGTCCTCTCTTACCACTCCTATTAAACACAGTATTGGAAGTCCTAGCCAGAGCAATCAGGCAAGAGAAAGAAGTAAAGGGCATGCAAATAGGAAGAAAGGAAGTCAAGTTGTCTCTGATTACAGACAACATGATTCTATATCTAGAAAACCCCATAGTCTTGGCCCCAAAGCTCCTTCAGCTGATAAACAACTTCAGCAAAGTTTCAGGATACAAAATCAGTGTACAAAAATCACTAGCATTTCTATATACCAAGAACAGTCATGCTGAGAGCCAAATCAGGAAGGCAATCTCATTCACAATTTCCATTAAAAAAATAAAATATCTGGGAATAATGCTAACCAGGGAGGTGAAAGATCCCTACAATGATAATTACAAAACACTGCTCAAAGAAATCATAGAAGACACAAACAAATAGAAAAACATCCTATGCTCATGGATAGAAAAAATCAATGTCATTAATATGGCCATACTGCCCAAAGCAATTTACAGATTTAATGCTATTCCTATCAAACTACTATTGACATTCTTCACATAACTAGAAGAAAATATTTTAAAATTCGTGTGGAACATAAAAATATCCTGAATAGCTGAGAAAATCCTAAGCAAAAAGCACAAAGTTGGAGGCATCATGTTACCTGGATTCAAACTATACTGCAGAGCTACAGTAAACAGAACAGCATGGTACTGATATGAAAACAGACATATAGACCAATCGAATGGAATAGAGAGCCCAGAAATAAGACTACACACCTACAACTATCTGATCTTCAGCAAACCTGACAAAAACAAGCAATGGGGAAAATACTCCCTACTCAATAAGTGGTGCTTGGATAACTTACTAGCCATACGCAGAGGACTAAAGCTGAACCCCTTTCTTACACCATATATAAAAATCACCTCAAGGTGGATTAAAGGCTTAAATGTAAAACCAAAACTATTAAAACCCTGGAAGACAACCTAGGTAGTACCATCCTGGACATAGGAACAAGCAAAGATTTTATGACAAAGACATCAAAAGCAATCTCAACAAAAGCAAGAATTGACAAGTGGAATCTAATTAAACTTAAGAGCTTCTGCAGAGCAAAAGAAACTGTCAACAGAGTAAACAATCAACCTACAGAATGGAAGAAAATACTTGCAAACTATACGTGTGACAAAGGTCTAATATTCAGCATCTACAAGGAACTTAAATTTACAAGAGAAAAACAAACAGCCCTATTAAAAGGTGGGCAACCCTATTAAAAAGTGAGCAAAAGAACAGACACTTTTCAAAATAAGATACATATGCAACCAACAAACGTATAAAGAAAGCTCCACATCACCTATCATTGGAGAAATGCAAATCAAAACCACAATGAGATACCATCTCATACCAGTCAGAATGGCTACTACTAAAAAGTCAAAAAATAACAGATGCTGGCAAGGTTGCAGAGAAAAGGAAACACTTATACACTGTTGGTGGGAGTGTAAATTATTTCAACCATTGTGGAAAGCAGTATAGCGATTCCTCAAAGAGCTAAAAGCAGAACTATCATTTGACCCAGCAATCCCATTACTGGGTATATATCCAGAGGACTATAAATCATTCTACCATAAAGACTTATGCACGCAAATATTTATTGCAGCACTGCTCACAATAGCAAAGACATGGAATCAATCTAAATGCCAATCAATGACAGATCAGAGAAATAAAATATGGCACATAAACACCATGGGGTACTATGCAGCCATAAAAAAGAATGAGATCTTGTCTTTTATGGGAACATGGATGGAGCTGGAGGCTATTATCCTCAGCAAACTAATGCAGAAACAGAAAACCAAATACTACGTGTTCTCACTTATAAGTGGGAGCTAAATGATGAGAACTTATTAACACACAAAAAAAGGAAACAACAGACATTGCAGTCTACTTGAGGGTGGAGGGTGGGAGGAGGGAGAGGAGCAGAATTCCTGGGTGATTAAATAATCTGTACAACAAATCCCCATGGTGTAATTTTACTTATGTAACAAACCTTTCCATGTACCCCCAAACCTAAAATAAAAGCTTAAAGATTATATATAGCCAAAAAAGAATAAAATTGGACTCTTATCTTACACCATGCACAAATATCAACTCAAATAAATTAAAGACTCAAATGTAAGACATAGAACTATAAGACACCTAGAAGAAGAGAGGGAAAGCCTCTTAATACTGGATTTGGCAAGGATTTTATGAATATAACACCAAAATCACAGGACATAAAGCAAAAATAGACAAGTAGGAATACATCACATTAAAAAGCTTCTGCACAGAAAAGGAAACAATCAACAGAGTGACATGGCAAATTATGAAATGTGAGAAAATATTTGCAAATTATATCTCAGATAAAGGGTTAATTTCCAAAATATATAAGGAATTCCTACAATTTTATGGCCAAAAACATAACCTATTGGAAAATGGGCAAAGTACTCAAGATTTTTTCCAAAGGAGACATACAAATGGGAAATATATATATGAAAAGTTGCTCAGTATCACTAGTCATCAGGAAAAAAAAAACAAATGCAAATGACAATGAGGTATCATCTCACACCTGTTAGGATATCGAATATTAATTTAAAAAAGAGATAACAAGAGTTCCCAGCAATGTGGGGAAAGGGGAATTCTCATACACTGTTGGTAGGAATGTAAATTAGTCAGGCATTATGGAAAACAGTACGGAGTTTCCTCAAGAAATTAAAGATGGAACTAACATATAATCCAACAATCCCACTTCTGGGCACTTACTGGAAAGAACTGAAATCAGGATCTCAAAGAGATATCTGCACTTCCATATTCACCCTAGCATTATTCACAGTAGCCAACGTCCAGAAACACTAAAATATCCATTAACAAATGAGTAGCTAAAGAAAATGTGGTATATACATACAATGGAATATTACTCTGCCTTAAGGAAGTAATACTTTCATATGTGACAACATGAATGTACCAGAAGGACATTATGATAAGTGAAATAAATCAGTCACAGAAGGACACATACTGCATGATTTCAGTTATATAAGGTAGATAAAGTAATCGAGCTCTAGAAACAGAGAGTAAAATGGTGATTGACAGGGGCTGAGTGGAGGAGGAAATGAGAAGTTGCTCTTCAATGAGTATAAACTTTCAGTTCCACAAGATGAATCAAGTTCTAGAAGTCTACTGTACAACCTAGTCAGCTACTGGGAGGCTATTGTGTATTTTTGGTGGTATTATGTTCCTTGATTTTTCATGTTTCTTGTTGTATTATGTTGATGTGTGTGCATTTGAGGAAGTAGGGACTTGTTACAGTCTTTTCAGACTTGCTTTGTCTGGGGAAAGCCCTTCACCAGTCAGCCCACCCAGAGATTTTGGGCAGCCTGTCTGACACAGTCTGAGGGTAAGCTTGTTGCTGGAGTCCTTGGGCAAGCTGTCTTTGTGCTTGGCTCTGCGGGGTTGGGTCTAAAGTCTGTATTCACTGGGGTGGACCTGTTGATTTGATTGGTGGAGATGGGCCTAAAGCCTAGGTCAACAGGGGCTTACCTGGTGCTAGGGCCAGTCTTGAGTATGAGTCTACAGGCACTAGTTGTGTGCTGGGATGGGCCTGACACTTGGGTCTACTGGGAAGGGCCTGCAGCCTAAGCCCATGGAAACTTGCCTGGTGCTGGGTTGGGCCTGGTGCCTGGAACCACTGGGTAAGGCCTGGAGCCTGAGTTCATGGGGATTGGTCTGCTGGAGCTTAGGGCCCCAGGGCCTGGCCTAAAGCCTGGGGCCAGCCTGGTCCTGGGGCCAATGTGGTGCCTGGGTCCATGAAGCCTGGTTGGAGCCTAGGATCACAGGTGCTGGCCTGGTGCCTGGGGCCACTGGGGCTAGCCTGGACCTTGGGGCCATGGGGACCTACCTAAAGCCTGTGTCTGGTGGTGTTGGCCTGTAGGTTGGGTGTGCAGGTGCTGGTCTAGATGCTAGATTTTTGAGGGCTGGTCTGGGTCTTGGGGCATTAGGAGCCAGTCTGGATCCTGGTACACAAGGGTAGTCCTGGAGCCTGTGTCCACGAGGGAAGGTCCAGTGCTGGGGCCTACTGGGACAGGCATGGACCCTGAGTCTTCTGGTGCATGAGGCAACAGGAGCTAGCCTGGCATAGGCAGACCTAAAGACTGTATCCACAGGTGTCCACCAGGTGTTTGAGGCCACGGGTGCCAATCTGGTGCTGGTGTGGTCCTGAAGCCTGAAGCTGGATGGGGCTGGCTTGGTGCTGGGTGGGCCTGAATCCTGTATCTGCAGAGGCTGGCCTGATGACTGGGCAGTCAGCTTGGTGATGTGTGCAGTCTGGAGTCTGGGGTCACCAAATCTGACATGGCTTTTGGCCAAACCTGGATCCTGATTCAATGGGGGCTGGCTTGGCACTAGGGCAGGACTGAAGCGCAGGGATGTTCTAGATCTGGGGCTATTTGGGGTTTTCCTGGTACTGGGGCAGGCCCAGAGACCAAGTCTTCCAAGCAGACCTAGAGCTTGGGGCTGTGCAATCTTGCTGCACTGGAGCAAACTTGGAGGCTGTCGACTGGGTCCAACTTGGAGCCTCGGTCCATGGGTGCTAGCCTAATGACTAGGGTTGCAGGAGTCAGCCTGGTGCTGGCATAGGCCTGAAGTCTCTACCAGGAGAAGCCAGCCTGGTGCTGGGGGCAATCTGGAGCCTAATGATGACAATCTTACTCCACTCAAGTGGAGATTTTTATTTTTTTATTGTTTGCATTCCCTCTTTTTTATTTGTTTTGGTTGAAACATAATAATTGTACCTATTTATGGGATATTGAATAATATTTTGATACATGTATACAATGTGTAATGATCAAATCATGGTAATTAGCATATCTATTACCTTGAACATTTATCATTTCTTTGTGTTGGAACATCCAAAATCTCCCTTCTGGCTTTTTGAAAATATACAATAAATTATTGCCAACCATATTCACCCTAAAGTGTAACAGAACACTAGATTTTATTCCTTCCATCTAGTGGTAATTTTGTATCCATTAACCAAACCCTCCCTTCCTAGTTTCTAATAACCAGAATTCTACTCTCTGCTTCTTTGAGATCAATTTTTTTAGCTGCCACATATGAGTGAGAACATGGTGGTATTTATCCTTCTGTGTCTGTTTATTTCACTTAACATAATGTCTTCCATGCTCATTCATTTTGCCATGAATGACAGAATTTCCTTTTTAAAAAAATTTCTATTTTTTTAATCTCTTTTACTTTAAGTTCTGAGATACACGTGCAGAACGTGCAGGTTTGTTACATAGGTATATGTGTGCCATGGTGGTTTACTGCACCTATCAACCCATCACCTAGGTTTTAAGCCCAGCATGCATTAAATATTTGTCCTGATGCACACCCTCCCCTTGCCCCCACACTCCAACAGGCCCCGGTGTGTGTTATTCCCCTCCCTGTGTCCATGTGTTCTTATTGTTCAACTCCCACTTATAAGTGAGAACATGTGGTGTTTGGTTTTCTGTTCCTGTGTTAGTTTGCTGAGGATGATGTCTTCCAGCTTCATCCATGTCCCTGCAAAGGACATGATCTCATTCCTTTTTGTAATCCATAGTATATCATGGTGTATATGTACCACGTTTTCTTTATCCAGTCTAGTATTAGTGGGCATTTGTGTTGGTTCCATATCTTTGCTATTGTGAATAGTGCTGCAGTAAACATAAGTGTGCATGTATCTTTATAATAGAATGGTTTATATTCCTTTGGGTATATATCCAGTAATGGGACTGCTGGGTCAAATGGTATTTCTGGTTCTAGATCCTTGAGGAATCACCACACTGTCTTCCACAATGGTTAAAATAGTTTATACTCTCACCAACAATGTAAAAGTGTTCCTATTCCTCCACAGCCTCACCAGCATCTGTTGTTTCTTGACTTTTTAATAATTGCCATTCTAGCGAGGCTTGGGGAGGGGCGCCCACCATTGCTGAGTCCTGAGTAGGTAAACAAAGCTGCCTGGAGTCTTGAACTGGGTGGAACCCACCGTAGCTCAAGGAGGCCTGCCTGTCTCTGTAGACTCCACCTCTGGGGGCAGGGCATAGCCAAACAAAAGGCAGCAGAAACCTCTGCAGACTTAATGTCCCTGTCTGACAGCTTGGAAGAGAGTAGTGGTTCTCCCAGCACAGAGCTGGAGATCTGAGAATGGACAGACTGCCTTCTCAAGTGGGTACCTGACCCCCGAGTAGCCTAACTGGGAGGCACCCCCCAGTAGGGGCAGACTGACACCTCACATGGCCAGGGTCTGGAGTGGACCTCCAGCAAACTCCAACAGACCTGCAGCTGAGGGTCCTGACTGTTAGAAGGAAAACTAACAAACAGAAAGGACATCCACACCAAAAACCCATCTGTACATCACCATCATCAAAGACCAAAGGTAGATAAAACCACAAAGATGGGGAAAAAACAGAGCAGAAAAACTGAAAATTCTAAAAATCAGAGTGCCACTCCTCCTCCAAAGGAACGCAGCTCCTCACCAGCAATGGAACAAAGCTGGATGGAAAATGACTTTGACAAGTTGAGAGAAGAAGGCTACAGATGATCAAACTTCTCTGAGCTAAAGGAGGAAGTTCGAACCCAATGCAAATAAGTTAAAAACCTTGAAAAAAGATGAGACGAATGGCTAACTAGAATAACCAATGCAGAGAAGTCCTTAAAGGACCTGATGGAGCTGAAAACCATGGCACGAGAACTACATGACAAATGCACAAGCTACAGTAGCCGATTCAATCAACTGGAAGAAAGGGTATCAGTGATGGAAGATTAAATGAATGAAATGAAGCGAGAAGAGAAGCTTAGAGAAAAAAAGAATAAAAAGAAATGAACAAAGCCTCCAAGAAATATGGGACAATGTGAAAAGACCAAATCTACGTCTGAATGGTATACCTGAAAGTGACGGGGAGAATGGAACCAAGTTGGAAAACACTCTGCAGGACATTATCCAGGAGAACTTCCCCAACCTAGCAAGGCAGGCCAACATTCAAATTCAGGAAATACAGAGAATGCCACAAAGATACTCCTCGAGAAGAGCAACTCCAAGACACATAATTGTCAGATTCACCAAAGTTGAAATGAAGGAAAAAATGTTAAGGGCAGCCAGAGAGAAAGGTCGGGTTACCCACAAAGGGAAGCCCATCAGACTAACAGCTGATCTCTTGGCAGAAACTCTACAAGCCAGAAGAGAGTGGGGGCCAATATTCAACATTCTTAAAGAAGAGAATTTTCAACCCAGAATTTCCTATCCAGCCAAACTAAGCTTCATAAGTGAAGGAGAAATAAAATACTTTACAGACAAGCAAATGCTGAGAGATTTTGTCACCACCTAGCCTACCCTACAAGAGCTCCTGAAGGAAACACTAAACATGGAAAGGAACAGCCGGTACCAGCCACTGCAAACTCATGCCAAATTGTAAAGACCATCGATGCTAGGAAGAAACTGCAACTAATGAGCAAAATAACCAGCTAACATCATAATGACAGGATCAAATTCACATGTAACAATATTAACCTTAAATGTACATGGGCTAAATGCTCCAATTAAAAGACACAGACTGGCAAATTGGATAGAGTCAAGACTCATCAGTGTGCTGTATTCAGGAAACCCATCTCATGTGCAGAGACACATATAGGCTCAAAATAAAGGTATGGAGGAAGATCTACCAAGCAAATGGAAAACAAAAAAAGGCAGGGGTTGCAATCCTAGTCTCTGATAAAACAGACTTTAAACCAACAAAGATCAAAAGAGACAAAGAAGGCCATTACATAATGGTAAAGGGATCAATTCAACAAGAAGAACTAACTATCTTAAATATATATGAACGCAATACAGGAGCACCAAGATTCATAAAGCAAGTCCTTAGAGACCTATGAAGAGACTTAGACTCCCACACAACAATAATGGGAGAATTTAACACCCCACTGTCAACATTAGACAGATCAACGAGACAGAAAGTTAACAAGGATATCCAGGAATTGAACTCAGCTCTGCAACAAGCAGACCTAATAGACATCTACAGAACTCTCCACCCCAAATCAACTGAATATACACTCTTCTCAGCACCACACCGCACTTACTCCAAAACTGACCACATAGTTGGAAGTAAAGCACTCCTCAGCAAATGCAAAAGAACAGAAATGATAACAAACTGTCTTTCAGACCACAGTGCAATCAAACTAGAACTCAGGATTAAGAAACTCACTCAAAACCACCAACTACATGGAAACTGAACAACTTGCTCCTGAATGACTACTGGGTAGATAATTAAATGAAGGCAGAAATAAAGTTCTTTGAAACCAATGTGAACAAAGACACAACATACCAGAACCTCTGGGACACATTCAAAGTAGTGTGTAGAGGGAAATTTATAGCATTAAATGCCCACAAGAGAAAGCAGTAAAGATCTAAAATTGACACCCTAACATCACAATTAAAAGAACTAGAGAAGCAAGAGCAAACACATTTAAAAGCTAGCAGAAGGCAAGAAATAACTAAGATCAGAGCAGAACTGAAGGAGATAGAGACATAAAAAACCCTTCAAAAAATCAATGAATCCAGGAGCTGGTTTTTTGAAAAGATCAACAAAATTCATAGACTGCTAGCAAGACAAATAAAGAAGAAAAGAGAGAAGAATCAAATAGACGCAATAAAAAATGACAAAGGGGATAACACCACTGGAAGCATTCCCTTTGAAAACTGGCACAAGACAGGGATGCCCTCTCTCACCACTCCTATTCAACATAGTGTTGGAAGTTCTGGCCAGGGCAATCAGGCAGGAGAAAGAAAGAAATGGTATTCAATTAGGAAAAGAGGAAGTCAAATGGTCCCTGTTTGCAGATGACATGATTGTATATCTAGAAAACCCCATCGTCTCAGCCCAAAATCTCCTTAAGCTGATAAGCAACTTCAGCAAAGTCTCAGGATACAAAATCAATGTACAAAAATCACAAGCATTCTTATACACCAATAACAGACAAACAGAGAGCCATATCATGAGTGAACTCCCATTCACAATTGTTTCAAAGAGAATAAAATACCTAGGAATCCAACTTACAAGGGATGTGAAGGAACTCTTCAAGGAGAACTACAAACCACTGCTCAATGAAATAAAAGAGGATACAAACAAATGGAAGAACATTCCATGCTCATGGATACGAAGAATCAATATCATGAAAATGGCCATACTGCCCAAGGTAATTTATAGATTCAATGCCATCCCCATCAAGCTACCAATGACTTTCTTCACAGAATTGGAAAAAACTACTTCAAAGTTCATATGGAACCAAAAAAGAGCCCACATTGCCAAGACAATCCTAAGCCAAAAGAACAAAGCTGGAGGCATCACGCTGCCTGACTTCAAACTATGCTACAAGATTACAGTAACCAAAACAGCATGATACTGGTACCAAAACAGAGATAGGCAAATGGAACAGTACAGAGCCCTCAGAAATAATACCACACATCTACAATTATCTGATCTTTGACAAACCTCACAAAAACAAGAAATGGGGAAAGGATTCCCTATTCAATAAATGGTGCTGGGAAAACTGGCTAGCCATATGTAGAAAGCTGAAACTGGATCCCTTCCTTACACCTTATACAAAAATTAATTCAAGATGGATTAAAGACTTACATGTTAGACCTAAAACCATAAAAACCCTAGAAGAAAACCTAGGCAATACCATTCAGGACATAGGCATGGGCAAGGGCTTCATGTCTAAAACACCAAAAGCAATGGCAACAAAAGCCAAAATTGACAAATGGGACCTAATGAAACTAAAGAGCTTCTGCACAGCAAAAGAAACCACCAACAGAGTGAACAGGCAACCTACAGAATGGGAGAAAATTTTTGCAATCTACTCATCTGAGAAAGGGCTAATATCCAGAATCTACAATGAACTCAAGCAAATTTACAAGAAAAAACACAAACAACCCCATCAACAAGTGGGTGAAGGACATGAACAGACACTTCTCAAAAGAAGACATTTATGCAGCCAACAGACACATGAAAAAATCCTCATCATCACTGGCCATCAGAGAAATGCAAATCAAAACCACAATGAGATACCATCTCACACCAGTTAGAATGGCGATCACTAAAAAGTCAGGAAACAACAGGTACTGGAGAGGATGTGGAGAAATAGGAACACTTTTACACTGTTGGTGGGACTGTAAACTGATTCAACCATTGTGGAAGACAGTGTGGCGACTCCTCAGGGATCTAGAACTAGAAATACCATTTGACCCAGCCATCCCATTACTGGGTATATACCCAAAGGATTATAAATCATGATGCTATAAAGACACATGCACACGTATGTTTATTGCGGCACTATTCACAATAGCAAACACCTGGAACCAACCCAAATGTCCAACAATGATAGATTGGATTAAGAAAATGTGGCATATATACACCATGGAATACTATGCAGCCATAAAAAATGATGAGTTTGTGTCCTTTGTAGGGACATGGATGAAGCTGGAAACCATCATTCTCGGCAAACTATCACAAGGACAAAAAACCAAACATCGCATGTTCTCACTCATAGGTGGGAATTGAACAATGAGAACACTTGGGCACAGGAAGGGGGACATCACACACTGGGACCTGTTGTGGGGTCGGGGGAGTGGGGAGGGATAGCATTAGGAGATATGCCTAATGTAAATGACAAGTTAATGGGTGCAGCACACCAACATGGCACATGTATACATATGTAACAAACCTGCACATTGTGCACATGTACCCTAGAACTTAAAGTATATTAATAATAATAATAAAATTTATAAGAATAAAAAAAAATAAAAAATAAAAATAATTGCCATTCTGACTGGAATGAGATGGTACCTCATTGTGGTTTTGATTTGCATTCTTCTAATGATCAGTGATGTTGAGCTTTTTATCATATGCTTGTTGGCCGCATAATGTCTTCTTTTGAGAAATATCTGTTCATATCCTTTGCCTAATTTTTGATGGGGTTGTTTTTTTTCTTATAAATTTGTTTAAATTTCTTGTAAATTCTGGATATTAGACCTTTGTCTTATGGGTAAATTGCAAAAATTTTCTCCAATTACCTGTAGGTTGCCTGTTCACTCTGATGATAGTTTCTTTTGCTGTGCAGAAGCACTTTAGTTTAATTTGATCTCATTCATCAATTTTAGCTTTTGTTGCAATTGCTTTTGGTGATTTCATCATAAAATCTTTGCCCCTGGCTATGTCCTGATGGTATTGCCTAGGTTTTCTTCTAGGGTTTTTATGGTTTTGGGTTTTATATTTAAGTCTTTAATCCATCTTGACTTAATTCTTGTATATGGTGTGAGGAAGGAGTCCGGTTTCAGTTTTCTGCATATGGCTAGCCAGTTTTTCTAGCACCATTTATTAAATAGGGAATGGAATCCTTTCCCCATTGTTTGTTTTTGTCAGGTCGATTTTTGCTGAAGATCAGATGGTTGTAGATGTGTGGTCTTATTTCTCAGGTCTCTATTCTGTTCCAATGATCTATACGTCTGTTTTGGTACCAGTACCATGCTGTTTCTGTTACTGTAGCCTTGTAGTATAGTTTGAAGTCAAATAGCATGATGCCTCCAGCTTTGTTCTTTTTGCTTAGGATTGTCTTGGCTATGTGAACTCTTTTTTTGTTCCATGTGAATTTTAAAACAGGTTTTTTCTAATTCTGTGAAGAATGTCAATGGTAGTTTGATGGGAATAGCACTGAATCTATAAACTACTTTAGGCAGTATGGCCATTCTCATGATATTGATTCTTGCTATCCATAAGCATGGAAGGTTTTTCCATTTGTTTGTGTCCTCTCTTTTTACCTTCAGCAGTGGTTTGTAGTTCTCCTTGAAGTGGTCCTTCATGTCCCTTGTTAGCTGTGTTTCTAGGTATCTTGTTCTATTTGTAGCAATTGTGAATGGGAGTTCATTCATGATTTGACTCTCTGCCTATTTATTGTTGGTGTATGGGAATGCTTGTGATTTTTGCACATTGATTTTGTATCCTGAGACTTTGCTGAAGTTTTTTTATCAGCTTAAGGAGTTTGGGGGCAGAGATAATGGTGCTTTCTAAATATAGGATCATGTCATCTGGAAACAGAGACAATTTGACTTCCTCTCTTTCTATTTGAATACCCTTTATTTTTGTCTCTTGCCTGATTGCCCTGGCCAGAACTTCTAATACTATGTTGAATAGGAGTGGTGACAGAAGCCATCCTTGTCTTGTGCTGGTTTTTAAAGGGAATGCTTCCAGCTATTGCCCATTCAGTATGGTATTGGCTGTGGCCTTGTCATAAATAGCTCTTATTTTGAGATATGTTTCATCAATACCTAGTTTATTGAGAATTTTTAACCTGAAGGGATGTTGAATTTTATCAAAGGTCTTTTCTGCATCTATTGAGATAATCATGTGGGTTTTGTCATTGGTTCTGTTTATGTGATGGATTATATTTATTGATTTGCATATGTCGAACCAGCCCTGCATCCCAGGGATAAAGCTGACTTGATGGTGGTAGATAAGCTTTTGATGTGCTGCTGGATTCGGTTTGTCAGTATTTTTTTGAGGATTTTTGCATCAATGTTCATGAGGTATATCAACCTGAAGTTTTCTATTTTTGTTGTGCCTCTGCCAGGTTTTGGTATCAGGATGATGCTGTTCTCATAAAATTAGTTAGGGAGGAGTCCTTCCTTTTCAATTGCTTGGAATCATTTCTGAAGGAATGGTACAAGCTCCTCTTTGTACCTCTGGTAGAATTCAGCAGTAAATCCATCTGGTCCTGGGATGCTTTTGGTTGGTAGGCTATTTATTACTGCCTCAATTTTGGAACTTGTTATTGGTCTATTCAGAGATTGGACTTCTTCCTGGTTTAGTTTTGTGAGGGTGCATGTGTCCAGGAATTTATCTATTTTTTTTAGACTTTCTGATTTATTGACATAGAGGTGTTTATGGTATTTTCTGATGGTAGTTTTATTTCTGTGGGGTCAGTGGTGATATCCCTTTTATCATTTTTTATTGTGTCTATTGGAGTCTTCTCTCTTTTCTTCTTTATTAGTCTAGCTAGCAGTCTATCTTATTAATTTTTTTTCAGAAAGCCAGCTCCTGAATTCATTAATATTTTGAAGGGTTTTTCGTGTCTCTGTTTCCTTCAGTTCTGCTCAGATCTTAGTTATTTCTTGTCTTCTGCTAGCTTTTGGATTTGTTTGTTCTTGCTTCTCTACTTCTTTTAATTGTGGTGTCAGGGTGTCAATTTGAGATCTTTCTACCTTTCTGATGTGGACATTTAGTGCTATAAATTTTCCTCCTAACACTGCCTTAGCTGCATCCCAGAGATTCTAGTACATTATCTCTTTGCTCTCATTTGTTTCAAAGAACTTCTTGATTCCTGCCTTAATTTCATTATTTACCCAGGAGTCATTCAGGATCAGGTTGTTCAATTTCCATGTAGTTGTGTGGTTTTAAGTGAGTTTCTTAATCCTGAGTTCTAATTTGATTGCACTTTGGTCTGAGAGACTCTTTGTAATTATTTCAGTTATTTTGAATGTTGACCTGTCGTGCTAGGTTGGGGAAGTTCTCACAGATAATATTCTGAAGTGTGTTTTCCAACTTGGTTCCATTATCCCCATCTCTTTCAGGCACTCTTATCAGTGGTAGGTTCAGGCTTTTTACATAGTCCCATATTTCTTGGAGGTTTTGGTCATTCCTTTTCGTCCTTTTTTCTCTAATCTTGTCTGCCTGCCTTATTTCAGCAAGATAGTCTTCCATCTCTGATATTCTTTCTTCCACTTGATCCATTTGGCTATTGATACTTCTGTATGCTTCACGAAGTTCTCGTGCTGCATTTTTCAGCTCCATTAGGTCATTTATGTTCCTCAGTGAAGTTTGTTACTACCCAACTTCTGAAGCCTACTTCTGTCAATTTGTCCATCTCATCTTCCATCCAGCTTTGCCCCCTTGTTTGAGAGGTGTTGTGATCATTTGGAGGAGAAGAGGCCTTTTGGGTTTTCAGAATTTTTCCATTGATTTTTTTCTTGTCTTCATGAGTTTGCCTAGTTTTGACCCTTGAGGCTGCTGCCACTTGGATGAGGTTTTTGTGAGGACTTTTTTTGTTGATGCTGTTTTTGTTGCTGTTTGTTTGTTTGTTTTTCTTTCAATAGTTAGGTCCCTCTTCTGTAGGGCTGCTGTGGTTTTCTGGGGTTGCACTTCAGGCCCTGTTCATCTGGTTCTCTCCCACGCCTGGAGATGTCACTTGAGGAGTCTGGAGGACAGCAAAGATGGGTGTCTCCTCCTTCATCTGGGATCTCTGACCTCAAGGGGCATTCACCTGATACCAGTAGGAACGTTCCTGTACAGGATGTCTGAAAAACCCTGTTGGAGTGGTCTCACACAGTTGGGTGGCACAGGAAGCAGGACCCATTTAATAAGGCACTTTAGCTGTCCCTTGGTGCAAGGGGTTTGCTGCGCTGGGGTGAAACCCACTCATCTTGGCTGCCTGGATTCCTCAGAGCTAGAAGGAGGAAAGACTAAGTCTGCTGGTCAATGGAGATTGTGGCCATCCCTCCCCCTAGGGGCTGAGGCCCAGGGAGATCAGAGCTCTGTCCCTGAGCCCTGGCTGAAGTTTGAGTTCCTACAAGGAGGCCCTGCAGCTGCGGTGTTGGCTGCTGCCTCTCCCCCAAGGAGCTCAGATGGCTTAGACTGCAGGCAGCCACAGCAGTGGTTATGGCCACCCCTCCCCCAGGAAACTTGGCAGCTTAGGCCAATTGATTCTATCCAAGTGAGCATTGAGAATCTGTGTGGCTTTGTAGTTGAAGCCCAAGGCCCCAGTGGCATGGGCTCCCGAGTGGAATCTTCTGATCCATGGGTTGCACAGCTCCATAGAAAAAGCATGGTTTCCCAGGGTGGGTAGCACACTCACTCACCATCTCCCTTGGCTGGGGGTATGGCCTCCCCTGCCCCGTGTGGCTATCAGGTGTGCTGCCACACCACACTGCTCTTCCTTCCTCTCCACGGTTCACACCAGCTGCCTAGTCAGTCCTAATGACAGAACCTGGATACCTCGGTTGCCCGTGTGAGATTTGCACTGTGTTTTGGATCTTCTTGGTTGGAAACTCCAATCACTGCTGCTTCTAGTCAGCCATCTTGGCCCTGCCCCTCTCCAGAATTTCCTTTTCTAAGGTTGAATAGTATTCCATTGTGTGTGTGTGTGTGTGTGTGTGTGTGTGTGTGTGTGTATCACATTTTCTTTATCCATTCATCTATTTATGGACATTTATGTTGATTCCTTATCTTGGCTATTGTGAATACCGTTGCAATAACCAAGATATGGAATCAACCTTGGAATCAAGAGGGGTGCAGATATCTCTACAATATACTGGTTTCCTTTTCTTTGGATAAATTCATAGTTGTGGAATTGCTGGATCATATGGTAGTTCTATTTTTAATTTATTGAGGAACCTCCATACTATTCTCCACAATGACTATGCTAATTTACGTTCCCATCAACAGTATATAAGAGTTCCCTTTTCTTCACATACTTGTCAGTATTTGTTATTTTTTGTCTTTTTTATAATTGGCTGAGATTTGAAGTATATATAGTTCACATTCAGCCCAGATTCAATTGGAAGAATACTGGAGTAGAATCGAACTAGTACATGAAAAAGAAAATTCCATTTTTTAAAGTGCATCCCCAAAAGCACTTTAATTTTTTAAAATTATCTATAATACAAGGTAATTTTGAAATGAAACTGAGGGTTGAAAAGAATAGCATCGTTTTTCTAGTTATAGAGTTCATAGTTTTGTTCAAATTTCTAGCTTTAAAAAAGTAAAAATGTTTTGGCTTGGGCCTGCTTTCACAGATTTTAAATTATGGAGGATAATGGAGCCCTCAAAATGTTTACCTTGAGGATCATGGAACCCTCAAAATGTTTACCTTTCAAGACCTAAGTTCCCCCAAAATGGCTATTTGAGGGTTAGAGCCCAGTCCGCTGTTTGAAATAAAACAGCATCTGCTCTCTGCTCAAAGTCTACAGAGGATAAGAGACGGTGGACTCTTGTAGAGCTCTTAACTGAGCAGTTTGGAAACTAGGAGATGGTGTACAGTCAGGCTTGGGACTGACCTTTCTTAATAAATACCTGACACAGAAGGGTAACAAGCATCATCTCAAGTTCTTTGAAGAGTAGCCAAACATGCTGATTCTACATTGCAATGGTTCTAAATGGCTTCTTATTCAGGAGGTTTTCCACTCCCTACAGAGCCACAGAAATATGAAGTAAAGGTTGGTGCAGGGGATGACAGGGGTGTGTGCATGCCAGCATGCCAGCCTTTTTCTTAACAACTGCCTTAGCAAGTACAGCCACCATTTGAATTCCCTCTACCCTGGGGATAAGCAACTGGTAGAGAAAATAAAATATATTTTCTTATAAAATCCAGAAGTTGAGGGAAGAAAGAAAAAGAAAGACCTGACACTGTGTGGCAATGTAGAAAGTTTATTCTCAGTGTGTTCCCCATTCCCACATTAAATCCCTTTTCAAGGATTAAACTCTATTCAGAAGTTCATTATCTACCTCTTCTTAGCTTGGCATTCAGACAAACCTATGCTACTAGGCAGCTGTAACATTGAGCACATAACTTCAGCCTTTCTAGGTCTTATTTGCTTCATATGTAAGATGGAGAAAATAATGAAATTTATCTTACAGAGTGCTTATAAGGATCCAAGGAAATGATAAAGCAGCTGAAAAGTACCTAGTCCCATGTCTAGCACATAAAACATACTTAGTTAGGTGTCCATTGAATCTAAAGTCTACCTGATCAACTTGTGCCTCCTCAGATGTTACTGAGCACTGTGCTTATGTGTTCTCCCACTATAACATGCATGCAATTGATCAGAGTCTTTCACTGTCTCAAGTTGAAGAATTCACTAATAATGGATAGTTCAAGAAAGAAACAGAGCAATAAAGGTTTCTGTTGTGGTGATGGGGGAAGGTAAAAGCCTTTCCACTTTGGCCACGAAGAGAGAGTAGTAAAATAATTAGCCACAGGTGACCTGTCAGAGGACAATGTTCTAAGTATTTGTATTAAGACCAAGGTCTATGAACCAAACTGGAAGTAAGAAACCTGGCATCCCTAGTCATGTCAACCCAGCTAGATTCATCCTATGTTTATGGAAGATTGTTCATGCCAGTAATCTATCTCCTTGGGCATCATCAAAGATAAGACTTTATACTCAACAACAACAATAACAACTTGGGGCACTAATTGAGTAATTGCTCTGGTTTAGACGTTGTACTAAAAGTTTGTCCATGTATTATCTCATTTAATCCTCATAATCACTTTATGAAGAAAGTAACATTATTATGCATTTTTTACAGGTAAAGTGACTGAAGCTCAGTGAGGCTGCATATTTTGACAAAGGTCATATAAAAAGGAAATGATAGAGCTGGCATTTAAACCTAAATCAATCTGACTTCAGAGTCCATGCTCTTAATTATGACACAAACAGGCTCTCAGTGGGACCTTTTTCTGTTGCTGTTCCGATTATTGCAACATAATAATATACTCTAAAATTAATGACATAAAAATAATTGTTATGCTCACAGATTCTGTGGATCAGGAGTTTAGAAAGGTCACAGTGGAGATTATTTTCTGAGAAAACTCAAACGGTTTAGGGATGAAACAGCTTGTGTTAGAGAATCCATTTCAAGATTTCTTTTTCGCTCACATGTCTACTGGTTGATGTTGGTTGACAACTGAGACCTGGACCTCATCTTGGGCTTTCAACTAAGCTACCTATGTTTGACCTCTCCACGTGACCTGAGTTTCCTTCATCATGGTGTTCTAAGAGTAGCTGGACTTCTTATATGGTGATTCAAGTCTCCAAAAACAAATCCCCCATGGTCGAAGCAGAAAATGCTTTGTCTTTTATTACCTATCTTTGTAGGTCACATAGTATTATTTCCATTTTCCTTTAATATTTGAAACAGTCATAAGCCTACCTAGATTCAAAGTGGGAGGGGAATTTAGATTCCACTATTGAAATGACAGTGGCAAGATCACATTGTAGAAGAGCATGTGCGATGAGAGATATTATTGCAGCCATTTGGAAAATATAATATCCCACACATCCCCCACCTACATTTCAGTATAGACTGCAGGAAACCTGCTGAGGTAACTTTGTCAGTGGTAGTCTATTTCTCAGATCAATTTCTTTGTACCTTGATGTGGTTTCTTGGGTGCATAAACATAGCCTGAAGCACTGCAGAAAGAAAGTTTACCTCTTTGCCCTCAAGAGAAGAAATATGTCTTAATGTGAAAATGCTCCAAGGCATGTAAATATTGGTTTCAGCTGGTTTTTACACCAGAAAACAATCACCTTTGAGAACCTATTCTGTGTTTTAGACTGTGCTAGGAGCTAAGATATTTAGCAGAAGTAAATTATAACCTATTCTGTGTTTTAGACTGTGCTAGGAGCTAAGATATTTAGCAGAAGTAAATTATAACCTATTCTGTGTTTTCGACTGTGCTAGGAGCTAAGATATTTAGCAGAAGTAAATTATATAATCTCTATTCCTAGAGCTTGGTAAGATTTGCACAGTACTAGACTAGAAATTAGACTACTTCTTTGCCATTTACCCCATTATCTGGAGCAAATCACTTGTCTTGTCAGAACATCACTTTATTCCTCTACCAAGGGGAGAATCTGCCTTAACCTAATACACAGGCTTTTGGAAGATGACAAAAACTCACATTTTAAAAGAATGAAGAACTAAGTTAACATGAAATATAATCATCTTTGAAAAGAAGTATGTTTCCACCTCCAAACACCATACAAAATAGATAAGAAACTTAACAGAAAATTATCAATAGCTAATTCACAAAATACTAGAGAGAATGCCATGTGGATTCTGGGGAAGTATCCAAGAGTGAGGGCTGCATGAGTAGAAAACCAAAATATGGTAAGTGGATGTATTATTTAACTACTGTTGCATAACAAATGTTCCCAAAACTCAAAGGCATGCAAGAATAATCATTTATTCTCATGGTAATGGGTCTTTAGATCACCTGGGTTTGTCTTATTTAAGTTGGCTAGATTTGGCTCCAAGCTGTTGATCAGGTCCAGGACTGTCCCATGTTTCTCTTATCCTCCTTGTGCCAGCAAGGTACTTGAAGCAAGTTCAAATTGTAATGGCAGAAGCACAAAGGGAGCTAATCTCAACCAGATAAGCACATTTTCAAGCTGCTTCTAGCAATATATCTGCCATTGTCACATTGGCCCGAACAAGTCATATGGCCAAGCCCAACATCAAGGGACAGAGATGTAGATTCTGCCTGTCAAGAAGTTATTGTAGGATGTGAACATATAATATCATGATAAGGAAGTGAAGAATAATGAGCAATAATTCAGTCTAACAGTAAGAGAACATAAGAAAAGCCAGTAAAAACTGGAGCCTAGGTCAATAGAATACATGGGGCAGGGGGGTGAAGAAGACAAGAATTGTAGGGAAATAAGGAAACATAAGACATGTAACACAAGGCTACCTTATAGATGTTTCTGATTTCCATGACATGGTGTTTGGAAAAGTTTATCTTTCTAGTTGTTTATTTAAAACGGGAATCTGAATCAATGTGAGGTATCTCTGTTGCTTATATATGCCCTAACAAATCTTTAAAAACTAAATAAGTTAGCAAGAAAAGAATATTTGATAATTTCAGTGTAATTCCCGGGGCCATCCTAGAACCATCTGTGAGGTGAGTCTTGGCAAAGGAACAAATTAAATAATGGTGTCATTAGGCAACATGAATATTCATGCAGATGCTGTTGTTTACACATTCTTTTCTGTCATGGCTAAATAAAACATGGCACCATTTATGTGCAAATTACCACACAATGATTCTGCCACATTTCTAAATGACTGAAGGGGGTGTTACTGGATGAAGGCTTTCCAAGTCCCTGGCAATTATATGGTGAGCTACCCAAACTGAAGGTCAGCTGGTGGGCTCCACTGTATTAGGAAATGAGGGTTAGTAGAACTATGAGCTCAGGGAGGAAGAGCATCTGTAAGACACAAGGTCCTAGACAAAGATGAATCAAAGGCCAGGTAAGCCACAGAAATCAAGAGGTCCATTGATAAGGATGAGGCAAAAGAGGAAAGAACTAATATTACTGAGTGTCTACAATATACCAGGTAGCATGCTAGGTGTTTTATACATACTATAGTCCTCTTAATCACTGCTATGGTTTTAATAACTGTCCACTCCAAAACCCATGTTGAAACGTAATCCCCAATGTGGCAGTATTGAGAGGTAGGGCCTCTAAGAGGTGATATGAATGAATCTATTCATGGATCAATAAATTAGTGGGTTAATGGGTTATCATGGGAATCAGATTTGTGGCTTTATAGGGAGAGAGACATGAGCTAGCACACTTAGTTCCCTCACCATGTGATGCCCTATGTCACTTTGGGACTCTGCAAAGAGCCTTCCCCAGCAAAAAGGCCCTTGCCAGATGCAGCCCCTCAACCTTGGATTTCTCAGCCTCTATAACAGTAATAAATATTTTTTCTCCATAAGTTACATAGTTTTAGGTATTCCGATACAAACAACAGAAAACAGACTAAGATAATTACCTTATGAGATATATGGTATTTTGTCTCATTTTGCAGATAAAGAAACTGAGACTAATTGAGGTAAAATGACTTGCTTAAGTTCACACCACCTTGTATGCCGCAAAACTAAGCTTGGTTCTCTCTGAATACATAATTTACATTCTTTACATACTCTGAAGTCTATATCTTTCCATCACAGCATGTTATCTCCTCACAAACAGGACTGAGGTATTGGGGAAATGGCTAGGCGAACAATACACAGTAGGTACACAGGAAATAAGCAAAGGATGGGGTAGGGTGAGGTGGGGTGGGAAGCAACAAATAGGAGAAGCCAGATAAAACGTAGCACAATGAGTAAAGAAGAGCCTTCAGTTTTCTCCTCCAACTAATAACCAATCCTGAATGAAACTGGCCTGGAGTCTTGAAGAGGACAAACAGAAACATTGGTCTGAATACTCAGCACCTTCGGCTGGCCAGCTGTGCCCTGCATTCAAAGCATTATTTGTCAGAGGCTCTTCTCTGACAAGGCCTTTATGTAGATATTAACACAACTAGTTTCTGTGGTTTTTCAAACTAGTGAGTAGCTTGTGTAAATATTAAACTGGAGATAAATGCCATTGTGTGAACTCCATGTCTTTTCCTCTGCTGGCCCACTGAACATTAATGTTTGCTGACAAAAAAAACAATGTTTACAACTGCTTATTCTAAGAAAAAATCACTAGAAGACTAGTATTTGTGTTAGGAAGCCACTATACTTGGGGTCTCAGGAGAAGAACATCAGATAGAGCTCCTCTTTTTCTGGAAACCTGGGATGCCTTTGAGAGCACAGGCTAAGAAGTAAAAGAAAAGAAGGCCAGCTTAATACCAAAAGATGGAATTTACAATAAAGTTTGTGTGAGCCGATTGTGTGTTGATTGGGAATTCTTGAATTATAGGAAGTAGCTAGACAAAGCCTTTTCTGCTTACTAGCAAGGCTGACCACACATATAAATGATCTGAGTTTGGGATTTATCAATTGACTTTGGGCATTTGCTTGTGAAAACAAAAAAAATCCATACTGAAAATTCAGTTCTTCAGATTGAAAAACATTTTGATCTCGTTAAAATGTAAACATCTTGGCCGGGCGTGGTGGCTCACGCCTGTAATCCCAGCACTTTGGGAGACTGAGGCGGGCAGATCACGAGGTCAGGAGATCGAGACCATCCTGGCTAACACAGTGAAACCCCGTCTCTACTAAAAATACAAAAAAAAAAAGAAAAAGAAAAGAAAAAAAAAATTAGCATGGCGTGGTGGCAGGCACCTGTTAGTCCCAGCTACTCGTGAGGCTGAGGCAAGAGAATGGCGTGAACCCAGGAGGCGGAGCTTGCAGTGAGCCGAGATCGAGATCGCGCCACTGCACTTCAGCCTGGGCGACAGAGTGAGACTCTGTCTCAAAAAAAAAAAAAAATTAGCTGGTCATGGTGGCGGGCACCTGTAATCCCAGCTACTCGGGAGGCTGAGGCAGGAGAATCACTTGAACTTGGGAGGCAGAGGTTGCAGTGAGCCGAGATCGCACCATTGCACTCCAGCCTGGGCAACAAGAGTGAAACTCCGTTTAAAAAAAAAAAAAAAAAAAGTAAACATCTTTAAGCAGGGTAACTCTTTTTAACTCTTTTTATCAGTTAACTGTTATGTGCTATGGTTTTCTGGACTCTTTCATCTAAAATAGAGGTTAGCAAACTTTTTCTATAAACGGCCAGAGAGTAAATATTTTTTATTTTACCATGACTACCCAACTCTGCTATTGCAGCATAAAAGCAGCTCTAGACAGTGTGTAGAGTGTCAAATATTCCAATAAACCTTATTTACAAAGAAAAAAAAGTTATGAGTCAAATTTTTCTGACCCCTGAACTTAACAGAATTTCTCTGAGAAGAAAGGCTAAAGATGATGGGTGGTCTTTAGTCTTTAGACAACAGAAAAACTAGGGGGCTGTCCTACAAGTCATCTAAGTGAACAAAAGCCATTATAAGGATCACAGGCCATTATGAGTCCACCATGTAACCAAAACCCCAAAATCTGATGAAGGGTAAGGAATTCCTTGCCATTCATAAGATTTTTACAAGGAATGATGATTTCACAAAGAGTAAACCCATAGCATAGAGGAAATCATCTTGTCCTGAAAGCTTACCTTCTCCAGGCCAGCTCTTCACCCTAGTCTTCCAGTGAAGCTCAATGACAACTGTATGTCCATTCACATACTTTTCTACAATCTTAGAGAAAAAATACCTGTTTCACATTTTATTCCCACTAAACTCCTGTTGGTGGCTATTTATTGTAATTGCAAAAAATGGTAGTATACATTAATCAATAATAGGGTGAGTTCAGGATTCTAATCATTCTTAACTTGATGAAAATAAAATTATGTACTTACAGTTAATGAGCTAATGAGTATTCTGTCAGACACTGAGCTTATCTTTTATGCTTTTGCTGTAGGCATAAATTAATTCCAGACATAAAGATATGACTATCAGAATTAGCCTTATTCAAAGATAGCAGAAGTAGTGAAGTGAGGGGGTGTGCTGAAGCTGTGATAGGTGGCATAAAAAGGCAAGCTTTGAGTTTCAGTTTCAGATCATACAAAGAGCTTGGAATTTGTCACTCCTGTCCTTAAAACAATCAAAGTATGAACAAACAAAACCAATGACATTTCTTGGACCCATGTGACAGCTTAAGTCACAGAGCAAATCACTACCCCCAAATCTGGAAAGACAGTCACATCCAGAGAAACATAGCCCCCAAAACTTGCTTACCTGTTACAGAAGCCACAGAAATTCTTAATCTGGTAGGGAAACTTAAATGCTCATTTAGACTGAATCTGAAGGCTGAGTGCAGATGACCTTAAGAGTGAAAAACTTCTGGAGTCATAGGCGAGTTCCTCACATATATGTGGGCTTTCACTCCAGGAATTTACCAAATTCTCCCAGTGAGGATCTGAAAAAAATTCTCTTATGGTCCTTGTTGGTACTTATTA
This sequence comes from Pan paniscus, assembly GCF_029289425.2. Lineage (NCBI taxonomy): Eukaryota > Metazoa > Chordata > Mammalia > Primates > Hominidae > Pan > Pan paniscus. The sequence goes on from NC_073272.2 coordinate 122,403,089, forward strand.
ATAAGTAATTAATTCTATTTAATATAGTTTTAAAAGAAGCATAAGTGACATGCCAAAAGAGGAGATAAAATGGAATCACATAAAATACTCAAATAAAACCAGGGAAGGTGAAAACAGAGAGAAAAATAGAGAAAACATGAAACTAATAGAAAACAAAGGTGGTATATATTAATCCAGTTATAACAATAATGAATTAATTTTGAATAGTTTAAATATACCAGTTAAAAGACAGATTGCCAGAGTAGATTTTTTTAAAGATTCAAATATTTACTTATAAGCTGTCTATAAGGAAATCACTTTAAATATAAAGTATCAGATATATTAAAAATGAGGGGACAGAGAAGGATACACGGTGCTAAAACTAATCAAAAGAAATCTGAAGTCATTATATTAATTTCAGATAAAGCAGAATTCAGAACAAGGGAGATTATCAAGGATAAAGAAGGACATTACATAATGACAAAACAGTAAATTCTCCCAGAAGACATATGCTATTGTTTAAGTATTTGACCCTCCAAGCCTCATGTTGAAATTTCATTCCCAATGTTGGAGGTGGTGCCTAATTGGGAAGTGTTTGGGTCATGGGGAAGAGCCCTCATGAATAAATTAATACTCTCCCTTGGCAGGCAGTGAGTGAGTTCTCACTCTATTAGTTCCCATGAGAACGTTGCTAAAAAGAGCCTGCCACTTCTCTCCCCTCTTTTTCCCTGGTTTTCTCACCAGGTGATCTCTGCACATTCTGGCTCCCTTTTGTCTTCTGCCATGATTGCAAGCAGCCTGAAGCCCTCACCAAAAGTAGGTGGTTGGCACCATGCTTCTTGTAAGGCTGCAGGACCATGAGCCAAATAAAACTTTTCTTTACAAATTTCCCAACCTGAAGTAATTCTTCATAACAACACAAGCAGACTAAGACAACATAACAATATTTAAGATGTATGTGAGTCACAACAGGATCTAAATCTATGAGGCAGAAACTAATAGAACTGAAAAGAGAAATAGACAAATCCACCATTATATTTGGAGACTTCAACATCCCTCTGTTAGTAATTGACAGATTAAGCAGGCAGAAAATCAGTAATGATATAGACAAGACAAATCAGTATGACATGACCAATTGACTTGATCTAACTGATATTTATAGAATATTCCATCCAATAGCAGCACAATACACACTCAGCTTAAACTTACATGGAATATTCAGCAAGAAAGACCACATTCTGGGCTGTAAAACCATACCTAATTTTTTTAAATAATATAAATGATATAAAGTATGTTCTGAGACCACAACAGAATTAAACTAGAAAACCAGTAATAGAAATATTGCTGGAAAAATGCCCAAATATTTGGAAATTAAACAGCAAACTTTCAAATAGCTCATGGGTCAAAGGAGAAAGCTCAAGAGAAATTAAAATATATTTTGAACTAAATATAAGAGAAAAGACATCTTATAAAAATATGTAGGATACATCTAAAGCAATACTAGGAGGTAAATTTCTAATATCAAATACATACATTGTTTTAAAAATATATAAAATTAATACTCTAAATTTCTACCTCAGGAAACTAGAAGAAGAAGAGGAAATTAAACCTAAAGTGAACAAAATAAAAGAAATCATGAATATTAGAGTAAAAATCAATAAAATTGGAAATAAGAAAACAATAAAGAAAATTGACAAAACCAAAACTTGATTTTTTGAAATGAGCAATAAAATTGATCAACCTCTAGCAATGTAACTAAGAAGAAAAGAGGGAAGACACAAATTATCCATGTCATGAATGAAGGATGAGTCAGCACTACAAATCCTGCAGACATTAGAAGTATAATGCTATGAAAAATTAAATGACCACAAATTTAATAATTTAGAACAAATGGGCCAAATCCTTGAAAGACACAAACTATCAAAACTTACTCAATGAGAAAATGATAATATAAATAGCTTCCTATTTACTAGACAAAATAAATTTGTAGTTTACACATTTCCAATTAAAAAACAGAATATACCAGGCCCCAACAATTTCATTGCTGAAATTTGCCAATTATTTAAGGCATATATAATAAAAATTATACTTTTCAGAAATTATAAAATAAGGAAACACTCCTCAACACATTACCAAAACCAGTCACCAAAAACTATAGATCATTATCTCTAATCAGCACAAATGCAAAAATCCTAACAAATACCAGCAAATCAAGTCCAGCAATATATTTAAAAAGCACACATCACTCAAGTGACGTTGTTTTCAGTAATGTGACATTGGTTCAATGATCTTAAATAAATCAATACAATTCTATATATCAATATACTTAATAAGAAAAAAATAAATGGATATAGAAAAAAATTCATTAAAATTCCAAACCCATTTATAACAATAGTGAAAAAACAAACAAAAACTAGGAATACAAGAAAACTTCCTTAACCCAAAAAGAGAATACATGAAAAAATCTACAGTTAATATTGCACTTAATGATGAGAAACTAAACTCTTTTTGTCTAAGATCAACAACGAAGCAAGGATTGGAAACCAGTATAATATATCAAGTAAAAGAAAAGATAAAAAGACAGTACAGGAAGGAATAAAACTGTCTTTATTTATAGAAGATAAAATTGTCTATGTAAACTGCCCCAAAGAGTAAGAAATAAAAAGCTGGAAATAAAAGCAACCATAGCAAGATAGCAGTATACAAGTTCAATGTGCAAAATTCAATTGCTTTCATATATACCAGGAATAAACAGTTGGTATTTCAAAATTTTGTAAAACACCATTTACAATAGCCTCAAAAATTAATGATGTTTTTATATGTAAGCCTAGAAAATATAGGCAGGATCTATAGCAAAACCTACAAAATACAGATGAAGGAAACCAAAGAAGTTTCAAATAAATGAAATTGAAATAAATAAGTAAATGAATGTTCATGAATTGAAAGATGTAATATTATTAACATATTAATTATTTCCAATCAAAAAATTTCAGCAACCTTTTTTTAAATTTGATTTTTTTAATTGCCAATAATTGTATATAATTATGGGGTAGGGTGTGATATTTTGATACATGTATATGTTGCAAAATTATCAAATCAGGCTAATTAACATATTCATCACCTCAAATGCTTATTGTTTTCTTGTGGTGAGAATATTTAAAACCCATTCTTTTAGCTATTTTGAAATGTACAATACATTATTATTAACTATAGTCATGACATTGTGCAATATAACATATTGACAAACTGACTCTAAAATTTATAGAAAAAAGCAAAGTTACTAGAATAGCCAAGACAATTTTGAAAGACAAATTTGGAGAACATACATTACTCAATTTCAAGAATTACTATAAAGTTCCAACAATCAAGAGAGTGCAACACTGCTGAAATTATAGATATATTGATCAACGAACAGAATAGAGTGCCCAGAAGTAGACATGCACAAATGTAGTCAACTAATTTTTGACAGAGACATGAAGGTAATTCAATAGAGAAAGGATAGTCTTTTCAATAAATGGTACTGAAACAGTTACAAGTCAATATGTAAAATAATGAATAAATAAGGCTGGATATGAACTTTACACCTTAAAAAATTAACTGAAAGTAGACTATACAACTAATTGTAAATAGCACAATTGTAAAATTTCTAGAAAAAAATACAAGAAATGCAATGCTATCTTGGGCTTGATGATGCATTTATATACAACACCGAAAGCATGAACCATTTTTTTAAAATGTTAAGTTGAACTTCACTGAAATGAAAAAAAAAAAAAACCTTTTAAACCTTTTAAAGCCAGAATATACAAATGAGACTTAAAAGTCAACAATAAAAAAGCAACCCAACTAAAAAATGAGCAAAAGATTTGAACAAGTTATCAAAGAAGATATACAAAGAGCAAATAAGCATATAGAAAAATACTCAATATAATTTGTCTTTAGAGAAATGTAAATTAAAGCAATGAGATACCAATACACACCTACTAGAATGGCTTAAATACACACAGACACACACACACACACAAATGTGACAAAACCAAATACTAATGAGGATGCAGGAATGCAAAATAGTACAGCCACTTTAGAAGGCAGTTTGGTCATTTCTTATAAACATTTTCTTGCCATATGAACAAACAATCATACTCCTATGTATTTATCCAACTGACTTGAAAACTTAGTCCCACAAGAACATCTCATGTGAATGTTTATAGCAACTTTATTCTTAATTACCAAAAACTGGAAGCAACTAATATGTCCCTCATTATGTGAATAACCAATCTATGCTATACCCAGAAGTGGAATACTGTTTAGTGATAAACAGGAATATACTATAAATCCGGCCTGGTGCGGTGGCTCACACCTATAATCCCAGCACTTTGGGAGGCCGAGGCAGGTGGATCATGAGGTCAGGAGTTCGAGACCAGCCTGGCCAATATCGTGAAACCCCGTCTCTACTAAAAAATGCAAAAATTAGCCAGGCATGGTGGGGTGCACCTGTAGTCCCAGCTACTTGGGAGGCTGAGGCAGGAGAATTGCTGGAGCCAAGGAGGCAGAAGTTGCAGTGAGCCGAGATCTCGCCACTGTACTCCAGTGTGGGTGACAGAGTAAGACTCTTAAAAAAAAAAGAAAGAAAGAAAGAAAGAAAGAAAAGGAATACACTATAAATGCATGCAACAGTGTGAATAAATCTTAAATGCATATTGCTAAATGAAATAAGTCAGTGTGAAAAGGCTGCATCTCATAACATTTTATTTATATAACATTGTGGAAAAGGCAAAACTATAGACAGGGAAAACATATCAGATGTTACAAGGAATTTGCAGAGGTGGGAACAGTCAAATAAGTGAAGCACAGAGAATTGTTTAGGGTGGTAAAATTACTCTATATGATACTGTAGTGGTGAATACATGATAGTATGTGTTTGCTGAAACTCATACAATCTTACAGCATATAGGGTAACCTTAATGTATACAAATTAAGGAAAAACTCATTTTGGGGATCCAAGATGGAATGCAGACTGTGGCAAACTATCTAACTATGTTACAAATGTATGATATAACCTCATGGAAGAGGATGAAGGTTAAAGCCGCTAATCTAAGTATCTTTGGAAATGAGGGATCTATATGACTAAATGCAAGAGGAACTATTTATAAGCACTGCACTCTAGTTGGTAAAGTTGTTTCCCATGGAGGTATGGGTTAACAATTCTAATACTTCTGTTCATGTATACTGGGATTAAGCAATAAGTAAATGGACAGATGTTGGAATCCAGGATTCTCAGTATTGAAGGGGAGGTTGCAGATAAAGCAAAGGGAGGAGGCTAGAATAATCCATATGGTAATGGATTAGAATGAGTGACATCGATATGAACACAAGTTTAGCTTAATGTGGAGAGATATACATAGATAAATAGATAATTAGAGGTAGACAGATATAGATAAATGTATATACATGAGTTAGTATACACACATACGTTTCCTAGCTCTGGTAGTTGGAAGGGCCTCAAAACAATTTAAAGGCAGTAGCAACAATAAGCACAACCAGCCCCCCGGATCTTAGTTTCTAATAATATTCTCCAGTAAAAGGAACCTGGGTCCCTTGGAGAAATAGCTGATTCAAGGGCTGGAGCAGGGACTATACAAGATGAACTTGGAACATCACTGCCAGAAAAGAAGGAAAAAAGTGCTCAGATAGACATACACACACACACACACACACACACACACACACACATACACACACACTGAAGGGAGCATATCAGAGAGACATGGGAGCCAACTAAAAGAGCTCACAATGGCCAAAAATAGAAAAAATTGAGCAACAAAATAAATGAGTTGGTATTACTGGACTACAAAAAGTATAAAATAAATGTCCATGAGTCTATACTGACATAAATAAATGATTGACTAAAATATAAATGGGAGAGAATAGAGAAATCTCCCAGTCCAAATTCCAAAAACAATGTGTAGATAGAGTTGTCCATCAGTATCTGTGGGTTCTATATCCGTGGGTTCAGTCTATTGCAAATGGAGAAAAAAATAAAAATAACAATACAATAAAAATAATGTGAATAAAAACCAATATAGTATAACAACTATTTACATAACATTTACATTTTATTAGGTATTGTAAGTAATCTAGAGATGATTTAAAGTGTATGGGAGGATATGTGTAGGTTATATGCAAATACACCATCTTATAATAAGGGAATTGAGCATCCATGGATTTTGATATCCAAGACGGGTGGGTCCTGGAACCAATACCTGGAGCCAATACCAATACCTCATGGAAACCAAGGGACAACTGTACTCTGCCCTCAAGGAAGTGGAGCATAAAACTTCACATTTCTTAAATTTGTTCTGGACACAGTGACTTCCTTTCAAAGAGTATAGCATGGAAAAAGGGACAAAAGGGGAACTTTACAGTGGAAAGATTTGCCAATCTCCATGTCAGCCAGATTAACATCAACAGTGATAATAAGTCATGTGGATACCATGTAACATTGATATGATGTGATGAGAACGGCACTTTACCTCTGTGATCTACCTTTTCAAAACCTATAGCCCAACTCTAATCATGAGAAAACATCAGACAAATCCCAGTAGAGGGACATTCTAAAAAATACCTAACTAGTACTCCTCAAAATTGTTAAGGTCATCAAAAATAAAGAAAGTCTGACAAACTCTGCATGGTCTCACTTATATATGTAATCTAAACAAGTCTAACTCATAGAAATAAAGAGTAGAATAGTGGTTATGAGAGGATGGGTGGGGGTGGTGGGATTTTTGTCAAAAGATGAAAAGTTTTAGTTAGACAGTAGGAATAAGTTCTAGTGATCTATTGCACAGTGTGGTGACTATAGTTAGTGATAATGTATTGTGTATTTTAAAATTGTAAAAACAGTAGATTTTAAATGTTTTCACCACAAAAAATGAGAAGTATGTGAGATGATGGATATATTAATTAGCTTGATTCAATCATTCCACAATGTTTATGTGAGTGTACAAATACATATATATGTATATATATCAAAACATCACATTGTTCCCCATGAATATATAGTTATTATTTCTCATTTAAATTAACATAAAACAAAGTTTGAGAAAAATGTCACAGTCAAGAGAGCCTTAAGGAAATATGATATCTAAATATAATGTGGTATCCTGGATGGAGTCCTGGAAGAGAAAAATGATATTACATAAAAACTAAGGAAATCCAAATAAAGTCTGAACTTTAGTCAACAATGATGTAATCATTATTGGTTTATTGGTTGTGAAAAATGCACCATAGTAGTGTTAACAATGGGGTGCAGAATATAAGGGAACTCTGTAATATTCTTGCAACTTTTTGTATATCTAAAACTACTCTAAAATTAATAGTTTATTAAATGTCATTTTCTGAGACAAGGTCTTACTCTTGTCACCCATGATAGAGTGCATTGGCATGATCATTGCTCACTGCAGCCTGGAACTCCTGGGCTCAAGTGATCTCACCTCAGCCTCCCAAGTAGCTGGGACTACAGGTTCATGCCACCACTCCCAACTAATTGTTGTGTGTGTGTGCGTGTGTGTGTGTGTGTGTGTGTGTAGCTCTCACTATGTTGCTCAGACTGGTCTTGAACTTCTGGCCTCAAACTATCCTCCTGCCTCCGGCCTCCCAAAGCGCTGGAATTACAGGTGTGAGCCATCATGCCCAGTCTAAACTTTATTTTTAAATGGCAAGGCAAGCTTCATCTAAAAATGTATATCCCCAGCCCACTTACATATAATCTGAAGTGCCACCATTGACAGCCATCATCCCTAAGTTCTTATTTTGTGAAGGAAGTCCTCCTGGGTATTCTGTTAAGCATTATCATCGTGTGATTAACATTTGAGGCAGGTGGGTTTTTTTCCTTCTTCTTCTACAGCTAGCTAATAGAGAATACTGAGGTAACAAGGTTTTTCACCAAGAAGGGAGGGTTACTATGGAGCTGACATGGCCAGGAAGGTAGAGATGAGTAGGGTGCTCCAGCAGTAGTACCAATCCTGAGGACCCAGGCCCTGGGTTTGTGAAAACCTAACGAATAAACATAGTAGACAGAAAGGCAAATTGAAGCAATTCTAACTTGCATGTGAAGGGAAAAGTTTACTGGTTCCTGCCTACTCTTACTTCAAGGGCCTCAGCTTGGTGTCATAGTACTTCTGCTGGTGGCACTCTCTTCAAGCAGTTCACAACATCTTAAATTAAGAACAGTCTCTCTCTAGTGATTTATTACTTTAGAACCCTACACAAATGGTGAGGAAATCTGAGTAGCACTTGACTGTCTATTTTGTCACAAGTTGCAGGAAGGCTGAGAAGAAATGGTTAGGGAGTGGGTAATTACAGAAAGGAATACAAACTCAGATGTTTTGCCTCTCAGACACGTTCCAACTTGTGTCTGAGTTCAGCTTAGCATAGGTGAAATCTCACTTAGCCAAGTAAACATGCCTGTAATATCCAGGGGATGAGGATGAGAGAATCAAATTTTTATCAAGCAAATGCTGTTTTCTCCAAGGGCTCAATATCACTTCAGAGCCATTTTGTATTTTTATTTCCTGGATCTTCAATGTGTTATGATATTCCAACAGGAGTTAAACATCTCACTGCTTCCTCCTCTAGTTTCCTTGTCAACTAGTTAAATGTAAATATGTAAATAAATAATTTAAAACAGTAGGAAAACCTTCTATGTAATGGTTTTCCACTGCGACTCCTTTTCTGTTCTTCTGGCTGTGTGAATTACCTCTCCCTTATGCATCTGTAAACCTTGGTTTACTTAAGCAACACATGTCTGTCATCCTGTGGGTTTTTCACAGAGGAGCCCTTTATAGGCAGAACTGCACAAAAGAAAAACAGCTTGGTCCAATGGTTAGCAGATCTAGATGATTATCAAAATTACCTGAAGAGCTGGTTAAACTTACAGATTTTCAGGCCATGCCTCAAACCTTCTGAATCTGAATCTTTGGAAGTAGGGCCTAGGAATCAGTATGCTTAAAAAGCATTACAGTTCTAGATTTAATGAAACAAGAAAAAAGTTCCTTGTAGATTCTGGATATTAGCCCTTTGTCAGATGGATAGATTGCAAAAACTTTCTCCCATTCTGTAGGTTGCCTATTCATTCTGATGATAGTTTATTTTGCTGTGCAGAAGCTCTTTAGTTTAACTAGATCCCATTTGTCAATTTTGGCTTTTGTTGCCATTGCTTTTGGTGTTTTAGTCATGAAGTCTTTGCCCATGCCTATGTCCTGAGTGGTATTGCCTAGGATTTCTTCTACAGTTTTCATGGTTTTAGGTCTGACGTTTAAGTCTTTAATCCATCTTAAGTTAATTTTTTGTATAAGGTGTAAGGAAGGGGTCCAGTTTCAGTTTTCTGCATATGGCTGGCCAGTTTTCCCAACACCATTTATTAAATAGGGAATCCTTTCCCCATTGCTTGTTTTTCTCAGGTTTGTCAAAGATCAGATTGTTGTAGATGTGTGGCATTATTTCTGAGGCCTCTGTTCTGTTCCATTGGTCTATATATCTGTTTTGGTACCAGTACCATGCTGTTTTGGTTACTGTAGCCTTGTAGTATAGTTTGAAGTCAGGTAGTGTGATGCCTCCAGCTTTGTTCTTTTTGCTTAGGATTGTCTTGGCTATACAGGCTCTTTTTTGGTTCCATGAAATTTAAAGTAGTTTTTTTCTAATTCTGTGAAGAAAGTCAATGGTAGCTTGATGGGTATAGCATTGAATCTATAAACTACTCTGGGCAGTATGGCCATTTTCACGATATTGATTCTTCCTATCCAGGAGCATGGAATGTTTTTCCATTTGTTTGTGTCCTCTCTTATTTCCTGGAGCAGTGGTTTGTAGTTCTCCTTGAACAGGTCCTTCACATCTCTTGTAAGTTATATTCCTAGGTATTTTATTCTCTTTGTAGCAATTGTGAATGGGAGTTCACTCATGATTTGGCTCTCTGTTTGTCTGTTATTGGTGTATAGGAATGCTTGTGATTTTTGCACATTGATTTTGTATCCTGAGACTTTGCTGAAGTTGCTTATCAGCTTAAGGAGATTTTGGCCTGAGACGATGGGGTTTTCTAAATATACAGTCTTTTTCATTTGTCTTCATAATTTTCTTGCCTGGAGGATAGGGCCAAGTTTACCATCTATCTGTAATCAATATAAGGAATGTATTTTTCTTTGCTTAGTCTCAAGCAAATAACTTTCCTAGTTCCTAATTCAATTCTACTTTAGCCACTGGAAACTACTATAGAGTTATCCCATTTCCTTTTCTATGTCTGCCAGGCATCATGGGGTTAGTACCAGAATTTAAATACCGCAATTTATAACCCACCAAATCTAAATAGAAACAGTCACAAAGAAACACAATTTTCCAGGGTAGGATGACTCTCTAAATTTTGTTTGGCAAGTGCCCAAAAGGTTGAATCACCAGGCAAAGTAACATAGTGATTGGGTCACTGCAATCTTTTCGCTATCAGCCAGAACTCCAAGAGAACAGGTTCCTCTACCCTATACAATAATGTCTGAAAGCAATTTCCAAATAGACCTGAGAATTTCATTTTCTGAAATATACTACAATAAACACTGCACTTGAAGTAATAAGACACCTTGATATGTGTCTAGGTCTGTTGTTAACTGGTTGAGTGATCATAGACAAACTATTTTCCTTCTTTAAATCTTAGTTTTCATATCTATGAGATGAAGGAATTAAGATTTATAAGCTTTTAGAGTGGAACCTATTATTTCTCATTGAACCCATTTGGGTTATTTGTTGTATGAGTTCTGAACTTCTCAGGGGTCCAGTTATTTGTAAGGAAACCAGATAGGAACTTCAAGACTTATTTGACTGCTACTAAATTCAGCCTCAGAGATATTTAACTTTTCACCTTGGCTCACCTTGCGCCAGACTCACTGTCTTGGCCAATAAGCTACCCAGCCATAAACAAGGGAACCAGGGAAAACAGTCTGTTAATACTGCTTTTAAGCTTGAGAAAGCCTGTCAGAAAATTCATGACTTTGAAGATAATTGAGCTCCATGAATACCAAAGTAAATGTTATCAAAGGTATTATCTCAATTCATAATCTCCCAAATTAGATAAATTTCTAAGAGCCTTTCCACTGGGACAAGAATTATTCAAATTTAGCCCCACAACAGGCTATAGCGTAAAGATAGGGCCCCATGCCTACCATATGGTCTCTTAAAGTAGAAAGACCAAATTAATGTGGTGGATGTGAGTAGGCTCTTTCAAGCTCTGAAGAAAGATCTCTCTCTTTCTCTCATTTGTGTTCTTATTCTACTTGGCCGCAATCTAATAATTTCTTTACTCAGAAGATTTTGTTTGTTGCCAGTTCCCCAGCTATCCTCTCATTGGGACTATCATTTCTTCTGAAAACAACCCTCTCTTTCTGACCATTTGGTCAGGCACAGATTCTGTTGGTTTTTGGATCATTTTTTTCTCTTTCTCTCTTTCCTTCTTTCTTTCTTTCTTTCTTTTTTCTTTCTTTCTCTCTCTCTCTCTTTCTCTTTCTTTCTTTCTTCTTCCTTTCTTTCTTAGTGTGGTTTGGCAGGAGGAAGTGAGGGTATTATTTTGGTCCCAAAATATAGCTCAAGTTTCTCACACTATAAAGCTAACCAGCCTCAGAGAACATGACAACAACATCCTTGCCTCTTCCGAAGAGAGCCCATAAATAACAGAAGAGACCATAGGAAGCCCATTTTCCCCAAAAGCATAGAAGGATCCTGTTACCAGAGGTCAGGACTCACATCTAAATGTATCACATTACTGAATGGCATGGTTAGTTTTGGAAAGACATAATTTGATGTATAGTAATGCAAATTGCCATAATAGCACACTATCCTTTACTTGAAAGAGGCATTCTCCATGACGACATGAGGCCACCTTTCCAGGAAGCCATAAAGTCTCGGACCGCCCACAGCATCAGCACAAATTCACTATACCTGTATTACTAAAATGGATGAATTATTTTTTCACCGCTTGGGTTGCCATTGTCATAATTATAAAAATTCAGCTAAACACCCTTGTACTTAAGATTCTGGTAATACCAATGCACATCTAAAGGTCCACTGTGCCCTGAAGGAATGGGATGACTCTCAAAATAAACTTTCTCCAGGTGCAGATAGATCTTTTTATTCTCTAGACCTTCTCTTCATTCCAAGGACCCAGATGCTGGCTCACAGAAAGTACCAGTCCCACACCAAGCCACAGTTTCACAGCAAAGCTAAGTGTCATTGTCTTCAGTACCCCTAAGTAAAGAAGTTGTACTGTGGTAATTGCTAACATTGTTTCAAAAGTGCTTGTTGTATGGCAAGCATTGTGTAGAATCCTCCAAACAGATTATTTAATTTATACCTTTAAGCAAAACTATGACACAGATTCTGTTATTACTCGTTTGTGATGGTTAATTTATGTGTCAACTTGACTAGGATGTAGCACCCAGTTATCCAACCAAACACTAATCTAGGTTTTACTGTGAAGGTATTTTGTAGATGTGGTTAACATCTACAATCAGTGGACTTTAAGCAAAAGAGGTTATCTTTGATAATGTGGGTAGGCTTCATCCAATCAGTTGGAAGGCCTTAAAAGCAAAAATGAGTTTTCCTGGAGAAGAAGAAATTTTGTCCTAAGGCTGCAGCATCAATTCCTGCCTGAGTTTCAAGCCTGTCCGGCTGCTCTACAGATTTCAGATGTGCTAGCCCTACAATCAAGTGAACCAATTCCTAGGAGTATATAGTATAGCCTACTGTTTTTTTCTTTAGATAACACTCACTGATACACCACTTTGACAGATGAAGAATGAAATTCAAGGTAGTTGAACAACTTGTTCAATGTCGTGATAGCCAGTATTAGAGATAAGAATTGAACCTGAGTAGATTGACTCCAAACTACATATCCTTTCCCCTGCTGCCTCTTAGATATCTCAATCCATTCATAAAAATTTACCTGATCCTGAGAAATTGCATGGGAATACTTCAAGGATCTACATGTTTATCATACTTTATTGTATGATAACATTATAAAGTTATTAATTATATTTTATACTTATTATTAGTGATAATTATAGTTATCATTTATTGAGTCACTCTTATATGTTAGACATTGTCGTAAACATTTCACATGTGTTATATAATCCCCACAACAACCATATAAGATAGTTAATACTACCATCATTTTATAGATGGTAAATATGAGGGTTAAAAATGTTAAATAATGTGTCCAATGTCATGGATCTAGTAAATAGCAGAGCGGGATTCAAGAACATTGCTCTAGGCTGACTTCCTCTGAACTAATATGGTTAGAATCCAGTGATTACCCTGCCTTAATGCCTAAGAAGTCATTATTAATCTGATAACAGTGAGTTGGTTATTTGCCTTACAGGGCCACATTTCTGCTTGCATATAGGGTCCTTGGCTTCTGAACCACGTCCAAAATCAATTAAACTTTTTGAATAGCCCCTAAAAGTACCGGAGATGTCATGTCTACTTTGGATTCAGCAGCCACTATTTCTGGGTCATGTCCAAGGTAGGCACAATTTATGAGGTCAATAGATCTGATAAAGAGGCATTAAGGGATAAAGAGGCCAAGGAATAAGCTTTGAAGACAGAACACTTGGGTTCAAATCTCTGTTCTGCAAACTTCAGCACATGAGCTAACTTTTCTGAAACTTAGTTGCTTATCTGTAAAATTGAAATGATAATTGCTATGGGATTGTTTTGAGGGCTAAGAAGGTAATGTGTAAAAAACATTAGGCCAGAGTACGGGCCCTCCAAATGTGAGCTATGGGTGGCCAGTTACAGAGCCTTCAGCTCTGGCTACTGGGGCTTCAGGCTGACCTGAGAAACCTCAGCAAGCACCCTGAGAGCTCCGACCAAGCTCCAAATTGGAGATAAACTTCTCCTGCACAAATATACCCAAGTCTGCATAATTAACTGGGCAGAGTCAAATAGGCCCAAAACAGTTAGAGAAGGAACAAAGGGTGTACTATGATCTTCATTCCAGTACTATTAGTGTTGTTCTATAAGCGACCACTCTATCATTAGTTCAATTCAGCTCTCATTTTCTGAGCTCCTACTCTGTGTCAAGATCCTGTTCTAGGCTTTGGAATTATAGGGAAGAAAAAGACATCATCTTACCCTCAATTCGCCCCTAGTCTACTGGGTTCATGAGTGTGGGGTAATGGGAGACAGGGATAGACTACTGTATTTTACTTAGCCTATACTTACATGGCACTCATTTTATGCCGGGTCCTGTTTTAACCACTCATGAAAGCCTCATATCAACTCTGTTAAATAGTTAACATTTATTATTTTTTTTTCTATTTTATGGATGAGGAAACTGAGACATAGAGACCAGGAATAATTTGTCCAAGATCACACCACTAATAAATAGCAAAGCTAAGATTTGAACCTACCTCACTATACTATTGTGCTCCAATAACACTTTCTCATTATCTATATACTGACAGGAGTACCTAGTTGGGAATACTGGGAGAGCTCCCAAAAGACTCCAGAAACTGTAGAGGACTGGTTCATGTTATCTTCTAAGAAGCTGGCAAAATCCCTGATTACAAAGCAGGGGTTAACCAGAACCACAAATAATAAATTTGAGTGTGCCTACCCATACCCATAGAATACCCGTAGAATAGGCAAGTATATGGAAATTTATCTGTACTACTAATCTGTTGTTGCATTAATAATTACCCACCAAATCTCAGTAGTTTGAAATACCAAAATTTATTATCTCATAGTTTCTGTAGGTCAAGAATCTGGACATAGCTTACTTAGGTGTCTCTGGCTCAAGCCCTTCATCAGGTCATAATCAAACTGTCCACCAGGAAAGCAGTCTCAACTGGAGGAGGATCTGTATCTGAGCTCACCCTTGTGGTTGTTTTCAAGATTCAGTTTCTCAAAAGTTAGAGGCCTCAGGCCCTCTCTGGGTATCTACCTCAGTTCCTTCCTGGGCCTCTCCACAGGATAATTCACAACATTGTAGCTGGCTTCCTTCAGAGAAAGTAAACAAGAGAGGTAGAAAGAGCAACTACCCAAGACAGAAGACACCATCTTCTTATAATCTAATCTAGCTACTGGATCCCTTTAATTCTGACATGTTCTATTTGTTAGAAGAAAGTCATTAAGTTCAGCTTATATTGAAGGGGAGAGGATTACACAAGACCAGGTGTTGGGGATTTGGGGAGGGTTATCTTTGTTTTTGTTTTGTTTTCTAATTTATTTTTTATTTTTTAAAAATTTTTGTTTGTACATTGTAGGTGTATATATTTACAGGCTACATGAGATGTTTTGATATAGTCATGCAATGTAAAATAAGCATATCATGGGGAATGGGGTATCCATTCCCTCAAGCATTTATCCTCTGAGTTACAAACAATCCAATTACATTATTTAATATACAATGAAGTTATTATAGACTATAGTCACCCTATTGTGCTATCAAATGGCAGGTCTTATTCATTCTTTCTACATTTTTTGTACCAATTAACCATCCCCACCTCCCCCGCAACTTTCTACTACCCTTCCCAGCCACTGGTAACCATCTTCTACTCCCTATGTCCATGAGTTCAATTGATTTGATTTTTATATCCCACAAATAAGTGAGAACACGTGATGTTTGTTTCCCTGTGCCTGGCTCATTTCACTTAATATAATGATCTCCAGTTCTACCCATGTTGTTGCAAATGGCTGGATCTCATCCCTTCTTATGGCTGAATAGTACTCCATTGTGTATACGTACCACATTTTTTCCATTTATCTTTTGATGAACACTTAGGTTGCTTCCAAATCTTAGCTATTGTAAACAGTGTTGCAAGAATCATAGAAGTGCAGATACCACTTTAATATATTTATTTCCTTTTTGGGGGATATATACCCAGCAGTGGGATTGCTGGATCATATGGTAGCTCAATTTTTAGCTTTTTGAGGAACATCCAAACTGTTCTCCATAGTGGTTGTACTAATTTACATTCCCATCAAAAGTGTACCAGGGTTACCTTTTCTCCACATACTCACCGGCATTTGTCATCCCCTGTTTTTTAGTTATAAGCCATTTTAACTGGGGTGAAATGACATCTCATTGTAGTTTTGAATTGCATTTCTCTGATGATCAGTGATGTTGAGCACCTTTTTATATGCCTGTTTGCCATTCGTATGCCTTCCTTTGAGAAATGTTTATTTAAATTATTTGCCCATCTTTTGATCACAGTATTAGATTTTTTTCCTACAGAATTGTTTGAGATCCTTATATATTCTGGTCATTAATTCCTTGGGAGAAGGGTAGTTTGCAAATGTTCTCTCCCATTCCGTGGGCTGTCTCTTCACTTTATTGATTGTATCCTTTGCTGTGTAGAAGCTTTTTAACTTGATATGATCCCATTTGTCCATGTTTCCTTCGGTTGCCTGTGCTAGTAGGGTTTGCTCAAGAAGTCTTTGCCCAGACCAATGTCCTGGAGATTTTCCCCAATGTTTTCTTGTAGTATTTTCATAGTTTGAGGTCTTACATTTCAGTCTTTAATCCATTTTGGTTTGATTTTTGTATATGGTAAGAGATAAGGGTCTAGTTTCATTCTTTTGGTTATGGATATCCAGTTTTCCCAGCACCATTTATTGGAGAGACTGCCTTTTCCCCAGCGTATGTTCTTGACACCTTTGTCAAAAATGAGTTTACTGTAGGTGTTTGTATTTGTTTCTGGGTTCTCTGTTCTGTTCCATTGGTCTATGTGTCTGTTTTTATGCCAGTGCCATGTCGTTTTGCTTACTGATACCTCTGTAGCATAATTTGAAGTTAAGTAATGTGATTCCTCCCGTTTTGTTCTTTTTGCTTGGGATAGCTTTGGCTATTCTGGGTCTTTTTGTGGTTCTACATAAATTTTAGCATTGTTTTTTCTATTTCTGTGAAGAATGTCATTGGTATTTTGATAGAGATTGCATTGAATCTGTAGATTGCTTTGGGCATGATGGACATTTTAACAATGCTGATTTTTGCAATTCATGAACATGAAATATTTTTCCATTTGTTGGTGTCCTCTTCAATTTCCTTCATCAATGTTTTATAGTTTTTATTATAGAGCTCTTTCACTTCTTTGGTTAATTCCTAGGTATTTAGTTTTATGTGTGGCTATTCTAAGTGGGATTAGTTTTTTATTTCTTTTGCAAACTGTTCACTGTTGGCATATAGAAATGCTACTTTTTTATGTTGATTTAGTATCCTGCAACTTTACTGAATTTATCAGTTCTAATATTTTTTTTGGTGGAGTCTCTAGGTTTTTCCAAATATAAGATCATACCATTAGCAAACAAGGATAATTTGACTTCTTCCTTTCCGATTTGGATGCCCTTTATATTTTTCTCTTGTCTGACTGCTGTATTGTGGACTTCCAGTATTATTTTGAATATCAGTGGTGTCAGTGGGCATCCTTGTCATGTTCCATATCTTACAGGAAAGGCTTTCACTTTTTCCCCATTCATTATGATGCTAGCTGTGTGTCTGTCATATATGGCTTTTATTATGTTGAGGTATGTTCCTTCTATACCCAGTTTTTTTCAGGGTTTTCATCATCAAAGGATGTTGAATTTTATCAAATGCCTTTTCAACACCAATTGAAATAATCACGTGGTTTTTATCTTTCATTCTGTTGATACGGTGTATCATGTTGTTTGATTTGCATATGTTGAATCGTCCTTGTATCCCTGGGAAAAATTACACATGGTCATGATGAATCATGTTTCTTATGTATTGTTAAATTTGGTTTACTAGTATTTTGTTGAGGATTTTTGCATCAATATTCATCAGAGATACTGACCTGTAGCTTCCTTGTTTTTAATATGTCTTTATTTGGTTTTGGTATCAGGATGATACTGACCTCATATAATGAGGTTGGAAGTATTCCCTCCTCCTGTGTTTTTCAAAATAATTTGAGTAGTATTGTTATTATTGGTTGTTCTTTAAATGTTTGGTATCAGTGAAGCCATGGGGTCCTGGGCTTTTCTTTACTGGGAGACTTATGACAGTTTTGATCTTGTTATTTGTTATGGTCTGCTCAGGTTTTAGAATTCTTCCTGGTTCAATCTAGTTAATTTTATGTATCTAGGAATTTACCCATTGCTTCTAGATTTTTCAATTTATTGGCATATCGTTGCTCATAGTAGCCACTAATGATCCTGAGAATTTCTGCAGTATCAGTTGTAAAGTCTCCTTTTCCTATTCTGATTATATTTATTTGGATCCTCTCTTTTTTATTAGTCTAGCTAAAGGTTTGTCAATTTTGTTTAAGTGTTTTAAAAATCCAAATTTTTGTTTCATTGATCTTTTACATTGTTTTCTTCATTTCAATTTTATTTATTTCTGTTCTGATCCTTATGATTTTTTTCTTCCACTAATTTTTGGTATGGTTTGCTATTGCCCTTTTAGTTCTTTAAATGCATCATTAGATTGTTTGTTTGAAGTTTTCCCACTTTTTTTGATGTAGACACATCTATAAACTTCCCTCTTAGTACTGCTTTTGCTGTATCCCATAGGTTTTATTATATTGTGTTTCAATTGTCATTTATTTCAATACACTTTTCAATTTCCTTCTTAATTTCTTTATTGGTCCATTGGTTATTCAGGAGCCTATTGTTTAAATTCCATGTATTTATATAGCTTCCAAAATTCCTTTTGTTTTTAATTTCTAGTTTTATTCCATTGTGGTCAGAGAAGATGTTTGATATTATTTCAAGTTTTTTGAATGTTTTAAGACTTGTTTTGTTACCTAACATATGGTCTATCCTTGAGAATGATCCAAGTGCTGAGGAAAAGAATGTGTACTCTACAGTTCTTGGATAGAATGTTCTGTAAATATCTATTAGATTTATTTGGTCTATAGTGCAGATTAAGTCCAATATTTCTTTGCTGATTTCGAGGGTCATCTTTGAAGCTGCCTTGCATAGTCACTAACATCATCTAAAGGCACGACACTCTGAATTTAGCCTGCTAGAAAATCATTGGTCTGGCTTGTCCTCAGGTGCTAGAGTACCTGTGCTATTGAATTCAGAAGAAACTCTTGTACTGAGATTGAGACACTAAATCTAATAATACAAGCTACATTACAATTTTACTTGGACCTCTATTTTCATTATTTGGGGGTACAGGTGGTTTTTGGTTACATGGATAAGTTCTTTAGAGGTGATTTCTGGAATTTTGGTGTACCTGTCACCTGAGTAGTGTACACAGTACCCAATATGTACTGTTTTGTCTCTCATATATATGTTATATATGTGAATACATATATCACATTTTCTTTACTCGTTGGTTGACAGGCACTTAGGTTGGTTCCATATTTTTGCAATTGTGAATTGTGCTGCTACAAACATGCATGGGCATGTGTCTTTTTCATATAATGACTTCTTTTCCTTTGGGTACATACCCCGTAGTGGGATTGCTAAATCAAAAGGTAGTTCTACTTTTAATTCTTTAAGGAATCTCCATACTGTTTTCCATAGTGGTTGTACTAGTTTACATTCCAACCAGCAGTGTAAAAGCATTCCCTATACACCACATCCATGCCAACATCTATTATTTTTTTTTAAATTATGACCATTGTTGCAGGAGTAAGATGGTACCTCAATGTGGTTTGATTTGCATTTCCCTGATAACTAGTCATGTTGACCATTTTTTCATGTTTGTTGGCTGTATATTCTCTTTTAAGAAATGTCTATTCATGTCCTTTGCCCACTTTTTGATGAGATTATTTGTTTTTCTCTTGCTCTAATTGAGTTCCTTGTCGATTCTGGATATTAGTCCTTTGACAGATGCATAGTTTGCTAATATTTTCTCCCACTCTGTGGGTTGTCTGTTTCCTCTGCTGATAATTTCCTTTGCTGTGCAGAAGCTTTTTACTTTAATTAGATTCCATTTATTTATTTTTGGTTTTTGTTGTATTTGCTTTGGGGGTCTTAGTCATGAATTATTTGCATAAGCCAATGTCTAGAAGAGTTTTTCCTATGTTATCTTCTACAATTTTTATGGTTTCAGGTCTTATATTTAAGTCTTTGATCCATCTTCAGTTGATCTTTGGATAAGGTGAGAGACGAGAATCCAGTTTCATTCTTCTACATGTGTCTTGCCAGTTTTTCCAGCACCATTTATTGAATAGGGTGTCCTTTCCCCAATTTATGTTTGTGTATGCTTTGTCAAAGATCAATTGGCTGTAAGTATTTGGTTCTATTTCTGGATTCTCTATTCTATTTAATTGGTCTATGTGCCTATTTTATATGAATACTATGCTGTTTTGGTAACTATAGCCTTGTAGTATAATTTGAAGTTGGATAATGTGATGCCTCCAAATTTGCTCTTTTTGCTTAGTATTGCTTTGGATATGCAGGCTCTTTTATGGTTCTATATAAATTTTAGGATTGTTTGTTATAGTTCTGTGAAAAATGATGATGGCATTTTAATGGAAATTGTACTGAATCTATAGATTGCTTTGGACAGTCTGGTCATTTTCACAATATTGATTCTACTCATCCATGAGCATGGGATGTGTTTCCATTTGTTTCTGTCATATATTATTTCTTTTAGCTGTGTTTTGTAGTTTTCCTTACACAGATTTTTCACCTGCCAGGGAGGCTTTTAAAACATGCTATAAAACTTCTTTTTTATAAAAAGAATAAAACTTCATTCTTTCCTTACCCTGTCATCATTTCTGTCTCATTATCCAAAAGACATCTCTTGACACAGCTCCCGGCAGACTTTCCTAAGTAATCTTGCCTGGCACAAGGAGGTCTTCTTGCCTGAGACCCAAGTCAGTTGTTTTAGGACACACATATGGGCAAATAATAGTAGGATATATGTGGAATTTGGAATAGACAAGGTTGATGACACCTTCTCCCTGCCTCAAGTAGGGGCAGGTACAACCACAGGCCTCTAAGCATGTATTATATATAATCAACACATGTGGAAACAGAGCTACATTCACTGGCAAAAAGAGTCAAATGGGGTGGGTTCTCCTTCAAACCAGTGCTTACTCCAGTATTTCCTGCTAATTGCTTTCAATATTATCAACTTTCTGGACTCTGGGCCTGCATGGATCTCCTTAACTCTTCTTTCCCATCTTAGTTGGGCTAATACGTATTGACCTCTGACCTGCTTAGACTAATAGTAGCTGCCTGACACTGCTTGCTGCCTTTTGTTAACTAAATTTGCCTATTAGCAAATTAAATTTGATTTTTCTTAACCAGTTCTTCCTCCAAAATACAACAGTTTGCTGATCCTACTTTGTCTAAGCAAACCACAAATCCTGGTTTCTCCTGTCCATCCTCTGTCCTGCTGCCACTAGTCCATATTGTAAAAATTACCCTCTTTCACTCTAAGGAAATTCACTGCCTCTATCAGGAAATCAGTGCCTTTGGGCACAGACCCCTTCACCCCTTCCCACAATCTTACCCAAACCTGTTCTGCCTAGGCTTTGTATGAAACAAACATGTTATTTCTAATTCTCTACATGTACCATCAGCTTTACGTGTTCCCTAGTTAGTGCCCTCAGTGCTCTCTCTCCACCTGACAAACTAATTCATGCTGAGCTATTGATCACTGGGAATATCTTGATGATTTACACTATACAAAAAAGTATCCCCACTTTAGTTACCAAAGATAAATATGCCAGTGCACGAAGTGAATTTCTGGCCCTCTGGCAATATAGTGGGAATTTTACTTGGGATATAAAGACATAATTGGAGTGTCCTTTAAGTCACTAAAGGTGGCCTTCTGCTTCACCTACACAAAGGGCCAACCCTTCGCATGACATCTAAGCTGAAACGAAGTTGTTCTATAAAAGCATTGTATCACATTAACCTGCTGACAGAGGTCTAAATATTTGGACATATCTTTGGAAACCCAGGAGTCTCTCTAAAAAGCGTTTGCTTTTTTAAAAAAATAAGTGGACAATATCTTAACAAATGGGAAAGTGCACAACTTTTCCTATTGCCCACACTAGTATCTTCTGACTGGTTTCTCCTTTAGACCTTTGAAAACATAATTATGGCCAGATTATCAAGTTCCTATGGAATTTAAGATTACCCAAACGAATCTTAAATATTCCATCATCTCCATGAAAAAATGGAAAGAAAACTCAAGTACCATTTTTATATAGCATTGTTTCCAAGGCATAGTGTGTTCCAAGTTACAAAAAATTGCTTGATAAATGAACTTTTGGAAGTCAACCCATTTGCAAGTTAGGAACTGCCTATGTTATGCAAGTGGCAGTTTCCCAGCTTTTTAAACACTTAGCTGGAGAAGATCTTGAGATTCTTTGCTAATCAGAAGAAATCTAAATCTTTTCCATGGTTATATTTATCTCTTCTTTCCAACATGTAGTGAGAGACATAGACCACCTTCTCCCATACTGGGTTATAAGTGTGCTTTGGTGCATTACAAAAATATCCTTGGTAAGTAAAGGCATTTTTGAGATGTCAAATTTTCTCTTGCCTTCCACATATTCACACTTTCCCAGGGTCCCCCTAAATAAATAAAATCTACCTGGAAACTTCAAACAAATGGCAATATTAATGGCATTCCCTTTCAAGCAAGGGGAAGAAACAAAACCAAAACCTAGATTAAAGGTTTAGTCAGAGACTATTCATGAGGATGTCAATACCACACAAATTAATCTCCATCTCCTGTATCGACACTTGCAGGAAAGAGACTGAATTTCTTAGCCTTGCTTACACGGCCCTTCACAATCAGGCCCTAGCTTAATTTTCTAGGCTCTCCTCTCTTTCTTCCTACACCAGTCAGATGTTCCCTTCATTGGTCCCTAAATATCAGTGCCTGTGTGTCTTTGCTTGCATCATCTCCCCTGCCTGATTGTATCAGACTGCTTCTCTTCACTAACAAGAGGAAACCTATTATATTGTAAGAAGAATGGTTTCTGGAGTCAGAAAAGCCTAGAGTTCAGATCCAGGCTCTGCCATTTAACAGTCATGTGCCTTTAGGCAATGTTGCTTACTTTTAAACCTCAATACCTTCACCTGAAAAGTGAAAATATTAATGTTGCCTACTTTGTAGAAATATTACAAGGGTTAAATGAAATAATGCATGTAAGGCACCTAGCCAATACTAGATTTCCAATAATTGGGGTTTATTATTCTTATGATGATCATCCTTTTTCATTTTCTAAGTCATAGCTCATAACTCAACTTCCATCACAGCCCATGAAGATAGATCCACTGTTTCTGAACTCTAATATTTATAGCATATATATCACATGTTTAGCACTTTAATATTGCTCATTTTATTTGTAGATAAAAATATTTTATGTTCCCAACTACACTGAAAGCTCATGTAGGGCTAGGACTATGTCAATCTCTGTATTCTCCCAGATAATCTTTGGTACAGAAGGAGAACTCTCAAAACATTTGTTGATTGTCTAGGATTATAGATGCAGAATCAGTAATCACTTATTCACGGTGATGACATAAGGATTGAAAGGTAACAAAATTATATAATAAATAATGTTGCTTGCAGCTATCATTTTATTGAACACTTACTATTATTAAATACAATATGTAATGAGTGCTTACTATATGGGAGACACTCTGCCAGACACTTGACAAATATTGGGGCATTTCATCATCACAGCAGCACAGTGAGGTAGGTATTACCAGCTTTATTTCACAGATGGGGAAACTGAGTCTCAGAGAGATTGTGTAAATTTTTCAGGGTCACATCATAAAGTGGAGGAGCCAAGATTCAAACCTAGATCATTTTACTCTGGATTTTGAGTTCTTAACCAACAAGTATATTAGGGACATAGAATGTCATAAGGACCTTGCAAATTGCCAAAGGTAAGGTCACTGTCGGTAACCAGACTTCACCTTTCTAAGATGGAAATGTGTACATATTAGGAAGATTTTCAGCATTCATTTTCGAAAAGCACAAGTAAATTCTAGACCAGACCATCCTTATACTCATCCAGTGCATGTAATTCCTGATCATTCTTGAATTGAGGATTTAATCTCTATGGGGGGAAAAAGGAGGGTGATCAAGGGGAGGCAGATAGATGGGCAGATGGCTGGGGGAGTGGATGGCCATGTGGGAGAGTACAAGGACTGTTGCCTGCTGTGTCACAGGAAGGCTCAATGTCCATCAAGGGAAGAAAACGATTGAGAAATGCTTAACAGTGCAACACACCAAATGGAATAAGAGCCTATTCATCCACTTGGAGCAAGAAAAAAGTAACAGTGCCCACTGCCTGTGTGGGTGTTTTTGGCCTTTTCCAGCAAGGTGTATGTTTAAAAAAAGATTAGTACAATAGGGCATGAACAGTCCTATTGAAAACAGCCGCCTGCATAGACTTGGCAGATTTGTACTGTGGAACAGTTCCGTCTGACATTTAAAATGTGGCAAAACTACTTAAATTCAATTTAAAAATAAATTTTCTATAGCCCCTTATTTTCTTCTTATAAGCATAAGTTCAATGAAGACAGCATCATGAGCTTTACATGATGCCCTTCAGAATAAATGCTTGCCAAAGACAAGAATATGTGGCACTAAGTGATGACAAGCTGATTAGGCTGCAATGATTCCCAGGCTCATACCCAAGAAGGCTGCTCCCTCAAGAAAGAAAAGTTTTAGGAGCAATTTGGATTGGGATTTAGAGCTGGGATGCAGCTCAAAACCACTGCAACCAAGTTCACAAAAGGAACATAAGATCTCTCTGGAAAAGGGTGATTCATTTTAATCAACAAATAGCAGAGTAAAGGGAACAATAAGTGACATTTTCTGTAGTGTCACTGAGAGACCAGTGATAGGGCTGCAATCTGATTTGTGAAAAGTAGTTGTATTTGGTAAGAAGGGTTGCAAAACTCAGGTTAAATAGGTTACATAGCATTGCTACCGGCTTATTCTTGTTCTGAAGGGTAAAGATTCAAAATGCTTCTTGAGGACCTGAATAGACAGACTTCTTTTTCTCCAGTGACATACTTGCTCAAAATCATCTGTCCACATCTTCCAATTTATTCTCTTGCTTTCTTCTTTAGGTCTTCTGCTTAAAATCATTGCCAGGAGCTAGAGAACATATGATCACTATATAATAAAAGCTTCCTTATTTTGAGCCTTTCAGAGGGAAATTCTGCCCTTCTTATCAAGCTTCTGCCTCTGTCTGTCCCATTAACAACACCTCCACAAGAGAAGGGGAGTTGGTACGCTTATCAAAGCCTGAAACACAGAATGTGAATGTTGAACACTAGGTATAGGTTTATTTCCAGAACCCATTCATGACGCTCTCTCATTTGTACTTCTATAAAGGATCTCTATCATTGGTGCAGACTCAGTCATCCTCTACTTCCATACCTTCTTCCACTTACTTTCTCCCCTCAGGAACAAACCTGGCATTCTTTTTGTCTTCTCTATGTGTCAGTCTATGTAGCTGGTTGGATCAATGGACAGCGGGCCCTTCTTGAGATTTGGCTTCCTCCCTTCTCTCCCAGCTACCTTCTGTCCCAAACAGCCACACCTGAGTACACAGGTTCCAAGATTAGGAGTGTAGATATGAGTAAAGCCTCCATTAAGCCTCCAACTCAGTTTTCTTCAAAAACCCTATGTTGTTTATTATTGAGTACTGGCTCAGCTATTAAGTATTAATTAGATTATCATTTTGTTATTGTACACATAGCTTCCTTGACACGGAACCCTGCAAGAAGGAAGTCACTGAGAAGGTGGGAACAAAAAGCTTCAATGACTGGTGTCTTCATTAGGACACAGACACAGATGCACACAGAAGGAAGATGGCCATGTCAAGATGGAGGCAGAGATTGGAGTGATGCAGCCACAAATCAATAGACACCAAGGATTGCCAGCACCCACCAGAAACTAGATAGAACATAATGAAACAGACCCTCCCTCAGAGCCCCCAGCCCCCAGAAATAGACAATTCTGAGGACATCTTGATTTCAGACTTCCATCCTCCTGTACTGTGAAATAATTGATTTCTGTTGTTTTGAGCCATCCAGCTTATAGTACTTTGTACAGCAGCCCTAAGGAAACCAATACAGCATTCACAATGTGAAAGTTGTACATTTCTCAGGCAATGTAATGAGTTCCATTTCAGACATGTTGAATCTGAAATGAAGTGATGTCCTGAAAGCGCCTGGACCTGGGTTACTGAAGAAAGGGTGCAAAGGTCGAGGTGAGGAGGCAGACACTGGAACTTGTCAGAGGAGAGATGGGGACTTAGAAAAACTTAGATGTGAATAGAATTAGATACATAGGGTAAAAATTGTAAAGCATGGGATGATCATCTGAAGGTTTGGGTGTTTTCTTTTAAATAGCATGGTCTATAATACCATTCTGAGCTGATACAAACCCTACCTATGACTCGCGTTCTGAAATTAGAAATATATCTTGTCTCAATTACTAAAATAGACCCCTATATTTCCCTTTTGCCTCCATTTTCACCTTTCTCTTATCCATCCTTCTCGGTATAGCTAGAGTAAACTTCCTAATTAGAAAATCCTTTTATGTTACTCTTTCCTTAAAATGATTTATTTATCCATTTATCCTCAGCATGATTTCTAAAACTCTTGCTAATATGACCCTGGTCAATTTTAAATGAGTGTCTCTCAAAATTTGTGTTGACAAGAATCACTTGTCATGTTTGTCCTATCCCAGCAATAGATTCAGTAAGTCTGAGATGCCTGGAACCTATAATATCTGAAACATGTTCACAGACTCATAAAATTTTAAAAGCTGAAATAAGCCTTAAAGATAATCTAAGTTCCAGCTGGGCACTGTGGTGTGTGCCTGTAGTCCCAGCTACTCAGGAGCCTGAGGTGGGGGGATCACTTGAGCCCAGGAATTTGAGGCCAGCCTGGGAAACAGTAAGACACCATCTCAAAAAACAAACAAACAAACAAACAAAACACCTTTCACACTCTATGTAGACATCCCCTCCATAGATTGTCTCACAGATAAGTCACCAGCCTCTGCATCTGATCTCACAGTTGAAAGGCTCTAAAAAGTCCAAATTTCATCCGATAAGAGGAACATCCAGGGATGGTGACAAGAGCACTGGGTCTAGTCAGAATTTAGGTGCTTTGTCATCTTGAGCAAATCACTTGATCTATCTGAGATTCAGTATACTATTCTGTAGAAAGGCAGGAACGTGGAAGGCAGCATAGTGTAATAGTTAAAAGTATGAACTAGAGCCCAAATTGACAGGATTCAAATCAAACCTTGGCTCTGCTAGTTACTAGATGTGTGATCTTGGGCATGTTACTTAACCTTTCCATGCCTCAGGTTAGTCATCTGAAGGTGCACCTGATAATAAGAATAACTAACTGATGGTGAAATGCAAATGAGTCTATTTATGCAATGTGCTTGACACATAGTAAGTACAATGTATCCGCTATTAATATCTTCTGTTAAATTGGGGTAAAATACCTGCTGTAACTACCTAATAGAGTTGGTATAACAATAAAAATCACATAACATGATGTATGATAATGCGCTTAATATAAAGTACCATATAAACATTATCAGATTTAGTTGAAATCTGTTAGTTCTAAATCTAACCTCAGAATGCCCAGACTAAATTTTGTACTTTTTCTACATATCTGAAGACAGTTTATTTTGTACCATCAGGCTTAGCAACTTCAGTGTTTTCAACAATTTCTTATATTACATAGCTATGGCCTCTTAATTATCTTAGTCATATTTTTATAGATGTGTTTTCATTCATTCTAGTTTTAAATTTATCAAACATTTCATGGACACCAATCACATTTTAGGCACTATGCTACGCTCTGGTGATATAACCATGAATAAAACACAGTTCCTGTCTTCAAAAAAATGTCCAGTGGTCAAAACCCTTCTTAAAAGAATAACATCAGCAACGAATGTTACAAAAAGGAAACTGTCTGGTCCAATGCACTTCTCCTGTTCTGTTAATACATTTTTATGTATATAGCCCAAGGCTTCATTAGCATGGTTGATCAGTGTTGATTCATATTGGCCATATAACCTTTTTATATATAAGTCCTAGGTTATAACCCTCTAAGTCTTATAGATAAAAACTTCTATTAAACCAGATTGTCCACACCCTGCATTTGTTGATTTAAAACCTGACAGCTAGAACTTGAAATTTACACCTATTAAATGCCCAGTTATTATTTCACCCCATTTTTCTAGAAGGAAACAAGTTTTTAAGATCTACAGAGTTGATAGGCATTTTATCTACATTTTTACCCAATTAATTGATTAAAATGATGAAGAGAATATGATTAGAAACTTCCATTCTGATTGCCATAAATTCACTAATTAGTATGTTTGGACTGGAGTTATTCAATTAGTTAAGGAACCACATAACACTGTCACCATACAGCTCACATTCCAGGCACTCAAATGATAACAGCAAACGTTTATTGAGCAATTACTAGATTTTGCTCTAAAGTCCTTAAACATTGTTCCAAATATTTTGCGTGTATAAACACATTTTACCTTCACAAGATTCATAAGAAATAGGTACTACATGGGTTTTGATTTTATAGATCACACAACTGAGACACTAATAGATGAGCTCAATTGCCTGAGCTCTCACAACTAGTAAGTGATAGAGCTACGGGTTCAAATTCACAAGTCTAGTGCTACAGTCCACAAGCAATCACTATGATATGGGTTTATTTGTTATTGACCTAATGAAATGGGATTAATTTGTCATAATCTTTGGTGAAGCCATACTGGTTCCTGGTGACTAACACTGCCGTTTCTTAGTACTTGCAACCTATTTCTTTATGAATTGTGTAGACTATTCCATTAAGGATTGATGTGAAGCTCACTAGTCTATCATTTCTAGAATTTTATCCCTTCCTTTTTAAAAAATAAATTATGAGTACTTTTGTAATTGCATTCAGCCAGAGACCCCTCTAATTGGATTAATACGGTGTTTTCTGACCTATAACTAAGAAGGCTGCTTGCATATTATAATTTAAAGTCAACTTTCCAAATTCCACTAAATATTTAATGAGTGTCCTTGACAGAAAGGCAGAAAATCTAACTAAAATCTCAAAAATGGCTCTTTAAACTCATTCACTGAGAAAGAAAATGAAACAGAAGACAAGAAAGTTTATATTCCAAGCAGAAACTTGTAATTATCACATTGGACCACGCATCTGTCTAGCCACCTTCTGTTCACAAGATGAAATTCAAACTGTTGATGTGCTGGCTTGCTATTCCTGTTAGTCTAGTTTCCTCCTGTGTGCCTGCAGGTAGGAATGCTCTGCATTGCTATTTTATTTCACTGACATTTTGAGAAAGTAGAATGACCCTTCTGTTTTTATCACCCTGTCCCTAATAGGATCTCTTACCAGATTGCCCCCAGAAAAAGCTATTTATTGTTATTTCCTTTTATTGTTTTCTTTTTTGTCTTTCTGCTAACTTTCCATGGAGAAAGTTTATGTGAGCATTTGATTGGGGTGGGGGCGGGTGGGAGAGTGAGAAGAATAAATTGCTGGCTTTGATTCTTGGCTATGAACTGCAGCAGATTTTTGGCCAAAATTGTTCATTTCTATCGATTTAATGAGAATTCTTAACCCCAAAAGTTGAAAAAGAAAATCCTAAAAAATTTAGATTATGATTTTCTGACTTTTGTACTATAGACCATGAGTTTAGAATTTTTTTTAAGTGTGTTTAAGGAGGAAGTGACTGTATACTCAACTAAGTTTTGAGAAATTTTTACATGATATTTTCTATGTAAGTAAACTTTTACAATTTCAGTCAATTTTAATTATTATTAAATATTTCCTATAATTTTAATTATAAATAACTTCAATAATTACAATTATTTACAATTTCAATTATTTATAATAAATATTGAGTTAATGTTTATTGAGCACTCACTGTGTTCAGGAACTATTGTAAGTTCTGGGAATAAAATGGTGAGGTGAATAGGGCAAATATGGTTCCTGCCCTCATGGACATAACATCCTACCTAATTGGGAACATAGAAAATACACAAGTCAATTAATACATAAATGAGATAATCATATAATAATAAATGCTTTGAATTCAATAAAACAGGGGGATGAGATTGAGTATGGCAGGAGAATGAGTTGGAAGCACTTTAGATAGAATCATTAGCGAAGGGATCTCCAAGAAGCTGATACTGACCTGAAACCTAGACTGTTACAACTGGAATAGCAAGGAGAAGAATGGGCATGGAGAACAATGAATACTGGAAATGCCCTCAGGCAGGAAACAGTTTAGTGTCATCAAGGAATAACAAGAGAGTCCATACAGCTGAAGCAGGGTCATATAAGGGGAAGAATGATGCCAAATGATGCTTATGTAGGACCTAGTATCCCTGATAGAGATTGAGCCATTTTCAGCAGGAAAGTGACTTAATTCAATTTACATCGAGATTTGAGAAGTACTATCTTAGAGAAATCTGCTTAGCATTTTAAATCCAGTAGTTCCCAAGCATAATTGGTCACTAGAGACTTTCATCCCTATAGAACACATTTTAGCATCTTGCATACTAGCATCCCATAGCTCACCATTTTAGGAAATACTTGTTGAGATAAATTTATGAATGAAATATCCATTTTGCAGTAATATGAGATGTTTGAGAATGCGTGGAAAATACAGATGAATACAGGGAGACAGATGAAGTATACAAATACAGACCTTTTTGCCCTAGTTTTAGACAGGTTACTGAATATATCACAGGGTACTGAATATTTCATAGGGTTGGGCTGGGTTTTGAGAGGAGGAAGTTTTATATCCTTATAAAATAACCACATTTTCTCATCTCAAACGCTTCTACTACTTGTTTTCAAGAAGACTTCTATTTTACCTAGTCTCCTCCCAAATATTTGCTCATAGAAAGTCCTGGAGGAAAAACAGCTTGACCAAGACTTATGTTTGTGTGGTCTGCTTTAAGAAACCAATCAGTAATACACTTATTTATTGCAATATGAATCTTTCAGAAGAGAAAAGGAAGATAGGGAAGTGAGTAAGAAGAGATAGCTGAGTACTAGGTGAGAGAAAGGGAATATTCAAGTTGAATTTATGGAGCTCCCATCCATGCATACCAGGATCGTTCCATAAGCCATGTCATCTGCTCCTTGTGAGATATCAGAAAGATAAAGACAAGATGAACTTGAGGGAAAGAGTGAGAAATTGATGGGAAACAATCTAGTTGAGCAGTTAATAGCATAAGCTTTGAAATCAGGCTCAGGTTCCAGACCCAGCTCTGCCACTTCCTAGCTTAAGACAAGTTAATTAGTTCTGTGTTGTCCAGTGGAACTTTCTGCAATAATGAAAATATCCTTTATCTGAGCTGTCCAGTAGCTTAGCCACCAGCCACATGGGGCTATTGGGCACTTGGAGTATGGCTAGTGCAACTTTGGAGTTGAAATTTTAATTAGCTTACATTTAAATTTAAAGAGCCACATGTGGCTACTAATTACCAAGTTGGGTGATGCAGCTGTAGGTGTTTGGAATTCTGGGACTGATGTGAAGAGAAAATATTTGAAATACCTCTGGATTCAGTAGGGGGAAAAGCAAAGAGATAAAAAAGAGGGAAAATTTTAAAGGTGAGACAAAGAAAAGGAATGAAACTTCCAAAATAACTGAGATAAGAATGTAAGAAATACTATTCTTAGTTCTATCATCCAGCCAAATAGAAACCTTATAAGAGAATAAGATGATTGTCACCTATGGCATCCCTTTAAGAAGGTGAATGGTAAGACCCACCATATATGTACCTTTCCCTTATGTCTAGCACCCAAAAGTCTCTCTCAGCCCTTCTCAACATTTTTTCTATTTTCAGCCTGCATCACTTCCTAAGGTAACCAGTTCCATATGTTTACCACCTGCTGGATAAAGTGATATTTTTATTTTATTGCATTCAAACTACCACCTCTAGCTCCAAGTAATAGTACTTTTCTTTGATGAGTTCCATTTGCTTTAAAGATATACCGAAATAACCCAATGACAAACGAACATTCCAATTCTTCTCCTGAAGTCTTGGCTAATATAACTGCATTTGGTCCTCAGAGGACTCAGAGTCAGATGGAATATTCTGCGGTCTCGTAGTTTGTTCTAGCCTGCCTTGGCACTTGAAATCCCTTTGGTTAAGGTATTCTATTGGGTAAAGGCTTTGTTTTTAGTTACCCATTAAAATACAAGTGTGCCAGAACTGTAGTCAAAAGCAATCACATAACACCTTGACTTACTGTTTTCCTACATTGGATTCTGAGGACCTGGGACCATGTCAGTTTGGATTTGGAAAGATTATATAGAGAAAGGTCTCAATCATGGAGGATCTGCTGCCCACGGCAAAGTATCACAAAGTGAATCAGTACAACAGTCCTGTGCATTTGTAGAGGAAACAAGAAAAAAAAGACTTGAATAACGACATTAAACAATACCAGTTTCAAAATTTAAATTTGTTTCTCCTTCACTGTGGGACTTTTTTTGTTGCTTCATTGTCTCACAATGGAAGGTCCAAGATAGAGGATGCAGAATGACAACATGAAGCTGTTCTAACTCCCTTCATAATCAACTGATTGAAAAGATTGGTAATAAACAATGAAAACTTTTTCATTGGACTGATTCTCTTACTGAGGACTTTATTTGGCCTTTAAGTATTTTCTAGCCAACCTTGTTTATATGGATATTTTAATTGTCTCTGTGAAGCCTTCAGTTTGGCTTCTTTGACTACATCCTCCCTGAATCTGTCAGTAATATAACAATGCATCATTTAGTCCCAGTCCTACATCTTGTTAATGACACTAGTCTAGTACAAACTGAGTTCAAAGATAAGTATTCATGTAATTACACTGCTTATAGAACACTATGTTCTTCATTAAATTTAACAAATAGTTCTTGAGCATCTGCTATGTAGGGCTATAGAGGACATGAGCATAAATTTAAAAAGTAACCCCTGCCTTCAAGAAACATATTATGTGGAATATTGTGTCCCTCTACTATACATTATTCAATATTTATTTTATTTATTTATTGTATTATTAGTATTTACTATGTCAGAAACTGTCCTAGGAATTGAGTAGGTGGCAAACAAGACAAGCACATTCTCTGCCCTCAGAAAGCTTTGTATCTCACCGATGTTTGTGATTTATTTTGGTGTGAGGTTCAGCTCATCTTAGTTTACCCAGCGTGAAAGTCATTTATTTGGGCATCCATTTTATGTCTCCCTTAGGAGAGGCATCAATGGAGAAGAGGATATTTAATATAAGGTTGGAAGGATTTCATAAAACAAGAATAAAAAGAAGACATTTGAGTCAGTAGAAACCAGCATGACTACAGTGATGGATGTATCCAAGATATACAAATAGTCAAGTCTGGAAGGATAGTAGAGTTCATGAAGTGAATTTTAAAAAAATAAAGCTGGAAATTCAATTGATAGAATATTAAAGAAAGCCTTGAATGCTAGGGTAAGAATTCAATTCTTCATTCACTAGACAGGGTTCAATTACATGTTTAATATGTTTAGAATTTTTGAGCAAAGAAATGATATGAGCAAATACAAACTTTCAGTAGATTAATCTGACATCTTGTGTGTTGGATGGCTAGGAAATTAGAAAAACAGAAGGAAGGGAGATGAATTAGAAGGCTTTTTACAGGGAGAGTGTCAGTGGGCATGGAAAGAAGTAGATAGGTCCAACAATAAAATCTACATGACTTGGAAACTCACAAATTTTATGTAGAAAAAATCAGAGGATGACAAAGGTGGGCTGGAAGAAAGAATCATATCTTGCACATTAGTTATAAATAAAAAAGTAAATAAAGTTTATTTCAATTTCTGAGGGTTCCCTAGAGATCCTCTCATTTGAGAAATGGCATAGCAATATTAAAAAGAAATGAGGAGTTTATATAATCCATATATCTAAGGGTATGACTATGTTCAATTCAACACATGCTTTATTGAAACTCTATTATGCCCTAAGCACCCTTCAAGGCACTGGGGGTAAAATGGTGAAGGAAAATAGGCATGGCTCCTGCCTTTAAAATGTTATAGTCTTCTATGTCTCAAAGAACTAAAAGTAGAACTACCATTAGACCTGGCAATCCCACTACTGGGTATCTGCCCAAAGGAAAAGAAGTCATTAAATGAAAAAGACACCTGAATTCATGTGTTCATCACAGCACCATTCACAATAGCAAAGTCATGGAATCAACCTAAGCATACATCAATGGTTGATTGGATAAAGATAATGTGGTATATATTCACTATGGAATACTATCCAGCAGCCATAATGAATAATGAAATCATGTCCTTTCCTACAACATGGATGGAGCTGGAGGCCAATATCCTAAGTGAACAAATTCAGAAACAGACAATAAAATATTGCATATTCTCACTTTTAAGAAGGAACTAAACAATGGATACTCATGGACTAATGATGGAAACGATAGACACTGGGGACTCCAAAAGTAGAGAGGGTTGAAAAATTACCTTAGGTACAATACTCAATATTTGAGTGGTGAGTACACTAGAAGCCCAGTCTCCACAATTATGCAATGTACCCTTATAACAAACATGCACATATACCCTCTGAATCTAAAATTTAAAAAAAAATAAGAGAACAATAACAAAAATCTGGGGTACTGAATGTTTGTAGATAGAAATTTACGCCTAGCTCAAAACTACCACACAAAGAACTTCTCCCCTTAGTACTTACCGGTAAGCAAAAATAAGCATAAACCAAAACAAAAAGTTTACTCTTCCGAATAAAATAGCTAGATAATAATCTGATAGTAATTAATTTAAAACATATTTCATGAGCATATACTCTATGTTAGAGTCTGTCCTAGGTGCTATAACACGACAATGAGCAAAACAGCTAAAAAAATCCTTATATTCTAGAAGAGTAGATTGACTCCCCAAAAGTAAACAAATAGAATAATTTCATAGAATAATTGTCACGAAAAATGGAACTAGGTAACAGAATAAAGTGGCTGGGGTGATGTGGTTTACTTTTGATAGGGTGTCCAGGAAAGGGCTTCTTGAGGAGGGAGCGAATCACACAAAATACCTAAAGAAAAGGTCCACCAAGCAAAAGGAAAAGCAAGTATGAAGGTCCTCCAAAAGAAAAGAACATGGCAAGTTAAAAGGACAGAAAAAAGCCAGTATGTCTGGAATAGAACAAGCAAGAAGAAGAGAGGTAGGAGATAGAGAAGTAGACAAAGACAGGCTATGGAGGGTTCTGTAGGTCATGGTAAGGAGTTTGGCTTCACTCTCAGTATATCAAAGAGTTTTTAAAATAACATGATTTAATTTACATTTTTTAAAGGATAGCTCTGGTTGCTGTGCTGAGAATAGACCCTAGAGGTGCAAGAGTAAAGGGAGATCTCTTAGGAGGCTATAAATACAATATATCTCTTGAATTTTTATGGAAAAACACAGTGTTTCTACCTTGAAGAAAAAAAGAGAACCTATAGTATAAAAACTGTCCAATCACTTGTCGATTTTTGTTCCAATATAGAACAATAAAATTATACTTCATAGTAAATGGTAAGAAATTATACCGAATTTTGGCTATTTAGGCAATTTCTTCATTCATTCATGCAACAAATGTTTATGCAGTGGCTCCCAAGTGCTATGCAATGTGCTAGACCCTGGGGATACAATTGCAACCAAAACAGAAATATTCCCTTCCCTCAAAGAGTTTTTAATATTGAGTGGAAGACAGACATTTATGAAATATGCACATACATAATCACAAGCCATGATAAATGCTATATAGGGAAAATGGGCTGCTCTACAATGATTATCTATCATATAAATGTTTTGCAATGAATATATGGTCATCTGCAGTGACATTAAGATTGTGACACAAGTGAAAAGGGAAAACCCACATAGGAAATATCTTAACCCAGATTTCCAGTGTATTATTAGGCAACCCTTGTTGTCTAATGCACTCCCAATTATAACTGCACTCTCAATATCAGGGAAAGAATGAAATGTTACTGACTACATTAAAAAAGGCAGGAGATCCAAAAAGCAAATACAACAATCCCATGGAGAATCTGTTTGGTACATGGCATAGGGCTGGATGGGTCTTGGAGGGGAACTCCAATAAAGTAAGGACTCTATCCTAAAGAAATTATAGTATCACCCCCTCAAAAAAAGAGGCCTTTCCTGATTATCTCCATTATTCCAAGTCTAGGGATCCAAGACATCCTTCTCTGGAATCCCATGGCACCTGTTCATCTCTCTATGACTCAGGGACTCTAGGACACTGCTTTTTTTTTTGACAGAGCCTTGCTCTGTTGCCCAGGCTGGAATGAAGTGGCACAATCTCAGCTCACTACAATCTCTGCCTCCCAGGTTGAAGCGATTCTCATGCCTCAGCCTCCCGAGTAGCTGGGATTACAGGCACATACCACCGCACCCGGCTGATTTTTGTATTTTTTTTTTTTTTTTTTTTTAGTAGTAGAGACGGGATTTCACCATGTTGGCCAGGCTGATCTCGAACTCCTGACCTCAGTTGATCTGCCTGCCTCAACCTTCCAAAGTGCTGGGAGGTGAGCCACCTCGCCCAGCCTGGTCATTGCTTTTTACCTCATCTTCCTTCTCTGACTAGACAACAAGCCGCACAAGGCCAGTGACATTGACCAGCTTGGTCACTGAAGAATCTCCACATTTCAAATAAAAATGGCACATGATGGGCACTCAATAAAAGTTTGATGAATTAACAATACAAGGTAAAAAGTAATAAACACTATGAGTGACATAAAGATAAGCTGCTATGCTCATTTATGGCAGAGAGAGGGTACTTCAAACTGAGATGAATCAGAGAAAGGTTAGGAGACGATTACCTTTGTGCTGGTCTATGAAGGTCAGACAAGATTGTATGTGGGCGTGACGGAAGACATGCCAAGTGAAGTGAATAGTGTGGAAAAAGGGGAAATGGAAAAATGCCAGGCATGCTTGTTAAAATAAAAGGACCACAGTGTGATTAGACAAAAGAAAATGAGAGGAAGTAATGGGAGGTGAAGTTGAAAATGTAGGTTAAGACTAAAGTGTGAAGGGCCTCGACTGTCAGATTCAGGGGTTTGATCATCTGACACCTGGTCCAATGCACTACAACATACAGGATTTGAAATCCAAAGATCTGTTTTCTAGTCTTAGATCTGCCATTTGTCAGCTATGTAACTTAAGGAAAACTATTAAACTCTGGTTGTTTGAGACTCTGAATCATTGGTACAATATACAAAAATTATGTCTGTCAAATTTGAGGTCCACATATGACATTCAAGAGGAGATTCCTGTAAATATTAGTGATATTTTGGAAATTTAAAAGAAATGGAGATGGGTTAGAAATAGTAATTTGGGAGTCATAAACACAGGACAGGTAGTTGAACCCACACTTTTTGAGAAAGAGTATTCAAAGTCAATATCTGGAAAAGGAATTTGTTCAAAAATGATTTGGATCAGTTTAGATTCATTCATTTCAATATATTTGAAGAACAAATAAAATCAGGCTGTCCTTTCACTATTAGCTTTCTCTTCCAGGATACTCTTGTATCCATGGAGAAACCAGCTCGCCACACCAATTTCAGACATATGCAACCTTTTTTTTTTTAGCCACTCAAATCTGTACTTCCTCCCATCACAGAAGACAAACATCTCTATTGAGATTGTTCACCAGATTATATACACAATTTTTATTTTTATCACTGTCATCTACAGTTAATTCATGCTTTTTGAATTCTATTGCAAATTATTCAAATCTCAAAAAACTTCTTAAAAATACTCTCAGAGTAATAGCTTTTCCCCATAAATCCATTTATATTGGGGAATTCTTCTAATCAGAAGTAGTGAATAAAGTTGGGCTTCTGAGACCCTCAACCCTCACCATATGCTCTAAATTCTTAGGGAGATCATGGCATATAAGGTTAAAGAGTTACTGATATGGTTTGGCTGTGTCCTGACCCAAACCTCATCTTGAACTGTAGTTCCCATAATCCCCATATGTCATGGGAGGGACCCGCTGGGAGGTAATTGAATCATAAGAGTGGTTACCTCCATGCTGCTCTCATGATAGTGAGTGAGTTTTCACGAGATCTGATGGTTTTATAAGGGGTTTTTTCTCCCACTTCACTCTGCACTTCTGCCTGCCACCATGTGAAGAAGGACATGTTTGCTTCGCCTTCTGCCATGATTGTAAGTTTCCTGAGGCCTCCTCAGCCATGCTGACCTGTGAGTCAATTAAACCTCTTTCCTTTATAAATTACCCAATCTCAGTATGTCTTTACTAGCAGTGTGAAAAAGGACTAATACAGTAATTTGGTACCGGTAGAGTGGGGTGCTGCTATAAGGATATCGGAAAATGTGGAGGAAACTTCGGAACTGTGTAACAGGCAGAGGTTGGAACTGCTTGCAGGGTTTGAAAGACGACAGGAAAATAAGGGAAAGTTTGGAACTTCCTACAGACGTGGAGGGCTCAGAAGACAGGAATATGTTGGGAAGTTCAGAACTTCTTAGAGACTTGTTGAATGGCTTTGACCAAAATGTTAATAGTGATATAGATAATAAAGTCCAGGCTGAGGTGGTCTCAGATGGAGATGAGGAACTTGTTTGGAACTGGAGCAAAGGTGATACATGCTATGTTTTAGCAAAGAGACTGGCGGCATTTTGCCCCAGCCCTAGAGATCTGTCAAACTTTGAACTTGAGAGAGATTATTTAGGGTATCTGGCAAAAGAAATTTGTAAGTGGCAAGGTGTTCAAGAGGAAGTTGAGCATAAGAGTTTGGAAATTTTGCAGCCTGACAAGCAATAGAAAAGAAAACCCCATTTTTCTGGGGACAAATTCAAGCCTGCTGCAGAAATTTTCATAAGTAACAAGGAACTGAATGTTAATGACCAAGACAATGGGAAAAATGTCTCCAGGGCATGCCAGAGACCTTCATAGCAGCCCCTCTCATCACAGGTCCAGAGGCCTAGGAGGAAAAAATGTTTTCCTGGGCCAGGCCCAGGGCCCCCCTGCTGTGTGCAGGCTAGGGACTTGGTGTGGGGCATCCCGCCAAGTTCAATCTCATCTTGAACTGTAGTTTCCATAATCCTCACATGTTGTGGGAGGGACCCTGTGGGAGGTAATTGAATCATGGGAGTGGTTACTTCCATGCTGTTCTTGTGATAGTGAGTTCTCACGAGATCTGATGTTTTCATTAGGGGCTTTTCCCCCGCTTCACTCTGCCACCATGTGAAGAAGGATGTGTTTGCTTACCCTTCCACCATGATTGTAAGTTTCCTGAGCCCTCCCCAGCCCTGTGGAACTATGAGTCAATTAAACCTCATTCCTTTATAAATTACTCAGTCTTGGGTACGTCTTTATTAGCAGCATGACAACAGACTAATACAGTTACCTTCAAGTCATCTAGTTCATCTTTCTTCTTCTTGCGATGGGTAGGTGGGTACCAAATAATACTTTGCAGACACTGTGTGAACCTCAACCCCATTGACTGTGATTCTGATTCTATGTTGAACAATTGCTAGCTTCTTTTACTTAGGGGCTAAATTTTATCTCTATGCTTTGAGCTTTATCGTGGAGACCTGCTACAAACCTGAATGATTTTTCAAACTATGGCCCTGGCTCCTGCATGACTTGAGGTATTACTAACACCTACACTACTGCTAAGCACAACCCATGAGATCATCCTTGGACATTAATGAGGACCACCAATGGAGCCAAACCAGATAACTATTTTTTTCACCAAACCAGATAACTTTGGACCTCTAGCCCCCTCCCACAGATCATAGTACTACAGATGGAACAGTCATCTTAGACTTTGGCATTGTTCATCTCATGTTTTTTCTCTTTCCCCACTGGTTTGAGCTGCTGAAGTACCATGCACATCTAGCAATTGAGCCACTGGAAATTTGGCAACAAATGTATGGATGGCTTAGTGAAAATTTATTCCCCACTATTGGAAGAACAATACAAAGCATATGCCACCAGTATTTTCCACAGTGATGAGACTAAGCCAAAATGCATTTTAATTGAAAAGTTAGTAGTGTATCAGTAATATCAACTTCATATGGCAGCCTGCAATGAGCTACTCCAGCTCCCACACACATACACAGGAACTTGAAAATGAAGGCAACGAGGTTGCTTTCAGAATTATGAAGAAATCAATACATAATAAATGAGAATAAGAATAAGCAAAGTCGTTTTCAAGAAACAAATTTTTTGTAGGCCAGCAGAATTAGACTTTTAACCTGATTAACTGTATTAATATATCCACAGGAAGAATGTATCTATGAGAAGGGGAAATTGGGCAAACAGACATGGGAAAAATGATAGTCAACAAACAAATATTGCCTTTTGGTGATGCCCATCCAAGCACTGTCTAGGGAAAAATACCTTAGCCAAAGGATTTTGCATTCTGATTCCATTAATAAGACCATTCATCTCTATTGTGAAAATGACTATAGGAAGTTTGAGAGAATGGATATCAAGTGTGCTATTCCCATTGGCAAGACCTCCCTTTATTTGAGATGTGTCAGTCTATCTTAGTTTTAAATAATTAAATATTCATTTCATCTAGACTCATCTTAACCTGATGCAAACCTTATCAAGCATCACGGTTAAGTGACTTGCTTAAGGTCATACAATTTTGACTTGGCTTCTCATACTTGTCTGTCTAGAAAGAGAGATGTGTTGGTCCAAAAGACTTTATACATTCCAGTTCCTGTAAAATTTATGTGTCATTGTGATTTAACACACTGGTACCCTGATTATTATTTGGCTTCCCTTGCAGGTTACCCTAATAGCAGAGAATTTCTGGTCATGCCAAAACAAGCATTTTTTTTCTGTGTGACAATTATGTTCATCATTCATTAACACTGAAATTCTAGTTCTAGACATTAGTTTTGTGAGAATAGTTAGTATGCATTTTCCTATTCTGATGGGTCCATTCTCAATGTGTTAACAATACCAGATGTCTAAGCAAACAGACTAAAGGCTAGGTCTGAAACTAATGTACAAGAGCCAGTATACTAAACGTTACCCTGTGAGATTATTTTAGGAAACAGTCAAATGACAAAGTACCAGCCATCTCCAATGTCATTTGTGATTACTGGCAAACATCTTTTACATCACTACAACTATTTATATTATTATTTGTCATAGTTTAAATACATGCATAAAGCCCTATGTCAGGAATCTTACATAAATTATTTATAATATTTAAGTAATTACATTATGTACCTATTCCAATTCTCCCAATGCACAAATGAGAAAACTGAGGCTCAGAGAGGTTAAGTAATTTACCTCTGATCACCCAGAAGGTAAATGAAAGAGCCTGAATTTGATCACTACTCTCTAACTCTAAAATTCATACCTTTCCAAAACTATTACAGTTGTTTTATGTCATCAATGCCTCTTTACATTTACTTACATATATTTGTTTACTCAAATATCTGTTTTGTATCTTATGGCTTCCTTTGTAATACAATTTCTTTCTTCCTGAAATAGACCCTTTAGTAGTTCTTTCAGCGAGAGTCTTGTAGAGGTAAACTCCAAGTTGCTGTCTATTCGAAACTGCCTTTGTTTTATCCCCACTATTTGGGAAGCATTTATTCCCAAATATTGGGTTTATTCATTATTTGTATTAGTATTAGGTACAGCTGTGAGATATAAAATCGTGTAAACAAAATATAAGTGTATTTTTCTCTTACTTTAATGTAAGAAATAAAGGGCCAGTATGGTGGCTCCATGATCATCAATAACCCAGATACCAGATCTATCTTGTTGCTATATAATTTTCAGCTTTATCCTTCTCCCTCATAATTTAAAATGTCTACTACAGCTCCTGCCATAACAAAGAGTTTGACAACCTTCTTTCCCTATTCCTGCTTGCTTGACTTTGGAAATGACATCAGAATTTCTCACACAGAACATCTGGCAACAAATGCCAACACGTTTGTGGTATAGATTTTACTTTTATACTTCTGCATACCGTTTAAATTCATACTTCAAAATCATATGAGGGCAGGCCCATGATTACGAACTCTCAGGAGAAACATATTTTCTCTGCCAAGAGCTCAGGGTGAGATGGACAAACTACTTTGCCATCTTCTTCTGTGAAGGAAAAAAGTGTTCTGAGTACATTTTTTCACTGCACGTAAAGCACTTTCAGAGACCCAGTTTTATATGGAGGTCTTACATGGAGTCTTAACTCCGATATCATTCATGAGTGTTAAAATCCAAGCCTTGGTTACAAATATCTGAACTTCCAACATACCCAGGAAAACCACTTTATCTCATAGGTACCACTCTGATTCATAGTTTCCCTTTAGCTTTTGGTCGCCGGAAATGTCCTTTCTGTCTTGAAAACTCAATTATTCCTTGAAAACTCTGTGTGTTCTATTCACCAGAATGGAAACTGCACAGGTTCAGGCATTTGTGTCTGTTTCACTTCTTCAACATCTAGAACACTCTCTGGCACATGGTAAAGGTGTTCCATAATATTTGGTGAATTAATAAGTTAATTTTATCCAGCATTTCTGATTTTTTTACAGCTGGGAGTGGGATGAGAGTTTCCAGATTATCTAGTCTATGATATTGCTAGAAATGGAAGTCAAATCTATTTCCTTTCTACTATACTATGCTATTGTTCATGTTTACAGTTATAGTGAGATTCCAGAGTGTATTTTTCCTAAGTCAGTCTATAGCAACTATCCCCCAGTGAGGGCAGGCAGGAAAAAGCCTCCACAGAAAGAAAATGCTCTGCAGGCTCACCTTCATCACCACATTCTATTG
Organism: Pan paniscus; assembly: GCF_029289425.2. Lineage (NCBI taxonomy): Eukaryota > Metazoa > Chordata > Mammalia > Primates > Hominidae > Pan > Pan paniscus. Next base: position 122,445,878 of record NC_073272.2, read on the forward strand.
AGTAATTGGATTCTCCAATTGCATAGGTTGCATAGATGCATTACAACCAGCTTATGCCTACAGATAAATTCTAATTCAGCACCAGCTGAGAACAAAGAAATTGTCAGAAGCTTCGTTAGAAAATGTTCTAGATACAACTCTTTCTCATCAACAGGGATTCATACAACTTTCATGAGTATTAACAGCTCCATTTACTGCACACTATGTGCCAGATATTCTTGCAAATGCTTTACATTATTAGTTACAGATGTAGAAACTGAGGTACATAGAGGTTAAGTAGCTTTCCAAAGGCCACACAAATAATGGCAGAACAAGGGTTTCTAAAGGCAGGCTGGTTCTAAAGCATATGGGCTTAACAATTATGCTACCCCATATTTACTTGCATTATCTATTCTTATCCCCGATCCCATTTTAACAGGAATTTTAATCCTTAAATGGGAAAATACAACTACAGGGCTAAGTACCTTTACTGTTTCTTCAAGAAGCCAGAAGTTAATCATCTTCCATTGGTATTGCCACAATAAGGTTTGTCAGGGCAACTGAAGAGGTATGAATAATAGTTAGAGCACACTTCTTTGCCTTCTAGCTCACAGGATCACTCAGATTTCTATTGAGAACATCACAAGGGGAAGTAGGGGGAAAACTATCATATTAACTCTTCAAAATTGGTAGGGAGGATACACTGTGAGTACATATGTAGTATCTATCACTCAAATGCTTCACTCAAAAAATCTGTTTTTTAAATACAGGAATTTGGGGGTCTTCTCCAGTCAGGACAATGATTTAGTTTGATATCCATCAAGAATGTATTAGACTGGCTTCCACTGGCAGCTACAGAGGAAGATTTAGAGAACAGTTAGTTCAAAGTTGGAAAATCACTAAAATATCCAGGCAACATATTAACCTTGCTCTGATAGTTTACTAAACCAAATAAGTGGGACTGTTTAAAGACATTAAGGATGATGCATGAATAAGGCAAATCAATTCAACTTTATTGTTTTTTCTGTACTGTTTTCCTAATGACCCAACTTTCAGCTGCACATTCACACTGCTATATGAGGGTGCATTTCAGCAGCTGATTCTATAGTAATTATAGATATTAAGGATTCAGCACACTGAGGAAATATCTCAGTGAGAGACATGAGACACAATTAGAAGATACTATATATAAACACAGGTCACATTTTTATAAATTATATCTGATATGGAAGAAATGGACAAGTAGTGGAAGAAGACAGAGATATCACCTGCAGAGAAAAGGGAAAAGCTAATAACAACAAACACTTGCTATGCTCCAAGTACTGGATTTATTATATTAATTTATTATATGGATTTATTGTAGCTAATATAAACAAAAACCCTTGGATATAGTTATTATTACTATCCCCATTTCAGAGGTGAAAAAACTGAGACATAGAATAGTAAATTGACTTTCCAAAACTCATAGGATTGATAAGTGGTAGAGCTGGTACTTGAACTCAGGCAATCAGGTCTGCAGTATGCTCTTAGCCACTCTCTTATATGTCTCTCATGGCAAAAAGTGTAAATATTAAAACATAATTCAAAAAATTTTTATTGAGCACCTGCACAGTTCTACCACTGTGATGAACACGGAGAGTATAAGGAGAAGCACAGAATTGAAGAGGTTTGCTAGGGATTTCCAGATATCTTGGAGATTAAAGGGTCTTCAAGATGATCTTAATACAAGCTTCTAAAAAGGTCATGGGAAAACTGGAAAAAGATATTTATTATATCATGAAGTTAATCCTCCTTGATCTCTGTATCAGCAGCAAAACTTCATCTTGAAGTCTATCAAGATGGCACAAGATGAATGTAGCCACAAAAAGAATCTCTGGGAAGGTTCTAAAATCCTTAAGATCCCCATGAAGGTTCTAATGTTTGAGAAGCACTTCAGACCATTGTATTCAAGCAACAGTTATTTCCATTTTATTTTTATCAACTTTGTCCCACTTGAAATCATTCAACCCATAAGTATGTATGAGCATCTAACATGGTATCAGACATTATGAGTTATACAATAACACACAAGACACAATCCATATCAACAAGAATCTACAATCCAGTGAGTAGACAAGGAATTTTCATGAAACAATTATTAGAAAAGGCATTTTATAATAAAATGCTCACTTATACAGTACAAACAATAAATGCTTCAGGGGGTCAGATAAGGTAGAGAGCTGAGTGAATTGTTTAGTGTTTTCAGAGACTGCAAACCTGAGCTAGGCCTTGAAGGATGGAGGACTTGAAGTGATGGGAGAGAAGAGAAGCAAAGGCATTCCTAGTCTGAAGGAACAGTCTGACACAGGCTTTATAGGTCAGTGGCATGTACAGGGACCTGAACCAAAACTGCAAACATGTCAGGCCAGGGTCTCAAATCAACCAATGTGATCTGAGAAGCAAATGTGTTAATTAAACACATGAATCAAGTTAGGGAGCCTGGAAGATAAAGACCAGAAAAAGAAACAAGTATTGAGAATGAGACAGTGCCAGCAGGTCCCAAGACCCAGGGCCATGGGTTTTGTGAACAGACTGACCTGGGATTGAATTCTACTTTGCCACTTACTAGCTATGTAACCTTGGTCAAGTTATCGAACTCTTCTGAGCCAATTTCTTCATCAGTGGAATGAAGATAATACCTACCACGTGTTACATCATTGGGAAATTAAATGAGACCATATATATGAAAACATTTTAATACCATAAAGTTCTATGTGAGTGTCAGTTATTACAAGCTGTTGTTACATGTAGTACAGGACCATATCATGGAAGGTTTTGGAGTCAGGATAGGTTTATAGTGATTCTCAATGTGACATATGGGAAGCTGCCTACAGGAATAAAGAAGAATATTTTGGGGACTTATTGTTTGTTTAAAAATACAACTTCTGGTGCACCCATCACCTAAGCGGTATACACTGCACCCTATTTGTAGTCTTTTATCCCTCGCCCCCCTCCCACCCTTCCCCCCATGTCCCTAAAGTCCATTATATCGTTCTTATGCCTCTGAGTCCTCATAGCTTAGCTCCCACATATCAGTGAGAACATATGGTGTTTGGTTTTTCATTCCTGAGTTACTTCACTTAGAATAATAGTCTCCAATCTCATCCAGGTTGCCTCAAATGCCATTAATTCATTCCTTTTTATGGCTGAGAAGTATTCAATTATATATATATACTATAATTTCTTTATCCACTCTTTCATTGATGGGGATTTGGGTTGGTTCCATGATTTTGCTATTGTAAACTGGGTGCACCAAAATCTCACAAAGCACTGCTACAGAACTCACTCATGTAACCAAATACCACCTGTACCCCAATAACCTATGGAAAATTAAAATAAAATTTTAAGAAAAGAAGTAAGCTAAGAAAAAAGAGAGGGAGGGAGGAGGTGGGTACTACACCTTGGCAGAGGGAACTGTGTGTGCAAAGGTGGGAGATAAGAGAAGGCAAAGAAAACTGGAGAAATGGAAAGGAATTCAGAGTGGTTGGCGCATAGAATGCGAGGATGAAACAGAGAGGTAAACAAGAGCCTGAACAGGAAGAACATATGAATCATGTTTAGAAGTTTGGACTTTATCCTCAAGGCAAGAAGAGTAGCTCAATTATTTTTAAGAAGGAGCTTTAAAATTCTATACATCTTGGACTTTATAAAAAACAGAATAGTTAAAAGAACTGTTCTAAAGTTCTTTTATTCTCTGTAACATACTCTACTCCAAAAAATTGAATTAAATTGCAAAATAAATAAATAAAAATAAAAATACAACTTCTTTAGATTCTGATAACCTCCTTTCCTCCATACACAGCCAGATGATAATCATTGCAGTAGGGAACCACATTACTGATGAGCTGATAAGTGTGTGTCACATCCCTCAGTTATTTTGGGGCAGTAGAAAGGTTAAAATATTATTTATCTAGGAACTTATTTCAGTATTTTGAGTATGAGGTTGGGTAATGATTGGTAGCAGCAGCAATGGAAAAAAAGGAACAAATTTGAAAGACATTATGACAGAAGATGAAAAAGAAGACAGGAAACATTTTTAAATTTTATTTTAAAATATTTAATTGAGAAAATTGTATTTTTCAAAGTGTACAATGTATTTATTTGGTATATGTATATATTGTGTAATGCACCATGATTAAAGTGGTGAACACATCCATCACCACCCACACGTTACATTAGATCCCCAGAACTGATTCATCTTATAACTGAAAGTTTGTACCATTTGACCAACATCTCTGATACTAATGACATGCTATTTCATTTTATTTCATTTCATTTCATTTCAATGCTGGGGAAAATGAGCTAGTAAGAATCAAAGGCAGAATTTGAACCTAGTTCTGTTTGACTCCAAAGTTAACTCTGTTTCCTCTGATCAGATGTAAGGGACAATGAAGGGGAAGGTAGAATAACTTCAAGGTTTTTTTTCTTTAACTGAAAGTTTGAACAGAACAGAAATCAGTAAGCTGAGAAGGTAAACAGCTAGAAGAGAATCCTAATAAGTTCTCAATTATATGGCATTAGAACGTTAGTATTTAAAAATTAGTTTATTATTAAACTTCTGGTAATATTGTCAGCAGCTGTCTAAGTCAGCCCCTCCTGATTCACTCTGTGATGTGAAAACCACAGTTTGGGGCCTTTTCATCCTCATCAGTAGTGTTTAGGATTGATTGCTTTGTAGCAAGATTGACTCTCTGCTAAGTTAGGCATGCCCTTTTTAACTGAGGGTGCACATTTGGGAGACAAGTTAGGGCAAAAGGTGCCATCTTGAACCCTTGAGAATCCACTTTATAGGCAGAAAACAGAATTGTCAATTCAAAAATTTGTGAATTAAATGTAAAATATCTGACTGCTATGATCTGAATGTTGTATCCCCCCAAAATCTAAACCAAGCTTGTCCAACTCACAGCCCATGGGCCACATGTGGCCCAGGAGAGCTTTGAATGTGGCCCAACACAAATTCATAAACTTTCTTAAAACATAAGATTTATAAGATTTTTTTGCGATTTTTTTTAGCTCATCATCTATCATTAGTGCTAGTATATTTTATGTGTGGTGCAAGACAATTTTCTTCTTCCAATGTGGCCCAGGGAAGCCAAAGTTTGGACACCTCTAATCTAAATGTTGAAATCCTAGGCCACAAGGTGATGGTATTTTGGGAAGTGAGTCCTTTGGGAGGTGATTAGGTCATGAGGGTGGGGTTTTTATAAATAAAATTAGTGCTGTTATAAAGAAGTGCTCTTATAAAAATTTATAAATAAAATTAGTGCTGTTATAAAAGAGAGATCCCTCCCCACATCTGCAATGTGAGGTTAGAGCAGTCTAGAAAGTGCACCCTTACCAGTCACTGAATCTTTGGGTTCTTTGATCTCGGACTTCCAGCCTCCAGAAAGAAGCATGAGAAATAAATTTCTGTTCTTTCTAAACCACCCAGTTTATGGTAATTGTATTATAGCTGCCCAAACAGAGTAAGGCATTGAATACTTGATTACTAATGCAAATAATTTTTACAGTACATTTCTTGATTTTGTTTGGCCTAAAATAGTTCTGAGTTAAGTCTGGATAAAGATATAAAGGGCATTTTGTTGTTGTTATAGTTCAGATTTTTTTTAGGGTTTAGTGATTGTTTTTGTTTTGTTTTGTTGCTGTGCCATTTTCTGCCCTAGAGTTCATAAAACTGGAAAGGAAGAGTAAGAATTAAAATTCAAGTTATTCAATAAGATACAATAACCCAAATCAAGACAGCAAAATTTAAAAAATTAATATGTAGATTCAAAAGTCAAATGGACAATGGAAAAATGAGAGAAAACGTTCTAGAGATTCACATAAAAAGACTAGAAGTCTATGTTGACCACAGTACCCATATGCACCAAAATTACGGCATGACTGGCAAAAACCCTAAAGAAATCTTAGGTTTATTTGCTCAAAAACATTTGTTACACACGTACCATGCATCAGGAACTATGTTCTCGGTTCTAGCAATAAGAAAGTACATCATCAGTAAAGAATTTTAAAATAATAATTATGCCGAGTTCAGTCATTCTTCTTTTTATTCTTAACATGAGTTGACAACTCTAAACATGTCAAAGAAATAATTCCTCTTCCTGCCCAAGAGGATCACTCCACAATCTTCCTCCCATTTCCAACCCTGAGTACATGTCTGGACTCCAGATCTGTATGACTAAAAAAAGCTCGTGTTCTTTTCATTAGAGTGGTGTCTTTCAAACTTTTTTGACCACAGCCTTCAGTAAGAAATATATTTGACATCATTATCCAATGCAAACACAACACACACTCTACATAGACAGATATAGATGATAAATAGGCAGATAAGTAGATGGATGATAGATAGATAGATAATTTATATGTTTATATGTGGACCTATAAAATATGACCACATAACTGACATAAAAGTTTTATAAGGTAATACTACCATTACTGTGGGCACTGTACTCTAGTATTTTCTACTGTACTCTGTTTCACTTTAAAAATAAGAAAAACAAGAGAAAAAAGAGGTAGGTCTTTTCCTATTAAATTATTTTACATCTCATCATTGGGCTAGGACCCACAGTTTGAAAAACAGTTCACTATAGTATAGTCCACCATTCTCCCTTCCAGATACAGTTGGACAGAACGTAGGATGAAAAAGAGATGTCAGCCTGAGTTTAAGCATTAGCCATTGGAATTTTCAAAGTAGAAAACTACAGGATTGCATTTGCACACTCTGCCTCTGAATTGTTTTTCTCTATATTATACTCTAAATGGCTTTTTAAACACTACCCCAAATACTTGGAAAAAAAACTTGCTGATTTTGTTTTGTTATACCTACAGTATTCAACTTGTATTCTGACACCATTCTGGACTGCAGTAACTTGGTTTTTGAGAGAGAAGCAAAAATCTTAATTTGCTTTCCTTTGATGAAAAAAATATCTTTGAAATTTATTCAGGGCAGGAGCCAGGCAATGGGGAAATAATTTATACTGTAATCCTCAAAGGAGTACAACCTGAATTGAATTAATGTTCTTCAGGATATGGGATTCTCTTCTTATGAACAAAACCTTTTGAGATCAGGTAGGAAGTTGTAACCATTTTTCTCTTTTATTACTTTTTTCAATTTGTTGCTTTGAATATTTGGCTTTATACTGGCAGTGAGCGATGACCAACAAAGCAGCCTGACTGTGTAAGACCACCTTACTGAGTAGATTCAGTTCAGCAGGTCTTTTTCCAGAGTGAACACCTGAAGGAACCAGATCATACCTATTACATCATTTGGTTCAATCATGTAATAATTTCCCTTGGCCATCTCAGAGATTTATAGACCCCCCCCTTATGCAAGTGTTACCTGTGTCTATGGTCCCTTGTTAAGTAGAAGCTGAAAATTATAGTTTATTCTAAATGCGCATTCTTGTGAAGCTATGGTATTAGTCATTTAGTTCAGCCAAAATGATCTAATAATTCAAAATCAATCAAAATGAGAAATGGACTAAACTTGCCCAGGGTTTGATTAAACATGGGCACAGATTGACAAACCTCTTTGACTGCTTTGTTAGATTTGATCAATCATGTCAGCCAAGCTTGCCCTTTGCTCCTCCTGATGAAGTCGTATTATATATCCTAACTTAACTAGTTATACAGCTCCTACCTAGCATAGACCATTCCAACCACAGGCATATCTTAGAGATATTTTGGGTTCAAATTTGGACCACCTCAATAAAGCAAACGTTTCAATAAAACAGATTACAGACATTTTTTGGGTTTCCCAGTGCATATAAAAGTTATATTTACACTATACTTTAGTATATTAGGTGTGTAGTAATATTATGCCTAAAAAGAAACAATATACATATCTCAATTTAAATATATATTATTGTTTAAAATCCCGACAATCATCTAACCTTTCAGCAAATTATGTAATCTTTTTGACTGCTGAGGGTCTTGCCTCAATGCGGATGGCTGCTGATTGATGAGGGTGGTGGTTGCTAAGTCTGGGGTAACTGTGGCATTTTTTAAAAAAATAAGACAACAATGAAGTTTGTCACATCAACTGACTTTTCCTTTCACAAAAGAATTTTCTGTAGCATAAAATGCTATTTGATAGCATTGTACCCACAATAAGCTTCCTTCAAAATTGGAGTAAATTCTCTCAAACCCTGCCACTGCTTTATCAAACAGGTTTAGTGGACCCTTGAACAATTTGTGGGTTAGTACTGGCACCCCTCCTCGTGCAGTCAAAAGTCTGCATCTAATTTTGACTCCTGTAAATTTTAATTACTAATTGCCTACTGTTGACCAGAAACTTTACTGATAATATAAACAGCTGATTAACATATATATTTTGTAATGCTATATGTATTATATATTGTATTCTTACAATAAATTAATCTAGTGAAAATAAGATGTTATTAAGATAATCACAAAAAAAGAGAAAGTACATTTACTGTTCATTAAGTAGAAGTAGATCATCATATAGGTCTTCATCTTTGTTATTTTCCCACTGAGTAGACTAAGGAGGAGGAGGGGCTAAGAGAAGGGTTGGTCTCTCTGTCTCAGGGGTGTCAGAGGTAGTAGAAAATCTGCGTATAAGTAGACCAGTATACTTCAAACCTCTGTTGTTCAAGGGACAACTGTATTCTAAATCCTTTCTTGTCATTTCAACAATGTTCACAGCATCTTCACCAGGAGTAGATTTCATCTTAAGAGATCTCTTTCTTTTCTCATCCATAAGAAGGAACACCTCACACATTCAAGTTTTATCATGAGATTTCAGCAGTTCAGTCACATATTTAGGCTCCACTTCTAATTCTAACTTGCTATTTCTACACATCTGCAGTTACCTCCTCCACTGAAGTATTAAGCCCCTCAAAGTCATCCACAAGGGTTAGAATCCATCTCTTTCAAATTCCTGTTAATATTGATATTTTGATCTTCCCCTATGGATCATGAATGTTCTTAATGTAAATACTTTCCAGAAGGGTTTCAATGTACTTTTCCCAGATCCATCAGAGGAATCACTATCCATAGCAGCTATTGCCTCATGCAATGCATTTCTTAAATATAAGACTTGAAAGTCAAACCTACTCCTTGCTCTGTGGGTGCCAGAATAAATATTGTATTAGTAGGTATGAACAAAACACTAATCTCCTTGTCATTTGAGCTCTCAGGTGACCAGGTGCATTGTCAATGAGCAGTAACACTTTGAAATGAATCCTTTTAACTGAGAAGTAGATCTCAACAGTAGGCTTAAAATATTCAGTAAACCATGCTATAAATAGATATTGCCATCCAAGCTTTGTTTTTCCATTTATAGAGCACAGGCAGAGCAGATTTGGCATAATTATTAAGGGTCCTAGAATTTTCAGAAGGGTAAGTGAATATTGGCTTCAACTTAAAGTTACCAGCTGCATTAACCCCTAACAACAGAGTCAACCTGCCCTTTGAAGCTCTGAAGCCAGGCATGGACTTCTTGCTGGCTATAAAAGTCCTAAATGCTATCTTCTTCTAATACCTGGCTGTTTCATCTACACTGAAAATTTGTTGTTTGCTGTAGCCACCTTCATCAATTATTTTATCTGGGTCTTACAGACAACTTGCTGCAGCTTCTACATCAGCACTTGCTGCTTCATCTTGCACTTTTTTCTTATGGAGATGGTTTCTTGCCTTAAACTTCATGAGCCAATATCTGCTAGCTTCAAACTTTTCTTCTGCAGCTTCCATAACTCTCTCAGCCTTCATAGAATTGAAGCGAATTAGAGTCTTGCTCTGGATTAGGCTTTGGCTTAAGAGAATGTTCTGGCTGGATTGATTTACTAACAAAACCACTAAAACTTTCTCCCTATCAGCAATAAGGCTGATTTGCTTTCTTACTGTTCATGTATTCCCTGGAGTAGCACTTTTAATTTCCTTCAAGAACTTTTCATTTGCATTTACCACTTGGCTAACTGTTTGGTGCAAGCGTCCTAGTTTTCAATCTGTCTTGGCTCTCTGACATGCCTTCCTCACTAAGCTTAATCATTTCTAGCTTTTGATTTAAAGTGGGAGACATGTGACTCTTCCCTTTCCTTGAACACTTAGAGGTCATTGTATGCTTATTAAATTGCCTAATTTCAATATTGTTGTGCCTCAGGGAATAAGGAGGCCCCAGGAGAGGGAGAGGGACAGGAAAACAGCCAGTTGGTGGCACAGTCAGAACACATACAATATTTATCAACTAAGTTTTCCATCTTACATAGACACATTTTTTGGTACCTCAAAACAATTACATTGGTAACATCAATGTTCAATGATCACAGATCACCATAACAGATATAACAATTTAAAAGTTTAAAATATTGAGAGAATTACCAAAATGTGATGCAGAGACTTGAAGAGAGCACAGGCTGTTGCAAAAATTGCAACAACAGACTTGCTTGACATAGGGTTGCTACAAACCATCAATTTGTAAAAATCACAAGATCTGCAAAGCACAATAAAGTGAAGTGGAATAAAATGAGGTATGCCTGTATTTATTTTCCTGGTTTTGACTTTCTTGGCCATCTGAGGAAGATTTGAGCTAGTTAGTAAGCACTAATATGTATAGTGGTTTGATTAAAATGACTAGCTTTCCCAAAATTCTTGGTTGTTGCACTACATCAATTCAGCTATTTGGACAAATAAATCAGCATTTGCCTAAATTGATCAATCAATTCCATCTAAATTTAAATATAACAGATAGGAAAACCCGAAAAAAAGTCTTTACTGAATTCTTCTAATTATACATAGTCTTGCCATCTACTGAGAAAAGAATGAACTCTCTATATTAGTCACTGTTCTCCACAGAAAAAGAGCCAATAGAAATAGAGAGAGATAGATACTTAATATAAGGAACTGGCTTATGCAACTACATCAGCTTGAGAAGTACCAAGATCTGCAGCTGCCAAACTGGAGACCAAGGAGAGCCAATGTGTAGTTCAAGTCAGAGTCTGAAAGCCTGAGAACCAGAGAACTTATATAAGTTCAAGTCTAAAATTGGCAAACTCCAGACCCAAGAAGAACCAATGTTTCAGACCAAATGTAAAGGCAGAAAGGACCAATGTCTGGGCTCAAACAATAAGGTAGGAGGATTTACCAATAAATCAGCCTTTTTCTTAATTATTCAGGTGTTCAACCAAGTGGATGAGGTAAACACACACGCACACACACACACAGACACACACACACAAACACACATACATTAGGGAGAGCAATCTGCTTTATTCAGCCTACCGATTCAAATGTTAATCTCATCCAGAAACACCCTCACAGATACACCAAATAATGTTTTACCAAATGTTTGGGCACCACATGGCCCAATCAAGTCAACACAAAAAATCAGCCATCATACTCTCCCTGACTGATTTTCTGCTGTTTGACTTTTAAGGGAGCCCTGTGATATTGTCTCCTTAAAGGTATTATATATATGATATGAGCTAGCTTCATTTATAGTTGGAGTCTATGGCAGCCTAAATGCTGTGGTATAATGTGGCATCAGGATGTCCCCTCAAACTAAAGATATTCCCCAATATGTGTGTATGTATGTGTGTGTGAACATCATCTAATTGGTTGAACACCTGAGTTTCTAATCTACCAGAGTTTCTGAAATTTCACCATTAGAGTTATTGCGAGATAATGCAATATGGGCGATATGCACCAAAATGCAAATATCAAATATCTATGGAAGGCAAACACACTAACTCCTTATCACCATTGACATGAAGTAGTTTGTATAAATTGTAAGGTGATTTAAAAGCCCCTTTGTAATGTGAAATGGGAAGGGGAAATTTGGAAATAAAAAGATCTAGGTTGTGAGCACAGCTACAGGTTGTATATGTGTATACGTGTTTTAGGAATTGATCCTGAGGTACTTTAAGGGCAACTGAGGGCACTCAGCAATAGGCAAGAGATACATGAAATATAGAAATGATATCCAAAGGATAAGTAAAAAGTAATCAAGGATATGTACTATTTTATCATTTTTTCCTGAACCTATTTTGGTTATATGACAAGGTAGATCAAAGCTGACCAAACAATTGAGTGAATAACATTTTCTGTGGCTCATTTCTATGGGCTGGTGAAAGGTAAAGACTGAGAAACATTAGTTTGCTATTCAGGAGCTACAATTGAATCAGTCTGGCCACTCCCATGCTAATTAACTGCTTTCCTAGAACCAGTTCATATCTTCCAGCAACTCTGTCACTTCAGCCATCTTTTCTCCATTGCTACAGATCTTCCAAAGGCTCAATTATGCCTGTGGGGCCTTTGTTTATGTTATCATCTCAGTCTTTGGTGAATGAGAACCAGAAGATTCCCATTGTTAACACAGACTGAGTTCTAGCTTTCAAAAGCTCATTCATGATGGGAGAGACGGTGAAATTGTCCAATCCTCCCACAACCATGGAACATTAAAGAGGCAGGAGGAGGTTGTCCCACCAGATATATCTTCTGTTCTCTTAATTAATCATTATCCAAACACCAAGGCCCAGCAAGTCTTACCCAAAAGACCTACCATGATTATAAATTAATTGTTCTTTCTGCCTCTTCACTGGCTGGTTTATAATATTTTACAGGTGGTCAAATGATACTAATTATCTACAACAAAGGGGATGACATTTCTGAATGAATTGAGAGGTATAATTTGCCCTAATATATTACTCAGGATGAATTTCCAGTGAGCACTAATAGTCTTTATAACTGCAGCAGCAGAGGATGTCTAGGTAAATACAGCAATTAGTTTGTGCTCAGTGGGAGGGAGCCCAGTGTGCAGAGTCAAAAGGACTTGTATCTTTTCATTCAAAATCAATTGAGAAGAGCAAACATTGGAACAGCGAGTGGGAACAGAGTGTCTACCTAGAGCTATTCTGTGACTGAATTTCAATATCATCTTCGAGAACACAGACAGACTGTGACAAAATATGGTAGTAGCACCTGTGGGTATCTATTGACCTTGCAAAGCGCAAAAATTCATCAATAAATCAAGATTATACATTGGCAAATTCTTCTGAGCAAGACTCTCCTTTGGTTGAGTACAAGATTAGTGCTTGGTGCATGATTAATTTGGAGAAGAGTAAATATCACCACTGTAGGAGCCACTTCCTGGGTCCACAATGTTTTTACTGCTGAAAAAGAAAAAAAAAGAAAGGCAGCTCTGACATCAGGAAAAGGTCTGACACCTACTGCTATGCTTCAGTGTTAAAAGCTTGCCTGGCACACAGAGCTTGGCTATATTGTTTCCTGTTGGACATAAACAATCTCACAGAACACCAATGTCAGACAAGGTCACTCTGAGACCACAATAAAGTAAGAGAAAACAAGGCCACTTCACGATTTACTTCTAAGAACAAACAAAAACACGAATATTGCCCAAACCACGAAACAGCAAATATCTCTTTCTCCTGGTTAATATGACCACTGTTTCTTTACCAGCTGCAGCTTTGGCCTCACTTTAGTGTGACCCTGCTCTAGATAAGATTTATTGAGACACCCACTCAAAATTGTCACCACTTCCTGACAGCACCCAATCTAGAGCAAATCCCTGTCTCTTTGAAACTCCCCCATATCACCTAACCAAAGCTCAAATCCTGTAATAAGTTTTTTTCTCACAATCTCCTACTGAGGTGCCCCATGGTTCCCCACAGTTTATGTTTACCTTCATCACAATGAGTATTAAACCTAACTTATTCAAACACAGGTATAACCCTGGTAGCCTTTGGTTGAGGGACATGATGCTTTTAACTAGAAGTGGGGAGCTTTGAGGGGGCAAAGGTTGGTAGATTGACCAAGGGAACCAATGCTGATTTCATATCCTTTGCTCATCTCCCTTTGTAAATTCCAAGTTAGTAAGAATCTATGTGAAATTGAAATGAATACCAAAGCAACTGCTTTAGCATTCTCCCTTGGAGACTCCCAGCAGAGAAGACCTTTTAACAAACTTTACAGCCACTAGTTTACAAACTGTATAAGTCGGTGTCCATTTTCTGGGGAACTTTGGCTACTTCAGCTGTTGTACTGATGTCAGTTAATCACTATATACAGAAAGCCTGTACCAGTAAGTATCTTTTCAGACAGTGGTCTTCAATTTATGGTTTATCTTCTGATAAGATAGATCAGCAGACTTTACTTAGTTGATTTCTTCTAAATCATCCCATTTTCATTGAGCTTCTGCTGTTTACCAGGCACGATATTAGATTCTGGGAACAAAATAATAAATAACACAAAGTCTTTGCCCTCATGGAGTTTACATTCTAGTAGAAGAGACAGAAAATATATTGGTAAATGAATCAAAATTCCAGTACTACCTCCTCATTTTTCCTTTTTTTAATCTCCTCACTGTTTCTTGACAATTAATTTTATTGATAATTTTTATTTCTCTACATTTCTATATTAATGACTATTTGTGTTAAATTGAATTAGATGTTTTTAAGGGTCCTTAAATTCTAAGAATCAATGATTTTTTGCATTGTTCTCTATGTATGTGTATAAAGCCCCCTACCCCCACCTCATTACACTAAAAGCTAATTGTAGCAAGAATCCCATCTTTCTTATTATTTTATGCACCAGATCCCTACTGTGTATAACACAGTTCTGGGTCTACAAGGAGAGCACAGTAATTATTTCCTCACTTTAATATTCCCACTAGAAGAAGGCCACTGCTAACTGGGCCACCACACCACCCTCTGGGATTTCCAGCAGTAGTGGGCAAGATCTGAGTTGAAAATATAGTGCTGAAGTCATTATGCTAGACTCCTTTTTTTCTTTTGAAATTATATTCTTAGAGACCCAGTGTTCCAAGATAATAGGCCATGTGTGTGTTTTCACAGACTCATTGCCACATTCATGCAAGTTGCCAACCTCTCCAACTGTCTCTATCTTACCTACCAACTATAACCTTGACCCTAACAGTAGGCAAACTCATTATTCTTTTCTATACCTCCTTCCTCTCCATCCTATATTCATACTTTGTCATGTCCCTGTTTTATTCCACCAAAGCAAATAAAGAAGCAGGCATGCATGGTGGTCAGATTCATATTAAGACAAAAGTGCCATCAGGCTGCAGAGGCAATGGGCTTCATCCTTCTCTGTGCTGAGCAAGCAGGCAAGTGTCTACCTTACCTAGCTGATTGATGAGGTGTCCATTAATTAGCATCTTAAGGCTAACACCAAAGAAAAACCACGGCCCATGAAGAAAGCTTGTGATTCATGATTCCCTTCTTTTAACTTTATTGCTATTACCTCACAGGAGACCACTGTAGCAAGCTCATTAAGCACTGAAATACCATTTGAGGAGATAGATTGAAGAGTCAGTTATGAAAGGAGATCTAAAACTTGCTTGAGAAACGAATTATGATTAACCGAATGTAAACTTGAAGCCAAACACAACAGTCACAGCACAATTAAATGCAGCCGTGTTCCTTTTCTTCTGCCTCAGAGCACCAGTTACAATAGCTCTCCTTCCCTCCTATTTATTGACCTGTAATGAAATCTTGTTGGATGGGCATAATGGGAATTTTCAGAGTTGAGGGACTGTATTGTGTCTGGGTATACAGATGGTAATCATCTTTATTTATCTGTGACCCTGAAGTCACACCTACCTCAAGATAACTACCAGGCTATTAGCTTCTGTTCTCCCTTGAAATCTCAATAGCAATAAAGAGCGCCTTCCGACACTTGATCAGTCCTCGAAATGATCCTCTCACACTGTGTTTTATCTAGCCTCATATTTTATTAGGGTTAATATTGTCTGGGAGTTCAATCCTTGAGCTGAATGAGCCAAGGCGAGGTTTTCTTCTGTTTCCATTTGGCTTGTTGAGAGTGACTCAAGCAATTCAGTTGAAGTTGGGTACCTCAGTATTTTGTTAAGGGATTTTTGTTCAAATATCAAAGGCTATGTCTACACGTACAAATCAGGTTGCCCAGATTCAGAGCACTGACTGGTTGAATTCTACTAACTGAAGGCAGTGAGAGGAAAAGAGTGGAGATAGTTTTAATAAATGCCCAAAATCAAATTTGACCAAATTATTTAAACATTAACCTCTTGATTCAGATTCAGTGTCACATAGGCAAAGCTAATGTCTTATTTTGTCTTTCTTATCAAGAAAAAAAGCAGAAGGGAATAAACTTGGGGTGATCTTAATGTAGTATCTGCCACAATACTGGATATACTAGAGGCATTCAGTAAATAATTGTCGACTGATTTATCTGCCAAAATATTATCTTCAAAATAGTAGCCTAACCTCTCACATCCCCTTGTGTGCTCACCCTAGCAGCTTTTGGGGGGAAGTCATATTTTCATGAATAGAGCCAAAGTAAAATGAACTTTTGGGTATTTGGTTGTTTTTCTATACATATTTTATTATCTCTTCCTGGGTTCTGCCACTTAGTATTTCATAATATCTGTACTTTTTAGTCTGTCTATTATACTTCATAGTGCAGCAAATAAAAGGATCAAGAATTTTCTTTGGAGAAAAAAACCCATAGAACATAATACCAATATTTCACTTTGGTAGAGTCATAATTCACTGGATCTTTAATAATGTAACTTTTGCAGAAGGAAGAAATGTCAGACTTCTATCACTAAATCACCTTTATGATAATGGCAGTTTTTGTTCTTCTCCACTATTTTGAGATCAATCCTACCCATTCAGAGGTCAGTGTTTTCATTATTTAGTACTTCAGTGTGATTTGGATGCTTTCTCCCAGATATTTCCAAAAACTTCAGATAACAACATGATTATAGGGAAAAAGACATTTGGAGTGCATTTCCTCAGCTTCTCCCTTGTTGCATATCATACAAAAGTAAGGTGTAGCTGGTATGCTGCCTGTGCTCACAGGAGCTATGGTGAGTTAACCTTGGATCTGCTAAAAACAGAAAATTAAAAATAAAACCACCACCCTGACCTATGCACTCAAAGCACATTTAAACAAAAATAAAAATGAGATTCACAAGTATGTGAATATTGTTAAGAAGCATCTAGAAACTAGGATGTCATTCAATAGCAGCCAATCTACATTCGTTCACTTTGGGTTAAATAAGTAACTCTGTATTTAGGATGTTACATATGTGTACTATCCACTACAGGGAAGGGCTGTATTTAATCTTCTCACATTTATCACATTTCATATGAAGAAGCTTCATAGATGACTTCTTGTGTCAGTAGTTCTCAAACTTGTGGATAAATATCACCTGGTAGGTATGCTAAAACACAGGTTTCTGGGCTGGGTGGCTGGGTGCGGTGGCTCACGCCTGTAATTCCAGCACTTTGGGAGGCTAAGACAGGTGGATCACTTGAGCTCAGAAGTTCGAGACCAGCCTCAGCAACATAGGGAGACCCCATCTCTGCAAAAAATTAAAAATCAGCTGGGCACAGTGGCATGTACCTGTAGTCCCAGCTACTCAGGAGGCTTAGATGGGAGGATCGTTAGAGCCCAGGAGTTCGAGGCTGAAATGAGCTGTGATCATGCCACTCCACTCCAGCCTGGGCCACAGAGTAAGACCCTGTCTCAAAGAAATACAGATTCTGAAGACTTATCCTCAGATATTCTGAATCAGCTAATCTGAGAGACAGCCTATAAATCCACATTTTTAATACAGACCTTCAAGTGAGTTCAACGTAGCTAGTCAGTAGGCCCCCCTTTGAAAAACAGAAGCAAGCATAGTAGGTATGTAATTAAAGTATTCTACAGTGGTCACTGATCTATCATTGATTCTATAAATGTTGTCATTTCAATGCTAAAACATAGGACCCCCTTGGAGTGCCACAGCAGCCATTATACCAAAATATATAAGATTCTTTCCACATGACAGCATATTTGGGTGACAAAGGAGCACTGGAAGGCAAACTCTGCAAATCTTCTAACATGTTGCTTAGCCCCTGTCCTAATCTTTCCCATAGACTGCATGCTTGCTGATCACATCCAAAAAAAGATTTTGAAAACAATGCTTCATAGTGTTTACTAGACAAACAATGATAACATATCAGAACTACGGAGGTATTCAAGGATCATGGAGTCCAGCTTCATTATTTGATCTCTATTCCCACTCTCCACTGAGCTGCTCCCTGGGTAATCTTTCCCTTTGTCCAAAAACCCAATCTCTTTTGTACATTTTAACAATCTCATTTCTTGATAACTGCCTTGATAATGCCCCTGGTCCTAGCCACTGTCCCCTGTGGATTGCAGTAGCATAATTTAGCTGATGTTTAAGAACACACTTGATCCCTGACCCATCTGATTTACCAGCCACTGATCTTCACCACTTTGCCTAGTCTTCTTAGTTGCTCTGGTATGACATCCTACCATGATTTTTCCTTTAATTAACACCTTTTAGAAACTTTATAATATTTAATTTTCTTCTTCAGGTAAACGTCTTTTAGTCATTTATCTTATTTAAGAGAAAGCAAAGGGCCTCAATCTCCACAGAGAATAGGATGTCAGGGTGCTAGGAAGACGATTCCTCTACTCCTCGTTTCTTGATCCTGTCTACGTCTCTTGATAGATGGTTTCATGGCATCCCATCGACCAGACACCTGGGCCACTGCCCCAACTCTCTGAGCCAAGGTTATAAAATCACCACTGTTTTGGATTCCTACCTCCTCTACAAAGGCCAATGAACTTTTGAAGCTCCACATTTTTCTTTGAGACTATTTGAATGCTCCTAGCATTTGAAATGGTTGATCACTCCCTCCTCCTTGAAAAATTCTCTTCCCTTGGCTTCTAGCATAAAATTTCCATGCTTTTCTGGTAAAAAATAATAATAATAATAATAATAATAATAATAATAATTTTAAAAAAGAGAGTTTCTTTGGTTGAAGCAGAGGTAGAAGTGGGGGTTGCTAAGTCCTGCCCTGAGTTTCCTACTTACCTTCCCTTACCCAGAGTGGACTTATAGTAATTCAATATAATCCCCAAAGTCTTCTAGACTTTAAAAAGTGTGAACTATAAGAAAACTGTTCTAAGAACTGTTCTGGGTGATAAACTGTATTTGCATTTTAGATCACTCAGGGCTCAACTAAATTCTGTTACAGTAATCAGATGACTATCACTAATCAAAGACTTAGGTGTGTTTTATACATAGACACACACAAATTTGTGCAACAAGTTAGGAAGCATGTATTTCCATTAGGAGAAGCAAGCAATAATAACAGTAAAAGCAACTATCATTTATTGAGTGAACACTATGCATCAGACACCATGACAGGTGCTTTACTTTCCATGCATCATTAATTTATTGTTCACAGCAACCATGCGAGATAACTATGACTACTCCCATTTTACAGATAATGAAACTGGGGTCAGAGAAATTAAATAGGTTACTTTGCCCATCTAAGTGACGAATTGGCACACAGACCTCATTCACCCGAAAGCCTTTCTTCTTTTCACCGTGCTGAGCAGCACTGAAATACTGTCTCAACAGAATGACTAAAAGACATTTACTTGAAATTCTGTATTTATTGCCAGTAGAGACAACGCAGTAGTAAAGCAAGGAAATTCAAAAATAAAAGCTCCGCCAAGTAGCAGGGGTGGAAAAAACATGACATGACAAGTTGGGTGTTTCAAAGCAAAGGAGTCCAGTGTGCCACAAATCTTTTCAATATTGAACCACCCAAATGCTCTCTAATCAGCAGCAGCACAGACATTTTGGATTTCACTTTTGATATAAATGTAAAAACTCAGGGTCTAGTATCTCAACACAGCTGTTTCAAGCCCCCTAGGGAAGGGCATTGAGAGAGAAAGCGGAGTGGGTATAGTGGAGATTTTGCCAGATGGTTCCTCTCCACATTAGACTCTCCTCAGCATATTTCATTTATTTAACTCTATCCTGTCTGGTACCTAAAAAGAGAGTTTTATTCTGAAGGCATTTTTTCCCTTACAACCTAGTGGGACTTGACATTTTAATAGGCACTATCATGTATTCTGATTTCATAAACAATAGTCAGCTTTTTTGTTTTAATTTTTTAATTTATTTTTTCTTTTTTTTTTAACATTTTTTACCTGGAACGCATGGAATGGCAAGCCACCAGTCCATTCCAATAGGGCAGCTTTTTCATACCCTCAGTCATTTAACTGCTTTCCCAGCAGGCTGTTTGTTTCTTCAGTCAATTCCTTATTTATTTATATTAATATCAGTTTTCAACCTCATCACCTCTTTCCTCCCCCTTCTCTCCTCCCTCTTCTTCTCTCTCTGTCTCTGTCTCTACTCACCCCTTCATATATGTTTCTATTTCTTAATGCCTGGAGAGTCTTCTGCTTTCGAATCTCTAATGACCTGCCTTTCTCTCCTTTCCAAGATGTCTGTTCCCCTTCTCTCTGTTTGCTAGTGTTGAAGTCTTGAAGATTCTATTTACCTTATTCTCTCTGTGGGCAGCTATGATTTAATTGCTTCTATGGGTTTGACTCCTAGCCACGCCCACACTTTCCCCCAATACTTAAATAGGTTTCTATTTCAGAGTGTTCCCATTATTGCTTCCTCGAGCTCCATCCTTGACCATAAGTTTTTGAGCCCTACCTTGAGTGCTATGTGTGGTTATGCTAATCCTATACTCTTGTGGTTTTCAAACTACTAGTGGTTTGGGGATTTTATATTAAGTTACTTCAAGCCACTACAGAGAGAGGAAGAGGTTCAGGGACCAAAACTAAGCAGAGCTTCAACCAGAGAAGTTCCACTTTTATCTGTTTTTTTTAAATATTAAATTTTACAGAAAATTTCATTTGAAACAATCTTCTAAAAAGATTTGAACTCTATAGATCTAACCTTTACCATTAGCCCAGACTTAGTAACTCTACCTTTAATTTATGACTCAATCCACAGTCTTGGTGCTGACAGGTAACAAACTACAAATTACTTTGTGAACAAAGATAGGACATCAACTAAGAACAAAACACATATTTGCACTCCATGCTGTCAACATTTGATATTGCTGAATTTTGTTTTATTCCAAAGAAAAAAACAGGGGGATACATTTGATAATTTCAATAAATGCTGCATCACCAGGTAAACATTAAACTTGGAGTACTTCTACATGAAATAATATAAATGTAATAATAATATTAAAGATTTATTTCTGTAACCAGCTAAGGAGATGAAGTTTGAAATATTGAGAAAGGAACTGTGAGTAGCAATAGCATCCTAGACACACCGTAATTTAAATCTCCTTTCCCAAAGACAGTTTCTCCCTGAGGCTGGGAAAAAATGAAGATGGTGGCATGGATAGCAATCAAGTCACTGTAGCCTTATGACCCCTTTCAAAATAAAGCAAAGTGGAATGGGGAAGAAGGAGATTCAGGGGAGAAAATATTTGTGGTCTTTGACTATATGAGTCTGAAATAACTTAATCTGGCTACCTAAACATATGTCTAGTTCCTCCCTTGAATATTCAATAGGTACTTGAAACCTCAGTGTCTAAAGTGGATGCCACCATAAGGGGTCAACTGAATATATAGGTGTGGTGTTGCTCCAGATGTTAGTGATACCTGATTTTCTGCCAGGAGAAACCAGCAGAACTTTAAGAATTCACCTAGCTACAAAAAGCACAGTTTCTTTCAATGTAGTTTACAGCAAATAATTTATTTAACCTCACAGTTGGAGATAACCATTTTATCTATACAGCACGTGTAGTAGTTGATTTGCCTGAACCTTCCTAAGCTCCTTCTCAGAGCTTGTTCTCACAGTCCCTGATGAGGCTGATTGTTCTCCCAACCACCATAATTGATTAAACCTAGCATGGAAAATTGGCCAATAACCAATTGACAAATAACAGGTTCAAGACCAAGCTGTGCCTTTTATTTGCTGTATGACATTGAGCAAGCTGCTTAAGCTTCTCTGAACTTCACTTGCCTCATCTATAAAATAATTACAATAAGAGTGATGATTTTGAAGATTTTCTCTCACTCTGTGGGTTGTCTGTTAACTCTGATTATTTCTTTTGCTGTGCAGAAGCTTTTTAGTTTAATTAAGTCCCATCTATTTATATTTGTTTTTGTTGCATTTGCTTTTGGGTTCTTGGTTACAAAGTCTTTGCCTAAGCCAATGTCTAGAGGGTTTTTCCAGTATTATCTTCTAGAATATTTATGGTTTCAGGTCTTAGACTTATGTCTTTGATCCACCTTGAGTTGATTTTTATATAGGGTAAGAGATCATCCAGTTTCATTCTTCTACATGTGGCTTGCCAATTATCCCAGCACCATTTCTTGAATAGGGTGTCCTTTCCCCACTTTATGTTTTTGTTTGCTTTGTTGAGGATCAGTTGGCTATGAATATTTGGCTTTATTTCCAGGTTCTCTGATCTGTTCCATTGGTCTATGTGCCTATTTTTATACCAGTACCATGCTGTTTTGGTGACTATGGCCTTTGCAGTCAGGTAATGTGATACCTCCAGATTTTTTTTTTTTCTTCTTAGTCTTGCTTTGGCTATGTGGGTTCTTTTTTTGTTCCATTTGAATTTCAGGATTGTTTTTTCTAGTTCTTTGAAGAATTATGATGGTATTTTGATGGGAATGGCCATTGAATTTGTAGATTGCTCTCAGTAGTTTGGTCATTTTCACAATGTTGATTCTACCCATCCAGGAGCATGGGATGTGTTTCCGTTTGTTTGTGTCATCTATGATTTCTTTCAGCAGTGTTTTATAGTTTTACTTGTACAGGTCTTTCACATCCTTGGCTAGGTATATTCCTAAATATTTTACTTTATTTTTTATTTTTTGCAGCTATTGTGAAAGGGGATGAGTTCTTCATTTGGGTCTCAGCTTGGTCGCTGTTTGTACAGCAGAGCTACTGATTTGTGTACATTAATTTGGTATCCTGAAACCTTGTTGAATTCATTTACCACTTCTAGGAGCTTTTTGGATGAGTCTTTAGGGTTTCCTAGCTATACAATATATCATCAGCAAACAGCTACAGTTTGACTTCCTCTTTACCAATTTGGATGCCCTTTATTTCTTTCTCTTGTCTGATTGCCCTGGCTAGGACTTCACAATCTATACATCCAACAAAGAACTAATATCCAGAATCTACAAAGAACTCAAACAAATCAGCAAGAAAAAAAATCTCATTAAAAAGTGGGCTAAAGATATGAATAGAGAATTCTGAAAGAAGATACACAAATGGCCAAAAAGCACATGGAAAAATGCTCAACATCACTAATTATCAGGGAAATGCAAATCAAAGTCACAATGTGATACCACCTCACTCCTGCAAGAATGGCAGTAATAAAAAAAAAGGATGTTGGTGGGGATACAGTGAAAAGGGAACACTTATACACTGTTGGTGGGAATGTAAACTAGTACAACCACTACGGAAAACAGTGTGGAAACTTCTTAAATAACTAAAAGTAGATCTACCATTTGATCCAACAATCCCACTACTAGGTATTTACCCAGAGGAAAAGAAGTCATTATATGAAAAAGATACCTGCACACACATTTATAGCAACACAATTTGCAATTGGAAAAATATGGAACCAGCTCAAATGGCCATCAATCAATGAGTGGATAAAGAAAATTTTATATATATGCACACACACATACACCATGGAATACTACTCAGTCATGAAAAAGAATGAAATAATGGCATTCTCAGCAACCTGGATGGAATTGAAGACTATTATTCTAAGTGAAGTAACTCAGGAATGAAAAAACAAACATCGTATGTTCTCACTCATAAGTGGGAGCTAAGCAACGTGGACGCAAAGGCCTAAGAATGATACATTGGACTTTGGGGACTCAAGAGAAAGGGTTGGGGATGATGAGGGATAAGAGATTACACATTGGGTACAGTGTACACTGCTCGGGTGATGGGTGCACCAAAATCTCAGAAATCACCACTAAAGAACTTATTTATGTAACCAAACATCACTTGTTCCCAAAAACCTATAGAAATAAAAAAATCAAAAATTTTTAAAAAATAAAATAAGAATGATAAATACATCATATGGTTACAGTAACTTTTAAATGAGATAATGCAGGTAAAATGTTATACAAACATCTGTTATGATTAACATTATGAGTGTTTTTCCTACAGAGAGCAAACAATATTTCATTTCATCAATGCTAGGAAAATGCCTTGGCTAATATTTTTAATGAAGTGGATCACTTGTGTTTCTGGTTTTTGCTAAGCTAAACTAAATGGGATACATCTAGAAATGTGAAATATTTTTAATGGTGCCAACTACCTGTCTCTCACACTGAAATGCCTCCAAGTGTCTGGTAAGTGACATTCATGTGTGAATTGGTTTAAGAAGAATACTATAGCAATAAGGAGTGGTGAGGCCTGTGGCAAATTGGAAAGTGTATTCAAATCCAGTGTGTGTGTGTGGGTGTGTGTATGGGTCTGTACACATACATACATACACATACATACACATTCATATTCTCTCTCTCTCTCTTTTTCTCTCTCCCCACCCCCTGCCGCCCCAACCCCATATTGGGGCTAAAGTTATCAAATTTTCAGCATCTGCTGAGGAATCTGAGCAGAAATCATCTTACCTACATTAGCTTTTCACCTTTATCTTTGCATCCTCAAGGCATACCCCTGCCTGAGCCACAGAATTGCACGGCTACTAAAAATATGTGCTATTATCTCAGGAAATTCTTTGTGGTTTTTCTCCTGCCTCATTGGTTTCTTCTCCTCAGCCTTTTTTGCTAGGCCCTTATCTTCTTCACAATCTTCAAATGAAGTGTCCCCACAGCTCAGTTCTAAGACTTCTGCCTTTTTCTATATACTCTCTTTAGATTATCTCATCTGGTCTCATGGCATTATATGCTATCTTTATGCTGATGATGTTCAAATTTATACACACAGACTGGACTCTTCCCTGAAAAACAGACTCAAATGTTCAGCTTCCTATTGGACATTGTCTAATAGGCATCTCAAAATTACTATGTCCAAAATCAAAATCTTCATTTTCCCTTCACAACCTGGTTTTCCCACAGAATTCCCATCTCAATTAAGGCTAATTTTATTCATCCATTTGCTCAGGTTAAAAACTTTGGAGTCATCCTTGACTCCTCTCTTTCACACTCCATAGCCAGAAAATATCTAGAATATCTAATGTCTATTACTATGACAGGGGCGCAAATCACCCTCATATTTCACCTGGGTTATTGCAATAGTCCCCTAACTGTTCTTCCTGCTTCCACTCTTGCTGTCATGCAGTCCATTCTTCCAGAAGCAGCCAAAGTGATTCTTATAAAATCAGGTCCATACATTCTTTGATCTTTCCTCTACCTCTCCATCTTCACCTCCTGTCACTATATCCCTTGCTCTACTTTGCTTCAGCCACAATGGCCTCTGTGGTAAGCAGTCTTTATTAAATGGTCCCCAATTTTTTCCACCTGCTGGTATTCACATTTTTTGATAATCTTCACCCCTTAAGTGGCTAATGGACTTAGTGACTTGCTTCTATCAAATAGAATATGACAAAAGTAATGAGATGTCACTTGAGATATTGGGTTAAAAAAAGAATCTGTATTTCATCTTGTTGATTCTCTCTTGCTTTCTTGCTTGCTTGCTCTGAGGAAAGACAGCTGCCACATTGTGAGCTTCTCTACGGACACCACCACATGCAAAGCGACTGACAGATACCTCTGACCAAAAGCCAGCAAGTAACTGAGGACTTCAGGTGAACACCCTGGGAGAACTCAATCCTGCCAGCAGCTGTGTGAGTAAGCTGAGAAGTGGATCCTCCCGAAGTCAAGCCTTGAGATGTCTATAGCCTGGCTGGATTGCAGCCTTGGGTTTCCCTGCAGCACATGGAACTGGAGCTTCCTTTAAATCCAGTTCTGTGGCTGATAGGAGTAAATAGTCTTACAAAGAGGATGTGGAGCTCTGAAGCCTAGTTTAAATATACAAATCTAGATTTAAATCTACCCAGTTAAATTATACCTATATTATTGACCTACAGGTATGATGGTATAATAAATAATTTTGTCTTAGGCTACTATGTGTTAGGGTAACTTGTTACATAGCAATATATAATTAATATAGCTTCCTTGAACATACCAGGAACACTCCTAAAATAGGGCTTTTGTATTAACTATTCTCTCTGCCTATGGTAGGTATTCTTTCTCCAGATAGTCACATGGTTCTCTCCCTCACCTCCTTCCAGCTTTGCTCAAATGTCATCTTCTCAAAGTAGGCTTCCCTAATCACCCTTTATAAGAATAGCAACTGTGGCCAAGTGTGGTGGCTCAGGCCTGTAATCCCAGCACTGTGGGAGGCCAAGGCAGGAGGATGATTTGAGCTCAGGAGTTTGAGCCCAGCCTGGGCAACATAGCAAGACCCTGTCTCTATGGAAAAGAAAAGAAAAGGAAAGGAAAGAAAAGAAAAGAAAAGAAAAGGAAGGGAAGGGAAGGGAAAGGAGGTAGGGAAAGGAAAGAAAAGAAGGAAGGAGGGGAAGGAAAGAAAGAATATCAAATGCTTCTCGGTGCTTCTGAGATCCTCATACCTGTTTTTGTTTTTCTCTATGTCAATTACCCCAAGAAGGAAGGAAGGGAAGGAAAGAAAGAAAAAATATAAAATGCCTCCTCAGTGCTTCTGATACCCTCATACCTGTTTTTATTTTTCTCTATGTCACTTACCCCCACATGAAATATTATATATTTATTAAATTATTGTCTGTCTACCTCATTAGAATGCAAGTTCCAGAGAAGACGGTGACATTATCTGTTTTGTTCATACTATATGCTATCGCCTAGAACTACTCCTGGCACATGAGGGACACCGCATAAATGTTTGTTCGATGAATAAATGAGTTTCCAGCTTCACACATTGTAAGTTTCTCTATAAAGGAGGCCATGTAGAAAATGACTGACAGATGCCACAGGGAATTTTTTAAGATATTGCTCAGGTGTGAGGCTTTAATCAAGAGCCAAGAAGATATTTCCACTGATGCATCAGTCTCAGAGGCATGGGAAGAGGAGTACAAATAATACAGAAGGTCATAAAAACCAATATAAAATAATACAATTATATTACGAGTATAAAAAGTGGTTTCTAGAACAGTATCTGGAAATAGAATGGTAGAGATAGAAGTAATTATAAATGATCATACTAGGACATATTCTGAAACAAAAGTTGACAGAATTTAGTGATAAACTGAATTGTGCAGTGTGAGAGAAAGAGGGAACTAATGCTCAACTAAAGAGAGAACTAATACTCCAAGACTTCTGGCTTAAACAACTAATGAATGGTTGAAGTTGCCTTTCAGAAAGTTAAGTAACATTGTGGGAAGAGAAGCTTTGTGAGATGTGGGGCAGTAGAAAATCAAAAATTCTTATTTGGATATGTTGAATTTGAGGCATTTTTAGATTTCCAAATATAGAAGTTGTAAGCTATAGTATATATCTGGTTATCATGCATAGGACTGGATGAATTCCCCTAAGCAGTATGTATATATAAAGAAGAAAGTGGAAGGTTTAGGCCTGGAAATACTCCAATCAGAGTTTAGAGAGAGGAGGATGATTCAACAAGAAATACTAAGAAGGTGGAATATCAAGAGTGTGGCATTCCAGAAATCACATAAAGAAAGCGTTTCCAACAGAAAGGAGAGCATGAGGGCATGGAAATGTTCCACTCAAATGTCCTTTGCAAGGGTATAGTGGACCAGAAACCTCAGTTTCCTCCTTTGTGTATCCATCCTGGCATTTGTGTTAAGGACATGCTTCCCTCAGGCTCTTGCCAGCCATGACTGACCATAACGGGGGTTCTACTGTAGAATGTGGGACTCCGCAAATGGGCGACTGTGGCTCGAAGACTCCTCTGAGTCTTTTCCTACAACATACTCCTTCTTTCCTTCCTTCCTTTTCCCCTTTCACAGGTTTCTGACCTGCATTGAAGAATGAGGCTCTCCCTACCTCCTCCTGCTCCTTTCCTTTTATCAGTCATAGATATTGTCCTTACTAAGTCCATTATGTCTCTAATTCCATCTTGGCATCTGCTCCTAGGAAGACACAAGTTAACATCAACAGACTAATTGTACCAATAACACTGAGAGGAAAATTAGAATAAGGAAAGCTATTTGGCTATTGGATTGAACAAGATGATGAACACTTGCGATGTTACCAGAAGCTGTTTTTTTTTTAATTTTATTCTTATTATACTTTAAGTTTTAGGGTACATGTGCACAATGTGCAGGTTTCTTACATACGTATACATGTGACATGTTGGTGTGCTGCACCCATTAACTCGTCATTTAGCATTAGATATATCTCCTAATGCTATCCCTCCCCACTCCCCCTACCCCAAAACAGTCCCCAGAGTGTGATGTTCCCCTTCCTGTTTCCATGTGTTCTCATTGTTCAATTCCCACCTATGAGTGAGAACATGCGGTGTTTGGTTTTTTGTCCTTGCGATAGTTTGCTGAGAATGATGGTTTCCAGTTTCACCCATGTCCCTACAAAGGACATGAACTCATCATTTTTTATGGCTGCATAGTATTCCATGGTGTATATGTGCCACATTTTCTTAATCTAGTCTATCGTTGATGGACATTTGGGTTGGTTCCAAGTCTTTGCTATTGTAAATAGTGCTGCAATAAACATACATGTGCATGTGTCTTTATAGCAGCATGATTTATAATCCTTTGGGTATATACCCAGTAATGTGATGGCTGGGTCAAATGGTATTTCTAGTTCTAGATCCATGAGGAGTCGCCACACTGACTTCCATAATGGTTGAACTGGTTTACAGTTCCACCAACAGTGTAAAAGTGTTCCTATTTCTCCACATCCTCTCCAGCACCTGTTGTTTCCTGACTTTTTAATGATTCCCATTCTAACTGGTGTGAGATGGTATCTCATTGTGGTTTTGATTTGCATTTCTCTGATGGCCAGTGATGATGAGCATTTTTTCATGTGTCTTTTGGCTGCATAAATGCCTTCCTTTGAGAAGTGTCTGTTCACATCCTTTGCCCACTTTTTGATGGGGTTGTTTGTTTTTTTCTTGTAAATTTGTTTGAGTTCTTTGTAGATTCTGGATATTAGCCCTTTGTCAGATGAGTAGGTTGCGAAAATTTTCTCCCATTTTGTAGGTTGCCTGTTCACTCTGATGGTAGTTTCTTTTGCTGTGCAGAAGCTCTTTAGTTTAATTAGATCCCATTTTTCAATTTTGGCTTTTGCTGCCATTGCTTTTGGTGTTTTAGACATGAAGTCCTTGCCCATGCCTATGTCCTGAATGGTATTGCCTAGGTTTTCTTCTAGGGTTTTTATGGTTTTAGGTCTAACATGTAAGTCTTTAATCCATCTTGAATTAATTTTTGTATAAGGTGTAAGGAAGGGATCCAGTTTCAGCTTTCTCCATATGGCTAGCCAGTTTTCCCAGCACCATTTATTAAATAGGGAATCCTTTCCCCATTGCTTGTTTTTGTCAGGTTTGTCAAAGATCAGATGGTTGTAGATATGCGGCATTATTTCTGAGAGCTCTGTTCTGTTCCATTGATCTATATCTCTGTTTTGGTACCAGTACCATGCTGTTTTGGTTACTGTAGGCTTGTAGTATAGTTTGAAGTCAGGTAGCGTGATGCCTCCAGCTTTGTTCTTTTGGCTTAGGATTGACTTGGCGATGCGGGCTCTTTTTTGGTTCCGCATGAACTTTAAAGTAGTTTTTTCCAATTCTGTGAAGAAAGTCATTGGTAGCTTGATGGGGATGGCATTGAATCTATAAATTACCTTGGGCAGTATGGCCATTTTCATGATATTGATTATTCCTACCCATGAGCATGGAATGTTCTTCCATTTGTTTGTATCCTCTTTTATTTCATTGAGTAGTGGTTTGTAGTTCTCCGTGAAGAGGTCCTTCACGTCCCTTGAAGTTGGATTCCTAGGTATTTTATTCTCTTTGAAGCAATTGTGAATGGGAGTTCAATCATGATTTGGCTCTCTGTTTGTCTGTTATTGGTGTATAAGAATGCTTGTGATTTTTGTACATTGATTTTGTATCCTGAGACTTTGCTGAAGTTGCTTATCAGCTTAAGGAGATTTTGGGCTGAGACAATGGGGTTTTCTAGATATACAATCATGTCATCTGCAAATAGGGACAATTTAACTTCCTCTTTTCCTAATTGAATACCCTTTATTTCCTTCTCCTGCCTAATTGCCCTGGCCAGAACTTCCAACACTATGTTGAATAGGAGTGGTGAGAGAGGGCATCCTTGTCTTGCACCAGTTTTCAAAAGGAATGCTTCCAGTTTTTGCCCATTCAGTATGATATTGGCTGTGGGTTTGTCATAGATAGCTCTTATTATTTTGAGATATGTCCCATCAATACCTAATTTATTGAGAGTTTTTAGCATGAAGGGTTGTTGAATTTTGTCAAAGGTCTTTTCTGCATCTATTGAGATAATCATATGGTTTTTGTCTTTGGTTCTGTTTATATGCTGGATTACATTTATTGATTTGCATAAGTTGAACCAGCCTTGCATCCCAGGGATGAAGCCCACTTGATCATGGTGGATAAGCTTTTTGATGTGCTGCTGGATTCAGTTTGCCAGTATTTTATTGAGGATTTTTGCATCAATGTTCATCAAGGAGATTGGTCTAAAATTCTCTTTTTTCGTTGTGTCTCTACCAGGCTTTGGTATCAGGATGATGCTGGTCTCATAAAATGAGTTAGGGAGGATTCCCTCTTTTTCTATTGATTGGAATAGTTTCAGAAGGAATGGTACCAGTTCCTCCTTGCACCTCTGGTAGAATTCGGCTGTGAATCCATCTGGTCCTGGACTTTTTTTGGTGGGTAAGCTATTGATTATTGCCACATTTTCAGAGCCTGTTATTGGTCTATTCAGAGATTCAACTTCTTCCTGGTTTAGTCTTGGGAGTGTGTATGTGTCAAGGAATTTATCCATTTCTTCTAGATTTTCTAGTTTATTTGCGTAGAGGTGTTTGTAGTATTCTCTGATGGTAGTTTGTACTTCTGTGGGATCGGTGGTGATATCCCCTTTATCATTTTTTATTGTGTCTATTTGATTCTTCTCTCTTTTCTTCTACCAGAAGCTGTTTTAAAGGGTGGGAATGAAAATCTGATTGAAATTTGTTCAAAAGACAGTGGAAGAAATAAGCCGGGCATACAAATGGTTATTTTTAATTTTGCTATCAAATGAAGCACAGAAATGGAGTGGAGCCTGAAGGAGGATATAAGGTCAATGGAGAAATTTTTAACATAGAACAAATAACAGCATGATTGTATACTGATGGTAATAATCCCTGAGTGGGAGAAATTTTATTTTGAAAGATGAAGAGGGGATAGCTGCTGGATCAAAATAATTGAGAAGGTGAGGAGGTGAGAGGAGATGATATCCAGTACATACCAGAGGATTAGACATAGATGAAACCAGGGACAGTTCACCAATTGTAAGACGACAGATGGGGATCGGTAGATTTGGGGTTTTTTTGTTTGTTTTTTGTTTGTTTGTTTGTTTTTGAGACAGAGTCTCGCTCTATCGCCCAGGCTGGATTACAGTGGCATGATCTTGGCTCACTGCAACCTCCGCCTCCCAGGTTCAAGTGATTCTCCTGCCTCAGCCTCCCGAGTAGCTGAGACTACAGTCATGCAACACCACGCCTGGCTAATTTTTTGTATTTTTAGTAGAGACGGGGTTTCACCATGTTAGCCAGGATGGTCTTGATCTCCTGACCTTGTGATCCGCCCACCTCGGCCTCCCAAAGTGCTGGGATTACAGGCGTGAGCCAGGACACCTGGCTGAGTTTGTAGATTTGGTGATGGGAATGTAAAAGATTTTTTCTGATTACTTTTATTTCCTCAAAATAAAATAACCAGCTCAGGTTGAGGAGTAAAGGAGGCTTGTAAGGGAAGCAGACAAAAATAGTTGTCTGAGAAAATGAGAGTGCAAATTGACTTGAGAAATATGCTAGGACAGTATTAATGGCTCCTTTGAGTTTTATAGGTTTAAATTTAACACAGTCAGTATAGCTGTATTTTTTTTTCCAGGCAGGCTCTGCTGCTTATGTGTAGACACCAAGTTGGTGGAGTGTTAGATTAAACTAGGGTTAAGATTTTCTGGGTGAGTAGGATGGAAGGAGAGAGAAAGTAGCTCAATATTTTCCAAAACTGTGATTACAGTGATAGACCATGAGATCTAAGCATAATAAGGAAGAAATTACGGCATGAAGTAAGCCATGAACAGTGAAACAAGTTGAGGAGTCGATGGACTGGAAGTCTCAAGGTATTTGAAGTATTGTTGAGTTAGAGATACCAGATTAAGTAAGCTAGAAAGATATGAGGAAGTATTCAGAGAGTAAGATATTTTAAATCAAGTTTCTGGAGGGAGGGCTGTTTATTAAGTAATAACAAGGTCTAAGCTATGAGCACAGAAAGTATTGGCTGAGGTGGAGTGAAGGTCAAGATAACTCAAGGAGAACATGTCAAGAAATAGAGAAGTCAGAGAGTTGGAAGGATACCAACACGGACACTCAAGTTACCAAGAAAGATGAAAGGAGAAGGGACAAAGAGAAAGAAGTGAGCCAAAAGCTAAACTTTCTAGTAAACTATGGAGGATAGCCAGGGATTTAGTAAATGACTCTAGGCAGTCTGATGGATGAAGTTTCAATAGAGATTGGGTATTTAAAAGAGGAAAGAAGAGAAGAGAAACCTGAGGAACATGGGGTGTATGAGGAAAAACAGCTACCTCTTGTAAGGATTGCCGGGGAAGCCCTTTTCTCATAGAAAGCCAGGTTTCAGTTAGGACAATAATGAAAAGGGTGTTTACAGAAGATATCAGGGATATCGCTGATGACAGACCATGAGATGCAGCTAATGCATTAGAATGGATTAGGAGGTCAGGGAGTAGTAGGATATTGTGTTAGATTAAGATAATCTAGAGAATGAGGGATTACCTGAGGCTCGTATATCTGAGAGTGACTAAGGTAAACAAACACATAAGGCACAAAGGGGTTGATCCTGGAATTGGGTTTTTTAAGGGAAGGTAGGTAATTACATCTGTTGGGATGGTGCAGAAGTAATTGTGGTTTTTGCCATTACTTTTTTTTTTTTTATTTCTGGGGTACATGTGCAGGATGTGCAGGTTTGTTACATATGTAATCATGTGCAATAGTGGTTTGCTGCACCTATCAACCCATCCCCTAGGCATTAAGCCCAGCATGCATTAGCTATTCTTCCTAATACTCTCCCTCCCCCAACCCTACCCCCCGACAGGCCCTAGTGTGTGTTGTACCCCTCCCTGTGTTCATGTGATCTCACTGTTCAGCTCCCACTTATATGTGAGAATATGCAGTGTTTGGTTTTCTGTTCCTGTGTTAGTTTGCTGAGGATAATGGCTTCCAGCTTCATCCATGTCCCTGCAAAGGACATGATCTCATTCCTTTTCATGGCTGCATAATATTCCTTGGTGTATATGTACCACATTTTCTTTATCCAGTCTATCATTGATGGGCATTTCGGTTGATTCCATGTCCTTGCTATTGTGAATAGGGCTGCAATGAACATACACATGCATGTATCTTTGTAACAGAATGATTTATATTCCTTTGGGTATATACCCAGTAATGGGATTGCTGGGTCAAATGGTATTTCTGGTTCTAGATCTTTGAGGAATTGCCACACCATCTTCCACAATGGTTGAACTAATTTACATCTCCACCAACAGTGTAAAAGCATTTCTATTTCTCTGCAACCTCACCATCATCTGTTCTTTCTTGACTTTTTAATAATGGCCACACTGCCCAAAGTAATTTATAGATTCAATGCTATTCCCATTAAACTACTATTGACAGTCTTCACAGAATTAGAAAAAAAAACTATTTTAAAATTCATATGGTACCAAAAAAGAGCCCATAGAGCCAAGACAATCCTAAGCAAAAAGAATAAAGCTGAAGGCATCACCCTACCAGACTTCAAACTATACTATAAGGCTACAATAACGAAAATAGCATGGTACCGGTACAAAAACAGACACATAGACCAATGGAACAGAATGAAGAACTCAGAAATAAGATCACTCATCTACAACAATCTGATCTTTGACAAACCCGGCAAACACAAGCAATGGGGAAAGGACTGCCTGTTTAATAAATGGTGCTGGGAGAACTGGCTATCCATTTGCAGAAAATTGAAAGTGGACCCCTTCCTCACACCTTATACAAAAATTAACTCAAGATGGATTAAAGACTTAAATGTAAAACCCAAAACTATAAAAACCCTAGAAGTAAATCTAGGCAATACCATTCAGGACATAGGCACAGGCAAAGATTTCATGAGAAAATCACCAAAAGCAGTTTCAACCAAAGCAAAAAAATTGACTAATAGGATCTAATTAAACTACAGAGCTTCTGTACAGCAAAAGAAACTATCATCAGAGTGAACAGGCAACCTATGAAGTGGGACAAAATCTTTGCAATCTATCTATCTGACAAAGGTCTAATATCCAGCATCTACAAAAAACACAAACAAATTTACAAGAAAAAAACAGACAATCCCATTAAAAAGTGGGCAAAGGACATGAACAGATGCTTCTCAAAACAAGGCATTCATGCAGCCAAAAAACATATAAAATAAACTCAACGTCACTGATCATTAGAGAAATGCAATGAGATACCATCTCACACCAGTCAGGATGGCCATTATTTGCCAGTACTTTCAATGCAAAAACTGCAATTACTTTTGAACCAACCTAACAATTGTAGCTTTTTTCTAGGGGGTGGTTTTCTAGACAGTTTGTATTGGTGTTACTGACAGTGTTAAGGGAGATTATTAAATTAAACAGAAGAAACAAAAAACATTACCCTTAATCCTGCAGTAGGTAGTGTTGCCACCTTGGGACGGGTGGGTTTCCCTTCAGCACATGGAATTGGCGCCTCCTTTAAATCCAATTTTGTGGCTGGAAGGAGGGAATGGTTTTATTAAGAGGATGTGGAGTTCTGGAAGCCTAGTTTAAATCTAGAAGCCTTCTGGGGATTTTTAGAAGAAATTTAATAAACTTCAAAAAGGCCTCCATTATAGACTGCAGTTGGTGATGTTGGAAAGGACTTTACCAAGAGTTCATTGGACCTCTCTTAAATCCTTTTAGATGCTGCTGGTTATTACATTGAAAAAAAGACATTCTGTGGTCAAATAAATGTGAGAAATGCTGGGTTCAACAAGGTTCAAGAGGTTTTTTTTTTTTGCAGAACATAGCAGAATTCTTAATATTGTAATGTGCAATGTGAGACGTCTAAAAGGGGCATAAAATATGCAAGTAAATATGGATGCAGAGCTTGAAAACATTGGTCCTGCAGAGTCACCAACTAGACCCAGGTTTAGAGAAGAGGAGGGGAGAGCTTTGGACTCTGAGCCTGAGCTAAAGAGAGGAGACATGAATCTATGTATACAATGGCAATGTTCTATCAAAAATATGCATAAATAAAAGCATAAGTAAGTGGGACTTTTGTAAATTTAACTCCATTTCCCATTGGTCTGCACAATTATTGAGAGTCATTTTCTCTTTTCTGAATGACTTTCAAAGCATAGTGGCTCTCGACCCATTAGTTTTCAGTTTAACTTCTGCAGCAAATTACTAAATAAATACATCTGGAAAGATAGAAACATAAGGGAACATTTTTGGTGAATCACTTAGTTTAAATAATATTTTATAATTTGTAAAGTAAATCTCAATTCATGTTGTATATATGTAAAATCTTAGATCAGAACTTACAGAAATAATAATTAGTTCTAGTACAAAATTAGGGAAGAAAAAATATTGACTGAAGAGGAAAACTACTGACTGCCTATCACTGTCAGTTTTCCTCATTTACACATCCTACCAATTTGGCCTATTTTTTAAGATTAAAATCGTTAAGAAAGGTTGATGTTCTATAGTTACATAGCACAATGTAATGAGGCCATCACAATTTTACAAATAACTAAAACCACTATCATTGCCAGTTGATCAATATCTTCAAGTTGCATTTTGTACAGTACAAATAAAGAATCATGTTTGGAGAATATATCATATATCACTTTAAGGTACCATTTTATTTCTATTCTTTCCACAAAACAATGATATAAAATATAAACTGTATATTTTAACACGTATTCCCTAAAGAGTGATGGAGCTTAGTTTCTTTAAAGTGGGCCTTAATTAATATACTGTAACTGGTAGGTAGAAGGAAAGTGAAAACTCAAAAAACAAGATGCTATTTGCTGGTTATTTGGCTATTGCCCTATTTCCATTCCATTAGACAGCAGCAGCCTTACAGTTGTTGAAAGAGTTTAGTACAATGGAGAACACAGAATCAGCATATCTGAAATTTTTGCTATTCCAAGAAAAAAAAAACATGAGCTTGGAATATAACAATTAGCATAAATATCAATAACAATCCAATCATATATCTCCTTCTGCTGCTCTAGAAAAAAAATCTGAGAAAAATGAGGATTCTTGTTATTGAAATTTTTAGATTTTTTTAAAAAGTAATAACCAGAAACCTATGTTGGATTTTAAATGTTTAGCATTATTGTTAAACATCTTTTTGAAACACACTACTTATTTTTTTGCCTGAAGAAATATAGTGTAGAAACCACTTGGAACCTGTGGGGGATGACTAATTACCCTGTAGCGACTCAAGGCCATCAATTTTTCAATGCCTGGGATGAAGACTAAGAGGGCAAGAGAAAGGAATTACTTATATCATGTGTAAGTTGTTGTGGTAAGCACTTTACATATTTTGCCTCATTTGATTCCCCCAAGAACCCTGTGAATTAGAAAAAATTAAGTTACTTGCTAGTAGAGGCAGAAACAAGATGCTATCCCAGATCTGTGTCACACTGGTTTAATGTACATTCATTCCAGAACATTCTCAATCAGTTGTTTCCCTTTATACAAAACTCTAAATGCACATTTAACTTCCAATCATTTTTCTCCTTCTCTACAAAGGAGAATGTAACAGGAAAAAAAAATGAAAGAAAAAGAAAATCTGGCAAATTGAGGGTCCTTGTTACCTGAATTCTGTTTAAAGCAGATTCCAGTGAAATTTAATTTTAAGAATAAACTCCAAATGAGATAACAAAATGCATACAATTGAAGAATGCATTTCACTAGACTTTGTCTTTCTTTAATGACAAACATTTATATAGATTCTATTATGTGCTGGGAACTGTGTTAAGCACGCTATCTGTAGTATCTATCAGGGTACAAGTAGGAAGCAGATGACACACTCCAGTTGGATAACTGAGGATTTAATGAAAAGACCATTCACAAAAAGGCAGGCAGGGTTAAAGGACTGTGCAGTACACCAGGGCTAGCAATACCCAGAAGCCCTTTACCACTTTTACTGAAGGGACAGGGGGAGGGAGAATTTACTGGGTTCCAAAAAATATAGTCATACCTGTAGCTGTAGCGGAGGGCCATCTGACAGGAGTTGTGACCTTAGTTGGAGAAACACGGGCATCACCAACTCACGGCAAACTAGCAAAGGGGAAAGTGGGGAAATAAAGACCCACATTCTCCTCCTGATTTCTGACCTCCTGCTAGCTGAACCCATCCAGAAGTTGGAAGGCAAGGGAACTCCTTAATGAGAGCCATACAAGCCAGCCTCTCACGACACAGAGCAAGGTAGATCAGGAATCTAAAGGGAAAAGGGGAAAAAATACATCATTCATGTATTTTTAAATCTCCACGACATCGCACAAGATCAGCCTACTGTAATTCTCACTATTGTATTTAGATGAATAAACTGAAGTTTAGAGAGACTAATTTGCCTAAATTCACAATGATAGTACCTGGAGCAAGACTCATATCACAGTCTATCTGAATCCAGAGCTGGTGCTCATAACTACCACCCTAACTGCACAACAGAATCACATGTGGAACATTTTTAAATTGTACCACTCATGGTCACACCAAAAAGCTACTTAATCAAAATCTCCTGGGGAACTCAGGAATGTGTAGTGTTCAAAGTTTCACAGATGCCAGGCACTCCTGTAATTGCAGCACTTTAGGAGGCCCAGAGGAGGATTGCTTGAGCTCAGTAGCCTGGGTAACATAGGGAGACCACATCTCTATAAAAAATGAACAAAAAATTATCCGAGCATGGTGGTGCATACCTGTATTCCCAGGTACTCCAGAAGCTGAGGCCAGAGGGTCACTTGAGCCCAAGAGTTTGAGGCTGCAGTGGGCTGGGATCACACCACTGCACTCCATCCTGGGCGACAGAGCAGGACTCTGTCTCAAAAAAAGAAAGAAAGAAAAGAAAAAGAAAAAGTTCCACAGATGACTCTGATTCTGATGTCATAGCCGGTTTGAGAACCCCTGGTTTTGTTATACATTTCCTCCAAAAGTGATTTTAACCATTTTGAACCTCAGTCATATTATCTGTAAACTGTGGGGAAAATACTAGCATTATAGGTCTATTATTAGCTAGCATAATTTGTGACACAAGAAGGTGCTAAATAAAATCTCTATTCCCTTTTCTTTCCCATCTCTTTATTTTGCCTTCAATGAAGCCTGGCTTCAGAGTAACTGGCCCAATCACTATGGTTTTACCTTTTCTTAGTGCTAATCTTTCAGTATTCTGATCCACGACCCCAACAAGGTACAGTGTAAGTCTCATACAGCACAAACTAGTAACAAGTCACTGACTTTGTCTTTATATTAAATTCAGAATAATGAAAATGCATAAAACATCTAGTAAATAAAATACAAATAAGATAAGAACGTTAAAAATGCTAGTAACCTTAAAAATCATGGGTGATTTTACAAAATAATATTATTTTCTTTTCCTCATGGAAATAATAAGTCTCCAGCATTAAAACATGTCTTCAATCCCTCCACTCTCTCTGAACATTATCCATGTATGTGGCTTTACCATTTTTATGCTACTGGCTCGCACATCTATTAATTCAGTCTTTAATTATCTTCTGAGTCCCAGACTCAAATATTCAAATGCATACTAGACATATCTTGCTAGATGTTCCACAAACACCTCCTACACATGTCCAAAACTGAACCCATAATTGGCCTACTCACAACCATACCTTCTCTACTCCCTTTCTCAACTGATGGTGCCAGCACCCACTCAAGCTAAAAATCTGGTAATCATTTCTTCCATTCAAGTGGCAACCAAATCCTGTGAATTCTTTGGCTATACTATAATTGAATTATTTCTTTTTCATCTAATGATAATTAAGATTTTCCCAATTTTTAATTCTTACAAATGATATTGCAATAGATATCCTTTTACATGTTTTTTTTTTACTTTTTTAAAAGTCATAAAATTGTGACCTTGATTTTTTAATTTAGTTTTTTGAATATGTAATACATTGACATGTCTCAGAGGTCCCTCCCACTCCATCCATCATCTACCCAAAAACCACTCCGCCCATCCCCCTGGTAACCACTCTTAGTAATTACATACATATACTTCCAGAGTGTTTTTTGCATTTACAAAGGAATATTGTTGTATATTATTGGATTCCTTTTTATACAAAAGATTGCATGTTTTTGATGTTAAAATTAATTTTTAAATTAAATAATATGTTATCAAAGTTTTGTGTGAGTCAACCATAACATCTTGATTCTAGAGAATGGAAAACCTACAGATGAGTAAGAAAGTGAATAAAAGGTTATATGACTGGGCCAATTTCATTGACCCTTGTTAAGTGAATTTAAAAATCTTGTATCATCCATTTTGAAAGACCTTACAGACATTTCAGGTGCAAACTAGTTAAGGACCTTAGCATTTGATAGGAATATATATGGAATTTTTATTATGGTAGTTGTCTGAAATTTATGATCGAAAGAGGCAAGAGTGGTGCAGAACCATCTAAATCATTCTACATTAAACTACACTCTACTGGCATGTGTGCTAATTGGTAATATTTCCTAATTGTGTTCACTAGAAATTTGTGGGGAAATGGTAGCCCAGAGAGATGGAAAAGTAACAACAACCTTCAATTAATGTGGGAGTCACTTTTCTCAATGGAACATCCAGTCTTACAAAGGTAGGAGCAAACTGCAGAAACATTTTGGGAAAGTCATTTAGCAAATGTATCATAAGCCTTCAAAATTATGTTCATATCTTTTAAACTAGTAAACTCATTTCTAAAGCTATAAATCAAAATGTAAACAAATTTATAAAAAATATTTCTTTATGAGGGCAAGATTTGGAAACAAATGTCTATGAATGGGATAACTAATACATATTTTTATGGCTTCCTTTTCATTTTCTTTGCAGCTGAACTTTCATCTTAAGATATCACTCACGCCCCAATTCACATGGCCTCAGAATAATATTCATGCTGTTTTGAAAATCATCCTTTTTTCACTTTTATTTAGGTTCTGGGGTACAGGTTTATTATATAGGTAAATTGCATGTCATGAGGGTTTGGTGTGCAGATTATTTAATCATCCAGGTAATCAGCATTGTACATGATAGGTAGTTTTTTTATTCTCACCCTTCTCCAACCCTCCACCCTCAAGAACACCCCAGTGTCTGTTGTTTCCTTCTTTCTGTCCGTATGTACTCAATGTTTACCTCCC
The DNA here is from genome assembly GCF_029289425.2 of Pan paniscus. Classification (NCBI taxonomy): domain Eukaryota; kingdom Metazoa; phylum Chordata; class Mammalia; order Primates; family Hominidae; genus Pan; species Pan paniscus. The sequence goes on from NC_073272.2 coordinate 122,486,380, forward strand.
ACTTATAAGTGAGAACATGCAGTATTTGGTTTTCTCTTTCTGTGTTAGTTTGTTTAGGATAATGGCCTCAAGCTCCATCTATGTTGATACAAAGGACATGATATTCTTTTCAATGGCTGTGTAGTATTCCGTGGTGTATATGTACCACATTTTCTTTATGTAGTCTACCATTGATAAACATTTAGGTTGATTCTGCATCTTTTCTATTGTGAATATGCAACAAACATATGCATGCATGTGTCTTTATGATAGAATGATTTATATTCCTCTGAGTATATACCCGATAATGGAATTGCTGCATCAAATGGTATTGGGTTGGTGCAAAAGTAATTGTGATTTTTGCCATTAAAAGTAGTTCAAAAACTGCAATTACTTTTGCACCAACCTAATAATTTTGTTTTAAGTTTTTTGAGAAATCACCAAACTGCTTTCCACAGTAGCCGAACTAATTTACATTCCCAGCAGCAATGTATAAGCATTCCCTTTTTCCCACAACCTTGTCAGCATCTGTTACTTTTTGACTTTTTAATAATATCCATTCTGACTGGTGTGAGATGATACCTCATCATGGTTTGGATTGGCATTTCTCTAATGATTAGTACTGTTCAGCATTTTTTCATATATTTGTTGGCCACATGTATGTCTTCTTTTGAGAAGTGTCTGTTCATGTCCTTGGTCCACTTTTCAATGGGGTTGTTTGTTTTTTTGCTTGTAAATTTGTTTAAGATCCTTACAGATTCTGGATATTAGACCTTTGTTGGATGCATGGTTTGGAAGTATTTTCTCCCATTCTGTAGGTTGTCTGTTTACTCTGTTGGTAGTTTCTTTTGCTATGCAAAAGCTCTTTAGTATAATCAGGTCCCATTTGTCAATTTTTGTTTTTCTTGCAATTGCTTTTGTCATCTTCATCAGGAAATCTTTGCCAGGTCTTATGTCCAGAAAGGTATCTCTTATGTTACCTCCTAGGTTATCTTCCAGGATCTATAGTTTTAGGTTTTATATTTAAGTCTTAAAACCATCATGAGTTCATTGTTATATGTGGTGTAAGGAAAGGATCCAGTTTCAATCTTCTGAATATGGCTAGCCAATTATCCCAGCACCATTTATTGAATAGAGTGTCCTTTCCCCGTTCCTTGTTTTTGTCAATTTTGCCAATGATCAGATGGTTGTAGGTGTGACATTATTTCTGGGCTCTCTATTCTGTTCCATTGGTCTATGTGTCTGGTTCGGTTTTTTTTTTTGTTTGTTTTTGTTTTTTTTTTTTTTTACCAGGACCATGCTGTTTTCATTACTGTAGCCTTGTGGAATAGTTTGAAGTCAGGTAATGTGATCCCGCCAGCTTTGTTCTAATTGATTAGGACTACCTTGGCTAGTTGGACTCTTTTTTGATTCCATATGAATTTTAAAATATTTTTTCTAGTTCTGGGAAGAATGTCATTGGTAGTTTGATAGGAATAGCATTGAATCTGTAAAATTACTTTCATTGGTTTTGCCATTTTAACAATATTGACTCTTCCTATCCATGAGTGTGGAATGTTTTTCCATGTGTTTTTGTCATCTCTGATTTTTTGAGTAGTGCTTTGTAATTCTCATTGCAGTGATCTTTCATCTCCCTGGTTAGCTGTATTCCTAGGTATATTATTCTTTTTGTGGCTATTGTGAATGGCATGCATTCCTGATTTGGCTCACATCTTGGATGCTATTGGTGTATAGAAATACTACTGATTTTTGTACATTGATTTTATATCCTTACACTTTGCTAAAGTTGTTTACCAGATCATGGAGGTTTTGGGCAAGGACTATGGAGTTTTCTAGGTATAGAATCATATCAGGTTTATAAGACAAGGACCTTATGGGTTCATGGGTGAATTGTACCAAGCATTTAAAAATTAATGCTGAGAGGAGCCACAGACCCTCTGAAGGAAGCAGACTGCTCCTACAGGACCTTGGAGACACCCCAAATACTGTGAGTGCCCCAACTGCAGAAACAGGAAAGGGAGACCCTTCTCTCCTGAACACACAACCCCACTGGAGAACCTGAAGGTCTGTTTTGGGGAGAAGCTTCTGAATTTACCTGGAGCTGAGTCAATTTAGAGAGCCGAGCAAAATACAGGGGTAGAGGAAGCAGCAGAAAGGCCCTGGGAGCTTGCTGGGTCCCCTGGCAGGCCATTCCTGCCTGGCACCACAGGGATCCATCAGGAGGGCAGCCAGAGGAGCAGGGGGTAAAACTCCACAGGGAAAAGGAAATCTGTAGCTGAACTTTGTAACAATTTGAACGGGGAGAGAAGCCTCCTGGCCAAAACTCAGGGGAGGGCACAAATCCAGTGTGTAGACTCCACAGGCAGGGGAAGAACCAAGTCTTTTCTTTCACAGCTGGGAGGTGGGTAACCTGGGGCAAGTTTTTAAGCCCCTCTCGCCCCTCTCCTGGAAACAGACTCGGGGCTGTTGGTGGAGGGGCACCAACGGAGTGACACTGGCCCTTGGATTTGTGAAAGAGCTGGGTGAGGCCTGTGACTGCCAGCTTTCCCCACTTGCCAGACAACCTGCATGACTCAGCAGAGGCAGCCATATTCCTCCTAGGTACACAATGCCAGTGACCTGGGAATCTCACCCCCATCCCTCACAACAGCCACAGCAAGACCTGCCCAAGGAGAGTCTGAGCTCAGACATGCCTAGCCCTACTCCCACCTGATGGTCTTTCCCTACCCACCCTGGTAGCCGAAGGCAAAGGGTATATAATATTGGGAGTTCCAGGCCCGGCCCACTGCCAGTCCCTCTCCATACTTCTACAGCTAATGCTCTCTGGAAAGTGCCACCTCCCAGCAGGAGGCCAACCCACACAAAAATAGAGTGTTAAACCACCAAAATTAAGAACTCTCATGGAGTCCATTGCACCCCCCATCCCGCCACCTCCATCGGAACAGGTGCTGGTGTCCATGGCTGAGAGACCCATAGATGGTTCATACTACAAGACTCTGTGCAGACAACCCCCAGTACCAGCCCAGAGCCAGGTAGACTCGCTGGGTGGCTAGACCCAGAAGAAAGACAACAATCACGGCAGTTTGGCTTACAGGAAGTCACATTCATAGGTAAAGGGGGAGAGTACTACCTTAAGGGAACATCCCATGGGACAGAAGAATCTGAACAACAGTCTTCAGCCCTAGACCTTCCCTCTAACAAAGCCTACCCAAATGAGAAGAACCAGTAAACCAACCCTGGTAATATGACAAAACAACAATATTCAACATTCCCCAAAAATCACACTAGTCCACCAGCAATGGTTCCAAACCAAGAAGAAATTCCTGATTTACCTGAAAAAGAATTCAGGAGGTTAGTTATTAAGCTAATCTAACTAAGCTTTCAATGGAAGTACCATTGAAAGGCAAAGTCCAGTGCAAGGAAATCCAAAAAAACAACACAAGAAGGGAGAAATATTCAAGGAAATAGATAGCTTAAAGAAAAAGCAATAAAAAATTCAGGAAACTTTGGACACACTTTTAGAAATGTGAAGTGCTCTAGAAAGTCTCAGCAATAGAATTGAACAAGTAGAAGAAAGAAATTCAGAGCTGAAAGACAAGGTCTTCAAATTATCCCAATTCAACAATGACAAAGAAAAATGAATAAGAAAACATGAACAAAGCCTCCAAGAAGTCTGGGATTCTATTAAACAACCAAATCTTAGAATAGTCGGTGCTCCTGAGGAAGAAGATAATTTTAAGAGCTAGGAAAACATACTTGGGGGAATAATCAAGGAAAACTTCCCCAGCTTTGCTAGAGATCTACACATCCAAATACAAGAAGCACAAAGAACACCCAAGAAATTCATGACAGAAAATCATCACCTAGGCACATTGTCATCAGGTTATCCAAAGTTAAGATGAAGGAAAGAATCTTAAGAGCTGTGAGACAGAAGCACCAGGTAGCCTACAAAAGAAAACCTATCAGATTAACAACAGATTTATCAGCAGAAACTCTACAAGCTAGAAGGGATTGGGGCCCTATCTTTAGCCTCCTCAAACAAAACAAGTATCGGCCAAGAATTTTATATTCAGCAAAACTAAGCATAATATATATGAAGGAAAGATACATCCTGTTTCAGATGAACAAATTCTGAGAGAATTTGCCACTACCCAGCCACCACTATAAGAACTTTTGAAAGGAGCTCTAAATCTTGAAAGAAATCCTGGAAACACATCAAAACAGAACCTCTTTAAAGCTTAAATCACATAAGAGCTATAAAACAAAAATACAAGTTAAAAAGCAAAAACAAAACAAACAAAAAAAGTACACAGGCAACAAAGAGCATAAAGAATGCAACAGTGGCTGGGCACGGTGGCTCACACCTGTAATCCCAGCACTTTGGGAGGCCAAGGCAGGTGGATCATGAGGTCAGATCGAGACCATCCTGGCTAACACGGTGAAACTCTGTCTCTACTAAAAATACAAAAAATTAGCCAGGCGTGGCGGTGGGCACCTGTAGTCCCAGCTAATTGGGAGGCTGAGGCAGGAGAATGGCGTGAACCCAGGAGGCGGAGCTTGCAGTGAGCCGAGATCATGCCACTGCACTCCAACGTGGGCGACAGAGCAAGACTCCATGTCAAAAAAAAAAAAAAAGAACAAAACAGTAACTCACATTTCAATACTAACATTGAATGTGAATGGCCTAAATGCTCCACTTAAAAGATACAGAGGTGCAGAATGGATGAGAACTCACCAACTATCTCCTGCCTTCAGGAGACTCACCTAAGGACTTACATAAACTTAAAGTTAAAGGGGTGGAAAAAGGCATTTCATGCAAATGGACACCAAAAGCAAGCAGGGGTAGCTATTCTTATATCAGACAAAACAAACTTTAAAGCAATAGCAGTAAAAGAGAGAAAGAGGGACATTATATAATGGTAAAAAGCCTTGTCCACCAGAAAAATATCAGAGACCTAAACATACATGCACCTAACACTAGAGCTCCCAGATTTATAAAACAATTACTAATAGACCTAAAAAAATGATATAGACAGCAACACAATAATAGTGAGGGACTTCAATACTCCACTGACAGCATGAGGCAGGTCATCAAGACAGAAAGTCACCAAAAACCAATGGATTTAAACTAGACCTTGGAACAAATGGACTTAACAGATATATACAGAACATTTCATCCAACAACTGCAGAATACACATTCTATTCAACAGTGCATGGAACTTTCTCCAAAATAGACCATAAGATAGGCCATAAAACGAGCCTCAATAAATTTAAGAAAATTGAAATTATATCAAGCACTCTTTCAGACCACAGTGGAATAAAACTGGAAATCAACTCCAAAAGGAACCTGCAAAACCATGCAAATACATGGAAATTAAATAACCTGTTCCTAAATGAGCATTGAGTAAAAAACAAAATCAAGCTGAAAATTAAAAAATTCTTTGAACTATACAATAATGACACAACCTACCAAAACCTCTGGGATACAGCAAAGGTGGTGCTAAGAGGAAAATTAATAGCCCTAAATGCCCACATCAAAAAGACTGGAAGAGCACAAACTGACATTGTAAGGTCACAACCAAGGAACTAGAGAAACAAGAACACACCAAACCCAAATCCAGCAGAAGAAAGGAAATAACCAAGATCAGAGCAGAACTAAATGAAATTGAAACCAAAAAAATACAAAAGATAAATGAAACAAAATGCTGATTCTTTGAAAAGTGAAATAAAATTGATAAACCATTAGCAAGGTTAACCAAGAAAAGAAGAGAGAAAATCCAAATAACCTTGCTAAGAAATGAAACAGGAGATATTACAACCAACACCACTGAAATACAAAAGATCATTCAAGGCTACTATGAACTCCTTTACACACATAAACTAGAAAACCTAGAAGAGATGGATACATTCCTGGAAAATGCAACCCTCCTAGCTTAAATCAGGAAGAATTAGATAGCCTGAACAGACCAGTAACAAGTGGTGGGATTGAAATGGTAATTTAAAAATTACCAACAAAAAAAGCCCAGGACCAGATGGATTCACAGCAGAATTCTACCAGGCATTCAAAGAATTGGTACCAATCCTTTTGACACTATTCCATAAGATAGAGAAAGAAGGAACCCTCCCTAATTCATTCTATGAAGCCAGTATCGCCCTAATACCAAAACCAGGAAAGGACATAACCAAAAAAAGAAAACTACAGACCAATATACTTGATGAACATAGATGCTAAAATCCTCAACAAAATACTAGTGAACCGAACCGAACAACATATCAAAAAGATAATTCATCATGATCAAGTGGGTTTCACACCAGGGATGCAGGATGGTTTAACATACACAAGTCAATAAATGTGATACACCACATAAACAGAATTAAAAACAAAAATCACATGATCATCTCAATAGATGCAGAAAAAGCATTTGACAAAATCCAGTATCGCTTTATGATTAAAACTCTCAGCAAAATCAGCATACAAGGAACGTACCTTAATGCAATAAAAGCCATCTATGACAAACCGACAGCCAACATAATACTGAATGGGGAAGAATTGAAAGCATTCCCTCTGAGAACCAGAACAAGACAAAGATGCCCACTCTCACCACTCCTCTTTGACATAGTATCTTAAGTCCTAGCCAGACCAATCATACAAGAGAAAGAAATAAAGGACATCCAAATCCGCAAAGAGGAAGTCAAACTGTCACTGTTTGCTGATGATATGATTGTTTATCTTGAAAACCCTAAAGACTCCTCCAGAAATCTCCTAGAACTGATAAAAGAATTCAGCAAAGTTTCTGGGTACAAGATTCATGTTCACAAGTCAGTAGCTCTTCTATACACCAACAGCGACCAAGCTGAGAATCAAATCAAGAACTCAACTCTTTTTATAATAGCTGCACAAAAAAATAATAATAATTGAGAATATACCTAACCAAGGACATGAAAGACTTCTACAAGAAAAACCACAAAACACTGCTGAAAGAAATCATAGATGACACAAACAAATGGAAACACATCCCATGCTCATGGATAGGTAGAATCAATACTGTAAAAATGACTATACTGCGAAAAGCAATCTATAAATTCAATGCACTCTCCATCAAAATACCACCATTGTTTTTCACAGAATTAGAAAAAGCAATTCTAAAATTCATATGGAACCAAAAAAGAGCCCACATAGCCAAAGCAAGACTAAGCAAAAAGAACAAGTCTGGAAGCATCACACTACCTGATTTCAAACTATACTATAAGGCCATAGTCACCAAAACAGCATGGCACTGGTATAAAAATAGGCACATAGGCCAATGGAACAGCACAGAGAATCCAGAAATAAACCCAAATACTTATAGCCAACTGATCTTCAACAAAGCAAACAAAAACATGAAGTGGAGAAAGGACACCCTTTTCAACAAACGGTGCTGGGATAATTGGCTAGCCACATGTAAAAGAATGAAACTGGATCCTCATCCCTCTTCACCTTATACAAAAATCAATGCATGATGGATTAAGGACTTAAACCTAAGATCTGAAACTATAAAAATTCTAGAAGTTAACATTGGAAAAACTCTTCCAGACATCGGCTTAGGAAAGGATTTCATGACAAAGAACTCAAAAGCAAATACAATAAAAATAAAGATAAATAGCTGGGACCTAATTAAACTAAAGAGCTTTTGCACGGCAAAAGGAACAGTCAGCAGAGTAAACAGACACCCACAGAGTGGGGGAAAATCTTCACAATCTATACATCTGACAAAGGACTAATTTCCAGAATCTGCAACAAACTCAAACAAATCAGTAAGACAAAAACAATCCCATCACAAAGTGGGCTAAGGACATGAATAGACAATTTTCAAAAGAAGACATACAAATGGCCAACAAACATATGAAAAAATGCTCAATATCACTAATGATCAGGAAAATGCAAATCATGACCACAATGTGATACCACCTTACTCCTGCAAGAATGGCCATAATCAAAAAATAAAAAACAGTAGATGTTGGCATGGATGTGGTGATCAGGGAACACTTCTATACTGCTGGTGGGAATGTAAACTAGCACAACCATTATGGAAAACAATGTGGAGACACCTTAAAGAACTAAAAGTAGAACTACCATTTGATCCAGCAATTCCACTACCAGGTATCTACCCAGAGGAAAAGAAGTCATTATTTGAAAAAGATACTTGCACACACATATTTATAGCAGCACAATACACAAATGAAAAACCGTGGAACCAATCCAAATGCCCAACAATGAATGAGTGGATAAAGAAACTGTGATAGATAGATATATATATCATATATATATCATGATATATATCTTATGACGTGAGAACGTCATATGTTCTCACTGATATTTGGGAGCTAAGCTATGAGGACACAAAGGCATAAGAATGACACAATGGACTTATGGACTCAGGGGAAGAGCGGTGGGGGAGAGGGATAAAAGACTACAAATATGATGCAGTGTATACTGCTCAGATGATGGGTGCACCAAAATCTCACAAATCATCACTAAAGAACTTACTCATGTAAACAAATACCACCTGAACCCAAATAATTTATGGAAAAGTAACAAAAAAATCATATTGTGTGCAAACAGGGGTAGTCTGATTTCTATTTGGATGCCTTTTGTTTCTTTTTCTTCCATGATTGCTCTCCTTAGGATTTCCTGTACTATGTTGAATAGGAGTGGCAAGACAGGGCATCCTTGTTTTGTTCCAACTTTCAAGGGAAATGTTTCCAGCTTTTGCTCATTCAGTATGACGTTGGCTGTGGGTTTGTTAAAATAAGATGGCTCTTATTTTGAAGTATCTTCCTTCAATGCCTAGTTTGTTGAGGGTTTTGAACATGAAGGGATGTTGAATTTTATCAAAAGCCTTTTCTGCATCGATTGTGATGATCACATCGTTTTGTTTCTAGTTCTGTTTATGTGGTGAAAAACATTTATTGATTTGCATATGTTGAACCAACCTTGCTTCCCAGGCATAAAGCCTACTTGTTGTGGATTACCTTTTGATGTACTACTGGATTCTGCTTGCTAGTATTTTGTTAAGGATTTTTGCATCCATGTTAATCAAGGACATTGGTCTAAACTTTTCTTTTTTAGTTGTGTCTCTGCCAGGTTTTGGTGTCAAGATGATGTTGACCACATAGAATTAGTTAGAGAGGATTCTCTGCTTCTCAATTTTTTGGAATAGTTTCTGTAGGAATGGTGCCAGCTTTTCTTTATACATCTGGTAGAATTCAGCTGTGAATCCATCTAGTCCTGGGCTTTTTTTTGGTTGGTTGGCTTTTTATTACTGATTCAATTTCATAACTCATTATTGGTCTGTTCAGGGATTCAATTTCTTTCTGGTTCAATCTTGGGATGTTGTATGTTTCTAGGAACTTAATCATTTCTTCTAAGTTTTCTAGCTTGTATGCATAGAGGTGTTCATATTAGTCTCTGAGCATTTTTTGGTATTTCTGTGGGGTCACTGGTAACGTCCCCTTTGTCATTTCTGATTGTGTTTATTTGGATCTTCTCTTTTTTCTTTATTAGTCTAGCTAGTAGTCCATCTATCTTATTAATACATTCAAAAATCCAACTTCTGGATTTGTTGATCTTTTGTATAGATGTTTGCATCTCAATTTCCTTCAGTTCAGCTTTCATGTTGCTTATTTTTTGTCTTCTGCAAGCTCTAGAGTTGATTTGCTTTTGTTTCTCTAATTCCTTTAGTTCTGATGTCATGTTCATTTGAGATCTTTCTAACTTTTTGTTGTGGATGTTTATTCCTATAAAATTCCCTCTTAACACCACTTTAGCTCTGTCCCAGAGATTCTGGTATGTCATGTATCTTTGCTCTCATTAGTTACAAATAATTTCTTGATTTCTGCTTTAATTCCATTATTTACCCAGAAGTCATTCAGGAGCAGGTTGTTTAATTTCCATGTAATTGTATGGATATGAGCAATTTTCTTAGCATTCATTTCTATTTTTATTGCACTGTGGTTGGAAAGTGTGGTTGATATCATTTTGTTTTTGTTAAATTTGTTGAGGATTGTTTTATGTCCGATTGTGTGGTCGATTTTAGAGTATGTGCCATGTGCAAATGAGAAAAATGTATATTCTGTTGTTTTCAGGTGGTGAGCTCTGTAGATGTCTATTTGGTTCATTTGGTCAAGTATCAAGTTCAGGTCCCAAATATCTTTGTTAGTTGTCTGCCTCAATGATCTCTAATGGTGTCTACATTTTTATATAGCTCTAAAAGGAATATTGTTTACTCTTTTAAAATAGTGTCTCCAAAATAAATGTGGAAAATTCATCAAATAGTTTTATTGAAAAAGCTGGCACTTGAGAAAATTGTGTTCTCATGGTTGATTTGTGAATAATGTTGGGCAAGTGAATGTACTTAGATCCCAATTTTATGATAAATGCAGGAAAACTGGTGGAAGGAAATACACACAAAAAATAAATGTATTATTCCCAGATGTTAGTATTATGAGTAATTTTTTAATTTTAATTAGACTTCCAAAATTTTTCAAATGTTTACAAAAAACATGTTTTACAATCATGACAACAACATTATTTTTAATACAAATGATACATTTCTAGGAGGAAATATTTTGCAATAGTCAAATAAAAAAAACAAAAGACTTTTTCTTGTGGCTACTATGGACTAGTTTGTCGCCGTCCAATCATCTATCCCTGAATAACTAGAAAAGTTGGATTTTAAAAAGAATATATTTAACTGCTTAATTGGTAAAGGGTTTTCCTTCACATGATGGAAATGTCTTGAAAATAATAATGGTTACACATTATGAATATATTAAATGTCACTAAATTGTTCATTTTAAAAGTTACTCTTATGTTGTGTGAAGTTCATCTCAATTTTAAAAATCTATTTGAAGGCATCAGAGACTTACCAAAGAGCCAGAAACTGAGGGGCAAAGATCCCAGAACAAAGAGAAGCTCATTAGGGTGAACCTGCCATTCTGTGTTTCTATGCCCCTTGAAGCACTTGTTAATTCATTGGAGGGCTGGTCCCTGGGGCTAATAAGATGAAGAGAAAGAGACTTTTAAGAGAGAGAGAAGCTAAGCATAGCTCACTGCAGTATCATGGTGCTGAGAAGATTTGGAAAAAAGTTTAAAAATTGGACTTCAGAGCCTGCCAAGGAAAATAGGTTATAATAAATATCTTAGTACTTTACTTGGGAATCCTGAAGGGCTATATCCTGGTAGTAAGAGCAAATCATAAATATGCCAGATTTTACAAGGATTTTATAAAGCCTAACCTTAAATGAGTTTAATCCTGATTGAATTGAGGTGACCTACTAAATTTTTTCTAACTTTTTGATAGAAACTAAAGAAAATTCTCTCTAAAGGAAAATAACATTATCCAAAGCTTCTACAATTTTTAAAAATTTCATTGTGTATTAAATTACCAGGCATACCAAGATAAATAGAAAGAGCCAATATAAACATGCACAAGAATTTATAGCAGTAATAATAGGAAATGGAAACAACTCAAAAGTCTATCAATAGAAGAATTGATAAATATTGGTGTGCTTGCACATTGGAATCAATGCAGCAATGAAATAAATGAAATAAATGGACTACTGTTTACATGCAACAAATGTGCATTAAACTCACCAACATAATGTTGAATGGAAACAGACACAAAAGAATATATATATATATATATATATATATATATATATATATATATGAAGTTCAGAAGAAAAAACTAAAAACTAATGAATGGTGACAGATGTCAGGATAGTGGTTAGCTTTGAGGAGGAATAGGGGAGTGACTGAGAGGGTGCCCTTATGCAACTTCTGGAGAACTGGTGATATTCTATTTCATTATCTGGGTAGTTATTACACAAATATGCACATTTTATAAAATTTCATTAATCTGTACATTTATGATTTGTGTACTTTTCATTTTGTATGTTATGCTTCAGTTAAAAACAGCTTAAAAACCTGAAGTGGAGTGATCTATTACTAGAGAAACTTTTGTGATATGTCTGTCTGTCTGCTATTCACAAGGAGTAAGGAATTATTGTGTGTCAAGCTCTGTGCAGGGTTTTTGGGAGGGGTGAAAAAAATATAGACATATGGTCTCTGCAATGGGAAGTGAACATGCAGAGAGAAAAGGCTTTCAAACAACTGTCCCACCACCTTAAGGTTTCAAATGAGTCCCTTTCTGTACTGTTTGACTTTCCAAGCATGATCAATGTCTCAAAAACAGAATGGCTTTCATTGTTAGACAATTTGGGCAAAGGCTGCTTTCTCTGTGAATCTGGCTAGTGCTGACTGACAGTCATTAGTCTGCCCTGTTAACAATCCTGCTTCTAGAGGCACAGAACAGCAATGGAAAAAATCATTTATGTGTGCTTATTAATGCTGCCTCCCCTTTTCTGGGCACTGACCGTACTGCTTTACAATGCCTTTAGTTGTCTCCGTGAATTCCCGAGAAGACCTCCCACAATCATTGTTCCAAACATTTTCCACCCTTCTCACCTCTTCACTTCTATTCCTACCCCAGCTTATGTCTCAGAAATTGAACTGACTTGAGAAAACTGAAACTATCAGGTATGAGCTGCTTTATTTTCTCTCCATATATTAACATTTCAATGATCAACTCACCTATCCTTTCTTCCTTTCTTCTTGTCTCAGAGAAAGAGAAGTCCCTCTTAATCTATAAGAATAAGCACTGTTCTTATCTATACCAGTTATCTCATTACCTCCTACTGATGTGAAATAATGCCATTTCCTCCAAGTTAACTAGTTTCTTGAAAGTGACATCCAAAGTAATTTGAAGACTATTCAGATAAAAGCAAGGACAAATTTATTGGCCACAGTTTAGTGGCTGAGCCTCCTGCTTTTTAAAATGCCTGTCAAAAAGCAAACCACATCATTTGTGCAATTGCCCAGCCCAATGATTCCAGGTAATGTTGAGCTAGGTATTGTCCAAAGCCCTCTACTTCAATCTATCTCTGGATCCCAAGTCTTTGACTTGTTAGGCTCCCTGGCTCTGGGAAGATTGTAGCTACAGAGCTTCTCTGTCTCTCTTTCTTATTTTTTTTAACCTCTAAATACTTATTTTCTTATTTCATGAATCCCTAAGGAAGGACTAGTAGCTCCAACCCTTCCTTTTCTAAATTTTTCTATATTTCTCATACTTTAGAAATATGCAAAAATTAGAGTATCCTACCCAGAGGAGTTCTCCCTAATTTGGTACCAATGTAAAACTCTTTAGGAGTCTTCTCTCTGAGAATCTGTATCTCCTTAGATCTAATGAAGAATCAATCCTCCAAGACCTTGTTTCTTCAATTATCTGCTGTTTTCCCATAGCTTCTCTCTTTCTCTCTCTCTCTCTCTCTCTCTCTCTCTCTCTCTCTCTCTCTCTCCCCCTCCCTCCCTCCCTTCCTGCCTCTCTCTCATCTTTCTCCATTGGCTACTTTTCTTCCACCCTTCTGCTTACAAACATAAGCAGGTACAGATGTTTCCAATCTTGAAAGACAACCTAATTTTAATTTTCTTTCCCCTCTAAGTATACCATTCTACATCTTATTCATATTCAAATCTCTCAAAGAAGGATGTACACTTATACTTCCTTAAGCAATCATTCTCTCATGAAATCCCTGAAATCTGGCTTCTATACTCACAAATTTCCTGAGTAAGCATTCTTTTAAAAGTATCTGATAACTTCCTAATCACCAAATCCAAAGTCATTTTCTCATACTATTTTTTCATGCTTTTCTTCTGCACTTAGCACTCTGGATCAACCACTCTCTCCCACTTTTTCTTCTATGACACTTCCTTCTTTTGGTTCTTTTCTTACTGCAATTACTGCTCCTTCTCTGTCTCCTTCGCTGTTTCCTTTTTCCCAAAGTTTGGCCCATCTCTTTCTGTATACAGTCTCCCTTGAAGATTTTACAATCCCTTGTCATAATTACCATTTTTATGCTGTTAAATGACATCTTTATTTCCAAGTCCAACCTTTCCTCCAAGCTCTAGTCTTATATATGTGCCTAGCTACTGGGCATTTCCACATGGATTATATAGAAACTTCAAACTAAACAAATTAAACTCACTTATTTTCCTCATAAACCTAGTGCTTTTTTATTTGTTGAAAGTACTATATGTCAACTGGACCGAAAACCTCAATGATTGTGGATTCTTAATTATTTCTGTCTCCCAATATCCAGTCGGTTGCCTCAGACTGTAAGTTGGCTGTTTATAGTCTCTCTTGTTGAATTTTCTTCCTTGGCACTCTCAATGGCATCTCTGTAGTTCAGGCCCCAATCCCTTCACGACCAGATGACTGCTTCAGACTCTTGGTTAATCTGCCTACTTCTAAAATCTCCAGCCTAAACCATCCAGCAAGTTTCCACTTATTTAATCTTACTAATAGGTGAATTCAAAAAGTTCTCTACCTCCCTACCAACTACAAATTAAAACCTAAACTTCTTTACTTGGCATTGTTTCCCAAAAGGCAGTCTTAACTTACCTTTCCAGTCTTATTTCCCATTAATACTCCATATGAATCATAGGCCCCAACCAAAAGTGCCTACTCACTGTTGACCCTAATGCCTTCTGTCTTCTTGCATCTATGACTTTCATATAATATTCCAGCTGCCTAAGATCTTTTGCCTTTCGTAATTAAACTAGGAGGTTTAACTCAAATAGCAGATCTTACCTGATCACCGCTTCCCAAAGTAGTCAGGCTGTCTTCCCTGACACATCATTTATGTTGTTCATATGGCATCTCTATTATATTGTATTGCTTTGTATACATGTAAACACCCACATTCACTTATAAACTCTTTGAGCTTACAACAACCTAGCAAAGTGTCCAGGACAGGAAAGGACTTTAAGATATATTTGATGAATTATTGGAATAATTTACTAAAGCTAGTAAAGTTTTAATCTACAAAATAAGATACAACTTTTATAGTTAAATTTATCTGGCCAAGCAAGCTACTAATCCAATCCTTATCAAAGCATTAATTTAATGTCATATAATCTCGACCCCTAAACTTTTCAGGGAATTTGGCAAGAATTCTATCTAGTAATTTATAGAGATTTGAGGGAGGCCTCAGTTTACATATATTTTTTAAGTCTGAATTTGAGGTTTTCCTAGAAATAAATAGCTACAATGATATTTTAAAATTCCCATGACTTCTGTGGATGTTCAATTAATTTTCTCATAAGTTGCATGAAGAATACAAACATGAGACATTGCTCAGGCCTGTCTGGTTCTTAGGCAAAAATAATGATAGGCTGATTCTTGCATAAAAAGACTCTTGTGGAGTTGTGTGCATATACCACCCCTCATCAATCCTAACAGTCCTTCTTAGGAGCTTTCCTTCTAGGCAGAATTGAACATTTGCAGTGCTGGTTACGTGAGTGGGTTGTTGTTAAAGTAACATTCTCATGGCTTTCTGATAAACAAATACTAATCTTTTAAAATGTCATAACCTTACAGCAATAAATAAACTACCAAAGCACATGAGGCCAAAGTAGCCTAGATGGATCTCAAATAATGAACTAGGAATGATATTGGTGACAGGAATTAGCAACATGTCAGAATATCTGGTGTTTAAGTGTCAACTCATTAGCCCAGCACTGTCCTTCCCCTTCTCATAAGGTGATAGCCTTAGGGTATTCCTCTGCCCAGAAAGAAAACAAGATGAATGGCTATTTCACAACCAATACTGGCCCTAGATAAGCAAAACTTGGAAGAGAGAGTACTATTAAAATGAGAATACTATCAAACCAAAACCTGAGCAGTGTCAAATCACCTCACTAAACATAGAAGAAGACTTTATAAATTGTTTGGTTGTGTTTTTGGAATTTTCATCAGGAAATTATGCTAGAATTTAATATTAACTCATATTGCTGATAAAGCTTTCAGATAAAGCTTGGAACAACCTAAATGAAGGTGTTTCTATTTAAAAGTCTCATAGGGGAGGACAATTTCCTAAACATAAGTGGTTGATCACATATTTGTGTCCTTTCTTCCCAAAACCCAACTATAATTGCAGTAAACAATTTTTTTAAATACATACACTTATAAGAAAGAGAGACAGTAGACTAGAAATCTCAATAAAAAATTCGGAAGACTAAAAGTAGAGGTGAGATAACTAATTTAGCAGAGTGGAGAACGTTACAATGTGAGAATCTACAGAGGGAGATGATATTCCTGAGAGAAGAATCAGTTTTCCATGCAGAACACAGAAATTTTAGGTCTTGGAGGCACCAGTTACCACAGAAAGCAGGGATGATGCACAATACAGAAAACAGTGAGATTGATTCAAAGTCTTTCTACTGAGCAATTGGACTTTCAGATTCCAAACTACCACTCTGAGCAGCCAAGTGTCTGTGATCTCTCCCAAAGGAGACAAGAAGTTTACTCTTTAAAGATACTGAACCTGAGAGGCTTTCAACATGGTAACACCTGACATCATAGAGGACAGGGATGAGACATAAGGCTGAAAATAGAGAAATTAAGTGCAAGTATACCTGCCTACTGAGTAGAGAAATCTAAGTGAAAGAAAAACCAGAAGCTGACATTAATCTATCAAAGGGAGTTGAGTAGATCTCTAAAGAAGGAAGCAAGGAAAAAAGAATCTTATCAGGCCCAGCAGCATTATCTCCTAATCATCTTTGGAATCATATGTTAACTGATCACCACTTACTCAATTAGGCACCTGGTAAGTCTTATGATTAGTTATTGATTTACACAGTCTTACTTTCCTAGTCGTTGTATAAATGGTAGAGGCAGTGGTTGAAGAAGGATCAAGTTCATGGGCTCCGTATTTAGCTTAACCTATATTGTATTACTGGCTCTATCTTTTTCTAACTGTATAACAGAAGGCAACCTCTCTAACCCTCAGTTCCCATCTGTAAATTTAGGATGATAATAATAGTCCCACATCCATAATACTGGAGTAAAGATTAAATAAGATAAAATATTTATCACAGTACCCTAACACAGAGCCAAGACTAACTAATGTTAGCTATGACTATTATTGGCACATTTGTAGATATTATTAGTTAACCTTTCATTTCAAGTTGGTGGACTGATCCACACATCAAATTTACAGTATATTTTGCTGCTTTTTAGGCTTGCCTTTTAATTACAAATATAAATCACGATGATTTTTCTATTCACAGCCCCTTACTAAAAAGAAGTCCCTCCTCTAAACTCTTGCAAACCATATAACACTGTTCTCCTTTAACCACTACCACCACCTTAACCACAGTTGGTCAGACCAGGTGGAAACCTGACCCAAAGTAAACCAATTCACTGGCTTTCCATAAACTAATCAGAGCTTTTCTATGTCAAGAATTTGAACCAAGAGACTCAAAAACTGCAGTGGATGATGCACACTATGTCTGTAAGGATAGGCAGACAAAGCACTGGCAATGATATTGGGCAATATACAAGCTGGAGAGGGAGGGAGGGAGTAATGGAGGAAGAGAAGCAGAGATGAAGGGTAGGGGAAGGGGGAAGAGGAATACATTTGTTAAAGAATACACAACTACAGCTAGATAGGAGGAGTAAGTTCTAGTGATCTAGGGTGACTATAGTTAACAATAATATACAGTTTCAAATAGCTAGAAGGAGAATAATGAATGTTCCCAACACAAACTAAGGATAAATGTTTTAGATGATGGATATGCTCATTACCCTGAACTGATAACTATATAAGTATTGAAACTATGTACAATTATTATATGTCAATTTTTAAATTAAAGGAAGAAAGAAACAATTTGGCCCTTGTTTCTACCATCTATTTGCCACAGTATTGCTGTATAGCAAACACTCAGAAAACGTTAGTATCATACAGCAATAAACATTCATTTTTGCTTCTATGTGTTGGCTCATCATTGTGTTGATCTGAGCTGGGCTCCATGGGCTTATTCATGCATCTATGGCCAGGTAGCTTTGGCAATATTAGCTGGACTTTATCACTTATTTAGTGCCTCAGCTGAGACATCTGAACTGATTTGGTTTTGCTCCATGTGTCTCATTGCCTCATGGGCTAACCTGGGTATGTTCTCATGGCAAAGCCAGAGACGTGAGACAAGAAATATCCTCACACTTTTCAAGTCTTTGTTTAAATTATATGTACTAATATCCTATTGGCCAAATTAAGTCAAATTGCCCAGACCAGAGTCAGAGTGGGAAGGAGCGTCAATGTTTCAGGGCCCAAGATGAGGATTTAGGAAGACCATTGATTAGAATCACAATGCAATCAATCTTCCATACCCCTTGGGAAAGAGATAATGGCTTTGGCTTAGCCCCTTCCCAACTCCACTTCCTAAGAGTTGTGACTGTACTCTGGTTCCTGTGTTAGTCTGTCTGTGGCCTTGGCAACAGTTCTTTTTCTTTTCTTTTCTTTCTTTCTTTTTTTTTTTTTTTTAACACCTGGTCCTTAACTGAGCTTTCTTGAGTAGATTTATGTTTCTTGCAATCAAGAGATTCTTTATCAAAGGAGTCTTAATTTAGTAGAAATAATTTAGTAACAACCAAATATACAAAGGGGTACATAATGGCAAAAAGTTGGACTAAAACAGAAATCTCTATTCTATTGGTCAACTAACTCAAATATCTGCATCATTAAGCACTGATAAACAGTTATTTAAAGACGCCTCTTTTTCTTTTCAAATTTGCATTTCTTTTCTTCCCCCCTAATCTGCTGGGATTCAGAAAAATTCAGCAATTTTATGGTAAATCACCAAGACATGGCACATAGGACAATTCCTATATGATCTTTTTAAAATTTATGCTGCCCTACACAAACCCAGTACTGTGGTTTATCTATTTCCAAGCTGCCCGTTTCAGCTTCAAGAGATATCTGAGAATATTTCACTCACTTCAGAACTTCCATAAATATTCAATGAGACTGAGTGACCAGAATAGATCTGCACATTTCTTCTCTTTGCAGAACATGTAAAGAGTGGAGAGAAGTTGTGCTGATTTCCAGCTTTGATTCAGAAAAAATCTTGGCTCTCAGAGCCCTGAGCATCTGTAGCTCCACACCCACCTGAGCTAATCTTGAATCATCTGCTAAGACACGTCCAGGGCTTTGAACACTCACATAGACTCACTAAAAGCTCTTCATGTGGGCTCTCTCAAGCATCACCTCTTACTAATGTATCATTTAATAGCGACTGCTATAAGACAACTAAACACCCTCCACTGCTGTGAGTTATCTAAGTGTGATAAAGTGAACCTTCTAAAACATCTAATTCCTGGGAAATTTTACATTTATTATCTTTAACAAGGCAATCTCAATTAATTGGTTTGGGCTGTGCCCCTTCCCAAATTTCTAACAGGTATCATAAGCCAACATGAAATTACTGTAACTGTGACACAATATTTTGCATCAAGCCTAGGGTTCTCTCACAAAAGAATTTCAGACTTTCTGATGGCTTTAGCTCTGATATCCAAAATTATAGCATCGTGAAATACTGTAGATCCCTGCATTTTCTGCTTGGCAGGTGTCTCACTGATTTAAGACTGATCACCTAAGGCCTCAGTTACATATTTCTTATGGAGAAGAAGAAGTCCAGACTACACAGTGAGAGGCAGAGTGTGTATTTCCATAAATAATCTATTGACATTTATTTAAAGTCTATATGCAAACACAGCCCTTTCCTTTAATTCACAGACCATCCATTTCAGTAACTTTGATCAGGAAGACAGTAAATGAAATCTCTCCAGTTACAATCACAAGACATTGCAAACAGTTTTAATAGTATTAATCAAGTCCTTTTATCATATATAAAATCTCTTGTCAAGATTAAAGAATGCAAAAGTACAGAGGTGCAAAGATACAGGGAACAATGGAATCCTTTTTTATTATTTGCTTTTTCTCATGGAGAGAGAAAATGAGAGGACTCAAAGCAATCGATTTGGAAAAAAACTAGGATCTCAAAAGTCCAAGAGTTTTATGAAACCATTTCTAAGCAACCTTTTCCTACTACAGCAACAGTGGAAGTGAAGCCCAAATGCTTGGGTTCTCTAATTAGCTTACAGCAAACATCACTGTCAGATGCAACAATTCAAACAAAAACAAACCCTTCTGATGAATAAGCAATAGACTGAACACAAATTGCGGGCAATGGTAGCCCTATTTAAAGTTTTTATTGGCTGAAGCAGAAGCTTTATTCTGAAATGTTTGTGCCTGTTATGTCAGCAAATATATATTTGCTACTGTCCCACCATAACTCCTCCCACTTAAAAAAAAAAATCTTCAGTGGCTCCCAACACATGCAGGATGTAGTCCTTCTCACAACATGTAAGGCCCATCATAATCTTGCACCTCCCTACCTCTACAGCCTTTTATGCTGCCTTTTCCCCAAACCTCCCTGACAATACTTCACTCTTGACACCCTGAAACACTTTCCACTCCTCAAACACTCCAGGCACATTCAGGCCTCTTTACCTTCACACCCGCTGTTTCTCCCATTCCCCTCTTTTTCTCTACTCTAAATGATGATCTAGCCTTGGAAATCCATCACATATCAACAAGTATAGTTATTTCCTTGGCCTTGATTACAAGCCTCTATAGAGATCCCATTGTATTCTGATACTCTACTTACATGTCACATACACTAGTAGGTACACTTCTGAGCTCAGCTGTGTGCATATGCATGCACATATAGACACATATATGTACACTTCTGTGGAACTGGAACCCATTTCATATGCATTTAATATTCTCAAGTGTCTGGAAGAATGCCTAGCAAAGAATAAAAATTCAGAAAAATGGTAGAATTTATATTTTAGGTGGGCATGGATTTGCTTTCCTGGACCCCATTGTGAATGACCAATAACATATGTTTGCCAGATACTATGGATAAAAAAATAAAATAAAATAAGTATAGCTGACTTGTACAGTTAGGAAAGGAATTCCTAGCCATAACTTCAGTCTTATACACTAACCAAGTCAGCCCATGACAAGAACAAACTTTTTCAATATGGGAACCTACTCGGATGCAAGCAAACTATGATTATTCCCCCATCCCCAGGCTTCTGTGTCCTCGGGATACAGCCCATGATTTTCAATAGTTTTCTTTTTTTAGGTCTTTTTACTGAGCTCCTTAATTCATCCCCCTTTTATAGAGTTATGTATGACAATTTGGCAGATACAAGCTCTTTGCCATGACTCAATTGGCATTTTAAATTATTTTAATTTCAAGAGATGCAGCAGTGACACAACCATTTTTAACCACTAACTACTTAAAAACTTCCCTATTAGGCAAATCCATTCTTGCTGGTAGACTAGATTTCATGATGAATTGAATCATCAAACTGCATATCAAACCAAAGAGACTTTAGTTTCTGCCACATCGCATTGGTATTTGGAAGAGTTCTCAGGTGACTTTGGAAGTTCTACCACTGTTAAAGGAATAAATTTTAAGCTAATATTCAAGGATAATTAAAACCTAATTATAAAGAACTTTAAGTTGTGATGACTGCCCTTCTCAAAAGATTGCACTAAAACCAATGAGTAGGCTCTGGAGAGCAAAGAGCAGTCCTGGGCTCCCTGGGATCTTGTTTAACTTAGGCTCCAAAAAAGTCAGAGACAACAGAAACTAACCATAAAACCCTCTGGACAATAAGAGCATTGTTTATAGAAACTGCAACTGAAATAGAAACAACCTCCCATTCCTACTCCCACCCCTGAAGGCTTAACCTCATCAATAGACAAGTGTCTGGAAAATATATTTAAAGACATCTTTTAAAAATTTATTAGGCATACATTCATCCAAAATGCACGAGTGTACATACACCACACACACACAAACACCTACACACACAGAAGCCTCATGAAAGGAAAAAATTTTTCAATCCAAAAGCCTAAGTATAGAAAGCATAATCAAGGATCATAATCTGTTCAATTGAACAGAATTGACTTCCTCCTCATCCTGCACTTGGAAATTCACCTTAAAAATCATAAAATTATAAATACCAGTTAACAGTGTTTATTTCCATGAAGAGGAGTTAGACTGGGAGAGGAGTTGAAAGTGGACTTTCACCTTTTACTGTAAATTTTTCTGTACTTTATTTTTTACAATGAATATGCATTTATACATTATTTGTACAAGAAAAATAAGGAGAGAAAAATACAGTGGCCTAACCTACTGATACATATGGCACATACAGTATATCAGAGATATATGGGTCAAAGTTTCTCTTCTTTGTTTAAAAATTTGCATACCTGTAACTCTGCTAGGACTCACTATTTGATGCAAGAAACTTTCATTATTTGGCCCTCAGACATCTATTAGCACGAACAGATGTGCAGCCACCCTTTCCAAATGCCTTCTAACATACAGGAACATGTGCATGTGAACACATCCCCACACACACCTGCCCTTTTATTGCCTTTGAGCCACTTACCAAAAAACTCCAGAAAAGAGCGAGAAAATCTAGAATCTCATGAAAAGCCAAGGTCATTATTACAATCCATCAAACATCTGAGTTAGAGTACAGAAGTTAGCCAGCTGGAATGATTGAGTCTGTATTTCAAAACCTAAGCCTCACTGTGCTTTTATTGTATATTTGTGTGTTTAAAAATTTATTTTTCAAACTAGGTTTCTCCTGCTTCTTTAGGGAGGCATTCTCCTTCTGCAACACATATGAGAGATGATAGATAGATGGATAGATAAATAGATAGATAGATAGATACATAGACCACTAAAAAGTCTTTTAACTCTGAGATCCTAGAATGCATAAAAAGTCAAATGCATAATTTCCATGCACAGATGGGTCACAAAAAGGATATATCTTCAAAAGCTTAGTTTGACATTCTAGAAGTATTCTAATAGATACATTTGATGTTATACATGCCAACCATCTTCAGCAACAGAATAGCAGGATTCATATTTCAATCTTGCATATTCTTATTTGCAACAACTCACATTGGAAAAACCCTCCTGGGTTTTAACAACATAAGTCCCTTCAAAGACTACTGTTTATTTTCCTAAACTACATTAAAAAGAAACTCCCAATACAGAGAGAATTTTATAGTGTTCTTTGGATAGGTGGGTAATGATATTGAAATATTGCTGGGAATAATGCAAAATGAAACAGGGTCTAGTGAAGCAGATAGTATGGTCTCATGTATTTCAGCAAGAAGGCTTGAGAATTCTTTTAGGTTGAATTTTGATTGTCCCAAGTCTAAACACAACACAACACACACAAAAACTCATGCAAGTATGTGGCACATTCAGCACCCACTGTATTCTTTCATCTAAAGATTATAAAAAGGAGGGTATATTAGAAAAAAAAACAGGATAAACAATGGAAATAAGTCAACACATACTGTAGGCTCTTGTAAGGATTGGCAGTGGAGGAAGAAGTACAAGGGAATTTCATGATGAGCCCTGATCTCAAGGAACTTCCATCTAGATCCAGAGGAAAGGTTAATCTACATGAAACATGTAGAGCAGTTAATTGCCAGAATTAATCTGGGTTCTTAAAAAAGTTTAGATTCCTGGGCTTACCACCAACTTGCTAAATCAGAATCCGTGGCGATGGGGATCAGAAATCTCTATTTTTTACAAGCTCTTCCAGTAATTCTGATAATCAGGCCAGTTTCGGAACCATCTAAGAGACCACACAAAAAGTACTTAAAAGAGTACTAGATAATTTGGGGTTGGAGGTGAATCAAAATGATCCAGGAAGCTAGAGAATAATAGGATCAGTTAGGCAGGAATGATCAGAAAAGAATTCTCAGAGAAGGTAAGACTACAGCTGCACCATGATGGATGGATAATATTTGGATTGACAAAAAGCAAACGGGATGGCTTTTCAAGAGAGATGATATAACATGATCCAAAGGATAGATGTAAAAATGAACAACTTCAGAACACAGGAAAGGATCAGCAGTTGCAGAGGGGCCACTATTAAGAAAGAGTGAGAGGGCCAGGTGCGGTGGCTCATGCCTGTAATCCCAGCACTTTGGGAGGCCAAGGCGGGTGGATCACCTGTGGTCAGGAGTTCGAGACCAGCCTGGCCAACCTGGTGAAACCCCATCTCTACTAAAAATACAAAAATTAGCTGGCAGGCACCTGTAATCCCAGGTGGCTTAATGGTGGCAGGCACCTATAATCCCAGCTACTCGGGAGGCTGAGGCAGGAGCATCTCTTGAACTCAGGAGGCGGAGGTTGCAATGAGCCGAGATCATGCCATTGCACTCCAGCCTGGGTGACATAGCAAGACTCTGTCTCAAAAAAAAAAAATAGTGAGAGAGGGATGAACCTATAAGGGAGAATTAAGATACTAAGACCAGTACACCAATGCTGTATAGAGCATAAATGGTTCATCTGGGAACCATAATTTTGATAGTCTTTGCAATAAGACATTCCTTTGATTGCAGAAAATGATGCAGGTAAGGACAAAATGGGAACTGCAGTATCTTCTTTAGGTGCACAACGTTGCCTCCAGCCTCCACAATAACTCTCCACAATCATAAGGTGATACTTCCAAAACAAGTGCCCAAAATTCTTCAGTTGGTTCCCATTTCTTTTAAGGAAAAACTCAAACATTTTGGCATACCTTACAAGGTATCTTATGATCTGCTCCAGTTTACGCCTGTCATCATGTTTTTTTGCCACTCCCTTCATTGCACTCTATGCTCCTGTCTTACTGATCTGCTCTCCAAACCCAACCAGTCTATGCACTTCTTCCCTCCCTGCCTTTCCTCTGCCTGGAACACTATCTACTGTTACTCTGCCAACTTACTTAGTTAATTTTTACTTACCTTGAATTTCTTTTGAAAATTGATCTCCTTCAAGAAGCCTTCCCTAACTCCTCAAGTTTGTGTTATGTGTCCCTCTTATATAGGGTCCTGACATCAACTAAGCTACAATATATCCCATTTACTAGTGTAGCTGCAGAGCCTAAAAGAGTGCCTAGCACATACTGTATTAGGTGTCCAATAAACATCTCTTGAATGAACTAGATTTTTAAATTTATTCTATTGAATAAATGAATTTAAGTTACTATTGGAACAAATCAAACCCCTCATACATGGCTCTCAGAATGGACCACACTCATAAACTCAACCTTCCAGTCATTCCACGATGAGCAGTAAAAATCCAAGGAAGAATTCTGTGTAATTGGTCTTTTCCCTAATGCCCCAAGAGTGATCCTCTTCGCAGTATCAGTGGTTAATGAAGGTACATATTAAAATAGAAAAATTCTTACATGAACACGCAGGCAGTAAATGAAGCCCAGTGCATGGTTTCCTGTTCTTCATCACACAAATTTGCTCCCTCAGATGTTATCAATCAGTCAGGTGCTGTTGTCACACCTTCTACACATAAGGCTGTGGCACCTACCTTTTCAGTATAATACAAGTTGAGAGTCCTGCAAGAGTTGATAATTTTATACTTAGATGCTCAGTTTTAGGCTCCTCTTAAAGATTCAGTGCCCTCTAATGTGAAATGAGGAGCCATTTTATATCACAGATGTGCTCTGATGAAGCTAAGGCAATATAAAAACATTCCAATTCACTCTAAAGACCAATTTGAAAGTGAGTGGTTATTTGCTTTATGAGAAATGTAAAAAGGAAACAATAATATATTTTGATTTTTTTTTCAAAAAGATACACAATAGGATGCTGAGATAGTTAATAACCCCAGTGAGTTGGAAACAGCTAAATATATTTACAACTATCCTACTTAAACATATATTATTAGTAATACTGTTCAGCATGGTAGAAAGAACACAGGCTTTGATAATGAGGGAGTTAAATTCCCATTCTTCCACTTCCTGCTCTGCCACTTACTACCTACGTGTGTGCCAGCTTGAGGCTCAAAAATTAAATAACTTGCCCAGTTTTGTCATATGTAAAATAGGAATGATACCAATGCCTACTTTATAGGGCTGCTGTGATGATTACATTAGATAATAAAGGTAAAGTATTTGGTAAATGTAGGCTCTCCATGAGTTCCATCTTTTGTAACTGGGACCTTATATTAATTTCTGACTTTTTCGTTTCTTAATTATTTTTCAGCAGCATGGTGTTGAAGAGTACATGGGCGTTGGCATTAGATAGCCCTGGATTCAAATCACAGTTCCACTACTGATTGATTGTATAGCATTAAGCAAGTTGTTCAACATCACTGAGCTTTCACTTTCTTATCTACAAAATGCATTTTGTTAAACCTACTCCTGAAGGTTGTCAGGAAGAATGAAGGGGACATTTAAAATGTCTATTCATCACAGTGCCTGGCACATTGAAAATATTCAATAAATGATAGCTATTATTATTGTTCTAATTACTATCATTACTTATTCCATAATGAGGTATACTTGTGTTGAATTACAAAAGGAAACCTCAGCCAGGCCAAAACCAAGCAACAACAACAAAACAATAGAACCCTAGGACTATTTCAATGGTTGATTCCAGCCATATGATTTTTATTAAAAGTCTATTTATTAAAACCATATAAAATAATATGAAATAAAATTATCCATTAAACCCAATGATATTTGAACCACGAAGAAGTTGTTGAAGAGATTGTGCCTGTTTAGTTGATTGTGTTATCAGTGTATACCTAGCCCAATGTTGCCTCCCTAATAATTGACCTACACCAATTATTTGATGTGGTTTGGCTTACCTTTAAGTAAGAATCCACATTCATTTTTAGGGTTACATGTTCCAATGAACAAAGAAGTTATCAAGATGTATAAGAAAACGCACAGGGAGAATATAGAGGAAATGTATGCATGAGTTGGCAGTTGGCCTAAATAACCTTGGAATTCCCTTCAAACTCTGAGATTCTGTGACTTTCTGGAATCTCACTTGCTGTGTGACCAGGGCCAAGCAACTTTACTTCTCTGAGTCTGAAATTCTCCAGCTATAAAATGAAGGAGTTAGCTCTAACATTCCGTGGTTTTACTTTAATTATAATCATTCCACTGTAGCCACAAGAGGAGAAAAGCTGAGACTCTCGCAACTATTTATCGTAGCAAAATCAACTCCAAATAAAGCCACGGAAAACATTCGCTTCTTTACCTTTGTTACTGCTCTCCCCCGTGTTCCGGGCTTGAGTAATTTGTTATAACATCACTGTGAAGTGATTACTAATTTGCCCGCCAAATGCAGGGAAGCATAAAATCAAACCAGAATATTCAATAAATGCCCTTTACTCCAGCAATGGGGCCTAATTAAATAAGAAGCCCATTTTTCAAGGAGCCTAAGTTGATACTGCAGGTGAGAACAATTAACTTGGGAAACACTCTTAAATACCATACAACTCAAATCCTCCTAATAATCAGGCAGGAGAGAACTAGAGACATACTATTTCATAGGGAGGATTAGGGGAGAAGAAGATCTATGGGAATTTCAACATCAAATATGAACCAAACTCTTTGCAGAAGACAAAATAAGAACCAGATTTTTTCAGTGCTTTCAGTGATACCCAGTAAACCTTAACTATGACTCCATAAATGCACAATTTAAATTTCCAGAATATTCTTGCTTCACTCTTACCGAAGGAAAATGTGGCTAGTTTTCAGATACTCTGATCAGTACTCAGAGGGTGACAAGTGTGATGATGGTGATGGTCTGGGCCCCAGAGCATTGACATGCTTCTCTGGGCTTTTTTATCTAGCCAGAGAAGGTAACATAGATAATATTTCTATACATAATATTTATTCCACTTACATAATATGTAGATTAAATTCAAATTATAATATTTTATAGATAATACTTATTAAGCACTTACTTTATGCCAGGCTGCGTGCTAAGTGTTTATTAAGCATTGTCTTATTTAGGAGACTGGTAATGAGGAAACCAGTCAGAACCCAGCAAGAGTTCTTTAAATCTAGAAGGGCTAGCCAGGAGGGTAGGGGTAAAGCCGAGAGGTCTAGATGCTCTGGCATAAGGGATTACAGAAATCTTCAGACACTGATATGGTTTGGATTTATGTCCCCACCCAAATCTTATTTCAAATTGTAATCTCCAATGTTGGAAGAGGGGCCTGGCGGGAGGTGGTTGCATCATAGGGGCAGATTTCCCCCTTGCTGCTCCTGTAATAGTGAGTGAGTTCACAAAATCTGGTTGTTTATGAAAGTGTGAAGCACCTCCCCCTTCTCTTTCTCTTCCTCCTTCCCAGGCCATGTAAGACATGTTTGCTTCCCTCCCTTTAACCTTTCACCATGATTTCAAGTTCCTCAGGCCTTCCCAGCCATGCTTCCTGTATAGTCTGTGGAACTGTGATTCAATTAAACCTCTTTTCTTTATAAATTTCCCAGTCTCAGGTGGTTCTTTACAGCAATGTGAGAATGTACTAATACAGACAGCAATCATGACAACTATGGCCTTAGACTTCTCCTGGTCACTACTCAGGTTCCAGAGAGTGTTACTACAGCAATTGTTTGATCTTAGCTCCTGCAACTCTCCCATGGAGTAACTGGATCCTCAATCAGCCACTTGGAATTAAAATTTTCTAGGACCATGCACTGTTTTCTGCCTTCACAGTATCCAATGCCAGCCTGCTTTTGCCTTATATTGAACATTCAATCCATTGTAACAAGGGATGGAAAATGGATTGGAGCACAAGAAAAGAAACTGGGAAACCAGGAAGGTGACTATCACAATAGTTCAAGTGAAAGAGGTTTAAAATAGGGTAATAGGCATGGAGTGAGATAGAAATGAGTAGATTTTCCTATATTTTCAGGAAAATGAAATTGATGTGTCTTTCTCTGGGGTTTTATGTTCACAATGAATGCCTAATTGTTTCATCTGATTTGGCCATTTGTCAAATGGGTGTATTTTTTTTAACATACCTACCTAAATAAATTCTGGTTTGGAGACTGAATTTCTTACTTTTGAATACTTTTGGTGATATGTGGATATAGCCTAAGACTTAGCAATTTCAAGAAAAGTGACAAAGAAGGAAGCATAAATATAAGCGATAATTCAATCTAAAGGAACAGGAAGGCTATAGCATGTTTTTATCTAAAACCTTTACAAACTATTAAAATCCTTATAAGAAAAGATTACCTTTGAGGATGCACACTGAGTCCTACTCAAATGGCAACTGGCCAAGAAGAGAAAGAACTTTTTTAACACCAATACATTAAGCACTCTGTAAAAATTATTTATTGCTGAAACTTGTGTACAAAAAAAATAGAAATAGACTCAATGAAGCATATGCCTCAGCATAGCCTTTTAATAAGTTTTTTGCATGCATTAACTTAATTTCTATTGTTATATTTTCATCCCTGCTGAAATGGATTTTACTTTGCTATGTTTGAGCCCCAAAAGCCAGAAATTTAGAAGTAATTCAAATAACCAGCAAATACCCTGGTCCATGTAGTCCACCAACCATTTTGATACCTCAAGTGTGTCTCTAAGCCAAGGGACATCCAGATGAAAAGCAGAAAAGCCAAGCAATCATTTAGATAATTGAACATGGTGGTATCTAGAAGATTTGGATGCTTCGCGAATCTTTTCCTTTTATCCATTTTAATCCAGGGGTTTACTGTTTCTGCCACTGATCTTAGATATTTGCTCACTGGGGCTGGCTTGTTTCAATTTGCCTATGGCTTGTTCAGAAGTACTTATAGACACTTGACATGTCTGCAGGAGATTTCTGGCAGATGAATCAACAACAAATCAAATAATTTCAGAAAAATATATACCATTACATATCTTAATAATTATTTATGAGACATTTTCCAAACAGTTGTTAATTTAGAAGACAACACTTTTAGACTCCTTTGACTGAAGTCTGAACTTGCATGTTAGTTTAGTCAAGCAGCTGTTTTGACACACACACTTCCTAACAAATTTCTAGTTGTTTTGATGCCCATCCTGAAAGAAGACCTCCTAGGCATATGATGGCACAATTATTATGACTAGCTGACATGATTACCCCTAAGGTTTTGTCTTCTGGAGAGATTTCATCTCCAAAATTTGTTAAACTAACTGAAAGACTCACATCTTTTTATGTTCTAATGTTCGCCTACAAACCCGTAGTTATAGTAACCAAGAGCAAATTCTCAGCCTCAAAGGATTGTCAGATTTAAAGCAATGGACTAGATTTGGCAGTTTCTCTGCTGTCCAAGATGCTTAGGGACTTAGAGACAAAATGGTTTGTTAACCTTTCTCTTTCTCACTTTGAAATGATAGTAAAAATGCCCACTTTCTGGGAACGCCAGTCTGACTTCCGTGTACTTCCTCACAAAAGTAGGCAGCAGGGAGACAGAAGAAGGTAAAATGTCAGGTAAGAAGATATGTAGGGTTGATAGTTACTATTTTAAAAAGTATATTAAGGGAAGACTCCACATAGAAAGTGGGCCTAGAGATAAAATATAAAGGATGGGTAGAATCTGGATTGGCAGAAAGGAACACATAGTGAATTCAAGGTGTGAACAAAGGCCTAGAGGGGAGAATGAGTATCATGTGAATACAGAACCAGGCCAAGAGAACCAGATGATCCCTACTGCTTCATAGCTACAAATGGTAGTAGCAAAGATTTCTCCATGAGAAAACCAAAATTTCAAAACACCTTTACACATGTATCTGGCTTTTCACTTCCATCTTACTCAGTCACTGGGATGTGGATTTCTATTGAAACAATATAATAGGTAGAAAAATGGCCCCCAAAGATTTCCAAGTCCTAGAACCCAGAACCTGTGACTATATTACTTCACATGGAAAAGGGGACTTGAGATGAGGAAATTATCCTGAACTATCTAGGTGGACCATGTAACCAGAAGTTTCCTTATAAGTCAAAGAGGACGCCAGGGGAGTTAGTGTCAGAGAAGATGTGATGACAGAAGTACAGGTCATGAAAGTGTGATTGCTGGCTTTGAGGATGGAAGGCAGCCACAAACCAAGAAATGCAGGCAGACTCTAGAAACTGGAAAAGGCAAGAAAATGAATCATTCCCTAGTGTCCCCAGAAGGAATACAGCACTACTGACACCTCAATTTTATTCCAGTGAGACCCATTTTGTACTTCTAACCTCCAGAACTACAAAGTAGTAAATCTGTGTTTTTTTCTAAGACATAAATTTTACAGTATTTTTTTAAAGCAGCAATGGGAAACTAATATAATACAAGCAGTCTAATACATAATATCAAAAGAGACATGACTAAGTCATGTTCAATTTGGTCCAATATCTATCTCTCAGAGTCCCATGGGTAGGTAATGGCAAGGAGAGACACTGAAGGTGACATCTTGGGACCAAATGATCAGTCTATTAGGAACCAAGACCCCATTATGTGACTGGAGGATAAAAGTACAAATTTAAGTACTATTAAAAATAACAATAATAGCAAGTAAAGCAGCTACAAATTATTTTATAGCTACTCTATCCCAGGCACTTTGTATTTATTTTAATCATTGTAAGAAGCCTATAAAAAGCATGTTATCATTTTTCTATTTTACAAAATCCCATTTTACAGATGAGGAAACTAAGCTCAAGGGACAGAGATGCAAGAACCAGGGAGAGAGTCAGGGGCCCAGGAAAGTAGGTTGAAAATCAGGGCAAGGCTCCACACTCAGCAGGGAACTTTAGTACTAAACAGAAAACAGAGAAACATCCACTGGCTGATTTTAAGTGCGGAAGGGAAAAAGGGCTGCTGCTCAGTAGACTTATGTATGCCCAGGACTCTTGCCAAGTATGCTGGGTCCAGGTGTGTAGAGTGCCATAAGTCATTCCAGGCCTTGCATGTTGACAGGTTGAAAGTTCAGGGTAGGGGTATATGCAGCTGGCTGTAGCTCTGCCTGCTAATCTTCAGGCATTTCAGTCTGTTGGGTTTATATAGATCATCAGTAATCTCAAAGGCAACCTCTCTGGCAATAAACTCAAAGTGCTCCAACTAGTGCCGCAGTTTTCCTCAGCTACATGTCATAGTCCCCGAAGCAGACTCTCTGCTGCAGATAAACCAGCACTTTTGCCTTCTTTAAGGGTTTGCACCCAGAAATAAGCAAAACATGCTCTAGTAAGCAGAGGAGGAGTTCTGGAAGAAAATCTCCAGGGAGTAATAAATAATTGTTCCTGTAGATTATAAATCATATCTATTGTGTTTTTGCTTCTCCCACAAGTGTTTCCTCTTCTTATTAGTTTTCAGAATCACTCTTGGTCCCCAGGAGGAATGTGCTACATCATTCAAGAATTAAAACCAAAACCAAAAAAGAAAGAGAACAAAATTCTCAAACTAAACTTTTTCCAAACCTACCTCACTCACACACAATTCTTCTCTCAGTTCCAACCTGAAGGCCATGATCTAATTCCAAGCTGACAAGAAAGGCTGCAGAGATTGGCATCCATGAGCCCAAAGGCTCTACGTTTCCTCACTCACTTCAGCATCCCCATTCACCTCAGGGGCATTCTGGGTTGACAGATGCAATTTCTTCCTCCATCATACTCGAAAACTCTCCTAAAAGTTTACCTATTATAATTTAATGATATAACAATTCCATAGTCACATAATTACCAAACATGCATAGAAAGAGAATTAGCACTAATTCTAAGAAGCCTTTCCTGACCCTATAAACTGGGTCAAATGTCCTTCTTTGGTGCTCACAGCACCCAGAGGGCCCTGAAATCTAACGGTATAGTCACAGAGATATACTGCAGGATTACAGAAGACAGCATTCATCATACAACTTTAAATAGTATCTATATTAGTCCGTTCTTACACTGCTATAAAGATCCTACATGAGACTGGGTAATTTATAAACAAAAAAGGTTTAATTGACTTACAGGGGAGGCTGGAGAGGCCTCAGGAAACTTACAATCATGGCAGAAGAAGAAGCAGGCACATTCTTCACAAGGTGGCAGGAGAGAATGTGAGGACAGAAAAAACTACCTTTCATAAAACCATTAGATCTCGTGAGAATTCATTCATTATCATGAGAACAACATGAGGAAACTGCCCCCATAATCCAATCAATTCCCTCCCTCAACGCGTGTGAATTACAATTCGAGATGAGATTTGGGTGGGGACACAGAGCCAAACCATATCAGTATCCTAATATTACCAGACCACACTGCCTTAACTGTACTATGAAATAGTAAATTTATAAATTTTGCATAATTATCTTACAAATAATACAATAAATATATTTTGTATTTTAAAAGATTCTTTTTTAAATTATTATTTAAGTTCTGGGATACATGTGCAGAACGTGCAGGTTTCTTACATAGGTATACACCTGCCATGTTGGTTTGCTGCACCAACCAACCCATCACCTACATTAAGTATTTCTCCTAATGCTATCCCTCCCCTAGCCCTCCATCCCCCAACAGGCACCAGTGTGTGATGTTCCCCTCCCTCTGTGCATGTGTTCTCATTGTTCAGCTCCCAATTATGAGTGAGAATATGCAGTGTTTGGTTTTCTGTTCCTGTGTTAGTTTGCTGAGAATAATGGTTTCCAGCTTCATCCATGTCCCTGCAAAGGACACAAACTCATCCTTTTTGTGGCTGCATAGTATTCCATGGTGTACATGTGCCACATTTTCTTTATCCAGTCTATCATTGATGGGCATTTGGGTTGGTTCCAAGTCTTTGCTATTGTGAATAGTGCTGCAATAAACATATGTGTGCATGTGTCTTTATAGTAGCATGATTTATAATCCTTTGGGTATTTACCCAGTAATGGGATTGTTGGGTCAAATGGTATTTCTAGTTCCAGATCCTTGAGGAATCGCCACACTGTCTTCCACAATGGGTGAACTAATTTACACTCCCACCAACAGTGTAAAAGCATTCCTATTTCTCTGTATCCCCTCCAGCATCTGTTGTTTCCTGACTTTTTAATGGTTGCCATTCTAACTGGCGTGAGATGGTATCTCATTGTGGTTTTGAATTGCATTTCTCTAATGACCAGTGATTATGAGCTTTTTTCATGTTTGTTGACTGCATAAATGCCTTCCTTTGAGAAGTGTCTGTTCATATCCTTCACCCACTTTTTGATGGGGTTGTCTGTTTTTTCTTGTAGATTTGTTTAAGTTCCTTGTAGCTTCTGGATATTAGCCCTTTGTCAGATGGATAGATTGCAAAAATTTTCTCCCATTCTGTAGGTTGCCTGTTCACTCCAATGACAGTTACAAAAACAGGCAATGGGGAAAGGATTCCTGATTTAATAAATGGTGTTGGGAAAACTGGCTAGCCATATGCAAAAAACTGAAACTGGACCCCTTCCTTACACCTTATAAAAAATTAACTCAAAATGGATTAAAGACTTAAGACCTAAAACCATAAAAAACCTAGAAAAGCCAAAATTGACAAATGGGATCAAATTAAACTAAATAGCTTCTGCACAGCAAAAGAAACCATCATTGGAGTGAAGAGGCAACCTACAGAATGGGAGAACATTTTTGCAATCTATCCATCTGACAAAGGGCTAATATCCAGAATCTACAAGGAACTTAAACAAATCTACAAGAAAAAACAGACAACCCCATAAAAAGTGGGCAAAGGATATGAACAGACACTTCTCAAAAGAAGACATTTATGCAGTCAACAAACATGAAAAAAGCTCATAATCACTAGTCATTAGAGAAATGCAATTCAAAACCACAATGAGATACCATCTCACGCCAGTTAGAATGGCGACCATTAAAAAGTCAGGAAACAACAGATGCTGGAGGGGATATGGAGAAATAGGAATGTTTTACACTGTTGGTGGGAGTGTAAATTAGTTCACCCATTGTGGAAGACAGTGTGGCGATTCCTCAAGGATCTGGAACTAGAAATACCATTTGACCCAACAATCCCATTACTGGGTAAATACCCAAAGGATTATAAATCATGCTACTATAAAGACACATGCACACATATGTTTACTGCAGCACTATTCACAATAGCAAAGACTTGGAACCAACCCAAATGCCCATCAATGATAGACTGGATAAAGAAAATGTGGCACATGTACACCATGGAATACTATGCAGCCACAAAAAGGATGAGTTTGTGTCCTTTGCAGGGACATGGATGAAGCTGGAAACCATTATTCTCAGCAAACTAACACAGGAACAGAAAACCAAACACTGCATATTCTCACTCATAATTGGGAGCTGAACAATGAGAACACATGGACAGAGGGAGGGGAACATCACACACTGGTGCCTGTCGGGGGGTGGGGGGCTAGGGGAGGGGTAGTATTAGGAGAAATACTTAATATAACTGACGGGTTGATGGGTGCAGCAAACCAACATGGCAGGTGTATACCTATGTAACAAACCTGCACGTTCTGCACATGTATCCCAGAACTTAATGTATTAAAAAAATATATTCAAGATCTGAAAAATCAGTGGGCCTTCCCTGGCTGGGTTTTGAATGAGATCTTGGGAGGTACGTGGAATATTGAAGCACCAATGCTATCTTGATCTAGAAGGCACTTATTGATGACATAATATTTGAAGTCCGCTTCCATTTCTGGAATAATTCCAGATAAAAATCAGTGTCCAGGGCCTACTCAGGCTGGGGAATCTTACAATCTTACAATCTTACACCCCAGAGGCTCCTCTGAGCTGGAGCCTCAGGGGCTTCATGATTAAGTGTATTATATCTAGTCAGATTAAGGAAGTTCCCTTCTATTCCTAGTTCATAAAGCATTTTTTATCGTCAGTGGATTTTTAATTTAATATTAAAGAGGCTTTTTCCATTAAAAAAAAAAAAACTAACATCCCCAACTCCACTCCAGACCACTGAATCATAAACTCTCGAGTGGAACCCAGGAATCTGTATTTTTTAAAATGCTCCAGATGATTCTGATGTGCAGCTTCCTTTGGAAATCACTGCCCTGTTTATGTCACAAAGGACACCTCCTTTTTATAGGAAGATTTCTGAATTGGTTCTACTCTGCTCCAATTCATTTTGCAACTGTTTTTCTTTAGGTGTTTGAATGTGTTTGTGGGGAGGGGAAAAAGAGAAAATAATGTTTTCATGCAGATTACACCATAGTAGTAGGTATGAAATAAGTTTTTTCATATCTATTATATAAACTAACCATTCCCCCCACCATCTAACCCAATAGGAGCTCTTTGAAAATGTTATTGACAGGTAATCACACCTAACAATTCACAGATGTTAGTGTTCAAGCTTGTGCCCCAGTACTCTCAGCCCATCCAACTTTGGAAATTTGTATCTTTGTGCCTGAGATTAAACTGGGTTCACCAGCCTTTTTTCTAAATCTCTGGTTTATTTTTAAACTACTTTTTCTTCTCTTCTGTGCTAAAATTAAACACTTCTGATAAATCTTGACTGTCATTCAAAACAGTGGCAATAGACTGCTTACAGTGTTCCTTTAACTACCTAACAGAACTCCTTTGGTACTTTGCATTACTTTCACAGGTTGTTTATTTTTTTGCTTGGTTTTTGTTTCCTAACCCCTCTTGAGCTAAAGAAAGAGGCTGCTTTTCCAGAGCACTTCCTTTAGGTAGCCCTCACCCCCCACAAGGCTGTCACATCACCAAAGCTAATAAATACCCAATTTTAACTCTTTTACACTTTTCCTAATTATCACAACAAACACATATTTATGAAAACAAGAGCAGGCTCAGGCCTGTGATTAAATGGTTACCCAAGGAGTAGGAATTAGAGCCCTCTTGACTAAGTATGCTGAAGCACTAAGCTGGGTTCCTTCCTCAAGAAACACTTCATGCACTCAATGCTACCTAATATTCTACCACTGTGGATTTACTCCCCTGGCTTATGGATATTTTTGATATTTTTATTATTTCAATAGGGATAGGAGTTATTTTATAATCAGTCATTTGCACCTTAATGAGAATAAATTTATCAGCAATTATACTTTACAATCAAGGGAATAAAATGAGAGCTGGAGACTATAAGGTGCCTGGGATTTCGGAGGAGGAGAAACAGGGTACAGGGATGGGGAAAATGTACGTAAATAAGGAGTTAAGTATTCAAGAGACAACTTTACTACCTTCTTCATTCTGAAGAAGCTGGATTAAGAAAAAACTCTTAGAATAACAATGAAAACTATTCTGCCTTTATATGCCAACCCTAGCAGCCAACCCTCTAATCAACAGCTGTGCTGTCATATTTGCCTATCTTTTGGAGTATAAGAGTCCCACCACTGTCTTGAAAACTCTTGTCTATGAGGATGGATGTTGGGAAGGGATGTAAGCTAGATGCTTCCATTGCTTTTCTCCTGCTAGGTCCCTCATTACTCAGTTTCCCCCTTCCCCATCAGCAAGGCATATGACCACATAATGTATCCAAAACAAAGAGGGAAGTCACAAAGAAGCTCTATCTCTCTCTGCCTCTCCCCACCCAGGGATTTAATATTTAAAACTGAAAAACAATACATTTACCTCTCATTTTCAAGAAAATACATAAATTTCTTGCCACAGGTCATTAGAGACATCATCTTCGAATTGCCTCAAAATATTTGTGCCAGGCTTCAATGCGCCCTTGACCACCAAGGAACTGGCCACGTACTCCCTCCCCTGCTGATTAGTTTTCCAAATCCATACAGAACAGGGCTAATCTATTCTACTGAATGCACAGTCTTGTGTCTATCCACAACACTGCACACACCTTGCTAGACATGCAGGGTAAGAAGGTGTTGCTTATAGGCAACAAGGGTATTATCCAAAAGGCAGTATAAAAACTCCACAAATTTGGACCAAGTCAGGAGAAGCTTTCAGGGAATTTGTGAAAAGCCTAAATGATAGAATTTATCAAAGCTAGAAAGATCTTTGGAGATCACATTTCCTCTCTCTCTCTTTCTCTCTCTCTGTGTAGATATGTATGCATGTATATATACATATATATATATACACACACACACACAGGTGCCTCATTAGCACAGTAGGTAGTGCATCAGTCTCATAAATATACACACAAATATCTTTATATATACATATATAGATATATATGAGATATATACATATATATACAGATATATATGTGTGTGAGAGAGAAGGAGATCAAAACCATTTATTGAAAGAAAATCTTCGAAATGAAGGCAGAAATAAAGATGATCTTTGAAACCAACAAGAACAAAGACACAACATACCAGAATCTCTGGGACACATTCAAAGCATTGTGTAGAGGGAAATTTATAGCACTAAATGCCCACAGGAGAAAGCAGGAAAGATCCAAAATTGACACCCTAACATCACAATTAAAAGAACTAGAAAAGTAAGAGCAAACACATTCAAAAGCTAGCAGAAGGCAAGAAATAACTAAAATCAGAGCAGAACAGAAGGAAATAGAGACACAAAAAACCCTTCAAAAAATTAATGAATCCAGGAGCTGGTTTTTTGAAAGGATCAACAAAATTGATAGACTGCTAGCAAGACTAATAAAGAAAAAAAGAGAGAAGAATCAAATAGATGCAATAAAAAATGATAAAGGGGATATCACCACCGATTCCACAGAAATACAAACTACCATCAGAGAATACTACAAACACCTCTACGCAAATAAACTAGAAAACCTAGGAGAAATGGATAAATTCATCGACACATACACCCTCCTAAGACTAAACCAGGAAGAAGTTGAATCTCTGAATAGACCAATAACAGGCTCTGAAATTGTGGCAATAATCAATAGCTTACCAACCAAAAAGAGCCCAGGACCAGATGGATTCACAGCAGAATTCTACCAGAGGTGCAAGGAGGAACTGGTACCATTCCTTCTGAAACTATTCCAATCGATAGAAAAAGAGGGAATCCTCCCTAACTCATTTGATGAGGCCAGCATCATCCTGATACCAAAGCCGGGCAGAGACACAACCAAAAAAGAGAATTTTAGACCAATATCCTTGATGAACATTGATGCAAAAATCCTCAATAAAATACTGGCAAACCGAAACCAGCAGCACATCAAAAAGCTTATCCACCATGATCAAGTGGGCTTCATCCCTGGGATGCAAGACTGGTTCAATATATGCAAATCAATAAATGTAATCCAGCATATAAACAGAACCAAAGACAAAAACCACATGATTATCTCAATAGATGCAGAAAAGGCCTTTGACAAAATTCAACAACCCTTCATGCTAAAAACTCTCAATAAATTAGGTATTGATGGGACGTATCTCAAAATAATAAGAGCTATCTATGACAAACCCACAGCCAATATCATACTGAATGGGCAAAAACTGGAAGCATTCCCTTTGAAAACTGGCACAAGACAGGGATGCCCTCTCTCACCACTCCTATTCAACATAGTGTTGGAAGTTCTGGCCAGGGCAATCAGGCAGGAGAAGGAAATAAAGGGTATTCAATTAGGAAAAGAAGAAGTCAAATTGTCCCTGTTTGCAGATGACATGATTGTATATCTAGAAAACCCCATTGTCTCAGCCCAAAATCTCCTTAAGCTGATAAGCAACTTCAGCAAAGTCTCAGCATACAAAATCAATGTACAAAAATCACAAGCATTCTTATACACCAATAACAGACAAACAGAGAGCCAAATCATGAGTGAATTCCCATTCACAATTGCTTCAAAGAGAATAAAATACTTAGGAATCCAACTTGCAAGGAATGCGAAGGACCTCTTCAAGGAGAACTACAAACCACTGCTCAATGAAATAAAAGAGGATACAAAGAAATGGAAGAACATTCCATGCTCATGGGTAGGAAGAATCAATATCGTGAAAATGGCCATACTGCCCAAGGTAATTTACAGATTCAATGCCATCCCCATCAAGCTACCAATGACTTTCTTCACAGAATTGGAAAAAACTACTTTAAAGTTCATATGGAACCAAAAAAGAGCCCACATCGCCAAGTCAATCCTAAGCCAAAAGAACAAAGCTGGAGGCATCACGCTACCTGACTTCAAACTATACTACAAGATTACAGTAACCAAAACAGCATGGTACTGGTACCAAAACAGAGATATAGATCAATGGAACAGAACAGAGCCCTCAGAAATAATGCCGCATATCTACAACCATCTGATCTTTGACAAACCTGAGAAAAACAAGCAATGGGGAAAGGATTCCCTATTTAATAAATGGTGCTGGGAAAACTGGCTAGCCATATGGAGAAAGCTGAAACTGGATCCCTTCCTTACACCTTATACAAAAATTAATTCAAGATGGATTAAAGACTTAAACGTTAGACCTAAAACCATAAAAACCCTAGAAGAAAACCTAGGCAATACCATTCAGGACACAGGCATGGGCAAGGACTTCATGTCTAAAACACCAAAAGCAATGGCAACAAAAGACAAAATTGACAAATGGGATCTAATTCAACTAAAGAGCTTCTGCACAGCAAAAGAAACTACCATAAGAGTGAACAGGCAACCTACAAAATGGGAGAAAATTTTCGCAACCTACTCATCTGACAAAGGGCTAATATCCAGAATCTACAAAGAACTCAAACAAATTTACAATAAAAAAAACAAACAACCCCATCAAAAAGTGGGTGAAGGACATGAACAGACACTTCTCAAAGGAAGACATTTATGCAGCCAACAAACACATGAAAAAATGCTCACTATCACTGGCCATCAGAGAAATGCAAATCAAAACCACAATGAGATACCATCTCACACCAGTTAGAATGGCAATCATTAAAAAGTCAGGAAACAACAGGTGCTGGAGAGGATGTGGAGAAATAGGAACACTTTTACACTGTTGGTGGGACTGTAAACTAGTTCAACCATTGTGGAAGTCAGTGTGGCGATTCCTCAGGGATCTAGAACTAGAAATACCATTTGACCCAGCCATCCCATTACTGGGTACATACCCAAAGGACTATAAATCATGCTGCTATAAAGACACATGCATACGTATGTTTATTGTGGCACTATTCACAATAGCAAAGACTTGGAACCAACCCAAATGTCCAACAATGATAGACTGGATTAAGAAAATGTGGCACATAT
Organism: Pan paniscus; assembly: GCF_029289425.2. Taxonomy (NCBI): domain Eukaryota; kingdom Metazoa; phylum Chordata; class Mammalia; order Primates; family Hominidae; genus Pan; species Pan paniscus. The sequence goes on from NC_073272.2 coordinate 122,527,222, forward strand.
ACACCATGGAATACTATGTAGCCATAAAAAATGATGAGTTCATGTCCTTTGTAGGGACATGGATGAAATTGGAAATCATCATTCTCAGTAAACTATCGCAAGGACAAAAAACCAAACACCGCATGTTCTCACTCATAGGTGGGAATTGAACAATGAGAACACATGGACACAGGAAGGGGAACATCACACTCTGGGAACTGTTGTGGGGTGGGGGGAGGGGGGGGGATAGCATTAGGAGATATACCTAATGCTAAATGACGAGTTAATGGGTGCAGCGCACCAGCATGGCACATGTATACATATGTAACTAACCTGCACATTGTGCACATGTACCCTAAAACTTAAAGTATAATAATAATAAAATTAAATTAAATTAAAAAAAACAAAAAAGAAAATCTTATATAAAATCCTAGGATCCAAAATTGATTTTTAAGTAAGGTGGCTGCATAATTGGAGTAATCTGAAAGACCTAGACTCCAACCACTCAGCCTTCCCCTCTCCCTCCCTTGGCAGCTCCCAAGGCATTGTAACAGAACTCTAGGGCTTCCTAGAGCATTTCTGGAAAACTACAGCTCCAGTCCAATCCCCTGATAAGAATAAGTGCATTTTATAATATTAAGGGGCATTTCATAAGATAAAATGCACATTATTTTTGTTATATGCATAGAAATAAGATTGGAAGGAAAAGCACCAAAAAATAAACAGCGATTTTTCTGTGTGATGGCATTATACATGCCTTTTCTCTCCACGCTTCATTTTTTGTTTGTCCACTTTTATGAACTCTAAAATAAATGGTTTTCTTTTTTTGTTTTTTGGGGGTTTTGTTTTGTTTTGTTTTTGTTTTCTGGTTTGTTTGTTTGTTGTTGAGATGGAGTCTTGCTCTATTGCCCACGCTGGAGTGCAGTGGCATGACCATCAGCTCACTGCAACCTCTGCCTCCCAGGTTCAAGCGATTCTTCTGCCTCAGCCTCCCGAGTAGCTGGGACTACAGGTGTGCACCACCATGCCTGACTAATATTTTTGTATTTTTAGTAGAGACGGGGTTTTGCAATGTTGGTCAGGCTGCTCTCGAACTCCTGACCTCAAGTGATCCACCCACCTCAGCCTCACAAAGTGCTGGGATTACAGGCATGAGCCACCGCGCCCAGCCCCAAATAAATATGTTTTACAAAAAAAAAAAAAAAAAAAAAAAAAAAAAGGGAAGGGAAGGGAAGGGAAGTGGAGGGGAGGGGAAGGGAGGGGAAGGGAAGGGAGCCAAAAGCAGGGAGCATGCTTTGCCCAAGGTCATATATCATTTCAGTGGTGGAATTGAAAGTAGAACATAGGTCACCTGGTGGCCACACCAATGTGCCTTCCAAATGCCACAAAACATTTTAATAGCATTTATTAAAATTTTTAAATGACAAAAATAGTACATGCACAGTGTAGAAAATTTGGGAAATAAAAAAAAATGAAGAAAATGAAAATATCTCCTACTGTCACTGCCGAGACAAAGCCACTAGTGGTCTTTTCTTCTTGTCTTTTCATATGTATGCAACATATATTTTTATAAATTAGAACCAATGTGGCTTTCTCTCTTATTATGTCATGATTATCATTTAGCCTTCAGCATCATTAGTCTTCTGTAACATCATTTTAAGGACTAAATAGTATTCTATCTTAATGTATCATAATTTATTAACTGGGTTTGTATTTTTGAGCAGTTTGGAAGAGAAGTATGATATCTGCCTTAAAGATGAAGCCTGTTAAAATACATGTTTTAAGTTGGCTATCTTGAAACCATAAAATTCACCCATTAATAAGTGTCTCCCAATGAGCTCATACTAGCATAATTCGAAGAGAAGCTAACTTTATAATACTTGTTGGTTGTATGAACTGACTACCTTTGATGCACATGCTTCAAGCGCTCCTTCCCCATGAATTCACTCTGCCCTTCTGCGGAGGACCCAGCCATTTCAATACTGGCTCCACCATCTCTGCACTGGTCACAATCTCAGAAAAGAATCCACCATTTGTAACTTCCATTCTTCACCATCAAAGAACAATCCCACTATGCTGGGTCAGTTTTGTCTTGATTCTTTGACTTCAAATTCATCCTTAGATAAGTGAATGGGAACTGAGGGTGGGTGATACACTGAGACATGATCTTGACTCCACATCACATTTGTTCCTAGACTATCTGCCCAAAGTAGTCCACAAAATGTCTCACATCAGCCACTTTCCCAAATCAGAACTACTAACTCCTTGCCCCTTTGTTTCCATAATCATGCCAAATACCCTGACTTGAAAGCTAATACTATAGACCCAGGCTCTGAGTCTAGGGACTGTGTTGGGGAAGGAGGTATATAATTGGTTTAATCATAGCACTATTACCCATTCCTTACCTAGACCTGGAAGCTCATCTTTGCCTGTTCAGACTTGTCAGCCTAGGTTCTACATACCTGATTCACTGTTGCTCAGATCCTTTCTCTAACCCCTATCCCATGATTTATAATCTTCAACCCTGTGTTTATGATATGCCTAATTCCCTGAACTCTTGCTGGTTTTGATACCTTCTTTAGTTGAACTCCCTCAACTGCTTGCACCTACCTATTCCTCCTTGCCTTTTATGATTTTTCAGGCCTGCCTAGTTTGGGATACCTAACAGCCCCTCTTTTATCAAGCTGAACATCAGCATCACCCTAGTCTCAATATGACACCTGTATTTCCCTTCTTCATTAAGTGTTATGCTCTGGTAAAAGCTAAACAGCCACATCTGGCCTGGACTTTCAGTGACTTTCTGTTAGAACCACTCTTGACTTCCATATGCCTGTCATCCTCACTGAACAAAACCAGACTTTTATATATACATATACATATATAAGCACAAATATATACATATATATACACGTATATATGTGTGTGTATATATACTGCTTCACCCAAATGGAAAAACACTATTCATGCCTTCATAACTTGTTTTCTCTTTAACAATATAGCAGGGACACATTTCTACATTAACATCTATAAATCTTTCTCATCTTTCTAAGCCACTATATTGTCAATTTGGTGATGCTGGATATCTTTTCCTCTGATTACTGGCCTAAATTTCTCATTTATTTATGATCCCCAATTTTCCATTATAATGTTATTTTTTTCTATTTGAGTTGGTTTCTATCACTTGTAACTGAGCAAGTTCTGCCTAAACAATTTGCAATAGTTCTTCAAAATATTAATAATATTACCATTTTCTGTCATAAATGTTACAAATAGTTTTTCCAATTTGTTTCTCATTCAACATTTGTATGTTGTCCTTTGATACAAAGATCATGTAAACATTCACTTATATTTTATTCTAATACCTTTATTTAAATGTTTAATCCTGACCAGATGCGGTGGCTCACACCTATAATCTCAATCCTTTGGGAGGCCAAGGAGGGGGATTGTTTAAGGTCAGTCTGGGCAACATAGTGACGCCCCATATCTATAAAAAAAAAAAAAATAGCCAGGCATGGCGGCACATGCCTCTGGTCCTAGTTGCTCAGGATGTTGAGGTGGGAGGATCATTTGGGCCCGGGAGTTTGAGGTTACAGTAAGCTATGATTGTGCCACTGCACTTCAGCCTGGGCAACAGAGCAAGACCTTGTCTCAAAAAATAAATAAATATTTTATTTTTCTGGAATATTCTTTTGTGTAAGCGAGCATAGATACATAATTTTTCACTTATTGTCATCTAATTGTCTCCAAACCCTTTAGACAATAATCCAGTATTTTCAAATGCTTTAATATATACCAGATTGGCATATCATTAGATAGACAGACAGATATTTATTAGCTTCTGGGTTCTATTCAGTTGCATTGTTCTATCTAGCTGTTCCTATGCCAGTCACACACTTCAATTATTTTTATAGGATGTTTTGACATCTGGTAGGACAATTCCCCTCCTCCACAATTAATTGGCTTACTTTCTCAATTGTCTTAGCTATACTGTCTCATTTGTTCTTCCATATAAACTCAAATATGAATGTGTTGAATTTTCCCACAATTCTGAAATATGTTATTTGAAATTCGTTTAGAATTATATAAGGATAATTGACATTTGTTAAATATTGAAGGTGTCCACCATTTATTATTTGTGACCAAGTATATGATAAATTGTTGCAAATTATCCATGGCTATTGTAAAATACTATATATGGTACCAATGTATAAAAGTGTTTATCTACACAACACTAAACTTGTTAATAATGCTATTCAAATATTTTCATTATTCTGTGTTTTTGTCTACTTGACCTATCTCCTGTTTCAAGTGAGATATACCAAAATTTTATACCATAATTGTGTATGTTCATGCATTCCTGACTTTGCTGAATTAATCAAGTACACTTTGTTTTATATACCCCCTTATTTATTTGGAAATGTCATTTTATAGGTTCACTCTACTAATAAATTATTCTACTTTTACTATAACAAGCTTTTTTAAGTGCCAAGAAATAAAAAGGAGAAAATGAAACAAAAATAAAAAGAATTTCAGATTATCTCCCACCTCAAAACCCATATTATTATTTTAAATACAAACATAATACGAAGTTTTGAAAGCCAAGTAATATTGAAAGGTACAAAATGAAAACTGAAAGTCTCCATCACTCAAGCCTAGTAACTGCAGTTTTTTATGATTCCTTCAAGAAAAAATTCTATATGCCCATATATATTTATTTACACAGACAGCTGCCCCTTGAACAACACAGGTTTGAACTGTACAGGTCTACTTATATCCACATTTTTAAAAATAAATATATTGGAAAATTTTGTGGAGATTTCAACAATTTGAGAAACATTGCATAGCCTAAAAATATTGAAAAAATTAAGAAAAACTTAGGTATGCCATGAATGCATAAATTACACATAGATACCAGTATATTTATGTGTTAAGTGACTGTTTATGTTACCTGTAAGGCTTCCTATCAACAGTAGGCTTTTGGTAGTTAAGTTTAGGAGGAGTCAAAACTTATACAGGGATTTTCTATTACATGGGGAGTTGGCACCAGTTGCTCTAGGGTCAACTGTATTTTACAAGAGATAATACTAAACCTTTCTTTCTTTTTTCAATTAATAATATATCTCACAGCTCTTCCATATGTGCACATCCAGAGCTAACTAATTCTTTCAATAATACATAGTATTTCACTATATGAATTTATCGCAATTTAACCAGTTCTCTAATATTTGACACTTTGGCTGTTTTCAGTTTTTGTTTTGTGCTGACATGCATGCACAAGCACACATATGCATGAACACACAAATACTACAATCAACATCTAGATTTACATTTGTGAGAATATGTCCTAGCATAAATTGCTAAAAACGAAATTTTTGAATCAAAATGTATAAACAGTTCAATTATTAGAGATATTGTAAATTGTTTTTCAGAAAATTTGCATTAATTGACACTCCAAAAAACAATGCACAAATTGCTCATTTTCCAACATCTCCATCAACACTGGGTTTTATTCAACATTTTTATTTTTGCTGATCTGTAATAAATAGTGAAATCTCATTTTGTCTTTATTTGATTATGAGTGAAATTCAGAATGATTACATATATAGTTATTGGTCATTTTTATTTCTCTTTTGGTAAACTGCCTATTCATATCTTCTACTCATTTTTGAATTGGGTTGTTCATCATTTTCTTACAGATTCATAAGAACTTTTGTTAATTAAAGAAATTGTCCTTAGCAAACTAATGCAGTAAGAGAAAACCAAATACCACATGTTCTCAATTATAAGTGGGAGCTAAATGATGAGAACACATGAACACATAGAGGGGACCAACACACACTGGGGCCTATCAGAGGGTGGAGGATGGGAAGAGGGAGAGGTTTAGGAAAAATAACTAATGGGTACTAGAGTTAATACCTGGGTGATGAAATAATCTATACAACAAGCCCCCATGAGACAAGTTTACCTATGAAACAAACCTACACATGTACCCTTGAATTAAAAATAAAAGTTTAAAAAAAAATGAATTAGCCCTTTGCCTTATATGTTGCAAATATGTTTTCCCAGTTTTTCATCATTTTTTTTTTTTTTTAGATAGAGTCTTGCTCTGTCACCCAGGCTGGAGTGCAATGGCATGATCTTGGTTCACTGCAGCCTCTCCCCACAGGTTCAAGCGATTCTCCTGCCTCAGCCTCTCAAGTAGCTGAGGCTACAGGTATGCACCACCATACCTGGCTAATTTTTGTACTTTTAGTAGAGATGTGGTTTCACCATGTTGGCCAGGCTCATCTTGAACTCCTGACCACAGGTGATCCACCTGCCTTGGCCTCCCAAAGTGTTGGGATTACAGGCATGAGCCACCGTGCCAGGCCCATTCTATTTTTAGTTTTGTTTATCTCATGATTTTAGTCATATAGAAGTTTTTATTTTTACATAGCCAAAAATATCAATCTTTTGTTTCATGGCTTCTGAATTTTCCTTTACATTTTAAAGAACTAATTTTAACCCACATTTCTTTATCAATAGCAAAATTTAAACATTATCCACTACCTTCCCACAGACTGACAAGTTGTTTAAAACCTGTAATTCCCAACACTGTCTTTTCTGTTCTGTTTTCTCTCCAGCCCAGTTTTATGGAGAAAGGTGGTGGGTGGGTACTATAATTCAGTACTTTGGGTTTCAGCAGTGTTCTCTCTCTTATTTGTCATCTTTATTGCATTATTTTTGGTGTTTTTATATCAGTAATTAGGTTTTTAAATTATCTAGCAAATATTTACCAATTGCTTCCTCTATACCAAGCATTGTGTGATATAAAATTGAGGTAAGAATTTTAAAAATTGAATAAACACAATATTATCAGTATTTTCATAAAAATGTATTTTAGTAGAATAGGGGATGGGGGGAAGGTAAACAAAAAATAAATAAAATTCTTGCAAAATTAAGTGCCAGGAAGAATACAAATAAGGTACTGAGATAAAGTTTAGTAGAAGGTAGGTAGAGGGCCAGAGAAGGGAATTTTTATTCTCCAATTTCTCCTTGTCATGGTAGCTTGCTCTTATTTTACTTATGCAATAACCTCTCAAATGTCACTAAAAAACTGGATTGTAGTTTTCTCAAAGTTATTTCCTGTTTCCTACATTAACCCTGTTTTAATGGGGCCAAATGTGCTAATTGTTCAGCTTAATCGTCTTCCATCAAACTGGATTCTGTCCATATGTCTAGTGAACTTTTCATTTTCCGCTCATATTTATAAAGCAAGTTGCAAATTGATCGGTATATTTAGCTGATGTGGATTCTGCAATGATCATATGGTTCACTAACTGCCCTTGGTAAGTCTCCCCTATCTGGGAACAAGCGTATCCAGAGGGCTATGGCTGACAGTGAATGCTCTAAACAGCTATTCAGAAGACAGAATTCGGGTGATATTTTTGAAAACCATTTATTTGTCTCCCCGATCCTTCCTAGCAACTGCTCCTCCAACGATTACCCTCTTTTGTCCTCTGCTAGAAGGACTTTTATAGCTGCCTATGTTCTGCCAGTGTGGCAGCTGCCAATGGGGAGGAGGAAAGAAGTTACTGGAAGGTTCAGCCTGTTAGAGAAGGGAGGAAGTGCACCCTCACACACACTGATTTGGGGCTGCCAGAATATGAAGGGAAAACATGCTGGATGGATCTGTCATATTAGTAATTTCCCCCTACATTACCCTAAGCACTGTCCACACCAAAGGAAATCTGGAGATTAATGTGCTCAGACACTAGAGTCAGAAAGCCTAGCGTCAAGATGCAACTCTGCCAATTACTAGTTGTATGAGCTTGAGCAAGTTACTTAAACCTACTTGAGGTCCCATTTTCTCATTTTACAGGGACAACAATAGTAGTAGTTTTTTTTTTTAATAAACTTGGTGTAGGGTGCGTAGTTTAAATGAAAAAATACATGCAAAGTTTATTACATTTCCCCATGTCTTAAATCTCCTCTGCTTGTTCCATGATCCAACATGTAATTATCCAAACTGAATACTTGAATCTATAGGATGATTATATGTAACAAAAGCACACCAGTCCAGTCCTCACATATTGTTTGTCCTTGTTGGCCTTCTTGGGACTTAAAGACATTGGTTTGCCATGAGAGTCTTTCTAGGTCAGAATAAAATTACATGTTTTATCTTAAGCTACTATGCTCAAAGGCATTTTATTTGGTCTTGTTTCCCTTGAAAAAAAACATAATAAATGTCAAGTGTTCAGGGTTTCTATTTATCAAACCAGAATGCATGGCATAATCTTCACAGAATATTCTTCTGTGTTCATTTTTTTTTGCTCAGATAAATCTAATTGCTGCTATATTTAAGGTTATCTTGCTAGCCAGTATCCTCAAAGTTCATCATCTATTTGAATGAATAAAATATCCGATCTTTTCAACATGATTTTGAGTCACAATTTAAACTTTTAAAATAAAGTCTTTTTATTTTCCTAATTTTCAAATGTTTGCAGTAAATATAAAAATATATAAACAAAACCTTTAAAACAAGGAAAATGTTAGCCAACTAATTGGGAAAAAAGTGTTCTTCCCCATTTCCGATGTTAGCTTCCATAAGGAGGGATCTGCATTATAATAATAATGTCCAAAATATAGCTGATTTTCAAGTAAAGTATGAACTACCAAATTTTTATATGATAATCTCAAAAAATAATTGCAGCAAAAAATGGAGAAAAAAAATTTTTGAAGTATTAAACACTTACTTTTTAAAAGTTAGCGATTTCCACAATCAACTAGGCTTCATCCCTGGGATGCAAGGTTGGTTCAACATATGCAAATCAATAAATGTGATTCATCACATAAACAGAACTAAAGAGAAAAACCACATGATTATCTCAATAGATGCAGAAAAAGCCTTTGATAAAATTCAACACCCCTTCATGTTAAAAACTCTCGAAAAACTAGGTATTGAAGGAACATACCTCAAAATAATAAGAGCTATCTATGACCAAACCACAGCCAACATCATACTTAATGGGCAAAAGCTGGAAGCATTCCCTTTGAAAACCAGCACAAGACAAGGATGCCCTCTCTCACCACTCCTATTCAACATTGTATTGGAAGTTCTGGTCAGAGCAAACAGGCAAGAGAAAGAAATAAAGGGCATTCAAATAGGAAGAGAGGAAGTCAAACTATCCCTGTTTGCAGATGACATGATGCTATATCTAGGAAACCCCACAGTCTCAGCCCAAAAGGTACTTAAGCTGGTAAACAACTTCAGAAAAGTCTCAGCATACAAAATCAATGGGCAAAAATCACCGACATTCCTATAAACCAACAACAGTCAAGACTAGAGACAAATCAGGAATGCAATCCCACTCACAATTCTCACAAAAAATAAAATACCTAGGAATACAGCTACCAAGGGATGTGAAAACTCTCTACAAGGAGAACTACAAAACACTGCCCAAAGAAATCAGGGATGACACAAACAAATAGAAAAACATTCCATGCTCATGGATAGGAAAAATCGATATTGTTAGAATGGCCATACTGCTCAAAACAGTTTATAGTTTCAATGCTATTCCTATTCAACTACCATTGACATTCTTCACAGAACTAGAAAACACTATTTTAGAATTCATATGGAATCAAAAGACAGCCCAAATAGCCAAGGCAATCCTAAGCAAAAAGAACAAAGCTGGAGGCATCATGCTATCTGACTTCAAACTATACTACAGGGCTACAGTAACCAAAATAACATGGTACTGGTACAAAAACAGACACATAAACCAATGGAACAGAATGGAAACCCAGAAATAAGACCACATACCTACAACTATCTGATCTTCAACAATCCTGACAAAAAGAAGCAATGGGGTAAAGACTCCCTATTCAATAAATGGTGCTGGAATAACTAGCTAGCCATATGCAGAAGATTGAAACTGGACCCCTTCCTTACACCATATATAAAAATTACCTTAAGATGGATTAAAAACTTAAATCTAAAATAAAAAACTATAAAAACCCTGGAAGACAGCCTAGGCAATATGATTCTAAACATAGGAACGGGCAAAGATTTCATGACGAAGGTGCCAAAAGCAATCCCAACAAAAGCAAAAATTGACAAATGGGATCTAATTAAACTAAAGAGCTTCTGCACAGCAAAGGAAACTGTCAACAGAATGAACAGACAACCTACAGAATGGGAGAAAATGTTTGCAATCTACCCATCTGACAAAGGTCTGATATCCAGCATCTATAAAAACAAATTTACAAGAAAAAACAAATAACCACATTAAAAAGAGGGCAAAAGACATGAAAATACACTTTTCAAAAGAAAACATACATGTGGCCAACAAGCATGTGAAAAAAAAAGCTCAACATCACTGATCATTAGAGAAATGCAAATGAAAACCACAATGAGATACCATCTCACACAAGTCAGAATGGCTATTAGTAAAAAGTAAAAAAATAACAGATGCTTGCGAGGTTGCAGAAAAAAAAGGAGTGCTCATACCTTGTTGGTGGGAGTGTAAATTAGTTCAACCATTGTGGAAAGCAGTATGGCGATTCTTCAAAGAGCTAAAAGCAGAGCTACCATTTGACCCAGCAATCCCACTACTGGGTATATACTCAGAGAAATATAAATCATTCTACCATAAAGATGCATGCACATGAATGTTCATTGTAGCACTATTCACAATAGCAAAGACATGGAATCAACCTAAATGCCTATCAATGACAGATTGGATAAAGAAAATGTGATACATATATGCCATGGAATACTATGTAGCCATAAAAAAGAATGAGATCATGTCCTTTGCAGGGACATGGATGGAGCTGGAGGCCATTATCCTTAGCAAACTAACACAGGAAGAGAAAACCAAATACCACATGTTCTCACTTATAAGTGGGAGCTAAATGATGAGAACACACAGACACATAGAGGGGACCAACACACACTGGCACCTATGGGAGGGTGGAGGGTGGGAGGAAGGAGAGGATGAGGAAAAATAACTAATCGGTACTAGACTTAATACTTGGGTGATGAAATAATCTGTACAACCAACTCTCATGACACAAGTTTACCTATGTAACAAACCTGCACATGTACCCCTGAATTTAAAATAAAAGTTAAATTTTTAAAAAATTTGGTGATGTTACAGGTATGTTATTTCAGACATTCAGAAAATAGATAATTCCTATTCTATATAAGTTGTTACGAATAATTGCAAAGGATATAAAATGTTCTAATTCACTTTATGAAGTTATCATAATCCCAACGCTATGTGGTGTTTTTAGATTCATGTAACACACATAAGAAGTCTGTGGCTTATAAAGTAATAAAAAGAGTATCCATGCCTAGAAAAGTGCCTGAAATATGGTACACACTCAATAAATGATGGTCGAATGAAAGCACAAAGAAAGAAGACCAACAGATTGAACTCGTTTATGCAAAATTACTAAATAAAATACTACTTTAATTCAAAAGTATGGTACAAAAGAATGGTAATTATTATCAATCTGCTTTTACCCAATAATTCACAGATGGTTTAAAATCTATATACTTTATATCAATAATGTGCCATTTTACTTGTATGATAAATGCATTTTTATCCTATCAGTAAGTCTAAAGGGAAAAAATCATTTGATAAAAATTCAACATTCCTTCCTAAATAAAAGCAATTCTTAGTAAATAAGGATTATGCATATATTATCTTAACATCATTAAAATATCATGCTTAATCATAAAAATCCTAGCAGTTTTACCATAACAATAAGGACTAAGGTCAGATGGGTAATATCATGACTATCATTTAATATTTTTCCAGAAATTCTAGATTTTGCAATGAGATAGAAAAGAATATTGGAAGAGACAAAAATTAGATATATTATAAATATCACTGCTTACCTGGAAAATAAACGTAAAATGTATTAGAACTAATAATAAGACAGCTAGTTATAAAATAATTAGTTAAAATATATATCTTCCTTATATACAAACACTGATCAGTTAGAAACTACTAAAAATATATGATCAACAATAGCAATAAACTTTGTAAAATATGCAGGATGAATGTTTTTAAAGATTATTTTAAACCACAAAGGCACTTAAAATATTGCATTAAATGGAGATGCAAACCGTGCTTTTAAATGGAAAGACTCAACAGTATACAGATGTCAATTCCTTCCAAAATTAAGTCTATAAATGGAAGGAAGTTTCAATAAAAATGTTCAATACAATTCTTTTGGGAACATGTGACAAAATGATTATAATGTTTATCTGAAAGAATAAATAAGCAAAACAGCCAATTTCTTTTTTGGCTCTACCAGATATCAAATGATGTTCTACCAGATATCAAAATATTTTTATTCATTTATTCATTTGGTCATTCACTCTGTCATTTAATCACCAGTGCAATACCACTCAGAATAAAACAAGCAGAAATGCAGGATTTAGTTTAAAAAGAAAATAAGCTCCAGCATATTTTCTTAGTTGAAGAGGCACTAGCCTTACCTCTTACACATTTTTCCTTCCCTTACTCCATAACCATCCCCACAGCTGGATATAAATCATTAACTTTAGCTCCAATTTATACATGAGAAAACTAAAGGAGAGTAAGATGATGTAATCTGCTTAAAGGCTATACATCTGGTAAAGGGTAAAACCCAGCTTTGAACTCAAATATTTAACTATAGCATCTTGATTCTTTACCACAATATACTGCCTCTCTAGGAAAGCTCCCTAGAAAAACATATGATCAGCCAGACTCCTGCACATAACCTGAGCATACTCATCAATCAAGATCTTACCACATTAAATTCAATAATTCAGAAAAATGTATAAAGGGCCTATTATAAACCAGATACTTTGCCTGACAATGGCTAAAAAAAATGGTTAATAAATAAGTATGGTTCCTTATCTCATGGAAGTTAGAGGCTGCCAGAGGGAGTCTAGGGAGGTACCAAACATATAAAGAAACAAATTATATATATATATATATATATATATATATATATATATATATATATATATATATATATAAATTATTTATCGTGATGAATACTTTATGTTAAAATCCTAACCCCAAAGATCCAAAGATGATGGCATTAGGAAGCAGGGCCTTTGGGATGTGATTAGGTCATGAGGGCCTCATCTTCTTAAATGGGATTAGTACCCTTACAAATAAGGCCCCAGAGAGACCCTCACCCCTTTTGTCACGTAAGAACACAACAAGGTGACACTGACTATGAACCAGAAGGCAGGCCCTCACCAGACATCAAATGTGGTGATGCCTTGATCCTGGACCTCTGGACTTCTCAGCCTTCAGTCTGTGAGAAATAAATTTCTGTTACTGAAAAGCCACCCAGTTTATGGTATTTTGTTACAGCAGAGCGAACTAAGACAAGTATTGAGTGAGGAAAAGTTATTATCTACGTAATCAAATGTATTCATCCATCCTTTTTTTTTTTTTTTTTTTTTTGAGACGGAGTTTCGCTCTGTCGCCCAGGCTAGAGTGCAGTGTGTGGCGCGATCTTACTACAAGCTCCGCCTCCCAGGTTCACGCCATTCTCCTGCCTCAGCCTCCCGAGTAGCTGGGAATACAGGTGCCCGCCACCATGCCCAGCTAATTTTTTTTTTGTATTTTTAGTAGAGACAGGGTTTCACCGTGTTCTCCAGGATGGTCTCGATCTCCTGACCTCATGATCCACCCGCCTCAGCCTCCCAAAGTGTTGGGATTACCGGCGTGAGCCACCGCGCCCGGCCAATCCATCCTTTTTCAAGTCTAGAAATAATAATATACAACTTTTATATAGTGCTTTCTATGTGCCAGAGACTCTTTTAACTGCTGTACATCTTTACAATAACCCTAAAACTTAATTTTCACAATAACTCTCACAATAATGATAAAAGTTAAGTACTTTTATCATTCTCGTTTTATAGAGGAATTTAAGGCATGAAATGATTAGACAACTTGGCCAATGTCACACAGCTAGTATCTGATGGAGTCAGAGTTTGAATTGAGGCATTCTTAATCTCAATTATACTATCTTTCAAATGCTACTATTTAATTTTTACATTTAGATTTTTAATCCATCTGCAACTCCTTGGTGATACCATGAAAGGCTTGTGTTTGGTTTCTTTTGTTTCCTTGGTGGTTACTCAATTGTCCCAATATCATTTGCTGAATAAGCATTCTTAAAGCATACTTTAAGAAGTAGTAAATTTGTACATAGTATCGAACTGCTTTCTTGGCTTTCTATTATTTTGTATGATTAATCTGACTATACCTTTACTGATAACCACCATCATAAAATTACAATACCATTGTTAAACAATGCAGGATCTCAACTCAGATTTTTTCAACTTCATCTAAAATATTGTGCTTTTTCTTACTATAAAGTAGTCCTTCACTTTTATATTAATGCAAAACAATGCTTCTATTCATAAGGGCTTACAGCACAAAGAGTTCCACTGCTTACTGCAAGTTAAGTGATGTTGCAATATCAAACATGTACTGGACACTTACTCTTTTCTAGGCACTGTGCTATGTGTTAGGAACACAAATGAATAAAATGTGGTCCTTGCCCTCAAATGAGTCCACATTCTAAAGAAGAGGATAAAGAAGTAAATCCAGCATGATGGTGCTGTAGACTAATAATGGTAAGTACAGGGTGCATTTAAATTAGATGTGAGGAGAGGGTACCATTAAGACTTCCAAAGAGAAAAGTGGCCTAAGTTGAGTTTTAATTGGCAATTGAGAGTTAGCAGGATGCAAAAGGTGAGGAAAGGTCATTTCAGGCAGCATAAATAGCTTGTGTGAAAGCCAGGGATGCTTAAGAAATTGCCAGTGGTTGGCCTGGCTGGAGCATGTGGTTTATATTAGAAAATGGCAATCTATGAAGCTTGACAAGTAGACAGAAGCCAATTCCTTAAAAGGGCTTTATATGCAATAGTAAGATGTTTAGATTTTGTGAAGGTAATGGGAACTAAAGTGTTTTAAGAGAGAAGTGACATAATTTGCTTTCACGAGTCATACCAGTCAAATTAACTTATGAGCAAGTGTCCACAAGTTAATAAAGTTTTATTTTAAAAGCATGGAAAATTAGAAATGAATAAGGAATAGATTAACCCAAGACTGTGATTACAGAAGCTCACCCGTAGTGATCACGAATACTTCTTTCTGATTCTGGTACATATAAGCCATTAGGTGTCCCATCAATGCCCAGGATTTAAAGTAGACCTTTGTTTAAAAAACTTTTGTATAAAGACAAATAAAGGTCCACTTTAGGGCTTGGGCATTGGTAAGAATTCTTTGAGATGGTCTATGGTCTGTGTGACAAGATCAGGGAGAGAAAGTAGTGCTGCTCAGCTGCCAATCACTGCTAAATAACTGTCATCTCTCCCTGTACGAAGGTCTGCTAAGTCACATAGAGACACCAAATGATATCATTGGAATTAAATACGTTGGGCCCATACCCTAGGGACACTACTGAAGGAAGAGAAAAGATAATCTTCATAGACTCTTATACCTTAGGTTCTGTACAAGGTAATTTTCAAACAATATTTTACTTAATTCTTACAGACAAAACCTTATAAGGTCTTATAAAAATTACAACTATCTAGATTTTGATGAAGAAAACATTCATCTCAAGCTAGTCTTTTAAAAAGAAATTTTTAAGGGGATGAGGGACTTGTTGATTTATATAAATGAAAACCTCAAGAGTAGCTCTTGCTAACCTCAGGGACAGCTTCATGCAGGGACTCAGATGGTGTCACCAGGATGATTCTCTCAGTCTCTTGGCTTGGATTTGTTTTATTCTGAGACAATCTTACTTCCTGTGATGATAAAATCAGCAGCTCTAGACTTATATGCCTCAGTTTCACATCCAGGTAAAAACAGTTCCTCTTCCCTAAAATTATCAGGGATGAATCTCATTAACCAAATTATGTATCCAATTACAGAGCCCATCCATGTTATTAGGGGTATGATTGGCTGAAACTCTCCAGTGATTAGGAATGAAAGTGAAAGGGAAGTGATTCCACCTAAGGCAACTTAATTTTCTTATTTCTTCTAATAAAAAATGATGAACAGATGAAGAAACTGGAGCTCAGAGAGGTTAAGTGATTTCACCAAGGTTTTACAGCCAATGACTGGGAAAAGAGGAATTAGATCCTGATCTTGTTTGACTCCAGTATCCATGTTCCTTTTACCACACCACACTGTCTTAATAAATGCATTTTAACTGGACTTGTCAAGAAACTGCAAAACTTGAATTTATGCATGATACCAATCAGTCACCCTAATAATGAAAGGGAACTCCTACACAAATCATCCCAAGCAGAAACAAATTTAGAAATCTTCTCTGTTTGGCATTGGAATTTTTTTTATCACTGTCACAGCAGATGTACCTTTCCATTAAAGAAAGTTCTTGGAGACCATACTGAATGAACAGCAGGGGAAAGAATCTTGGGCCATTTGCTGAATGAAGTTTCGAAGATTTCAAATCAGATTTATCCGTGCATGTGTCCCTTATTGAATATATTGATTCTGAGTCTGAAAAAAATTCACATACATGGACATTTTCTAAATCAATCCCATTCATTTATAATGTATAAAGAGTACATTTCTTGAAGAAAAATGCATTTTAATCCGTGTCACCACCTGCTGTGCAACTCTGAGCAATCTTTGCTCTGTTCATCTGTGAAGCTACCATATAGTTCATAGAGCTGATCTAATAATTAGATAAAATCATATGTATAAAGTGCGTAGAACATAGTAAGTGCTCAAGAAAGAAAAATTTAATAACCTTCTGTTTTCCTCATTGGCATATACTCTAAATTCAGAAACGAGGTGACTTGTACTGGTAAATCTTCCACAGGCAGTAATTCCTACACTTTTTCTCTTAACTTGTGTCCCCAGTGGTGGCCAAATAAGCAACAATCTGTCATTAAAAACTTACATGCCTTAAGAAGTGCTCCCCATTTTAAGAATCTCATAGGGAGTCCCTTTGTAAAATTAAAATTTGTGATATAGTATATCAATCAGTAATTTATATGCTTTCCATCTGTATGTATTTCCATGTTCAGGTATGTTGTGCTTCCTTTAAATCCTCTGTAACATGTTATCCTGCATAATGATTTACAGACTTCTCTTTCAGAGACTTTTCGAACAGAAATGGCTTCATTTTATCAACCTTTTCATTTAAGGGAAATGTTCTAAATGCATTCTTACTACCTCTTTAAATAAAAACATACTCTATGAAGGGGAAAAGTCTGAAGGTCTGAGATTGGGTCAGCCACTAATGTACTAATGTCACAGAGACAGCCCAGAAAGATCAAATAATTCAAGAAGGGAGAAATATTGGTAATTAGAGCATCCCAGCCTTATGGCATTAATAATGCTTAAGGGACACTGAGATTTACACACACTATTCAACAGTCTAGTTAAGGAAGAGTACAGCATTTAATCATGAGGGGGAGAAGGATAAGGTTCTCTGATACATTATGGTTGTGATTACATAGCACAGGGCCAAAATACATCTGAAAGTCATTTCTTTCCATTTCATTACAGTTTACAAATTCCATGCCTAATTTTAAACATTAGCACTCCAGGCTAGATATATAATAGCCTCTATCTAATCCTACGAGCCATTACAACAGAGTTTATAGTATCATCCACACAAGTCTGGTGGAGCCACATTCTGCTTATGAAACACAGGGCTATAAAGCAGATGGGGGTCCAGGGATAGCTGCTGACAAGCCAAGCTGAGAAAGCAGCACTAAAACGTCACTTTAGTTGAAAGTCCATGACAGATAGGACATCAATTTATACAACTAAAGCAGTACTATGAACCATAAGGTGGGGGGCACTGAAGCTGAATTTAAGGGATTAATAAGCAAAAGAGGGGTGGTGACGTGATTTTTTGTAATCCTTTATTTAAATAACGAAACACTGGACAATAAAAAAAAAACAGTTTGCCTATAATATTGAAGTCTCCAGGACCCCTTAACAGCTACATTTTTCTGATAAATAAGTACAATTGCTGTTTAATTTGTGCCATCTCAGGTGCTTTAAAATCCCGCTGGTATATCATAATAGTCCCTCCAAATAGCTGAAGCATTAACGATAGAGAGAAACTGAGCAGAAAAAGGTTAATGCAGTGGCCAGTAAAAAGGAAAAAAAAAGCACAAGAAGAAGTGAAAAATTCTCTTCCTAAATAAACTTGCTAATGCTAAAAATAATCAGTATCAATTTGGAACACACTAACTTGGAATTCTTGAAAATCTGGATCGAAACAAAGTTATGAATTAATATTATACTAATATTTTTTAAATATTGGTGAGCTAACAATGGAAGAAATATAATAGAGTAGCATGTTGAACCTACTTATAAAAATTATACGCTATAGCAGCACTAACTATAATCAAATAATTGGCATTCTAATTACAAGTAATTCTTATATTTATTAAAGCAAGCTTAGCAAGACCTCTACTAGATGACATTGTAAACTTATTGTTTGTTCTCAAAACTAATGCAATTTACCTTTTTAAAACAGAGTTTTGCACTCATTGAATGGCCTGGATAATTGTTCCCAGTATATTAGGAGGCAGAACAAGCAGATTATATACAATACCATGCATACATAGAAGAATAAAAATGACTGCAGCAGAAACATTAAAACGCAAATAATGCAGAAGGCTAGATGATGAAATTGCATGTTTGTTTCTTTGTGCTTCTCTTTATTTTCTGGAGTTTCTACAATGAGTCTGCATTTCTACTGCATTGGGGGGAAAGGTTTTAGTGGTTATTTTGAACTGGCTTTCTCCTTTCAGTTCAGCCTACACAAACTGTTAGATCATTTTCCCTGCAAAAAATTATTTAAGCATGTCACTCTCTGTTAAGTAAATAAATGTTTTTAAAATCTTTAATGCCATTCCTACACTGCCTACAGATTTAACTACAAATTCCTCAGCTTGGCATGCAAAGCCCTATTCAGTATGATTCCAAATTCTCTTTCCAGCTTCATCTCCCACCATTCCCGACAGGAATCCTGCATTGCAGAAAAACATTCCTTGTGTGTTTCCATGCCAGGTTTTTTCTCTGACTCCTCTTGCTTAGACAGGCCTCCTGTGCATCTTTGCTTATTAAATCATACCCATTCTCCAAAGCCCATCTCAAATGCCACAACCCCCAGGAACATTTTCAGATGTATCCAGTTACATGGGATCTCTCCCTTCTTTAAACTGCCATAGCATTTTGTTCATTCCTGTTATGACATTTCTTATATCCTGCCTTATTATACTTACTTGCATAATTATCTTCTCCCCAGCCAAGACTAGGAGAGCCTGAAGGAAAGGACTGGAACTTACTCACTGTTGTATTACCCACAGGGGCTAGTAGAGTGCTTTTGTAAAATAGTAATGCTGTTGCAATAAATATGTTTGTTGCAAGGTTAAATTATGAGAAGACTGAGCTAAATATTTTGGGCCAATAAGGCAAAGTAAGAACTATAACAAAAAAAACACTAAGTTAATCTAAGTTAAGTTCAGAGAGGTAAAATGATTTGCTGCACCTCTGACTTTTAATTATCTATAGTGCTAGGATAAGAATGTGCCACAAACTTATCTGTCCTCAAGGCAAGCCTGAGAGCATCAACAATTGAAAAAAAATGCCAGTAATTACCCAACCTAATATTCTAGAATGGAAGTTTTCATACATTTTGCTGACACAAATAAATAAATAAATAAATAGCAAGCTTCTGTGTTCAAGAAAACTGAATTGAAAAGAAAGAAAAAAGAAGAGATAGCTGGTATCTTCCTATTTTCTTTGAATTCTCAGTCCTGAACACAAAACCTATCATATAAGTGCTTAATTAACATGTTGAACTAAGCTGAACTCCTACAATGACAAAAAATAAAGCATATTAAGAGTAACAGTTGCTTAAATATCCTTGTTGGAACAAGTGTTTACAATTATTTCTATTTAGCATTTACTTAACATTTAGTATTTGTCCTTATGATTCATGTAGCTCAATCATTTTATAGATGGCTACCTGTTTATCTGTATGAAACCAACAAAAACCTTTAAAACCCAGAAATGAATCAAGCCTAAGACTTTATCTCTCAATTAAATTTGCTTTGGGCAGGTTCTTCTCAAAGCTACCAGTCTCAAAGCATATTTTCCCTCATGGATTTCTTAAGTAACAGGATTTCAAAACTGAGTCCAGAGCCAAAACAAATACCTGCAACCAAAGTTAGCAGGAGGCATCTTCTCACTGTGTGTGTGTGTGTGTGTGTGTGTGTGTGTGTCCATGTGAGAGAGAGAGGTTTTAAACTGGCATTTGATTTTTAAAGAATTTTTTGGATAATAAAAAGGAAAAAGTGATTTTTCTTTTTAATGAAAAGAGGAAAAATAATATTTTCTGTAGCAAGGTACGAAATGACAAAAAAGACCAAAAGTGACGTGTACAGCATGATTGGCTTACATATCTCAAAATATGTAATCAGTTATTCGAGTGTAGGAAACTAAATATTTCAGTTCAAAGTTGTTTTACATCTGTCTTCAGAAGCCAGAATTTACACTTCATCATAAAAGTGCTCTCTTGTCACAAGTAACTGAGCTTGAAATCAGATGAACAGCATTATGGCTTGTGTATCATACATGTAAAACAAATTAGCTTTCTTGATTTATCGTGGCAAAAGTGATAGTTTTTGAAAACCAGACTCTGCTGAAAAATTGACCTTTCAGTCTACAAACATAACATTTAATTTACAAGAGAAGCAAACCCTTTTGAATTGTATTTACCCAGTTACTTTAATAAAGGTTAAGCCTTTCAAAAACAATTGTAAATGTGGCATTTAGCTTCTCATATTTTTCAGAGCATTACTTGAATCTTAGGATTCAAAAGAAACAACTAAAAAAATCATTAAAAAGTAACATTGGAGTTCCCCCCAGCGTGAAATAAAATGCAGTCTACAGATTAAAATTACAGATTTAAATTTTTACATTTCGAAGACCCACTAGCCTCATTGTGTTTCAGGAAATGTCATTAACATCTCCTTTGGGGAAAAGATGGCTGATACTTTCATTAATTCATTCATAAAGCAAAGCTTATTACTGATACACACTGGTATTAGTTACTGAAAGCTGATGATTATTAAAATGCAGAAGCACCATCGGGTAATGAAAAATGCAGTAATTAAAATCCAAGAGGTTAAATCTCACACTAAAATTGAGAAAGGTTTTATTTTACTCATAGCTCTATACAAAAGAATTCATAGGTGAGAGTTACTGTTAAACCACTGTATTTTCAAATATTCAGCTATTTACTAATTTGACAAACATTTATCATGTATCTACTGCATGCATAGTGCCCTCTTACAAAGTGAGTTACGCTTCTATTATCACTGAGTTTGATTCGAATTGCCTTAATATAACAAAATCTTCTCAGGAACACAGCTTATGGTGAAAAGAATGTGGACTTTGGAAACAAACACACGGAAGTTCCAATCTTGGCTCTGCCATTTTCCAGCTGTGTGACTTTAGGCAAGCTACTCAGCCCCTCTTAACTTCAGTTGCCTAATTTCTAAAATAAAGGTAACAATTCCTATCTAACTAGGTTGCTAAGGCAATGAAGTAGGTAAACAGTACAATGCCTCGCACTTTGTAAATATTCAATAAATGTTAGGGTACTTTTTTCTTTCCTTCATACTTGTACAAAATAAGTGAACAAATCTGTGTGATTGAACTAAGTAAAAATAATTAAAACAGTTTAATTCGGTGGAAAAATAAAGCTTGAGTATGTCATTTGGACTCCTTAATACATAAGTTTATTCCTATTGCCCCAGAAAACTATTAAAATATACAGGAGTTTTTGATGCATGACATTCCTTCAGAACCAATGGCAAAAAGCCATGACAAGTGGATAATTCTTAAGAGTTATGTTTCGAAGTGCCTATAAAAGGCTCTCAACGTCACTGTCTAAATTTGGTAAGATTCCTTCATTTCTGGGAAGACATCAGCATTAGCCAATTTATGTCTGCATATAAAGCTGTCCCAGGTGCATTTTGGAATAATTGTCTTACAGTGTAAATAGGCCATTTGAGAGTCAGGCTTTCGCTCTGGGCTGTCCAAGGTATTACCTAAGATATATGGGAGAAAACCAGGTATGAGAATTACCCAATGATCCTAATATCTCTGCCTTTGATATCTAAGTCTTTGATCACCTGCTCTTACCACCAGAATAGCTCTGTGTATTCACACATGCTTTGAAATAGCTAAATACCATCAGCCTTTGTCTTAGGGTTGGTGATCACCAACCCTCCTGTCTACATCTAACCACTGGTACTGTTAGACTCCCTAGACTGTAAACCATCCCCGTTACCCCATGGCTTAAGTTGACCTTTTTGGACTGGATTCCATTTCTGCATGGATTTATGGTATCTGCCAGACTCCTCTATTTGGCTGTATTTAGCATCTAAGTGTCTCCTGGCCAGGGCCAATTCCAAGTTCTGACAATCCTATCCTGGTTCTTCCATATTCATATTCCTTAAACTCCTGCAACCCCAAAACACTTCCAAGGGCTTTCAAAATAGAAATGATTTAACAAATATATTCTGGGTGTGGAAGTAGGTGGGTACACATACAATTGGTCATCAAATAGAGCATATTAAAGAAGGAGGTAGAAAATTTGGTCTAACAGAATTAACCAGAGAATGGGATGGTTTAATATATTACTGCCAAATTAATGCTAGTCTTACGATTTACTAACATCAAGGCAGCTTAGAAAAATAAACATTTCACTGAATTTTAAAGTAACATAATTCCTAACTCACAAATTATGTTCTCTAAGACGTTATATAAATTTTTAAAATTATAGCTATGAAAATAGCTTAAGCTATCTCCTGCTTGTTAGGTCTGATCCCCTAAATCTCTCCTGTGTAAGTTTCAGTGAGGAAAGGATATATTGTTCTTTTGTAAACTGTTCCCAGAAACCTAGCAGTAAACAAGATGCTAGAGACTGGCCCTAAGGTAGCATCAGAGTACCCTGACAACATGCCAGGCATCTTCTCTGAGAATTTTTTCCTGAGTTTTTCTTCAACTGAGCATTAAGAATCCTTTCTCACCTTTCAGCTATCCACAGTACCAAACAGTCATCTTACCACATTTTCCCTACTCTGGATCTTGGCCTCTAATCAATTTCACAGTTATTAGTCACACAGAATTCAGAAGTCACAAAATGTGGACCTGAAGTCCAGACATGTTTTGTTTGGCCTGCATGATATTATTCCGAATTATGTATGTGAATGCTCTTCAATTGCATTGGTGCTCTCCAGTTTGCACAGTCCCCACAACTTCTTATTGTAGAACTAGCCAACTTCCAACATTATGTTATCTGTTAATCCAATGAGTATTTTGTTTTACCAGGGCTTGATGACTACTTTGTTGCTGGTTCATTCTGACTACAGTCCTTATAGCAGCCTCCATCCTTCTTGCAAACCTCAGGGCAATCATAGAAGTTTCTATTATAACTACTCTAGTGATTTTATTCCAATGGGCCCAATGTTCCCATTGCTATTGTTCTTCATCTCTAATTGCCTCCCTATACTTCAACCTATAGTAAGCAAAAAGAAGAATGAATGAACCAAATATCCTAAGGAAACTAATGAGCATATTAGTATTAGGTGTCCACACAGGCTAGGGTTATATCCCAGAGGTCATGCAACACAAGAAAGACTGGTGTCCAACAATCAGCAGTTTTCAAGGAGCAAAGTCAAGGTAGGAAATTGCTGGCTGGGACACTTCTCTAGCAATTTCTGAATGTCAGACAAGGGGGCAAAATCAAAACCTTTATTCACCTTTGGTCCTCAAGGGACATTCAGAGAAGAAATCTGAGCACAAGGATATCCCTAAACTAATAAAAGGGGTACTGGGCTTGGAACTGTGTGGGCCAAGTAGTTGTCTTGAATTATCTTATTTATGTATGTGTGTTGTTTTGAGTTAACTACAATTATCTTCAAGACAATAATAATGGCTCTTCTCTTTATTGTCACATAATTGATGTTTTTCTCCTCTTCTTCAATATTCTTGATGAAGAAGACTTGATGGTTCCTAGAAGGCTCTCAGCACTTAGCTCAACGTTATACACATAGCAAGGTGAATTAGATATCTTCTTTTTACATGCCCCCCCAACCTCAGCACCACTCTTTATGTTTCTCTACCCTGCTGTCTGCCATGGTAAGGATCCTTTGCCCTCTGGCTGCCAGTTTGGATCAGCTAAAGAGAAGCTCCAATAGGAAATTGGAGGGAGGAAAAAGAGTAAGGTTACAGTATTTATTCTCCTCGTTCCCTCGCTGCAGGGTCATCTTGGGCTACCTGTGTTCCTCAATAAAAGATTATTGCTCCTCTCAACAAGGACGCCTCTCCACTCTTTCCTTCAGGTTGTGGTATACACACCTTCCCCTCATCTTTTGGGCCTTCATCTTTATGTGGCAACAGCTCCACAGCTACTAATGCCTCATTGCTGATTATCCCTTATACTGCCTTACACCCCACCCGCACCTTTTTAATTAGTCCCTGTGTAAATAAATCCTCAAAAAAATTATCCCAAAAGAAGGATAACCTCTTTTTTCTGAGACCCTGACAAATAAACAGGTGCTCTGAAAATATTTTTTGAATGAACAAATGAATCCTTTTGGGAGTAACATGGCTATAGTATCCTCAAATGAATCCAGAAATTCCTCACCATTTAATTACCGTTCTCAGTGCTGATTTACATTTGTCTTGAATGCCCCTAATAGAACACAGACCCCTTGAAGACAAGGGATGCATTGGGTAAGGCCAAGACCTGGCAAAAAAGTCCATATATTAAGTTTGGCTAGAGACTTCAAGGGATATACCCAGCTGCAAGTGATGGGAGGCTATCCAATCTGCAGGCAGAGCAGGACATCTAAAGGATGAACAATAGGTAATAGGTATCAGTTGGAATCAGTGGGCCCAGTGCAAAATTAATAGCTGTCTCCTGACTGGTATTTCATTTATGAATTCACTTGTTCATCCATTCATTTGTGTAGAGTCTCACCTATTGAATAAACTTCACTGAGTACACGAAAAGCCTTGAAGAGAATACTAGGAAAATTGAGATAAATGAGACATAGTTCCTGCCCTCAGATTATTTATATGGAAACAAAATAAAAAAAAAAAACGAAAACAAAATAAAACCGATGATATTTAGATAGCCCCTAAGGCTAACTGTCTACTGACCTGGGAGCAGCTAGCAGGGCCTAATCACTGGGCTGGAATTCAGAGAGTATTCACACTGTGGTGGGAGTGGCAGAAGTGCTGACAAAATCTAGATTGGGGCAATCTTAGGGGAATGAAGACATTGGGCAGGTTACCAAGATAAGGTCTTAAGCACTGGGAACAAGACATTAGTCAGAGCCAAGATACAAAGTAAAGACTGGCTCTCAGAATAAGACAGCTGGCCAATTATGAGAATGGAAGGGAAAGGTCGGGGCTAGCCTGGCAATAAGGGGAATTGAGAATGAGTACAGAATATTGGTATGGAACTGCTGAAAGCCTCTGGCAGGGATACATCCGAAAATCAAAATGAACTGCCCCCTACTGCTGATGGAAGGAGTGGGTGAGAGGGGATACCCACAGAGAAGAAAACAGGGACATAGAGGCTTACCAATTAACACTGGGTCCATGTGGATAGCTGACTGGCTGGTAACTTACCTCTCAGAGGAATGTCAGAATAAATGAGATAGCTACAAAATGCCTTTTCCTTGGAACACAGTACTTTGTAAAATCAGAGATGCAGCATCAACTCAATAAAGAGAATTCAAATATCACACATTCAGATAGTCATAGCATTTATAGAGTTAATGCAGGCTTACTGCATTTAGCACCATAAGTGTCCCTGAAAACTGTAAATTTCTTTTTTCAAAATTAAATCATTTTAAATCCACTATGGGAACTTGCTATTTAAGTAAACCATGAGGTTAAGTCTTTTGTAAAGTTGAGAATCTCTTGTTTTCTGTGAATAATTTCCCTCCAGATTATGTTTGTATATTTGTGTATTAGATCCCCTTAAAGTGGTAAGCTTTCAGCATGAGGGGTAATATTTGACTGAGGTACCACTCATGAGAATTCAACATGCTCCACACTGCCAGACTCAGGATGTGACATTCAAACAGCAGTGATTCAATGTTCTTCCATTGACTCACAGCCCAAACAAGACTGACACAACAAGAGCAGACAAATTTACAGACGTTCCCAAGCAAAATGCGGTCTTTCAAATCCAGAACAAGAATGTGTGATGACGGCAAGACCAAGGCCAGTGAGGGTGAGGACTAGAGGAGACCTCACCACAGAAGCATCAGCAGCATTCATTCAGAACATGGGGCAAAGAGAAGTGACACAGAGGGGACCCAGGGCTAGTGTTGGCAGTATAAACAGAAATCACCCATGTAAAGCTCAGTTGGTATCTGAATTCAAACTAATAAAATGAGTGATAAAGTAGGAACATAAACAGCAGAAGAGGTCTTGGAGAAAGCAGCTTCATAACTAAAACTGAGAAAAATCTGGAAAATTGGATTCATCTGGGATGACCAATGATCTGTGTGATGGGACTAACAGGTTTCGCTGAATGCAGGACTTTCATCGTCAAGACAGGGTACACTGACATGGTTGGTCGTGCTAGGTGCACTAGGTGCTAGGCAGTAGTTAGCAAGCCAGGTAGAGGTAAAGATGTGGAGAGAATTTAACATAGTCACTCCTATAATCTACAAATACCATTTAATCACCACTCCTTGTGTATTAGTTTCTTATTGCTGCTATAACAAAATATGACAAATTTGGTGGCTTAAAACAATACACATTTATTAGCTTATAATTCTAGAGGCCGAAAGTCAGAAATAAGTATTACTAGGCTGAAACCCAGTGTCAACAGAGCTGCTCTCACTCTGGAGGTTCAAAGGGAGAGTCTGTTTTCTTGCCTTTTCCAGCCTCTAGAGCTACATTCCTTGCATTCCTTGCCTTCTTCTAGCTTCGAAGCTAGCAGCATTTGCATGTCTCTCTACTTTGTATTAACATTACCTTCTGTCTCTAACTCCTCCTGCACCTCTAAGATCCTTGCGGTTACACTAGGCCCACCCAGATAATCCAGGATCCTCTCACCACTTTAAAGATTCTTAACTTGATCACATTTGCAAAGCCCTTTTTTGTCATATAAGGTAACATTCACAGGCTCTGGAGATTAGGACACTGACTTATTTAGAGGGGGCCAAAAAAACAGTTTGGGGGCTGGAGGTGGCAAGCATGCCAGAGACATCAGACAGTAGTGAGAGCTAGCATGACTGCTTTACCTCTATCCAATCCTGCCTGTGTGTTCTCCAAAGATGACCACTCTCAGGTGTGAGAAAAAGAGGAGACAGCAAGAAAAGAAGACAATTGGGAAGAAGAATGGAAAAAGAACACAGGAGGCTCTGATTTAGACACACTTGCCACTCTCAGAACATGTGTATCATATTTTGACTCCAAGTTTTTCTTCAACTGTCTGCTCCCCTAATATCATGTTTGCACAGTGTTTTCCAGTCCATTAAGTACTTTAACTACAGTTTAACAATCCTCACAACGGCCTTGCCAGCTACTTAATATTACCTAAATCTTGCAGATGGAAAATTTAGCACAAAAGTCAAGCAACTGGCCCAAAGTCACTCAGCTCCAAAGTATAGAACCAGTACTCAAAAGAAGAAAGTGAAAATAAAGTTCTTAGAAAATTTGGAATGGAGTACCCTATACTCCTCACCCAAGAAATGCTGACAGAGGAGACACACGTGCTAGTGGGTAAGCACAAAGGACACACAGCAAACAGCAGACCAAGAGAAAGGGAAGCAGGAATACTTGCCTCATATTGTAACAAGCCCAATAAAAGGGGGTTGGAACTCTAGCACTTAATTTGTTCCTCTCAGATGGGAGGCTAATACCACATTATTTAGCCTAAGCTGTAGAAAACTGTCTTAGGAAAATTAACCGTGGTCACCAAATGCTTGCTAACAAATCAGTTGCCTTGCTTTCTGAGAGGTCAATAAACAGCATACATAGCTATTTCAAAAAGCCAAAGTACTTTCTAATACAGAAAGAAGGTAAGAGAGGATAAATGATTCAAAGGAGGTAAACAAAGTAAAGAGATGAGGTTCAGCCATGTGAAGTAAATGACAACCCAGTTGTATTGAGGCTGAGTCAGCATAAGCTGGATATATATCCCAGGGGACTGGGATCTGTTAACATCGAACAGATCAATTGGTTTTCATTTTCTATGATCCAGGAAAGAATTAATTAATCTAGCAAACATCTAATCTAGGTTGAAGCCCTACTGTGTTCCAGGCTAGTCAGTAGGTTAAGCTCTTATATGTTAGTTCATTAAATCCTCCCAGCCGTTTTGCAAGGTAAGTGTTGCTACACTCACGTTCCTTATAATGACAGACTACATATACGTTGGTGGTCACGTAAGACTATAATGGAACTGAAAAGTTCCTATTATCTAGACAGGTTGTAGCCATCATATTGTAGTGCAATGTATTACCTTTTCTATGTTTATATGTTTCCATACACAAATACTCACCATTGTGTTACAATTGCCTGCAGCATTCAGTACAGTCACATAATGTACCAGTTTGTAGCCTAGAAGCAATAGGCTATACCATATAGCCTAGGTATGTAATAGGCTATACCACCTAGGTTTGTGCAAGTATACTTTATGATGTTCACACAATGTCAAAATTGCCTAATGACACATTATTTTAGAAAGTATGCCCATCATTAAGCAATGAATGACTATGTTTCTGTTTGGAAGATTAAGAAACGTTTGGAGAAAGATTGAGCAACTCACACAACCACAAAGTTAATAAGTGACAGAGCTAGGAGGTAAACCCTGATCTTCTGCCTCAAAGTCCTATGTCCTTGCTAGTACAGAACAGGTATTTTATAGCAATGTCTACTTTTGAATCTATTAAGATACCTCAGTTTCCACCAATGTTACTGAAAAGGATGAGGTCTGGGTAAACATATATTAAAATACAGTCAGTACAAAATTCAGTGGGCTGCTTTATGTACAGAAATTATCTCCTCATCATAGAACAATCCACAAAGAAACAACTCTAATAGGTAGACAACTGCATTAATAGACATACTGCAGAAATAATAGACTAGGAAATAATACCTGCAGAAAATTGCAGCTCATAGCCTTCACCCATATATCAATTAATGCTTACAAATATACTTACCAGTATATGGACTGAAACACAAGACCAAATTATTCTGGGAAATTGAGCTATAATGTCACCACTTATAGCAGTCCAGTACCTATTTTCTGAATAGCTTCTTCATTCGTTTCTCTCCAAATAAGTAAAATAACTGTCCTCATTCCAGAGGTGGGTAGAGTAATGAGGATTAAGAGGAGAGGCTAAGATTCCCCGTGGATTGGCAAGCCATTCTGAATAACTTTTAGAATTTGATGCAAGTTGAATAGCAAGGCTAATATATCAAGAACACTCCTTTCTACCTGTTCCCATTCCCTGTGTGAAAATCAGCTAGACTATATTAGCTTTCAGAAAAATAATCCCTAAAGGAGTTTCTGCCTCCTAGACAAAGGAGAGGAATTTGGAATGAAACACTGAGTATGGGGAAACAGATAATTTCAAAAAATTTGAAAGAAGGAAAAAAACAGTCTGATTAGTCTGAATAAGTCAGAACAAGTTAAGTCATGGTTAAGAAATCAAATGGAATCTGGGCTAGGTGCGGTGGCTCATGCCCATAATCTCAGCACTTTGGGAGGCTGAGGTGGGAGGATTGCTTGAGCTCAGGAATTCGAGACCAGCCTGGGCAACATAGCGAGACCCCATCTCTAAAATAAATAAATAAAATAAAATAAGAAATCAAATGGAATCTTATAGTGAAATACAGAGTGATCCCAATCATCAGCCAAGAACAGAATGTAGTGCAGGTTCCCTCGGGGTTTCTCCTCAGGACACGGTAGGCCCTAGATACTCCTTTGATCTTTAATCAGTCTTCTTCTAGCACTTCCTTCCCATGGTGCCCAGTGCCTAGCAGCCCCACTATGCCCTGGGAGGCAGAATTCAATGGGATTCAAATTGCCTTATAGAATACCAGAAGTTATTCTTCCTTACTAATTGTCACTTTGTACCCCTTGACCAACCTTTCTTCATCCCTTCTCTCCCCTACCCTCCCCAGTGTCTGGTAACCACTGTTCTATTTTCTACTTCTATGAGATCTTTGTGAAGGATATGCTAATTCCTCAGATTTGATCATTACACAATGTATACATGTATTGAAACATCACATTGTATCCTATAAATATGTACAATTATTATGTGTCAATTACAAATAAAAACAATAAAAGTAACATAAAATAGTGACATAAAGCCTGGCTGATAGGGCCAGTCCCCTTACCCCTAACACACTTTCCAATGGCAATGACCTAGTAGTCAGTATCCAGCTAATATATTACCTCATAAATTCTTCTCCTGCTTCAGCCCAAAGGAGTGTTGCTATTAGAGAAATGTCAGACAATGAAACTGACTTTGTTGGGTTACTAAGATGCAGTTTAAATAGTGAAAGCCAATAACTATCTAGTTGAGACTCCCCCCTGCATTTTAATGTTAGATTACTGACTAGAGGGGCTTCTAAAACTTTACCAAAAAGCAAAGAAAGAAAGCACTTTTGCTGAAAAAATGATGACACTTTTCTAACTCTGGCTTCTTTTTTGGCCCAGGTTTCAAAGTACTCTTGAAATGTCAGACATTGGAGTGTCAGGAAAGGGACCATCCCCAAAATCCTAAGGAGGACTGGATTTAAGTGGAATTTGAAAAGCCAAAAGTAAATAAAACAAACTAACTAAATTCCCTACAGGCTCTCTGTATTAGGCCCATTCTTGCATTTCTATAAAGAAATACCTGAGACTAGGTAACTTAAAGTAGGTTTAACTGGCTTAGGGTTCTATAGGTTTTATGGTGCTGGCATCTGCTCGGCTTCTGGGGATGACTCAGGAAGCTTACAATCATGGCTGAAGATGAAAGAGGAACAGGCATGTCACATGGTGAAGGTAGGGACAAGTCAGGGTGGGGATGGGAGTTGCCACATACTTTAAGATGACCAGATCACTGGAGAACCCACTCACTATCGCAAAGACAGCACCAAGCTATTAGTAATCCACCATGATCCAAAAACCTCTCACCAGGCCCCACCTCCAGCAATGAGGATTACAATTCAACATGAGATTTGGGCGGGGACAAATATTCAAACTATATCACCCTCCAAGTCACCAGCATCCCCATTATTTTATTTTTATGAACCAAAGACCTCTATCAAATGCAAAATGTTTGAGAAAGGGATGGCATTAGGACACTTGCAGGCATTTTTTCAAAGAGTTTAGGTATTAAATTAGATTGTGTTGGAGAGTCATCCCTAAACAAAAAGGACCAGGGCCTCAACATTATAATGGCCAAGGAGAAAAAGTCTTGTTTACTTGCTGGGTACCGTACCCTGAGGTCTCTGGGGTTCTGGACAAGATGTGTGTGTGTGTGTGTGTGTGTGTGTGTGTGTGTGTGTGTGTGTGTGTGTCTATGTGTGTGTGTGTGTTGTGGGAAAGGTGGATAAAGAAGGTAGAGAGGAAGGAAAAAAGAAATACTGAAAGTGTGGGGGCATTTGAGAAAAAGGTCATTAACTTCCCTGTCTACCTGGGTATATAGTCCAGGTGCCAGTAGAGGAAAGGGAGGTTTACAAGCTTCCCAAAGCCCCCTCCTTAGGCTTGAGGACTCCCTCTACTAGGCTATCACTAAAAATGCTATTTCAGTCAAGTCATCTGCTGTGTGTTTATAGGGAAAGCCAATAATAAATCTCCAAACCAATGGAAAGAGAGTTTAAGTTATATTTTAAACCAAGCTTCTGCCACATCATGTATCAGCTGGAGAGAATGATACTCTCCAGCATGAGACTAGCAGAGTCAAGCTGAGTAGGTATCTTGTAAAACTTCAGCAAATTGCTGTACCTACCACAACCATCAACCCCAAGATAAAGCACTTACTAATTATAGATGAACAAATAAAGCTAATCTCAACTACATTTCCAGGATAAAGGCCTAATTGGCTTTCTGTTGATTTGCTCTTCAATAATGGTAAGTAATTGCTTTGAAGCAAGATATATCATTTAATCAAATTGGTGTTTCTGTTTACAAAAATGTTTCCGTTCCAAGAGGAAAAATGAGACCATTTGATAATGATGGAATACTGACTATTATTACCTCCATGTCTGTCATTAGAGGTGCCTATATTCTTAAATATGTCCTGAGAAACTCAACAGAACATTTGCCTTAATCTATTAAAACCATTTCTCCCTTTCTCTCTCTCTTTCTCTCTGTCTCTCCCTCCCTCCCTCCCTCTCTCTTTGGCTTCTCACTGCCTTTTCTCACATTGCTCCTTTCTCTCTTTTTCTCAATCCTTTTCTCTCTCCTTGCATCCATCGTTCTCTCATTTATACTATCCCTTTCACGACTTGAAGGAAGCTCAGATCTAGACTGACTGTCTGACCTTGGGCACTTCACCCTCTGCAGAGGTCCAGGTCTCAGAAAAATATACTGCACTGGATTTGATATAACTAGAAGAAATAAAATTTGATCAATAGTAAAAGAGAACTGTTCTGACTAAGGGCAGAATGGAATGGCACTGAGGAATTAAGAAACTAAAAGATGGGCATTTTCCCATTGAGCTAGCAAAGGACAAGCTCTATAATTAAAGATCGTTTGAAAATCTCAATGTACAGTATAACATCAATGGCTAGCTGGAAGATAGGTAAGCAAACTCTTGTCAATGTGGATGCTACTAAGATAGGGATGGAGACCAGTGAAGAACGGGAAATATGACTTTGTTGAGTAAATATTTTAAAACTCTTTTTCTTCCTCCAAATATTTTAAAAGTTTTGAAGACACAGACAGAGAGAAAGAGAGAGCGAGAGAGATCATAAATTTTGTATATTTTCAAACCAAAAAGAGAGAATGTACTTTTGAGCTTTAATCACCTCTTAAATATGTGACTTGGGGTAAAGCCTCAGTGTATGTGAGGGCCCAACCAAGAAATCAGAAACCATTTTAGATAGAGTCCTTGAAATAGAGGATATTTAAGAGGAGCTGAGAAGCCAAATAGAGGAAAGGGGGATAACCTAGAGATTAGCAACAGCAGGAGCTCACTACTACCCCTAGAACTGAAAAAACAAAAAGAGAAGGTGGTGTTACCAGAGCCCTGAGGCCAGAGTCACCTAGAAGAAGCTAGAACCACAGCAGGTCTCTCTTGCGGGAGCTGGAGCCACAGAGGAAAGGCAGCCCCAGCTGAAGGTGCTGCCCCAGGCTGGAGGATGAGGGAGCAGTAAGAAATACCCTTGCCTCTTCCTACCTCCCACCCTCCAATCTCTTAACTGCATCTCCCTTTTGCTGAACATAGCCAGAAGCAAGTTATGTCTGGAAAGCCTGAGAAATACATCTTAAAGGGGTTAGCATCCCTGGGCTACAAAGCAAGGTAAGGGAAAGGCAAGGAATGAATCTGAGGGCATATAGGCCAAGGATTGACACACTTATTTTCCTTTTCTATAAAGTAGGGACAATAGTACCTACCTCTCCAAGTTAATGAGACAAATTAATTAAAGTATATATCCAAAGTGCCTAACACAGTGCCTGGCCTAAAGCAATACTCAATACATTTTAATTTTTTCTTAGTTTTAAGGGTTTGAGAAATTCATTTTTCCCCAAAATGCTTGAGTACACCCAGAACTAAACACTGCTTGTATATTAAGAGCCTTTTTTTCTAAGACACAATTAGCTAATGTCAAAAATTTTTGCTCTTATTTTCATACACATTTTTATACAGTTTCATGTGTACTAATTATTAACATTCCTCTTAAAAGAAATAAAATTATTTCTTTCTAAATGGTCATTTCAGTCTTTTCACTTTCAAACCAGACTTATGTCCCATTTTGCCAAATAAATTATATTCTTGCCTGATTTTGATATGTCCCTATAAATTGATATCTCTTAGGATATCAGTTTGTAATGCACAGTGGTCCAGATCTAAAAGAGCTAATGAATTATATTAGTGAATACTAAAAGGGGACTTTTGTGAAGGAAGAAAGTCCGTCAACAAAAGGCTAACTGAAGATAAATATCCCCACTGTCAAACACCAGCTGGGCCCAAAACCTTCTGTTTATGTTAGAGAGACCTCTGTCTTATAAATGTGTCCTTCAGCCCCATAGACAAACCATGAATATTTAAGCGAAGAAATTTTGGAAAACCTTTGCTAGCATTTTCAGAAAATAAAAATGCAAAGATTGAGACAGAGGGAATATTTAAGCCTCATGCATTATTTGTAATTTGAGATGTTGATCATGAAAGGGAATTTGTGTTTCAATCACCTATGCTGCCACTTAGGAAATTCATTCCTAAGTGATTTGAAAATTGTGATACTTTGAGTTGCCATTGACATTTAAGCTAGACACAGAGGAATGGTGACTGCAGAAACTGTTTGTGAGTGAAATGTGATTTGCTGCAACTGAGAAGCTATTAAAAGTATTTGCTCTTCCTCTCTGCACCTCTCCCCTGTCCCTCACCCCATCCTGTCTGTCCAACTGAGGGATGAATTCCCAGTGTCAGGAAAGTCACACTAGAAAACAAAGATCACAAAAGATTGAAGCTATTTTTTTTCAAAAGCTGAATGTATTTTGTAAATAATAATGTTAATAATACTAAAGGTGGTTGAAACAGGGCTTCTATTATGACTCCTGGTTTTAAAAAAAAAAGAAAAGAAAATTAGAACTCTCATAGAATATGAGCATTGAATTCGAGATCAGGGGATTTTTTATTTTAGCATTAACTAAATAACTAGCTGAATAACTTTTGGCAGGTCACATTATTTCTCTTGATTTGAGTTTTTAATCTCTGTATAAACGATGATGCTAGCCAGTTATTTCTAAAGGTTCTAATAATGCTAAGATTCTACGGCCAATAGATAAAAGCTTCATTTTAAGTTTATAATGTATAATAAGGAAGTCAGCCTGAAGGCAAAAAGAGGAGTGGGTATGCAAAAGGGGAGAGAGCTGTTTGTATTCCTGCTGAGCTAGAATAAATAATGATTTGCTCTGTGTCAACAAAAAGCTTAAATCAGCAGACTAGGTAGACAATGTCAGTAAGGACACACAAAGATTTGTCCTTGGGGTTAGCCAAAAGTTGATTCTAGTAAATATAGTCACTATCCACTTGGAGTATCCAATTCCTAACCACTTAGCCCTACAGGCCTCAGAATTGTCTTTGTGAAGATGGTAAAATAAAAAATAAAATAAAATAAAATACTCAAGTGAATCTAAGTGTTGCAACTACATAACATCTTGGCATGTAAGAACCTTCTCAGCACTAAATACTAAGATGTAACTGATCTTGTCAGGAGAGAAAGTTTTTATGTACAAATAGGGAATGATAGTGACTACTAGCTTGGAGACATTACCAAGTAAAATTTCAAAATCTACTCAAAGAGAGTGAGCTATCCATCAAAGTTAATCC
This sequence comes from Pan paniscus, assembly GCF_029289425.2. Taxonomy (NCBI): domain Eukaryota; kingdom Metazoa; phylum Chordata; class Mammalia; order Primates; family Hominidae; genus Pan; species Pan paniscus. The sequence continues at coordinate 122,562,803 of NC_073272.2, forward strand.
TGTTACTCTAGCAGAAGTCCCTTATTGAAATTGTCTTGATGCTTCTGTATATCAGTTAGATAGATTAGGTTGAGATCCTTGCTCTGGACTATATTTCCCTTCTTTTAACCACCCTTTAAAATTCCCCTGCCCTGTGTACAATTAACTCAGGCCTATGCAAGGTAAATGCTAGCTAATCTGATGTCAAATTGGGTGAGTGAGCATTTAAGGCCTAACAGTAACATGAAAATATTACCTTTGTAGTTGAAAATGTCAGCTCTTGAGTAGAAAAAATATGCTTTGTCATCCCATGAACAAATCGTTTAACACCATATGCCTCAGTTTCTCCACCCTGAGCAATTGGTTAGTACTTATCTCACAAAGATTTGTGTTATATTACATAAAGCACCAAACAGGATACCTGGCAGAGAAGGTATTCAGTATCTGTTGCCTCTGTCCATCCCTTCCTAATCTCTACTTTTTGACAAAACAACCTACTTCATTCAGCTCTCAATGGCTTTTTGTTTTGATTCTACCAAGGCAATTGACCAATTATCATGGTAGAGGAACCAAAAACCCAGTATGCTGGCACAAAAACTGCTATGAGAGGCTACTAACCAGACCTGCAACATGGTTCCTTCTTCTACACCAGAGATTCTGCTGGCTTCTGATGCCTTCAGTTAATGCAGAGTAAGTGATAATTTAATGTTTCCTGATTTGTGGGACACTTTTCCAGAGGCATTCAGTGAAGCTAATTAGCATTTAAAGGATAGTAAAGGAAGAGTCCTGAGCTTAGAGTAAAGCCATTGCATGACAAATCCATTCTTATTTTAGTGCTCAGGAAATATCTAGGCTGTATTCCTGCGAGTGATAATAGCACATATCTCCTATTTTTTTCAAATATTGCACAAAAGCCTTCACCCTCTCAGAATAGCTATTCCAGACATTTTCAAACAAACTCACCAAAACTCATGGACACTAATACATCTAAGGAACAGGGAATTGAAAGGGCGAGACATTAGCTTAGAAACACCTATGTTCATCAAGTCATTACTAAGACAGCTAGTTGGTTCCTCCAGGGTATAATTCACAGAAAAGCAAATTGTGATTTTCTGACAGGAGCTGAGGAGCTGGCTGTGGTCATCCCCTTTATTGCTCTAGACAGCCAGGCACTCACAATTTTCAGTGTGCCCTCATGCCACTGCAGAGGAGGTCCATTGCAATAGCCAACACGAGAGAAATGGATAGGATTTTGATGGCTGCTTATTAAAGACAGAAAACAGAACTACTCCAAGGCATAATATTAACCTTTTGAACTTAGAGCATGACTTTGCAGATAAATCTGTAGCCTTGATACAATTCATGCGACATCAGGTCTCATCTGAGTGCCATAGCTGTCAAGATACTAGAAAGTTGGGTGCCAAATAAAGCCCCAACAGGACCTCTCTTGGTAACAAGGAAGGCCATCATATGAGGTTGGACTGGCACAATCTTACCTCACTAATTTGAATGATATGGAGAAGACTACTGTTAATCAGCGTAAGACTAAATTCCGTATTTAAAAATCTACAGGACTGAAGAGGTAGGAAAAATAGTCATGAACCATCAATGCCACCCCACCCCCTGAACTCCCAGCAGCCAGGGAGTAGTGGTGAGAGCATCTCTGGGTGTTGGGCAAGGGAGAGCCAGCAACTGTGAGGCATTGAACTCAGTGCTGTCCCATTAGAGCACAAAGGAAAACCAGACCAAACTCAACTGACACCCACCCATGGTGGGAACATTTAAACCAACCATAGCCAGAGGGAAATCAACAATCCTAGTGGTCCAAACGTAACTTTTTGCAAACTTCACCACTGAGGGCCAAAGTTCTCTGGGTCTCTAAGTAAACATGAAAGGCAGGCTAGGCCATAAGGACTGCAAATTTTAGGCAAGTCCTAGGGCTGAAGTAGTACCACAGCCAGTGGACTGGGTGGACATGTGACCTACTGAGACAACAGCCAAGGCAGCTAAGGAAGTGCTGGCATCACCTTTCCCCTAACCCTAGGCTGCACAGCCCATAGCTCAAAAAGATACCACTTTTCTCAACTTGAGGGGTGTTGCATCATGGATACCAGCTCAGCCACAGCAGGATAGGGCACCAGTCAGAGTCACAAGGGCCATTTTCCAGACCCTAGCTCCCAGATGACATTTCTAGACATGCCCTGGACCAGAAGGGAACCTGCTGTCTTGAAGGGTAAGTCTCAGCCCTTGCAAGATTCATCACCTACTAACTGAAGAGCCCTTGGACCCTGACTTACCAGCAGCAATACCCAGGTACTACATTGAGGGCCTTTGGTGAACCTCTGAGACTTGATGGCCGCAGATGAAACTCAGCACATTCCCAACTGTGGTGGCTACAGGGTAAGATTCCCTCCACTTGAGAAAAGCAGAAGGAAGAATAAAGGGGACTTAGTCTTGTACCTTAGGTACCATCTCAGTCATAGGGGGATAGAGCACCAAGAAGGCCCTTGAATTACCTCATTACAGGACTTGGCTCTTGGACAGAATTTCTGGACCTGTTCTGGGCCAGGGTAGAGCCCATGCCCTGAAAAGTAAGTCCCAGGCCAGGCAGCATTCACCACAAGCTACTAAAGAGTCTTTGAGTCTTAATGGAAGACTGGTGGTAGTCTGACAGTATTCTCAGTGGGCCTGTGGTGGCAGTGGCCATTGGATGAGGTTCCTCTGCCTTTGGAAGGGGGAGGGAAAAGTAGGAAGAACTGCATCTTGTGGTTTGAGTGCCAGTTCAGCCCCAATAAAATGGAACACCAAGTAGACCCCTGAGGTTTTTTATTCTAGTTCCTGGCTCCTAGATGGCACCTCTGGACATGCCAAGGGCCTAGGGGAACTCACCACCCTGAAGGGAAGGACACAGTCCTGGCTAGCTTGGCCACCTACTAATGGTAGAACCCCCAAACCTTGACCAAACATAGGCCATAGCCAGGGAGTGGTTAAGTCAAGCCCTAGGTGAAACCCAGTTCTGTGCTGGCTTCAGGTCTGATGCAGCCATACTAGTGGTGGTAGCCACAGGGGTGCTTGAATCATTCTACCGTCAGATCCAGGGGGCTCAGTTCAGAGAGAAAGACCCCCATTTGTATTGGAGAAAGTAAGGGAGGAGAACAAGAGTCTCTGCCTAATGATCCAGAGAATTCTTCCAGATATTGTCCAAGACCATCAAGGCAATACCTCTACAAATCTGCAAGAACCACAGCATTACTGGGCTTGGGGTGCCCACTAAAGCAGACACAGCTTAGATCATGACACACAAGTCCTTTCAAATATCTGAAAAGCCTTCCCAAAAAGACAGGTGCATACAAGCTTAGACTGAGAAGACCACAGTAAATACCTAACTCTTCAATATTCAGACACCAAAAAACATCTACAAGCATCAACACCAATCAGGAAAACATGACCTCACCAAATGAACTCAATAAGGCACGAGGGGCCAATCCCGGATAGAGATATCTGACTTTACAGACAGAGAATTCAAAATAGCTTTTTTAGGAACATAGACCAATGAAACACAATAGAGAGCCCAGAAATAAGGCCACACACCTACAACCATCGAATCTTCAACAAAGCTGACAAAAACAAGCAATGGGGAAAAGGCTTCTATTCAATAAATGGTACTGGTATAACTGGCTAGCCATAAGCAGAGGATTGAAACTGAACCCCTTCCTTACACCACATACAAAAATCAACTCAAGATGGATTAAAGGCTTAAATGATTAAAGACCCAAAACTATAAAAACCCTGGAAAGCAATCTAAGGAATACCGTCCTGTACATAGGAATGGGCAAAGCTTTCTTGACAAGGATGCCAAAAGCAATCCAAAAATTGACAGACAAATGGAATCTAATAAAACTTAAGAGCTTCTGCACAGCAAAAGGAACTATCAACAGAGTAACCAGACAACCTACAGAATGGGAGAAAATATTTGCAAGCTACGCATCTGACAAAGGTTTTTTATCAAGCATCTATAAGGAACTTAAACAAATTTACAAAATAAAAACAAACGACCCTATTTAAAAGTGGGCAAAGGTCATGAACAGACACTTTGCAAAAGAAGACATACATGCAACCAACAATCATATTGTTAAAAAAGTTCGACATCACTGATTAGAAAAAGGCAAATCAAAACCACAATGAGATACCAACTCACACCAATCAGCATGGCTATTAGTAAAAAGTCAAAAAATAATAAATACTGGTGAAGTTGTGGAGAAAAGGGAACACTTATACACTGTTGGTGGGAGTGTAATTAGTTCAACCATTGGGCAAGCGGTATGGCAATTCCTCAAAGAGCTAAAAGCAGAACTACCATTTGACCCAGCAATCCCATTACTGGGTATATACTCAGAGGAACATAAATCATTCTACCATAAAGACACATGGATGTGTATGTTCACTGCAGCACTATTCACAAAAGCAAAGACATGGAATCAACCTAAATGCCTATCAATGACAGACTGGATAAAGAAAATGTGGTACATATACACCATGGAATACTATGCAGCTATAGAAAAAATGAGACCATGTCTTTTGTGGGAACATGGATGGAGATGGAGTCTATTATTCTTAGCAAACTAATGCCAGAACGGAAAACAAAATACCACATGTTCTCACTTATCAGTTTTAGCTAAATGATGAGAACTCATGAACACAAAGAAGGGAACAAAGGACATTCATGCCTACTTGCACATGGAGGGTGGGAGGAGAGAGAGGAGCAGAAAAGCTTTAGTAGATGGGTGGTGAAATAATCTGTACAACAAACCCCATGACACAGGTTTACCTATATAACAAACCTGCACATGTGCCACTGAACCTAAAATAAAAGTTTAAAAATATAGTTGTTTTGAGGAAACTCAAAGAAATTCAAGAAAACACAGAGAAGGAACTCAGAATACTATAAGACAAATTTAACAAAGGGATTGAAACAATTTAAAATAATCATGCAGAAATTCTGGAGCTGAAAAATGCAACTTGCACACTGAAGAATGCATCAGTCTTTTAATAGCAGAATTGATCAAGCAGACTAAAGAATTAGTGAGCTTGAAGACAGACTGTTGAAAATATACAGTCAGAGGAGACAAAACAAAAAAGAATAAAAAACAATAAAGTGTGCCTACAGGATCTAGAAAACAGCCTCAAAGGGGCAAATCTAAGAGTTATTGGCCATAAAGAAGAAGTAGAGGAAGAAATAGGGGTAGAAATTTTCTTCAAAGGTATAATAACAGCGAACTCCCTAAACCTAGAGAAAAATATCAATATCCAAGTACAAGAAGGTTGAAGAACACCACACAGATTTAACCCAAAGATTACCTCAAGGCTTTTAATAATTAAACTCCCAAAGATATGGGAAAAAGATAGGACCCTAAAAGCAGCAAGAGAAAAGAAACAAATAACATACAATGGAGCTCCAATACATCTGGCAGCAGACTTTTCAGTGGAAACCTTACAGAACAGGAGAGAGTGGCACAACATATGTAAAGTGCTGAAGGAAAAACACTCTAATGTTAGAATAGTATATTTGGTGAAAATATCCTTCAAACATGAAGGAGAAATAAAAACCTTCCCAGACAAACTAAAGCTGAGGAATTTCATCAACCCCAGACCTTTCCTATAAGAAATGCTAAAAGAAGTAGCTCAATCAGGAAGAAAAGGATGTTAATGAGCAATAAGAAAACATCTGAAAGTACAAAACTCACTGGTAATAGTAAGTATAAAGAAAAACACAGAATGTTATAACACTAACTGTGGTATATAATCTATTCTCATCCTAACTAGAAAGACTAAACAATGAACCAATCAAAAATAATAACTACGACAACTTTTCAAGACATACTCAATGCAACAAGATATAAATATAAATATAATATATAACATGTAAACAAGATAGAAATAGAAACAATAAAAAGGTTAAGAAGGGGATGAAGTTAAAGTGTAGAGTTTTTATTAATTTTCTTTTTGCGTGTTACTTATGCAAAATATTTTAAGTTGTTATCAGGTTAAAATAATGAATTATAAGATTGTATTTGCAAGCCTTCTGGCAACTTCAGACTTAAAAGGCATACAATGGATACACAAAGAATAAAAAGCAAGAAACTAAATCATATCACCAGAGAAAATCACCTTCACTAAAACACAGGAAGAAAAGAAAGAAGGAAGAGAAGACAACAAAACAACCAGATAATAATTAACAAAATGGCAGGAGTAAGTCCTTATTCATCAATAATAGCATTGAATGTAAATGGACTAAACTACCAATCAAAAGATACAGAGTGGCTGAGTGGAAAAAACAAAAAACAAAAAAACAAGACCCAAGGATCTGTTGCCTACAAGAAATACATTTCACGTATAAAGATATATAAAGGCTAAATATAAAGGGATGGAAAAAGATATTCCATGCCAATGGAAACCAAAAAAGAGCAGGAGTATTTATACTTATGTCAGAAAAAAATAGATTTCGAGACAAAAACTATAAGAAGAGACAAAGAAGTTCGCTTTATAATGTTAAAGGGGCTGATGCAGCAAGAAGATATAACAATTTTAAATATATATGCACCCAACACTGGAGTACTCAGATATAAACAGCAAATATTATTAGAGCTAAAGAGAGGGATAGACCCCAATACAATAATAGCTGAAGACTTCAACACCCGACTTACATCATTGGACAGATCTTCCAGAGTGAAAATCAATAAAGAAACATCAGACTTAATCTGCACTATAGACCAAACGGATCTAATAGATATGTACAGAACATTTCATCCAATGGCTGCAGAATACATATTTTTCTGGCAGCACATGAATTATTCTCAAGGGTAAACCATATGATATGTCAAAAAACAATTTTTAAAGCATATGAAAAAATAAAAATAATAATAAGTATCTTCTCTTACCACAATGGAATAAAATGAGAAATCAATAATAAGAGGTATCTTGGAAACTATACAAATACATGAAAATCAAACAATATGCTACTGAATGACCAGTGTATCAATGAAGAAATTAAGAAATTGAAAAATTTCTTGAAGCCAATGATAATTGGAAGACTACATACCAAAACCTGTTCCATACAGTAAAAGCAGTACTAAGAGTTAAGTTTATAGCTATAAGTGCCTACATCAAAAAAGAAGAAAAACTTCAAATAAACAACCTGACAATGCATCTTAAAGAACTGGAAAAGCAAGAGCAAACCAAACCCAAAATTAGTAGAAGAAAATAAATAATAAAGATCAGAGCAGAAATAAATGAAATGGAAATGAAGAAAATAATGCAAAAAATTAACGAAACAAAAAGTTGATTTTTTTAGTTGCTATTTTTTATTATTATACTTTAAGTTCTGGGATACATGTGCAGAACGTACAGGTTTGTTACATAGGTATACATGTGCCGTGGTGGTTTGCTGCACCCATCAATCCCTCATCTACATTAGGTATTTCTCCTAATGCTATCCCTCCCCTATCCCCCACCTGCCGACAGGCCCCAGTCTGTGATGTTCCCATCCCTGTGTCCATGTGTTCTCATTGTTCAACTCCCACTTATGAGTGAGAACATGCGGTGTTTGGTTTTCTGTTCTTGTGTTAGTTTGCTGAGAATGAGGGTTTACAGCTTCATCCATGGCCCTGCAAAGGACATGAACTCATCCTTTTTTATGGATGCATAGTATTCCATGGTGTATATGTGCCACATTTTCTTTATCCGGTCTATCACTGATGGGCATTTAGGTTGGCTCCAAGTCTTTGCTATTGTGGACAGTGCTGCAATAAACATACATGTGCATGTGTCTTTATACTAGAATGATTTATAATCCTTTGGGTATATGCCCAGTACTGGGATTGCTGGGTCAAATAGTATTTCTGGTTCTAGATCCTTGAGGAACCACCACACTGCCTTCCACAGTGGTTGAACTAATTTACACTCCCATCAACAGTGTAAAAGTGTTCCTGTTTCTCCACAACCTCTCCAGCATCTATTATTTCCTGACTTTTTAATGATCGCCATTCTAACTGGTGTGAGATGGTATCTCACTGTGGTTTTGATTTGCATTTCTCTAATGACCAGTGATGATGAGCTTTTTATCATATGTCTGTTGGTCACATAAATGTCTTCTTTTGAGAAGTGTCTGTTCATATCCTTCACCTACTTTTTGATGGAGTTGTTTGTTTGTTTGTTTTCCCCCTTGTACATTTGTTTAAGTTCCTTGTAGATTCTGGATATTAGCCCTTTGTCAGATGGATAGATTGAAAAAATTTTCTCCCATTCTGTAAGTTCCCTGTTCACCCTGATGATACTTTCTTTTGCTGTGCAGAAGCTCTTTAGTTTAATTAGATCTGTTGTCAAAAAAGTTGATTTTTTGAAAAGCTAAACAAAATTGACAAACCTTTAGCCAGACTAAGAACAAAGAGATAAGATTCAAAGAAGTAAAATCTTAGAAGAAAAAGGAGACATTACAACTGATACCTCAGAAAGTCACAGGATCATTAGTGGCTACTATGAGCAAGTATATACCAATAAATTAGAAAATCTAGAAGAAATGGACAAATTCCTAGACACATGCAACCTACCAAGATTGTGCTATGACAAATCGAAAACCCGAACAAACCAACAACAAGTAATGATATTGTAGCTATAATAAAAAGTCTCCCAGTAAACAAAAGTTCAAGACTTGATGGCTTCACATTTAAAGAACTAATACCAGTCCTACTCAAACTATTACAAAATATAGAAGAGAAGGGAATACTTCCAAACTCATTCTATGAGGCCAGTATTACCCTGATACAAAAACCAAAGACACATCAAAAAAGAACACTACATACCATAATCTCTGATAAATATCAATGCAAAAATCCTCAACAAAACACTAGAAAATGCAATTCAGCAATACATTACAAAGAACGTTCATAATGACCAAGTGGGATTTATCTCTGGGATGCAAGGTCAGTTCAACATACACAAATCAATTGGTGTGATACATCACATCAACACAATGAAGGACAAAAACCATATGATTATTTCAATTGATGCTGAATAAGCATTTGATAAAATTCAACATTGCTTTATGATAAAAATTCTCTGACTGGGTATAGAAGGAACATACCTCAACATAATAAAAGCCATATATGACAAACCCATAGCTAGCATCATCCTGAATGGGGAAAAATTGAAAGCCTTTGCTCTAAGATCTGGAACATGACAAGAATGCCCACTGTCACTACTGTTTTTCAGCGTAGTACTGGAAGACCTAGCTAGAGCAATCAAACAAGAGAAAGATATAAAGGGCATCCAAATTGGAAAGGAAGAAGTCAAATTATCCTTGTTTGTTGATGATATAATCTTATATTTGGAAAAACCTAGAGACTCCACCAATAAACTATTAGAACTGATAAACAAATTCAGTAAAATTGCAGGATACTAAATCAACACACAAAAATCAGTAGCATTTCTATATGCCAACAATGAATGCTGTGAAAAAGAAATAAAAATAGTAATCTCATTTACAATAGCTACAAAATAAAATACCTAGGAATTAACCAAAGAAGTGCAAGATCTGTGCAAGGAAAAGTATCACACATTGATGCAAGAGATTGAGGAGGACATAGAAAAATGGAAATATATTCCAAGTTCATGGATTGGAAGAATCAATATTGTTAAAATGTCCATACTACCCAAAGTAATCTACAGATTCTCTGCAACCTCTGTCAAAATACCAAGGAAATTCTTCACAGAAATAGAAAAAACAATCTTATAATTTATACGGAACCACAAAAGACCCAGAATAGCCAAAACTATCTTAAACAAATAGAACAAAACAGGAGGAATCATATTACCTGACTTCAATTTATGCTACAGAGCTAGTAACCAAAACAGCATGACACTGGCATAAAAATAGACTTATACACCAATAGAACAGAATAGAAAGCCCAGAAACAAATCCGCACACCTACAATGAACTCTTTTTGACAAAGGTGCCAAGAACATACTCTGGGGAGAAGACAGTCTCTTCAATAAATGGTGCTGGGAAAAGTTGATATCTATTTGCAGAAAAATAAAACAAGACCCCTATATCTCTCCATATCAAAAATTAAATCAAAACGGATTAAAGACAAATCTAAGACCTCAAATCATGAAACTACTACAAGAAGACATTGGGGAAAATCTCCAGGACATTGGTCTGGGCTAAAATTTATTGAGTAATACCCCACAAGCACAGGCAACCAAAGCAAAATGGACAAAGGGTACCACAACCAGTTAAAAAGCTTCTGCACAGGAAAAAATAATTACCGTAATAAAAAGACAACCCACAAAGTGGGAGAAAATATTTGCAAACTACCCATCTGACAAGGGATTAATAACCAGAATATAAAAGGAGTTCAAACAACTCTATAGGAAAAAGCTAATAACCCAATTAAAAAGTGAATGAAAGATTTGAACAGACATTTCTCAAAAGAAGACATACAAATGGTGAAAGGGCATGTGAAAAGGTGCTCAATATCATTGATCATCAGAGAAATGCAAATCAAAACTACAATGAGATATAATCTCACCCCAGATAAAATGACTTTTATCCAAAAGGCAGGCAATAAGAAATACCGGAGAGGACATGGAGAAAAGGGAAAACTTGTACACTGTTGGGAATGTAAATTAGTACCACCACTACGGAGAACAGTTTGAAGTTTCCTCAAAATACTGAAAATTGAGCTACCATATGATTCAGCAATCCCACCACTGGGCAAATACCCACAAGAAAGGAAATGAGTTTATCAAAGAGATAACTGCACTCCTACATTTGTTGCAGCACTGTTCACAACAGCCAAGATTTGGAAGCAACTTAAGTGTCCATCAACAGATGAATGGATAAAGAAAATGTGGTACATATACACAATGGAGTACTATTCGGCCATAAAAAAAAGAATGAGATGCAGTCATTTGCAAACATGGATGGAACTGGAGGTCATTATGCTAAGTGATATTATCCAGGCACATAAAGACAAATATTACATGTTCTCACTTATTTGTGGGATTTAAAATTCAAGACAATTAAACTCATGGGGATAGAAGGATGGTTACCAGAGGCTGGGAAACGTTGTGGGAGGGTAGAAAAAAAAAAGAGTTAGAAAGAATGAATAAGACTTAGTATTTGATAGCACAACAGAGTGACTATAGTCAATAATAATTTAATTGTACATTTTAAATAACTAAAAGAGTATAACTGGATTATTTGTAACACAAAGGATAAATGCTTGAGGGGATGGATACCTCATCTTTCATGATGTGATTATTACACATTGCATGCATGTATCAAAACATCTCTTGCAACCCATAAACATATACACCTACTATGTACCCACAAAAATGAAAAAAAAAATAGTGAGAGCTAACTTTTATTGAGAACTTATTATGTGTCAGCCACTGAAATAAGTGATTTATATGGATTGACTTATTTATTCATCACAGCCTTATGAGATAGATATTATTATTTCCCTTTTACACAGGAAGAAACTGAGACAAAAGGTTAAGTAACTTGCCCAAAGGTCACACAAGTTACAAGAGGCAGAGCTAGAATTTGAACACAGGCAGTCTGGCTGAGACATTAATCTTACACATAATGTGAATAATGAAATAAAGGAAAAAGAATCTGGACATAGATCACATTGGGGGTTATTTTTAAAGTCTTGATTTGGGGTGAGGAAGGCTTGATCATGGTGATAAAGGTGGAAAAGAAATAAAGAGATTGATGTGAAAAAAGGATCTCTGCCTCTCACTGTTAGGAATGGGACAGGGAAAGAGAAAGACAGTGTCACTTGGCTGTCAATTCTTTCTAAAAGCTACCCTTAGGTCCCCTGCCTATTTATCCATGTCTAAAACAAAAGAAAAAAATGATAGAGTCCTGCAGGTGTGTTTCTCTACAGCAGTCACCTAAGCCCACATTACTTGTTCTTTTCAATCAAAAGGTAGTAATTTTCTAATCTCAAAGGAGAGAGGTACTTCCCCCCGACAAACAAAAGTCTAACTAACCATCTATTGTGTTTATTGGTGATCTATACACAATGGTTTCCTTAGCAACAGGGAACTAACAACTTGGTTGTTTGGTATTAAAATGAAATTCAGATTTCAGAAAGTATGTTCTAAAAGGATGCAGTATCTCATGCAGAATCATGCATTTGTCTAGTATTAAAAGAAGAAAATGCGGCTGGGGCTGGTGGCTCACACCTGTAATCCCAGCACTTTGGGAGGCCGAGGTGGGTGGACCACAAGGTCAGGAGTTCGAGACCAGCCTGGCCAATATGGGGAAAAACCTCATCTCTACTAAAAGTACAAAAATAAGCCAGGTATGGTGGTGGGCACCTGTAGTCCCAGATACTTTGGAGGCTGAGGCAGGAGAATCGTTTGAACCTGGGAGGCAGAGGCTGCAGTGAGCTGAGATCACGCCACTGCACTCCAGCCTAGGTGATAGCGTGAGACTCCATCTCAAAAAAAAGAAGACGACAAAGATGAAGACGAAGACAAAGAAGAAGAAGGAAGAAAGAAGAAAGAAGAAGGAAGAAGGAGAAGAAGAAAATGGAATGTACTTGAAAACAGATATTCAAAGTGATTTTTGTTAATATTGCCAACCTCTAGCCTAACAAAAGGGCACACATTTCAAAAAATTATGGAGAAAATTTAATTGAAAAAAGTTTAGTAACTAAATGAATTGTTGACTGACAATCTTCAAAACAGCTCAATTTGTCACAGAAAAAAATGTACCCCTTTTTTCCCACATCATATTCACTCATTTGAAAATGGAATTGAAAAGGGAGGGAAACAAATGTTTGGTTAGTACCTGCTAGCTAGGTGCTTCCACCTATATGATCTCTTTTTAATCTAAAGATTGCTTTCATACCATAAATTCAACTTAATCATTTTCTCCTGTCTCCAGGCAACATGTTTCCTAATGAACACACTTTGTTTTGGTGGGAAAAAGTAGGGGTCAAGTGTAGCCAATCCACTGGGTGACTTTGTTTTGATTGGATCCAAGGGTGGATGCAAGTCTGGCAGCAGTTGAGGCAGTTGGAGCTCCAGGGACCAACAGCCAACATGGCCAGTGCTGCAAGGCAAAGTCATGTTGACCTCAGGCACAGGATGCAATAACGTCAGAGTAGCTTTAAGTCTAATGGCTGTGCCAAAGCTTGGTGCTGTGCTGATGATACCTTAAGATAGAACGGATGGAAATCAACCTTCTGTCTTCCAAGGCTTCTGCTGGAACCTGGAAGTGGTAACTGAGAAATGCGTTGACTGTGATACATAGAAATGTGTTTCAGATGAGAATCCCCTTTGCTTGCAAATATTTATTTTTTTTCAATTAGTGATCATATCCAGAAAACCATGATCATGATACATTTTACCAAATATATCAATTCCTAAATGCTGGGAATTCATACTTACCTCAATATTGGGAGAGGCCTGCAGACCAATTGTGCTTTCTCTGATTGTGTATCTTCTTTATTTTCTTTACAAGAAAGCTATTATTGGGGAAATTTATTGCAAATCACTCTTATTTTAAAGGGAAAAAATTGGCTTTTTCTTCACCTGGTCAAATTCAATAGGAATCATTGTTATAATCTTTATTCTGTGTGAAGTATCTGGGGCAAGAGTATCCATCCAAAAGCAACACTGAGGCCCCTCTCTTAACTTTGCTCTGCCTAGTGTCCTAGGTCTCCACATGAAATTGTAACTTGTCCTTCAGCACTTAATTATACCTTCCTTCTCAATACTTGTTTTATCTTGCAAGGAAAATTATTGCTAGCAATAAATTTTAAAATGCTACCATGCATTTAAAAAGCAACGTTTTGCCAAAATGAAATCGAGTTTTTTAGAGTCGGACAGTTCTGGATTTTAGCCATTTTATTCATTTCATGAACTTAAGTAATTTAATCTCTGACTCTCAGTTTCTTCACCTGTAAAGGGGGAAAATAATATTTTACCTCACAGGTTGTTACGAGGATTAAATGAAACAACGTGCATAAAGAGCTCAGCATAGTGATGAGTATGTACTCAATATGATGTTAGGTATTAAAATACCAGTAGTAATAAATTTTACATAAGAAAAAAATGTATCTTTTTTTTTTCTATTTTGCCCTCCATTGTAGCAAAGCCAAAAGAACAATGAGAATCAACTACAGGTGTCCACATGTCCATATTTTCTCATGTTCCTCAAACTCACAGCAAAGTATCCCCTTCCCTATACCTTGGAAATTTACTCTAAACTGATTCTGACTCAGACTTTCATATTTGGACATGAGTATGATGCATGGCTCTAGGCTTAACCATTCAGATACATTAGGTGCAGTCTAGGGCATTAATACTGAAATACAGGTATAACAAGCATGGATTCCTCTGGTCACAGGCTCAGACATGCTAATTTTTTAAAAAGGATCTTTCTCTGAGCCACCATTCTGTTTAACGCAAAAAATTTAAGCCAGTTATGTCCAGATCAGTTTAATAACATCTCGGTTAGTTCAAATTGAATCTTCAGTCATAATCACTGATTTTTCCCCTTTGTTTTAGTCCTTCCTTCCCCAGAATCAATGATTTGGGTATGTTGGGGAGGTAGAGAGGCAACTAAAGAAAATGGCATTGTGTTTGCTTTCCTTTCTTCCTATTCCGGATGTAACCCATCTCATTTCATCCTAGGCACACATGTTGCACAATACTCCCTTGAATGGTACATCAGTTAACATTTGCTGTTTAACAAACCACAGCAAAACTTACTAGCTTAATATAACAACCATTTATTTAGCTTACAACTTTGTGGGTAAGTAATTTGGGCTGAACTCAGCTGGACTCACTTATGCATCTACAGTCAGCTGGCAGTCAAGGACCTCACTCACATGTCTCTAGATTGGCTGTCTGTCAGCTGCGATGAGAGTAACCAGACCACATGTCTTTCATAATCCAACAGGCTAATCACAGAGTGATCAAGAGTCCCAGTAAGAGCAAGGGAAGGCAAACCCCAATATGTAAGCACTCCAAGCTTCTACCTGCCATTACATTTTATATTGCTTCATTGGCCAAATCAAGCCACATGTACAAGTCTGGAGTCAATATAAAGGGTGCTGCCTAAGAGTATAGAAACAGGAAGACATGAATAAATTAAAAGCCATTACTGCAACAGCCTCAAACAAATGGACATTGCTTGTTTTATGGATATTTAGCTCCAACTCAGCTCTCTTGTGCTGGTGAGCCAGTAAGGGGTATTACATATTCCAATCCATGGCAGAGACTGTCCAAACCATATGCACAGTCCTCTTATTCTGGCTAAAGATGTCTTAGAAACAATTGGTTTTCTTTGTCCTTCTCTCAAGTAACTTCCTCATCAAATTCAAAGGACCACTGTACATTTTCATATGGCCTCCTATGTCCCTGGAGGGTTCATACAACTTAATGGTAGGGAGTTAGCAAGTATTAAGAATAATGGAGGCTTATCTCTAGCCTTTTCTTATCCAGACCTGCCACACCACATAACTCTACTATAAGACTGCTGCACTGAATGAAAAAGAAGTAGATTGCTTGACCAGGCTTCCCAGCTTACTGGTCTCCACCTAGGCTGTAAAACTTAAGTCCTTCCTTCTTTTGATTTTTCCAACTTTTAAGTGGGGATTTCCATCATGTTTTACTATCCCTGAGATTTAGCTCAACAGCATTTGGGGGCAGAGTACAGAAACTCCCAAATTCATGTATGACCCTCTACCTCTTTAAAAATCATCTCCTCTTATCATTCTCTGCTTGAAAGTTCTCACCTTCATTCTTGGAGCTCATTGTAATAACTACCCCTATGAATTCTGAATCTTTACACATGAGAGCCATTATTCTGGATGTACAGTTTCTGATCAAATACTTAGTTCCCCTCTGAATTATGCCATAACCAAAGGTAGAGATTCTACAGGATTCAGATGAGCCTTGCAAAGGCCTTGCATAATTTGTGGAGGGGAACCGTTGGGGGAAACTGCACTGAAAAATCTAAATGCAATGATTTACTAGGGAGAGAAATGAAGAGGCATAATATCTTGAAGTATTAATGGATGGGTTTTCATTCCCTTTTTACCCCTCATTACCCCTCAACATTTCCCATTAAAATTAGACCTTGAGGCTGAAACTTATTACCTCAGGCAAGGGCCCAACACATAAAACAAGGAGTCATATTCTTGGAGTTTACTTTAAAATTAGACCTCTGAAACCCTTAGCAGAGCCACTGTCTCAAGAGAAAGCTTTGCATTATAAAAGCCAAGATTTTTGGAAAGAAAAAGGTTTGGTTTTCAAAAGTTTAAAGACATAGTACAAAGACTAAGTAAGAGCCTAAAAGTTATCCCATAAACAAGAGATTTGGAAAGAACATATGATGAAAGAAGACTCTCCCTTCTATATCCAAAATGAAACTAAGTTAGATTGGCTGAGGAGGGGAAGAGAATTGAGACTAATTTCTTGGAAGGGGATGTGATCAGAATCTTAGAAATATTCGGGGCATATTGAGAGCAGAGCCTCATGCTTTACTTCCATGACAAAGCCCAAGAAGCTAGCAAGCCTTACAAAAATGGTGTCCAGACACATCTAGATAGAAAAGAGCAGAAAGTCTCTCAAATCTTCTAAGACCCCAAAGGGTGGGTAGTTATGCCAAAGTTATCTGTGCCCTGAAGAAGACTACAAATGGTTAAGAGATGAGTAGTGGGCTAGAAGAGGCCTTGTGATTTTAACAAGGAAACGATGACAATGAATTCCACGTTGAGAGCGTAATATGTAGGTCTGTTAGGACTGTGGATATTAGGAAGTAGACCAACCACCCAAATATAATATGGGCTAGGTTTCCCTCAGACACCCACAGAGAGCAGAGAATAATCACGGGAAAAATACTCTTCTTCTCATTTTAGTACTTAGATTCTACCCCATAAAATAAGAAGGAAGAGCAAAACCTTGATTTTACTGAGTTTTTACCTGAAAAGAATGTTTAATCATCAATTTTATTAACAGTATCTTGAATTGTCAATATTAAGATTTCTGAAACTGCACAAAATAGGGTCTTCAACAGTAATAGAAAGGGAGAATCTCATTTTTATACACTTGACTTAGGCTATGAAAGTCTTACCTAGGACAGGGTGTATTTGTTTCCTATTGCCACGGTAGTAAATTAACACAATTTTAGTGGCTTAACACAACAAAAATGTATTATCTTGTAGTTCCAAAAGTCAGAAGTTCTAAAATCAAGGTATTAACAGGGCTGCATTCCTTCTGGAGGTTCTAGGGGAGAATCTGTGTCCTTGCCTTTTCCAGGTTCTAGAGACCAATTGCATTACATGGCTCATAGCATCTTCCTCCATCTTCCAGCAGCATAGTATCTTTAACTCCTCTTCTCTTCCCGTCTTCTATTTCTCCTTCTCCTTCTTCTTCTCCTCATCCTCCCCCTCATCATTATTCTTCTCTTCCTCCTGCTTTTTCTGCTCTCTCTGTCTGTCTCCTGCATCTCTCTTTCCTCTCTGCTTCCAACACCACATCTCTGTAACTCAGACTCTCCTGCCTCCCTCGCTCTTAGAACTCTTATGATTACACTGGGCCCACTCACATAATTCAGGATAATCTCCCCAACTCAAAATCTAGGGGACATATTCATTCATTCATTCAGCCTTCTTTATTGAGTGTCTGTTCAATGTCAGGAGCTGTTCTAGGGGTTGGAGATGCCATGGTGAACAATACCAAGTAGTCTGGAGTAGGGGCTCTCAAACGTCAATGTGCATTTACGTGTGTATTTATTGTCTAATAAAATGCAGATGTCAGGGCTGTGCTAAAAAGACAGATTCCTGAGCCCCTCCCTCAGAGATTCTGGTTCAGAGGGTTTGGGGCAGATCAGGAATTTGCATATCATAAATTGTAAATGTTTAAAGTGGGAATGTTCTTGTGAAAATGGCTCACTTACAAAGGAGAGCTCATCATGGTGGTAATGGCATACAAGAATCTTCAAAGCTAATCACTTACCATCTGTCTTCATTTCTGCTGACCCACCCCATGAGTTAGGTCATACAAATTACAGTGAGACTCATTTTATGCAGATGCTAACATACCTACTGTCTCCATTTGGAATTCCCATGTGAACACTTGTTAATTTTAATCAACACTATAAATCTTGTATCATTATCTGCTTATTTATTTCAATAACTCTTAAAGGAGTCTAGATTGGATAAGGAAGTAAATAGGTGACTAGTCTCTACATTAGAAGATACTTCTCATGGTTTTACTTACAAGGCAAGCTGATAATTTGTGCTTTTAACTATGAAATAAAAGACAGATTATGCTTTATTATCTAAAGGTCTCCTTTGTGTTGATAGCCAGGGCACTGAGGAGTTTGACATCTCTAAGTCAGCATGGTCCACTGACAAACTCTTTTAAGGAAAACTGGCCCACACACAGCCCCTGTTTCATTGACAGTGAAGCACATGATTTCACCTTCCTACCTACAGTATTTGGACCAGAGATGCATACCCTAACCAGAGTAGTTCAGCCATAGGCTTATAACTGACCAACAGCATGGCCTAGCAAAAAGGAATCAGCCCTAAAAGAGATTAACTAAGCCAATCATATTTCCTTTCTTAATAGTTTAAACAAAAAGTCACAGAGGAAAATTGCAAGTTAGCTCTAGGAGCTGAGCTGAAAGGTCATTACCAAGGCAGATACAGGTTTTGTGCAATGTAAAGCTTATACCATTGGAGCAGAGTTGAAAAACTTTTTGAAAAAAAGAACACAAAATTTAAAATTAAGCACAAGGCCTTGGAAAAGGCCCATGCAAATGAGGAGTCATGAAGCTTAAGTTCATTAAGTAACGGTAGACTACAGCCAGCCCATATCCATTTAAATTTTCAGAAAGTTCACAAGCTTGTTGATGTCATATTGGTAGCTTCAAATCAGCCATGGTGGGAATATTCAAGCCACAGAAATCAGCAAGTATGACAAATCAGGGCATTTTCCCTCTCCCCAAGAACTAGTTGTAAACATTTACCAGTATGACACTTCATTAGCTTATTGTTAGGAAATCCACCTCTGGTCATTAGGTAGCTTTGGTTGAGATAGTCTTTAGAATATAAAAAAGCAGGTTATATAGATTTAACAGTAGAAAAGTAAGGGAACACCCATGTGAAAATGTGTTTTTGGTAGAGCTGGAGGATTTTGAAGGTTTCAGTAGATAGAAAAATGAATAAAATGGCAATTTCAAAGAGTAGAAAGGCAAATAGGTAAAGATAGTAAAATATCAACAAGCTTGAAATCAACAATCTTGCAAACTTTCTGAAAATTTAAGTGGATATGGGCTTGCTGTAGTCTACCATTACTTAATGAACTTAAACTTCATGGTTCCTCACTTGCAAGGACCTTTTCCAAGTCCTTGTGCTTAATTTTAACTTTAAAATTTGAAGACATGTATAACACAAAGGATGAATTATTGAGGGGATGGTACCCCATTTACCATGATGTGATTATAACACATCGCATGCCTGTATTAAAGTATCTCATGTACCCTGTAAATATATACACCTATTATGTACCCATTTTATTTATATTTGAGGACATGAATTTAAAGGGAGGCCAATAAGTATGTGGATTTGCTTTCTATTGATGCTGTAACAAATAACATAAATTTATCCCAGACCTCTGTAAGTCAGAAGTCCATCATGGGTCTCACTGTGCTAAAGTCAAGATAACATCCTGGGCTGCCTTCTTTTCTGGAGGCTCTATCTAGGAAAGAATCCATTTCCTTTATTTTCCAGCATTCCTTGGGCTGCCTACATTCCTTGGTTCTTGATCCCCTTCCCTCATCTTCAAATCCAGCAGTGGTGGGAGTCCTTCTCATGTCGCATCTTTCTACTATCTTCTGTTGTTTTATCTCTTTATAACCACAGTGGAGAAAGACTCTTTACTTTTAAGGACTCTTGAAATTAGATTGGGTCCACCTGTATGATCCAGGATAATCTTCCCATCTCAAGGTCTATAACTTTAGTAACATCTGTAAAGTTCCTTTAGTCATATAAGGTTACATATTTACAGATTCCTGGGATTAGGATGTGGACATCTTTTTTTTATCATTTCCTCTGTTTATTAAAAAACCCTGCATCCTTGAGAAGCACATTTGCAGTGAGTGGGGGATTTCGGCCACTCATGAAAGACTGTTGCAAAGCCCCTGTCATGTGGCTTACCCCAAAAGAGGCTCCTTAATTGCTATATCTATCCCTGCTCTTCCCCCAGCTGACTTCTGATCATGTGATGACCACTTAGGGCTGGTGAATGGGGTTAGAGGACAGGTAAGTGGGGCAGGAGACTGTGTTAGTTTAACTTTGATCCAATTTTGACCTTGAATCCTCACTGCAGGTTTCACTAGTATAAGTAAAGGGAGAAGTGCAACCCTTATTACCTCCAGCACAGGAGAGAATCTGGAGGAAGTCAAAGAGCAAAGAGAAGTTGGATGCTGCTTTGAAAGAACCCAGCCAGGCCTTGCCACCACCAAAGTGGGCTCCATTCTGAAAGCAGACACTTTGCAGAACTGGAATGAACTTCCTACTTTTCCACCCAAGAGATTATTATAGATAGCAATTTAGTTCAGTGCACTATGTACCCCCCCAAAACAGGGGTCATATCTTATCCATTTTTGTATTGCCAGTACATAGTACAGTACCTGACAAACAATTGGTGCTCACTAAATGCTAATGAAGGCAGCAGGACACAGTGGTTCCTTCCAGATTAGTGACGTGCTGAGAGAGTGTGAGCCCAGAGAGGGCATGGAAGCTCCACACTCTCTCCCTCTCCCTCAATCTTGCCCTGTGTACCTCCTTCATTGGGCTGTTCAGCTGTATCTTTTATAATAAACCGGTGAATATGTTTCCCTGAATTCTGTGATCTGTCCTAGGAAATTAACTGAACCCAAGGAAGTCAAGGACTCTAGTTTGTAGTTGGTCAGTCAGGAGTATGCGTGGCCCAGACTCGTGACTGGCATCGAAAGTGTTGGCTGTCTTGGGAGGTGGAGCACTCAACCTGTGGGATCTGACACTATTTCCAGGTAATGTCAGAACTGAATTGAATTACAGGATACCCAGTTGGTGTCTGCTGGAGAATTGCTTGGTGTGTGGGGGAAACAAACTCACACACCTGGTCACAGAAGTGTTCCATGTTGAGTGTGAAAGTGTAAAAGGAAAAAAACAAATTTTTTTTCCTTTTACATTAGCACATCAGGCCTCAATTTGAATGCCAGCTCTGCTACTTGCTAGCTGTGTAACCCTGGACAAGAAACTTCACCTCTATGTAAATGACACTGACAATGAATCATGAAAACCTTCTATCACTTATCAGCTTTGCTTTGTTACTTTGGGCAAGTTATCTAATACTGTCAAGACTTAGTTTTCCTATTTGTAAAATGGAGACAATACACATCTCTTAAGTTTACTGTCAAGATTATAAATAATGCCTAGAACTATACCTAACTCATAATGGCTATATTAGGAATGAATGAATGAATAAAAAATAATTGGAGGGAAAAAACCTAACAACCCAGTATCCGAAGATAAGCCACAATAAACCACTTGTCTGTCAACAATGGGCAGGCCCTGGGGGAAAGGTGTCTCACTACCAAGTAAATGTTGAGAACAAGTACAAGAGTGGAAAATGATAGAAAGAGAGTGTTAAGACCAGAAAGAAGAGAAGTCCGCATTTGCTGGGTAGCTACTATGTGCAATTTATTCACAATATAACATATGACTGCCTACTATGCTCCAGGCATTACACAAAGTTCTGGGGATACACAGGCTAATTAAATGCAAAAAGAATACTTAGAGTTCGTACAAAGCAGTAGACTGTGCTATGAGAGCCGGTAATGAGGGTCCTACGTTAGAGGGGAAAGGAAGACCCCAGAGGATGTGATATCCAAGACAAGGCCTGATGATAAACAGGACTGGCCAGGTAAGGAGGGGAAGAGAGATCCAGGCAGAGAAAAGAGCATGTGTGAAGATGACTCACAGGCAAAACTACTGTTCTGGGTGCTTCACATACAGATCCTCAGTGATCATCAATCCAGACCAACTCTTTTCTTTCCTTTGTGGTTGTTATTCCTTCCAATTTATTTAGATTTTATTGTTTAGTGAAAATGGGCCTCTAGTAAAGTGTCCAGTCACAGGTGAAGGCCAATATCAGCCCAAGCAGAGTTTTAAAATGGGAACAGAGCCTAATTATTTGAAAAGGAGGCTCCTAAGATGAGGAGCAGGTGGTACTAAGCCTGCCAATGTCCTCAGTCTCTTGGTGACATCAAGTCAAAGCAAATGCCTGAGTAAAGGCCCTTTGCCAGCAGCAAGTATTTTCTGAGAGCCACCCACGTCAGAAGGCCCAGAGCAGAAGGAGGAAGAGAATGAACAAGTCTGAGTGTTCCACTGGAAGGCTGGGCCTCACAAAGACAGCCTTCTGTCAGCATGGTGACAGTCTTCTGTGTGGATGGGGGAGGGAGAGAGGTCCCAATGTGCCACCCATGGGATCCAGCAGAAACTGGGCTCTGAAGTATTGCTGGCCTGTAGTGGACTTTCATCCAAGGAGTTCTTTGGTCTTCACTGCCAGATGCCTGTACAGTTCTGCCACTGTGTCATCGGCCATTTGGCTGATCTGTTTCTCTGTTAGCCTAATGGTGTCCTCCGAGACTGTATCCTTGGATTTCTTCAGCTTGTTCATTGCGTTGGTACAAACCTTCCGTAAAGAGTATTTGGCCTTGTTGGTGTTCTGTTTGGCCAGTTTCACCAGCATTTCTCTGTGCTCTCTGATTACTTGGGGAATGGGTACCCGAATTAGTGTCCCTTCCACTTCTGGGTTCAGATTCATTCCACTTTCTCTTATAGCCTTGATAGCTGCAACTGTACACTCTGGGAAGCTGGCCATATTCACCAAAATCAGCTGTGGCAACTTCACGGAGATCTGCCTAATCTGGTTTAAAGCAAGTTTTCCATCAGCAGTTACCACAGCAATCTTGTCAAGGGATCCTGGTGAGGTCCTTATATTGAGAGTCTTATTGAAATTATCCTTGTGTGCTTCTATCACAGACTTCATTTCTTCATTCACCTCTTCCAAGTTGATTATATCCTCAACAAAGGCAGCACTAATATTCACTCTGGTTTGGGACTTTCCTTTCCCTTTGGCTTTGGCTTTCTTGGTAGCAAAATGGTGGACTGGTACAGCTGAATAGGCCACGTATTGCCTATGGCCATGTTGTCTTTCATACACTGTCTTCAGTGTAACTTCTGAAACGGGTCTGATAGAGGCTGCAAGATAATTGCGAAAGGCAGGGTGGACCATGTGGGAGCACTTTAATCCCAAGGCCATGACTGAAGACAATCCTTGGAAACATCCACAGCTATCGCCCAGGTTACTAAGGAAAGACTTGTGTGATGGCAGGATGTGGACATCTTTAGGGGGTGTTTTCCTGCCTCACATAGCATCATTGTGTATTTTTTCCCAGTAGTGTTCAGCTATACATGTGCAGTCCTGAAACTGGCAAAGGACAGGATATTAACAGGGTTTGGGTTTTGCCAACAAGTACAGCTGAGAGAGATGTGCAAGAGTTGAAGAGGTGTGCAAGGAAGTGACTAAAATGATCATTAAAATCAAGATTTTAGAGGTGGTTTGTTCAGTTTTTGGTAACAACAGTTCAAAGATATGACCCTGAAAATGGGTAGATCAGGTAGATCAGGAAAAGATCATTAGAGATGAGAAAGTCGAGGAACTGAAGAGCCAGAATATTGTATGAATCATCCATATGAATGTTAAAGTCACCAGGAATATTATCAGCATTAGGGAGGGAGAGGAAGAAAGCGGGCCAAGTACTAAAAGTCATTATTGAATGACAGAAAGTAACTAGTTTAGAGGACAGCAAGGAGAGGTGGCAGGTGGTAGGTTAGGATGGCATGAGGTATAAAGGATCTGGGGAGCCTAAAGAAAAAAAGAGAGATATGAAGCAAGGAGAATACCTGCCACAGGTCCTATAAACAGATGAGGAGTTCCTACCTTATGAAGGGCAGAGATATAAAATAAGCTCATCACCTTAAACCTATTTAGTATACATTGGATGAGCCTCAAGAACCTACATATTAGAAATGCAACAAAGTCAAGCTTCAGCCTCAATATTCAGGCAAATTTTATTTGGCTTGAGTTTCAGTCCCAGGTTTTGCAAGGCCAAATGGACAACTATATATGTCAACATTATATTCAGCATCATTGAACTTGTGTATGATCATTTATCATGAGTCCATGAAGTTACCATCACATGTAATCAGCACACCAATATCAGTAATAAAAAAACACACCATTTGGATTTATTGTCAATATTTGAATGCTCACTTGCAAAAATACATAAGCATGAAGCATTCTTCATGTTGAAACCTGGAGTAAATATCTTATTTTATGCTTTATATATTGAAATTCTCATTAACCAGTGAAAGTAGGCATGTGTATGTATTATTACAATAATAAAATGTTATAACAATTAATGGTGTTTGTGAAAGCTATTCATCTTATATACAAAAACAATTATTATAGTCTTGCAAATGTGTACATAAATAAGGAAACAGATTGACAATTAATACAAATATTAAGAGAGAGTCTTAGAAAATTTTAGGAAGAATATTATATACTTCTAATCCAACAGATAATTATGTAATCATTATATAATTATCTATTGGCTCAACTATCTGTTGGCAGATAATTATATAATAATAATATAATATAAAATCAGAATGACAGATTTTATTATCATTTTAATCTTTAAAAATTACTTGGTGTACTGATTTATGTTAAGTAAAATAACATTTAGAACTGTATTTGATTTAGTTGTTTAATTCCATTTATTCTAATAAAACATCATAATTTGAGCATAATGCAAATCTTTTACAACAAACAATTAAAAGTAGAATGTCAATTTTGCCATCTGAAAATTCCATGATGAAGAAACAAACTCCAAAATCACATACAAAAACATCTATTATAAATCACCTTTGATCCAGAAAGAATACAGAATATAAAGTATGAATAAAGAAGTAAGTATTTAAAAAATGGGTCACCTTAAAACTTTATTAATCTTCCACAAACCTAAGTTTAAAATGATCATCTGGCCCAAAGCAATCTACAGCTTCAATGCAATTCCCATCAAAATATCAGCATCATTTTTCATAGAATTAGAAAAAACAATTATAAAATTCATATGGAACCAAAAAAAGAGCCCGAAGAGCCAAAGCAATTATAAGCAAAAATAATAAACCTGGAGGCATCATATTCCCTGAATTCAGATTATACTACAAGGCCATAGTTACCAAAACAGCCTAGCCCTGGTATAGAAGTAGACACAGAAAACAATGGAACAGAAGAGAGAACCCAGAAATAAAGCCGAATATTTACAACCAATTGATCTTCAACAAAGAATGCAAAAACAAAAATTGTGGAAAGGACACCCTATTTAATAAATAGTGCTGGGAAGACTGGATAGCTACATGTAGAAGAATAAAACTGGATCCCCATCTCTCACCTTATACAAAAATCAACTCAAGATGAATCAAAGACATAAATCTAAGATCTGAAATGATAACAAATCCAGAAGATAACCTTGGAAAACATCTTCTGGGCATTGGCCTAGGTAAAGAATTTACGACTAAGACCCCAAAAGCAAAGGCAACAAAAACAAAAATAAAAAAACTAGACCTAATTAAACTAAAAAGTTTCTGTACAGCAAAATAAATAATCATCAGCATAAACAGGCAACCCAAAGAATGGGGGAAGTATTTGTAAACTATGGATCCAACCAAAGACTAATATCCAGAATCTATAAGAAACTCAAATAAATCAGTAAGAAAACAAGCAAACAAATAATCCCATCAAAAGGTGGGCAAATTACATGAGTAGGCATTTCTCAAAAGAAGATATAAAAATGGGCAACAAACACATGGGAAAAAAATGCTCAACATCACTAATCATCAGGGAAGTACAAATTAAAACCACAGTGAGATACCATCTTACTCCTGCAGGAGTGGCCATTAATTAAAAAGTCAAAAAACAATAAATGTTGGCATGGATGTGGTTAAAAGGGAACGTTTATACACTGCTGGTGGGAATGTAAGTTAGTACAACCTCTATAGAGAACAGTATGAAGATTTCTTAAACAACTAAAAGTAAATTTACCATTCCATCTGGCAATTGCACTACTAGATATCTACCCAAAGGAAAATAAGTCATTATATCAAAAAGACACCTGCAAGTGTATGTTTATTGCAGCACAATTCACAATTGCAAAGATATGGAATCAATCTCAGTGTCCATCGATCAAAGAGTGGATAAAGAAAAGGTGGCATGTATACGACATGTAATACTACCCAGTCATAAACACAAATGAAATAATGTCTTTTTCAGCAACTGGGATGGAGCTGGAGGCCATTATTCTAAGTGAAGTAACTCAAAAATGGAAAACCAAATACCATATGTTCTCATTTATAAGTGGGAGCTAAGCTATGGGTACACGAAGGCAGAGTGGTATAATGGACATTGGAGACTCAAAAAGGGGAGGATGGTTGGGGGTGAGGAATAAAAAACTACATATTGGGTACAATGTGCACTACTTGAGTGACAGGTACATTAAATCTCAGACTTCACCACTATACAATTCATCCATGTAACCAAAAGCCACTTGTACCCCAAAAGCTACTGAAATTTAAAAAATTAATACAAATTTAAAAATAAATGGATAGATTGGGGGAAAGATGGCTGACTAGATGCAGCTGGAAGGAATATCTGCCACTTGGGGACAGGGACATTGGGAGGACTGATGCGCTCTTTGCAGATTTACAGAGAGAAGTCATTGAGAGTTCACAGAGGGAAGACACAGATGCTGGGCTGAAGGGAGAGGAAGCTGGAAACCTTGCACAGGGCTACCATGAACTGGCACTCATTCCTGGCCCCGAATCACTCCTGGGAAAGCGGTGAGTCGAACAGACAATGAGCAATCCGCCATGGGCCTCTGGAATCCAGGCAGGAGGAGACTCCACAACCACCACAGACACTTGACTCAGCAGGAACAGCTGCTCAGAGAAGTTGTAGGGGCAGAAGTCTAGTCAATGCAGAGCCCAGAGGGTTTGGTTCAGGAGCGTATGTAGTGGAGCACAGCCAGGGATGCCCATCCCCCTGGGCTCAACTTGCTCCCATAGGAGACTTTAGCCCTAGTGAAACTGTTGGACCTGAATTCCGCAGGGCAGTCTTGCCCATAAGACAGGTCAGTCCAACCTGAGTACCCTTCTGTCTGCTGCCCTCTCTCAGGGTGCCAGTTTGGCTATGCCTGCTTGCAGTGCAGCCTCAGGTGCCCAGGGTGGGGGTGGGGAATAACCTGCTGGTGGTCTGCATCACAGATCCTGTGCTGGTGGATCACGCCTGACAGGTAGAGAGCTCCAGCAGAGAGGCACCTGCAAACACACACCAGCCTGCCCTACGCTCTCCCAACTGCAGCCTCCCTTGTGCCACTTTGCCTGCACACAATCACCCATGGCCACCCTCCACATCGTTTTCCAAAATGCACATGCAAAGATGGACCCAGCCTCCCCTTCCGCGGCAGTGCACATGTGTGTGCGGGCACTCTGCTGTGCCACTGCTGCTAGTGTGAGTCCACTCTACCCCCTACATGCCACACTGCCATTGCTGTCAGAGCATTGGCAGGCACAGAGCCCGCCAGCCTGGCCCCAGCCAGCACCCTGCCTCTTCATTGGCATTGGTGCTGGAATGAAACTAGGCATGGAGAATAGTGGACCTTCCCCCACCCTAAGCAGACACCTCCACCTGGGTGAACACACACAGAAAGCATACACAGTCCTGCCCCTGCCAGTGCCCCACTGCCATACTAACACCACCACCAACATAAATGCATGCACAGACACCAGCAGGGGCCCCCTGCTACCTCTGCAACCGTGTCGTGCTGTCATTGCCACTTCTGCAAACACCTGCAAGGAGGCCAGCACCCCAGCACCCACTAGCACCCTGCTATAGCCAATGAGCATGCATCCCACCAAGCTGCTGCTGCTGCTGACATGTGTGAACTAGTACAGATCCCACTGCCACCACCCTACAAAGTGCTTTGGCTGACACCACCTATTAGAGTGTTGTGACCAGCAGTCTTGGAGCAACTCAGCCCTTCCAGCACAGCAGAATACTATCCTTGAAGGGAGAGAGAACAAAGCTGAGGCCTTATACCAGGCGCCAGAGTTAGAACACATCACCCAGGAGTCATGATCTCAGTCTTGGTCCCCTAAAATTTTCCAGAAAAGAAGCCCATTGACTGAACCCACCTTATACTACAATGAAAACCCCAGATCATCAAATAGGATTAAAAAAAAAAAACATTCAAAGGACAGCAACTTCAAAGACTGAAGGAACATCAGCCCACAAAGATGAGAAAGAACCAGTGAAAGAACTCTGACAACTCAAAAAGCCAGAGTGCCTTCTTTCCTCCAAAAGACTGCACTAGTTCTCCAGCAAGGGTTCTGAATTGGGCTGAGATGGCTGAGATGACAGAAATACAGTTCAGAATATGGATAGAAAAGATCATCGAGTTTCAGAAGAATGTTGAAACTCAATCCAAGGAAGCTAAAAATTACAATAAAATGATACAGGAGCTGACAGACAAAATAGTCAGTATAGAAAAGAATGTAACTGATCTGATAAAGCTGAAAAACACACTAAAGAATTTCATAATGCACTCGCAAGAATTAACAGCAGAATAGACCAAGGGGAGGACAGAATCTCAAAGCTTCAAGACTGGCTTTCCGAAATAAGACAGTCAAACAATAAAGAAAAAGAATGAAAAGGAACAAACAAAACTTCCGAGAAATATGGGATTATGTAAAGAGACCAATTCTACAATTCATTGCCATCCCCGAAAGAGATGGGGAGGATTGAAGCAACTTGGAAAATATATTTCAGGATACCATCCATGAGAACTTTCCCAATTTAGCTAGGGAGGCCAACATTCAAATTTAGGAAACGCAGAGAATCCACATAAAAAGATCTTTCCTAAGACACAAAATCATTAGATTTGTAAAGGACAAAATGAAAGAAAGAATGTTAAAGGCAGCTCAAGATAAAGAAGAGCTTACCTACAAAAGGAAGCCATGAGATTAACAGCAGACCTCTCAGCAGAAACTGTACAGGCCAGAAGAGACTGGGAGCCTATATTCAAAATTATTAAAGAAAAGAAATTCCAATCAATAATTTTATATCTGACCAAACTAAGCTTCACAAGTGAAGGAGAAATAAGATTCTTTTCAGACAAGCAAATGCTGAGGGAATTCATTACCACCAGATATGCCTTAAAAGAGTTCCTGAAAGACGCACTATATTTGGAAAGAAAGACTTATCAGCCACAATAGAAACACACTTAAATATGCAGACCAGTGACACTATAAAGGAACCACGAAAACAACTCTGCATAACAACCAGTTATCAACACGATGACAGGATCAAATCCACACATACCAACCTTGAATGTAAACAGGCTAAATGCCCCAATTAAAAGGCACAGAGTGGCAAGCTGGATAAAGAACCAAGACCCAATGGTAGGCTGTTTCAAGAGACCCATCTCCCATGGAATGACACCCACAGGCTCAAAGTAAAGGAATGGAGAAAAATCTACCAAGCAAATGGAAAACAGAAAAAAGCAGGGGTTAAAATCCTAATTTCAGACAAAAAGACTTTAAACCAACAAATGTCAAAAAAGACAAGGAAGGGCATTACATAATGGTAAGGGGTTCAATTCTAATATATACTCCCCCAACACAGGAGCACCCAAATTCAAACATCAAGTTCTTAGAGACCTTCAAAGAGACTTAAACTCTGACACAATAATAATGGGAGACTTTAACACCCAACTGACAATATTAGACATATCATTGAGACAGAAAATTTAAAAAGATGTTCAGGACCTGAACTCAGCTCTGGATCAAATGGACCTGATAGATATCTACAGAAATCTCCACCCCAAAACAACAGAATATACATTCTTCTCATCAATACATGACACTTACTCTAAAATCGATCACATAAAGTAAAACACTCCTCAGCAAATGCAAAACAACTGAAGTCATAACAGTCTCTTAGACCACAGCACAATCAAATTAGAAATCAAGACTAAGAAATTCACTCAAAACCACACAATTACATGGAAATTAAATAACCTTCTCCTGAATGACTTTTGGGTAAATAATGAAATCAAGGCAGAAATCAAGAAGTTCTTTCAAACTAATTAAAACAAATATACAATGTACCAGAATATCTGGGATACAGCTAAGGCACTGTTAAGAGAGAAATTTATAGCACTAAACACCCACATCAAAAAGTTAGAAAGATCTCAAGTTAACAACCTAACATTACAACTAAAAGAATTACAGAACCAAAAGCAAACAAATCCGAAAGCAAACAGAAGACAAGAAATAACCAAAATCAGAGCTGAACTGACGGAGGCTGAGACACAAAAAAAACCATTCAAAAGATTAATAAATCCAACAGCTGGTTTTTTGAAAAAATTAGTAAAATAGACCACTAGCTAGACTAATAAAGAAGAAAAGAGAGAAGATCCAAATAAACACAATCAGAAATGATAAAAAGGATACTACCACTGACCCCATAGAAATACAAACAACGATCAAAGAATATTATGAACACCTCTATGCACATAAACTAGAAAACCTAGAAGAAATGCATGCATTCCTGGACACATACACACTCCCAAGACTGAACCAGGAAGAAATTGAATCCCTGAACAGACCAATAATGAGCTCTGAAATTAAATCAGTAATAAATAGCCTACCAACTAAAAAAATTCCAGGACAAGACAGATTCACAGCAAAATTCTATGACATGTGCAAAGAATAGCTGGTATCATTCCAAATGAAACTATTCCAAAAAAAAACTGGAAAGAAGGGACTCCTCCACAACTCAGTTTTTGAGGCCAGCATCAACCTGATACCAAAACCTGGCAGAGATACAACAAAAAAAAAGAAAACTTCAGGGCAATATCCTTGATGAACATAGATGCAAAAAATCCTCAGCAAACTACTGGGAAACCAAATCCAGCAGCACATCAAAAAGCTTATCCACCATGATCAAGTAGGCTTCATTCCCAGGATGAAAGATTGGTTCAACATACACAAATCAATAAATGTGATTCATCACATAAACAGAACTAAAGACAAAAGCCACATGATTATCTCAAAAGATGCAGAAAAGGATTCAGGTAAAATTTAACATTGCTTCATGTTAAAAACTCTCGATAAACTAGGTATTGAAGGAACATATCTCAAAATAATGAGAGCCATGTATAACAAACTCACAGCCAACATCATACTGAATGGGCAAAAGTGGGAAGCATTCCCCTTGAAAACCGGCACGAGACAAGGATGCCCTCTCTCACCACTCCCATTCAACATAGTATTGGAAATTCTGGTCAGGGCAATCAGCCAAGAGAAATAAATAAAGAGCATTCAAATAGGAAGTCAAACTATCCCTGTTTGCAGATGACATGATGCTATAGCTAGAAAACCCCATAGTCTCAGCCCCAAAGCTACTTAAGCTGATAATGAACTTCAGCAAAGTCTCAGCATACAAAATCAATGGGCAAAATACACTAGCATTCCTATACACAAACAACAGCCAAGCATCCAGCCAAATCATAAACACACTCTCATTCACTATTGCCACAAAAAGAATAAAATACTTAGGAATACAGCTAACCAGGGAGGTGAAAGATCTCTCCAAGGAGAACTACAAACCATTGCTCAAATAAATCAGAGATGACATAAACAAATGAAAAAACATTCTTTGCTCATGGATAGGAAGAATCAATATCATAAAAATGTCCATACTGCCCAAAGCAATTTATAGGTTCAATGTTGTTCCCATTAAACTACCAGTGACATTCTTCACAGAACTAGGAGAAAACTATTTTAAAATTCATATAAAACCCAATAAGAGCCCAAATAGCCAAGGCAATCCTTAGCAAAAAGAACAAAGCGGGGGGCATCATGTTACCTAACTTCAAACTATACTACAGGGCTCCAGTAAACAAAAGAGCATGGTACTGTTACAGGAACAGACACACAGACCATTGGAACAGAATAGAGAACCTAAAAATAAGACTGTACACATACAAGTATCTGAACTTCAACCAACCTGACACAAGCAAACAATGGGGAAAGGATTCCCTATTCAATAAATGGTGTTGGGGTAAACAGCTAGCCATATGCAGAAGATTGAAACTAGACCCCTTCCTTACACCATATGCAAAAATTAACTCAAGATGGAAAAAATGACTTAAATGTAAAACCCAAAACTATAAAATCCCTGGAAGACAACCTAGGCAATACCATTCAGGACATAGGCATGGGCAAAGACTTCATGACAAAGATGCCAAAAGCAATTGCAACAAAGCAAAAATTGACATATGGGGTCTAATTTGACTAAAGACCTTCTGCACAGCAAAAAAAAAAAAAAAAAAACTATCAACAGCATAAATAGAAAACCTATAGATCGGGAGAAAATTTTTGAAAACTACGCACCTGACAAAGGTCTACTATCCAGCATCTATAAGGAACTTAAACAAATTTACAAGAAAAATCAAATGACCCCATTATAATGTGGGCAAAGGACATGAATAGATACTTTTCAAAAGAAGACATACATGCAGCCAACAATCATATGAAAAAAAAGCTCAACATCACTGATTATTAGAGAAATGCAAATCAAAACCACGATGAGATGCCATCTCATACCAGTCAAAATGGCTATTAGTACAATGTCACAAAATAACATACTGGCAATGTTGTGGAGAAAAAGAAATGCTTATACACTGTTGGTGGGAGTATAAATTCGTTCAGCCATTATGGAAGACAGTGTGGTGATCCCTCAAACACCTAAAGACAGAAATACCATTCGACCCAGCAATCCCATTACTGGGTATATACACAAAGGAAAATAAATCATTCTATTATAAAGACACATGCAGACATATGTTCATTGCAGCATTATTCGCAATAGTAAAGACATGGAGTCCACCTAAATTCCCAACAATGATAGACTGGGATAAGAAAATGTAGTACATATACACCATGGAATACTATCCAGTCATAAAAAAGAATGAGATTATGTCTGTCGTAGGAATATGGATGGAGCTGGAGGCTATTATCTTTAGCAAAGTAATGCAGGAACAGAAAACCAGATACTGCATATTCTCAGTTATAAGTGGTAGCTAAATCATGAGAACACATGGACACATAGAAGGGACCAACACACATTGGAGCGTATCAGAGCATAGAGGATGGGAGGATGGAGAGTATTAGGGAAAATAACTAATGGATACTAGGCTTAATGCCTGCGTGATGAAATAATATGTAAAACAAACCCCCATGACATATGTTTACCTATGTAAGAAATCTGCACATGTACATTTGAACTTAAAACAAAAGTTTTTTAAAAAAAAGACAAAGAAGGGCATTACATAATGAAAAAGGATTTAATTCAATCAGAAGAGCTAAGTATCCTAAGTATATATGCACCCAACACAGGAGCACCCAGATGCATAAAGCAAGTTGTTAAAGACCTTCAAAGACACTTAGACTCCTGCACAATAACAGTGGGAGACTTCAACAACCCACTGACACTATTAGACAGATCATCGAGGCAGAAAATTGACACAGACATTCAGGACCTGAACTCAACATTGGACCAAATGGACCTGATGGACATCTACAGAACTCTCCACCTAAAAAACAACAGAATATACATTCTACTCATTGTCACATGGCACAGACTGTAAAATTGAGCACACAATCAGACATGAAACAATCCTCAGCAAATGCAAAAGGACTGAAATCATACCAAACACTCTCTTGGATGACAGCACAATAAAAATAGAGATCAAGACTAAGAAATTCACTCAAAATCATAAAATTACATGGAAATTAAACAACGTGGTCCTGAATAACTTTTGGTTAAATAATGGAATTAAAGCAGAAATCAAGAAGTTTTTTTAAACTAATGAGAGCAATGTTACAACATATCAGAATCTCTGGGATTCAGCTAAGACAGTGTTGAGAGGAAAATTTATAGCACTGAATGCCCATATCAAAAAGTTAGAAAGATCTCAAACTAACAACTTACCATCACAACAAAAAGAACTAGAGAACTAAGAGACAACCAACCCCAAAGCAAGCAGAAGACAAGAAATAAGCAAAATCAGAGCTGAACTGGAGAATATTGAGAAATGCACAAAAAAATGCAAAATATTCATGAATCCCAGAGTTTATTTCTGAAAAAAATTAAATAGACTGCTAGCTAGACTATTAAAGAAGAAAAGACACAAGATTCAAATAAACATAATCAGAAATGACAAAGGGGATGTCACCACTCACCCCAAAGAAATACAAATAACCATCATAGACTACTATGAACACCTCTATGAACATAAACTACAAAATCTAGAAGAAAAAGATAAATTCCTCCACACATACACTGTCCAAAGACTGAAACAGGAAGAAATTGAATCCCTGAACAGACCAATAATGAGCACTGAAATTGAATCAGTAACAAATAACCTACCAACCAAAAAAAAAGTCCAGGACCAGTCAGACTCAGAGCTGCATTCTACCAGATGTACAAAGAAGATCTGGTCCATTTCTACTGAAACTATTCCTAAAAATTGAGGAGGATAAATTCCTTCCCACTCATTTTATGAAGCCAGCATCATCCTGATATCAAAACTTAGCAGACAGGAAAAAAAAAAGAAAACTTCAGGCCAATATCCTTGATGAACATTGATGCAAAAATCCTCAACAAAATACTAGCAAACCAAATCCAGCAGCACACCAAAAAGCTAATCCAGCAGTGGCTGGCAAGATGGCTGAATAGGAACAGCTCTAGTCTGCAGCTCCCAGCAAGATCAACACAGAAGGCGGGTGCTTTCTGCATTTCCAACTGAGGTACACAGCTCATCTCATTGGGACTGTTTAGACAGTGGGTGTAGCCCATGGAGGGCAAGCCGAAGCAAGGTGGGGCATCTCCTCACCCGGGAAGTGCAAGGAACACCTTCCCTAGCCAAGGGAAGCCATGAGGAACCCTGCAGTGAGGACCAGTGCATTCCAGCCAGATACTATGCTTTTCCCATGGTCTTTGCAAGCCACAGACCAGGAGATTCCCTCCGGTGCCTACACCACCAAGGCCCTGGGATTCAAGCACAAAATTGTGCAGCCATTTGGGCAGACACCAAGCTAGCTGCAGGAGTTTCTTGTGTGTGTGTGTGTGTGTGTGTGTTTTCATACCTTGGTGGCACCTGGAACGCCAGCGAGACACAACTGTTCACTCCCCAGGAAAGGGGGCTGAAGCCAGGGAGCCGAGTGGTCTTGCCCAGAGGATCCCACCCCCACAGAGCCCAGCAAGCTAAGTAACATCCACTGGCTTGAAATTCTCATTGCCAGCACAGCACTCTGAAGTTAACCTGGGATGCTTGAACTTGGTCGGGGGAGGTGCATCTGCCATTACTGAGGCTTGAGTAGGTGGTTTTCCCCTCACAGTGTAAACAAAGCCGCCCAGGAAGTTTGAACTGGGTGGAGCCCACCACAGCTCAGCAAAGCTTCTGTAGCCAGACTGCATCTCTAGATTCCTCCCCTCTAGGTGGGGCATCTCTGAAAGAAAGGCAGCAGCCCCAGTCAGGTGCTTATAGATAAAACTCCCATCTCCCTGGAACAGAGCACCTGGCAGAAGGGATGGCTGTGGGCACAGCTTCAGCAGACTTCAACGTTCCTGCCTGCTGGCTTTAAAGAGAGTAGCAGATCTCCCAGCACAGCACTTGAGCTCTGCTAAGGGACAGATAGCCTCCTCAAGTAGGTCCCTGACCCCCATGCCTCTTGACCGGGAGACACTTCCCAGAAGGGGTCGATAGACACCTCATACAGGAGAGCTCTTGCTGGCATCTGGTAGGTGGCCCTCTGGAACAAACCTTCCAGAGGAAGAAACAGGCAGCAATTTTTGCAGTTCTGCAGCCTCCACTGGTGATACTCAGGCAAACAGGATCTGGAGTGGACCTCCAGCAACTTCCAGCAGACCTGCAGCAGAGGGGCCTGTTAGAAGGAAAACTAACAAAAAGAAAGGAATAGCATCAATATCAACAAAAAGGGTGTCCACACAAAATCCCATCTGAAGGTCACCAGCATCAAAGACCAAAGGTAGATAAATCCACGAAGATGAGGAAAAACCAGTGCAAAAAGGCTGAAAATTGCAAAAACCAGAACACCTCTTCTCCTCCAAAAGATCACAACTCCTTGCCAGCAAGGGAGCAAAACTGGATGGAGAATAAGTTTGACAAATTGACAGAAGTAGGCTTCAGAAGGTGGGTAATAACAAACTCCAACGAGCTAAAGGATCATGTTTTAATCCAATGCAAGGAAGCTAAGAACCTTCAAAAAAGGTTAGAGGAATTGCTAACTAGAGTAACCAGTTTAGAGAAGAACATAAATGACCTGATGGAGCTGAAAAACACAGCACGAGAACTGAATGAAGCATACACAAGTATCAATAGCCAAATCGACCAAGTGGAAGAAAGAATATCAGAGATTGAAGATCAACTTAATGAAATAAAGCATGAAGACAAGATTAGAGAAAAAAGAATGAAAAGGAACAAACAAAGCCTCCAAGAAATATGGGACTACGGGAAAAGACCAAACCTACATTTGATTGGTGGAACTGAAAGTAATGGGGAGAATGGAACCAAGTTGGAAAACACTCTTCAGGATATTATCCAGGAGAACTTCCCCAACCTAGCAAGAGAGGCAAACATTCAAATTCAGGAAATACAGAGAAGACCACAAAATTCCTCCTCGAGAAAAGGAACCCCAAGACACATAATCATCAGATTCACCAAGATTGAAATGAACCCAGAAGAGAGTGGGAGCCAATATTCAACATTCTTAAAGAAAAGAATTTTCAGTCCAGAATTTCATATCCAGCCAGACTAAGCTTCATAAACGAAGGAGAAATAAAATCCTTTACAAACAAGCAAATTCTGAGAGATTTTGTCACCACAAGCCCTGCCTTACAAGAGCTCCTGAAGAAGGCACTAAATATGAAAAGGAAAAGCTGGTACCAGCTGCTGAAAAAACATAACAAATTGTAAAAACCATTGACACTATGAAGAAACTGCATCAACTAACGGGGAAAATAACCAGCTAGCATCATAATGACAGGATCAAATTCATACATAACAATATTAACCTTAAATGTAAACGGGCTAACTGCCCCAAATAAAAGACACAGACTGGCAAATTGAATAAAGAGTCAAGACCCATTGGTGTGCTGTATTCAGGAGACCTGTCTCATGTGCAAAGACACACATAGGCTCAAAATAAAGGGATGGAAAAATATTTACCAAGAAAATGGAAAGCAAAAAAAAAAAAAGGCAGGTGTTGCAGTCCTAGTCTCTGATAAAACAGACTTTAAACCAACAAAGATAAAAAAAACACAAAGAAAGGTATTACATAATGGTAAAGGGATCAATGCAACAAGAAGAGCTAACTATCCTAAATATATATGCATCCAAGACAGGAGCACCCAGACTCATAAAGCAAGTCGTTAGAGACCTACAAAGAGACTTAGACTCCCACACAATTATAGTGGGAGACTTTAACACCCCAATGTCAATATTAGACAGATCAATGACAGAGAAAATTAGCAAGGATATTCAACACTGGAACTCAGCTCTGGACCAAGTGGACCTAATGTACATCTACAGAATGCTCCACCCCAAAATCAAGAGAATATACATTCTTCTCAGCACCACATCACACTTATTCTAAAATTGACCACATAATTGGAAGTAAAACACTCCTCAGCAAATGCAAAAGAACAGAAATCATAACAAACAGTCTCTCAGACCACAGTGCAATCAAATTAGAACTCAGGATTAAGAAACTCACTCAAAACCGCACAACTACCTGGAAACTGAACAACCTGCTTCTGAATGACTACTGGGTAAATAACAACATTAAAGCAGAAATAAATAAGTTCTTTGAAACCAATGAGAACAAAGACAGAATGTACCAGAACCTCTGGGACACAGATAAAGCAGTGTTTAAAGGGAAATTTATAGCACTAAATGCCCACAGTAGAAAGTGGGAAAGATCTAAAATTATCACACTAACATCACAATTAAAAGAACTACAGAAGCAAGAGCAAACAAATACGAAACCTAGCAGAAGACAAGAAATAACTAAGATCAGAGTGGAACTAAAGGAGATAAAGACACGAAAAACCATTTAAAAAACCAATGAACCCAGTAGGTGGTTTTCTGAAAAGATTAACAAAACAGATAGACCACTAGCCAGACTAATAAAGATGAAAAGAGAGAAGAATCAAATAAAAACAATAAAAAATTATAAAGGGGATATCACCATTGATCCCACAGAAATACAAACTACCATCAGTGAATACTATAAACACCTCTATGCAAACAAACTAGAAAATCTAGAATAAACCAATAAATTCCTGGACACATACACCCCCCCAAGACTAAACCAGGAAGAAGTTGAATCCCTGAATAGGCCAATAACAAGTTTTGAAATTGAGGCAGTAAATAATAGCCTACCAACCAAGAAAAGGCCCAGGACCAGACAGATTCACAGCCAAATTCTACCAGAGGTACAAAGAGGAGCTGGTACCATGCCTTCTGAAACTATTCCAAACAATAGAAAAAGAGGGACTCCTCCCAAATTCATTTTATGAGGCCAGCATCATCCTGATACCAAAACCTGGCAGAGACATTACAAAAAACGAAAATTTCAGGCCAATATCCCTGATGAACATTGATGCAAAAATCCTCAATAAAATACTGGCAAACCAACTTCAGCAGCACATCAAAAAGCTTATCCACCACGATCAAGTTGGCTTCATCCCTGGGATGCAAGGATGGTTCAACATATGCAAATCAATACACATAATCTACCACATAAACAGAACCAACAACAAAAAACACATGATTATCTCAATACATGCAGAAAAAGCCTTCGATAAAATTCAAAACCCCTTCATGATAAAAACTCTCAATAAACTACGTATTGATGGAATGTATCTCAAAATAATAAGAGCTATTTATGACAAACCCACAGCCAATATCATACTGAATGAGCTAAAGCTGGAAGCATTCCCTTTGAAAACAGGCACAAGACAAGGATGCCCTCTCTCACCACTCCTATTCAACATAGTATTGGAAGTTCTGGCAAGGGTAATCAGGCAAGAGAAAGAAATAAAAGGTATTCAAATTGGAAGAGAGGAAGGCAAATTGTCTCTGTTTGCAGATGACATGACTGTATATTTAGAAAACCCCATTGTCTCAGCCCAAAATCTCCTTAAGCTGATAAGCAGCTTTGGCAAAGTCTCAGGATACAAAATCAATGTGCAAAAATCATAAGCATTCCTATACACCAATAATAGACAAACAGCCAAATCATGAGTGAACTCCCATTCACAATTGCTACAAAGAGAATAAAATACCTAGGAATACAACTTACAAGGGATGTGAAGGACCTCTTCAAGGAGAACTACAAACCACTGCTCCAGGAAATAAGAGAGGACACAAACAAATAGAAAACCATTTCATGCTCATGGATAGGAAGAATCAATATCATGAAAATGGCCATACTGCCCAAAGTAATTTATAGATTCAATGCTATCCCCATCAAACTACCATCGACTTTCTTCACAGAATTGGAAAAAACTACTTTAAATTTCATATGGAACAAAAAAAGAGCCCACATAGCCAAGACAATCCTAAGCAAAAAGAACAAAGCTGGAGGCAT
Organism: Pan paniscus; assembly: GCF_029289425.2. Lineage (NCBI taxonomy): Eukaryota > Metazoa > Chordata > Mammalia > Primates > Hominidae > Pan > Pan paniscus. The sequence continues at coordinate 122,602,723 of NC_073272.2, forward strand.
CACGCTACCTGACTTCAAACTACACTACAAGCCTACAGTAACCAAAACAGCATGGTACTGGTACTAAAACAGATATATAGACCAATGGAACAGAACAGAGGCCTCAGAAATAATGCCACACATCTACAACCATCTGATCTCTGACAAACCTGAGAAAAACAAGCAATGGGGAAAGGATTCCCTATTTAATAAATGGTGTTGGGAAAACTGGCTAGCCATATGCAGAAAACTGAAACTAGACCCCTCTCTTACACCTTATACAAAAATTAACTCAAGATGGATTAAAGACTTAAACATCAGACCTAAAACCATCAAAACCCTAGAAGAAAACCTAGGCAATACCATTCAGGACATAGGCATGGGCAAAGACTTCATGACTAAAACACCAAAAGCAATGGCAACAAAAGCCAGAATTGACAAATGGGATCTAATTAAACTAAAGAGCTTCTGCATAGCAAAAGAAACTATTATCAGAGTGAACAGGCAACCTACAGAATGGGAGAAAATTTTTGCAATCTATCCATCTGACAAAGGGTTAATATCCAGAATCTACAAGGAACGTAAACAAGTTTACAAGAAACAAACAAGAAGAAAAGGAGGACTTCTGAGCCCAGAACCTCCAAAAGCAAGGACCATGGTATTTCAAGGAAAGGCGCTTCGTTCTTCCTCACTCTCAATCTCTATCCTCCAAAGCCTCTACAACTCTTTCCATGTGGTTACAAACCTCTCCTGCAACTTCTCCACCCTATCCTCACTTGTCCTCACCTTTCCAGCCATGTTCAAGAGATTACCCAGTCCTGCTCTATCTGCCACTCAGTGTCACCCCCGGGCTCCCTCTGGCCGCCACCTTTTCCTACCCACCAAGCCCAGGGCCAGGTACCAAGGCAATATTGGCAAGTAGACTTCACTCGCATGCCTCCCAATAAACGAATCTGCTATCTTCTAGCCTTTGTCTGTACTTTCTCCTGGTGGGTAGAAGCGTTCCCAGCAACTTCAGGAGGTGCAAATGTCGTCACACAAACTCTCATTATGCACATAATTTCCCATTTCTGACTCCAACATCCATCCAGTCTGATAACAGGCCTGCCTTCATCAGCCAAATTACCCAAGGCGTCTCTACATCCTTAGGTATAAAATGGCTTCTCCACACACCCTACAGGCCTCAATCTTCAGGCAAAGTTGAAAAAATTAACTCTGTCCTTAAAGCCCAACTCACCAAGCTGGCTTTAGAAACCCGCCAGTTGTGGACAAGAAATCTCCCTTTCACCCTCATGAGACTCCATGCAACACCAAAAGCATGACAACTGCAGTGAGAGTTCAAGGACTCCCCGACTGGGTCCATTGCACCAGGGTCAAGCTCACCCCCAAGGCTACTCTTTCCTCCAAAACATTAACAGCGGGCAACACCCTCGGAGTTCCTGTATATAATAACCTAAACAAAGAAATACGATCCTTAAAGGCAGGAGGAAGCCAAACATGGCAAGGGGACAGAAGCCAAAGATGGCAAGGGGACAAATGGCCTCCGCAACAAATCATCGAATATTACGGTCCTGCCATTTGGGCTGAGGATGCTTTGTGGGATTACTGCACTTCTATATATATGCTAAATAGAATAATTAGACTACAGGCTGTTCTGGAAATGACTAACCAAACCGCCTCAGCCCTGGAAATGCTCACACGACAACAAAACCAAATGTGTGCAGCAATTTATCAAAACAGGCTAGCACTAGACTACTTATTAGCAGAAGAGGGTGGAGTCTGTGGTAAATTTAATATCTCTAATTGCTGTCTTAACATAGATGATAACGGAAAAGCGGTTCTATAAATCATTTCAAACATCAGAAAAGTAGCCATGTACCAGTCCAAACCTGGAAGGGACGGGACCCAACAAACCTTCTAGGAGGGTGGTTCTCTAATTTAGGAGAATTTAAAACACTGGTAGGGACCATAATCTTCATCATTGGGCTGCTTCTGTTTCTCCCCTGTGTTATCCCACTGATAATAGAAGCCATTAAAACTCTTTTTGAAACTACAGTTAGCTGCCAGACAATCCAGACGATGCTCCTGCTACAATGACATGGTGGATACCAACCTGTCTTTCAAGAATACCCTAAAAATTAAGTTTTTCTTTTTCCAAGATGCCCACACCACCCCTATGTCACACCTGAAGTAGTTATTGAGAAAGTCGTCCCTTTTCCCTTTTCTATAACCAAATAGACAGGGATGTAAGATTCTCCCGGGGGCCTGAAAGCTTAAGGAGATGAAAAACTCCTCCCTTCTCAGGCCCAGTCCCAAGGCGCAAGGGCACTTGCATCAGCAGCATGCACCAGCAAGATAGCAGAAGCAGGAAGAGAGCCAGCCAGAAGACACCTACCCTGGCTGGAAGACACGTACCCCTGAAGATCGAGAAAGAGGCCATCCAGGTACAAAGGAGGAGTTACGTCAGACTAGGACACTTCCTGTTTACAGGAGACTATAAAACCTTTGCCCCATCCTCACTTGGTGCTGATGCCATTTTAGGCCTCAGCCCACCTGCACCCAGGTGCTCATTAAAACAGCATGTTGCTCCAAAAAAAAAAAAAAAAAAAAAAAAAAACATCAGAAAGTGGGCAAAGGATATGAACAGACACCTCTCAAAAGAAGACATTTGTGCAGCCAACAGACATATGAAAAAAAGCTCATTATCACTGGTCATTAGAGAAATGCAAATCAAAACCACAATTAGATACCATCTCATGCCAGTTAGATTGGCAATCATTAAAAAGTCAGGAAACAACAGATGCTGGAGATGATGTGGAGAAATAGGAATGCTTTTACACTGTTGGGAGTGTAAATTAGTTCAACCATTGTGGAAGACAGTGTGGTGATTCCTCAAGGATCTAGAACCAGAAATACCATTTGACCCAGCAATCCCATTACTGGGTATATACCCAAAGGATTATAAATCATTCTACTATAAAGACACATGCACAACTACGTTTATTGCAGCACTATTCACAATAGCAAAGACTTGGAACCAACCCAAATGCCCATCAATGATAGACTGGATAAAGAAATGTGGCACATATACATCATGAAATAGTATGCAGCCATAAAAAGGATGAGTTCATGTCCTTTGCAGGGCCATGGATGAAACTAGAAACCATCATTCTTAGCAAGCTAACACAGGAACAGAAAACCATACACTGCATGTTCTCACTTATAAGTGAGAGTTGAACAATGAGAACACATGGAACATCACACATCAGGGCCTGTCAGGGGGTGGGGGGCTAGGGGAGAGATAGCATTAGGAGAAATACCTAATGTAGATGACAGGTTGATGGGTGCAGCAAACCACCATGGCACATGTATACCCATGTAACAAACCTGTACGTTCTACACATGTATCCCAGAACTTAAATTATAATAAACAAAACAAAAAAAATGTGAATCCACCATGATTAAGTAGGCTTTAGACCTGGGATGCAAGATTGGTTCAACATATGCAAATCAATAAATAAGTGTGATTCATCACATAAACAGAACTAAAGAAAAAAACACATGATTATCTCAATAGATGCAGAAAGGGCTTTCAATAAAATTCAATAACACTTCATGTTAATAACTCTTAATAAAATAGATATTGAAGGAACATCCCTCAAAACAATAAGAGCTATCTATGACATACCCACAGCCAATATCATATTGAACAGTCAAAACCTGAAAGCATTCCCATTGAAAACCAGGACAAGACTCCCTTTCTCACCACTGCTATTCAACATAGTATTGGAAGTCCTGGCCAGGGCAATCAGGCAAGTGAAAGAAACACAGGCATTCAAATAGAAAGAAAGAAAGGCAAACTATCCTTGTTTGCAGATGACATGATTCTATATCTAGAAAACCCCATAGTCTTTAACCAAAAGCTCCTTTAGCTGATTTAAAAAAAAAAAAAAACACTTCAGCAAAGTTTCAGGATACAAAATCAATGCACAAACATCACCAGCATTCCTAGACACCAACAACAGCCAAGCCAAGAGCCAACTCAGGAATACAATTCCATTCACAATTGCCACAAAAATAATAAAATACCCAGGAATACAGCTAACAAGGGAGATGTAAAATCTCTACGATGATAATTAAAAACCACTGCTCAAAGAAATCAGACATGACACAAAACAATGAAAAAACATTCCATGTTCATGTATAGAAAGTGTCAATATCATTAAAAAGATCATACTGCCCAAAGCAACTTATAGATTCAATGCTATTCCTGTCACACTACCAGTGACACTCTTCGCATAACTAGAAAAAAAACTACTTTAAAATTTATATGAACCAAAAAAGAGGCCAAATAGCCAAAGCAATCCTAAGCAGAAAGAACAAAGCTGGAGGCATCCTGTCACCTGACTGTAAACTACACTACAGGGATACAGTAACCAAAATAGCATGGTACTGGTAGAAAAAATAGACACATAGACCAATGGAGCAGAATAGAGGGTCCAGAAATAACACCTCACTCCTAAAACCTTCTGATCTTCGACAAAACTAACAAAAACAAGCAATGAGGAAACGAATCCCTAGTCAATAAATGATGCTGGATAACTGGCTAGCCATATACCGAAGATTGAACCTGGACCCCTTCCTTACACCATATGCAAAAATTAACTCAAGATGGAAAAAAGACTTAAATGTAAACCCCAAAACTATAAAAACCCTAGAAGACAATTTAGGCAATACCATCCTGGACATAGGCAAAGGCAAAGATTTCATGAAGAAGACACCAGAAGCAATTGTGACAAAAACAAAAGTTGACAAATGGGATCTAATTAAACTAAAGAGCTTCTGCCCAGCAAAAGAAACTATCAACAAAGTAAATAGACCACCTAGAGAATGGGAGAAAATATTTGTAAACTATGTATCTGGCAAAGGTCTAATATCCAGCATCTATAAGGAACTTAAATTTACAAGAAGAACAAAACAAACAACCTCCTTAATAAGTGGGCAAAGGACATGAACAGACACTTTTCAAAAGAAGACATACATGTGGCCAACAGACATATGAAAAATAGCTCAATATCACTGATCATTAGAGAAATACAAATCAAAGCCACAATGAGATACCAACTCACACCAGTCAGTATGGCTATTATTAAAACGTCAAAAAATAATTGATACTGGTGAGGTTGTGGAGAACAGGGAACATTTATACACTGTTGGTAAAAGTGTAAATCAGTTCAACCGTTGTGAAAGACAGAGTGGCAATTCTTCAAAGATCTAACGACAGAACTACTATACCCAGTATATACACAAAGGAACATAAATCATTCTATTATAAAGACACATGCACACTTATGTTCATTGCAGCATTATTCACAATAGCAAAGACATGGAATCAACCCGAATGCTCATCAATGGCAGACTGGATTTTTTAAAATGTGGTGCATATACACCATGAAATACTATGCAGCCATAATAAAGAATGAGATCATGTCCTTTGCAGGGACATGGATGGAGCTGGAGTCCATTAACCTTAGCAAACTATCACAGTAACAGAAAACCAAATACTATGTGTTTTCATTTATAAGTGGGAGCCAAATGATGAGAACTAATGAACATAAGGAAGGGAACAACAGACACTGGGGCCTACTTGAAAGTAGAGGGTGGGAAAAGGGAAAGGACCAGAAAAAGTAACTATTGGGTACTGGTCTTAGAACCTAGGTGATGAAATAATCTGTACAACAAACCACCATGACACGAGTTTACTTATATAACAAACCTGCACATGTATCTTTCAACCTAAAATAAAGGTTTAAATAAAAAAGAAATATAAATGGCCAAAAACCATATAAGACAATGCGCAACACTACTAATCATCAGAGGAAAACAAATTAAAACCACAATGAGATACCACCTTACCCCAGTCATTATGGTCATTTTTAAAAGTCAAGAAACAATAAATATTGGTAGACGTGGTAAAAAGGGAACACTTATATATTCTTGATGGGAATGTAAATTAGTACAACCTCTGTGGTAAACACTATGAAGATTTCTCAAACAACTAAAAGGAGATCTATCATTCAATCCAGCAGTCCCACTACTGCATATCTACCCAAAGGAAAATAAGTCATTATATCGAAAAGACACCTGCACTCATATTTTGTCACAGCACACTTTACAATTGTAGAGATATGGAATCAACCTAAGTGCATATCAACTGATGAACTGATAAAGAAAATGTGGTAAACATACCATGGAATACTACTCAGGCATTAAAAAGAACAAAATAATATCTTTTGCAACAACTTGGATAGAACTGGAGGCCATTATCTTAAGTCAAGTAACACAGGAACAGAAAACCAAACACAGTATGTTCTCACAGGTAAGTGGGAGCAAAGCTATGGATATGTAGGGGCATAAAGAGTGGCATAATGGACACTGGGGACTGGGAAAGGTGGAGGATGTAAGGGGGGTGAGGGTTGAAAAATTACCTATTGGGTACAATGTACACTATTTATCTGATGGATGCACTAAAAGCCCAGACTCCATCACTATACAACTCATTCATGTAACCAAAAACCACTTGTACCCCTAAATCTATTGATATAAATAAATAAAGTGAAAAATAAAATAAAATGATCATCTGTTTAGGTTCACCAATATGTAGTAGAACGACCCCAGGAGTAATCTAGCATGAGACAGTACTAAGAAATTATTCCTGCAATATGTCAAACACTTTACTTGTTGATAAAATGTATAAAATAAAATTATAAGCCAGGCATCATGGCTCACGCCTGTAATTCCAGCATTTTGAAAGTCTGAGGTAGGTGAGTTGCTTTGAGCTCAGGAGTTTGAGACCAGCCTGGGCAACATGGCAAAACCCCATATATATATATGTGTGTATATATATATGTATATATATGTATACATATACACATATATATACATATATATGTATACATATACACATATATATACATATATATATGTATGTATATGTGTGTGTGTATACACACACACACATATATATATACACACACACACACATATATACACACACTAGCTGGGTATGGTGGCTCACGCCTATAGTCCCAGCTTCTTGGGAGGCTGAGGCTGGAGAATCACTTGAGTCTGGGAAGCAGAGCTTGCAGTGAGCCAGGATCGCACCACTGCACTCCAGCCTGGACAAAAGAGGGAGACCCTGTCTCAATAAAATATATAATAATTAATTTGGAGGGACAAATTTCACATTTATCCTTGTGTATCACAAGTTCATTCTATTGTGATGATATATGGTTTTTGTTGAGCTTTATATTGATTTTTTAATTGAGATGTAATTCTTATACCATAATATTTATACTTTTGAACTATACAAATCAGTGGTTTATAGGATATTAACAAAGTTGTACAACCATCATTACCACCTAATTCCAGAACATTTTCATCACCCTAAAAAGAAACTCCATTCCCATTATCATTCATTCTCTATTTCCCCCTACCCCAGGCCCTGGCAACCACTAATCTACTTTCAATCTATACAGATTTGCCTCTTCTGGACATTTTAAACAAATGGAATCATACAATGTGTCCTTTTGTGCCTTAATTGTTTCACTTAGCATAATGTTTTCAAGATTCATATATGTTATAGCATATATCAGAACTACTCATTTTTATTGCCATATAACATTCTATTGCATAGATAATTCCATATGTTATTCATTTATCACGATGTACATTTGAGTTGTTCCCACTTTGGGACTACTTTGAATAATGCTGCTATGTATATGTATTCTAGTATAAGTTTTTGAGTAGATATATGTTTTCATTTCTCTCTGATACATACCTAGAAGTAGAATTACTGATTCATAGGATAGCTCATTTAACCTTTTGAGGAACTGCCAAATTGTTTTCCAAAGCAGCTGCACAATTTTACATTTGCACAAGAAACGCATTAGGGTTCCAATTTCCATTTCTCATGTTGGCCCCTTTGGTATGGGTGGCCACTGAGACTAAAGAGAATTTCATCACCTCTCCTGGAATATTTGTACTACTGGCCACCCTTTTCTTGGGCTAGGTCCAGTAGGTTTCATGCCCCCTATGCCTAGTCCGACTTCTAAATCCTAGTTTACTGCTGTCTCCCCTTGACAGCCTTCTACTGAGACTCCCACACATGCTTTATGTCCAAACCCACATAATTATGACATATTTTGGATGGCTTCATTATTCAGGTTATAATGACTTACAATTACCTGATGGAAATTTATCAACATCATTTATTCTTGAGTAGCTCTTTAAAGTTTATAAGATACATTATGTCATTTATTTCTTACAACACAAAAGTAAGGTAAGTACCATTTTTCCCATTTCAGAGACAAGGAAACTAAACCTCGGAAAAGTTAAGGGACTTGCCCAATGTTACAGAGAGACAATTAGTTGTAAAAGCAGTTCCCAAACTTTGACTCATTCAAATGCTATTCCAGTCCACTGATTACCTAATACTGCCTCTCTTAACATAGAACCATTTGCATAAATTGTATTATGAGGACATGTTCCCAAATTATTTTTGGCAGATTCCAGGTTCTCCAAACGCTTTAGAAAATTGTTCTAGCTTGTCTATGATGAAGCATTGTCTGGCTTCCCTGTCTATCATCAAATTCACTCCATTGATTGTTCCAAAAGAATCAGTTTAGGCTATATGTGGCACCAGACAATGGGGCAAAAGCCTAAAATGTGGTTAATGTTTATAATATCCAACTAATATTAGCTGTAGATTATCTCATAATACTTCAGTTCTTAATCATTTTGTTCAATGTTTATAATACATGATTTTATACCCCAATTAGTTTGAATCCAGGCTCTTTTGTTTAGTATTCAAAATTTTCATTTTGAATGAAATGAGTACCTTTGCTGTACTTGAATGAAAGAGTACCTTTGCTGTACTCTTCAACCAAACTTATTGCCCCATGTGAAAACTGCCCTCAAGTCAAACCAGTCTCATTAATATCTTCTTTATACATCATGATCACTACCACCTCAACAGCTTTGATCATGCTATTCCCTCCAGTGGAAACACTCTTCCCCTTTCCCCCACCAACAAAATATCAACACCTCCTTAAGGCCTAACTCCAATCCCTCCTAGTCCCTAAAGCTTTCCCCCAACAACTGCAGTATTCAGGGGCCTCTCCTTTCTTTCAATTCCAATTGCATCATGAAAGGAAATAAAACATCAATCAGATTGCAATCCATGGGTTAGAAAATGAGGCATTCCTTAGAAGTCCAAGTTTCAGTAGTTTCACTACCTCTAATATTCTTGATACTTAAATCATCAGGATAATCTCTCTATTCATCTCCTTCTGATGATACAATTGATAGTAATATAATCATTTAGGTGAAAAATCTATTTTCAACCAAACTTACCAAAATCCTTCATTAAATAGAATTCTTTTTGCATACAACTTTTAAAATAATGAATTAAAACACAAAATAAGCTAATTTACTTTTTAATCACCTTCCAGGGGATGTCCTGATCTTGGCAGACACTCAGCCTCATGTCCATAGCCTGTACCATCCATCTTGGAGAGTGAGAACTAATTCTTAAGATGATGATCCTGTCAATCTTCAAAAGAGGTTTAGCAGATCCTACTCACTAAGGCAGGAAGGTCGATTCAGACTAAAAAACTTCCAAGAACATAAGGAAAAAATAGACTTTTAACTGACCAAGGAAGTCAAGATAGACTCTATAAAAGAAAAATGTAAGCTCTTCAAAGAAAGGGACCAAGTCTTAATTATCTTTGTCTCCCTTGACATACGCTAGAGAGTCAGTAAAGAAACCCCCTACCTAGAGATTTTTGACAGATCCATTTGGATGCTTTATTTAAAATCTCCTCAAAGGCTGAAAATGTCTGCTCTGAGTCTTCAATTTAACAGCTTCATTTATACCTATCTTTTCACTTTTTTTTTGTTTTTTTTGAAATTTCTTCCTCCCTCTTGTCCTCTCTCATTGCAAACCTTTTGATTTCTTTCACAGAAGCGTATTGAGCACGGCACCCTTTCAGTAATGTTCCGTTTTTCTTCTTGTTTTTAAATCAACCATATGTCCCCCCGACCTCCACCCTCATTAAGAAGTGAAGCTCTGACGATTCTGGCTTTCTCCTTTAACAGAAGAGTTCTGTTATAAAGAAGAGAAACCTCACTTATAGACTCAGGGTTAGCCTAAGAAATGGAGACCCTTTATGCTGGTATTTACTTGATGCAATATTTTAAAATGGAATATGTGTGTGCTCTCTCCAAAATTTTACCAGGCAAAAGCCCCAGTATGGAATGCCTTTACATTAATCAGCTTTCCCGGCAGCATAATGATGCTGGAAATTAGGAAAGCAATGGAGGATTCTTAGTCGGATTTAATAGGCTCGGGCACTTTGCTAACACACTGCAGTGGATCAATTGAAGTTAATTATTATACAAGATTAAACCCCAAATAACTACAGTACATCAAACCAATGCAAAAAGCTCTGGCTAGGAAGAAGAAAAAACAATCATGAATTCTGGAGGTAAGACTTTTCTATGCAGTCCTTAACTCACTACATTGCGTAGCTGCATATAAACATATTGGACTAATACAATATGAAATCCACATATTAAATACTGAAAATGAGATATAAACTTCACTTACTGTCTCCATGGTATACTTAACCTGGGGACCTGAAGAAATAGCTGTGAATTTTCTTAACATTTCCATTTATTTTTAGAGAGTTGATTTGTCTTCCACTGCTTGCCAGGATTTACATTTCCACCCACCAGGGACTCAACCTTTCATGATCATTGACCATTCTAAGAAAAATAAGTATCTGAGTAAGTCACAGAAGCAAATAAATGGGGTTTCACATTTATTCACTGCCTGAGTCACTTCAAGGGAACATGGCTAAACCTAGAATGGGTGCTTCATAAGTAACTGTTGGTAATTTGAAGGTGTATGCTTTAAGTTCTTTAGGAACCAAACTGGGAAAGACAAAGGAACACACTAGAAAGTAGAAAACAATGACAAACCATATGTATGCTAATTTGTTGTCATTAGGTGATAGTGATGTACCTTTTGGGTAAGATTATGTTTTTAAAATATCAACCATTTCTTCCTGAGAGTTTATTTTTCTCCTTATCCTTACCTTCATTGAACAGCTAAACAATTCTCTGCTCATTTTGCTTTGGCAGACAGCAAACAACAGAAACAGCATAAAGCAGTGGGGAGCAAAAGGCTTCTCATCTTGGCGTTTGAGTTTCAAAAGCCTAGCAAAGGGCTCACAACATAGACAAATAATATTTGTGAGAAAGCAAAGATTACTCCAACTATTCCTCCACAAGAACAGAAAAAGATTTCCCAGGATGAGAGAACTAAGGAAAGTTGGAGAGGAAATAATGAGAATATAAATGTCAAATGATCCCAGAGAAGGGTCCAGAAACAAAAGTTACATAGGTTTTTGGTTTCCAAGAGATAGAGAATTTGGGCCTCATTTTTAAGTAAATCCCTTGGGAAACAATAAGATACACCAGAGAAAAAATGGCTTACATGTGTTCAGGCAGAAGGGGCCATAGACTGTGTCACAGAAATTTACTACACCTCATCATGGTGCAGGAACAGCTGAGTAATTCACATGAGCACAACAGTAACATGAAAATAGCAGAAAAAAACAATCAACCTAAAGGAGCAATGAGGGTAACAGCAAGGAGTATCTTTCCTGATGGTGTCTACGGACACTTGATGAAGGCTCAGATGGGACTATGGACATCTCAGCAGACGCCTATATGAGCAGATGATATTGAGGATATAGTAGATCACCTCCCAATATCTTGGCACTAAATGAGTTCTCCACCTACCCCTCAATAACTTAGATGCAACCCACAGGAAAAAAAGTGTGATAGCCCCAAACTGACTACAATTAAGTTTTCAAACTCTGTTGGAATGAAGATTCTAAGTTGAAATTTACCAGAAAATAAAATTTCATTTCTTGTACACATTAGTTTGTGGACTGAGATTCATGCCTGTATATCTGCAAGCATACGTAAAACAAAATACAGGCTAAAAACATTAAAATTCGGGGTGGACAAGCCATTTATTCTATAAATATTTATTCATTGGTTACTATGGCTTTGGTTAGGGGCTGGTGAGGGGAACATAATGGAAGGAAGATTTTGTGGAAATTAATAGAGCCTTAACAAAAGAGTTGAAGCTTCAAAGGCAGGGCAAGGTAGTAGATAAGGAAACAGAAAGGAAACTCTAGCATAGGAAGCAAATGATAGCCACATTCTTATTTAACTTTATGTTAAAATATTGCTTCTCAAACATTAGTGCAAGAGAAAAGCACCCAGTCACATATAAAGAGAACCCAAACTGACTAACAGTGGATTTCTCAGCAGAAATCTTACAGTCCAGAAGATAATGAGATGGCATTTTCAAAGTGTTGAAAGAACAACAATAACAAAAAATCTGCTAGTCGAACATTAGTGCAAATAAGAAACAGCTTTCATGATTTTGTTTCACAATTCAACACTCAGACCCCACTACCAGACATTTTGACTCCATGGGTATTGAGAAAGCTCAACAAACTTTTTCTGCAAAGGACAATATAGTAAATATTTTAAGATTTTCTGATCATGTAGGCTTTCTTACAACTACCCAATTTTGCACTGTGGTGTGAAACCAGCCATAAATAATACATAAGTGAAAAGGTATGTCTGTGTTCCAATAAAACTTTATTTGCAAAAAACAGGCAACAGCTTGGATTTGGACCACAGGCCACAATTTGCTAACCCCTGCTCTTAAGCAAGGTCTGACACTTGTAATTTTAAAAAGTTGTACAAGTGATTCGAACGCTTAGCGAAAACTATTGGAAAAACACTGAATTAGAACATAATTTTCCAGAAAGCTTTGATTTGAATACAAATAGGTTACCTATGAGGGGTTAGCGCATTAATCCTTACCAAAGTTGTAACTTAAAAAACACGAAATTGGGACAAAATACACATGGGTCTCAGAGGAGAATAGCAAAAATGTTATGCAGAAATCCCAAGTTAAATATTACCAAATAGAATTCTGTAGTACATTAAAAAGCATAAGCAATCAGAACTAAGTGGAGCTAATTCAAAGAATACCAAGATATTTCATACACTTTGACCCCCAAATTTAATCATTCACAGGAGACTATATGCTTTAATTTGCATAGAATGTCTCTGGAAAATTATACAAGAAATGGTTAACAAGTGGTTGCCTCTAGGGAGAGGAATTTGTTGACTGAGAAACAGGGTTGAGAGGGAGCCTTGTTGTATATACCATACTTTGAGGCTTTAGGATTTTACATGATGTGCAAATACTATACATTAAAAATAAGTAATTATTATAATTTTTAAAATTGTACCGCATTAATTGATTCATTTAGCAAATCTTTATTGGCCTCTTCCCTGGGGACATAACAATAAACAAGATATCCAGCAGAGGAAACCATTAAGCAAACAATTCAGAAAATGTGGCCTGAGTGCCACAGTTTTCCAGATTCCACCATCAGAAATTCTGATCCAACTGGGGGAGTGGGGGCAGATGATCAGTATTTTTTGAAAAACCCCTAAGGTGATTCTAACTATACTAGTCATATTTGAGGACTTCTTAATTTAAATAAATATGATTTGCTGGTGGAAAAGCCTAGAGAGAATCTTAATTGCATCTGAGGCTGACACTTCTCCAGAGGACATGACAGGTGCATGGTGTCATCTTTTATAACAGTGAGGCAAGGGGTCAAGGAGAGAATGAATGTCACAAACCTAGAAAGTCTGTTGAAATATCTTAGCTACAATAAAAATCTTACCAATATCCAGACATATGAAACATGCATTAAAAAAAGAATTAAACAAACACTAAACTTCTCTTCTTCAACACTGGAAGTTGGAAGACATGGGAACAATATATACACATGTTTGGGGAAAAGAGATTTAATCAAATATTCATGCATGAGAATAAAAGAAAAAAATAAGTAAGGACGTGATTGAGTTTAGAAAGTAGGACACTCAGGTATTCTTTATAAGTAAAATACTCAAAGAGAACGTTTTTCCAAATGAAAATTATAGCACACCAAAGAACTCCAATATAACACATCAAAGAATTTAAAATTTTTAATTCAAAAAAGTGTGTAGGTAGATAATGGTAATATAAAAATAATTTGTAATATAAATGCTAAGAAAAATATATTGAGCTATAACTTCCTTCTTGTAAAGGTAAATATAATCTTACCCTGGAAAAAAATATTATTTTAACAAAATGTGGGATTTTGTTGAGGAAAGAAGGAGTGAGGATTTAAAAGCTTTGTAAATGTCTCACTTTTAGTAAGAAGTTAGTTGGAACATTGCAGTAAAACATTTTGGGGGTTGGAAAGCATAACATTTAATTTTGGCATTTTGATAGAAGAATTTAGCTTTAAATACTACAAAATTGTAGAAATGTAGTACTAGAAAAATAGAGAATGTATAACAGCAAAGAATGAATTTTTCTCAATCTGAAAAATCCAGCAAATATAAGAAACAGTAACTGAGCAAATAATTCCAGCCTAACAGTAAGCACAAAATGAGAAAAAAGGAAAAATACAAGTATGTCAGTACGACAAATGTAAATGGGGTTGAACTCCCTGTAAAAGAAATTCTCAGACTGAATTATGAAATAAATGTTGAAAATAAAGAAATAAGCAAAAATATATCAGGCAAATATAAACAAAAAGCATGTAAGAGTAGTGATATTGGTATCAGAAAATGGAAACTAAAGTGAAAACTATTAAATGGTACAAAGAGAAATACTGATTTATTCATTGAATACCTACTATGTGTCAGGCATTCTGTTAGGACAAGGAAGAAACAATAACCAAACAGAATAAAAGAACTGTTCTTGAGGACCATGTTCTACAGTAGAAGAAAAATATTAAACAAAAAAGTAACTTATTTGATATATTAGAACATGAAAAATGCTATAGACAGAAATTTTAAAAGTGGGCAAAAGTAGTAGGGAATGCTTCAGATGGGATAGGAGAAGCTGATTTGAGAAAGT
This sequence comes from Pan paniscus, assembly GCF_029289425.2. Classification (NCBI taxonomy): domain Eukaryota; kingdom Metazoa; phylum Chordata; class Mammalia; order Primates; family Hominidae; genus Pan; species Pan paniscus. The sequence goes on from NC_073272.2 coordinate 122,617,778, forward strand.
AACATTTGAGCAAGCACTTAAAAAGGCATAATGGTAAAAAACGCTAAGAAGATATAATATGTAATAGTTAAATCTTTATGCACCAAACAATATACCAGCAAAAACTCCCAGGAGTTTATATGTATATATATACATACATAATAGAGAATGCTAATAGATGTCTTTCAGAATATGACAGATCAAGAAGGGAAAAATTAGTAAGGACATAGGGATGAGTCATTCAATCAAAAATTTTCCTTTCAAAGAATATATGTTTTCCTCTTATAGCTAAGGAACATTTATAATAATCAACCCTGTATTTGACACAAAGGAACCTTAATAAATTCATACAGTAAAGGTTTTTTGTTTGCTTGTAGTTTTATTGAGCTGTAATTGCCAAATAATAAATTGTACATTTAAAGTATAAAACTTGATGAACTTTGACATATGTATACTCTCATGAAACCATCACTACAATCCAGATAATGAATGCATTCACCGTCCCCAAAAGTTTCTTTGTGCCCTTTATAACCCATTCCTCCCTTCCCCTAACCCATATTCAGACAACCAGTGATCTAATTTTTGTTGCTACAGATTAGTGTACATTTCCTAGAATTTTATATACAGGGAATCATTCAGCATGTACTCCTATTTTTGACTTGCTTCTTTCACCTCAGCATAATTATTGTTAATTTCACTCATGCCATGCATATATCAATAATTTTTGTTTCTTCTCATTGTTGAATGCTATTTTCATTGCATGGATGTATCACAATTTATCCATTCAGTTGCTGATGGACATGCTTTGTTTCCATTTCTGGCTATTTTATATAAAGCTGCCATGAACATTTATGTACAACATACAAAGTTTTCATAGAATATGCTCTCATTTCTCTGGAGTAAATACCCAGGAATAGAAATGGAATGGCTGGGTCAAATTGTAGGTATAACATGGATGGATGGATAGATAGATATATAGATAGATAGATAGATAGATAGATAGATAGATAGATAGATAATTTCAATTGATAAGTAATAATTGTGTATATATTTCTGAGGTACAATATGATGTTCTGATATATGTAAACATTGTGAAATAATTAAAAAGAGCTAATTAACACATCTAACATCTTACCTACTTATTTTTGTGCTGAGAACACTTAAAAATTTATTCTTTTAGCAATTTTGGAATATATAACGTATTATTATTCATTGCAGTCACCATGCTGTGCAAGAGACCACCAGAACTTATTTCACCTGTCTAACTGAACCTTTGTATCTTTTGACATCTCCCCTTTCCTCATCCCTCTCCTCAGCTTCTGGTAACCACCATTCTACTTTCTACCTCTATGAGTTCAACTTTTTTATATTCCACATGTAAGTGAGATCATACACTATTCATCTTTCTGTGCCTGGCTTATTTACTTAGCATAATGTCCTCTACGTTCATCCATGTTGTCTCAAATGATAGAATTTCCTTCTTATAAGGCTGAATAATATTCCACTGGGTGTATATACCACATATTCTTTATTCATTGACAAACATTTACGTTGATTCCATATCTTAGCTCTTGTGAATAATGCTGTAATTAACGTGCAGATGCAAATATCTTCAATATACTGATTTCAATCCCTTTGAATATATACCCAAAAGTGGGATTGCTTTAATTCTATTTTTAGTTTTGTAAGGAACCTCCACACTGTTTTCCATAATGGCTGTACTAATTTGCATTCCCACCAACAGCATACTAGCATTCCCTTTTCTTCATATTCTTGCCAACATTTATCTTCCATCTTTTTTATAATAACCATTCTAATAGGTGTGAGGAAGTATTTCATTGTGGTTTCAATTTGTACTCACCTGATGATTAGTGATCATATGATGCTGAGCACTTATTTGTACATCTTTTGGCCATTTGTGTGTATTCTTTTGAGAAATATCTGTTAAGGTCCTTTGCCTATTTTTAATTGGGATACTTGTTTTCTTGCTACTTACTGAATTATAGAGTTATATTTTGGATATTAGCCTTCTAATCATATGTACGATTTGCAAATATTTTATCCCAATTCATGAGTTGTCTCCTCACTCTTTTAATTGTTCCCCTTACCGTGTAGAAGTTTTTTAGTTTATGCAATCTCTTATGTATATTTTTGCTTTTCTTGCCTGTGCTTTTAGGTTCATATCCAAATCACCACCCATACCAATGTCATAAAGCTTTCCCCCTATATTTTCTTCTAGTTTTTACCATTTCAAGTCTTACACTTAAGTCTTTAATCCATTTTAGGTGATTTTTTCATACAGTGTGAGATAAGGGTCCAATTTCATTCTTCTGCATGTAGATATCCAGTTTTCCCGACATCATTTATTGAGAAGACTGTCCTTTCCATATTGTATATTCTTGGCACCTTCATTAATTCAATTGACCATAAGTGGGAAAACTTATTTCTGCATTTTTTATGCTGTTCCATTGGTCAATGTGTCTGGTCTTATGCCAGTATCATGTTGTTTTGCTTAGTATAGCTTTGTAGTATAGTTTGAAATTGGGTAGTGTGATGCATGTCTCTAGCTTTGTTCTTTTTGCTCAAGATTGCTATTGCTATTCAGAGTCTTTTGTAGTTCAAAGAAAAGCCCAGGACTTCATGGCTTCATGGCTAAATTCTACCAAACTTTTAAAGAAGCACTAATACCAAACTTTCTCAAAATCTTCCCAAAAAATGAAGAAGAAGGAATGCTTCCAAATTCATTTTATGAGGCCAGCATTACCCTAATATGAAAGCCAGACAACACCACTAAAAGAAAAGAAAATTAAGCCAGGTACAGTGGCTCATGTCTGTAATCCCAGCACTTTAGGAGGCTGAGGCAGCCAGATCATTTGAGGCCAGGACTTCGAGACCAGACTGACCAACATGGTGAAATCAGATCTCTACTAAAATACAAAAAATTAGCTGGGCATGGTGGTGGGTGCCTGTAATCTCAGCTACTTGGGAGGCTGAGGCAGGAGAATCACTTGAAGCCAGGAGACGAAAGTTCCAGTGAGCCAAGATCACGCCACTGCACTCCAGCCTGGGTGACAGAGTGAGACTCTGTCTCTAAATAAATAAATAAATAAAATTAAGAGAAAAGAAAATGACAGGCCAATATCCCTGATAAACCTAGATACAAATATCCTTCAACAAAATACTGGCAAACTAAGTTCAACAGCACATTTAAAGAATTATTCACTTTGATCAAGTGGGATTTATCCCTGTTATATAAAGATGATTCAACATACAGAAAACAAAACATGTGCTATACCATGTTAACAAAATAAAAGACAAAAACTGCATGATCATCTCAATAGAAGAAGAAGAGCATTTGACAAAAGTCAGCACCTTTTCATGATAAAGTTCTCTCAACAAATTAGGTATAGAAGGAACATACCTCAACAAAATAAAGACTGACAAGTTCATAGCTACCATCATACTCAGTAGTAAAAGTTGAAATGTTTTCCTCTAAGATCAGAAACAAGGCAAGGATACCCTCTTCCAACCACTTCTATTCACCATACTGCTAGAAGTCCTAGCCAGAGCAATTAGTCAAGAAAAAAAATTAAAGGCATCCAAATTGGAAAGAAAGAAGTAAAATTATCTCTGTTCACAGAGGATATAATCTTATACATAGAAAACTCAAAAGTGTCCACCAAAAGACTGCTAGAATTAATTTAAAAAATCAGCAAAGTAGCAGGATACAAAGTCAACACACAAAACTCAGTAACATTTCTATATACTAACAATGAATAATCTGAAAAGGAAATTAAGAAAACAATTTATAATAGCATCAAAAATGCTTACAAATAAACTTAAGCAAGAAAGTGAAAGACTTGTACAATGAAAACTACAAAACAATGCTGAAAGAAAATAAAGACAAAAATAAATGGTGAAGGAAAAAATGTTTTCTCTACTCAGAAGACTTCTGACACCATATGTATGGGTTTCTTTCCCCACACCAAGCAATCCTCCAATTCTCTGCAGACAGCAACTGGGTACCCGGTGATTTAATTCAATTCTGACACTAGCTACCCAGAGTTAGTGTCAGACCCACACAAGTCAAGTACTCAGTCCCACTAGACTGCCTCCGACTTCATATGCCAATTACAAGTATTGGGCCCCCAGGTTACCCACACTTAATTGATTACAAATCAGGGGTCCCCATGACCCCTCCTCAGGTTCGATAATTTGCTATAGCAGCTCACAGAATTTAGGGACTTACTTGTGATTTCTGGTTTATTAAAAAGGATATTATAAATGGTACAAATGAACAGCCAAATGAGGAAATACATAGGGTGAGGTCTGGAAGAGTCCCAAGCACAGGAACTTCTGTCTCTGTGGAGTTTGAGGTTCACCACACTCTCAGCATGTGAGTGCATTCATCAACACAGAAGCTCTCTGAATCTTGTTTTTCAGGGATTTTATGAAGATTGCATTACATAGATGTGATTGATTAGATCATTGGCCATTGGTGATTTAATTCAATCTCCAGCCCCTCTCTCCTCCCCGGAGGTATGGGGAGTCAAGGTAAAAGTTTCAATTTTCTAATCACCTGGTTAGTTCCTCTGGCAACCAGCATCCTTCCCAAAGCTAACCAGGGGCCCAGTCACCAATTATCTCATTAGTATACAAAGACAATTTATTACTCTGGAGATTCCAGAGGTCTTAGAAGCTCTTGTATCAGAAGCCAAGAATGAAGACAAAATGTTGTAACAAAAGATACTGCTATCATCCCATCACTGAAGAAATTGCAAGTTTTAGATACTCTGTGTCAGGAAACAAGGGAAGAGACCAATATACACTGTCACAAATGGAAAGGCTTCCCATATTTAATGGCTCGGAAAACTTAATGTTAAGATTCCAGTGCCACCCAAAGCAATCTACAGATTCAGTGTAATCCCATTCAAAATCCCAATTATATTTTTTTCCAGAAATAAGAAATCAATCCTAAAACTTTTATGGAATTTCAAGGTACCAGGAATAACCAAAACAATCTTGAAAATAAAGAACAAAATTGTAGCACTCACACTTACTTATTTCAAAAGTTACCAGAAAGCTACAGTTATTGTAACAGTATGGCACTGGAATAAAGATAGACATATAGATCAATTAATAAAATAGGGAACCCAGAAATAAATCCTCACATATATGATCAAATGATCTTTGACAAGTGTTCTAGGACCATTTAAGAGGGGAAAAGAGAGTCTTTTCAACAAAAGGTGCTGAGAAAACTGGATATCCACATGCAAAAGAATAAAGTCAGACCCTTAACTAATATTATGTACAATTTTTGTACATAGCTAATCTTTAATTCAAAATGGATCAAAGACTTAAATATAAGAGCGAAAACCATTAAACTCTTGGAAGAAAATAGGCGAGAGCTTTACAACATTGCATTTGGCAATGATTTCTTGGATATGACACCAAAAGTACAAGTAAGTAAGGCAAAAATAAACAAACTAAAAATGATAAAAACTAAAAACTATTATGCATCAAAGAATACTATCAACATATTGAAAAGGCAATCTGGGCAATGGTATAAAATATCTGCAAATCATATGTCTGCTAACGAATTCATATCCAGAATATACAGAGAACACTAAAACTCAACAACAAAAACAAAACCCCAAACAATCCAACTAAAAATGGGCAAAAAACTTGAATAGACATTTCTCCAAAGAAGATATATTAATAGCCAATAGGTCCTTGAAAAGATGCTCAACATTAGTAATCATTAGAAAACTACAAATAATAACCACATTGAGATAACACATTACATCCATTAGTGCGGCTACTATTAAAAAAAAACATGAAATAAGTGTTGATGAGGACATGGAGAAATTGGAACCCTTATGCACTGTTGAGGGGACTGCAAAATGATATGGGCACTGTGGGAAACAATATAGTGGTTCCTCGAAAAATTAAAATAAAATTGCCATTCCACCTGGCAATTTTATATCTAGGTATATACCCAAAAGGATTGAAAGCAGAGTCTTGAAAGAGATATTTGTATACACATGTTTATAGCAGCATTATTTACAATAGCTAAAGTACAGAAGCAACCCGAGTGTCTATCAACAGATGAATAAACAAAATGTGGTATATAGACACAGTAGAATACTATTCCACCTGTAAAATGGAAGAAAAATTTCACATATGCCATAATATGGATGAACCTTGAATACATTATGCTAAGTGAAATAAGTCATTCACAAAAAGACAAATATTGTATGATTCCACTTATATGAGATACAGAGTAGTTGAATTCTTGGAGAGAAAAAGCAGAATAGTAGTTGCCAGGAGCTGTGAGGAAGGAGTAATGGAGGACTATTTTTTAACGAATATAGAATTTCAGCTTTGCAAGATGAAAAGAGTTCCAGAGATGCATGGTGGTGATTGTTGCAAAATTATATGAATGTACTTAATATCCACTTAACTGTACACTTAAAAATGGTTACAATGGTAAATTTTATGTTATGTGTATTTTATCACAATTTTAAAAATTGAAAGAAAAAAAGGAACCCTTTTTAAAAGACATAGATATGTATAAAATTGTACTCCAAAGAATACTAGTGCCTAAAATATCTTCATTATTAAAAAGAATACTTGAAATACTTAAGTTAGTTATCCAACTTAATAAACTTGAAAAAGAACAACAATAAAAATGAAAACAAAGAGAGCAAGGAACTAATAAATATAGAAGTTGAAAAAGAAAGCAAATCAAAATGAAACTTCTCCAAAATTTGAATGATAAACAAGCAACAATACTGACACCTTCAAAAAACAAAATAGATAAATCCTGATTAGGACAAAAAGGGAACAGCTGAAATATACAACTTTAGATGGGAGAAAGAAGAGGAAGTGCAAATATTGAAGAGATTTAAAAATTCTAAGATGATGTGGCAGATGAAATATTTGGCAATAAATTTAAAACTCTAAATGTAGGTAAGCAAATTTTATATAAAGAAAAAATTTGAAAAAACAATAGAAAAATTGAAAAAAAAACTATTATAGATATACCATTTTTAAATGACCCCAGTCCCAGATGATTTAAAGATGATTTGTCTGGCTTTCAAAAACAAATACTTCCTGTTTATTAAAATAGATAATTTGGACTTTATCAAAATTTATTTTTGTGTATCAGAGGACATCATCAACAAAGTAAAAAGCCCATGGAATGGAAGAAAACATTCACAAATCACATATCTGATCAGAGCCTCATATCCAGAATATATGAAGAACTCCCACAGCTCCACAACCAAAAGACAAAAACCCAATTTAAAGTGGGCAAGTAACTTGGATAGATATCTCTCTAAAGAAGACTCACGAATGGTCAACAAACACATGAAAAAGATAATACTACCAATTTCCAAGAAAATGCAAATCAAAATCACAATGAGGCACCACTTCACATCCACTGTAGGATGGCTATAATTTTTTGCAGTATCAAAAACTACTAGTGCTGAGGAAGATGTAGAGAAATCGGAACTCTTCTGCACTCCTGGTGGGAATGCAAACAATGCAGCCACCATGGAAAACAGCCTGGTGGCCCCTCAGAAACATCAAACACAGAACCACCACATGACCCACAATTCCACTCCAAGGCATATATCCCAAAGAATTGAAAACAAAAACTGAATGTCCGCAGGAACACCAGCTACAATAGTCCAAAAGTGAATACAACCAAAACGTCCATCAACAGATGAAAAACAAAATGTGGTAAATTCCCACAATGGAACACCATTAAGCCACAAAAAAAGTATGAAGCGTTAATACATGTGAAAATATGGATGAACCTCAAAAAGTTATGCCAAGTAAAAAACAGTCACAAGAAGTCACACATAGCATGAATAATGTCTATGTTTTTAAAAATTGGAATACAGAGTGTGGAAAAGTTCCCAACTTATTTCACCAAATTTTCACAACCTAAATACAAAATATTTACAAACATACAAAAAGAGAAAAAATGTTCATCACACAAATACAAAAATTTTAAATAAAATCACTTTAAAAATCCTGTAGTTGATGAAAGACATTAAGAAATTAACAAAATGGTTTATATTTTAAAATTTTAAAGAGAAAATCCATGTAATTAGGTCAACAAATAATAATTAAAAGATGTTACATTCTGCAGCCACTCCAGATAAAAACTACAAAGAATGAAACAGAGAGGTGATACAGTATTTAAGGCAAAAATATCAGAACCTAACTACATGTGTTTGAATCTCAGCTCCAGTAATTCCTAGCTGTGAAGGTAATTTTGTGCCTCAAGTTCCCTAACTTTAAAGTAATATTAATAATGGTTATTTTATGAGTTGATATGTGTAAGACACTTAAACTAGTACCGCTTTTCAGAAAGACAGTATGGTATAGTAGCTGCCTAGTTTCAAATCCAAGTTCACCACCATGAGCTGTGTTACTTTGGGAAAGTTACTTACCCTCCCTATTCCTCCATTTTTTCTTTCTCTATAAAACAGGAATAATTAAAAACCTATATCTGTAAAATAAGAAAAATAATAAACCTACTTCTTGTTTTTGTTTTTTCAAGACAGATTCTTGCCCTGTCGCTCAGGCTGGAGTGCAGTGGCACAATCCTGGCTCACTGCAACCTCCACCCCCCAGATTTAAGCAATTCTCCTACCTCAGACTCTGGAGTAGCTGGGATTACAGGTGCTTGCCACCTGTAATTTTTGCATATTTAGTAGATATGGGGTTTCACTATATTGGGCAGGCTGGTTTCAAACTCCTGACCTCGTGATCCCCCCACCTTGGACTCTGAAAGTGCCGCAATTGCAGGCGTGAGTCACCACGCCCAGCTGCATAAACATACTTCTAATAAACTGACTATTTAGGATTATTGTGAAGATTAAGTTAAAGCTAAAAGCACTTAGGCCACTGCCTGGTAGATGTTAAGAGTCATTATGAAAACACATGCGCTTCTGGGATTACCTCTCCCTGGTTCCAGTCTCTATAGCAACCTGCCAGAAATTCCAGCCAACTTTGGTAGTTCAAAAACTATGATCTCTGCCTCTACTGCCCAGGGAGGGCACCATTCCCTGCTACATTGGGAAATATACCCAGGGTATATTCACTTGGGTGAATATTAGGCTTGAATCATATACTTCCTCTATCTCTCTCAAAGTTTGCAGTCCTACTTTGATTACTGTCAAATGCCTTAAATAGTTGTTTTATATATTTTGTCAAGTTTTTATAGTTGTTCATGGCAGGAGAATAAGCCTGAGACCAGCTACTCCCTCATGGTCAGAACTGGACATGACAGGGACATTTTTAAAAAATTGATGACACAGTGTGCTTTTGAGTTTGTTGGGAACTAGGTATTCTTTGACACTGTGGGTGGAGCTGTAAACAAATATTAGTTTTTTGAAATAATGCCTGGGTGCAGTGGCTCACACCTGTAATCCCAGCAGTTTGGGAGGCCGAGGCAGGCAGACCACCTGAGGTTGAGAGTTCGAGACCAGCCTGACCAACATGGAGAAACCCCGTCTCTACTAAAAATACAAAATAGCCAGGCATGGTGGTGCATGCCTGCAATCCCAGTTACGTGGGAGGCTAAGGCAGGAGAATCACTTGAACCCGGGAGGCGGAGGTTGCGGTGAACCGAGATCGTGCCATTGCACTCCAGCCTGGGCAACAAGAGCAAAAGTCCTTCTCTAATAATAATAATAATATGACATTTATTGCATTTATTGTGACAGACTTTCTAAGCATTTTATATAAACATATTATCTCATTTAATCTTCACAACAGACATGAGATAGATATTTCCTGATTATAGAAGAGGAAACTGATTAAGACAGAGGATATTAAATAACTTGCCCATGGTTACACAGCTAGTAATTGGTGGAATGAAGATTTGAAACCTGACCCTTTTATTCCGGAGCCTATGCTCTCAACCACTGCGTTATACTGCCAATCTGGAAAAATTTATTAAAATTAAAATATGCATAACTTTTGACCCAGCAATCCTACTTCTGAGAATGCATCCATCAGACATTAAAGCACTAGTATTAATATAACAAGATATATGTGTAAATTTGTTTATTGAAGCATTTGTAACAATTTAAAAATAAACTGGAGACAACTTGAATGGCCATTGATGAGGGAATGGTTTAATAAATTACAGTATATTTGTACATACTATGGAATACTATATGGCTCACAAATGAGATTAATCAATATGTATTGAATTGAAAATGCACATGACGTATTAAGAGTAGGAAACAAATTACAGAATACTGGGGATAGTGTGACTCAAAAATGACTCACCTAATTTATGTCTCCGGCACAGACCTCTTCCCCAAACTTCAGACTTTCTACTCAACATTTCCTCTTGAAGTCTCAAAAGCACTGCAGATTCAATATGTCCAAAACTGAACTTGAAGCTTTCTTTATCCAAACCTAGTTGCTTCCACTCCCTCCTTTCCTAGTGGATGGCACCATCAGACATCCATATTTGTAAAGCAGAAGCCCAGGACTCATCTTTGACATTCCCCTCTCCTTCACATCATTTTACCACCAGCACACCTCCCCCACACTACACACATATCCAATCATTCACTAATTTCTGTTGATTTTACAACCTTAATGTACTGCCAATAGATCTACTTCTCATTATATGCATCACCATCACGTGGGGTCAAATTACCAATACCTCCCACTTGGATTGCTAAAATCTTCTAACGCAAGTTGTTTCTTCATATTCACTCTAGTCCACGGTAATTCATCCCCCATCCTGCATTCTGAAAAGAGAGAGCTGTAAATTTGGAAAGCTTTTGCCCTAATTGCTCTTGAGCAGACACAAAATAGTGCAGCAGTGTCATAATCACAGCCTAAAGAATTCAATTGCCTTTTGTTATCAAAAGTAACAACGGCTTTAGTATTTAGGAAACATTTTGAGTAAAAAATCCCCTTCCCCTTATACATTGTATCTTGTGCCACAGAGCACAGGAAATGTAACAATAAAATGAACTTTAAATTCTTCCCAAAAGTTTATCCTTGGCGTGTGGATGCCATAGGGAAATGAAAGAGTTTCTTTCTAGGGAGTTCCTCCAGCAACCATGTCATGTTATTTATCTCCCCATTTTAGCTACCACCTCATAAGTATTGCAGTAGAAAAAGATTCTGCTTGCTTTCTACTCACCTTGTGTGATTAGTTTTCTAGCCTGAAAGACCGTAAGGACCCAAACTCCTCCAATTAGCCTGGACTTCTGCTGTTTTCAATTTCCAAATTCTTCCTGGTGCTCCTGACTAGGGCCCCAATACTCTTAGGCTCAGATCCTTCACCTGAATCTCCACTCACTGGTTAGAATCCTGCTACCAACAGGCAGATCTCCCAAATGCACCTACCTGCCTGCTAACTCCTGAGGACCTAATGTCGTGTGTTGCCCTCTACCCTTTTAACATGTGCTAACATAATAGTGTACACTCTGGTGTTGACTGTTGCTTGAGGCCTACTGAGATAGTTATTCCTCCAAGCCAAGCCCAGCCTCAGAATTCTAGAAAGTTTGCTCAGTGACTGCTCTTCACCAGTGGGTGGGTTTTATGCCAAATCTTGGGATTTGACAGTGGTTTCCAGATGTGAAGCACTCCTCAAGCCTCTGAAATACTGGTGAGCTCTGGGGAAGGAGACAGGAGACACCATTTCTCAATTAAGTGGATCAATCTCTATAAAGCAGTCTATTTAAACTTCAAAAAACCTCTGACTTTTTGACATAGCCAATAAAATATTAATGATAACTCAATATATACAATACTGTTTTGCATTTGTCATACAATGTTTTTACTTCTTCCAAACATTTGCATATTGTCATTTTTATTTGCACCTGCCATTTTATCAGATCTCATAAGCATCTTAGAGGATAAGTAGAATAGGTGTTAAGGTGTTAAGTGAATTATAAACTTCTTAAGAACATGGACTGCCTCTTGCATTATGTGAATCCTCTCTACTATCCAGTACAGTGATTTGGTACAGGGTGCTCAATATGTAATAATCAATTTTATATTTTCCCACTTTGTAGATTCAGAAAGCAAGTATCAGAGATGTTAAACAACACATTTAAGGTCCCACAACCAGTTAGTTATACTCCTCATTCTAGGCCCAGTGCCCATTCCATTAGACCAGTGGTTTTCATATTGTGTTCCATGGAAATCTTGGAGGTCCATGGAGTTGTGCAGGCAGTATGAGGGGGAGGCAAAGTGGAGAGCACATAACTGCTTCAGTCAGAATATCTTTACATTTATCCATTTTACATATTAAGATTTGTGTCACATTTTACCTAAATCAATGACTGTGCTACTATGTTTTTTAAGAATAATCATTTAACCATGCTAATTTGTAATGTCTTTTGTGGTGAAAAATAGTATTCGCTTGATGGATGAAATTGAAATGAAGTAGGTGAAGAGAGAAAGCAGAAAACAATAGCAGTAGAATCAGTTAAAGCTGGTAGTTATGAATAAAACTCAGGTCCCCAGACGTTTAGGTGCTTGGCAGGGCAAGCACATTGCACAACTCCTGTTGGCACCATTTACACAGAATGTAGCAATTATGCCCCAAGGATAGGGACTCAATATACCTAGGAAAGCACTCATGAAAAATGTCTCTGAATCCTGATAGATACTCAGAATATACAGTTTTTTTCACACCATACACAGTTAATAAAAACTATTGTTAAGGGTTTCAGGATGATTACTACTACTATTTTGGAGTCCAACCACCTAGCAGGTTTTGTTGCCTTAGTTACTATTAGGCTTTTTAAGCTCAAAAGGGGACGAGAGAAAAGAAGTATGTTTATGAGTGGGGGCTGAACAAGAGTAAAATATTAATACTGGTGTGTCACTGCAAAAACAAGTACAGAAGACACAAATAGGCAATTCACAAAATAAGAATGGCCAAAAAGCACGCGAAAATGCTCAATCTCACTATTAAGCAATGAAAAATACAAGTAAAACCAAGTGATATTTTGAGAAAATTAGCAAAAAAAAAGTGGATAATAGCCATAATTGGTAAGATTCTGGGAAATGTACACTCTTGCACATTGCTTGTAGGAAGATAAATTGATTTTTTAAATTCTGGAGGAAAATTTAACAATAAATAGCAAAGTAGGGCCAGTTGCACTGGCTCAAATCTATAATCCCAAAACTTTGGGAAACTGAGGCAGGAGGATGGTTTGAGGCCAGGACATCAAGACAAGCCTGAGCAACATAGTAAGGCCCCATCTCCACAAAAAATTTTAAAAAAAGAGCCAGACATGGTAGCACCTACTTGAAAGGCTGAGGTGGGAGGATTACTTGAGGCTGGGAGCTAGACACTAGCCTGGGCAACATAGTGAGATCCCCACCTCAACAAAAATAAAATAAATTAGCTGAGTGTGGTGGCATGTACCTGTGGTCCCAGCTGCTTGGGAAGCTAAGGCAGGAGGATCACCTGAGCCCAGGAGTTCAAGGCTGCAGTGAGCTATGATCACACCAGTCCACTGCAGCCTGGGTGACAGAGTGAGAACCCGTCTCAAAAAAAATGAGCTGGGTGAGGTAGCTGATGCCTGTAATACCAACAGTTTGGGTGGCTGAGGTGGAAGTCTCATTTGATGCCAGGAGTTCAAAGCCAGCCTTGGCAACATAGTGAGACCCCATCTCTACAAAAGTAAAATAAAATAAGTTAGCCGGGTGTGGTGGCACATGCCTGTGGTCCCAGATACTCAGGAGGCTGAGGCACAAGGATCCCTTGAGCCCAGGAGTTGGAGGCTGCAGTGAACTGTGATCACACTGCTGCACTCCAGCCTAGGTGATGGAGCAAGAGCTCATCTCTTTTAAAATAAATGTAGCAAAGGTATTCACATTCTGCATTTCTTTTGACTCTAGTAATTTATCCTGTAGAAAGAATCATAAATGAGAACAAAGATGTATGCAAATGAGTCTTCACTGCAGTGTAACTTGCCATAGAAATATTGGAACCAGTTTAAAGAGAGGATTGATTAAACAAATTATTGCATATATACAGCTATTAAAAAGCATCTTATAGGAGAATATTTATTGGCATATGTTTTAGTCCATTTTGTGTTGCTTTGAAGGAATACCTGACACTGGATAATTTATAAAGAAAACAGGTTTATTTGGCTAACAGTTCTACAGGCTGTACAAGATGTGTAGAGCCAGGCTCTGCTTCTGGTGAGAGCCTCAGACTGCTTCTACTTATGATGGAAGGTAAAGGAAAGCCTGGGTGTGTGCAGCAATCACATGGTGAGAGAAGAAGCAAGACAGAGAGGAAGGAGGTGCCAGGCTCTTTTTAACAACTACCTCCCAGGAAAACTAATAGAGAACTCATTCACCCCTGCAAGACAGCATTAATCTATTCATGAGAGATTCCCCATGACCCAACACCTCCCATTAGGCCCCACCTCCACCATTGGGATCAAATTTCAACATGAGGTTTGCGGGGACAAACATACAAATTATAACAGCATGGAAAAAATTTTAATACACTATTTTAAAAATATATTGCGTTTAAAAGGAGGTTGCACAACGGTATATTGAGCATGAGTTTTTAAAATATGCATGCTTCTGGTAATCATTAGGACTGTTCATATCTCTCATGCTCCCCTTCAAGGGACATTATATGATTGTGTATTCCTATCCCTTCTGACATTAGGCACAGCCATATGATGTAACTGGGCAATGTATTCCTATCCCCTCTGACATTAGGCACAGTCATATAATGTAACATTCCATGTGAGTGGAATGTTTAAGGGCCAGTGCTTAATTTGCCACATGCCCCTTTTCTTGCCTTATTGATCACGGAAGCATTTGTTGAGAAAGGTCTTTAGTCACACTGGGTCCTTAAGTGACTACAGTGAGCAGAGACCCCTTGCCCATGTATATTGGACAATGTAGCATGAGCAGGAAAAATAGCTTATATTGTGTGAAGCTACTGAGATGCTCATACCGTGTGTGTGTGTGTGTGTGTGTGTGTGTGTGTGTGTGTGTCTGCGGGCGGCAAGAGGGAGAGAAAGAATGAAGAAGGAAGAGAGGGAGGAAGAGAAGGAAGAAAACTGGTTAGTTATATATGAAAGTAACAAATGGACTTGTGGGTGATTTTCATTTTCTTATTTTTTATACATGTCATCTAAATTTTCAACATGAACATGTATAATTTTCTAAATTAATAAACATTATTTTATAGAATAGTTTTAGATTTATAGCAAAGTAAAGCAGAAAGAACCAAGAAATCCCATGCAGCCCTTGCCTTCGCACACAAACCTCCCCTACCAACAACATCCTCCACCAGAAAGGTATACTTGTTAAAATCAATTAAACTATATTGACACATCAATATTAGCCAAAGTCCATGGTTTACATTAAGGTTCACTCTTGTTGTTGTACATTCTATGGGTTTGGACCAATATATACTGACATGTGCCCACCATTAAAGTATCATTAGAATAGTTTCACTGCTCTAAAAACACCTCTGTGCTCTGCCTATTCATCCCTCCCCAACCCCCACCAATCTCTGGAAACCATTCATCTTTGGTCTACAGTTTTTCCTTTTCCAGAATTGGGTTGGAATTATGCAGGATGTAGCACTTTCAGATTGGCTTCTTTCACTAAGTGGACAGATATGCATGTAACTTTCCTTCATGTCTTTTCATGTATTAGTAGATCATCTCCTTTTAGTGCTGAACAATATTCCATTGTTCGAATGTACCACAGTTTATCCATTCATCTGCAGAAAGACACTTTGATTGCTTCCAAACATTGGCAATTAAGATTGTCAATAACATCTGTGCAGACGATTTTGTGTTTTTGTGTAAGTTTCTAATTCATCTGGGTAAGGAGTGCGATTGCTGGGTCATATGGTTAAAGTATGATTAGTTTTGTAAGAAACTGCCAAACTGTCTTCGAAAGTGGCAGTACCATTTTCCATTTTTACCAGCAATGACAGAGAGTTCCTGTTGCTCCACATCCTTGTCAGCATTTGATATTGTCAGTGTTTGGTTTGGGGCCATTCTAATAGATGTTTAGTGGTTCCTCATTCTTGTTTTAATTTGCAACTCCTTAATGACATATGTTGAAAATTTTTTCATATGCTTACTTGCCAATTGTATATCTTCTTTGGTAAAGTGTCTGTTTAGGTCTTTTAATTATGCACTTTATGATTCCATTTTCTCTCCTTTCTTAGCATATCAATTATACTTCTTTTTTTTTTTACTTATTTTAGTGGTTGTCTTAGAGTTAACAATATATATTTACAACTAATCCAAGTTTACTTTCAAATAGCACTATACTGTTCCACAGGTGGTAGAAGTATCTTATAATAAAAAAAATTCCTAACTCCCCCTCCCATCTATTGTATCATTGCTATCATTCATTTGGCTTATACATAAGCATATATATGATATACACATATATATTCATGTATATACATAAGCATACATAATTGAATGCATTGTTGTCATTATTATTTTGAATAAACTGTTATCTACTGGAACAATTAAGAATAAGAAAAACAAAAATTTTTATTTTACTTTCATTTATTTATTGGTTTATGCTCTTCCTTTCTTTATGTAGATCCAAGTCTCTGATCCATATCATTTTCTTCTCTCTAAAGAATTTCTTTCAACATTTCTTTCAAGGCAGATCTACTGGCAATGAATTCTCTCAATTTTTGCTTGTCAGAGAAAGTCTTTATTTCTCTTTCACTTTTGAAGCATAATTTCACAGTGTCCAGAATTCTAGGTTGGTGGGTTTTTTCTCTCAATACTTTATTTTATTTTATTTTTATTTCCACAGGTTATAGGAGAACAAGTGGTGTTTGGTTACATGAGTAAGGTCTTTAGTGGTGATTTGTGAGATTTTGGTGCACCCATCACCCTAGCAGTATACACTGCACCCAGTGTGTAGTCTTTTATCCCTCACCCTCTTCCCACCCTTTCTCCCTGAGTCCCCAAAGTCTGTTATGTCATTTTTATGCCTTTGCCTCCTCATAGCTTAGCTCCCACATATCAGTGAGAACACATGATGTTTGGTTTTCCATTCCTGAGTTACTTTACTTAGAATAATAGTCTCCAATCTCATCCAGGTCCCTGCAAATGTCATTAATTCATTCCTTTTTATGGCTGAGTAGTACTTCATCATATATATATATACACACACACACACACACACACACACACACATATCACAGTTTCATATATATATCTATAGATATAGATATATATCACAGTTTCTTTATCCACTCGTTAATTGATGGATATTTGGGTTGGTCCCACGTTTTTGCAATTGTGAATTGTGCTGTTATAAACATGTGTGTGCAAGTATCTTTTTGTATAATGACTTATTTTCCTCTGGGTAGATATCCAGTAGTGGGACTGCTGGATCAAATGGTAGTTCTACTTTTAGCTATTTAAAGAATCTCCACACTGTTTTTCATAGTGGTTGTACTAGTTTACATTCCCACTAGCAGGTAGAAATATTCCCTGCTCACCACATCCATGCCAACATCTACTATTTTTTTATTTTTTAATTATGGCAATTCTTGCAGGAGTAAGGTGGTATTGCATTGTGGTTTTGATTTGCATTTCCCTGATCATTAGTGATATTGGACATTTTTTCATATAGTTGTTGGCCATTTGTATGCTTTCTTTTTGGAATTGCCTATTCATGCCCTTAGCCCACTTTTTGATGGGATTGTTTGTTTTTTTCTTGTTGATTTGTTTGAATTCATTGTAGATTCTGGATATTAGTCTTTTGTCAGATATATAGATTGTGAAGATTTTTTTCCCACTCTGTGGGTTGTCTCTTTGCTCTGCTGACAGTTCTTTTGCTATACAAAAGCTCTTTAGTTTAATTAAGTACCAGCAATTTGTCTTTATTTTTATTGCATTTGCTTTTGGGTTCTTGGTCATGAAATCATTGCCTAAGCCAGTGTCTAGAAGGGTTTTTCCAATGTTAGCTTCTAGAGCTTTTATAGTTTCAGGTCTTAGATTTAAGTCCTTATCCATCATGAGTTGATTTTTGTATAAGGTGAGAGGTGAGGACACAGTTTCATTCTCCTACATGTGGCTAGCCAATTATCCCAGCACCATTTGTTGAAAAGGGTGTCCTTTCCCCACTTTGTCTTTTTGTTTGCTTTGTCGATGATCGGTTGGCTGTAAGTATTTGGGTTTATTTCTGGATTCTCTATTCTGTTCCATTGGTCTATGTGCCTATTTTTATACCAGTACCATGCTGTTTTGGTGACTATGGTCTTATAGCATACTTTGAAATCAGGTAATGTGATGCCTCCAGATTTGTTCTTTTTGCTTAGTCTTGCTTTGGCTATGCAGGCTCTTTTTTGGTTCCATGTGAATTTTATAATTGTTTTTTTCTAATTCTGTGAGGAATGATCGTGGTATTTTGATGGGGATGGCACAGAATTTGTAGATTGCTTTTGGAAGTATGGTTATTTTCACAATAATGATTTTACCATCCATGAGCATGGGATGTGTTTCTGTTTGTTTGTGTCATATATGATTCTTTCAGCAGTGTTTTGTAGTTTTCTTTGTAGAGGTCTTTCACCTCCTTGGTTAGGTATATTCCTAAGTATTTTATTTATTTTTTTGCAGCTATTGAAAAAGTGAGTGAGTTCTTGATTTCATTCTCAGCTTGGTCACTGTTGGTGTATAGAACAGCCACTGATTTGTGTACATTAATTTTGTATCTGAAAACTTTGCTGAATTCTTTTATCAGTTCTAGGAACTTTCTGGAGGAGTCTTTAGGGTTTTCGAAATAAATGACCATATCATCAGCAAACAGCGACAGTTTGACTTCCTCTTTACCAGTTTGTATGCCCTTTATTTCTTCCTCTTGTCTGCTTGTCTTATTCCAGTTCTCAGAGGAAATGTTTTCAACTTTTCCCTATTCAGTATTATGTTGGCTGTGGGTTGAGTGAGATTGAAATGCTAATTTAAAAATTACCAACAAAAAGAGTCCAGGACCAGATGGATCCACAGCAGAATTCTACCAGACATTTAAAGAATTGGTACCAATCCTACTGATACTATTCCACAAGATAGAGAAAGAGGGAACCGTCCCTAAATCCTTCTATGAATCCAGTATAACCCTAATACCAAAGCCAGGAAAGGACATAACCAAAGAAGAAAACTACAGACCAATGATCCTCATGAACATAGATGCTAAAATCCTCAACAAAATACTAGCTAACCAAATCCAACAACATATCAAAAAGATAAACCACCATGATCAAGTAGGTTTCACACCAAGGCTGCAGGGATGGCTTAACATATGCAAGTCAATAAATGTGATACACCACATAAACAGAATTAAAAACAAAAATTACATGATCATCTCAATAGATGCAGAAAAGCATTTGACAAAATCCAGTATCTCTTTATGATTAAAACTCTCAGCAAAATTGGCATACAAGGACATATCTCAATATAATCTCAACACTTTAAATATTTTATTCCACTCTCTCTTGCTTCCCTGGTTTCAGAAAAGTTGGATGTAGTTCTTACCTGTGATCCTTTATCAGTAAGGTTGTTTTTCTTCTGGCTTCCCTCAAGATTTTTTCTTTATCTTTGATTTTATGAAGTTTGAATGATATGCCTAGGTATAGTTATTTTGGCATTTATCTTTTTTGGTATCCTCTGAGCTTCCTGGATCTTTGTTTTGGTGTCTGACACTAATTTCTGGGAAATTCTCAGTCATTCTTGCTTCAAATATTGTTCAAGTTTCTTTCTCTCTTTTCCTCGCATTCCCTTACATATATGTCACACATTTGGTAGTTGTCCCACAGCTCTTGTATATTCTGTTATTTTTTTCAGTCTTTTTTATCTTTGCTTTTCAATTTTGGAGGTTTCTATTGTCATAGCCTCAAACTCAGAGATTCTTTCATTAATAATGTCCGTCTACTTATGAGCTGATCACAGGCGTTCTTCATGTCTGTTATAGTACTTTTTAGCTTTAGCATTTCTTTTTCATTCTTTAATTTTCATCTCTCTGCTTACACTGTCCTCTGTTCTTGCATGTTCTCTACTTTTTCTACTAAAGCCCTTAGCATATGAATCATAGTTTGTTTATTTTTTTTAATTCTTGGTCTGATAGTCCAACATTCCTTCCATATCTGAATCTGGTTCTGATACTTGCTAAGCCTCTTCAAATGTGTTTTTGTTTTTGTTTTGTTTTGTTGTTGTTGTTTTTCTGCCTTTTAGTATGCCTTGTAATTTTTTGTTGAAAGGTATACATGATGAACTGGGTGAAAGGAACTACAGTAAATAGGCCTTCGGTTAGGTCTCGGTTTTTTCATGAGCCTATGCTCCTGGACGGTGAATTTCATCAGTGCTTCTCAGATTTTTACCCCCTTAGTGGGGACAAGATGGCTAGAGGGAGCCAAAGCTGGGTATTTCCTTTCCCCAAAACAGGTCAAGCTCTGATGAAACCCCAAAAGGTTAAGCTCTGGCAAAATAGTTTGGCTTGAGGGAAAACCTTGGTAGGAAGCACAGAGTCCTCTGGTGTATTTCAAAATGATTCCTTTTCTCCTTTCCCTGCCAGAGGCAAAAGGGGATTTTTCTCCAAAATTCACTGTGAGGACCTGATAGAATTTCTGGAGGTAAAACCTAAAAAAGTGTGGGGAACTCCTATGAGTAAGTCCCCTGGAGTTTTTAACTCTCAGACTTACCCACACTGAGTCTCCAGAAATTTGCCAATTATCAGTTCAGGTTTTCCTACCCTGTTATTGGTTCCCATAAAGGTTTCTGCTCATGGGCTTCTATAGGTTGTGATTCTCTATACCCACCTGTCTGTCTCTCCAGTTATTGGGGCAGTGGTTTTCCTTGTGACCTCACTTCTCTAATAGATCTAATAAGAGTTGTTGACTTCTCAGTTTCTTCAGGTTTTTACTTGCTAAGCTATAACAGCAATGGCAACTTCTAAGCTCCTTACTTGTCAGACCGGAAACCAGAAGTACCTACTGCAGTATTTATATTAAGAAAGAAAACAATGTTTTTAAAATGTGTATAAAATTACCTCTTCCTTTTCTTATCTACTCTGTCCTTTCAAAAGATTCTATATAATTTTCCTGAGCCCTTAAGAGGAGATTATGGCAGTGTAACCCTGGGTAAATCACTTAGTCTCTCTTGGTTTTCCTTCTACCTCAATGACTTCTACTTTTCAATTTCCTTTGCAGACTTCTCTTCATCTCCCCCAGTGTCTCAAAGTTCATGTGCTTTAGAACTTAGCACTAAACCCGCTCCTCTGTTCACCCTAACCTTTTTCACTAAGTGAGCTCATCCATTTCTCTGGTTTTGAATGCCATTTCTACACTGCTGACTTCCAAATATGTATCTCTGGCCCAGATCTTTCATCTGGGCTGCAGAGTCTCCTATGCAATTACTCACTTGACCGTTCCACTTGAATATCTCACAACTATCTCAAACTTAAAATATCTAAACAGAACTCTTGGATCAACACTCCCACTTCTGTCAAAGCCTATTCCTTGCCCAGAACTTCCCATCTCAGTTAAAAGAAAGTGGATGGTAAGGAGGAGGAAGAGGAGGAGACTACCATCTACCTAGTTTCTCAAGCCAAAAGCCCTGAAAATGTCTTTGCTTCTTCCCTTTTCTTCCTGCCCCACCTCTGAGCCATTAGACATGTCAGTTCTACCTATAAAATATTTCTCTCCACTTCTCTCCACATACATTTTTCTATCTCCCTATTCCAAGCCCCCACCATCTGTTGCCTGAACCATTGCCACAATCTCCTAATTGGTCTCCAAATTCTACTCTTGCTAACTTTCTAATTCATTTTCAATATAGCAGCAAGAATAATCCTAAGATATAGGTCATGACCCTTAGCTATTTAAAGCCCTTCAGTGGTTTCCCACTGCACTTTGAAGAAATCTTAAGTCTATGCCACACTTTACAAGGTCCTAATTGTTCTAGTCTCTGCCTTGCTCCCAAATCTCATTTCATGTAGCTCTCCCATTACTTGCTACATTTAGTCACACTGGTCCTCTTTCAGGTCCTCAAAGATGCCAACCTCTTTCAATCTCAGTTATTTTGCATAGGCTCTTCCCTCTGCCTGAAATGTCCTATCTCTCAAGCTTCATTTGACTGAATCCATCTCATCCTTCCTGTCTCAGTTAATACATCATTTCATCAAAAGAGCCTTTCCTGAGTGCCCTATCAAAGGCAGAAAATATTGACTTCTCCTATAGCAGGTACCCTTCATCCACCTTACTATTTTCTAGGACAATGATAATATTGTTCAAGGATATGGCTGTCATGTGGCCAGGGGGGGTTGGCCCCTTCCCAGTTCTAGCTGGTAAATCGCAATTTGTCTCCAGCAATCATGATCGTATCATGCACTTTTGTCAATGACTAGTTTAGGGATAGGCATGTGACGCAGATCTGACAAATTTGACACAAAGTGAAGTCCACTTGGGACCTTTTTGGAAAGGCCTTTCTTGATGAGAAAAAAAAGAAAGAGACACAGAAAATTAAACACCAATTTCCCTTGACTAGCTGTTATGTGTCTACATGTGATGCTTACAATTTTGGAAGACATTTTACAACCATGAATAAAGCATTACTCATACACTAAGGATGGTAGAATAGAAAGATGAAATGTGTCTGGGTCCCTCATAAAACTTATATTGTATATCTGAATTAACCCTGGGTTCCTTACCTCCAGACTTCTCATTCAGTGTGTAATAAATCCCTTATAATTTGACCTAATTTTGGTTTGGCTTTCTGTTACTGGCACTCAAAAGTTGGTCCTCACTTTCTTTTCTCTATGGAAACATCCTATTGGTTTTCTTTTAAACAAATCAAAATGGGTTGTTACTATATTTGTTAGTTGTTTGGTTTTTTGTCTATTTAACTTTCATGAGAGCAGGGTCTATGTCTATCTTGTTCACCAGTATCTAGAACAGTATCTGGCACGTAGTAGGCACTCAAGAAATATTTGTTAATGAATGACCAAATGTCACATCCACAGGGAGAATCAACTAGTTGGTTTAGATGGTGACTAGTAGGATATCAAATATATACAAACACTAATAAATAAATTATGTGTCCTTTAAAGCTGATTTCCCAAAGAATCCTGATCCTGATTTTTACATTTTAGTTTCAAAGGGATGTAGATGGGGAAGATATTAAAACAGAGGGCTGAGAATTTTAGTTCTAAGAGTGCTTGCCCATTCACCAGGCAATCTGTGTTTCATCATCCCAAAAAGACAAAGGGCAATTCTACTCTCGAAGGAAGACAATCATTTCTAGATCTCTACCACTCTAAAGTGAGTTCATGTTCCTGCCTGAAGCAGATCAGACACAAACCTGGACTATTTACTTTTTTACTTTTTTTAACAACTTTAACTGTTATAAAAAGCATTCTATTGGCTTTTCATAAATTCAAGTAAATCTAAAATTATGCCACAATCCCATAGAGCATGTCATCTAGATGGCAGCAGAAATCATGTTGAGGGTATTATAGCTTATCCAACTTTGAAAGCCCTGACCAAGACAGGACCTATGTGGTATAAGTCAGGTCATACTGTGAGGTTGTGTCTTCCAACCAGAAAAACACCCTGTTGCCATGGTGCCTGAATTCCCACCTTTATCACTGTTTCACTGGATTAACACAGTTATGTCTTCAGAAGTCCCTTATTTAAATGTGAATATACTTCCTAGAGAAGCTAATACGTTAAATTTTTAGCATTCATTTTTCAACAGAAGGCAAAGTCTCGAAGGAATCAAATATTATAAAGAACAGCTAAGCTTTAATGGATACGAGCAAAGAAAGAAAATTCTGGACATGGGAGGGAACATGGGCACTGGGAAGATAGAGAAAGAAAGACGGTAAACAAGATGAGGAAGATACCAAAATGGAAATTTAGTGAGGATTCAAAAATCACCAATTTACCCGTGGGTCCCATATGGCCTTGTTGCTACCTAATTACTCACTTCTGACAAAAACTAGGGTATAAAACATCATTTAGTGTCATATCTGTCTCTTCGTCTGTGAAATGGAGACTAGAGAAAAACAGAATAAGAGTAGGTGATCCTAGCTATATAAATAGAAAGACAGATAAGGAAAATGACTAATGGAGCAAACAGATTAGAAAAGTACACGTTTCAGAGGTCTTTTCTCAGTAGGGCTCGTCTTGGAAACTAACCTAGGTTAGGGTATAATTGACTGAGGTGACTAAACTTCCTAGATGATACAGTCTGTCTCATGTCCTGGCTTAATTATTAACAGTGCCTCCTTTCACTCTCAAAGTGTCCCAGATTTGATCATAAATGATATGGTCACCCTTATGAATGACTGGTGATCTTTCATAAGGGTGGCCATATAAAAGATCAGAGGTGTGCTCAGTTAGTAATTCCCTTCAGTACTCAAGATCTGGAGTGGCCAGATTCCAAACTTATTAACTCCAGTTATGAGGAGCTGCCTGTGTGCCATGATGTAGAAATAATGGGAAGTATGCATCACATGTAGGCAGCATCACCATTTTAACAGAGTGCTTCCCAAAGGAGTGGGTGAAAATAGGAATTTCAGAAAGCACAATGAGGCTACTAGTGAAGATACAAAAAAGGTGAAATGGAAGCATTAGAAGCCCCTCAAAGGAAGCACTCACTCACTGCTCCTACACATAGGGCTAGCCCTGATCTGTGTATTCAAGCAGCTGTCAAGTCCTCCATTCCTACCCAAAAAGAGAAAATAGTGTTTGCTTTAGACAGTATCACTCAGTCACAGGCTGGGCTGACATTCATAGATGAGTCTCGCCATTTATTTAGCCTTCACCTTGTTAGAAACAGATCAGGCCTCATACAATGTTTAGTCCAGAACAGAAACTACAACAACCAAAAACAATTAATAGCCCATGCACAGAGAAAATACAATATGAACAAAACTGCTGTACTAATGTGTTAAAAAATAAAAAAGATTCATTTGATTATAAACATTGGACTCTAGTTCTCATCTTACAGCACCAGAGAGGAAATTGTTCTCAAATTGATAACCTGTGTTTTTCCTTCCGAAAGTTCATGTTCCCATTCAAATTGCACTAAATCTTTAGAGACTTTGCCTTCTGAGCCTCAAACCTATTTCCACACCTAATTCTCATATCTTGGTAAATACTTGTATCTAGGAAATCAAAGACATAACTTCTTTTTCAATATATGCAAAGACATCCATCTCCTGTGGTTGAGGGGATGAGTTAAATGGTACAAAGAAATCAGAGGAAAGTGGATGGGGGCTTTGGTGCAGCTCCTTGCCCCTCTGGTACTGTTTTTATTTCCCTGTAACAGCACCAATGTGTAAGGGAAATAAACTAAGAATCTGGCCTCTTGGCTGCTCCCAGAACAAGCCTGTGTTATTTTAATGTACACTGAGGAGCAGATGGGAAAAGAAAAATACAAAAGAGCATCAAAGCCCTCCCACCAACGCTTGCCTCTAAAGTCTTAAGCAAGAGCCCCAGCCTCTGCTATTCTATCTTCTGCTGTGTGCATAGCGAGCAGGTAATCAGCAAAGCTAATCAAAAATGCATTCATTACCACAGAGCGGCAGTGGGTGAAAGCGACTGCAGCTTTCTTCTGGCAAGTGGTTTCTGGACTGGCACAATCCAATCTCCGTGGCTCTTTGGCAAGCCTTTTGCCTCCCCCTGCCCTCCCCCTCCCCCACCCATCCTAGCGGTCTCTGCCATGCCCAACTCTGCTTCTCCATTAAGGGCAATCTAATTCTTACAGTTGACAATTTTTCCTCCTCAATCACTACGACGTTGCTCTATGAAAGCTGTTTTCTGCCTAATAAGTCTTCTGGGTATTTTTATACGCCTTTAAAGGTGTTTCTTCACTTGAAAAATATATTTTTCCTTTGTTTTCAAAATAAGAAGCCATTTCTTGTCAGGGCTAAACAAACTCAAATGCTGACAGCTTCTGCAAATGCAAATGCCTTTCCTGCTTCCTCCAACTTAGCAAAATGGACTCTCTCAGAGCCCCCAGAACCAAAAGAAGCTCAGAGAAACCTGTGCTAAAATATGCTTATGGGCCTGGAGCTAGTAACAATAAGAGCTAATATTACTGAGCATTTGTTACATGCCAGGCATAATTCGATGTACTTTAATTATCTCATTCAATCCTCACAGCATCCTTATGAAGGATCTGTTACTTATTATCATCCCCATTGTACAGATGAAAATGGTGAGACCCAAGGAGGTCGAATCAGTCTAACACTAGTTGTGAGTGGGGTATTTTGAACTCAGGCTGAGTGGCCCTTCCTTTAAACCACCTACCATGGTTCTGATGGAAAAAGACAAGTATACCACTATACACACTGCCTTGTCCTCTCTCAGACAGTAAAGTTAACCCTTCCAGGGCATGAGATTGCTATTCAGTAAGTAACTATTTTCTCAGAGAAGTGAACAGTACTCCCTCCATCCCTTGAAAAAGTAAATTATCTTTAGCTAAGCTAGAGAGACAAACTTTTAAAAACAAAACAAAATTTTCTTTCAAGTGTTTGTTTTTCCCAATCAGTCTACAATGGTAGTTGAGTGGCCACTGAGCTTGTATGGCATAGAGGCAGCTATCCATTCTCTGCCTTTTGGGAGCACACATACTAGTTGGGATTTCAGAACAGAACACACACACACACACACACATACACACACACACACATACACACACAGAGAGAGAGAGAGAGAGAGAGAGATAATGACGTGGAGGCAGGGTGACAGAGAGGCTTCCTGGACTTGATTTCACATCTACCACTTAGAGCTATGTAACCTTGGGCAAGCCATTCAATCTCTCTGCGTGACTCATTTCCTCAGCTGTAAAATTGAAGTAATAATAGTACTTACCTCATAGGGGGCTATTAGGATTAGATAATCTAATATATAAAAGTACTTAGCACATGCCTGGCACATAGAAAGTACTTGATAAATAATAACTCACACTACAATTTCTTCCCCCTGGCATGAAATTTATAGCTTATGTTGTACATCCAAGGTTTCAGTGAAGAAGTGATCGGTGGTAATTTGGAGCAAAGATGGCAATACCTATGTATGTTTTATTAACACTTCAACTTTGTCCCAAATAAAACTGGGAAATTTCTGAACCTACATCAGAAGTATACTATGAAGGAATAATAGACACTGGGGTCTACTAGAGAGGGGAGATAGGGAGGGGGACAAGGGATGAAAAAATACCTATTGGGTAGTATGCTCACTACTTGGGTGACAGGATCATTTCTACCCCAAACTTCAGCATCATGCAATATACCCATGTAACAAACTGCACATGTACTCCCTGAATCCAAAATGAAAGCTGCAATTATAAAAAAGGAAGTACCATGAAAAGATACTAGATTGGAATACTGGGGATTTCAGAAAACTAGATATTTTCCATTTAAGCTCTGGTATCAGAGAAGGTTTGAAAAATAAACATCTCAAAACCACAACTTTTTATTCAAAAGCATCTACTCTCTAAATTCTAGGGGACTATGTTTTATTTTTAGTACAACATGAAGGAAACTACAAAAAAGACAAAATAGCCCACTTTTTAACTTCAAAAAATGATTTGCTTCAGGGTTTCTTTAAGTGGCAAGCACCTGTCCTGGATTTAAAATAGGATTCAATTTATCTAAATTCATTTTCCACTTAAATTTTGAGATGTATGCCCATTGCATAAAGCAAGGTTTGCCCATATTATAAGGTATAGAAGCAAATTGCTGACGTCCATTTCCATTTTCTCAGCATTTGCAACCCAACCTCTTATCATGTTGTGGCCAGCTACAGACATAGTCAGCCAATTTCCACAATCTTGAGAAACAGGAAATGTTATACTAACTCAGACCTTCAATTCTTCTCAACTGTCATCTGTCCCTTAATAGTAACACAAGGACTGCTTTCCACCAAGTACCTTGTAGAATATACGAATCACTTTTATCAAACAAAATACTGAAAAGAAGAGGGAAAGGATGAGTAAGTTTTATAAGTGAGGCGGCAACAAGAGAAAAGTTATTCTTTCCTTGTCCCTTTCCAGATCCACCCTCCACTATTCTCCACCATCTCTGCACCTCAAGAGGCACTATCCTAAGTATAACGTATGGTCACTGCTATCTAAGAGTTTGCCAAATCTAATCTCCCAGACAGAAGGGCATTTGGGTCTGTTCTTTTTCAGTTCATCCATGCAATCAGAAACTTTTTCTCCCTTGTATTCCTCCTAATGTATGTACCATTATGTTAAGCATCATTAGATCTTGCTTTTGACTTAATTCATGTATTCAATCATTTGAAAAAGAAATATTTAGCATCCATTAAATTCAATGCATTGTTGTAGGTGCTAGGATTACAGCAGTAAACAGAACAGACCAAAAAAAAAAAAAAATCCCTCCCCTCATGGAGCTCGCAAAATCTTAAACAGATAAACAAAGTTAGCAAAATATCTAGTTAGAGTTAACATATAAAGTTACAGTGTATTCCAATACCAAATTAGTTGGTTCCCTCAAGTTTCATCCTCTTTAGAAAGACAGTAAAAGGTTTATAATTTTTTAATGGGTTAGTTTGGAAATGTAAACATTCCATTCATTCACGTATTTTTTCACCACGCTGCTCCTGATTCCAAGAAGAATTTGAGGTCACTCAAAGTAAAGGACACATAAATGTATTGCTTTAATTTACTACCCAGAAATCTAACTAGAGCAAAAGTCAAGTAATGTGTTGGAGGAGAAGTGTAAGGTTCAATAGTCAAGATCTCTGTGGCTTTCTACTTGGGTAATTTGTCTGCAATTATTGGAAACTTCCACAAGGTGGTGGTAATGATGCCTTAGTTTATAACCATATCAAGAGGGCAAGCTGGTATCACAGGTATAATTTACTTGAAATAAAGACACAGGGTACTTCTCTAACCATAAAATTTTGTTTCTCAAAATCCTTTGGCAGTATTCATGATTAAAGAGCTTAGGGTGTTTTCTTGAAACTCCATACGAAAATTTAGATCTTGAGTGAGCCTACAAAAGCCTTGATTGATTGATTGATTGATTGATTGATTTAAGACAGAGTCTCACAATGTTGCCCAGGCTGGAGTGCAATGCCGCGATCATGGTTCACTGCAGCCTCGACCTCTCCAGTCTCAGGTGATCCTCCCACCTCAGCCTCCTGAGTAGCTGGGACTACAGGCATGTGCCACCACACCCAGATAGCTTTTGTATTTTTTGTAGAGAAGGGGTTTCACCATGTTGCCAAGGCTGGTCTCGAACTCCTGGGCTCAAGCAATCCACCCTCTTCAGCCTCCCAAAGTGCTAGGATGTGAGCCACTGCACCTGGCCAGCCCTCATTTATTAATTCATTCAGCACACTTTTATTGAGAAGCCTCTGGGTACTAAGCATTGTACAAAGCATTTAAAAATAAATTTTGTGTTCACAAAAAAATACAATAAGGGAAGCATCCTATAATAAAAGGAAAAATCAATGACACTTTTCACATTCTAACTTGTTAATAATAGGAACTGCGCAATTTCTTTCCATTTAACATCTCTTGTGTAATAGATGCTTTTCAGCATCTCTTTCCTTTAAGGTTCATAGGAAATGCTTCTAATTTTGGTTTGAATGGAATATGGGGATACTAATAGTACTTATCTCAAAGAGTTGTTGTAAGAGTTCAATGAAACAATACATTTAAACCATTTAGTAGAATACCTAGCATGAAGTAAGAAATAAATGTTAGCCATCATCATCACTGTCATCATCATGATCATCATTGCCTTCATTATCGTTGTTATCTTCCTCCTCATCATCATCATCATTGTTATCATCGCCATCATCAGGAAAAAGTACCAAGTTAATCTGTGTGTACCAGAAATTTGAGTAAAGGAAATTCAAAATTGGGAAAGAGTCACTGCTTTCCCGTTATTATCAAAATGTGATAATGTTCTAAGCTCTTAAACACTATATTAAGAGGGAGGAAATGTTTGTTTTTGCTTTGTTTTTGCTTTGTTTTGTTCTCTTCTGTTTTGTTTTGTTTTGTTTTGTTTTTAAAGGCATTGCCTCACAAAGAGTTTCCCAGTGTGGTGCCTTTGTATATGGAATAATCTTCCCCCAAGGGAGCTCAATTTGAGTTTAGATAGCAGGGCAGGTAGGATCTATAAGACCACTCTTTTGCTGATTTCCTGCCAAGATACAGTGATTGTCTCTTGTTCTGCAACATGTAACTTCTCTTGGGACTGGGGTAACCCACTGAGGGAGGCTGGGTGAAGCAGTGAGGAACTGTTTGTACCTCCCTAGAGGAAGCCGCCTCATTTCCTGTGGACCCTGCAGGGTCCTTAGTGAATGAGCTTCCTCCCTGGGGCCTGGAGTCAAGGGCCCAGGTAACTGAAGAGGGAGGTGCTCCAGACTGGCTCATTCTTCTCTATAGTAGGCACTGCCCTCAGTGTGACCTGTGCAGTCACACAGGGCTCCATGCTAGAAGGGCTCATGCTTGGATTAATGCACTGCCATTTCTGTCTTGAAATTCTTAAAAATGTTTCAAGAAAGTGCCTAGCACTTTCATTTTTGCTCTAAGCCCTGCAAATTATGTAGCCAGTCCTGTCTGCCCTGAAGAGTTTCCAAACACTGTATAGGCCTTGTTCTTAGTTTCCCTCCTTCCTGCTGCTACTTAGAGTCCATTTCACTCTCTCACCCTTGAGTCCAACTAAGTGTTGGTAGCTCAGCAGAAACCAGCTTTCTGCCCAACCCTGAGCTCTGATGATCACTGTAGAGATAGTTTCATAACTGCTGCTTCCTCTCGGTTAGTATTTTCTCTAAAATAAAAAAGAACATTAACAATAATACAAGGATAATATTACTTGAAGCACTGATAACTAGTAACAGGAACTATAGGTAACTTGCGGGGAATTAATGAAAAAAAAAAAGGCAGCATAGGAAGTCAGACAGCTTTGGCTTTTGCATTGGATTTGGGGAAGTGACAGATATTCTGCCCTGCTGCAATTTCTTCAGTTGTAGAATGTCGAGAAAAGTAAAAGCAGTCGAAGTATTCTTAGAAAGTTCACATTTCCTGGTAATTCTATGATTTGAGCTAATCAACTTTACCAGCCTGAATAGCACAATATTAAGTGTATTGTAACAATGATCTTTCCCTCTCCCCTTATCCCCCTCCTCCCTCACTCCCCTCCTCCCTCACCCCTCTCCTTTTCTCTCTAATGCTTTATTTGGAGATATAAATAAGATGTATCCCCAATTCACAGATCAAATCACTGAGTCTCAGAGAGTGTAAATGATAGCCTGATGTCACATTCCTAGTAATTTTGGCAGAATTATTATTAGAATCCAAGTTTTCAGATTCCTAGTTCAATACTCACATTTCTGAAAAGGTGTGTATATACCTATTTGGTTTTTCTAAAACTCCTATTCTGAATACATAAGAGTTGGGTTCCTCAACAGTGGCACTATTGACATTTGGGGCTGCCTTGTGCATTATAAGGAGTTGAGCAGCATCTCTGGCCTCTACCCACTAAATTCCTGTAGCACCACCCTACACTGCCAGGAACGATGATCAAAAATGTCTCCCAAACATTGCCACTTGTCCTCCAGGGGGCAAAATCACATCTGACTGATAACCATTGCACAAGAGCAGTTCACTACTTAAAGGAAAACTTAGGCAAATCTTTTAGTAAACTACAAAACTCCTTCCAAATTTCTAGTTCCACATATTGGATTTTTTAAAACTAGGGCATACCTGTATTTTCAAAGGATAAAACTACTAATTTTAATTTTGTGGGTAATTGCCCAGAAAAATGTGGAGTGGTTAATATGCTTTTCTTTTTCCTCAAAATATTATGTTCATGAAATTTATGTCACAAAGACTCAACGGAATATGCCCACAGCACACATATTATAACAGATTAAACTTTAGGAAAACCAGCAATTGCAATTCCTCTTCAAGAATTAGCCACAGGCAAGTATCTTAAAATTCAAATGTTTCCAGTTATCTTTTTATTCCCCTAAATACTCTGAATTTTCTTTCAAAGCAGGAAACCCAAAACTCCCTACCTCTAAATGAGTGTTAAAAATACCTTATTCCTCAAGATGGCTAAACTCAAATCCCCAGCTGACAAATTAGAAAGCAGAAATTAGGAGGTGGAAATAGCAAACAAGCAGATAGCAAGTCTTCCATCTGGCCCTTAAAGCAACCACATATAAGATCTACATTGTCTCAGCTAGATTGACCACAGAAATTCGCATTTGAACTGAGCTATTTTTATCCCGGTGAAAGGGGGCACTTATAATTGTCCCAAGACCATGGGCATAAACTGAATGGTCTTGGGTGAACAAAAATATATGATCACCCTAGCTTTAGACCATTCATAGAAATATATTACGGCCAGAGGCCTGCTGTATTAGTTAGCTATTGCTCCACAACAAGGTGTCCCAAACCTTAGTGGCTTAAAACCACATCAGTCACTTATTCCTCACTGATGGGCAGGTTGGCTGGGGTTCAGCTGATCTAGACTGGCCCCAGCAGTGTAGTGCTGCTACAGGTAGTAGTAGCTGGGGTGGCTCTGCTTCTCACTGTAGGTCTATGAGTCAACTGGAGCTGCTCTGCTACTCATGTCTTTCATCTTTCTTGGGCCAGCAAATTAGCTGCTGCATGTTCTTCTCATGGCACTGACAGAGCTGAAGATGGCAAGCAGATATGTGTGAGGTCTCCTAAGATGTAAGCTGAAATTGGTGCACTGTCACTTTTTCCCACATTCCATTGGCCAAAGCAAGTCACATGGTCAAGTTAAAGGGCAGGAAAACAAACTGCCCACAATGAGGCCATGATAAAGATATGAATTCGGGAAAGGGTGAATAATTAGAGCTCTCATTCAATCTAACATGTGTACTGCACTCATTCCAACCCCATCACCACCACCCCCACACATATATGCACCTCAAAAATGGGGAAAAAGTCTATTTGCCTTCATATGATGTTATCTGGCATGATGCTGACTCAGTTCCTAACCTCCAGTCATGTAAGTTTCAGAATCCAGAGTCAATTTCCAATTTTCATAAGTACTTCAAGAAATGGAAATTTTTCCAGTTGAGTATAAAGCATAACTCCTCAAACAATTGGCACCAATAATTCCTCAACATCTCTAGAACTCTCAAATCTACTCAAACATGCAACCCCTCCCCAGGTAGGGCTGGGAGGAGGGGCTAGTTTTAGTTTGGGGGTTAATTTCCCCCTGACTTGCCTATGCTGTTTCCCAGTGATCATTTTTTAACTTTCCCAGAGGGGTAAAATGGTATACATTAATAAAAATGTCAACAATATTATCTCTGGGAGGTAACCTGGAATAATTCACAACAAATTAACACTTCCCATCAGAGGGACATTGCAGCTTATAAGAATGTCACTTTGTGAGAAGTGGGAGTCCTGAAGCCATGTGATTTCCATCTACAGTTTTTAAGCCCATTCAGAGTCTACCAGGGGATAATTACTTGCTAAGATGTAACCATCCCAGCAGAATGTATTTATTATGATTCAGTTCTATCCACATCCTCAGTATCACAGCATGAAGGAAACTCTGGTCTGGTGAATAAAGCCCTAGAGGGATAAGAAATGCCAATCCTTAACACATGGCTGTATGACCTTGGGCTATTCACTTAACCTCTCTGATTCCTCAGTTTCATAGTCTGTAGAGTGACACCTCTGCTTATCCTGAGGAGAATGTGTGGAGGAATCTCTAGATTTTTACCTGAAAGTCTCTAGAAGCCTATTTGCCTAGAAAAGAAATTATTTCTATATTAGTTTCTCACCCTGCACTCTCAATATAACATAACTCTGTTAAGAACAGAATTAAAATATCAGGCAGATGCATCTTGAACTAAATTTAGGGGGCTGAGCTACTAAAGTAACAGAAGGATCTCACCATTGAGGAGTCTACCTACAACAGACCAAAGACAAACCATTTTGGCAAGTCTTCAGGGGCCTGTAGACACTTGAAGAATAAAATTATTACCACCCACAATTCCCAGGGAGCAGGCCTTCAGGAAGACAGGGATGTCAGTGGTTATTGTGATTGTTTCCCAACCTCCATATCTCTCTCCCTCATTGTGTATCAATCATGTAATTTGGTGGTGGTGGGAAGACTGACCCTACACTAAACTGCACAGATGGGTCATAATCCTGGTCCCCTATGTCATGGCTACTGGTTCAGGTAATTCAGGCCTAAGCATGGCATTACCTGGCCACAAGATTGGATCATGAATAGTCACATGATTCACTGCCAACTAATACAAGATGATGTGACATAGACATGAAGCCAAGAAATCCTACAGCCATTTTGCCATCTTCAGGGAAACAGAAAGGAGAGAGGAAAAGAAATTAGGTTTTTGATGAAATTGTTGAACTATTGAGTCTAATGAATTCTCAAGTCAGCCATACCTTTGGCCCTTCCAGTTATGTGAGCCAATGTGTCTCCCTTAGTGTTTATATCAGTTTTAGTGGATTTGTTCTTGTCTGCAGCATGAAGTATTCTAACTGATATGGGACCATTCAAAGCATGGTCACTAACCCTGAGGGTGCTTAAAGGAGGTGGTGTGAAAGTGTTTAGTCCAGAGAGGAAGGTGTTGGAAGAGAGGTACAAAAAATACCAGGTCATTTCCAATTAATTGCTCCTCCAAATGGCTCCTGGGGATGTCTTCAGGGAAAACATGGAGTTCTAAATATGCTTATGTATAAAAAGCAAGCTAATCTGAAAATGATTTAGGATAAACAATTGCTCCCATAGCCACTACTCACTTGGTGTAACTGTCTCCTTCTAGAAGTTTCGGTGGATCGATTTCTGGACATATTAAATCCAAATTAATAAGGTTTTTCCTCTGACTCATAGATACACTTCCAACAGAAGCAGCTCCAACTAGGCCTGTGTCTGAAATTTTAGCTTCTCAGGGATGTAGATTTATTTAACAACATGGAGGCCAACACTTAGATAGAAGATTTCCACAGAGGTTTCTGGAGGGGTGATATAATGGAGAAAATGGAACTATAGAGAAGTAGGTCAGAGGACCTAAGCTTTCTTAGAAGTCATACCCAACCTGAATCTCCAGATGTGGCTAAACTCTCTATTCTTCCCAAATAATCTGGAAGTGACAGTGCAAAAGATGGCCACAAAGAATCAGTTGTATCTAGCTTAGTTCCTTTATTAGAGTCTAGGCTAAAGTTTGGACAGTTTTTCTAACCCCAAAATAATCTCACCTCATGGAATCATAGGATGATCAAACATAAAAGCAAGACGGGTACTTAGAAACCACTTTGTTCTATCTTGTGTTTGTAAGGGTTTGGGATAAGGGAAGTACCTTGTTTCAGATAGTTAAACACCATCCTCTGCGCTGCCATGGTACCTGGTGCTTACCATTTTCAGAGCACTTGCCATATTGCATCGTCATTGCCAGTGAATACATCTGCTCCTCCTTTGAACTTGACATTCATGAAAAGCAGAAACTGTTCCTTGCTTCCTTACATTCCTGGTGCTTAGCAAAGTCTGCCTATAGTAGGTGGTCAATAAATGTTTGTTGAAGAAATCAAAGTATCAAGTCAAATGGTTAGGAAATTATGCTCCCATTAGGCAAAGGATATAGTATCTTGGTTTCATTTTCTTCGAAGGGTGTAGCAGTTTCCTTCCAATGAAATAGGATGATTTCTGTTGTTGTTTTCCTGATTTTTATGAAGTTGGCAAGTATGAGGCTCACTGTACGGTATAGATCCCCTCTTAGAATTCCACTGGCCAACAGTTCTTTATGCTTATCCAAGTGCACCTCTCAAGCCTGAAACAAGCACAAAGCTCATGAAGAGAAGTACACTTTTTACTTTTTGATAAAAACTGCAATGGTTATTTTCTTGCTATTTAAACTATATCATAGAGCTCATTTAAAAGTACAGATCATAGGTACTAAGGCTAGCAGGTAATCCTAAATTCAGCAGGGATACTCTTAACCACAGAGGGAGAGCTAGGTTTGGGGCTTTGTTGGCAACTTCTGGTGGCTATGATGCTGCTAGTATAATCTCTAACCCCTCGTTGGAAAATCAAAGTTGAAGTTTATAAAGTGTCTCCCTGCTCTTTTGGGTGAGGAATCGATTGCTAAAGAATTTGCATGTATTATACAGGCTTTTCAACCAACAGCAATATGCTTAGTCTACCACTGTGCCCCTGCTGGCTCAGATGAGAGTAGTCCAACTCTGCCAACAGCTGCCACTGACAGCTAAAAATTGAAAGAGTGGCAGCAGATAAAAGAGAGGGGGAAAAGGTATTGGGCAGGGGAGGATGACAATGGAAGGGATGGGTGGCATTTACATTCATGACTTCGAGGGTTTTCAAGTGCATAGGCACCAAAATATTTTTCTGCCTCTCATCTTTAGTTACTGAGCCACCCTCATCACTCTTCAAGCCAAATGACAGTGAAGATGGCCACAGATCTTTTCTTCCACCTCCTCTTACGGCTGGCCAAGCATGGATGGGGACGTGGCTACTTTCAGGAGTAAAGTGAGACATGCTGAAAGTCACTTTCTCCTGGTACAAAATATATTGTTCACTCACATGAAATCAAAACTAAAACCTCCTCATTAAAGTTGTTCCTTTGGCACAAGGCATTGAAGGCTCCTATTAAAATGCAACTGTGTTATCTAAAAGGAGAAACACCTAGTGCCTGGCACAGAGTAAAGGTTCTTTAAATGTGGCATTTTTAATATTAAATTGTCATTGCCTGCCATTAGAATCTTAGTAAAGATTGTCTCCCGGGCCTTTTGAGGAGCTAAAACAGAAAGATTTTAATGTGGAACATTGGCATAGACTTGATAGCAGAGTCTGAAGTTATGTGAAATATGAGGAGAGAGGAGGATGACAGCATGAGGAAACTTGGGGGACAAGAGGGCACTTTTAGTAGGTGAGAAGGAGGGAAGGGAGTTTGGAAATTAACATTTATTGATTTTTCTCTGAGGCAGGCACTGAATTAGATGCTTTCATATCAATTATCTTACTTAATTTTCACAACTGCCTTATAAAGAAAGATATTAATATTCCCATTTTGAAGATGAGAGAACTGGGGTTCAGATTAACAAAGTTGTTCAAGGTCACACACTGCCTGTATGTGATGGGACTTAGACTCGAACCTGGACGTGTATGCCTCCTAAGCCCATGTTCCCGAATAATGCTATGTCCCTGTCTACATTTGGCAGAGGATGACCAACCTTACCTCTGCTACCCGCTTTGCCCTAATGCTTCTTCCACTGAAAAGATGAGTCTCCCCAGACTCTCATGTTTCTCCTTCACTCCTGTCCATGAAATATCAAAATGGAGACAAAAGATTTCTATGAGTGGTGGGTGGGAGGAAATTATGCATTATCAGAATGAATAGAAATTTGGGAAGAGCCTAGGACAATTTTTCTGGTTTGAAGCCATTTTGTTCCATTGTTCCAGGCTCCAGACTACGTCTCGCCAAATCCAAAGTTCTGTAGCAACTGATATTCTAGCTGGGCTCCAGGGTCCTTCTATCCCCTGTATATTCCCAATTTTATCCCCGATGTATATCAGTTCGCTTTACACTGGCAGGAGAGTTCATGTTCCACTTAGACCAGGAGGAGAGGATATGAAAAGGAAAATAGCAGGTGTGGGGAGGATAAAACCCATGCCTTCTACAGTAACTGTGAAGTAAAAGTGAAAAACGTGAGAGATAAAGAGGATTCTTTTTCCTCATTGCGGGAGAAAGGGGCTAGGGAGAGGAGTCTATAGCCCAGGAGGTTCATCCGCAGCATGCTATGGAGAAGGCCACCGTCACTGAAATCCGGTCTGTACTGTAGGACTTCATAGGTTCTTTGCTCGCCTTAGAGCAGAGGGGAAGAAGAGTCAGAAAGAATTGATAACCTCTGAGGTCATCAGTCAGGGGCCTAGGCTGCTAAGTCCGGAGGCAACACCAAGGGATCAATGCAGCTAGGTACAGTTTTCTCCAGCCTCAACTTTCAATCCCCACCCCCAGACCAGCTCATTCCCACACCTCCCTCCTCCTTGGTCAGTGAGCCTGAGCGTCCTTTTCATTAACCTTTTAGTTACTACCTCTACGCACATACTTTTTCCTATGCCCTCCAAAGAAGTCAGCCCCATACTGCCCATCACTGCCCAGCACCGCCCACCCCATGCCCCCGCAAGCCGGCCTCAGCACTAGTTTAAGGGGAGGGACACGCCTACCAAAGCTGCGGGGATGGGGGTGGGGGTTGCTCACTCGCCCTCGGATCTCTGCTGTAAAAGCGGAGCGGCAGAGACCGGGCATGCGCAGCATCTTCGGGCGCATTGTGATGGGAACTGCTTCTCTGAGTCTCTACAAAGACTCCGGAGTAACCACTAATGGCCCTCCTAAGGCCCCCCTTCTTTAAGACAGACACACAAACACAGAGGCAATGCAGCTATTTTTTTTTAAAGGGTGGGAGGACGTTGCAGCTTGAAAGGTTGATCCACGTTAGGAGTGGTGTATTTCTATTGATCCCATCTCCGGTGTTGACAAACGCCAGCGCCTAGGCTTTGCAGTCCGGGGCTGCAGTTTGCAGTAGAGCTAAGCGGTGTGCGGCTTTAATTCCACGTCAGATCAACTTTGATCAATATCCCCCTACCGGCCCAATTGGAAGAGCCCAATTCACCGGCACTGAGCCTTTTCGCTCTTTCCTTTTTTCCCCCCTCTTTAGACCTACCATCTTTTGCGGGGGGGGGGGGGGGGCGCGGAGAGAGTCTCAGATTGTCTTGATAATTTATTCTTTCGTTCTCTTTCTTTTGCTTCTCTATTTTTGTTTTTCAGTGTTTTGCTTGTTTTGTTCTGTTTTAGGATTTTATTCTCTCTCTCTCTCTCTCTCTCTCCCTCTCTCTCTCTCTCTATCATAGGGAGAGAAATCGCTTTGGCAAACCCAGCTTGCAGCCAATGAACCCGCCTTCCAGATTGGTGTGAAGACAGAAGTAAGGTGGGGGGAAGGGAGGGGGTGTGAGAGATCCTGGGAGCGAGAGGGAGAGAGAGGGAGCAAGAAAGGAAGAGAGAGCGAGCGAGAGAGAGCGAGCGAATAAGAGAGAGAGTAAGAGAGAGAGAGAAGAAGAGGAAGAAGAGGAGGCGGCGGCAGCGGAGGAGGAGGAGGACTAGTGTGGGGTGGAAAGGAAGAGTGAGCGAGAGCAAGTTAAGGGGAGGGGGTGTAAGAGCCAGCGAATTCTTTTTCTTTTTCTATTATTATTTTGACGACTCCTGAGTTGCGCCCATGCTCTTGTCAGCTTCGTTTTAGGCGTAGCATGGCCAGGCAGAAGAAAATGGGGCAAAGCGTGCTCCGGGCGGTCTTCTTTTTAGTCCTGGGGCTTTTGGGTCATTCTCACGGAGGATTCCCCAACACCATCAGCATAGGTAAGCGCAAGCGAGCCAGCCGTCGGTCCAGGCTCTCCCTCACCCGAGACCACTGCCCCGGCATGGCTTTCCCTGCGGTGGGTCCCTGTCCTGCGTGGCCTGGGAACTGGGACTGGGGCCGGGACCGGACAGAGATGGTGCGGGGCGGGGGGCGGGGCGGGGGGAATCTGAGCCTCAACGAGGTGGCTGGTCTGAAGAGCCTCTGGGACAAGAGAAGGGTCTCCTGGGGCTAGTGGGGGTGAACTGCTAGGTTTTCCGAGCCGAGAGGAGCACCGGAGGCGAGCAGGAGGCTGGGATGCTGCAAGGGGGTGAAGAGTCGAGGCTTTTCGGCTCGCTGCTCTGGACTTTGCCATGGCGTGCGTGCAGCTCCTGGAAGTTGTCCCAGGGTGATGCCGACTGTCTGGCCGCGCCAGGGCGCATAACCCGGGCCCGGGGTGCTCAGTCCGTCGTCTCCGGCTGTCGGGAGACAGGCTGGTGCTGGGGGAGGTGGAGCCCACTTTGGATCTCCCAGACCCGGGCAGCAGCAGGCGTTGGTGGTGGATGGGGTAGGAGGCGGGGGTGAGACTAGGAGCTGAGCGGGCAAGCGGCGAAGTCACGCAGACCACGAATTCATGAATTGCCGCTGTGTCTGTCTGGAGCCCGGCTCCTGGGCGCCTGGAGGGAGTTATCTTGGCTTCTGTCGTATTTACAAGTCTAGAAGTTAGAATTTTTGCCATTACTGAACCAACCCCCTGTATTGTCACGGGGGAGGGTGGCTATGGGGAACGGGTTGGGGTAGCAGGGGGAACAATATTGTTTTTCTTCCCAACCTTTCCCTTCACACAATGAAAAGATGACCAGCTGTGCGGATGGGCGGGGGGCGGAGGGGGGGGCGACTAAAAAAAAAAGAAGGCTGCCGACTAAGAAAGAACCAAGTCTCACTCTTGGTTCCATCGTCCTAACCCAAAACGGCTCCCTCTTCTCTTCTCCCTTCTCTCTAGCCTCTTCTTTTCAGTCTAGAAAAGCCAGGTTTCTCTTGGCCAAAATCTGAGTTCACAAGTCTTGAAAGACACACAGGTTGAATATCAATCCTCAATCCCACACCCCAGTATCATTGAGAGGTATCCGGTATCTATATTGTTCCCCAATTCCTAACTGGCCCTAGTGTGGGGGAACACAAGCCAAATCTCCGTTCCCTTTGCTTATAGGTGGACTTTTCATGAGAAACACAGTGCAGGAGCACAGCGCTTTCCGCTTTGCCGTGCAGTTATACAACACCAACCAGAACACCACCGAGAAGCCCTTCCATTTGAATTACCACGTAGATCACTTGGATTCCTCCAATAGTTTTTCCGTGACAAATGCTTGTAAGTAGATCTGCTTTTCCTCCCTTTGGGACGTTGGGGACCTCATTTGCATCTTTCTTGTGGCACTTAGGGTCTGTGTATGTGCTGGGAGATGATTGCTTCAGTAGATATTTTAGGGGCTCTAATCCATCCGGTTTCATGCTGCATAAATCAACTCCAAATGATACTGCTGAGGGGCTTAAGACAGTGGGAAAAACTCAAGACAGTGGGCAAAAGTCTGCTCCAAATAGTGTTTGATGCAAAAGTTTCATTTTCCTCCATGCTAACCTAGTGTGTTCCTTCTCCAACACACTCTCTCTTTTTTTTTTTTAACTGGGGAAAAAAAAGAAAGAAAGAAAAAAATAGCATGGTTGTTCGGAGAAATTTCTTCAGATGAGATTAAAAAAAGCAGCAGCAGCTTCTTGATTGAGTCAATTCAGGATGTACATCACTTGACTGTTAAAGCTAGTGCCTGGCTCTAGGAACGAGCTGAATTTGACAATTGCCTAATGTGTAGGAAGCAAATATGAGAAATTCTACAAACAAGTGACCTTGAGGGGCAGAACAGGCTGGGTTCCCCGGCCTCTTTCTGTCCTCAAATATTACCTTACTTACTGAGAGAGCTCTGATAGGAACTCATAAGACTACAAACTGATTGCAAGTGATGAATGCCTAGCAAACTGACGGGAGGGGAGAAAATGGTGATCAGGTGATGATTTAGAAAGCTAGTTCTGCCTCCCCTAGTGTTGTTCACCCCCATGATCGTTAAAGACAACACAGTTCTTAATTTAGAGCAAAGAGGGGGCAGGAGGAGAGGAGGCTTGGAGCAGGAAAACTGAATATGGAAAGAGAAGAAATTCATCAGGCCCAAAGCCGGTTCTGAAATCCTTAGTTGTACCGGGTGATTATTCCTCTGAAAAGGGGACATTTTGTAAAATACAACCAAAGGAACCTAAATGGCTAATAGCCTGTTGGACATATGGTTTTACTTGAATGGAATGTTTCGTGAGAAAGACTGAGAATACTTCATGTAAGCTTATTTCACTAAAAGTTTTCACAACAATGAGGCTGAATATGGTATAAAATATGCTTTGCTTTTATGGCTGATGTAGTTTGGAATTTGGGTTTTTTTTTCCTTTCTCTTCCAAGGGAGAAATGATATTTATGTTTGGATGGGTGAAACTTTGTATATGACTTTCTTTAAATCCTTCTGCCTCAAAGGATGCATGGTTTCCAGAAACCACTGAAAGGGTCTCTCCAAGGGCACAGGTTTCTTGGCTTTGAAGACTTGGGCCAAGGGGATGGGGGTAACATACTCTGCAAGAAATATGACAGTTGTCAGCTTTAAGAAAATTTTAGCT
Source organism: Pan paniscus (assembly GCF_029289425.2). Classification (NCBI taxonomy): domain Eukaryota; kingdom Metazoa; phylum Chordata; class Mammalia; order Primates; family Hominidae; genus Pan; species Pan paniscus. The sequence goes on from NC_073272.2 coordinate 122,659,888, forward strand.
GAAGATACAGATCCTTATATGAACATGTTCTGAGATACTCCATATTTGACTTTCTTTGGCTTTCTGACATTGACAAAAATAGGAATTTATTAATTCCAGCTAGTGTGAAAGTTACGAAATGTCTGTCTATACTTTGCATCTTATTTTGGTAATCCCAGCCTGTCTCCACAGCATTTACAACACACATCTGACTCTTAATCCTGCAGCACTGTGATCTTGTCAAGAGGCTGAATCTCAAATGCAGCTTCCTAAATATCAATTAGAACAGATTTAAAACTAAATACATTAAACTACCAGGGTTTATTATCATTAGTAACAAATAATATTTATTTCAACTCCCTTCAGTGTCTTTTCACTGATGAGAACTGGGATAAGAGAACCATTTGGTTTCTCAGAAATGATTGATTTCCAAGGTTTTGGGTCCTGTTCTTATGGTCAAGCCAGATTGACACCCACCAGCCCTGGACTGTCAGAACCCCACTCAAGAAGCAATCAGAAATGATTCTTGCCATGTGAAAATCTCAGGTTTAGGAAAAGGCAATAAGTCATCCATATTGGTATTGAGTTGCCTTATTGCCTTACCTCTCAGGGCAATAAGAGAACAACCAGGGGAAAGGAAAAGAAATTGATCAAAATCCCTCACCGTAAATTCATAGCATTTCCACTTACAAGGCTGGGTTGTGGCTAGGGGCTTGAGAGTTCGGGAGAAGGAGTGTGGCTCACTGGGCAACAAGAAAAAGAAAATGAAAACGTGACCTTGCCCTTAGTTATGTCAAATACACATGTATGCATGCACAGACATACGCAGGAAAAATAGCTAGAAACCAGTGTTGTGTATCCAGCTGCCTGTTGCTTTCTCTGAAGACAGAGGAGGAAAGCTGTCATCTTCTCTGGTCCCTGAAACAGTCATCTCTGAATGTCACAATCATTGAATGGGGGCCAGATCTCAAAGCTGTCTCTAGGCAGCTGCTGCTTGGTAGCTTAGTATGAGAAAGATGACTCGTCTAACCATAGTCTTGGAATGCAGAAACCAAGTATTTCAAGGGACCAAAGAAGCCCTGGAGATGTTTCTCATTTCTACCCCTGGCTTTAATTGTTCTTTTTCTTGTGGAAGCGGAGATCAAATATTTCCAACTGGGTTGAAATTCTAGTTCAGTGCTGGAGCCTGACAGGTGACCCCCAGGTTCCACTCCTCCAAATGATTGCCCTGATTGTGCAAAGAGAAACCTCTGTATCCTCCGGCCTGTCCTTCTCTGGAGACCTAGGGAGAATTCCAGAAAACAACAGATGAGTCTCAATCTGGCCAACCACCTCTCCTATCTGGTTCAATATGGAATGGGCTGGCAAAAATTAAAGAAACTTTCCCTTATTCCTATGCAAAATTCCTAGTTTCAACTTCCCTTAGCACTAGAATTGATCTCTTCTCATGATCTTTCCTGCACCCTCAATCCTGAGGCAGGCACACACTTTCTAGGGTGTAGGTGTGCAGGTAAACGAATACACAAAGAATAAACAAAGGGTAATTCTTTCATATATGTGTCCCTGTTCTCTGTTCTCCCTCCACATCACCCACCCCTACAACCTCTGACAATGTGTTTGAAAGGTTTCCTTGCGATGAATCCCAGGCATCAGTTATTTAAAGACTCTTCTTCATCAGAAACCAATTTTTTTGCACAACCCCCAAGAGGTTTGCTTAAGACAGACTCCAACTTTATTCCATGTCTTACGAGGCCAATAAGAGCCACACTGGCTTTGAAAGGTGGTTAATTTGGGATCTCAACTCAGAGAAGGATTGAAGTTTATCTAAGAGACTTACCTGATTTGAAGCACATGTTCCCATTTCATGAGGATTAATAGAGTTTGCTGCCTTACTTTTCAACTTAGCTAGATAACCCCAGAACCAAGAGTGGTGTGAATTCTTTGGCTTCAGGATATATACATTCATAGACACACAATCAATATATATGAAGAGAGATGTATACACATGTAAGTTACATGTTTGTTTTTTAAAAAACAGATTCAATAGTCCTAAGGCTTTCAGGGCAGGGGTATGGAAACACCAAGGGACTGATGTGTCCCATTGTGTGGCTTTGCTGTCCTGGTTCCTCAGGAAACATCGCCGATTCCCTTGAAGTCCCCTCCTGTGTCTTTCTGCTGTGCACTTGTAGTGCACTCCACACTACACCGCCCCAGCCTCTGCAGTGTCAGCTCATTAGCACACAGATCTCATATTCCCTCTCCGCACTGTCATTGCAAAAATTGCTGTTGTACACCTTTACAGCCAACAAATGTGCTTGCGGATTACGCACTGTTTGCAAGAAGCAGGGAAAAGGCAAATGTAACCTTAAAGGTTATTCACCACGGAATTGTACTCTAAACGCATTGGCTTAAATAAAAATCTGTTGATGGAGGCACAATGGTAATGGTGGGATTGAGAATAGGACTTAGGAGTGCAGGCTTTAATGGAGCCCCAGGTAAAATCCCTTTTGCTGGCTAAACGTAACCCATCAGATGCAAAATTTTATTCCATTAATTTTTTTCAAGCCATTTGAAATATACCTGCTGAGAACACACTCCCTTTACAACTAAGCGCATTTCACTACCAAATATACTTAGCTGAGACAGGTTTCTGTCTCTTGCCTACAGAGTCACAATCTAATTATCTAATTATTATAATTGCCAAAATCAATTTAACTATTTATGTCCATTTGGGAAGGAAATGTCTCCTTTGATCCCATTCTTTGCAATTTGGTGGGTTTTGTTTTGTGTTGGTTTGGCTTTGGTGTCTGTCCTTTCCATGTAAGATTTGGAAACCAGGTGAAGACTCCTGGGATCAAGATCAAGCCTCCTTCCCTTAACAGATTTTGCCATACTACCCAACATTGACTGCTCTGGTTCCACTCCCTCCCTCCCTCCCCGTCTTCCCTGCCTTTGTGCCTTTGCTGCTCTCCCTCTCTCCTCTGTCTGCTGGCCAGCCTTCAGTAAGCTCGCTGGCTTAGCTCACTTCTCGGCCCCTCTGGCTTAGTCCCCTGAAGCATGAAGAGGTTGCCTTAGTGGTGCCAGTCAAAAAATTAAGTCACGTTTTCACAAGGTTTATTACGGTTTTTAAAATTTATTTTTCATAGGGCGGGGGAGGGAAGAAGCTGATGCTGTTCATTTGGGCCATAAAAATAGATGGCAATCAGCAGGCTGTAAAGGTGAGCTTCCTGCAAAGTGTATTACCTCCCCTAGAAGGCAGCTTCCTATTGATCTACTAAATCAGGGGGGGAGAGCAGCAAGAAGGGTTTGAAGGAAAGGAATAAAGGGAATTATTTTGTTCTCCATCTACATTTACTGCAAAATGGGCCATGGTTTTTCTCCCTCTCTTTAATTTTAACTTTTTTTCCCTAAAATGAAACTAGTTTTCCACATTTTCCTACTTCTGCCCCTACAGAGGTAATTTCCTTAATTCTGCATTTCCCTCCCTAGTCCCTAAGACTGAGTGATAATAGTGGAGGATCGATGAGCTTTTTGTTATGTTTTTGGCTCCTCATGTATTTTTAAATTTCATTGTTATGGGTAGTCAGAGGTGATTGGCTGGTTTCATTTTAACAGATTGAAAAATAAATGAAGCTCCTGAGGCATCGTTATTTGTCTTCCTTTGTGGATAAGAGATTTGTCATTTTTATACAGTTGGTTTAAGGATTAAATGATGGCATAGATTTTAAGAGAGGGCCAGAATTTTAGAAGATAGAATTCCATAACTTTGGGGGAGACTAATAAACATGCTTATCCAGATGATTTCCCTGTCAACTTCTTAGATTGAGACTGCAAAATAAATTTGAAGGACCTTTCATAAAACCATCTATCTTCAATGAAGGTCAAGCAAATAATCTGTATACTTTACCTGCTCCATTAAAAAATCAAGTTTTGACTTTATTCCTTTGGCTTTGTTACTTTGGGTCTTATTAGATAAAATATCCACAGGAGGGTGCAATTAAAACCCCAGGTGGGGGTGATAGGTATTCTTCAGCAGCACTGTGGGAGTTGTGCAGACACAAAAGGAATTCCCTCCATCTTGGGAGCTGCTCAGAAACTGTCTGGGCTCCAGATACAGAGCTATAGATAGCCTCAGCCCGTGTGTGGGATGAGCCTTGAGCTAAGGCAGCAGCCCCCAAAAAGGGTCAGTCCTTGACAAAGGTTAACACGGACAGAAATTGTCTTCCTCATATTTCTACCTCTTCTATTGCCATTATTTTCTTCTCTTGCTCTATCCGTCCAGCTCGTCTAACTCCCTTTTGCTGGTCTCTGCCTACTCACTGACCAGCCCCTGATTCTGGCATCCCATCCACACTAAACTTACCTAGGGACTACTTTCTACCCCGGACTTTTCCAGACCTAATTCCCAGAACTTCTCCTTCTCCACCAGAATATCTTTACTCTTGGTCCACGCTCCAAGGATGTAGAGTGCAGTACGGCCTGCACTCTACTTTGGGGGTGACAGCTTTATATCTAATATAGGTATATATTTCATATATATGAAAATGTCAGATAAATGGTAAAGGGTTAATATATGTAATGGGGAGTATCTGCTTCAAAACTAGGGACTATGGGAAACATACTGCCTCAATTTCAAGGAAAGATACTTAAATAGGAGTGTTTCTGGATATTACTCTCAGAGTGGCTGTTCACTCTACCCAAACTAAAGGTCAGCTGGCTTTGGTCATAGAAGACTTTTACAGGCCAAAGTACAAGTCTAACTGCCCATAGTAGATTGGGTGTAAGTACACCCGAGGCATAGGCAGGTTCAACTTCATGTTGAATCTAAAAGCCTTTGCGGGTAATTTGGGAAGCTGCAGGTTCAACTTCTTCATATTGAATCTAAATGCCTTTGGGGGTGATTTGGGAAGCTGCTAAAGTTCATAGGTATTTATTTTATTAAAGAGGCTGGTGTGGAGACTGAACCTGCCTATGTGGGCACTGTCAGGAGATGTACTGGCACAAAAGGAAGGTTATAGGAGAGGATAAGGGTGGGAGAGAAGCTATCTCTCCAGCTGTAAGTTTCCTTTCCCTGGGATGGTATGTGGAATGCCACGTTTAAGAGGTAACATCCCTCTCACCGTCACTAAATAGTATCTCTGGAGGTATTTGGAAGCGTAGTTAAGCAGTATCTCCTCCTCCCTCCATCCTTCCCTTACCTCGTCTCAAACATACACTCTGGCCTCCCTCCCAGTGGAAATAACCAGCATATTCTCTTCTGGATTTCCAATTGCTCATTGGTCACAGAAGTGTTTACATCCCATGCTCTATCTGGACCTCCCTGTTCCTCAATTCCCAACCGTCACTGGCTTCTTAAGCAATTATCCTCAACACAACCATCATTTGTCCTTATTTGGAGGGTGCAGGGGAGCAAGGATAAGAATAAGGAGAGGAAACACAGCTGATAATGATCCCTCAACCCTATGAGGTGCAATTCAGGGTAGAACAGCACTTGTTAATTTTTCATGTGCACACCAATCACCTAGGAATCTTGTTAAAACAAAGATTCTGATTCACTAGGTCTGTGATGGTGCCCAAGAATTTGCATTTTTAGCAAGCTGCCAGGTGATGCCAATGCTTCTTGTCCTGGAACCACACTTTGAGTAAGAAGAGCCCAGAGCAAGGAGACTGTGATCATTAAAGGAAAAGGCTCTCGCAGACCAGCTCTTATCCATCTTTGTATCTTCTTGCCCTCCAAAGAAGGTTCTGTAAGAGACACATTTGGCTCGTTCTTACTCAAGTATGTATCTGTCACATTCCCAACAAGCCCGTGTCCATTTCAGCCAGGTCTGTAGGTGGCATTACTAGATATCTGATGATAGCATTTAGAGTTGTTTTATTGTAGGGATGTGGAGTGGGGACTGAAAGGCAGGTTCAGCGAGGAAGTAGCTCATGAGCCCGGATGACACTGTCTTGGCTTCTTGCCATACCCCAAAGTGCCCCTTTTAGAAACAACCTGCCCAAGAGAGCGAAGGTTGGCATGCAGTTCCAACTGCCTTTCCACTTTGCTTCTCTGGGTCAAGGCATGCCAGAAGGAGGCATGTAACATCTGCTCCTCAGCTGTCTGACTTCCCTTAAACAGGGTTAGAAACAAGAAGTACAACACAACCTGAATTCTATCTGGTTCCCTAAGAGACTGAAAAATTGACTCCATTTTCAAGGCCTGTGCCAGGCACTCACTGATGGGAGGGAAGGGAAGTAATGTCACTTTCTAGCAGACCTGAGCCGAGAACTGCTCCAGGGAAGCCATTAAAAGCTTACCCAGTGTCATTTGAGGACCGCAAAATAGCAAAATTCCCCGGAAAAATTGCCCCCCAACAGTGTGCCATTAGTCTGAAATTCCACAAATTTGTTTATTTGTATTACTGCACTGAAAACCTGTGCCAAAATGCAAGCGTGCTATCTGGAAGGGAATAAATTAAATCCTTATCAGTCATTAATATTTCAACCAGAATTCTCTGTTCAGATTACCACCTGTTACCTTGCAGGATCCTCAGAGGGGGCTTTCCAAGACAGGTAAATGACCCAGAACAAGATACCTGCCCAAGGAAGTGAGGCACCAAATGGATTGTGGGCATTCAGAGGGGCGCTGGTAGACTCTTGAGGATAAGGAAGATTCCCTCAAATACACTTCACCTATTTTTCAACATTTGACCTTCTCCATGGATAAATTCTGGTACTTTATTCACTAAGATTTTAGTTATCTTTAACTATTTTAGCTGCCTTTGACCGAAGTCATACCCTTTCTGATGGTAGTGGGCCTGCTGCCTGTTCTGTGTGTGGTGTTTGCTGCAATAGGTGATTTCAGCTTCAGGATTTTCCACAGTTACTGTGGAAAATTTTCAGAGGTAAAATCAGTTTGTGATGAGGTATGGTGAGAATTTAAGCTTTTAAAAATTGTTGTGATCAAAAATAATTCCCTCTCAATTATCCATGATTGGCTAATCTACCTTGCCAATTACTTATTGCAACCAGGGCCTTCATCTTTGTAGCTCCCCAGAAAGGGGTCAAGCCACAGGCGATAAATGAGATGGGAAGGGATCAGGATGCAGCTCACAGAGGGGTAAGTGTATGGGTGTGGGTACAGGTCTTTGTGTAGGTGAACACCTTTGCACAATTAAGATTAGTAAAGCCATTAATGTCCAAAGTCAGTCAGAACCTGTTAAACATTCTCAAACATCCTAGTACCTCACTGCAGTTTCCAAAGCTCCTTGTTCATTAAACAGTGTTTCTTGAATTGGGCCACTTGCTTTAGAATCACCAGAGATGCTTGTTAAATATTAATTCCTGGGTCATACCCTAGATGTATTGAATCAGAAACTATCAAGATAAGCATTTTACCAAGGTCTATGGGCGATACTAATGCATACTCAGTTTAGGAATCACAGGTTTAAAAAGCCCCAGTACTACAGAGATATACAGATTCAGATTGAATATTTATTGAATACCCACTGAGCACCAGGTATTATGCCAGGCACTTTCACATATGTTACTTCTCTATGTAACTGAGGTGCTATTGGCCTATGCAAGCATTAGAGAGTTTGGCTTTCAGGCTGGAAATCTAAGACTTGGAAGAACTAAGAGACTAGCCTCAAGTCAGTCTCTGAGGGAAATAAAACAGAATGCTCTTTGAGATGGTAAGTAGAGACAAAGGAATTATTTTCATTTTGACAATGCTTCTTCCTTTCTTTGCTTATTAGCTAATGATTCGTCCTCAGACATGCTCTGAACTAGACGTCATGGCAAATGCCAACTCACTTATTAAAAATAAATGTATTGCAATCAGTTCATATAGCAATCACTGTGCCTTCCTCCCCATCCTTGCTATCAACAAATTTAAAACCAGAGCTAAAATAATAACAGCTACCATTTATTAAAGCCGTACCACATGGAAGGCACTGTGCTAAGCATTTTACATGCCTTATCTCATGGAATCATCACAATATTGCCACAAGCGAGGAACTCTCATCCCCATTTTCTAAAAGAGGAATGATAGGTGGTTCAAAGTGTATAAGCAACTAGCTCAAGGTCACACAACTAGCTAAGTAGTGGAGCCAGGATTCGACCTGAGATCTTCCTGTCTCTAGAGGCTGAATCAATTTCAACTTGGGTTGAAATTTCAAATGCATATAGGGGCTATGCAGACCACATAAAAGTGGTAGGTAATTGGACCAGGTGTGTTATAATAGGGAGTGGTGGGGCCTATGGCAATCCAGAGAGTCCATGCTTCTGCCTGAAGACATTCAAATTCAATTTTCTTAAACCACTATGGGACAAACAAAATGCCTGCAACAGGACCTAGAGGGACTGGGAGTGGAAAGTACACATTTCTGACTTCTGCACTATACTATACACCTCCTTTTAGCAGCTAGGTTACTGGTTGAGGGAAGCTCTATTAACTGGTAGTTATAACTACTGAGAACAGCAGAGAGAAAAGCTCTTCTCAGTAAAAACTCTATTTTGACTTTCTTCTTATAGTGTGCCATCAAAGTATCTCAATATGGTAGAATTTTTTCTCCTTTGTGGAAATACTTGTGGTCCCATGTACATACACTCTATATCTAGTAGCTTTTCATGACTGAGTGCCAGCTTGACTCTAACTAACCTTCCCCCAGGCAATGCGGAGGCCCTCAGCAAGGTCAGAATGCTGGCACAAGGTCATTAATAAGCGCCCAGATCAGAAGAGGTACATCACCATTGGTGGGGGGAGGCTGTGCTCTGGGACAACTTCTTAGGTTCTAGAACATGCAAACCCCAGGCCCACAACTGGGAGGCCACTGGGTCAAGTAAGGCTATGTCAACAGCCACCCAAGGTAGGAACTTCCCATATACTCTGAGAAAGAGGCTCACCAACTTTAGACCAGGGTCTAAAATAGAGATGTAATAGTTGTCTGGAGTTGTAAACTAACCTAACCCAATCTGGTCATTGACAATCATTACGTACTTTTTGTTGGATATTAATAGCCTGCCATAGTTAAAGTGAGGCTATAGATCTTCTCCCCATTAACATCACTACCAGCTATAACAGCAAGACTCAGACAATATTCTACTTCCCATTAAAATAATAGCAAATAGACATAAAATAATTTGATATCCAGTTCTGTAGACCCAGACAAATTCAGCTCCCTTTGCTTCTAGGTGCTACAACAACACCTTGCATGAAGGTTTACTTGAGGCACACAAGACAACATTCTAGTAGCAGGATTCAGCTAACCAAAAATCCCCATCAGTGGCTGTCCACAGGACAATTTACAAATTGAACCTACAGTACCATTTTTTCTAAGGGATAATATTATAGAGCTTACTAGATGCTTATGTTTTCTTTATGCTAATTTGGGAACTCCTCTACCATATTTCTAGCCAATCCACATATGTTGTACACTATTAATTTCACCAATGAGAAGTTTAATGTTAATTAACAAAGCCTCTGGTGCTCATTGGAGATAAACTCCTGAGGTGATTGTTACAATCACTTCTTGATTAGAATTCTTTAAATGCTAAATTACTATTCCTGGTCTATGTATTTCCAAATGAGGGTAACTGACCACCTCTACAGTATAGATTAAGACTAACTGACCCATATATACACCACACAATTTATGTTGAAGTCTTATGAAATAAACTATAAGTAACAGAACATTTGAGATATCATGTTTCTTATGGCCTTGGAAAACAGTAAAAGTTGTAAGAGCAATAGGAGGGTGGTGGAATGAACAATGGGACAGAAATTAGGAGATCTGGGTTCCAGTCTCACCTCTGATATCCACTGCCTGGATGACCTTGGATAAATCACACCTATCTCTGGCTCTAGTTTTTATCATTTGTAAACTAGGGAGGTTCTTCTGGATGATGTTTGTGACTTCTATCTTTGACATTCTATCCACTGGGCATGGCAGCTCAGGCCTGTAATCCCAGCATTTTGGGAGACCAAGGCCAGAGATCACCTGAGGTCAGGAGTTCGAGATCAGCCTGGCCAACATGGTGAAACCCCGTGTCTACTAAAAATACAAAAATTAGCCAGGTGTGGTGGTGTGTGCCTGTAGTCCCAGCTACTCAGGAGTCTGAGGCAGGAGAATCGCTTGAACCCAGGAGACGGAGGTTGCAGTGAGCTGAGATCGTGTCACTGCACTCCAGACTGGGACAGAGCGAGACTCCATCTCAAAAAAACACAAACAAACAAAAACAGCAACAACAACAAAGACATTCTGTCATTAACTCTTGTCCAATTCTTACCATCTCATTTCATTTCTTACTGAGAAAAGGCCATCCAAAATGAAGCTCCTCAAATTCTATATCTAGAAATTCCTCTTCATATTCATCTACTCTCTGCCTTTATGAGAGCCTGTGATAAAAATATTGAATCCTTGAAATCAATGGTTAGTGTTTCAGCCAGTTGTGGCTTATCCTTGCACATCCCAACTCTTCCACTTACTAGCTGTGAGACCTTGGGCAAGTTACTTAACTTCATTGTGCCGCAGATTCCCCAGTTATAAAGTGGTGATAGTAATAGTTCTTACCTCATAGGATTGTTGAGAGTTTTAAATAAAATAATTCACAAATGCATGTAAACACTTAGAGCAGTGCCAGGGCCATCAGTGAGCTTTCTTCGTGGGCCCTGGAGTCAAGAGCCCGAGAGAGGCCCTCCATACTGTTCATTCTCCTCTGGAGCAGGCACTGCCCTGGCACACAAATGGCCCATACCTATTTCTTTGTTCTTTTCTACTTCCTAGTGACCACTTAGCAGTTGATAATCCTTTTAGTCACTTGCCATTCATATGATGAAAGCTCAACAGAGATGCACTTCTGGAACATCTGTGAGTCTAGGCAATTCTTCCACTAATATATTACAGTCTCTTACAAGCATTCAGTATACTTTGTGCAAGAGCTACTAAATGCATTATAATCTTGGCTCTCTTACTAGCCATATGACCGTGAGCAAATTACAGAACCTCTGTGAGCCTCAGTTCCATCATCTGTTCAATGAGAATAAATATAATAGTAACTATCTTATAAAGTTGTTGTGAAGATTGGGATCATCCACGTAAAATATTGACCATAATGTCTAACATATGTGTTCAATATATTAACACAGAGTAGCGAAGTGGTTGGTAAGGAATAGAATTAGTCAGAACCAAACTGTGGAAGATATTCTTAACTATCCCCAAAGCCCTTCAAATTAACCTGTATGCCCTGTGAATTTGTAGCTGAAAAGAAGCTGGATGAGATCACCTTTGAATACCCACAATGCTGCCTTGGGCATAAGAGGTTTGCTTGGGGACAAAAAAAAAAAAGTGGAGAAAGAAAGAATTTGCTTGATACCTCAAAAAAGCCAGGGCACACATACCACTAAGCCTAATCATGCCACCATTAAGTGGAATTGTCCAGAAGGACATGATCCCTTCTGATTTTTTTTTCTCTAAACTGGATATGATTTGGGTAAAGCAGCATGGATAGTAATATGATAACCTTAGCACTTGCTGGCTCAAAGGAAAGAATAATCTTTCTTCAAATGTGACCTCTATTTTAATGTGTTTAAAGTGGGAGAGTGGAAGAGTGGATCCCAGATCCTGGATCCTGATCCTGCACTCAGACTAGGAAAAATGTAGTTCCAACTGGGCTCTCCCAGCCATGAGTTTTCTGAGTTTTTTAATTAAGGCTGATGTGTGAGTGGAAGTTAAGAATGTATTCGTTTGAGTGGATGGATTTTTTTCTTTTGATGTTGCTTGCCTAAGTCAGATTGAAAATAGCAAAGGAAGGAGATATGGAAAAGATTAAAAGAGAAATTTTGCTAATGTGATTTTCCAGCATTTTAGTCTCTCTCTATTCTCTCCAGAGCAAAGGTTAACTAGCTGATTCCATAAGCATAGATTCATGAGAAAGGATCCTGCTAAGGACCACCAGACTTTTTAGTCTTTTAAATTTTTTTTTTTTTGCTCCCCTCTCTTCTTCTGTATTCTGTATCTAACAGCATGGTGTATCCAGCAGGCCAAAAGCTGGGTTATGACCAAAGGCAATTTTTAGCCACTTCCTATCCCAGTGTACCCATAATCCATGAGTATCATCTCCTCTTCTCATTTCCTATTCAAGCCTATTCCTATATTTTCATGTGGAATCACTGATCTTTTTTTCAGATGAAGAAACTGAAGAGGAGGAACAGAGATGCTCAGTGACTAGCCCAAGGTCACACAGCTAATTGATAACTGAGCTGAGGTTGTAATGCAGGTTTTCCAACTTTTGGCACTTCTCTAAGATGTCTTCCCAACATAATCCTTATTCTCTTGGCTGTCACTGCTGCACAATGACATATATAAAAATGACAACACTGTCAGTTTTAAGTAGGTGGCAGAGAGGAAGAATAAATCCACAGCAAGTTAATTAGAAATACAGTAAAACATGAGTTTCAGGCGCCACAATTAATCGTATCTACCATTTAGTGCCTCCAATGTTAACCTGTCATAGTTTACCACCCTCTGATCTATAGTCAAAAATGAGCAAAACAAAGTCTTGAAGTCCTATTACAGATCATAGACCGTTGGAGCTGGATCAAGTAGTTTTAATCTAATTACCTCATTTTGTGGATGAGGAAAATAAGAACAAGAAAGGAAAAGAGATTTGCCAAAGGTGATGCAGCTCCCTAGTAGCAGAAGTAAGTTGAGCATCTAGACTAACAGATTATCAGAGTGGGGTCTTTTCCACCATGTTTTGCAGCCTTATCAGCAGAAAACTGTACTAAAGTAACACCACAGATTTATTACTTTACTACCTTCTGTTATCTCTTTTTCTCTAATTGTCTAATAAGAGAATTGTCTAATTCTCTTATTCTCTAGTAAGTCATATTACCCCTACCTGATTTTTTTAATGTGGAAAACACTTGTATTATTATAGAATTTAAAATGTAAAATTAATTTCTGCTCATTGTCAACAAACAAAAAACTTCAAAAATATAGAGAAGAAAAATTACCCAGGTAAATTAAAAATCACCCAAAATTAAGTTTTAACATGTGTTCAGATTTGTATCCTGCCTTTTTACTTTATATTATATTGGAAGCATTTGTCCAGACTCTTTAAATGTTCTTTAAAATTTTGATTTTTAATATTTGTGTTACTGTATCACAGTTATTTTATGACACATATGTACATATAAAACCATTACCTTATGTATATATATTTATATATTTTATATATATACATGTCATATTATATATATGAGCCCATATATATACATATACACACACACACATACATACACACACACACAAACGCAACCATTATACAACTTTATGCATTGAGGTGGATTCCCAATTCACTAAGGCTTACAATTATACCTCAACTTCCTCTAATACCTACATTCTATCACAGATCTGAACACACAGTAAATATGTAATAAATACTTGCTGACTTTTAGTTTTTCTGGTCTTTTTTGGGATGATCATTATTCCTCCACCGGGTAGGGCAACCAAATTGAGAACATGACTTTCCATCCTCTTTAAAGCACATGTTATATAACTCAACAGGCAGTATAGCAATGGTGGTTATGATCAGAAGCCAGACTCTCTGAGTTCAAATCCTGGATCTATCTCTTTCTTGTTGTATAGCCTTGGGTGAGGAGCTTAACCCCTCTAAATCTCAGTTTTTCTTTCTGACAAATGGGGGAAATATTAGTATCCACTGTGGTAAAAATTGAAAGATAAAATATGTGGAAAGTGAATACTCAACAAAGATTAGTTGCCATTATTATTACATTTGCCAAAGGGAAATAGAGTACAGATTTGGAGTCAAAAAACTTGAGTTCTTGTTCCATCTCTGCTATTATCTAGCCCTATGTCCTTGCATGAGTAATTTTAGTAGTCCATGTCTCAGTTTCTTCATCTACAAAATGGAGATAGCAATACTTGAGCTGTATAGCTTATAGGGATGTTATGAAGATTAAATGAGAGAATAAATGTGAAAGTCCTTTGAAAACTATGAAGTTAAGTATAATTGCTAAGTATATAAAGGTAGATGTAACATGATTGTCGTATGGTAGGACTGAAGATGCAGAGGGTGCAGGAGACTAGGCTGAATACAGTGAGCCTGGGAAGATATTTTTAAAATAAAATTCCTTGTATTGGAAATATAGACTGTTATAGACAGAAGGGACCTTAGAGATCATCTAGTCCGTCATCTTAATGTTATATTTAAGAAAAAAGATTCAAAGAGGAGAGAGCTCAAAGTCACAAAGCCAGTCACAGAAATTAAACTAGAATTCATGTCTCTTGATTTCCCAAACACATTCCTAAAGCAATCACTGCAGATCCTTGTTTGTTGACCTTCATCAAAAAAAAAAAAGTAGTAAAGAAAAAAATACAGTTATTTGTGGCATCCATGTTGGTAGTAACTGATTATTTGGGGTTTTATCACAAGGATAAGCCACATAAAACATAGCTTTATTGTATTTTTACCAACTTCATTCCAGGTGAGAAAAGTAAAGGTGCAGGAAAGTGATGGGTCGGGGGAGGATTCAGTCAGGGCAAATGACCTCAGACTTGGCCAGATTCCCAAGGGATTGCTGTCATCCCCGGCAATGACCACTGTAGCACATGGTCTTTCTTTGATTGTTAATATTTACCTTTGCAGTCAGTCCTCAGTTATGTGTTTTTGGAAAACTTGGTATAGTAGATGAAATTATCAGTTGCTTAAAAATACAATTGCCAATTGTTTGATTCAAGTAAATTGATTACAGTCAGAGGACTATTCATTTTATGCTGGCATGCATACAGCCCACGTCAGGCAAGGGCTGCATCACTGATGGCAGCTCAGATATCGTCGCATTTCCTGAATTATATCCCGTCAGGTACTCAGTAAATATATGTGTTGGATACTTTCATCTTTACATTTTTTTAGCTGAGATGAGAGCACATAAACATTTCCATCTGACAACCTTTTCAACTTCAACAGCACAGAAGGTTATTTTCAAAAGAAACAAGAAAGGAGTTTTTCAATAGCGAGCTCCAAAGGTGACTAAAAATGCCTTCCAACAAGGCAGACCATTAAGAAATGTAGTGTGAAGTGTGTTAATACAATAAACTCAAATGTGGTCTCACTAGTCTTAGCTCCTCAGAATGTTGGCTGCCTTCCCCAGCTGCCACTGTGGCCTGGACAGTGTACATCAAGGTTCACCCTCTTTCCTCAATCTTGAAGTGCCCCCTTTCCGCCCTTCCGCTGAAGGAGACCTATGGCCAGAAGCAGCTTCCCCTCACCTTGTCACCCCCACAGGTCCTGCTGAAAGGGACTACCTGCCTTGGCCAGGAAGCATCAGGGAAAACAATTGGACAGCTCTGCTGTGCTGCAAAGATCATGGGCTGCTGCACCTAAAATGTTCACCAGGTAGGGCCCGCCAAAACTGGGCCTCTTGTATCTGGGGTAAGTGCCCATAGTTTGAAATCAGCAAGGTGGAAGGAAAGGGGAAAGAATCTTGTTCACCAATTCCTGTTATGCCGCAAAGAAGATCTCCCCACTCTGGAAGCTTGAAAGGAACAAATTCCAGGCAAGTCAAAGTCAAGCCTACTTTACACAGTGGGAAGTAAACTTATGGAACCCCTTAGCCCAGAGTTGGTGCCAGCTGAAAATATAAATACTGTCAGATAAGGTTCAATACATTTATGACTGTTAAGGCAATGATAGGTTATTAAAGGAAACGAGGCTGTTTGGGGACATGTTAAATCTCTGAGCTCAAAATTAGTGAGGACAAGCGGATCCTCTGACAGCCTCAGTGAATGAGTCCTGAAGATATACATGGTCGCAGAACTGTGATTGTGTTCTCCAATTAAGCTAGGAAAAAATAAAGATGTGGTATTTAGGGCTGCTTGGCTCAAACTGAGATGCTAAAATCTCTGGTTTGCTCAGAGTTAAATTCTTCAATACATGTAAGGGAAGCAATGCGTTATGGAAGAAAAAAACCCTAGTATCCTCCCTTTGCACTGCTGCTACTAACTAGCTATGAGACTGCCCCCTCTTTAGGCCTCACCTTTTCCCATTTGTAAAATAAGGAAATTAGAGTAGGTGATTTCCAAGGTCCTTTCTAGCTTCAACTAGGTTTAATTCAAATGATATCACGAGGTTCCCTTGAAGGGTTTGGAGCGGGGGAGATCCTGCATCTTTCCTTGCCCTCCCTTGCTCAGGAGCTCAGAGTCTTCAAGATGTTTGAAAGATGCCCCTGATTCTACCAAGAATTGACTCCTTCAAGTCTGGCCTCCACAGCAGACGTCCATGCTCTGAAATTTATATCTCATGGCCTATTCCCCCACTCATCAAGCTCCCAATTGCCTGGTAAAGAGGTAGAACTGGTTAGATACAGGGGTTTGTTTTGTTCAGTGCGATAGCAAGGTTGGAGAAAGTTTGGGCTCCAATATTAGAGACAGCATTGTATGGGCTTTAAAGCTAGAGCTAGCCCGGGTTAGAATTCTGGTTCTGCCATTTCTGTGCTCATCTATAGAACTTATCTCATCTATAGAACTTATCTCATCTATAGAATTACAGTGATAATACTGTCATCCCTCTAGGGTGATTGTCAGGATTAAATGACAGAATTCATATCAAATCCTTAGCATAATGCCTGCCATAAAGTAAATGCTGCCACTAGTGGGCGTCTTTTTCTGTTCTCCACTAAATAGATGTTGAGTTAAAAATTAAAACCAATAAATCAATAAATATTGAGCTAATAATCAAGGCTCAACTTTTAAGTTGTGGCAAATTATTTGGAGTCTCAGGGCCCCCATGTTTTGATAACTATAATGGCATATTTGCAATTTATCAGGGGCATTCTGGAAACTGCACAAGCCAATGAGAGAACTAATTCTGGTGGGTGGCATTTAATTTTGCAGTAACCCCGCAAATCACACTACTTAGATGAGTGCTACTTTGACCACCTCATGGAACCAGTGCAGCCTGTGGGGATCCTGCAGGGAGGCTGACAGAAAGGGAAGTTCCAAAAGGTGACCCCATGATGTGGCTCATCCATTCATAGTGCTGAACAATATTTTACCTTTCCTGTTCAAGGTGTTACAGGTGAACTGTAAGATGAGAACAAGATCACAAGTCAGCACTACCTCCTCCCTTCTTGAGTTCTCAACTGAGTGAGCATCATGGAGGGAGAACAAAGAAAGAAGTTCAGCCTGGGTGTGTGAAGCTGTAAAGTTGCAGGTTGAACCCAAACCCATTTTAGAGACAGAAGAAACTACCCTCTAGAGATAAAATAAAAAGATGAAGCTGAGATGGGACAGGATCAAAGTTGATGAAATATCAAGAGAGGTTAATAAAGGAACATTAATTTATTCCTCAAATCCTGTGTTCAGTTGTGTGGGTGTATTTTTGGGAGTTGAGGGGAAAATGGAAATAGATATGATAAAGAATTAACTTTTCTTAATGCACTTCCAGTTGATTATTATTATGAATGTCAGCTTTGACCTAGAAATCCCATAGCTCATCTTACACAGGTTGCCTAAAGATAATTTCTCTTCTTAGGCTTTTCTGAGTAAGAAGCCCTCAGTCTTTGGTGGAAAAACCTCAGTAATTAATTGGAAACATGCATGAACATAAAATGGCTTAAGAGTTTAGTGGGGCCGGGCGCGGTGGCTCACGCCTGTAATCCTAGCACTTTGGGAGGCCGAGACGGGCGGATCACGAGGTCAGGAGATCGAGACCATCTTGGCTAACACGGTGAAACCCCGTTTCTACTAAAAATACAAAAAATTAGCCGGGCGTGTTGGCGGGCGCCTGTAGTCCCAGCTACTTGGGAGGCTGAGGCAGGAGAATGGCGTGAACCCGGGAGGCGGAGCTTGCAGTGAGCCGAGATTGCGCCACTGCACTCCAACCTGGGAGACAGAGCAAGACTCCGTCTCAAAAAAAAAAAAAAAAAAAAGAGTTTAGTGGATCAGGTAAGGAAGTCAAGAGATGGAGATGATCCCTAAAGGTGTGTACCAGGTCCAGTGTAAGGGAGGGTGAGAGAGATGGTGACTTGCAGTGGTTGGCGGCACTTTACTGGGAGCATCGGGTAGAAAATCTAATACATAATAAGGTAGGTCAGGCTGATAGTATTACTATATCCACTTTACAGTTTAAAGAAACAGGCTCAAAGGAGTTAAAGTGTTTTTCCCAGTAAGTGGCTGGGGTAAGACTCAAACCTTAGTCTAATCTTATGCTCCTTCCATGCAACATGCCGTCTCCATTCAACTAGCATTATAAGGGAATGAGTGGTTCTAAGCTAATTTTCCAGATATTTGAAGCACATGTCTTTCAGCAGTGCAAGTGCTATTTTTATTTTAATCATTTTTGAAGAAAAAACTTTCTACAATGCATCAAACACCTCCACACCTTATTATGCAGAAGATACAGATTACTGTGCTTTTAATTTTCTGTCTATTTCCATAGCCTTCTATCTCTTTTCCCACTGTAGCTGACAATGTTCAGTACTTCCTAGGCTACTGAAGATAGACAGCATATTAGAAATGAGGCACTCCTAAAAGTAGATATACTAAAATGTGACAGCTGACAATAAGTGAACACCATGCAGAATCACCAACTACAAAAGCACAACAGTCTGGGATTAATTCAGGTAGGGGCAAATAGACCTAAGAGGCCAAGTAACCGCATGGACAACGAACTCAGTACCAGAGCTGGAGTTGCCAGTAAAGACCCTGAATCATCCATAGAAAATTGAATTCTGTTCATTCTTCTGCACTGGTATACTGTGGGGAAGGGGTGATATATAAGGTCCATCCCAGCTGGGAGGAGTATTTTTTCACTGATATTTAGAAATGCCTGTGCATATGATAATAAAAAAGCAAGTAGACAGTTTATTACTGTCTTTAAATTCTCTACACACTACCCTCTTATTGTTTGCACCCCAGACAGACCACTCCTACTGCTCCTGCGTTGGTATGCCAGTGCTTTACTGTGTTTAAAAGGATGGTCGTGGGGGAGGGTTTCCACTTTAGAAAGATATCCACTATCTCAAATGGCTCAAGATTTGGTATGTCTAAAGGGGTAAATGTTTACTGATCTGGAAAACATAACTCATGTAAGAAGCATGGCAAATTATTGTGTGTTTAGCCTGTCACTTCTCTTTCCTTGTTCCACCTGTAATTTCAAAGGAAAAAAAATAACACTACAAGCAAATCCTCCATAGAATGCCATCCTATTGGCCTGCTGCAAGTACTTGGATCTTTTCAAATTCCAATCAGAATGGGCCGTGCTTTGCCTTCTCCATCTCTGTCTCCTCTGACCCGGCAAAGTTTCCCATCTTTTATCCTGTCACTTAGCTAATGGTGTGTGTCCCTCTTGCATATATTCCATAGTCACCGGCTTCTTTCGCTAGTAGAGTCGTCAGCGAGATGCTCGGCAGATGGCTCACTGGCTGTCGTTCTTGTCCCCTCACTGCAGCAATCTGCTGTTCTAAATCAAAATGTTAATGAAAAATAAAAGAACGCAGTGCCAATGTCTGTCTGATTTAAATTAATACAGAGTCATACCTTTGGAGGCAGGTTTTACTGGCACGAGGTTCTCCATACAGGCTACCCATATTGTGTGTGGCTTTTTTTTCCTCTCTAATTAAAATTAAGCACTTTCATTTATCTGAGTCTCTCTTGGTACCCCCAACCTGTTCTTTTTAATAATAACAAAGACCTAACAAACAGTGGATTTTAGTGTTCCAGGGAATGGCATCTCACCTGGTGGAACATAATTTTGAGAGATATTATATGTGATGTCTAATTATAAACATACTTTGATTGGATTCTGTTCTCAATACTGAAATGACACATTTACTAAATGCTTCAAGTGCAGCTCTAAGTTAGGCATGTAGTTATTGAAATCTCTTTCAATCCATTTGTTTTAAAACTGCTGGCAAAATCACTGCTAATTTGCTACTTTATTTACAAGGGCCCTTCACTTTCTATGTACTCAGCACAGTGTTCATTTCTGTTGCAGCAACAGGACTGCTCCCCTCTTTGGGGAAAATGTATGTGTCTGCAAGATTGACTATGCAAGACAAAATTTTAACTTCAATTTAGAGACAAAGGGACCACGGTGATGTTAACAGACATGGTGGAGGAAAATCACCTCAGTATTATAATTTGCAAAAAAAAAAAAAATCTATGGACCAAAAGAATGGCAGTTTCAACTGATTGCAGAAGACCACACCTTTCATTTGTTCTTCCTATGACTCCTTTGTAGATACTGCTAGGAATAGTATTGAGAATAATGAGTTAACATAGTGCTTCTTACATACCAGGCATCCTTCTAAGTGATTTACATTTATTTATTGTTCCAGTCATCAAAATTCTGTGACTTAGGTCTATTTCACAGATAAGGATTCTGGGGCACAAAGAAGTTAAGTCACTTGCCCAGTCACATAACTGGTAAGTGACAGAGCCAGAGAAGAACACAGCCTGGCCCCAGAGCCTTCTCTTTTAACCACTATACCATTCTATAATGTACTGAAAGGGCCACGAAATCCAGCCTACTTGAAAGTAAGCTACTGTTTCCTTTCAGATTCGGAAAAGGATATTCTCTTTGCTGAAACTGCTGTGTAAAAATCAGGTTTCTACTTCAGTGGGGCTTGCTCCTTGTTAAATGCATGTACTATTTGCATGTGTCACCACCATTAAGATTAAGGTGAGCCAGGTAAATTAAGCTGAAGCAGCAGGCAGGCAAGCAGGAGAAAAGCCTGGGTTTTCAGGTGGGAACTGGGGTGCTAGTCATTAGGTCAGTCATCTCAGGGCCACCTCACAGTTCTGACAAGAGAAGGCCAAAAGAGGTAAGGCCTACAAAGCCCACATTTGAACCAGCCAAGTATGTAGGGACTCCCTCCTGGAACACAACAGGTCAGGTCACCTGGCTTCAAACTCAGTACTTATTCTTACCTACAGGCAGGGCCAACACACAAACCAAACACTATTGAAGATCAGCCTTCCTCCTGCTGCTCAGAAGCCAGCTCAACTGGAAAAACAAACAATAGAAGATGGTTATCTCTAATTAAATATATGCATCCCAGGATACATTTACTGGGGTATCAAGTTATTCAAAAGAAAAAGCCTCTAGTAGGAAGGGGCTAAGTAGAGAGGCAGTCATTTCCCTTGCTAAACCTCATTTTGGTGGTTGCATTTTTCTGGCCTTACCAGGGACTAAATGAAAATATGAGTTTTGAAAAGAATATTACCAGAAAGCAGGATAGGTTACACAGAACCCTGGGCTGGGAGCCAGTTGTCCTGGGTTCCAGCCCCAACTCTGTTTCTAACAAACCATGCCTTCTCTGGGTTTCAGTTAGATCTTTTGTAAAATGAAAAGATCCTGTGAGGGCCTTTCTAACATTAAATAATTTCTGATTTTAGCCACCTCCCCCAACCACCAGTTTTTAATGAAAGATGATTCTCCCTACAGAAACAAGGAAACTCAGAGGATAATTTGACCAAATGAAGCAAAAATTTGAGCTATTTTGGGGTGTTTCCAAGGAGGCAACTCAAACCATTGAAGTCAGAAAGTAGATTTCTTTTTGGCCTGATCTCTCCCAGTTGATATCACTAGATAATTGCTCACCCCTCTGAGTCATCGAATCATAGGCTGATTGAATCTCTGGGATATAAAGGACCTTAAAGGTCATCTTTTCCCACCTACCCTCAGAGATGGACTCCCTTTCTCCAAACACAGCTAGTCTAAGTAGTGGGACATGTCTGTTTTATAAAGCCTGTGTATATACAGGTGCTGCTTACCTGGATGGATGTCACAGGTCATTGGACCCTTTGACTCCTATTTCCAAATACCTCTCACTCCTGCTCACTGATACCAGAGCATCTTTAACAGAGGGACTTTCATTCTCCACTGAAAACATGTGATATAAATTCCCTTTGAAGAGGTGGCACTGTCTAAATTCATAATGCAATGCATGCAACTCTATAGCAGATCCTATATGAGAGCAGATTTCAATAGGAAAGGAGCCCAAAGACATGGAATTCTTGAAGAGAGTGAAACAGGTTTCAGTGAGAGGTAAAAATTATATAGAATGGGAAGACAGCAAGGGTGGAGGCCCTAGAGTGATAGTCTAATAGAATGTGTAACAACCTGAAGGCAGACTTGGGTTTATAGCTCAACTCTGCCACGTAACTAACCATATTAGCTTGTGCAAGTCTCAACCTCCCTGAATCTAAGTTTCCCAAACTGTAACACAGGGATAATAATATCTACTACATAAGGCTGTTGATAATTAAATGAGATAATTATTCAAAGGCATAATGACAGTATGCTTGATTTAAGTACATTTTCAGCCCCAAATCTACAATGTTGTCATAGTCTGATGGCCTTTGATGTGTTTGTTCTTGGTTACGCCTCTGCAACACTCGTGAATATGAATAATGTTGATGACCATGTCTGCAGCCACCAGTACAAATTTTAACTCTCTTACTCTTCTATGCAACTAACTACACAACTGATTCTAGTACCAGCCAGGATATCAATTGTCAAGCAACTGAAATGCCCACCTAAACTTTGATCAAGATTTGCAAGCACAAAGAGATTAGCTCCATGCTCATAATTTCAGAGGAGCTCATATTTTCAAACCTGTTTCAATTTAGCCCAGTTAATAGGACTTCAAGGTAGTTTCCCTAATTAATTAGCTCCAACCAGGAGTAAATATGTATGGTGGCTTTTTGAAAAATATTCCCAAGGTATATTTCAACCTTATTATGGGAGAAAAAGGTTAACAAATGGGATGGTAAGGTTTCAGTACAAATTTCAGGTTGTGTGGGGGAGGTACTGAGTCCATATGCCTGTCAAAAATAATGACAGACAGATTACAGGTTGCCTCTGAACATACTGTTAGATAGCCTTGAAGCCCCCGACTTCTACACTATTATTAGCTTAAATGCTGTCAAGCTTGGAGTTGGGTTTTACCGTGATTTTGTTTGTCTGTTTGTTGGTTGGTTGGTTTGTTTTTCTCTAGGAGGTGTTGTTGGTTTGGAGAGGCTCATCAACTCCATGATTTATTATTTTCTATCAGAGAAACATGAAAGTTTGGGGTCCAGCATTGTCTTCCTTTTCAAAAACATGCTCAAAGCTCCATATTAAAAAAAAAAAAGTTTCAACCTGCTCCTTTTTTTTTTTTTTTGCCATCCTCCTTTTGCTTCCTAAATCCCCCTAATCTGAGATTTGTGTGAGTTGCCTTTATTTCCTATCCCACATTCTGTTCCTAACTCCTACACTCTGTTTCTATTCTCACTAATCTACCAACATTTCTCTTTTGAGTTCACCAGTGATCTTCTTGCCAAATCCAAGAGCTGTTTTTCAATTGTTTATCTTCCTCAATCTCTTTGGTGTATTTGACACACTGGTTTTATCCACTCAAAGTATCTCTTGCCTTAGCTTCTGCTGACACTTCACTTTCTTGATTCTCCTCTGATTTTCCATCTAATTCCCTTTTTGCCTGTAACATTAGGCAAAAATGTTCTCCTTCTCCTTTCTGGGCATGAGTTTCTTCCTCAGTAAAATAAAGGGTTTAGACAGGGTAATATCTAATGTCCCTTTCATATAAAACATTCTATGGCTCTGAGGGTCAGTGAGTTATTTGACTTTAACATGTTATCATGTTTTTAATGTTGAAGGTTTTGTAGCTATTCCAGTCGACTTTAGTGTTCCAGTAATTGATATAAGTGTCTGAACTTCATAAGGCTAGGCCTTTGCTGATTTATACATGTTTAACACATGCTTGCTTTTCTTCTTTATCTAAGACTATGCATATTCGAAATACCTAGATACTACACTGTTCCTTTCTCGAAAATAGATGTAAGGTACATTGTAGAAGAATATCCTGTTGCTTATTATTAATACTAGTCTTTCAAAAATGTATTTGGATCAGAAATCCTTCATCTTGTTCCATTTAATTTGGATATTTAGAAAATGAAACAACAATCTTTTCAGCCAAGTGAAGGCATTATGACCAACTGTGAGAGCCAGAATTCACCAATGTCATCAACAAAGGGTCAAAAATAATATATTTGACAGCTTAATACTGAATTCATATGTTACACAGAAATAGGTGGTAATGCTTTAGTGAACCCTTGTATATCTCTGAGAAACATAACATCACTTAAAGACACTCAAAAAATGTAAAACAACACAATTTCTATTGATACTTCTTTTCCTTCACCCATATTTTAGGTGCTATACATGATACTGCCAAGAGTTGCCTGAGACCCCAGGGCAAAAGACTGGCTATAAAGACCTTACAAGTCATCCCCACAAATCCACCAAATAAGAAGTTTCCCTTCTCCTAATTAAAAGGCAGTAATGCAATTACTGATCCCAAGGGTATACAATAAATATATGTCAGTAATGAGAAGGTCAGAAAAAGTAAATTGTTAGTGTACAAAATAGAAAATGCCTGTCCCTGCTAAGGAAGCTAGTCAAGAGTGGGGATTAGGGTCCTTTAGCTGCTCCCAATGCAAGACACATAAAAAAGTAGCTGAGGTTTTGTTTTCTTATTTATCACCAAAGAATATATGAATTTGAAAGACCTTGCACATAGGAGCTCTCTTGATCCATGGAACATAAACATGTCAGTGTCTTAACTAGCCATGATATACTATCATCTTCCTCTAACAACAGAAATTCAGTGACTTATGCAAAGTTGTAAGAGTCAGTGGCTGAGTCAACAGTCCCCAAAAATCTCTGTCAAAAATTCAAAAATTGTTAATTTATACAAAATATTACAATGACTGCCACTCTCGCTCTTTCTTCGTCTCCTTCTCCCTCTTCCTCTCCATTTCTCTCTCTCTCATACACACATATACTCCACCCTACCTAAGTGCTTCTCAAAGTCAACGTGATGGGCTGATTTTTATTGTACCGTATAGTATTGTTATTGAGCATGGACTAGAGCATTCAAATTAATAGACTTGGTATTCAAGTTATTAGAAACCACTAAATATGTCATATAAGGTTTACCAATTTTTAAGAGTTAGAATAAAATAAAATTTACTCATGACTAAAAATATATTGTGCATGAAGTTATCTTTCATTGATGATTCAGCACTGCTCTGGAAAGACTTCACACAGTTAAGTAAAAGACACCATCTTTGGAATGACAGGACCATGAAAGTTTGTTCTAGGTAAAGCAACTGATCCTAAGGTCTCTGGGAAAAGAAACAACCTAGATTATTTCTCAAGTGAGTAAACATTGTCAGAATTGTTATATAAAATGCTAAAAAAAAATCTTACCTTGAGATTGCAAACTCAAATATTCTTGACACCTTGCCTTCTATTTTCAAATCAGAAATCCCAACTTTCTGCCCTTAAAAGTAATATTGTGGTATCTCATTTTGTAGATCAGAATGTTTACTTCTCTAGAAGTATCTTCATCTTTTGGGCTTTTAAGATATTACCCTGAGAGGTCAAATTTACTATATGGCATTGTCACAACTTCAGGCTTAAATAGGTTCAACAAAATGCCAATTTATCTATCGAGAGCTCTAGGTGATATTGTGTGAATGACAAAGAGTTTGCTGTTGTGTGCCAAGAGTTATATTTAGGTTTCTGGCACAAATTAATAATTACTTATAACATTTTATAAAAACAAGAAATCATCTTGACAGCCTTTCATCCAAAGCAACATCATTCGTTCTATTAGTATTGGAGTTTTTGCAGTGACAAGGAGAAAATGATGGGTAATAATATCAGAAATAATAGCAAATGCTAGGCATTTGCTAAATGCTTTTACATATATTATGTCACTTAAATCTTCAGCAAACCTATGACATAGGTACTATTGTTAGCTCCAATTTACAAACAAGGTCGCCAAGACCTAGAGAAGTGAGGGTGTCCACAGCAGGGGTCCCCAACCCCTGGTACCAGTTCATGACCTGTTAGGAACAAGGGCACACAGCAGGTGAGCCATGAGCTTGCATTACTGCCTGAGCTCTGCCTCCTGTCAGATCAGCGGTGCCATTAGATTCCCATAGGAATGCAAACCCTATTGTGAACTGCGCATGTGAGGGATCTAGGTTGTGTGCTCCTTATGAGAATCTAACTAATGCCTGATGATCTGAGGTGGAATAGTTCCATCCTGAACTCCTCCCCAACCCCTGATGGACAGTCCATGGAAAAATTATCTTCCATGAAACCGGTCTCTGGTGCCAAAAAGGTTGAGAACTGCTGGTCTACAGGATCTTTTGCTCAGACAAAATGACCTGGGTGTAGAATTGCATTGGTTGTTTCATATGACAGAGCATTAATATTTAGTGAGCATCTACCATGTGCCAGGAACTGGGCCAAGTGCTTTACATAAGTTGCCTTATTTAATTCTGCCATCAGCCTTATGAGGTTGTTACTTTTAAACATATCGTACAGACGAAGGGAAGAAGGATACAAAGAAGTTAAGAAATTTTCCCAAGGTCATGCTACTAGTGAGGGCGGAGCTGGGATGTTAATCTAGATAGGTTTGATTCTACAGTTCACACTCTTTCCACTATGAAGTAAAAATCAAACCAGCAAAAGGCAGGAAATAAATTTAGTTTAAGAATAATTTCCATATTGTTTCCTTGGAGTTAAAACTTTAATCATGAAAGCTAATCCCAGTGTCGGTGCCAAGAGTAACTTCCTGTACACAGAGCTTTTATCCTATGGAACACAGGGTTACAGCATTCCGATCACTTTTAGCTTTTAGAGCAGAGAATGGGAACAGGTTGAAGCCATTCTCCAGAATTCTTTTCAGGCCAAATAAAGGGAAAAAATAGACACAAAATGCAAAATCGTCCAAACTTATCCATATGCAGCAGGGCAGCTTTCTCTAAGACAATGAGTTAACTCTTCCATCCCATTAGATCTCCCTCTGAGTACAAGAAGTCAGTCCCTCTAGCCTCAGTGGCCTGAAAGCTTTAATAGCCTACCCAAACAGAAACACCCCATCAGCATTTCTCATTGGAATCCCTTGGAATCATTGTTAAAAATTGCAGTTCCCAAGCCCAAGCCTTGAAAGCAGGACTTAGGAATCTGCATTTTAATAAGTATCCCAGATCACTTATATGCACAGTAAAGTGTGAGAATCACTACACAAAGCAATGAAAGTCTCAAGCCTTGTGTTCTGAATTTAGGATGCTCAGACACAGATAAGCTGAATTTATTTTCAAGGAAGGAAAGTCTCCTTTAATTTAATTAATATTAACAACCTACTTAACATAAGCTTTTAAGGTTTTCAGAAGCAGTAACCGGCAAACAGAGTTAAGGTCTGTTCACATCCTTTGTATCTATCCATTATAGCAGGACATAGGATCTGCAACATGACCATATGTAGATCTCAGCAACCCTCTCTTAGCCTTTAAAGTTCCCTATATAAAGTTCAATGTTCATCTAAGAACATTCCATAACCCAGACTTTACCCTAAATAAGACTGATCTTACATCAATTTATCCCTAAATAATGAAATTGAACCATATTTCCCTTCTCACAGTTGAAATCAGTCTAAAGCAGGGAATAGTAGTCTCCATAATAAATAGCAATTAGTTGAGTGTTTACTGTATACCAGACCCTATTACAAAACAAAATACTCCCTGGATTAAAAGGGCCCACAAGATGATTTTGCCTACTGTAAACTCCTCTTGAACATTCATAATGCACATGAACCTATTAAGGACTGCAAGAGGGCCTTGAAGGAAAGAAATCAATTTATTTTTCTTAACTCAGTTACAAAAACCTATCTGATAGCATACCCCTTTTATGAAGAAAACCTGACATACACTTTGAGAATGTGCTACTACGTAACAGTGTTTCTCTAAGTGTCAGTGGCATCAAAATGCAAAGTCAGGAGCCCTACCTCAGACCTAAAGAAACCAACTCTGTGAGGGGCTTCAGGAATCTGCATTCTTAGGTACACTGCTCTAAGGTATACCAGGAGAATCAGCAGTTGCCCCAAAGGTGACAGTTGAGGGAAATTGTTATAGCTACACTGGCAAGGCTGACTGAAAATTAAACAAAAAATTCCAAAATGGAAACTACCAAGTGACTATATTTCAACAATTGATAGTTCACCAATCTAAAAAACTTGGGCTGTTTATAGGGGGAGATTCTTGCCCATACATAACTGGGATCCAAGAACAATGCACAGAACAAGTCCCACTAAATTGTCCAGCAAATTCTGCTGCCGCCTCAAGGTATAATAGGAAAACATAGGTGGGCAGATATGCTCTCCCACTTGCTAAGCTGTAGGACTTTAGCAAAACCACTTTACCTCTCTGACTTAGTTTTCTCATCTATAAAATGAGAACAATTATCTCTACCTCAGGGAGCCACTGTGAGAACTAAATGAGGCAGCACACACAAATCTTCTATTATAAATATGAAGTTCACAAACTGTTCGTTCCTTTTCCCCTTCTCTCCTTCCCCTCCTCCCCTAGTACAGTACAGCACTATGATGTCAGCATCATTAGCGTGGAGAAGACAGGAAATGTTGCTGTCAGTTTTAGTGTAGTTACTCTCTTCTGAGGGTAGTTTCCTTTAATGAACCCCTATGTCGCAATACTGAAGTAGCCATTCAATTCTGCTAAGTAGGAGTCAACACCCACTGGGGTACACAGAGATGAAAAGGCAAGTCCTGCCCTCAAGTTGCTCATATCATAGTAGTGAAAATACCTAGTGTGTCAGAAAATGGGAACTCTTTTTCTGGGGGCCAGAGAGATGGACGCAGCTGGTCACAGAGGCAAGCCAAACTGATGCAAAATGCATTATGGCTAAGTTAAATCAGAGAATCCAAGGATACCCAATGTCATCTTTATCTGTCCAGAAAAGCCAACTGCTGACCTAACCCAGGGCTGCAGTTCCAGGGCTTGGTTCCAGCAACCAGCACAAACCCAGTCACAGGCTGCTTTGTGCTTTGTGCCCGGTGCTGTACTACATATCAGCTAAAGCCAGTAAGCTGAGCTGACCTCTGCTCTCTAGGAGGAAAAGCACAGATGAAGGCAAACCTCTAATGCACACGAAAATAAGTGAAAACTTGGTATCAAACAAGCAAATAAATACATTTGCTCATATCATTCTCTTCTCAGGTTCCTGTTGATTTTTCTCTAAGATGAAAAAGCTTAGGTGAGACTGAAATAAGTGAACCTCAAGTCCCCAGCCCCTCCTACCTCAGCAACTTGTCAAGAGAGTTGGAGATTTTTTCCATCGTTATTTTTCAAAACCAATTTCCTAACAGTTGCATGACAATCAGCAGTCAAACTAATTGGAATGTTACTTTAACATTTCTTCCTCCTTTTAGCATTTTTTGTGCTGTGTTGTGGGGAGGAAGGGATGTGAGGTTTCAGCGATGCTTACATAGAACCTTACCTTTCCTTTCCTTTCCTTTCCTTTCTTATCACTGCTCCCAACTGGGTCTTCAGCTTCTTGGGTCAGTGGGACAAACTACAAGCAACTGCTACAGTGTCCCTTTCCACTTGCATCTCTTCTCATATCTAGTGGGGTTTTGGGGATTGACAAGGTTGGCACTTCTCAGAGATGGAGGGAAGGGAGAGGCAGTGGTTGAGGAGCAGGACCAGAAGATGAAGTGCAGACTTGGCTAGTAATTTCTTGTACCTTCCATTTAACCCTATGCCAAGCCTCCACCACCACCACCACTGAGGAGAAGGAATGTCATAATTAAAGAAGGCTCTATGAATAGCACAGATATTGTTTCTAAACAGGAAAAAGAGTGGTAGGGGAAGGAATTCTATTAAGCAAACATTGTTGGTTTTTCTCCCCCTGATTTTCTTCCAGAAATGTGTGTAGGGAGAGACTACAATGAAGGGTCATAATCTATTAAATACACGGACTAAACTAAGTATGCCATCTCAAAGGAAAACATAAGTAGTGTTTAAAGGTCTGGTCTAGTCTCAGCTGGTCAGCCTAGAATCCACTGGACAACTGCACTTCATTACTAACATTTAACTCCTCAAATAGCCTTTTAGTACTATGTGATGCTGCTAAAGGGCAAAAGGTGCTGACAGGGACCATGGACATTTCTGCAGTGCCTGTCCCCCCTGGTAGTGTTCAGATCTTGCAAAGCCAACAAAACTGCAGCATAGGTCAGCTGCAAACTCCCCCTCATCAGAGACCTCCCTGAGCCAGCAAAGTCAAGGCTGTGAGCTCAGGGCCTTCGGAAGGTCACTGGAGAGGACAGTGAGTCTGCAGGATGAGTCAGGAGAATTGAGAAAGCCCAGCCAGTCCCCAGAGCCAGGCCTCTCCTAAGGCAGCCAAGGAAAAAGCTCTGTAAGAACCTGGAACACCCTGATAATGGAGAAGAGGGTGGAGGAAAGAAGCAACAGACAGACAAACTCCCTGTCCTCAGCATCAGCAAAAGAAGGAAGTAGACCAGCTTTATCCTTGACAAGTCCTTATCCCACTTTCAATACCCTCTCCAAATTACCTGAGACACCCACAGAGATGCCAGCCGACCAGCCATTTCCTACCACCCGCAAGTTACCCCTTTCCCCAACAAACTCACCTTTCTCAGAGCTTCCCCAGTATTTCGTGTCTTGTTTCCTCAGCATTTCTCTGCCTTATCATTTTATCATAACTGATCTGGGCCAATACACCAATTCCTGAGTTACTGTGGTCCCCAGCACGGTCACATATTGGCAAGTAAACAGTTGCCTCTTAGCAACAGAGTACTTGTACCCCAAAGGGTATGTGTGGTGAAAGGATTTCCAATGAAGGGGGGACCTCAGGCAGATAAATCCTGGGGGACCCCACATTCAATTTCATGTGTACTGTTACCTCTCTCTCTCCTTGTTAAAGTGTAAGCCAGCTCAACAGATATCTGGCCAAAAGCCTAAAAACAAATTAGGTCCCAGAGTACCAAGATACCATCTTTTGTGGGCCCCAAGATAAAAGAGCTTCATCTGAATTATTTCCGACAGATTGCAAACTGCTCATTTGTGATATAATCGTTGGGGGAGGGGAAGAAAAAACAGGAGTTAAGAAAACTGTAGAGGAAGAAAACTTTTAAAGCAACACATAGTATGACAAAAATTGTGTGCTTAAAAGTTTTTGAAACCTTACATTGTTCCAAAGATGCTAAATAAGAAAGTATATAACCTGAAAGGCCTACCCATGGCATCAGCTTGTATGACTGGCACCTGGGAGAAAGTTGGGAGGTGGGACTTTGGTGGAAGGAAGAAGGTAATGATTGGCAGTTGAGGCTTTTTCTGAGATGACTGAGGATAAGACAAGCAGCTGGTATTCAGGTTATCCAGCTTATTAGAGGCTGTAGACACCATTTGACTTGCGATGGGTCTGACTTCCTAACATACTGTTCTGAGTTGCAGCTATGTTTTCAGAATAAAAACATCTAGTCGAGTTTTGAGTTCTAAACTATCTAAGAAAGCATCTAATGATGCTGATTTGTTTTTGTTTTTGTTTTTTGTTTTTTGACACGGAGTCTCGCTCTGTCGCCCAGGCTGGAGTGCAGTGGCGCGATCTCGGCTCACTGCAAGCTCCGCCTCCCAGGTTCACGCCATTCTCCTGCCTCAGCCTCCCGAGTAAATGATGCTGATTTTTAATGGATATTACTGTCTCTTTAATGAGACTTCTCTGGAGAAAGAATACTGTGACCTCAAATTACTTGGCAAGTGGACTTAGCAGGCCTGGCAAATGGACCAAGCTTGTCTTTGGGTTCCTTCTCCTTCCTACTTCATAGCTCTGTCTCTCTACACCCCTATCATTGGGACCCATTTTTTTCCTGGTAATTTAGGGCTCCCCGTGACTCCATGCTTTCTCCCATCACAAGAATCTTTCCTATGAGGGCTCAGTTGTCTGCTTTCCAAAGTGACAGCTGGGGGCTAATGAGCTAAAGTGGTAGCTGGGGGCTAATGAGCTAAAGTGGTAGTGGCTGACAGTGAGTTAAATTCTTGACCCTTCAAATTAGAGCAGTTTGATTGGCAAGGAATGCCTTTCTAATGATAGCATTTTAAGCTTGTACTAGGCTGGAGGAGATGGCACTTGTGTGTAACGGGGTGCTACTTGACACACCTCCAGTCACACAGTGGAAATGGCTGCCTACTTTACCCTGAACATAGCACAGAGGAGGTGCCTTGGCTGTTTAGAGGATGGAAGCAACCAGCTAACAAAAAAAAACTGCTTAATTTACAAATAACCTATTAGCATTGTCAAGAATCCACTCACAGGCAGGTGTCCATCCCTAAGAAGGCTGTGTATTTTACCTATGATTCTTGCTTTGTCTTTTGCACTTCTACCTTTCTTAACTGAGTCTGAGGCAAAGTGAAGTTGCCAAACTGTTAGTGCATTTTTCCTGAGTCATCTATAAACTTGCCTTCCTTACTAATGTTTTAGAATGAGTCTACCTCTAATCCCCTCTTTCTTTGAAGGTTCAAGAAGTAGACCTCACTTTACTCAACAGCTGCACTACTGAAAATATGTGTATATGGGAAGGGCAATACCAATAAACACACCTCATTGAATCGATCTATAATGTAAAGAATTCCATTATTCAGTAAACAAGCATAAGGCTGACCTTTGGCCAAATTGACCAGTAATACACAGCTGTGGTCAAAATATTATATGCTCCCATACCAGTTGGTAAATAGCTACTACACCTTGTCCTGGATGCCAGACTGTACTCTGAGATCCCTAGACCTCCACAAGATCCAGCAGCTAATACAGTAATGCCTGACACAGCAAAGGGCCTCCGGGTCCTTGCTCCAGGGCTACAGCTGGAACCTAGACTGATTTGTTGTTTCCTGTGCTTTCCTATGTGAATATTATCCACAATTTCAAAGCTACTGAGTAGCAGGCACTAGGTGTGGCCATGAATGTGGACCATAATTACTTTGCTTAAAACTGTAATAGTGACACTGAGGTTTGTGTCAGTTCACTCTGCCCCATGCATTCCCATGGAGCAGAACGTCCACGACCTTCAAAAGATGGACGACATGAGCCCTGTTTCCAAAATAGCACTTGGCAGGCAGCCTAGATCTGGATGTGAACAGCAGACACAGGCTATGGGCATGATGGGCCAGCCCCCTGTCACATCACCTCAGGGGATCCTCAGCCTCATGGGACTCACTAGAAAATCCTTTACATCTGAAAAGCAGAAATTATCTAGTCCACCTGAGTGCCCTGGGAGTGGGTCTGTATTCTTAGCCTCATGCTTCCAGTGCTGAGTTTAGAACAAAAGCCTCTATTCAAGGTCATATGGTGAGTCAGCTACTGAACAGGGAGTGAAAAGAAAGGGGGAACAAACAACCCACAACAGGATTAGCTTGAGCTGCCTCAACCTATGAGAAAGGCCTGGTCAAACCATTTATAGTCTTCATATATAGATAGCTTGAAGAATTGCCTCTGAAGGGTGTTAATGAACATAGGTAAGGAAGAATGGTGATAGTTAATCAGCAGTCCTGGAGACACAAATTTGTGGTCGCCTTGTGATACAGGTAAATTATACAATGAGTTTCTGCTTGCTGTCCTTATGTGTATCTTAAGAAATAACTCCTTCATTCTACCTCAGGTAAAAGCTCACTCTTTCTCCCAATGCACCTTGGCTACTGTCAACCTTGCACTAGTATAAATGGATTCCTCCTTGTGCTAAAGGGAAGCAGAAAGAGCCCCATGTCTGAATTTGGAAGGTCTGAATTCTACTCTTGACTCTGCTAACTCTCTTGGTAACATTCAGGGAGACACATTCTGTTGTTTCATTTTCCTCTTTTTATCAAATAGGGATGACACTACTTCCTACTTCATGGGCTGGCATAGGAAGAAAACAGTATTATACATAAGACTATTCGAACATTCCAATACCCTCCAAATACATGAGGAAATATGACTGTCTCAGAGATGCTCAATGAGTACATGGAAACCAGCACTTATAGCACTTATCAAGCACCTACTATGTGCCTGGCACTTACACACTCATAGTTTTGTTGATCCTGACAACAATTCTATGGAGTAGATATTAGTTGTTGCATGTTAAATGATATGGGATAAAAATGACAATAAAATATGTCAGTGCATTCAAATTTTAACTTTATTTTTGAAGTAAGTAAATTTGGTCCCCCTTAAATAACAAGCTTGCACACACACACTAAAATGGAATCCAAACTACAAATGACACAACAGATCAGTTTAGCATCAACTTGCATTTCTAAGATAAAATTGAAAGTAAACGTGTGATTCATTCCATAATTTATATCACAGAAGCAAAATATGGTTTGTGAAAGCTTGGAAAACATGTAGGGTAAGGATTATTACCCTGGAAGGAATGCATAGGTGTTTAAAAGGTAGACAATAAGTCTAAACAACTCCTCACGTTAAAATGACATAGTACAAGGAGGTAGAAATACAGCTTATATTGGGCTTAAGGTAGCAGCACTGTGGGGCCTCCCAGAGGGGCACACAGAATGCCTTAAGAAAGGTACTGGGTGGAAACCCAGGTGGAGATATAAAATGAGGCAACAAAGAAAGGAAGGCTGATTTATATAAATTTTCAAATGCAAGCATGTGTGAGACTATCCAGGATATTGCAGACCTGTAGTTTCCTCCCTGACCAATGACAGGCTACAGCCGAAGCTGAACTCTGTTCCTTACAACCTTGGCCAAAGGAGGGATGAGATGCTTGAGAGGAGGGGATAGAGAGAGGGTGGCTGTTAACACTTTTATCCTCATCTTACACAAAGAAAATGGGGCCCAGAAAGTTGTTTCTTCAGGCATGCAGCTCATAACAAGGGACACTGGGAGTCAAACAAAAGTATATATGACCTTCCTATACATACTTTGTGTAAACAAAGTATATATGACCTTTTTATACTATAAAAATCCATGTTTTTTCCAAGAAAATGCACCACTTCCCCAAATCACATTCTCTTTCTCCCAAAAATGGTGTCAAACCCTTGGGTGATAGTGAAACATTGCTCCAAGCCCTTTCTAACTTAAGCGCCCCTCACAATGACCACACCACTAGTCATAAATGATGAACATCTGTAAGCATTCCTACAAATGCTAAATATCACCATTTCATTGGTCAATAAGGGGAGACTATGTGACCAAGAAGCAGAGCAGTTCTCTATTAACAAAGCTAACCCACCTTCCCAGGAGATCAAACTCATCCATGGCTTTATCTTGTCTCTCTTCTTTCCTCAGCCTCCCAGGCACAGAGATCCTTGAAGGCCAAGACAGACTCTCTCTAAAACATTCCATCCAAATAGCCCCCATAGCATCCAGCACAGTACTTAACACATAGCAGACACTCAAAATATTTTATGAATCAATGAACTCTGTTTCTCCCACCATGTGTATAACAGTATGTCCTTAATGTCTTCATGTTATTAGAATCCTTGTGAAATTTAATCAGAGATTATAATGCAAAAAATATAAGAAATTGAGATGAAGGTAATAGTTGGCTTCTGAGAAACTCTCCTCTTTCTCAATCACTAACCTAGTAACATTCGTTCTAGTCTCATATCTAATACCACCAACCAGAGGAACTAGAAGAAAACATCTCAGCTTCACCATTTTTAAAATTAATCGTATTTAGCTAGAGCAGAGGTTCTCCTCCCTAAGTTTTCATGAGAATTACCTGGGAAAGCTTTAACAAACACTGATGCTAGATTCTGTTCCCAGGGTTTCTGGTTTAGTTGATACTGGGTGAGACCTGAGCATCAGTGTTTTTTAAAAACTCCCCAGTGAATCTGAAATGTTGCTAGGGTTGAAAACCACTGGGCTAGATGATCCTTGAGGTCCCTTCTTACTCTGAAAATCAATATGCTGACTATAGCTGGGTGTCTGTTGATGTCATGGGTTGTTCTGACTGTTCTCCACTTTCCTCTCTAATACTGCACACCACAATATCTATATCAAGTTGCTCAACAGCCTAACATCTTGTTTCCCTCCATTTACCTATTGACTTAAAACTTTGTGTACTCTTGGGGCTCCTAAGCACAACTATTGAGATCTACTTTTAATGCTATGTGGGTCATTTTGCCACCAAAGAAGCTCCCCTGGTACCACGATGTGTCCCCAAAGCACTATCTGGCCTGCCCTGCTTCCAGGCGGGAAAGCCCAACAAGCAAGCATGAACAGCTGGAGTGTTCCCACTGATCTGGAAGGAATCCGTAAGGACAATGCACTACTTTCTATTTCACTGGACTCTTTCATGGCACTGAGCCTGCCTATTCCATTCGGCCCTTTGTCAAGAATGTCCTTGACACTTAAGGAATTGATTTCTTCTTCCTTTCCTTTAAATAATAAGCCAACAGATACGCAGGAGTTTTATAAGGTATCGATTTAACATACAAACTGCATTATGGCCTTTGAATGCTACAGCAAGAACCAATGCCTCATCAGCCAGAAAGACCAATATAGTGACAACCTAACGTTTTCTTAACCTGTCAAAACATTCCTGTGCTCTGGGCTTACTGAGAGCAGACATGCCAAGGATTTAGAAATGTCAAATTAAAATAGTCTGGGCTATTTTCAAAAAGACATGAGCCTTTTTAACCACTAGCATTCTATCAGCAATGCTTTTTCAGAATGTAGGGCTGCTAGAAGGCCCTCTTTCTGAAGAACAGTGTGAACATTACACAGGGAACAGAGAGTTTCTCAAGGTCATATGATGGTTTTCTAGAAGCACTTCAACACAAATGTTTGCCTCATCTGTGGTTAGATGAGAAGGGCTGGAAATGTGGGGCAGGATAAGGGTGGAAGGGAGCATAGGGCAGGAGTCTAAATGAAAAATTCCCATACTACAAAGATCCTAAAATACAAATTTGAAAAAATAGAATCTGGCATGGCCTTTTAGTGATACACAGCTAAGGTGCTCTTCAAGGATGGGAAAGTGCAGAGGTGCTTTGTTGTAGACCCTTGGTCAAATTGCCAAAAGTACATGAGGTCATTATTCTTTTCATTGCCAAATGTGTGGGAAGAGTAATCATCTCACCTTGCCCATTTGTTCTTCAGATTTACCTCCCATATTCACCACTCTGCTGCAACTGCTCTCATTCAGACACCAGTGATCTCCTAACAGCCAAGTCCTGTGGTTAGTTTTCAGTTCTCATTCTGACTGGCACATCTATAACTATTTGATACTGTTGACCATCCTTTCCTTCTCTGACTTCTGTGATGGGGTCTCTCTCTAGATTCTCCTCCTATTTCTGTACTTTTATTTTCAGTTGCTTTCTTAACCTAGTCTTCCCATATCCAGCTCTTAAATGATGGAGATTTTTCTTAGCCCTTTTCTCACTTTTGCAAAAGCTTCCATGCTATGACTTACATGATTCTAAGTCTTTATCTCTTGTCCCAACATCCTTCCAAACTCTAAGCTCATATAGTCAACGCTCTTTTTGGACATCTTCAACCCAACAGACACTTATCCCCATTCCCAGTCTGCTCCTTCTCTTCTATTATTTCAGTCGCTACAATAACTTTCTAACTGGTCTCCCAACTGGCACTCTTTTTCTCATCTCTAACCTATTCTCCTCGTTTTTTTCCAGAGTTTTCTCTTGAAAACACAGATATATATCTGACATTTCCACTCTGTTTAAAAACTTTTATCGGGGCTTTTTTCTACTTATAAAATAAATCTACTCATTATCCCATAACATTCAAGGTATCTAACAAGCCAGTCCTGTTTTACCTTTCTAGTTTTACTTCTGATATCTCCCCTGTCATCCCTACTACTTCCCAACACCTCAATCCCACCTATCTTACATATTTAAATTATCTAAATTATTTAAAGCAGTTAAATATTTAAATTTTAAATCATTTAAATATTTAAATTTAAATCCTTAAACATGCCAGGCTAGCTCATGGCTCAATGCTTTCTTTCACACTATTTCTTGTAGCTGGAAGAATTCCCCCTTCCCATATCCAAATCATAGTTTTAAAATGTCACCTTGACCAACTAAAATGTCACCTCCTGTGTAAAATCTCCAGGCAGAATTAATCGTGGTTTCCTCTGAACTTTCTGCAAACCATAACTGTAGCACTTATGCACATTGTTTTACAATTAGGTGCGTGAAACCTCTTTAAAGATGGGGATTCTGCCACAGACTTCATGTTTAATATGTCTGGTTCTGGAATCAGAGACTTGGATTTTAGTACCAGCTCTGGCACTTACTAGGTATGTAATTTGGGGCAAGTCAACCGGTGTCTCTAAGCTTCAATGTTCTCATCTGCAAAACAATAACAATAGTGTTGCAAGTAAGTGAGATAATGCATACAAAACACCTATAGTGCCTGACACATAATAAACACTCAACAAATGTTAGCTATGACTATTTTTCTGTGCCTGGCATATGGTCTTGCACAGAGCGAGTACCCAATAAATGATTACTGAATAAATTAATCATAGCATGGAAGACCTAAGAACATTTGCTAAATGGACAGTTTCTTCCTTTATTGAATCTTGGAATTCCTGTCAGAGGCATAAAAAATGGGTTATATAATGAATTTATTTCTCTGTAGTCAAGTAATAATTACAGTAGCAATTGGGATAACCAAAAGCTTTGTCTGTGCAGTTTATCTTTTGAACCTGAACCTATTACATCTTTAGTCCCAGCAACTACATGTTTTGAAGTGTACATTTCAAACTTCCTTTCCAAGATAAATCCAAAGACTTTTTTTCTACTCTAACATTTCACAAATAGGATGAATCAATTAATGTGATAATTATTTAATACACCAAGCAATAACTTTTAAGGTGTAATGGTAATTGAGCCCAGCATGCTTGAAAATACCATTCTCTGAGTCAGGTTCAGCACCATGTCTTGACGTTGGGACCTTAGAGGCTTAATTCATTCTAAACCCCCTCTACCAATATAAAATTTAGATTAATGGTATTTCTGACTCTTGGTCCCTTTCACCTATAATTCTTCTTAATCTTTTGACCTCTATTTTATTCATGAAATCCCAAAAGATTATCTTTCACAGTGAACCCACAGTAATCTGTTTAATATCCCTTGATAAGAAATATCCCTTTAAAAAGCCAAATTCTGCCATGCTTTAAATAGAAACCCTATTTGCTGAGACAAGACAAACACTTATAGTCTTTTTCCTTTACTTGGTCCTAGAAAAGGCCCAAAATAAAACATACATGTCAAGTCCATTGTAAATGGATGTGGAAAGCAGACATTTGAAGTGTTATCATCACCATCATTAGCATCATCATCACCATAATCTTCATCATCATTATAATAAAAAACAACATAACAACAGTTCAAGAAGTTTGGAAAATGAGGATATGGGTTTATCTAAAACTCCACTACCCACATAAAACTAGAATTATTTTTGTATATTTTTCCATTCTTTCTCATTGGCCTACATTTTTTCAAAGCTTGCTTCCCAAGTATTCCCAGGTATACCAAGGAGATTTTAAGAACTTCAGAAAAACTGTGATTCTAAATGTATAACTGCCTAGAAAGTTTCCCATTGCTTCAGTTTTTCAGAGAAAGACACTCTGAGAGTACAGATGGTATAATGGCCCAAGTCTACATAAAGTTTCATTTCTGTGCATACATACCACCCATTCTACGACAAGGTGTTGGGGATCAGCTGATGAGCTGACCAAACATGCCCATTATAATCCTGGACAAAGGCTGAGACCAGCACTTTTTACTTCAATTTGGACTCTGAAAGAAAAATTATATGAGGAAAGGTGAGGATTCCCTAATGATAATAACCTCAATCTTCATGATATTAAAACATAATAATTAAAAGGCAGAGAGAGCCTTTAAAAACCCCATTGAGATTTCAAAAGAACAATACAATATGCAAATAGTCATTCTTGTATGCAGTTCATCATTGATTATCCATGAGAACAGAAAGGAGCTGAAGCTTTGGGGCATGTTCAATAATATTTATCTGCAACTTCTAGCTTCCTGTCCCTCTCCCTGACCCCCTCCAATACACACACACACTTAGAATAATATTTATTTTAGATTATGTTTTGTATGTTCATGAAAATCTAATATGACCACTAATAAAAGCTGAGGTTTATGGCCTTGTTACCTTTGTCTCTCAAATTTATATTCCTTCGTTATCTTCTGCACCTCTTGAAAACCACACAGATTCCTCCTCCTCTTTTTCCCTTTTCCCACTTATCTAGGCTAAATGATTTAATACTGCATTTTATAATATTTTATGTTGTTCTTGAATCATTTAATGTCACTTAAGGTTACTTCCTTAACTGGATCATGAGTTCTTTGACAATTTATGCATGGTACCTTTTTTTCTATCTGCTGTGATCCTTGTGACATAGACTATGAGTTACTTGAGGCCTTATTTTCCTTTGTCACCTCAGCACTTATTACAGTACCTAACAGTGGAGCTATTCAATAAAGCAAATATTTAATAAAGGAATAAATGAATGGACGAATGAATGGATGGATGGATAAAAAGACAGCATCCAAGAAATGTTACCTAGCTGATTAGTGGACTTCAGAGCACTTGCCAGCAAGAAGGGTGGCCAGCAAGTGTTGATAAGTCAGTCAGCAATTACTTATTGAGCACCTACTATCTGCCAGACACAGATATTCTGTGGGGGAAGGGGAGGGGAACAAGAGAAAGCAGGCCTAGAATTGAAAATCAGCTGTGTACAAGTCACAAAGTGGAACACAATTGCCCAATTGTCTGACTTTTTGTCATTATTTTCTGTGTGTAGCATGGGTGAATATTTTTCTCTACCATGAGGCAAACTAATTTGGGAGGCAGAGTATTACCATCTTTTCTACTATTCTCTTGTCTTAGGTTGAGTTGAATAGTTCAAGTATTGAGATGTGTAGTTTCTTCTGTAGTATCTTCCCTGCTCTGTCACCATCCTTTTCAGACAATAGAACATGAGTTGGAGAGACATTCTGAGTTCTAGTGAAGTCACTGAAGCCAACTTGCCAATGAGTAAGAGGTAAAGACCTAGGGTGTGAGGAAGGACTTGCATTCAAGGCTGTCTGAACTTTCCCTGTTAAGCCTTTGCTTCCATTTTGGAGACTGGAGCCTTTCAGCTCCTCCTGTCCTTCTGGCAACTCTTAGGAAAAAATGCTTAAATAACAATAACAGAGCAGCAGAAAGGAAGAATGAAAATTATCGTAATAGCATGGACTTGTTGCCCCAACATTGTTAGCCTCTCAGCAGCCACCTCCATGGAGCTGCCCTGTGTTTGTCAATGAAAGGATAAAAAGGATATGAAGGAGACATTTTATGGGGCCATTTCAGCTGTTCACTGTAAATACACCCTCCATCAAATATAGTGAGCTGGGACCTAGAGATCACAGACAGCTGGGTTGCTTGAAAAGAGAAAAGACATTATAGTAAATTGTATTATTATACATTTACTGAGTTCCAGGGTTTCTGGGAGGGCCTCAAAGATCCAAGGGAGCATTTCCAACCAGTGGCTTGAAGCACTGCCAGGCTGGGGGTAAGCTCAAGGCCAACTAATGGGTCCAATGACATGAGACTATAACTCTGGTGGTTGCGAATTTGGTTAGGGGCTAGTATGGACATTTTTTTAGGGTAGAAGCACTTAGCAGGTGAGCCAAAAATGAATATTTTTTATAGAAAGATTCAATAACACCATTGAGTGTACTGCCTGGCCTCAGTGATGCCTTCTGGTATTAAGGATCCATTCAAAAGCAGATGTCTAAATCTGAGGTTTTATGACAATGCCTCACCATATCCAAAATCATTCACTCTCATCCCTCACCCCTCAGTAATTAGGCAAGGACACATAAAACGTATCCAGTCCAAAGGCACAAATCAGGCAGTTGTCCTAGTAGGGTTGGAGAAGGTGGGGGATCCCTTGGATTGCCAGAGACCTATGAAAATCAGGATATTGCTGATGGAGTGAAGTTAGGGTTGCCATAGGAGGGCAGTTCAACACAGAGGTCAGTAAATCAGTTGATTTAATTATATAACACATATTACAAAATGGGGCCACGCTTTATTGAAGCCTGATTGCCACAGGCAACACACTTGCTTAATTCAAAAGGAGGAATTTCTCGCTGGGGTTGAAATGCTAGAAACTCTGTGTTCAACACACCAGATCGTGCCCATCTCCATGATGGGTAGCAGGAATTGGCAGTGGAAAAAAGTCTGAGAGCCGGAAGATTTCTTACAGACTAGACATTGACCCCTACTCTTGCAGATAGAAAAACTGAGGCCAGAAGTGTACTCAAGGGTGCATTGCAGGTCTACAATTCAGGTCCTGACTCCCCAGATTGATGTGCTTTCCATTATACCATATTACTTCTCACTGTATATAACATTCATCATGATGACCGTGAAACTGTAAAAGACTTGGAGGTACTTTCTGATTTATTAGAGAAAAACCATAGTCTGTTCCTTCTATTGCCAGTCTGTCATGAATTTCATCACAGTTACTTTTTTTGCATTTTTGTATCTATAAAAATTATTTATTAAACAAAACTGTAAATTAATCTGAATAGCCTATTCCCTACCAGATAGCATATTATGTTAGGAAATGCAATGTGCTCATTCCCTCAGCAGCCATCTCCTGGATTATTTAGGGGATCTGTGCCTCTGTCCAAGACCTAGGGAAAAGAAACTGGGAGTAAAAACAGAGGCCAGCTTTCAGAGCAAGGTGCTTGTCTGGGATTATATTTTCTCTTTCTTTTTCTTCCATAGCACCTAACACATTGTGGGGCACACATTTGTATCCATAACTGCTGATTGGTTCATCACAGAAATCCCCAGTCTGTGATGCTCTGCTGGAGATAGAAGAGAGGGTCATTGGCTTAGTGAGATAAGTCATTGTAGCTTAACAGAAAGATAATAGCTCTTGTACTTATATGGACCTGAATTGAGATAACATATGTAGAGGCCTAGCATGGTATCTGACAAATAGTGAGTGTTCCTCAAAAGGTGTTCATTATTGTGATTATCATGATGCAAAATATGTGTGCCAGAAGGACTAAAGCTTCCCAGGGGATCTGGATCACTAATCAAATGCTGAGGGGGAAGTCAGCATGCTAAAACTTAGGAGTCTTTGCTAAATGCATGATTTGGGGAGGAGGAAGAAAAAAAGAATTCCCAGTTCCTCTACTGAAGGACCACTTTTCAGCACTTTCTCCTGAGGTGTGCAAGGTCTGTTGTCACTGTGGAGTAGTTCCAGATGGTTTTTAGTACCTCATTGGACTTTTGGTGCCATCACGAAGTGGAGGAGGCCAATGCCCCCATGTTGAACATTAGTTACTTGAGGAAAGCTTATTGCAATACTCCCTAATCTTCTAAATAGTACCCCATGTTCTGCAGTTTTCCTAATTCACCCTTAAAGTCCTAATGGAAACTAACCCATCTTGTATCATATGCCCCCAGGACCTTGGCCTTAGTTAATACAAAAACTAATTTATTCAGAAGTGTTAACGATCACTAATACCTCGTTTATCTCAGGTGATCCACACATATTTTCACTTTAATGAACCCTCCATGTCAACCTAAAATGGTTTGGTAGAGATTTCTGACACCTGAGTAGGCTGGTGGGGTAGATATTTATGGGCATATAGGAGCATTTTGGTAGTCCTCAAACCATATCATGTGGGCAGCTCTGCTTCAGATCATTCTAGAAAATCAACTGGGTATAAATTATAAAAATAACAAAAAGAGAAAATTGCCTACTCAACCTATGTGTAGGGCTTCCCAGCTGTCACTTTATTTAATTCTGTAGATATTTTGAAC
Source organism: Pan paniscus (assembly GCF_029289425.2). Classification (NCBI taxonomy): domain Eukaryota; kingdom Metazoa; phylum Chordata; class Mammalia; order Primates; family Hominidae; genus Pan; species Pan paniscus. Next base: position 122,703,592 of record NC_073272.2, read on the forward strand.
ACCTACTCTGAACCTGGCACTGTGCTGACTGCTGTGGATACAAAGATGGCTATGACACATCATTGGAACTCCTAGTTCTATCATCCAGCTGGGGCCCTAACAAAACTTAGAGCTACTTATTTGGTTGACAAAGGAAATAAAACAGCAGACAAAGCCAACAGCTGTTTGCTTATAACCACTTATAATCAGAGACGTCTCTCCCTGGTTTAAATACTTCTCTTTATCTCAAACACAAAGAGGATGAAGATATCCATGTGAAAAAGCCTACTCTTAAAGGTAAAAGCTAAACAAAGAACAAGTGATAAGAGAAGTGAATTCTGCAGTGAGCAAATTGCTAGTCTTTTCAGAAACAAACCTACATGGTCTGGTACCAGGAAATAGCCTTTGATGAGGAATCCACTAATTAAACCTGTTTTTACTGTGACTATTCAAAACATTAGCACCCTGGAGATCTCTGGAAATAAATAAAAGGCAGAAAATCCCAGGCAGTTTAACAGAAATATTTTCTCCCACTGGTGAGAACGATAAACCCGACTTTAAAGGAATCATAAAACATTCAAGCCAGAAAGAACCTTAGAGATCATTGGATTCTCATTTTTCAGGTGAGGAAATTAAAGCTCAAAGAGGCCCAGGGACACACCTATGGCCGCACATCTAGAAAATGAGCTCTGGGACTAGAATCCAGAGCTCTTGAATGCTATTTATTCATGAATCTGGTCAGTCGGTCAACTAAATTTCTTGAGCAACCACTATGTGCCAGTCATTGTGCTACGACTGGTCCCTATCCCTGTCCTTATAAAGCTGGAAGAAGCAGATATTAAACAAATGGCAAATTAATTATTTATAAATGTAATCCATGCTGTAAAGATTAAGTAGAGGATGGAATGAAAGTAATCTAGCCTTTTTGAGGGAGTAAGGGATGGCATGGCTTAGGCTAAGAAATGAAAGATAAGGGCAAGTTCCCTAGCCAGGTAAAAATTGACCATGTAGTTGGAGGTGGAGGTCTGAGGGAAGAGAACATTCTAGATGGCATATGGAAAGGTGCCTGCAGTCCAAAACTATCCCAGCTCCCCCATCTGCCCCTCTCAAAATCCAGACGTCTCACCCTTTTTATAAAACAGCGATCTACAGTATATAGAGATATATTTTCAGAAGTATGGGTGTGTAGTAGGAAGGAGGCATCATAGCCATCTGGACCTATTAAAATACTTATTAAATCACTTCACTGATTAAACAGTTATTTTTACTAACCAATGCCATACACCAAGGCAGATAATCAGTGTTTTATGCTTCTGGAAAGGTCACATCCTCATCCTTTTGCATGGCACCTGGAAATAAAATAAGCCTATATTCAAAGCAGTAGATGTTAAATGATGCTTACTGAAAATAAGTCCTCACTTTCAAGTAGAAATAAGAAGTAATGGAATTTTCACATATGTATGCAGAAGATGACATAGCAATAGGTCAGCAGGCAACAACCAGACCTTAACCCCTTCCAGCTCTCACTAGAAGTACCCTGTCCACAAGGGCAAGCAACTAAAACTATGTAGCAGTTGCTAACTCCACAAGGGGTTTGGAGTCCTGCATCCCAAATGAAAAGGGGTAATTCTGAGGCTCTCAGAGGTCATTTCTGTTATGGCACCTGGAATGTGCCTACCATCTAGTCCCCCACTTTCAACTCAGGTTAAAATTAACTGTTAAAAAGAAAGCAGAATGGTAGTTGCCAGGGGATAAGGGAAGAGGGAAATGGGGAGTTATTATTTAGTGGGTACAGAGTTTCAGTTTTACAAGGTGAAAAGAGTTACGGAGATGGTGGTGATGGCTGCACAACTTTATGAATGTATTTAATACCACTGAACTGTATACGTAAAATTGTTAAGATGGTAAATTTTATGTTAAATATATTTTACCATGATAAGAAATAAATTTAAAAAGTTAACTGCTATGCCTGCACCAAAACATCTCACGTACTTTATAAATATATATACCTACTATGTACCCACAAAAATTAGAAATTAAAAAAATTAACTGTTAATATTAAACTATGATGAGTCACAAGCAGCATAATAATGAAAGCTATCCTGTTATGGGCACTATTTGTTTTATATGCATTATATTATTTTACTTTCATGACAGCCCTTTGGCATGGGTTCTATTCTTGGCATTTTGCAGGTGAGAAAGCTGAGCCTTTGAAAAATTAAACAATTTGACCAAAACCACACAGATAATAAATCTACCCCCAAAGTGAGTGAGCTTATTTTCTTGAAATAATCAATGAAGGCAAAGATTTGTGTCTTCTTACTCACTGTCATATTCCCACCACCGAGAACAATAATTGGCATAGAGCAAGTGCTTGGTAAATATTTGGTGGAGTTGGAGTCCAATCAAAGCAGTCTTCTTCTAGAGTCTACTTAGCCACTGGATGAAATGCCTCCAAGGTCTCTATCCCTCAGCCTCCATCTATTTAGGTTCTTATCTCTTATCTGGGAACCACAGTGTGCTCCTAACTACTTGTCTTCACTACCATTCCCAGGCTTCCCAAGGTTTGCAACTCTTCCTGACATAACACTTAAGCCTAGGGATACCCCTTACTGAACAGCCTTCCGAATGCCACAGGCCCTGCTTAGTCATCATTAGTGCATTTCAGATATTCCATGTTCACATCCTAGCTCTGACATATACTAGCTATGTTGAACAAGTTGGGTTACTTCTCTGAACCTCAGTTTCCTTATCTGTAAAATGGAAAAAAATCACTTACCCTCTCTGAGCCTCAGTTTCTTGTTTATCTCCCAGGTCTCTTCTAGCTCTCAAGCCTTCATGACTAACACACTGGTACCACAGATCTATTGCTGTCCCACCCCTAATGACTTACAGCCCCTTGTCAAAGTTCTGCAAATAGGTCTGGTGCCATGAGAATTTGCTAGGCTTTTAGTTACTAAGATCTGCCTGCAGTTACCAAATATGCAGAATTCAATGATTTCTTACCTCTTTTGAAGAGGTATACATAGTATTTCTGCCTTTATTCCTACCTCAGACATTTTATGCTTAAGATCTAGAAATGAAAGAATGAGCAAGATGTCTTCTGCCTGGGAATTTGATGATCAGAGGTTGAAGCCATGAATAGTAAGTATTTGAGGAGAAGTATTAGCTATATAAAGCTGTTAGCTTGTTGATAGGACCTAGAAGGACTCCTATGTATAATTCCTAAAAACTTACCTTTTTTTCATGTTTTCCTTTTCTGAAAGGAAATGCTACAGTAAAATTAAGAAAATAATGGTCCCTGTTTTATGGCCTCAAAACATTGTTCCTTCCATTTGCATGGGTAACACCATGGAGTCCTGGAAAAGTAATATTAACCTTGTAGAAGAAAATGAAGCCTGTTGCCTTAGGCTTGCCTGGAGCTATTCCCTTCTGTGGCTTCTCCTTCTTATGAACTATGACCTTCCCAGATGCTACCACCTGGTTGACAGGGATCTGCCCCAGTAGTGGAAGGCTAACTGACCCCCTTACAAACTGGCCCTATGACTCTGGCTTAAGCAGGCCACAGAATTTCCAGCCACTTCCATCATTATCTATGAATCCATCCCTTCCACACACAGCAACAGAGCCATCCCCATGACAAACACCCTTTTGGTCCTTATGCCACTCTCTAAAGCTTCTACCCTGAAAAGATTTGTACTTTCTCTCTTGGAATCCATTTCACAAATGTTTATGACTCTGGAATACTGATGGTATTATTATAAGTAGAGTGGCAAAGTGATATGTAGAGGCAATAACTATCTTCAGGATGGGCCAGTTCAGAGTGAGCTTCTTAGAGGAAATTACATTCCAAGCAGGCAGTAAGCAATGCCATCCTGGCTCCCTGAAATTGACTGGGTAGCAATCCAACTACAACATGTATCTGATCATTTTATACCTTGTGGCAACATATTGAGATCAGACCATTTCAGGGGAGTGGAATATTCCACCTCAGCGGTTGGCCCACTCTTAATGGGTCCTTAACACATATATAAGGAGATATAATAAAATAATAACTCTGTTTTTTAAGAGCTAAGGTATCCACGGGTAAATGTGTTATGCCATAGCAACAATATATCAGGCAATAAGGCAAGAGGGTGCAAATGACAAAATCTCTTCTAAAGATGAATAACTGGATCGTAAGCTCAAATAGCACATATGCATTGAGGGCCAGGATAATTGGTCCTTTATCTTCTCTTTATAAAAACAAAGGTTTATTTGCCCTTTAAATGGTTCAATAAAATTAAATTGGTACCCTGTAGTGTGTGCTGAATACATAATCAGAAATTGGAAGCAATAAAAAAAAGAGGGAAAAGGCAAAAATAATAAAATCTAAAATTCGGAACAGTGTACAAAAACAATGTAGGAAAATAATGCAATTCCCAATAACACCTCCTCATTGTGTAGCAGATCCTGTAACAATCACTTCTTCTCCTGAAAGCCAGAGATCACCAACTGGATCCACAGTACCTCAAAGGCACAGGCTGCTTGACTTTGTAGTATCCTCAGAAAAGGGGAGGGGCAGGGCAGGACTGGGTAAGAAAGGAAGTGACTCTCTATTTACTTTGTCCACTTTTGGAGGGATACACAAAACTTTGAAAGTAAATGTAGTACTCATGAAAAGGAATGCTTTGTGGAACTCAAAATGTCTTTTAAAATATATTCCCTGTAATCCTTCCAAAGCTGCTCATGTTAAGATCTTCAGAGAAAAAGCACAATAAAAACCTCATAATACATAAGCATACAGCAATCCAACCTCCAGAAAAACGGGAGAGTTGGTGCTTGGCAACTGATGAACATGAAACACAATACATTAAAAAAAACACATTCTTCTTTCTGATTTCTAATTTTGATGGCCAGACACAGAAATATTTGTTTAATGAGTGACAGCACATTGATAATACTTTTCTGTATTAACTGGATAGATGAAAGAGAAGGGAAATTGTGTTATTGTTCAATTATTTTTGCACCAAATATATTCACATGCTTTACTCAGAGAAAATATTAATCATGCACACAAGAATTTTGACTTGGAAATCTCAGAACACTTTATAGAAATCCATTGTGTAGAGTGATTCCGGTGGCCAGATACATTAAAAAAAAAAATGAAAAAGAGGGACACAGAACGAGTTTCAAAAAATACCTTCATTAAAATGTCTTACAGTTGAAGATTCTTAGTGAAGGTGAAACTATCTAGAGGTCATCTCTTTGCCTCCAACCAGGAGTACATTAAGTCATCCTGAATAAATTAAGTTCATCTGCTTTCCACACAGGACGTTTCTTCAGCCTTTCCAGGGGCCTCTCTTAGTTTTCTCCGGGCTCAACAGACCAAAAGACCCTTTCATAACTAAAGAAATACACATTTTATTTCCTTTATGTCTCTCCCAGGCACCTGCCAAAGGACTCTGCACTTCGTTTACCCTCAAATATCATTGCTGCCTGGCTGGCACTTATGTTTAGTGCCACCCATACCACACCAATCTGGAGCTGGGACTCTTTCTTAAACACAGATGAAAACCAACAAGAGAAAGAAAAGTAGCCAAAGTAGGAGCTTTAAGGGTGAAAGAGAGCAAGACAGTCATAGAGTCACTGGGTCTGCAGCATTGCTTTGTGGAGCCTAGGCCCCATACTGAAGATTAATCTTAACCAACTTCATCAGTGATTCCATTTAAAAGGCAAAGAGGCAACTAGGTCCTAGTTGTGCACAGAAACAAAAATCACAAGCAATAAAATAAAATTAAATACTCATAATTAACTAATTGGTGGTACAGTTGGCTGCTTTTCCCCCCAGAGAAGGCATCTTCTATATGAATTTTGGAGCACTTAACCAAGTACAACTGTAATTATTATTATTCCTATAATAATAGGGTTCCCACAGATCTTCATATTTTTACATGTTTTATACTCATTATGGCTAATCCACAAAACATCTCTTTAGGGTATGCAAATACTTTTATTGCCAGTATGCTAGAGAGGAGACAGAGCCAAAAAAAAAGGTGAAATGAAGGTCACAGATTATCAGCAGTGACTTACGAAATAGAACTAGAGAATTCATCATCTCAGAACAAATTTATGTCATCAGCTCGCTAAATGCTTACAGTATGAGCCAAATTATACTGAGTCTGACACAAAAGTAACAGAACACCTGTTTCCTGGGCCTTCAAAAGCTTCTCAGTCATTGATGAAGTTCACATTTACACACATGAGGCAAGCAGGCCACAACTCAGTCCAGGCATGCTATGATCAAATGCCAAAATGGGGGCTTCAGGCCAAGTGCTGCTGGCAGTCACAGTAATAATAGATTTCTTGGGGGATGAGGCAGGCACCAAATGCTCCACAGAGCAGGGAGTATCAGCCAGGTTTTGAAAGGCAGGCAAGAATTGGAATGGCAGAGATTTAGAGAATGGCATTCCAGGATGGGGACACAGCATGAGAAAATGCTCAGTAGCAGGAATGAATAAGAAGTATCTGAGGCATAGAAAGACCACTAGTCTAGGGCAGAAAGTTCCTACAGGAGACCTGTGGAAGACAATTTTAGTTAGACCCTAAGTCCTAAATATAGAGAGCCATGGGGTAGAAAACAAATACCTACTGTTTATTGAACACCTATTATGTACAGATTCTGTGCTTCATGTTTTCTTAATGTAAATTCCAGACTGAAGAGTTTGGACTATATCTGAAAGGCAATGGAGAGCTTAGGGCCCAGTCACTGCGTTCCAATATCTAAAATAAGACAGAGTGTGCTCAGTTACCTCACTCACATGTCCTTGGCCAACCTCTGAGGACTTACTTGAGTGTTTTTATAACTGAGTATACAGCTTCTCTCAGGCAATACCATTGTTACCTGAAAATACAAAGCCTTTAATTTTGCGTGACATCACACAAAGAGAATTACAGAGCCCGAATCCTCTTTCTCTTGGAGCAAATGGACCACTCTGATGTGGTCAGATGTATTCATCAGTAGCACATAAAAGTTACAAGTTAATACATGACTGAGCAGCAAAGTGCTAGAGGGGCTACTTATTCCGTCTGCAGATGAAACTACATTCTAAGAGTTGCATGTGTTTACTTAATTGTAGCTATTTCTAGCTATTTTTAGTCAGATTCCACCCCATGGAGCAAGTTAGGTGCTTTGGGAGACACAGTTTTACTTTCAAGCCACTGAAGGAGCATCTGCAAGGTCCATGCAAAAGGACTCAGCTGTTCCGTGTTGCTGCAAAAGGCTAAAGTAGGAATTAATTTGAATGATGTTCTGCACCAGTGGTTTCTCTTCCCACCTTGCAAATGGATTGAGTTCTAAAAGATGTGTAATCTGGCTGGCCTACAGGTGGCCTTAAATACCAGAGCTGCTTGTTAAAGCACATAAGACCCAGGGTACAACTGAACGGTTTTACAGCACTGAACCTAACTCTATTGCATGCTCATGTTTCTGTGGGAAGATGCGTTCACCTTCCCAACTCAAAAGTTTAGTAACACATGTTCCCTAAGCACTCCCATCTGAGACAGTGGGAGCAGAAATCCCATCAGCTTCCATCCCCAGGTGTTGGCAATTCAATGTGACTCCAGCTGGCTGGTGGGGATGAGTTCAGATGGAGGCTCAGAGGGCCTAGGGAGGAGGGATGGATTGTGAGAACAGGAGAAAGAATGAGATGGGTCCTCTGCAGGAAGTGATAAACAGTGAGGACACAAATGTTGTAGATCAAACCAGTACTAGGCTTGGGACAGGGCATGGAACTACAGTAGCATAAGGTAGTAAAGAAATACATTTTATTTTATGACCCATAACACATATGCATGTATTTAAAACCCAAAACATATGTTTCATGAAACAATGAAACAATACGTACCTTTACTACAAAGATGCACCTTGGCATTTTTCTAGGCTATTTCATTTATTTTTAATGCTAGGTCATGACTCACTACATTGATTTCATAAGCCACTAATGGGTTGTACCCTGCAATTTGCAAACATTGTAGGAAAAGGGAAGAAAGATTCGTTTTCCTTTATTCTTTTTTTTTCTCTTATCGATCATAGACTCTGGCCTGGAACAAATCAGAATGGAGGTTGAAAAAACAGGCACTGGGTTAAAGTGATGAAGGTGGGTTCTAGGCAACATTCAGGGAGAAAAGATAAATGGATAAGAAAGGTGTGGTCATGCTGTCACTGGACCAGTTATGAGTTCCCTAGCAGGAGGTCATATGAAAGGGAACTTGAGAGTAGAACTCTGTATATCTCCAGCATCTGGCACAGTACTTGATGCTGTTCAATAAATGTTTAATTTAAAATATCTACCAAATTGATACACATACATTAGAGGCTGATTGAACATACACATCTGATCAAAACACAGAGTGAATATCAGAATGTATGCTTGGCAAATGGCGGTGTTGACAGGGTTTGTTGTTAGCAACTTTATCCCTCCCCTTTGTCTCTGCGTTCAAATGCCAAAAGGTCCCCATGCAGAGGTATCCCCAACTGGAGAGTCATTCTCCTAGAGGACAACTAAAAGACTCAGATCTTCCCTGACTGTCACTAACGGCCCTCAAAATTTTATCTGACCTGTGTCCTGTTTCCTCAGTGCCTGGTTCTCGTCAGAACTAATCTGACAAACCAATCCATACTGAAGTAGTCATGAGAAATACTGACCGCATGTTTCCCTTCCAGACCACATTTGTAATTTAATAGGGAATTTTGCCATGCTAGCCAAAAAAAGGTGGATGTTTCAAACCTTGTGGTAGTCAATGGAGAAGAGAAACTGAAGATGGGACATCTTTCTAGGGACCCTCAAACCACACTACAAGGCCACTATCTACTCTGCCTACAAATAGGAAGTTTCCATTAGTCATTAAACAATGCCCTCCTCCCCTCCAAAAAAAGTATGAAAGTTGCTAGTACAATGCCTAAAACAGTTAGTAACTAATAAATACTGGTTGGATTAGAATCTAAAACATTTAGGTGGGTAGGCACAGGAGGCAACTTTAACAGGTCCTACTCACCTAGCATTGTCTGTGATAATGGACAATTACATGTTGCACTGTCCACTAGCTGCACGTGGCTATGGAGCACTTGAAATATGACTAGTGTAACTGAGAAAAGTGTAGTCACATGTGGCTAGTGGTTATCAAACTAGACAAGACAGGTCTAGACAGTTAACAGACATGAGACACACATTTTGAGCAAGTACCTTTCTCTCACTGGTGCCCTTGTTAAAAAGCTGGATCTTTTTCTAGATTAGCCCCAAGACCTAAAATGCCTGCCTTCAAAGGGTTGTCCTTCTTCTTTTAGGACAAAGGGGTGTAGGGGATTTGTGGGAGCTGGTTACAGAGGGCTTTGTTCTTAGATTCGAGCTAGACCGTCTGTTCCCAATCAAAGCAGCTTTCAAATAGAGAGCAGTGCAACCCTGAAACATCCTGCAAGGGCCACTGAGGTTTGCCTGAATGTACACCCTATGCTTGTCAGATGGACATCTCAGCGTGGACCTCCTTGGCACAAAGTTTTACACAGAGCCAGAACAACCTCCCAAACCACGATTGGGCAATTACTTTTAAAAATCCAACTGGTTGAATTCAAGTTAGAAGAAATGCCTTTTACTTTAACTTGCCTTTTTTTTCCTTGATGGAAAATAGGTTTTTTTTCTCTTCAGGCTATTGAGACATATTTGAAGGAACTGAGGTTGTATGGATTTTTAATGCAGCAAAAAGGTGAACTGTTTTGAGTACACCAATCCTGGGTATTGTGAAGATGGCTTTTCAAGAGTTGCTGTCCATCAGGATTGCATTTGGGAAATTTCATAATGCTGCTTACAATTGCTTTAAAGTCTTCTAGCAGATATGGATGCTGAAGACCATGAACCCTAGGGTCGGATATTAATTCAATTTTTCCACCTGTAAAATGGGTAGGCCATTTGCTTCCTAACAACAAACAGCAATGAATCAGCATTTTGATCTTAGGTAATAACACACTGCTTGAGTTATTCTGTAGAAAACAGGAGTTTCCCAATTCTTCTGGTGGCTCATTCTTCACCAAAGAGGTACTTCCCTGTTTGATCATCCTCTCTCCTCTCAGCATCCTTTTCTTTTTTTTTACTTCCTTTTCATAAAACTTGATGATAAATGGTAAAGATACATGGTCAGAGATGATAAAACCCAGGAGAGAAGAAAATTGTTCCAGTTATTTTTTACCCAAGATTTAGGCCGGTGAATGTGTGTGAAGAACCAAAGTCAGTGTTAAGAATCATTCATATTGCCTAAACTGTGAATGTGTTAAAGATATAATATATTTGGAGCATACTGAAGAACTTTAGCCAGACTATTTATTATCTAGTTATTGTCATCCTGAAAGGTATAGGGGTGAAGAATAAAGTAGCATGCCCAATAATTTTGTCCTTGGCCCTGTCCTCTTCAGCATTTTTGTCAATAACTTGGATTATACTACCCGAAGCAGACTGACCAAATTGCAGATGATGCATAACTGGGAGCGACATCTAATAAACTTGTTAAACAAATCAAGATTAAAAATGATCCCTAGAGGCCGAGTCAAAACCATTAGGACGTTTTTAAAAAGCAAAAGTCTATATTTAGGTACAAAAAATCAACAGCACATATCCAAGGTTGGGGGAAGCCTGGTTTGGCAGAAGTTTCTTAATATACCTGGGATATAATTTCAAGACCACAAAGTAGGAGTGGTTTCCATGGAAATCTATGGTGAGCTGTTTGTTTGTTGTTCTGGTTTTGTTTTGTTTTATTTTGTTTTGTTTTATTTTTTAAAAAGCCATGCCATACTCAGCAGCACTGACAGATATGTGTTTTCTAGTCCAGAATTGGGGGGTGGGGAGGGGTATCAGTTCCCTGTCTTCTGGAGGGGTTCAACCTTACTCACAGTGTGGTGCTCAATCCTGGACACCAAACTTTAAGGGTGACATTTGACAAACTGGAACACATCCAGAGAAGGATGGCCAGAGTGGTGAAGAGCCTGGGATCTCTGAAGAACAGTTGGCGATAGGCTGAAAAAAAGAAGTCATAGACAGGTGGGATGCATATTGTCAGATGTTTGAAAGCCTGTCATTTGAAGATGAAGTAGATTGTTTCTGCATACTTCAGACAAAAAAAAATAATCCTCAGGTGGTGAAAGTTACAAGGAGGTAGATTTGCAGTCAGTATATTAAGAAATTTCTAATAATTAGAGCCATCCCAAAGTAGAATGCACTGTTTTGAAGAGTAGTGAGTTCACTATCATCAGAAGTATTCAAGAGGGGATGGACCCACCTGCCAATTAAGCTATAGAGGGGATTGTTGCATTTTTTAGGAAGATGGAGGAGGTGACTGAGGCCATCACAACATTAAGAATGTGATGCTAAGGAATCCAAACAAAGTGGGAAATAAAGGCATGTCTTCTTCACTGATGATGGATCTAAAGATTTTATTACTTATATATGGTTTTGGCTTTAATTATGAAATATTTTAAGCCTACAGAAAATAAAACAGACAATTATTAGTTCATTTTTGAGAATAATTTTTGTTTGGGGACCCATCTCACCCTCTCCCTGCTCAGCATAGGCTGCAAAATCAAAGAAAATGGCTTTCAAATACTATATGATGTGATATCAAACTTGTAGCTCTTATCTGTCCATGACAAACCTTAGGGCTGATTCAAAGACATCATAAGAGTTCATCACTTTCCTGCACAGCTTTAAAAATTGTTTCATTGACTGTGACTGGATTACTGGATCAATTATTTTTTCAATTAAGAGTCCTGCTAAACCCCATGTAAAATGAGTTGCAAGTCAAGACAAGCCCCTGACTACTTTAGATGATTGATGGAGATATGTGGATGACAGAGACAGGCTGTAAAGAATGACAATTCTGTGGATTGATTTGTTATGTGGATGATGATTACTGGAAGCCAAGTACCAATACTACTTACTCATTGATACTCAGGGACTTTTGTAATTTTTAAAAGGAGAAATTTAGCTATTACTTCCATTTATTCTCTGCACGAACCTGTGAGGTGGGCAGAGCAGGTGTTAGCATTGCTGGGTTACAAATGACAGACCTGAAGCCCAGGGAAGTGACCGGCCCAAGGTCAGATAGCCAATTAGGGGCTGAACTGTATAAAAACCCATCTCAGTGCAAACACACTGAGAAATAATTTTTAAAATAATATGAATAACATATATCACTTATCAATTGAGCACAGACTATATGAAAGTCATAAGCACTTTACACATATTCATTTAATCCATACAATAATACTATGGAGTAGGTACTATTATACCAATTGTTATAGATATGGAAATGAAGCTTGGAGCATCTAAGTAACTAGCCCAAGTCTATTTAACCAATAACTTGACCTTAAAAAAAAACTCCAAAACTCTTTACCTTCAGTGCCACAACACAATTCAAACCACTATTGTCTCTCACCTAGACTATAGTAATAACATTTCAAAGGTGTTCCCTACTTTCGTTGATGTTCCCTTAAATCTACTCTTCATACAGCAGCAAGAAAAGTCTTTTAAAAATATAAATCAGTTTATGCTATACCCATGATCAAAATTATTCTAATATTTCCTCCCATAGTCCTTGGCATAAAAATACAAATTCCTTACCAACATCTAACAAGGTCCTCCACGGTTGGTTCCTGCCTCCTCTACCAGATTCAACTTGCATTATCCTCTTCCTCACTGGCCATGTTCCAGCCAGGCTAGTCTTCTTTCAGTGCCTCAAATGCATCAAATGCATTTCAGGGCCTTGTCACATGCTAGTCTCTTTGCATAGGGTGCTCTTCTAACATCAGGTGTCAGTTCAAATGCTTTGTCCACAGATAACCTTTCCCTCGCCTAATCTAAATTAAAGCCACCTTATCATGAAGTCACAGCATCCTACACATTCTCCTCTTCATAGTTAGAACGTGATAATCACACATTGGTATGATTATTTGATTCATATTTATCATATTTACTGCCAGTACTAGACTGTAAGCACCATGAAGGCAGAGATCTTGTCTGTTTTGCTCACCACCATATTTCAGCACCCAGACACTGCCACACGCTAGGAACCTGAAATTTATTTAATGAATGAATAAGCAAAAAATTAAAGCCCACGCCTGACTCCTGAGTCCCAATGCTTAACCATATTATCTCGATATAAAAGGGCCTAAAAAGCACCCTCTTAGCCCAACCCATTTCAACACCTTTCCCGTCATCTCTGACATTGCTATGGAAGGATGATTTACATTTACATGTGCAAAATGAATTTTCCAAAATACATGTGTTCATATATTAATGCCTGCATTTGCTAGCAGTTACATTCAAGTAGGATCAAATGTTGATAATAAGTGTTTTCTTTGCCAGCATTTAGATACATGCCATGTAATTGCAAAAATAACTAGTTAGACTTTCAGAAGGCAGTATGCTCTTGAGAGCTGAACAAAATGTTCAAAGGAATTAACCCCAAGATGGTAATTAAACCACGCAATCATCAGCTGGAGAATGGGGCTGACACACTGTTCTGACTCTGAAACCCAAAAGGACCCACTGTGGTTACCAGGACACAAGACCAAAGGGCATTGGGGAGGGATCATGATTTATATGAGCCCAGGGAAGGTATGAGCTGACTGCTACCCTATACTCACCCCACCATATCCATCCTCTATCTAATTTCCCCTCTCCTACATCCCCAGGCTAAACACAAATAACTCATTAAAGGGCAGGATCAGGAAGATAGCTGCCTGTATGGTAGGCTTGGAAGAGTCCAGAATATCCACCCTTTTTAAGTTTCTACTGCTAAAGTAACTCCTTTGGGATTTTCTAGATATGTATGCATTTTCATTGGATTAAGGTTTTGCTCTTTGTAAGGAGGAATTCATAAGGTAAACCTTTGGTTCTCAATGTGGGAGATGAGCTATGTTGCCCTCCTGAGGGATATTTGATGATGTTCTGAGGCATTTTGGGTTGTCACAACAGGTAGTAGGAGTGGTGCCCATGGCATTTAGAGGGTAGAAGTCAGTGATGTTGCAAAACATCTTACAATGCACAGGACAGCCCCTGGACAAAGAATTATCCAGACCAAAATGTCAATATTGCCAAGGTTGAAAAACCCTGAACTGACCCACTTACAAAGATTCATTTATTAATCCATTAACAATTCATACACAGAGTAGGTTCTTGCAGAAATAGGAGATGGGATGAGTATATTTTGATTGATCAGTTGAAACAGAAAGAAGGAACAGTAATTTTATAGCAGTATTCAATAGTCTGGGAAAAGACTGGAAGCAACTGACCAGTTAAGAGACTACTCTCAGTCAAGAGAAAAGGAATGATAACTTGAACTGACAATGAACAGGAGGTAGATACACGTACCTTAGAGGCAGAATTGGTGAAGCATTACAAAAGAATGGTATAGGGAAATGAGGGAGAGAACAAAGGCAATCATGATCCTTAAGACTTTAGCTTCGGTTCCTGGAACAAGAGCAATGCATTAGAAGAAACAGGGACAACGGGAGCAGACACATAGGTGGAGGACGGACGTAGAGAAATAATATGCTGAGTTCGTGATGCCTTGAGGGCCTCTGGGTGAGGCTGTTTTATGGGCAGTTAGAAATGTGGCTCTGGAGCTCAGGAGTGTGGCTGAAGCTACAGGTATCTAGTTAGAAGTCATCCACATGGAGGTAGTGAGATTAGATCCCCTTGCCTGGCACATAGCAGGTCTTCCATAAATATTTGTTGAATTTTAAAAAACCATATTTAAAGTGAGGAGAAAAGAGGGCCAGGGACAAAATCTTTGAAACACATCCTCATTGAGGAGGTGGACACAGAGGAAACTGAAAAGGAGGAGTAAGAGAGGTAGGGCCAGCAGAGTTTAATGCACTGGAAATCCGAGAGGAGAGTTTCAAGGGCTAAGATTTAGCCAACAATATCAAATGCGGCTCAGCAATCAATTCGAACAACGTCTATGAATAGAGGGGGATTTGACAGTGAAGAAGTCATCATCGAACTTGAGAGAGCAGTTCAGTAGAGGGATTGGAACAGAAACTAGGTTCCAGAAGCTGAAGACTGCAAGATCTTTATTATCCCATCATTAGTAATAGTGATAAAGGAGTTAGAATGATAGTTGATGGAGGTGGCAGGGATTTAGGAGGAAATGGAATCTTAGCAGATGTTTAGCCTGACAGGAAGAAGGCAGCATAGAGAGACTACAGTGTGGCACTCAAGAGGCCCAAAGAGTAAAATTAGGTTCAATTTAAGGACGAGCTCCCTAGCTGTCAGAGCTGCCCTCCAAGGGAAGTAGTGAGTTCCCTTGTTACTGGATGGATTCAAGGAGAGGCAATATGACCTCACAGAAGGTGGCTCATGTATTGAATGGGAATTTGGACTAGATAATTCATTTCCAACCTTTTGGACTTATCAGATTAATAATATTTTAGGGGGAAAAAGGTAGGGCAGGTGCACATTGATCCAGAGAGTTACCAACCTTTTAATTTTGCTATGTTAAATGTATTAGCTTTCTATTTACTGCTGTAAAAAATTACCACAAACTTAATAGCTTAAATTGACACAAGATTATTATCATACAGTTCTGTAGGTCAGAAGTCTGGTACAGGTCTCACCAGGCTAAAACCAGTGTGTCGGCAGGGTTGTCTTCCTATCTGGAAGCCCTAAGGGAGACCCTGTTTTCTTGTCTTTTTCAACTTCTAGAGACTACCCATATTTCTTGGCTTGTGGCCTCTTTCCACTTTTCAAGCTAGCAATGGCCAGGCAAGTCTTTCCCATGTCACATTACTCTGATACCGACTCTCATTTTGCCTCTGTCTTCCACATTTAAAGAAGCTTGTGATTACACTGGGCCACCCAGATAATCCAGGATATTCTTGATATTTTAGGGTCCATTGATTAGCAGCCTTAATCCCATCTACAGCCTAATTTCCCTTTACCGTATAACCTAATTCAGGGACTTTGGGATTCAGACATGGACATCTTTTGGGGAGTCATTATTTTATCTACTCACATAAGAGATAGAGATATATAAATATATCTCCCATGTGATAGACATCATCATCATTTATCATCAACATCATCATTTCAGAAAATAAAGACTACATATAGCACTAAAGAGTAGAAATTATATAGAGAAAAGGACTGTCTTTCAAAAAAAAAAAAACCACGAGTTGTCTACCTTACTCCAACACACACAATAAAACACAGCATATATTTATTTATGTCCTTACACTGGTAACTCCACCAATTACTAATACCACAGCTTTAGAAAGCACCAGACTATATGATCTCTCAAGGTCCCTCCTAGCTCTAAGTTTCTTTGATCCACTGGACTTCACTGTACTATGAAGGAATTACCTGGAGAACCTTGTTGTGATGTAGCTCTATGAGTTTCTTCATAGCTATATTTTTCGTCTTCCTGCTTGCTTTAAATGCGATCATTAAATCAGCAAGAGACTTCAGTTTCCCTCTTTCCTCCTTGATTCAAAAGGTATGAAAAGTGTTCTGTAAATGATATGCAATATTGTTATTCTGAACTTTGAAGTAATCAAGTTGTTTGACATTTTTGTAATGATGCCTTTTGGAATATGGGTGGTATAATTTGGTGCCACACTGTACATTAACAATACCCGTCTCGACCCTACAGACTCGGGGACTATAAATAAAAGCATGACAGCTGGCTCCAGCCTTGCTTGCCACTCACCATTGAAGGGAACGCAGCTGGGGAGCTACACTAGAGTCCCCAGGAATCCAGAATGTAGTCAGAAACGACATCTTCAATGAGAAAAAAAATTGGTATTTTGTTACTGGGAATATACAGAGACAGGCACTCTTAGGAGGCAGACAACCAAGCTATTTCACACTGAGAAGGCACAGAGGCCCCAGGTAGGGACAGCATTTCACCAGCACAAAGGCATTATATAGGGAGGGAAGAGACAGAGGACAATGGCATCTTCTTGAGCCAAATTGGCAGAGTTTCTTTAACCCATTACCACCCAGAAGTGAGACTAGGAAAGAAGAAATGGATAGGAAAAGTGAAAGAGACGGAAAGTGATATCCTGGGGCTTGGTATGAGATAGAGGGCAATGGTTACTGTGGGGAGGATAACACAATAGAGCTAACAGAGGGCAAAGTACACCGAGAGAGAGAGAGAGAGAGAGAGGTGAAGCTGATATACTTCATATTTTATTTATTTGTCTCATTTATTGTATTTTCCCGTCACTAGTCTGTAAGTCCCAAGAGGACAGGATCTTTTTCACTCCTGTATCTCCCAACATCTATAACAGTGCCTGACACATAGTAGACGCTCAATAAATATTTGATGAATGAATAAATAGCTAGTATTCATTGAATGTCTATTATATGCTAAGCACTGTTATAGGTGCTGCCCATGAATGAACGTATTTTAACTTTCACAGCAATGCTGAAACAGTTATTGTCATTATCCCAATTTTACAGATGAAGAAACTCTATCAGAGGCACAGAGATACTAAGTAACTTGCCTAATAAGTAAAGGATACAGGATTTCAACCTATATGGTCTAACTTTAGAACCTGCCTATGTAATAACCATCCTATACTGAGGCTCAGAAAGGTCAAATAACTTGCGCAAAGTTACGCAGCTTATGACTGGCAGAGCCATGATTGGAACCAAGATCTGCCTGTCTATGAAGTTGCTGCCTTTCCCTCTGCACTTCATGACTTTATAAGATTGCCAAGACAAATATTTCTTCCATCACCATTTTACCAGAGAGTCTTCTGAGATAAAGAAATGGGTGTGAGGCTGGGCATGGTGGCTCACTCCTGTAATCCCAGCACTTTGGGAGGCTGAGGCGGGTGGATCACCTGAGGTCGGGAGTTCGAGACCAGCCTGACCAACATGGAGAAACCTCGTCTCTACTAAATATACAAAAATTAGCCGGGCATGGTGGCGCATGCCTGTATTCCCAGCTACTTGAGAGGCTGAGGTAAGAGAATTGCTTGAACCTGGGAGGCGGAGGTTGCAGTGAGCCGAGATCGGGCCATTGCACTCCAGCCTGGGCGACAAGAGCAAAACTCCATCTCAAAAAAAAAAAAAAAAAGAAAGAAAGGAAGAAAGAAAAAAAGAGAAATGGGTGTGCTTCATTAAGGATTCAGATAAAGGAAACAGACATCCCCCAAAAGAATCATGACTCCCAAAAGATCACCAATCTGCAACCAGCTCTCACTGCTGTTATTGGGGCTGGAGGGAGCTGAGGGAAGCAGCTGGCAGATGAATCATGGGAAACCCCTGGTAGAGCCATCTATGCTACCTTGTCTGAGGGCTAGGCATTGAAGGTAAGTCACTTTCATGCAGGTGAATCCTGACCCACGCTGCAAAAGATAGCTCTGGAGAAGGGATGGTGAGGAGATGCCAGTAAAGCTTTTCTAAGAGACTAGTTAATAATTCCTGTGTGACCTTGTGTAAGACACTCCCTCCCTTTGTGTCATAGTTTCTTTATGATAGGGAGACATCAGACCAGTGAAACTCTGTTCAATCAGAAGAGCTCCACTGTCTCATTTGTAAAATAAACTTTTCCATATAAAATTTCATTTGGAGAAAGGATTTCACCACTAAAAACTATGCTTGAGAAACAAGTGAATAAAAAATAAGTTCCTTCTAGCTCAAACATTCTAAGAATCTAAAATCATAGACGTTGTGGGTGGGTCAACTCAGTGTTCCATTCAACCCTACTTTTGACAGCCAGGAACAGGCCTAGGATCTGCTGTGAAAGGCCCTTCACAGGTCCCCCATGCCCCAGCTTCTTTCAGAGGCCATTAACACTGTCCTCATATGGCAGTTGTCTTCCCCATTGGGCTAATCCTTCGCAGGCCTTCTACTGATGTCTGTCTATGTTGGAGTGGGTGGAGCACAGGGGTCAATATTTGCAGGACAGTTGTACTTCTGTTTTATATGAAAGGAGTCAAATGTTTCCTGATTTTCACCTAAAACTCTTCTTATTGATGTCCACCACCAAAAGACAGTGGATCTGCCTTTTGGACCACGGTGGCATATTATTCCCTGAGGATTGCCACTGATCTATAAATATTCCTGAGTCCCTTGTCTGAGTCACAACCAGAGCTGTATGCTTAGTTTGGAAATTTTAAATTTCAGTGGGTTTTCTCACACAGGCTCCCTACACATTTTTATAAGTTCTTCTTTTGTCTCATTCTTCTTGTCATAATATACAGGCTTAAAGATTTCACTGGGTTCACCTTCCTGGAGACAACTCATAAGGTTTTACCAAAGTCTGGGTTTCACATATACAATATGATTCCCTTGATATAAAGCTTTAAAACAAGCAAAAATAATAATATATCGTTTAGGTGTATGTGTTTGTATATTTTTTTAAAACCAAGGTGATAATAAATACAAATTTCACGATAGTAGTTACCTGGGGCAGGGGTAGCAGGGAGGAGTGTTATCAATACAGGGAGATGGACTAGAGGAGGACCACATAGATAAAAGTAAGTTACCAGTAATGTTATAGTTCTCAGGTTGGGTAATGGCTTTATAGGTGTTCATTATAGTCTAAATAAATAAATAAATGCAATAAATAAAATATTAAAAGTCCGTGTATGAACTAACAATGATTAATTAATTCTGCACCCCGAGTTCAAGGTCAATGATTAGAAGAGCAATACAAGATTTTTTTTAATCAACCAGAACCTCGCCACTTATCTTCTGTTTCCTTCCACTATTTCAAGAGCTTTTTGAAACTGAAAGTGGATCATGGCTATAGTTTTCCTTCTTTTTAAGTTTATATTCCCCCTCAATTATTGCCCATAATCTAGTCAGGTTGGAGTTCTCCTTGCTGCAAATATGTTGCATTTTCCCATGAGACTATTTTTGTATAGGATTCATGGATCCTAATTTTTCTTTTGCCAGTTGGTATGGATCTGAGAATTACCAGCTACCCTTTGAATCATTTTGGTTGAAGGGCCATGATTGCTTGTTCTAGTCTTCCAGCCCATGACCATTATTAGTAAGGAGAGGTTCTTTCTAGGGTTGACAGATAAAATACAGGATGCCCAGTTAAATTTGAATTTCAGATAAACAACAAATTATGTTTTTAGTGTATGTATGAATTTGAGGCGTACTTATACTAAAAAATTATTTACCTGAAATTCAAATTTAATTGAAAATCTTGTTTTTATTTGCTAAACCTGGAAACCCTATCTCTTGTGGAGCAATGATTACTTTTTAATAACATTATTGGATTTGAGTACATGTGAGTGTGAGTTTTGGATCAGGCACACTCAGATTCAAATTCTGGCTCCTCTGCTTAATAGCTAGAACAGTTTTTTTGGTCTCAGAATTTTTATGTATTAAATAGGAATAACAGCAATACCTCATAAAGCTGATGAGAATATTAAATGAAAAAATATTTGTACAGTAGTTAGTATAGTGCCTGGCTAAATACTATTCTCATTATTAATGGCTGTTATTATCAATGGCTATTATCATTATTATTGGATGTTATCATTATTATTGTCAATTTTGTACAGAACATTATGTGCACTGGCCAAGATTTGATTTGGTATTGCAAAACTCCACTTACAGGATTAATTTGAGAATGGGACTTTTCTTAGCATCACCCTTGGTGATGATCAAGACATCCCTTTTGTTTCTGAGTATTGTACTCCCTTTGGCTCTTGTCATGAAGTACCCCAGATTCACTCTAGTTGGATTTTTCCTTTTATTTATTTATTTGTTTATTTTTGAGACGGTGTCTCACTCTGTCGGTCACCCAGGCTGGAGTGCAGCGGCACGATCTCGGCTCACTGCAACCTCTGCCTCCCGGGTTCAAGCGATTCTCCTGCCTCAGCCTCCCGAGTAGCTGTGACTACAGGTGCCCGCCACCATGCCCGGCTAATTTTTGTATTTTTAGTAGAGAAGGGGTTTCACCGTGTCAGCCAGGGTGGTCTTGATCTCCTGACCTCGTGATCTGCCTGCCTTGGCCTCCCAAAGTGCTGGGATTACAGGCGTGAGCCACCGCGATGGGATTTTTCCTTTTAATATAAAGACGTTTCCTGTGCATGTGTCTGAGGGTCACTTAGAATTCTTCAAGTTGAAGACTATTGTCTCCTATGATGGAGATGGTTAAGTGACTGATAATCACTTTTGAAATGCTACCCTCAAGCCAATGGCTAATGACTTTGGTTGATAAAAAGAGAACAGCTCTAATCAACATAGATTCGAATCAAATGCAGGGAAAGCAAAATACTACATCCACTGAGAACTCTATCTCTCACAACAGGGTCAAGAAATGAATTAAATTGGTTTTCCACTTGCCTTCATGCTTTCAATACCTTCTTTATTTTTGGTGCCCAACGTCTTCACTGTTTCTCCTCTCAGGGAGGACTCCAGACCCCATACACATTCTCTTCTCTGACCCACTCATCCCCATCAGAATTTACCCATCTGATTTCCCACTCATCCTTGCATCTAATCAGACATTAATTTATCTTACCACAGTAACTGCTAAATAAGATTCTATTTAATCACTCTCCCAGGCCACAGACTTCTTTTAAACACTTGAAGAAGTAAACTTAACAGTGGTATTTAGGGTTTTCTAGTAGGTAAGGGAGACCATGCAGGACCCCTTAAATCACACCACATTATGCCTGTTATGTCTGCTTCGCATGAATGGAAGTGAGCAGTGGTGCAGATAATCTAAAGATCATTTCCACTTTGTTTGTGAATGCTCCACAGTGTTGTTGTAGCTGATTTGCTTTGCTAATTATGTTCTACTGAAGCTAATATTAAAATTGGTTCACATTTTTTAAGCTCTTATGGGCCAGAAGAGAGAAGAGGCAGCAATGTGGCCCACTTTGAAATGAAGGAAAGGTGACAACTGTGAGGGGGGTGTGAAAATTCTACATGTGGGCTAGTGGAGTCTATAAGATACATGCAAAAGGATCAAGATAGAACTTTCCCAATTACACATGGGCAGGATAGGCAGCCACCTAACCCCTGTGACTCGATGAGCACTGAAAGGACAGTCTTCCCATGGCCTGCCCAGAGCCTTAAATCATCTAAATTAATAGCCCACATTAAGGGCTTTAATAATAACATAACTGTGGCTAAGACATTATGTAACCTGAAGGGTAACACATTTCCTAGCAGACATATTAGCAGCTAGTCTTACTAAATTCTCAGTCACCTATGAGAAAAAGGAATGAAGGGTGGTACAAAAAACAGTTGTAGTTGTAGTTTGATGGACGCATTAGTACACTAAGAGGCCCCTGGGCAGCTAAAGTGGAAGTACAAGAGCACTGAATGCCTTGGAGATGAGCCGGGAGGGTTTTGAAAGGGAGTAAGACAACTTTCACCTCTATTTTTCCCACATTTTCTTAGTTTCCAGCTCATTGTGCACATAGAGAATGTGTACCTGTATCAAATTAATTCTCTTCCCTTTCTTACTCTTCTCCTGTTGGGTAACTGGGTTTTCAGGGGCTTCTTTCTTCTGAGGTATGCAATTTGGGGCCTAATTGTACATTGTATTTCTAACCCTACAAGCTGCAGCAAAGGACCATGGAGCTATTGAATCTTTTTCTCTTTTTCTCATTGCAGTCTGCTCCCAGTTCTCGAGAGGGGTGTATGCCATCTTTGGATTCTATGACCAGATGTCAATGAACACCCTGACCTCCTTCTGTGGGGCCCTGCACACATCCTTTGTTACGCCTAGCTTCCCCACTGACGCAGATGTGCAGTTTGTCATCCAGATGCGCCCAGCCTTGAAGGGCGCTATTCTGAGTCTTCTGGGTCATTACAAGTGGGAGAAGTTTGTGTACCTCTATGACACAGAACGAGGTAAGAAGAGGCACCTGCTCTGCTCTTTAGATATTCATGTAATTGTGTTCAAACTTCCTCAGCTTATGTGCCCTTTGCTTCCAATAAATAAAATCTAATTCTGTTTTAAAATTGTATTTAATATTCCAAATAAATCAAAGGTTAAGATTAAAAAATAAAAGTAATAGTAATTTTAGAACCTAATTTTTCAAGCTATGTAGGCCCTCCCTGAAAAAGCAGTTTGGAATACCTCTTGATTGAGTCACCATTGTTGAAAAAGAACGCCTCCCCCATCAAAAATTTTATCTGGTCTAAAATGTATGAAGTAAAAGCAGCTTAGTCTAAGTAGAGAGAGGCTTAAATTGGAAAGTTTTGGAAAATTAATCCTGTCAGAAACTGTAATTATCCCCATTTCATAGATGAGATAGCTAAAGTCCAAGTGCTTTTTCATACAGCAGTTTAACCACTAAAATGGGACTGGTAGCAATGTCTCTTGCTTCCAGGACTCATTCCATCAGATCACATTAAGTTTTCAGCTTAGCAGGCCTCAACAATTATCTGATAGAAATAATGAGTGAGACAGCTAAACTGGGCTTTGGGGATTGATTTTTTGTTTTGTTTTTGTTTTTGTTTTTGTTTTGTTTTGTTTTGTTTTAAATAGTGAGACAGTCTACGGCCATACCACTCTAAATATGCCCAGTCTCCTCTAATAATGAGACAATATATTGAGGATACACTCTATTAAAACAGGCTCAGAAATTAAGAGTCTGATCTTAAATAATATACAGTAAGGTCTATTGATTAATTTGCTAGAGCACACACATCATAATTCATCTAATCAGGCTCCTCCAACACCCAGTTGTCTTTGACGGGTTCCTCGGTAAAACCAAGGGATTCTATCACCAAGACGTTCCAGAAGACAATGTTACTTTATCACTCATTTGCCTGTGGTTCCATTTATAGGCTGGGGGTGGTTCTCTCTAACTCAGAATTTTTAAACTCAGAAGGATTAAATGAAAGGCTTATCTGCCTGAGGGGTACCTGTAGAAGAGGTCCTTCTAAGTAACTTAACTTGAACGGCCATTTTGCTCTTGGGAATCCAGAACACTCTTCACTTTACTCTCATTTTGCTGCATCATCAAATCTTAATAGCAAATACTTAGGCCTGTATTTCCCTATTGTACTTACCTCCAAACTGTCATCAAATTTCATGAACCTGAAGCAGAAGACCAGAGGTCTAGTCCAAGCTCTGCCACTAACTAGCTCACTTAACAAGTTGACCTTGACCAACTCATTGACATGCTCTTGGACTCGGCCTCCTCACCTAAGGTGTGTTCCTTCTTAATGTTATATTCCATGATTCTGTGATTTTTTTGAGATATTTGACCAGATACTGACACTTTGTATCTTGCTACTAATCCTAACTTATATATTATCAGTTAATTAGTCAATCCATTCTACAAGCCATTATCAACCCCCAATGGTGGTCTCCAATCCTGTGATTCATACATATATAATATGGTTTCAAGGGGGTGTGTACAGAAAAAGATACTTATAAAGCAATTCATGAACAACACAGAACAACATCAAATTGAGTGCTACACTGTATACTCTGAATACTTTAAGAATTGTGGAAAGGTTGCACTCCAGAAAAGTAGAGTTTTCAGAGAAAGCTTGCTAGAGAAGCTAGCCTTGAAAGATAGATAAGTTGTGGGTTGCAAGAGAGAAGGGAGATGGGGCTTTGGAGAGGAGAAAAGAGAACAAACAAACAGCAGGGCCAGGAAGGAACACTGTGTGTTCAGGTAGAGCCCTGTCTGACTGAGATACAAAATAGCTTGAATATTCTAATTCATAATTTGCCAAATTTTAATAAATTTCATTTTGTCCAAACAGTATACATGTACTGTATACAGCGTAATCTAGTGCATATCAATTTCGTTTTCAGAACTGAACTTTGTAAGTCAGGCAACTTCTCTCCTGAAACGTTTTAAAAACTAAATATTGGTTCCACCAACAGTGTACCTCTCATTTATTCAAAAGCAGAAGACACAATTAATGAATTTTATCCTCATCTAGTGTGACCCTTCTCTGCTCATTAGCTCTCTACTAGAAGAACGGGAGGAAAAGACCATCTATCTATTTCTTACCTTTGCATCTTTTCTCTAATCGTCTAACTAAATAGTTTGGACAAGTCTATGGTCTTGGAGTCAAAGAAAGCTTTCTGACTCATGTAACTTTATATTTTTCCCCTGCAGCCATTTAGCTGGTGGGACTAATCCGCTCTGCTTAAGAAGTACTTCCCATAAACTTTTACACTAATTTACCCCTTGAAAAGCCTTCTTACATTACTGTACTAGGATCCTGTTCCAAAATTTTCAATGGCTTTCTATTGCCCATATTGAATAAAGCAGTCTATTCTTCAAGATTTGGCATGAGTATGCCTCAACCAACTAACAAACCCATTCTCCCTATGCTACCCAATGAGAACCTCCCATTGTAGGAAGCTCCCATTTTCCACTGCTGCCTAAATGCACCAGAACCATGCCTGCCTCAGCAATCGTACTTTTACTACTACCTGGAATTCTCTTCTTCATCTTGATATGGTAATCATGTCCATTCTTCCAATTTTCAAAACCCGCCTCAAACTCTACCTCCCCAAGGTAGCCTTCCTTGACCACTCTAGCTCACAATTATTCATTAATGCAATAGATGCTAAGGCTACAATAAAAACCACATAGATATAGTTAGATATGGTTCCTGCTTTATAAACCTACATTCTAATGATGGAGATAGACAAAAACCAAGTAAATTAACAAATAAAACAATTGCACATTTAAATAAGGTGCTATGAAGGAAAAAAATAGACAGATAATAATGGATAGGGCTTAATTTCCAAAGGATGTTCAGTGATGGCCTCATTGAGAAGGGGCATTTAAGCTGAGAACTAAAGGATTGGAAGGAGGCAGCATGTGAAGAGTAGAGGGAAATAGTTTCAAGCAGTAGAAATAGCAAGTGCAAAGGTCATGTCGTATGGTTGAGGAACTGAAAGAAGTCCAGTGTGGCTAAAGGATAACAAGTAGGTAGAAAGTGGCCTGAGAGCAGACTGTAGAGGTAGACAAGAGCCAGATCATAGCCATAGAGTATAAACAGAAGCCATGCTGAGGAGTATGAATTTTATTCTAATTGCAGTGGGAAGTCATTGGAGGATTCTGAGCAGGGAAGTCACATGATCTGCATTTCTGTAGAGAATGGAGTGTGGTGCAAGTAAAAAAGAAGGGAAACCAATTGAAAGTCCATTGCGGTCATCCAGATGAGAAATGATGGCAGCTTTGGACTAAGCTGGAGATGGAGAAAAAGAGATGGAGTTGAAGTATACTTTGGAGACAGAATTGACAGAACTTGGGGACAGATTGACTGTGGGATGTGAAGGAGAGGAAGGATTCATGGATGATTACTATGTGTTTGGCTTGAGAGATTGGGTAAGATGGTAAGATGGTGATGCCGTTTACTGAGGTGACTGGACAGGAGGAGACTTAGTTTTGAGGAGCAGAGATCTTGCCTACCTCTAAACACCCACAGAACCCTTCTGTCCGTGTCATTCATCTGGCATTGAATATAACTGCCTTCTGCTGTTATTTCACTGGCTATGATCTATACTATACCTTCCCAAGCATTTCTCTCCAGTGTGATAATAAACAACTGGCTAGCCCCTAGATTTATACTTTGTGCCTCCCCTAGTACATAGCACATGCCTGTGTGCCTACTTAGTGTTTTCCAACCTCCTTTAGTGATTCATCAAGAATAAGCCTATGTCTGTTTTTCAACACTGGACTGAAAGAAAGAGAGAAAGAAAGAAAGAAAAATAAAGAAGGAAGGAAGGGTGGGTATGGGTAGGAGGGAGAATGGGAAGGGAAGAAAGAAGATAGGAAGGGAAGAGAAAGAAGAGAAGGAAGGAAGGAAGGAAGGGAGGAAGGGAGGGAAAGCAGGCCCAATTTATAAATCATACCAATCACTTGGTACAGTTGTTTAAAATATTCAGTATTCTGTATTTTCTTGTTTTGTGCAATGATCATCTCTTGCTTTAGTAATAAAAATTACAGGGAGAAATTACAATAGAAAATATAATTTTAGAATATTTTAAATTATATAAGAGAGATAGAACAGAAAGAGAAACAGAAGAGAACACCTATAATTACATTCATAAGCTAAATATACAAATGATATGACTCTACTGTATAAGGGCAGGGATGAGTGGGGAGCTGAGAAATGGGTTAAACGTTTGAGATCATTTAAAAGAATTGTAGCACAACCAGGGTAAAGTTTTCTCTG
This sequence comes from Pan paniscus, assembly GCF_029289425.2. Lineage (NCBI taxonomy): Eukaryota > Metazoa > Chordata > Mammalia > Primates > Hominidae > Pan > Pan paniscus. Next base: position 122,730,744 of record NC_073272.2, read on the forward strand.
AAATTATGAAACATTGAGTGGAATTCAGGGCTTTGTTGACTCTGCTTCTATTTCTGTCTGCAGACGAAAGTCTGATTTGGGGTTTGCAGTTTGTCAGTTTCTAAAATCCTACCTTGATTCATTAATACAAAGTTGAAAATTACTTTCTTGGTGCTATATACATAAAAGAACAGTTTTTGAAAAAATTATGAGGTTAAGTGTGTTATCTGCCCTATCGGTACCCTCTCCTATTAACACCCTCTTTCCTTACTATGGCATTATGTTTACACCTGCCCTCCCTGGCAGGAGCAAAACCTTAACATCTCTGTCTCAACCTGCTTCTACACCTTCATAAAAACTTCCCTGTCCTGCATTTTCTTCCCACTGATTAATAGTCTTTCTCTGCTAGTGACAACAGCTCAGCTGACCAATTTATTCATGCTAATTTATCTATGGCTATTAACAACTTGATGGGTTAGTGCATCCAGGGAAGAAGAAATTTCTATTCAGGCAAAGGCCTTCTGTGAATACAGAACCATAATCCAAGGTGTAGCTTTTTCATTCCGGGATTCCAGGCACCATGAGTCCAGTTTGTGAGGTCCTTTGCCCACATGCCTTCCTACATAGAAAGTCCTAAAACCATGGCAGGGAGGTGGCCATCTCTTCCAGTTATTAGACTTATCTTTTGGGTGCAAGTGACCTAGTTCTCTGTGGTGCTAACATTTCCCCCAGAACAGCAACATACTTGAGAACTGCAGCCAGACTCTCGTGCACCTGACAACTCTCCTTGGCTTCAATGGGCACAGCCCACAGAGATGAAAGAATCCGGCCCAGCTGTGGCTCTCAGCTTAGATAATGAGATAATAGCTCTGGGTGCCCTTTGAGGCAACTAGTCCCTACCTTCTTGCCAGTGTTCAATAAACTCCTGCTGTCTCCCATTCTCAACCTGAAACTCCCTACTCAGTTCCCAAGTAACTCTCTGGAAGTCAACAGCCTTCTAACAGATCTTTCTATTTTCTCTCGAAGGTTGTGACAGGAACATAGGCAGTTGTAACAATTATCCCATCAGTCAACAAGCAATTATTAAGCTTTCTCCCGTGTTAGCTTGTGCTAGGCCACTGGTGGGGTTTAAAAGAAGCAGAATTAGATCTCAGCTCTGAGAAGTTGACAATACTGTTGCTGAAAGAGTGACTTATCTAAGAGGCCTGAAAAAAATAATTTTTAATACAACTCTTTCCAGATCCACCAATGAAATATGCATTCATTAGAGCAAGAACCCTGTGAAAAGATTAAAGAGTTGTCAGATAGCTAGGAAGGTGGGAAAATGTTGGAAGGTCCTAAAGGGCTTAAGAGGTAAAGGGATTCCCCAAGAAAAGGAGAAAAGGGCCTGTCCTCAGAGGATTATGAATGTTTCAACTGGCTAGATTTGAACTCTACTGAGAGACAAGCAAAGTTTCAGCCTCACACTTTTCTGCATGTTGTCATTCTCCACCTACTTACATAGCCTAGCCTCATCCCATTCACCCAGTTCTACTTTCCCAAATAAAGCACAAAATACCTCTCTCTCTCTCCCTCTTTCTCTATCTTCCTTCTCTTTCTTCGCCTCCTTTCCTCCTTTCTCCTCTCCACTCCTTACGCCCTTTTCTTCCTCTCTACACACACACTCATGTGCGCGCGCACACACACACACATACCTCAATACCAATCAATGACACATGTCAACAAATCTGTTATTGTTATCATTTTATTCTTATTTTGATAAGAGCAACTGCCATTTCTTAAGCACTTATTATGCACTAGGCCCTGAGCTTATGGATTATCTCATTTAATCTTTGTAACATCCCTGCATCTTTACAACTGAGGAAACCAAAGCATGGAAAGGTTAAATGATAGTTCCTAGGGTCACACAGCTACAAAGTAATAAAACCAGATTTCAACCTGGGTCTGCCACGTTCCACAGTCTATGTACTGTTCTCTGACTGACATACTGCCTCCTACATTCTTAACAGTTAAACACAACTATTACCTCTTCCTTTAGTCTTCCCTTCAGCCATTCTTCAAAGACCAGGTACTTAGACCCTCCCTATCCTGGTTGTCTTCCCGTGGATGCAATCCAATTGCCAATTTCCTTCTTAAGGCATGGTATCCACAAATGAATGTAATATCTTGTTGTCTCAGGGTACCAGGAATCCAGACAGGCAAGAGGTCAAAAATCCAGGTTAAGAGGTAAATGAGTTGCAAAGGTGAAGGCAGAGAGACAGCAGAGTTCTAAATGCAGGCAGAAGGTAACTGCTGAGATGCATACTAATGGAGGGTTGTGCTGAGGCCCTGATTCTGAGGGAAGGGAACTCATCTATTCTTCTCTGGGTCAGAGACTTTCCTGAACACAGAAAGAAAAATCTGCAGGTTGTCATTGGTAAGGGGCTATATTTCTGGTTGGAGGAGCCTATTCTGGTTCAGGATAGGCCACTATCATGAACTTCTTTAAAGTTCCAGCTAAGTACCATGAATGCTTGGCCAAAACTATTAAGACAGTAGCAGGGTATCTCAATTATTAAAGAAAGAAAGAAAGAAAGAAAAAAAGGACAGACTATCATGGATTCTTTTTCTTCTTCACTTTAAGAACTGATTAAAAGACGTACGAAGGAAACAGATGGCTCCAATTCTGATTGTGTCCATTTGCCTTCTGGGAAAAGTGAAGTCAAGAGAGTTTTTATTGAAATTCAAGCTACTTTTTACATCTGAATAAATTAGGAAGGCCCAGCAAGTACATTATCGTGTGAGAGACGGATACTAAATTCCCCTGTTTGAGCAGCAATAATCAGGGTTGACAGTACCTGAGACATTTGGTAGTTTCCACAGCCTGCCTAATCTATTGTGATGAGTCTTCAACTATGAGAGCATCTTGAGAGCCCGCACAATAATAATAGTGAATGACTATTTGGACTGGATTGTGAATAAAATACTGTACATTTGTCTGTAATGAGAATTTCATTGAAAATGAAAATACCAGAGCTGTCATATTTTTTAATACTTCGATTTGCACATCCTTGACTGCTTTGGGGCATAAGAAGAGAAAGTGCCGAGCAATTTGTTGTCAGCTCTTGAAATAAATTATCATTTAAACACTTACTCTCCACAAAGGTTATTAGCTTAGTAGCTCGTTCCTGGGGTTGGACCATCAGTAGGGGAAAAAATTCAAAAGACATTAAACTACCCTTTCAGAAGCTGAATATTAGTTACTGTGGAAATTGTTCTCTCGGTAGCTTAACATATTTTTCTGTAGCTCTCCAATGCTGCAGATTAGGCTGCAGCAACTATTAATAAATACTGTCATATTTTACAGCTGTCATGCAAAGCTGAAAAAAGGCTTCACTGTGATTAGATCCTGTTTACTGTAATATTTCCAGCTCAGACTCAGAAAGGCAGTTTTCCTATAAAGGTATTTTCCATAAGTAGAATATTTCTCCAGAAAATGATGATTAATTTTAATGTATTTTTAACTCCTTGGTGGCAGTGAATTTGAGGTTGAATTGACTTCACAGCCAGAGACATTCCTCTCTAGAGACAAATTAAGCTAAAATGTCAAAATTTCTCTCTTGGGTTGTCCTTCATATGCGGAAATGGTGCTACTGTCAGGAGATGTGCATTGAGTAGCCCCCCACCCCTATAGAAGGACAAATCTGCACTGGTTTATCCAACTTCTTTTACCCTGTCCCTCTTGTGACCAATTGCATTGTTTGCAAGACAGCTGGTAAGGATGTTGGGTAGGAATATCACTTCAGTAGGCTAGCTAAAAATTCTGCTTCCTGAGCTAAAATGTCATCATACGAGCTAAAGAAACAGATCTCTAGCCCCCCTACAATGCATTAGCTGTTTGAAATGGTATTCACATCTCTGAAAAAAAAGGAGGTGACAGCTGGCAGGGTTGCTTTTGCTCTGACCTTCTATTGCTTTTTATCAAGCTCCTTGAGGGAATTAACCCTCACTAAGCTGAATATCTAGTTTTTAATGAATAGGTAGTTCATTAACCCATTAAGGGTTATCTGGAGTAGTCTACAAATTCAGGGTTTGGGCCTGAAACATCCTTGAAAAGGTTCTTCCAAATGTTCCTTGGGGCAGGGATGGACAGCAGTATAGACCTGCAACTGTGACTTTGAGGTTTGTCCCTTGAAGCCCTTTAGACAACAATTAAAGCCAAGGCAGGGTTGTTGTGAGAGTTTAACAAGATAATGCCTCTAAAGCCTTTATCATCAAGCTGAACACAGTAACACCCCATGCTCAATGAATTTTAGCTCTTAGTATTTTATTACCATTATGGAACAGTGGTCCTCAATAGAGAGTGAGGGTAATTTTCCCCCCTCAGAGGACATTTGGCAATGTCTAGGGACATTTTAGTAGTTGGTAGAGGCCAGGAATGCTGGTACACATCCTACAATGCACAGGACGGTATCCTTCTCCACGCTCTCAACAAAAAAATTATCCAGCCCAAGATGTCAACAGTGCCAAGGAAGCAGCAGGCCAAATAAATGGTTGCAGAAACTCCTTAAGGGGTTGGCAGTGAACCAATCTAGCATTTATTGAGTGTCTCTTACTATGCCTAGATCAGTAATAGCAGCTCTGTTCAATAAGTAGAGCCTTTGATTCTGAAGAGCTTACATCTTGGCCAGAGAGACATATTAAGATTAATGCACAGAAGCAAATATTAGTGCAAAACAGCATAAAGCAAGAGCTAGATTGTGTGGTATGGATGTGAAGTACCGTGGGAGTCCAAAGAAGAGAAATTTCATGATAGGCAGGCTGGACTAGCCAGGGAAGGCTTAATGGAAGAAGTTATAAACGTTTCTGAGGCCACCACAGAACTGCCTCCCCTAGCAATGACCTTGCCTTGATTACTAAGGCCAAGTTGGTATCTAGAACCAAAACAACATGGCACTCCCATCAATGCTCCCAAACGTCACAGCTCAAGGCAAGAAATACAATTAAAAGAAAAACCAAAAAAGGAACAATGTTCCTTTTACTAAATGGAAAGCAATTACAGGGCTGTTGAAAATAGGCAGTAAACAAAGGGAGGGAGGGAAATACTGGCAAAATCCCATTTTCTCAACTAATCCTGTAGCAAAAGTGCAATTTGCAACAAAATAAACAGTGCTCTTTCCCTCTCTCTTGCAGTCAAACACACTGTCTGGCATCAGTATGGCTACACATGATGCCTTAGCCAAAAAGTGCGTGCAAGCAAGGAGGACAGAATATGAATTGGAGAGGAGAGCAGAGGTTAAGGTGGAGCACAGCTCACTTCACCTCCAACTGAAGTCTCTGTAGAGCATTCCCATTCAGAGGAAAGAGGGGGCACACATAGAGACTACTTCACTCCCTGTCTTCCTGGATCCTTTCCAATCAATAGGTTGCCAGTGTCGGCTGCTGTCCTGCTTTGTCGACTCCACAAACGATCTGATTAATTCTCTGGTGCTAACTGCCTCAGCAGGCTTTCTCAGCAGTAGAACAGAGGCTAATTAAGATCATGTCAGGCGAGAAGGCTGACAGGTTATGTTCCTGGGCTACACTGAACTTTTAGAGGGTGCTTCAACTTCACTGCAGGCAGGCAGTGCTTGGCTAGGCGCTGATTCCATAGCAGGCTTCCCATTTATTTCCACGGGTTCCTGTGTCAATGGGTCTCCGTTTTGTTAACGATTTACATCCTCCTCCTTGGGATAAATAGTTGCTACTGTGTTGCTTTCAATTGCATTACTTGGGCTCTCTTTCATTTAAATTTTTAATATGCTTGTAAACAAAGATAACAATTAATAGTGAGGTCGTTTTCCATCCTAAATCACATGTGTGTCTGAGACTGTGTATATGCTTTTGCATCTTATCAACATAAAGCCCACAGAGGTGAATTTAGGACAAATAAAGGAAACTCTACTTCTCACAGCAGGTAGAAAATGGAGGAGACATATGGAACTCATTACACCAAGTGGTGGATTAGACTGAAGATATAAATAGCTTTCCCCTCCCCCTAAATAAAGGCTTAGATGAATTCATGGATGACAGACCCATAGTGAGCTATTAAGGGAAACAGAGATGTTTGGAAACTGAGGTTGGCACAAATCACCAAGTAGATTTTTGAATCCATATTTACCTTCTCATAGGCAAATGGCCACACAGAGTACTGGCACTCTATCCTCTGTGTTTTAAACTATAATCTTAAGAATCCACCAAGCATCTAGGAGACAGGAGGAATGCTCAGAAATAGAGGAAACTTCTCCAGGAGCATTCTGTCTGGTTTCATATAGAGTCTCTAACCACTGTCAAAGATAAACAAAGCTGGACATTTGTTAAAGAGCTAAAGACTGATTTTAATCAGTAATATACTATTGCAGTAGGGAAAAGCGTTCAGCATAAACTGAACTCACCTTCAATCTGTACAGAGGTGGCTGGGCATTTTGAAGGGAAAATGAGGGAAAGGGGAGGGAGATGAAAGGGGGCCCAACAGAGTCAGGAAAGTGAAAAGTTACAAAAAGCAGGAAAGGGGAGGTTTGGCCTATGTGAAACTCATCTGAGTTTGTCAACTGGCACTTACTGAAGTTAGGCTCCCACCCTTCCACGGAGACTGGCAGACAGGAGAACTATATTGAGGTGTTGGGTGAAACAAACAATAAATTATTTTGGCAGCCTTGAGTCTTCTCAGGCAGCCACTTTAAGGAAGACTAGAATCATCCTAGAGATGTTGTCTTGGGCTATTAGAAACTATGTTAGTGTTTTGTTCTAGTCTTTATAGGCCAAGGTTGGGACGGGGTGGAGAAGAGGGCTCAGAGGAGCATGGTGAGAATTTGGTCAAAGAATCTTTGTCACCACATGTCAAGAACACTCTGTTATGAGAGGTGAATAGTCCCGTTAAGGGTGTTGAAGAAAAGCATCATCAACTCAGAACCTCAGTTCCAGGCCCCCAACTCTGCCACTAAGTAGCTGTGTAATCCTGGGCAAGTCACAATAGCTTTTCTGGTCCTCAGATTCCACATCTGTAAAATGACAGAGTGGACTCCATCATTCTGCAACTAACAATTCCTGAGTGCAGGAATTTTGTGTCAGGGAAATTACAGGAGTTATGGAAGTGAATGAAACAGAGTGCCTCCCCTTAATAAGCTCACAGTTTAGAAGGGCAGCATGGACATATAAAAAAATAAATACGTAAATACAATCTAGAGTGATTCCTTTTGATTCTAAAATTCTGTGGGCTATTACAACACTTCCATTTACAATTGACCCTTAAATAACATGGGAGTAGGGGGTTTACCCACCTGTACAGTTGAAAATCCACATATAACTTTGGACTCTCTCAAAACTTAACTACTAATAGCCTACTATTATCTGGAAGCCTAACCAGATAACATAAATGATTCATTAACACATATTTTATATGCTATATCTATTATATACTGTATTCTTACAATAAAGTGAGCTAGAGAAAAGAAAATGTCATTAAGAAAATCATAAAGAAGAGAAAATATATTTACTATTCTTTAAGTGGAAGTTGATCATCATAAAGGTCTTCATCCTCATTGTTTTCATATTAAGTAGGCTGAAGAGGAAGAGGAAGAGGAGAAGTTGGTCTTGCTTTCTCAGGTGTGGCAGAGGCAGAGAAAAATCCGTGTATAAGTGGATTCATGCAGTCAAACCTTTATGGTTCAAGGGTCACCTGTATAATGAAACTAGAACTTATTTTCAAATGAAGTTTGAAATTAACTCTTAAGGAGAGTTATGGAGACACAAATAACCAGCCACATTGGCTTTGGAAATTGGCCAGAGGCCTTAAGTGCACTCACATGTTTCCCTTCGTGTTCATTTCTGAGCCCTGAACCCTTTCAGGACCCTGATAGATAGGTGGCAAAAGGAAACAATGCCTAGATAGTAGATTAGGATATCCCAGTAGATCTTAAAACCCTTCCTGGTAGATCTCCAAGCCAGGGGCTGACACAACACACTTCTAGCAAGTTTTCTTCTAACAAGGTTTGTCAGTATTCTCAACAGTGGCCTCTCCTCCACTTAAGGCCTTTACTGCCATCACTCTTCGAGGTCTTAAAACACAGACCTACATAACCATTTGCAATTTCCAGGATTCCTTAAAATAAAAGGAGTATTTCTTCTCAAAAATGATATGAATTTCTAGGATAAAAGATAAAGCAGTTTTGCTTCTTGAATATTTTTGTAATGATTCGAAACCCTTCTCTGTGCAAAACAGTTGCAATTTCACATGGGCTTTCCAGAGGCCCCAACCTCTCTTTCCAGTTCTGGATCCACAGTTTGGTTTCCCTCTAAAACCTTTATCTTGATGCCCTACCTGGACCTCAAACTCAATGTTCTGAATTCTGAATTTATTCTTTTTTCCCAGAAAACTTTTGCCTCCACCTATGTTCCCACACTCAGTGAATGGCACTGCCCAGTTGCCCAAAGTAGAAACCTCATCCTTGAATCTTGCCTCTTCATCATATTGCACATCTCATCACCAAAGACCTTCGTCTACGTTTCCACTGCCACTGACTCAAGCTCAAGCTCCCACCATCTCCTGCACCATTCTCCTAACTGATCTCCCTGATGTTACCCCCTCCACCACTGATAAACAGCAATCTTCCCATCATGTCACTCCCCTGCCTAAAAGATTTCAACAACATTCCTGTTACCCCTAGATTCTAAGCATGGCACACAAGGCCCTTCATGATCCAACAAAACTCCAACCCACTTTCCTACTCTCTTCTCCACCCATCCCTTAACTACTAGTGCTCTATACTATAACCATATGGAACTATGCTACTTTCAGTATGTCACATGGACTATGACCTTTTTTCCCTCCATTCCTTTGCAAATACTTTTCCTTTTTTTAGCACTCAGCCCCCTCACTCCATTCCCCCCATACACACACACTTTATCTGGTAAATGATATATCTTCGAAATTCTGCTGAAATATTTGCTTCCCCAGACCCTAGATCTCCAGCCCCTTAGCCCTGCTGTGTGTCCTCATAGCTATTTATGCAGCACTGGTCTTACAATAGTATTATTATTTGTTTATATGTTTAACTCCCTCACAATACTATGAACTTCTTGAAGACAAGATCGTTGTCTTATTTATCTCTGCCAATAGTGCCTGGATTATTATTATTTGTAAATCGAATAACTGAATGAGTAAATGAGATAACTTTAGCTAAAAACAAAATGTAGGATTACAGGAACATTGAGGAGCTAGCAAAGGACATGGCCTTGAGTAGGCTGTGTCCTCAGATAATACATTAGATAGTCATCTACCTCCTGTGCACTGGACTTGCCTTGATTTTGACCCAATCTCCCTACCAAAAACATTACCTTCCTGGTCCGACCAACTTAAAAGCAAAACAGATATCTTGGTTCTGGGAACCTTAGTCATGGGTTTCTGGCTAGAGGACAAAGCTGCAGTGCGCCTTATGGTTCCTGAGTCTCAGCCAGTAGAATCATTAACATATGAGGAATCTCAAGAGCTAGAATGTAGATATAACGCTATTTCATATAAATCAATGGTATTTAGAGAGCCACATGAATTCTTTAAAGACAAGAGTAGCATAGTATTATTTTCCACAGCTCCTAATGAAAAACTAAAGAAGGAAAACTGCTTCAAAATGTCTGTGTAGGCAATGTAACAAGGATGAAAAATGATGTGAGAACTGTTATAGGTAGTTCTCAGTTATCTGAACCAGAGGAGGTAAGCTTGGCATAGATAATCCAAAAGGCATTTCTGTGAGCATAAAATAGTGCCTATTCATAATGCATCTTCCTTCTTGGTTCTATCTTTCTTAGGCTTGGCTGAGCATGGGAAGTAAGGGAGGTTATCTCAGGGATAGGAATGTTTTGGATGTCCCTTCAATTACATATTCTCAAAAGTCAGGGAGCATCCTTTTGAGGGACTAGCAGAAGTAAGATACAAAATAATTGTATGCAGAAATATGAGTGGATGGGGGAACACAGAAGAAAAGAGAGGGACACTAAATCCAGGGAGAAAAAGAATAGTTTCAGGGCCATAAAGACAAATGTTACTGATCTCACAATGACCTGAGATCCTTGTTCCTGAGACTATAATGTCTGATGGACACAAATAAAGAATAAACAAAATCAACAATAAACATCATAAGCTTAGTATTTTTTGCTAAAGAAATTTGATGTGATGTTTTATACTTGCTTAAGAAGCTCAAAAGAATTGCATCAGCTGTAAAATTTCCAGGTTCCAACACGCATACTACAGAACTATTTCACAGAAGCATTTTATGCCTCTGAGAGGCTGAGAAAAAGGCTTCCAAAGATTAATCCAGTCTCTTTTTCTCTTGGAAAGCTCTTGGCACAAATGTATTCCTTTTGAAAATCCTAGAGAAAGAATTACTGGTTTTCATTTGGCACAGTATGAAAGGAAGCAGTACAATATTATTTACCAAAGCTACCCATTGTCTTCCATTTTTTATTTCTTTTGATAATATAAATAATAATATAAATATAAATAATAATAATATAAATATGTCATGGTTCATCAGTAAGGTAGAAACCTTAAAAACCTTTAATAATCACCTTAACAAATGATTTTTTTTATCCCACCACTTCTATCCACCTAGCATAATGCTGAATAGTAGCATTTAAAAAATGACCTTAGACATGTCAAGCTAGAAAGGTCTTTAAAGTTCTTAAGGCTGAGGTTTCAGGTTGTGAAAAATGAATTGGCCCATATTTTGTCAAGTTGGTGAGTCTCCTAATCTGTAATTCTACTTAAAATGTGGGATTCGAAAAATCTAAAGGCTAGCCCCAGATTTATCGCGTTAAGCCTTTTCTACCCTGTCTCAATTCTTTTATCTGCATAATGGCAGTAATATACTTTGTACCCTATCTTGCAGGAATAAAGAAGAATGGCATAGTGATGTAAGCTAAAATCAAAATGCCGAGTATGACTGGGCAATTGCCTAAAGCTAAAAGAACTGCTCTGTATATAAGTGATTAAGATGCGGGAGGAAAGCCTCTTCCTTTTGTGCCCACGCAGTCACAGTGCTTTGTGTAAGGCTTTACCCAACAGAATTGAAAGAGTCAATGTACCTTCCCATGTTCCTCATGTACTCACCCACCCAGGAGAATGCAGTCAGTTCTATCTACTTCTCACATCGATTAGCAAGTCAACAAGTCACGGCATTAAATGCTAATCAGAACAGCGGCTTTTGTGGTATACTCTCTGGGCCATATTGTGACGAGAAAGAATGACCACAGGCATTACGCTCTGTGTTGTGTGGCTGTTTCCTCACCAATAAAGTGAACATAATAATTGCCCCTAACTTATAGGATTGTTGTATGGGTTACATCCATGAAAGGCACCTAGAACAGTTTCTGCCACATAGTTAGCATTCTGTAAGTGCTTGCCACTACCATTATGCTCTTACTAGGGTCACAGGAAAGCAGACTTCTGAGACATAGAACGAAGATCTTTAGCTGCCCTAGCTGATGTCTCCCATGCCTTGGTGCCACCTTGCTCATCTCTCCAATGTGCTAATTTTGGTTTTCTTCTATGAGAATCAGAACCTGTTCCCAGGAGAGGAGCTGGGAAACTCATTTACACTATATGAAGGTAGAAACGGCTGATGGACAACGTCTCTCAGACATCTCTGTGGTTTAGGCAAGTGTAGAAGGCCTTGGGCCAAAGGAAGGAAGTCTTGTTTTTGGAATCGCAATACTGGTGATCAGGAAGCGGAGGTTCATTTTCTTCCAACAATCCTAACTACATAGCCAGCCATCCGCCTATCCCACATTTTGCTAAAGTTAGGCCCATTGCTGCAGAGAAGAATGCAATCAGAAAAGCTGGACCAATGCATTTTTATGGCTTTACTGGGCATATATTTTGGAGAATCATAAAAAGGAAAATGACATTCTCTTTATTCACAAGGAAACGGAAGTGCCTAAAGGCAGCTTAAGCTAAACAGACTTCTTTGGAAATTCTTGAAGTCAGTGGCTCCACCAAAAATATATCTACATTTTCATTTCTTAATAAGCTGAGAGAAAGCAAAAAGCATACGTGTTTTCTGACATATTTTTAGGCTCCCCTGGATTCATAGTACATATTGAATCTTAGAATTGGGAAACTAAGCTTAGTTTACGGTCTTGCATTTGTTTGGCTTAAGCTGGTGACTACTAGGAATTGGGAGGAATGGCCATGTATCTAGTTCCAATTTCCTTTCCAAGCTCTCCCTTCACCTGCAGGCCCATTTCCTGAGGCCATTGCCATATGGCTGGATGGACCCAGTCATTTGTGTGTATCATCCACTAGGAGGGCTATGAAGAGAAAGCAAAGGACAGCCATTGGAGAGCATGCAGAATATTTGGTTATTTTGTGGGAGATCATGGGAAAGATTTTTTGTGACCTTAAAGACAAACAAATAAAAAGATAGGATAGCCACTACCCTCACTGACAGCCCACATAAATCTAAAGTCAGTGTTCCCCAAATTCAAGCTTCCCTCATCACTTGATCGTAGGGGCTGTCCCTGCCAAGTGGATGCTCAGAATTCTGTGGTACAATGGACCTATTTTCTGAATGCAAAAACAGGACACATGGTCTGAAAATATGTTTTCTTTTCTTTCTGGCTTTTCTAAGGCAATCCTGAGGATTCAATCCCAGCTCTGACAGAGATTAGCTGTGTGACCTTGGGCAACAACCTGTCTGAGCGTCTGTAAAATGGCAATGATTATAGTATCTACTTCATTGGGCTGTTATGAAAATTAAATGAGATACTGTGAAAGTGCTTAGCACAGTGTCTGATAAACAGAAATACTCAACAAAGTGTAACTATTAATTATGATAAATGATTAAAATTGTATAAAAGCATCAACATGAAATCACATTTAGTTAGTAATTTCACATTTAGTTACTAATTTTATAGAAAAGAAGAAAGATACACGAAATTTGGATTGTCCTAGAAAATCCTGGGTGTTTTATCACTGTATCTGTATTCACTGTCTCCCCTTCAGATTAATAAGGCATCTTAGAAGAAGAGACAGAAAGAAGACAAAAATAGGAGGCAAAGGCAACCTTCTCACTGACCCCATAATTTCTTATAGCTGCTGATAAGCTATTTGGAGCTCTGTAGATCTGATTTTGTTTCTAGAACCCATCTGTTTTCCTCTCTGAATGTGCTAACTTGAAATTAGAGAAGATTTCCATAAACTATTTGTTTCATGATGTCATCTAATATGAAACTGAAAGTTCAAAATTATTGTTTAACTGGAACCTACTAAAATGGAAGACCATTCAGTTATTCTAATTAATATTATTCAAAAGGTAACCTACCACTTTACACTTCCAAGCACTTTCCCCATGTCTTTTATCATCATTCATACTTAATGAGGAGGGCAGTGCAGGTATATTGTTGTTACTTTACAGATTTTAAAAATCTATATTTTTAGAGAGGGTAAGTGATTTGTCCAAGTTCACACAGCTAATGAGCAGTGAACGCGGGACTAAAGCCTGTTTCCTAACACCCAGTCCAAAAATCTTCCATTACACCAGACCACTGCACACCTTTAGGACAAAAGATTATTATATCCTTACTGACAATGAAAGGCTCAGCTTCAGAGAAAGTTTTGGGGCCAATGAATAATCAGTTCCTCAGACTAACATCCACCCTTGACGAGCATTCATGTGCCATGCTCTGGGCTAAGCCTATTAAATGCATCATTTCCTTTAGTCGTCACAAAAATTTTACCAAGGAAGTACTGTCATGATCCTCATTTTACAGATGAGGAAGTAGAGGCATGAATTAAGTAATGTGTTCAACATCGCATTCCTAGTAAGTGGTGGAGCCAGTGCTAGACGCCCTGATTCCTAACTCCCAGTGAAAGTGTTCTTCCTGTCACTCCATACTGACAGCCACTTTCAACTCTCCTATTAGCAAAGAAAGGATGTTACTTTTAAAGATGCTTTAGGGAAAAAGGGTAACTCAGTCCTCTCTCAATTCCACATACAGGTAGAGGGGGAGAAGTTTAGAATACAAGCACATCATGCCTAATCCCAAAGCCATGAATGTGCAAATGTGGGAGGACAGTTAGGAACACAGAGTCCAGCAGAGAGAACTCAGGGATAGGGATACATCCTCTCTTACTTATTCATGCCTTGGGCGTCAGTCACATCTGGTTCTCAGCCAAATAGAAGGGCAAAGTAGGTATAGTCAGTCTGTAGTTTCCTTCCTCCTATGGGGAGCCTGGGGCCCTAACCACGTTTCAACCTACCCCACAGACCTCATCAAAACTGCTCTGTTCCCTTTTCCCCAGAATTCCACTAGATGCATGGAGCCAAGTCCAAGTGTTCATGGCTAGGGAGAATAGTGGCTACCCGCCTCAGTGACATTTGCTTTTTAAAGAAGTTCCTTCTAGGCCTTCACCTTTGAGCCTCTGAATAGTGGGTGCAGAAGCAAACCTGCTTTCCACCCTTCCCATCCCAATCTGAGGTGGGGACAGCCAGTTAGGCGGGATGCTGAAGGGTTGCCTTGGCTAACTCACTAGTAATTGGAGTTGACCTTTCTCATTTTCTTGCCTCCAGAAATCCTCCCCTGGGGATACAAATGTGTGCAAATCACCCTAAAGACAGGACAGGTGAAGCTCCAAGTGCACATTTAGACTGGGAAAGGGAAAAATCAGTTCATTATTTCAAGACCTCTTGAGATGCTGTAAATACACAGTCAACACAGAACAAAGATCCCTTTTTCCCCCTTACATTATTTATGTGCCATCTAAAAATTACACACCCGTTCTCTTTCCAGCACTGAGAGAGAGAAACATGCATATTCATGATCTGATAAATATTTAAGTGGGATTTATTTAAATGAGAGAGTCCATTTACAAACATTCCCTGGCTCTGAGATCTTATCCTGGGCACACAGAGGGAGGATAATTTCCTCTGGTAGATTCAAAACCTCCGCTGGCCACCTGTCCCCCTAAACTTGGAGCTCTTCCTTGAGAGCTGGTGAATGCCACCCGCAGTATTTCAAGGGAGTCTTCCGTACCTCCTCCCTACAGTCCGGCCTTCCTGCTCTGAGCTCATGTCATAGGATCAGTCGTTGGCAAAATGCTAGAGCTGGCAGTTTATTTGGTAGTCGGGGGAGGAAGTCACAGCTTTCTTTGCCTGGGCTCTTCGTCCCCACCACATAAGCCCGACGGCAGCACCCACCACTGATATTCCTAGCTTTCTTGTGGGACCATCTTCCCCTCTCAAGGAGAACAGTTATGTGATACACCAGGTAACCAGGACTGGTTGACTGTGCTGCCCCTCTCTCAGGAAGACATGCATTTTAATGCTTCAAAAGCGTTTTGTCAGTACCTGTTTTCAAAGAACTTATACATAGAGTGTTTCCATTCACTCCTCACAACAATCAGATGAGAATTGACAAGAATTCCAAGGCAAAAATCATTTTCCCAGCCTTAAAAATGAAGAAATAAAAAAGAGAACCCCTGCTTGCCCAACCTAAGTCACACAGTTTGTAAGTTGCAGAGTTAAGACTTGAACTTAGGTCTGACTCTAAGATCTGGGATCTTTTCATTATACAAGGCTGCCTCTCATCAGGAAGGAGGACTGGAGAGAAAGCAATGGTAACCCAAAAGGAAGACTAATGGTGACCTATCAGGCATTGTGGCCACGGGGGCCCAACACCTCTTCATTCCTATCATATAGATGACTTTCTGTATATGAACTTAACTCTGGACTTTCCATTCTGGTGCCCATTCTTGGACATCACTCTGTCTCTAGTCCTATCCCACTTCTTCTCGCTCAAATTAAACTCACCTGTTTTGTGTCTCATTTTATCTAGACTTTATGAGATGATCAGTGAACTCACCTATAGAGCTAATCTGGGCTAAGGCATTAAATTAAATGCTGATTAATGGCTCAACATACAACCTCTCTTAGGTCATACACATTTTTTGACAGAAGCTTCTAAAACTTTACTCAAGGATACTGTATATGACAAATACTTCAAGCAATGAGCCAGGCCAGTGAGAGCAATATCATTGGGCAAATGGGCTTCTCAGGCCTTTAACTTATGCTACCTAAGTGACCATCTATTCTGCCTAATTTAGGGTTACCAGATGAAATATAGGACATCCCATTAAATTCAGTTTCAGATGAATAACAAATACTTTTTAAGTATAAGCATGTCCTAAATATCGCATGGGACATACACTAAAAATTATTTGTTGTTTATTTGAAATTCAAATTTACTGTGTTTCCTGTCTTTTTATTTGCTAGATCTGGTAACCCAAACTTAATTGTAAGATCTGTTCTGCTGCGCATAACCATCAAAAAGTACCTATTAGGCATCTGCTTCCTCATGACACTTGCTTGTGACCAATCCTATAGCATGGAACACTGGTGGAGGGGTGAGGGCGATGAGAAAGAAAAAGCGAAAGCAGACATGGGAAAGAGTATCCCATCATGAGACTGGTCTTACCTAGTCACTTGTCCATGACATAAAAGTAATGTCACTAGGTGTTTTCAGAAAATAGAACTAGTCCCATTTGCCTCTCATCACCAACCCCTCCTCCCATCTGCTATGCTATACTGTTCTGTTCTATTTTGCTTTTTGATAAATGAAAAAGGAACATGTTTTGGCAAATGCCAGCCCCTGTGTTCTCTAAGTGATCTGGGCCTCAGAAGGCATATCCCAAGCAAACATCAAGGTGGGATGGAGGGCGCTACCAGGCCACTGCACAGACAGTGAGGCTGCCCAAATGTAATTAAGCACCAGGCGCAGACCCCAAGAGTGACAGTGGGAAGAATTCCATGACCAAAAAAATATTAGGGAAGTGAAGTGGAGAATGTTCACAACCCTAATTAGCAATTTGCACAACACCAGAATTAAAATTTTTCCCAGTGTCAAGCAAGTTTGTAGACTGACACTATGGAAGCTAAACCGGGCCCATGGGAAAAGGCAGCACTAGGCTCCTGCTAGTCAGTCCAGTCCAGTGGCTAACGCACCTACCAAGGCATTCAAATTGAGAAAATGACTAAATTAGAACACAAACAGTAGACTGACTCATATGTAAGATAACAACAGAAGCGAAGGAATGCAAACTCCAGAAATGAGGCCTTTGAGTAGCAATAACAAGGATAATAACAATAATAATAACAATAATAATATAACAATATTATAAATAATAATAACAAAGATAATTATAACAATAGCAAACCTATGTGAGCACTTATGTGTCAGGCACTGTTCTATATACTTTGCATGAATTCGCTCATTTAATCCTGATGACAATCCTATGAGGACTGTCATCCACATTTTATGGGACACAGAGAGATTGTGTAGCTTGCCCAGATTCACACAACTATTGAATGATGAAGCAGAAAATCCAACTTAGGCAGTCAGGGGCCAAGGCCCACATATTTGACCACTAGGCTTTACCACTTCTCTAATCTGTTCTTGAAGACATTTTCCCAGAAGTGGGATGGCTTTACTGAGCCCTTCCCACCACATTTTCCAGTATTTCACTGGTGCAAGAGACACCCATTTGTGAAACAGGTAGAAAGGTTAAAGGTACACTGCATGGATCTAGGGCAGAAGGAGCCTAGTGACTTTCTCAGCATCATCATGTTCTAATTAAATGAACTAACCACCACTGGGCTCTTGAAAGTATCCTAGAACTAAGAATTTAAAGTGTGAATTACACGGACACTTAAAGAGATCATACATATCTGATAGTACTTTGGAACTTGGAACTGACCTTGATCAGTTAAGTTGACTGATATCTTAGTTATCCTTTAAGACACATATTAACACCTCCTCCATGAAGGCTTTCCCATTTTCCCAGTTGGAAGCATTTGTTCCTTTAAGCTCCAAATGTGCCTTTTCCTGTATCATTGTATCTAGCTTCTATCTGTCTCTCCAAAAAGAATGTAAGCATTTTGAGGCCAAGGATTATTTTATTTATATTTATATCTGCATACATTTCCCCCAAACATACACATTGAGTATTTTTAAAACAAATAAATTTAGTCTAACCCATTATTTCTCCATATGAAAAGACAAAGGCCCAGAGAGGGAAAATGACTTACCTAGGGTCACACAGCAGGTCAGTGGCTGTCTCTTGACTCTCAATCCATTGCTCCATCCACTATCCAAGGATGCATTTCTGGAGATTCTGAATGGGTGCAATTTTTCTCCTCCATATTCTT
Source organism: Pan paniscus (assembly GCF_029289425.2). NCBI lineage: Eukaryota > Metazoa > Chordata > Mammalia > Primates > Hominidae > Pan > Pan paniscus. The sequence goes on from NC_073272.2 coordinate 122,748,938, forward strand.
GCTCTTCTAGTGCATTTGCTTTTAGTTCCAGAACCTGCTGGTTCCAAGCTTTCTTTTTTGAAGCTCATTTGGAAAACAGTCACTCTGATTCCTCTCCTTACAACCTACTCCCTCCCTTGGGATTACTTTTTCCATCCTTTCCATAAACTCTCATATCTAGGTGATGATTTTGAGACTATTACATTTTTTAATTGACAGAGATGCAGCTGGGTCCTGTATAACAGCTGAGCAACACAGAATCTCTCCCCCTTTCCTCCCTCACTGAGCCATGAGCTGATGAAAATTTGTAAACTATACAGAGGTATGCCTATTCTATGCCAGCCAATGCACTAAAACAATTCATGGATTTTATCTTATGTCATCCTCACAATAATTCTATGATCTAGGCGGTGTTACTGTTTTTATTTTGCAGGTGAGGACATAGAGGCTCAGAGAGCTTAAATGATGCTCCCAAAGTTACACAGATAATACAACTGGAATTTGTATCCAGGCAGTCTAACTTTAGTGCTCATAGCCTTAGTCTTTACATAATCCCCTCTGGAACATCTCACATGACATAATTCTGCTAGAGAACTTTTCCTAAAGTATGTCATTATTGTGTCCTTCCCTACTGCCTCTAGAGCTGTACCTCTAGAGCAGTGTATTAGAGACAGTATGGTAACTACTAGACACATGTCGCTATTTAAATATAACTTTAAGTTAATTATGATTAAATAAAATTTAAAATGAAGTTCCTCAGTTTAATTACCCACATTGCAAATTTCAAAAGCTAGATGCAGATAGTGGCTACTGTATTGGACAGTGCAAATAGAGAACATTTCTATCATTGCATTTTATTTCTGCAATGAAAGCTCTATTGGACAGCACCACTCTAGAGACTAAAGTTTGAACTCCTCTGCCTGTTTTTTTTAACTTTTTAATTATTAAAAAAAAATTGTGAGTACATTGTAGGTGTATTTATTCATGGGGTACATGAGATGTTTTGATACAGACATGCAATGTGAAATACGCACATCATGGAGAATGGGGCATCCATCCCCTTAAGCATTTATCCTTTGAGTTACAAACAATTTAATTACATTCTTTAAGTTATTTTAAAATATACAATTAAGTATTATTGACTATAGTTGCCCTACTGTGCTATCAAATAGTAGATATTTCAAGTGCCCTGCAGTCTGGTTCCTACAAACTTTTCAGCAGAAAAGCAGAAAACAAGAAGCGAGGAATGAAGCTAGAAAAAGGGGTAGGAGTCTGAGGATGAAAGGTCTCCTATGCCACACTAAGGAAGTAAGGCCTCTTGATGTAGGAAGGACACAGTGGATTTCCTCTCTGAGAATAGATAGAGCCAGTGCATGTTGAGACCTGGCTCAAACTCGCCTCTCTCAGGAAGCCTGAGTAAATAACTACAGAGGTCTGAATATCATGTCACTCTGTTGACTGGTTGCTCCCCAAAAGTGACAGGAAGGGTTCCAACACTTACAGAGAATACAAAGGTCTCACATTCAAAATGGATTCAAAGGACCTGTTCTCAAATCACAGTTCTATGTTGTGTTGGGACCTGCCACTTTGCATCACTGAGCTTGTTTACCTATCTGTGAAATGCAACCAATAATATCTACTTTCCTGATTTTCATGACCATCAAGTAAGACAATGAGGAAAATGAGATAATGATGTGGGGTGGGGCCTAGACTTTTAACTTCCTCATGTGATTCTAGGGAATGCCAGGGTTGAAAATCCTTGAACTGGATGATCTCTGAAGTCCCTTCCAGCTTTGAAATTCGAATCAAGCTTTGACTCATAGTAAGAAAAGTCAGCAGTCATTTTGAACAAAATAGTTACCTAGGTCCCCACAACAGGCTGCAGGCTTCATAAGCAGTCAACGTTTCAACGATCACAGATAGCCCAGATTTCCAAGTAAAGCAGCTTCTTTGATGAGAGTGCAGAAGCAGTTCCATGTACAATGGTGAGCATTCTACTCTTGAGAGTGCAGGATCAGTTTTGGCTTCTTGGAAGAGTCCCCTCCCCACCAGGTGGCAGATGTACTCCAAAACCCTAGACAAGGACTATACCACCATTTGTTTTTATTGTCCTCAAAATAAGTCATTTAAAAGAGTCAATGGATATTAACCCCTTGTCACATGTATAGTGTGCAAATATTTTCTCCCATGCTGTAGGTTGTGTCCCCACTCTGTTGATTATTTCCTTTGCTATTCAGAAGCTTTTTACTTTAATATAGTCCCATTTGTCTATTTTGGTTTTTGTTGCCTGTACTTTTGAGGTCTTAGCCATAAAATCTTTGCCTACACCAATGTCCTGAAGTGTTTCCCCTGTGTTTTCTTCCAGTACTTTTATAGTTTCCGGTCTTACAGTTAAGTTTTTCATCTATTTTGAGTTTATTTTTGCATATGATGAGAGGTATGGGCCTAATTTCTTTCTTATGCCTGTGGATATCCAGATTTGCCAACACCATATATTAAAGAGGCTGTCCTTTTCCCAAATGTGTGCTCTTGGCATCTTTGCCAAAAATCAATTGGTTGTAAATGCATGGATTTATTTCTGGGTTTTCTATTCTCTTCCATTGGTCTATGTGTCCATTTTTATGCCAGTTTCATGCTATTTTGGTTGTTATGGCTTTGTAGTATACTTTGAAATCAAGTAATGTGATGCCTCCAGCTTTGTTCTTTTTGCTCAGAATTGCTTGGGCTATTCTGGGCCTTTTGTGGTTCCATATAAATTTTAGCATTTTTTTCTGTTTTTATGAAGAATATTATTAGTATTTCAATAGGGATTGCATTGAGTCTGTAGATCACTTTGGGTAGTATGGATATTTTAACAATATTAATTATCCCAATCCATGAACATGGGATATATTCCTATTTATTTGTGTCTTCTTCATTAAGTGAAATAAGCCATGCACAGAAAGACACACACTGCATGATCTCAGTCATACATGGAATCTAAAAACATTGATCTTATAGATGTAGAGAATAAAATGGTGGTTACCAGAGGATAGGGTGGTTAGGAGTGGGAGTAGGTGATGGGAAGAAGTTGGTCAAAGGATACATAATTACAGTTATATAGGAGGAAGAAATTTCAAGAAATCTATTGTGCAGCAAGGTTACTATAGGTAACAATATTGTATTTTTGAAAAATGTAAAGACAGTGGATGTTATGTGCTCTTACCACAAAAATAATAATAATAAATTTGTTAATTAGCTAGATCTAACCATGACACAATGTATATGTACGTCAAAACATCATGTTGTACACAATAAAAACATACAATGTTATCTGTCAATTAAAAATTTTTTTTATATAGAGCCAACAGATTTCAAGTTTGGACGTTGGTTCAAAGCTTTCTCCTTTCATATGGAATTGCCTTGTTTCAAGGAAATAGAAGTTTCAAAACAGCAGGCAGATGGATGTACAGAAGTATGCAAGGTGAAGAGGACTGAGAGGAGCTGGCAGAGGGAGGAAGAAGTAGGCGGGGAATATTCTAACTAATTCAGATAGCATCCCTACAAGCCCCAGCAGAAGAGCACAACAAAGCTGATTTCCCAGCATGTTAATTTCCCAAAGACTTCTCTATTAGCCAGCCCTCTGCACATCAACAACATATGGGGACCTGGAGTTCTACCTATGGCTCAGGAACTCTTTAAGGCCTTGAAGTACCTCCCTAAATTACCAAAGAAAGATAAAATTATGTTCAAATTGATACAACATTATAATTATATTTTGCTTTATATTTACTCTTTGAAAATCACAAATCCCTATAAAGTGAATAGGGAAGCACTCTGTTAAACTAGACTATTTGATGAATCAAGGTACTCCATTCCCAACTGTGCATAAAACTGAAAGTTTGAAGGATTGTAGACATTTGTAACTCCATCTTGCAACCAGAGAAAAAGAATCAAATGAAGATCAGCAGCTCACACTTCACAAATGAATATCATAGCTCCAAATAGGGCTCCCAGGGCAAATCATTCATCACTTTCTTGATTCTCAATCACAGCCACACTCCTGAGTTCATCTTGAAAAGACACCCTAAGGTTTTAGACATGGAAACCAAAACACGCAGACATTTCTTCTTTTCACTATAGTCTCACTTTATTTCACATTCATCTTTTGCCTCTAAACTGTACAAAAAAACCACTTCATCTTTTTTTGTGGTGCTTTTGGGTCTGGCTATCAAACTGGTTCTATGGCGGAATGCCAAATTAAATACACTCTTTTTTATTATTAAAAATAAGGTAGCTGAGGATTAGTTCATCAAAATTCTCGGGTAATGGACTGTTCTAATTAAAAGAATATTCTGATAAACTGGGTTTAGCTGCAACTACAAGAATGTTGAAACAACGTATTTAGTTTGGTCTACTTTTGGCATATTTTCTGAAATGTCTGGTTTCATGTCCCACCTTAAAAATATGATTGAATCTTCGGTATTTGAGGCTCTTTCAGGGTTTTAGAATTATTATTTTTAACATCTATTTTTAATGTCCAGAGTTAGAAATGAATATAGATAAAACTATACATGAGCTGAGTTCTGGACATAGCTTTGGTGAAATTTCCAATGTGAGAGGTTTATTGTGTATTGCCTCTTTTAAGTCAAGGACAACGGAAGAGGACAATTATGCTAACTGAAGTTTCTGGCTAAACAAAATTTAATGTAACAATACATTCAACTTTTCCATATATTTTCACACCTGGATTCACTTGATCTTCATTATACTCTCGGGAGACTGACTCTTCATTTTATAAGCTGAAACCTAGAGATACTAAGTGACTTACTCAAGGCCGAGATTATCAAGTTTTTGAAGTCCCAGTCTAGTGTTCTTTTCAGCACATGCAATATCCATGTCAATTCTAGTTTTACTATATTTGTATTGACTTCCTCCCAAGCAGGCCACACTGAGCTCAGCTAATCTCAACACAGTAGGAGTAATATATGAATATACACTCAAACTTTAGTAGCACTCAGAATAGCTTAGGTGAAAGTCATGGCTAAGATAATGACAGCTGCCAGAAGAGTGTCCTTAAGCACTCCAGTTGAGAGCTATTTATTTTGCATAATATGATCTTGGCATACTAAATGTTCATTTGCATCCTCACATTGAGGACACTTTACTTGTCTATGGCATCATTGTCTGTGGAAATAAATTTTCTTCAGAAGGTTTTAGTGTCTCTAACAATAACTGCTGGACTTCTGAGTGGCCAAAGAATTCTAGTATTTGAAAAGAAGGGAGAATGTGTGTTCTTAGATTGCTTGTATGTCTTTTAAGAAATAAAAAGAAATTATCTCTGTTGATCTTTATAGTAATTTTATGAAGTTGGTACTGCAGGTGTCATGATTCCGTTTTACAGAAGTGATTCCTGAGATTAAACAAGCTTGTCATGGTACCTTAAACCTAGCCACACATTCCTTTTCCTATGGTGCTTACTAAAGCTCACTTATCATCCGAATGCCCTAGGAGCATGTTACAAATACATATAGCCTTCCCAGCTCCTTCCCTGACATCCTGAAAATTGTCTGCTCCACCAACTTCATAAGATGATTATCAAGATCAACTGATAAAATTTTAATTTTCTTACTGAAAATGAAGGAATTAAGACACTAAAGAATGGCAGATGCTTAGAGCAATAATTTAATGATTACCTGCTCTGTGATGAACACCACATCCCATGGTGGAGGTTGGATAGGAATAGGGACACACAAGATACATAGGACTCAGAGTGTGGCCTTGGAGAGTTTATAAGGTAGTTGGTTGCCAACTACCTTATAGCAGTAGTTGCAAGAACCAACTCTAGCATGCCTCAGAAATCATCTGGAGGACTTGTTAAAACACCAATTACTGGGCCTCAGCCTCACAGTTTCTGCTTCATTAAGTCTACAGGTGGAACTCTGAGAATCTGCATTTTTAACAAGTTCCCAGGTGATGCCAATGCTGCTAGTACAAAGAACACAATTTGAGAGCCACTAGCTTAGGCATCATTTAAAATTGTATGACTGTCTTGGAGTTAAAAGTGATATTTCAGAATATATGCATGAAAGAAAATTAAAACAAAAGGAAACAATGATCTGTAGTATTATACGGACTACCCTGTGTCCCCCTCCTCTTTCCCTTCACTGCCCTCACAGGGCTACATGTCCATGCACTGCAGTCACAGAAATAAATCTTTCTGATATCTGAAAAACAATCCCATTTTCTTACCACAAATGCACTGGCTGGCACCATTTCAAATGGAAACATTTGCTTCCTTCACTGCCTGGTTTCTCTAGAAATAGGAAAACCCTCTGCTTTAGAGTCCAGAAGGAGGCAGAAGAGAGGACCACCTCTCCCCATCGCCAAAGGCAGCGTTTCTCATACTCCAGTCCTCAGATGAACAGTGGCAGAATCATTCGGTGTCTTCATTAATAACGAAAATTACAGGCTGGGAGCAGTGGCTCATGCTTATAATCCCACCACTTTGGGAGGCCAAGGTGGGCAGATCACTTAAGGCCAGAAGTTTTAGATCAGTCTGGCCAACATGGCGAAACCCTGTCTCTACTAAAAATATAAGAACTAGTTGTGTGTGGTTGCACGTGCCTGTAATCCCAGCTACTGGGGAGACTGAGGCAAGAGAATCGCTTGTACCCGGGAGGTGGAGGTTGCAGTGAGCCGAGATTGCACCACTGCACTTCATCCTGGGTGACAGAGTGAGACAATGTCTCAAAAAATATAATAATGACAGATTAAAAATGAAAACATGGGTGGCTGGCAAGATGGCCAAATAGGAACAGCTCCGGTCTGCAGCTCCCAGTGAGATCAACGCAGAAGGCAGGTGATTTCTGCATTTCCAACTGATGTACCCAGCTTACTTCATGGGGACTGGTTAGACAGTGGGTGCAGCCCACGAAAGGCGAGCCAAAGCAGGGTGGGGCATTGCCTCATCCGGGAAGCACAAGGGGTCGGGGAACTCCCTCCCTTAGCCAAGGGAAGCCGTGACAGACTGTGCCATAAGGAATGGTGCACTCTGACCCAGATACTATGCTTTTCCCACAGTCTTCACAATCTATACACCAGGAGATTCCCTCGGGTGCCTATGCCACCAGGGCCCTGGGTTTCAAGCACAAAACTGGGCAGCCATTTGGGCAGACACCGAGCTAGCTGCAGGATTTTTTTTTCATACCCCAGTGGCATCTGGAATGCCAGCGAGACAGAACCATTCACTGCCCTGGAAAGGGGGCTGAAGCCAGAAATCCAAGAGGTCTAGCTCAGCAGACCCCACCCTCATGGAGCCCAGCAAGCTAAGATCCACTGGCTTGAAATTCTCACTGCCAGCACAGCACTCTGAAGTCGACCTGAGATGCTGGAGCTTGGTGGGGGGAGGGGCGTCCACCATTACCGAGACTTGAGTAGGCGGTTTTCCCCTCACAGTGTAAACAAAGCCACCTGGGAAGTTCAAACTCGGCAGAGCCCACTGCAGCTTGGCAAAGCAGCTGTAACCAGACTCCCTCTCTAGATTCCCCTTCTCTGGGCAGGACATCTCTGAAAGAAAGGCAGCAGCCCCAGTCAGGAGCTTATAGATAAAACTCCTATCTCTCTGGGACAGAGCACCTGGAGGAAGGGGTGGCTGTGGGCACAGCTTCAGTAGACTTCAATGTTCCTGCCTGCTGGCTCTGAAGAGAGTAGCAGATCTCCCAGCACAGTGCTGGAGCTCTGCTAAGGGACAGATGGCCTCCTCAAGTGGGTCCCTGACCCCCATGCCTCCTGACTAGGAGACACCTCCCAACAGGGGGCAAAAGACACCTCATACAGGAGAGCTCCAGCTGGCATCTGGCAGGTGGCCCTATGGGACGAATCTTCCACAGGAAGGAACAGGCAGCAATCTTTGCTGTTCTGCAGCCTCTGCTGGTAATAACCAGGCAAACAGGGTCTGGAGTGGACTTCCAGCAAACTCCAGCAGACTGGCAGCAGAGGGGCCTGACTGTTAGAAGGAAAACTAACAAACAGAAAGGAATAGCATCAACATCAACAAAAAGGATGTCCACACAGAAACCCCATCTGAAGGTCACCAACATCAAAGACCAAAGGTAGATAAATCCAAGAAGATAAGAAAAACCGGCACAAAAAGGCTGAAAATTCCAAAAACCAGAATGCCTCTTCAACTCCAAAGGATCACAACTCCTCGCTAGCAAGGGAATAAACCTGGACTGAGAATGAGTTTGAGGAATTGACAGAAGTAGGCTTCAGAGGGTTGATAATAGCAACCTCCTCCGAGCTAAAGGAGCATGTTTTAACCCAATGCAAGGAAGCTAAGAACCTTCAAAAAAGGTTAGAGGAATTGCTAACCAGAATAACCAGTTTAGAGAAGAACACAAATGACCTGATGGAGCTGAAAAACACAGCACGAGAACTTCATGAAGCATACATAAGAATCATAGCTGAATCGATCAAGCAGAAAAAAAGGATATCAGAGATTGAAGATCAACTTAATGAAATAAATCGTGAAGACAAGATTAGAGAAAAAAGAATGTAACGGAACAAACAAAGCCTCCAAGAAATATGGGACTATGTGAAAAGACTAAACCAACATTTGATTGGTGTACCTCAAAGTGACAGGGAGAATGGAACCAAGTTGGAAAACACTATTCAGGATACTATCCAGGAGAACTTCCCCAACCTAGCAAGACAGGCCAACATTCAAATTCAGGAAATACAGAGAACACCACAAAGATACTCCTCGAGAAGAGCAACCCCAAGACACATAATCATCAGATTCACCAAGGTTTAAATGAAGGAAAAAATGTTAAGGGCAGCCAGAGAGAAAGGTCGGGTTACCCACAAAGGGAAGCCCATCAGACTAACAGTGGATTTCTTGGCAGAAACCCTACAAGCCAGAAGAGAGTGGGGGCCAATATTCAACATTCTTAAAGAAAAGAATTTTCAGCCCAGAATTTCATATCCAGCCAAACTAAGCTTCATAAGCAAAGAAGAAATAAAATCCTTTACAGACAAGCAAATGCTGAGAGATTTTGTCACTACCAGTCCTGCCTTACAAGAGCTCCTGAAGGAAGCACTATATACGGAATGGAAAAACCAGTACCAGCCACCGCAAAAACATACCAAATTGTAAAGACCATTGACACTATGCAGAAACTGCACCAACCAATGGGCAAAATAACCAGCTGGCATCATAATGACAGGATCAAATTCACACATAACAATATTACCCTTAAATGTAAACAGGATAAATGCCCCAATTAAAAGACACAGACTGGCAAATTGGATCAAGAGTCAAGGCCCATCGGTGTGCTGTATTCAGGAGACCCATCTCACATGCAAAGACACACATAGGCTCAAAATAAAGGGATGGAAAAATACTTTGCAAGCAAATGAAAAGCAAAAAAAAAAAAAAAAAAAAAAAAAAAAAAAGCAGAGGTTGCAGTCCTAGTCTCTGATAAAACAGACTTTAAACCAACAAAGACCAAAAAAGACAAAGAAGGGAATTACATAATGGTAAAGAGATCAATGCAACAAGAAGAGCTAACTATCCTAAATATATGTGCACCCAAGACAGGAGTACCCAGATTCATAAAGCAAATTCTTAGAGACCTACAAAGAGACTTCGTCTCCCACACAATAACAGTGGGAGATTTTAACACCCCACTGTCAATATTAGACAGATCAACAAGACAGAAAATTAACAAGGATATTCAGGACTTGAACTCAGCTCTGGACCAAGTGGACCTAATAGAAATCTACAGAACTCTCCACCCCAAATCAACAGAATATACATTCTTCTCAGCACCACATCACACTTATTCTAAAACTGACCACATGATTGGAAGTAAAACACTCCTCAGCAAATGCAAAAGAACAGAAATCATAACAAACAGTCTCTCAGACCACAGTGCAATCAAATTAGAACTCAGGATTAAGAAACTCACTCAAAACTGCGCAACTACCTGGAAACTGAACAACCTGCTCCTGAATGACTACTGGGTAAATAACAAAATTAAGGCAGAAATAAATAAGTTCTTTGAAACCAATGAGAACAAAGACAGAATGTACCAGCATCTCTGGGATACAGCTAAATCAGTGTTTAGAGGGAAATTTACAGCACTAAATGCCCACATCAGAAAGATGGAAAGATCTAAATTCGACACCCTAACATCACAATTAAAAGAACTAGAGAAGCAACACCAAACAAATTCAAAACCTAGCAGAAGACAAGAAATAACTAAGATCAGAGCAGAACGAAAGGAGATAGAGACACGAAAAACCCTTCAAAAAATCAGTGAATCCAGGAGCTGCTGTTTTGAAAAGATTAACGAAATAGACCACTAGCCAGACTAATAAAGAATAAAAGAGAGAAGAATCAAATAGACACAATAAAAACTGATAAAGGGACATCATCACTGATCCCACAGAAATACAAACTACCATCAGAGAATACTATAAACACCTCTACGCAAATAAACCGGAAAATCTAGATGAAATGGATAAATTCCTGGACACACACACCCTTCCAAGACTAAACCAGGAAGAAGTCGAATCCCTGAATACACCAATAACAAGTTCTGAAATTGGGGCAATAATTAATAGCCTACCAACCAAAAACAACCAAGGACCAGACAGATTCGCAGCCAAATTTTACCAGAGATACAAAGAGGAGCTGGTACCATTCCTTCTGAAACTATTCCAAACTACAGAAAAAGAGGGACATCTCCCTAACTTATTTTATGAGGCCAGCATCATCCTGATACCAAAACCTGGGACAGACACAACAAAAAAAGAAAATTTCAGGCCAATATCCCTGATGAACATCGATGCAAAAATCCTCAATAAAATACTGGCAAACCAAATCCAGCAGCACATCAAAAAGCTTATCCACCATGATCAAGTTGGCTTCATCCCTGGGATGCAAAGCTGATTCAACATACGCAAATCAATACACATAATCCATCACATAAATAGAACCAATGACAAAAACCACATGATTATCTCAATAGATGCAGAAAAGGCCTTCGATAAAATTCAGCACCCCTCCATGCTAAAAACTCTCAATAAACTAGGTATTGAAGGAGCATACATCGAAATAATAAGATCTATTTATGACAAACCCACAACCAGTATCATACAGAATGGGCAAAAGCTGGAAGCATTCCCTTTGAAAAGAGGCACAAGACAAGGATGCCCTCTCTCACCATTCCTATTCAACATAGTATTGGAAGTTCCGGCCAGGGCAATCAGGCAAGAGAAAGAAATAAAGGGTATTCAAATAGGAAGACAGGAAGTCAAATTGTCTCTGTTTGCAGATGACATGATTGTATATTTAGAAAACCCCATCGTCTCAGCCCAAAATCTCCTTAAGCTGATAAGCAACTTCAGCAAAGTCTCAGGATACAAAATCAATGTGCAAAAATTACAAGCATTCCTATACACCAATAATAGACAAACAGAGAGCCAATTCATGAGTAAACTCCCATTCACAATTGCTACAAACAGGATATAATACCTAAGAATACAACTTACAAGGGATATGAAAGACCTCCTCAGGGACAACTACAAACCACTGATCAAGGAAATAAGAGAGGACACAAACAAATAGAAAAACATTCCATGCTCATGGATAGAAAGAATCAATATCGTGAAAATGGCCATATTGCCCAAAGTAATTTATAGATTTAATGCTATCCCCATCAAGCTACCATTGACTTTCTTCACAGAATTAGGAAAAACTACTTTAAATTTCATAAGGGACCAAAAAAGAGCCCATATAGCCAAGACAATCCTAAGCAAAAAGAACAAAGCTGGAGGCATCACGCTACCTGACTTCAAACTTTACTACAAGGCGGCAGTAACCAAAACAGCATGGTACTGGTACTAAAACAGATATATAGACCAATGGAACAGAACAGAGGCCTCAGAAATAGTGCCACACATCTACAACCATCTGATCTTTGACAAACCTGAGAAAAACAAGCAATGGGGAAAGGATTCCCTATTTAATAAATGGTGTTGGGAAAACTGGCTAGCATTATGCAGAAAACTGAAACTGGACCCCTTCCTTACACCTTATAAAAAAATTAACTCAAGATGGATCATAGACTTAAATGTAAGACCTAAAACCATCAAAACCCTAGAAGAAAACCTAGGCAATACCATTCAGGACATAGGCATGGGCAAAGACTTCATGACTAAAACACCAAAAGCAATGGCAACAAAAGCCAGAATTGACAAATGGGATCTAATTAAACTAAAGAGCTTCTGCACAGCAAAAGAAACTATCATCGAGTGAACAAGCAACCTATAGAATGGGAGAAAATCTTTGCAATCTATCCATCTGACAAAGGGCTAACATCCAGAATCTACAAGGAACTTAAACAAACTTACAGGAAAAAAAACAAATTACCCCATCTAAAAGTGGGCAAAGGATATGAACAGACACTTATCAAAAGAAGACATTTACGTGGCCAACAAACATATGAAAAAAAAAGCTCATCACTACTGGTTATTAGAGAAATGCAAATCAAAACCACAATGAGATACCATCTCAAGCCAGTTAGAATGGCGATCATTAAAAAGTCAGGAAACAACAGATGCTGCAGAGGATGTGGAGAAATAGGAATGCTTTTACACTGTTGGTGGGAGTGCAAATTAGTTCAACCATTGTGGATGACAGTATGATGACTCCTCAAGGATCTAGAACCAGAAATACCATTTGACCCAGCAATCGCATTACTGGGTATACACCCAAAGGATTATAAATTATTCTACTATAAAGACACATGCACACGTATGTTTATTGCAGCACTATTCACAATAGCAAAGACTTGGAACCCACCCAAATGCCCATCAATGATAGACTGGATAAAGAAAATGTGGCACATATACACCATGGAATACTATGCAGCCATAAAAAAGAATGACTTCATGTCCTTTTCAGGGACAAGGATGAAGCTGGAAACCATCATTCTCAGCAAACTGATGCAGGAACAGAAAACCAAACACTGCATTTTCTCACTCACAAGTGGGAGTTGAACAATGAGAACACATGGACACAGAAAGGGGAACATCACACGCTGGGGCCTTTCAGGGTCTGGGGCACTAGGGGAGGGATAGCATTAGGAGAAATACATAATGTAGATGATGAGTTGATGAGTGCAGCAAATCACCATGGCACGTGTATACCTATGTAACAAACCTGCACGTTCTGCTCATGTATCCCAGAACTTAAAGTATAATTTAAATATATATATATATAAAGATAAAGATAATAATAAATAATGGAAATTGCAGTGACCCACTACAGACCAAGTGAATCAGAATTTCTAGAAGTGAGACCTGGGAATCTGGAATCTTAAGTGCCTTGAGTCATTGGGCTTTTCTGAGGCACAGTGAAATTGGAGAATCCCTATTAAAAGAATTTTCCCAATATTTGGTTTGGATAAGGACACTAAAAAGTCTGATTTCTCCTAACTGACCACCACTTCCCCTTTCCTGCGTCTTCATGTCCCTTGAGAAACCTTGTGAGACTAGAAGAGACACAAGGCTCCTCCCTCCTTCACCCTTACACATGACCACCCTCCACCCCCCCAACCAAGACATGTAAATCCATTTGGACTGAGACATTTCTGAGGTTGCTAAAGTACACCCACCCTAGTCCCTGCCAAATTCCACCCAGTGAGGAAAACATTCCTTTATTTTTTAATGCACTTTTTATAATTTTTTTTATCTTCTCTGTTCTAAAATGTTTCTCTCTCCTGCTTCTTTATGATATATTCTGGAGATATTTCAAAGCCATTTATACTTCATACTGATATTGGTGTTTTTACTGTTCTGTGAAATGCCATAGTTTATATTGAAAGGATGCATTAAGATATAGGAGAAAAAGAGACATTGAGAGAGGAAAAAAATGGTGAGGAAAATAACCGAGAGCAACATTATGAGAAAGATGAACAGACCCAAGGGTTGGAACTCTCCCTCCTATAGCACTAAAATATTATCAATTCATTACTTGGCATGCACCTCTTCTTTCTAGGGTGGGGAAGACTTTGGAAGTTAGGGGATGAAATGCAATTCTTTCACCTGCTTTACCAGCTATGGGTCTGCCCGAGTTTTTGCTTTTTGGTTTATTGTCAAGTTACAGCAAATATATATTTTGTGTCTTCTGGGCTAGTCACTATATAACTTACAGTTTTTCATTGTGAGCTTCTCAATACAATTCCACATAGAGTAGATTAACTAATGAAGGTCAGAAAACACTATGGAGATATAGGTTGCTAGGACACAGAACCAAACAGATGAGTCCTCTATATGGGAGGGGGCACCCAACATGTGCAATTCACTAATGCTCAGTTTTAATTGGCTTCTAAATTCTGTTTCTCTTGCTCCCTCTCCTCAAAGGACTGTGTGTGTGTGTGTGTGTGTGTGTGTGTGTGTGTAAGGGTATATGTCTAAAAAAATTATTTGCATTAGACATCATAATCATGTTCTCAATTTATATAGCACAATAACTTTTACATTTCTGCAGAGGATCTTATCCAATGCTCTTTTTCGCATTACTTTTCAGGATCATGCAAATATTACTGAGAATTTGAATAAAATCTGTGAAAATAATAAAAAGTCATCCCTACAATAATTCCAAATGGAGCCAGACCTTTTGAAGGTGGCCACTTATAAGGTGGGGTTAATGAGCATCCAAAGTCTTTCTCTGACCCAAAATGTGTCCCTTGATTTCCCTGCCACAGCTATCAAAATCCATTTGTTACAATGGAGGGGGGTCACCCTTTGAGGCTAACACAGTGGAGAACTCTGCTATAAGTTAAAGCTTTAACACACAGGCATTTATTCAATTAGCTTCTATCACTTCACAAGGCCCTGAGGGAAACAGGACACAGAACAGATTAAGCTTTATTGGTTTTAATAGTGGTAGTGAATGGAGATCAGGAAAGACCTGAAACTGGGCACACTGGCATAGCAGGCTGACCTGGACAAAGCACCCTACTGAGGAGAACTGAATAGCCAGGAACTGAAAAGCCTTGAAGGTGCTGGAAGCCTGGTAGTAGGTAGATATGTATCTATTAAGATAACAAGGCTGCAAGTAGCAAATCTTGACTATCTGTGCTTTAAATAAGTAGTAAAAGCCTTCAAGCAGGTAGTTGTAGGCATTGTTTCTGCTGCTTAAGAATACCATCAAATGGCAACAACAGACACTGGGAACTACTACTGAGAGGGGGAGAGAAGAAGGCAAGAGTTGAAAAACTGTTGGGTGCTATGCTCAGTACCTGGGTGGCCAAAGCAATCATACCCCAAGCTTCAGCATCACACAATATACAAACCTGCACATGTACCCCTGAATCTCAAATAAAAGTTGAAATTATTTTTAAAAAAAGAAAAGAAAAAAAGTACAATTTTTAAGAGAAAGTATAAAAGAATATCATCAAAGACCTAAGCTCTTCCTTTTTGCTTCTCCATCCTTATCACCTGGCTTTCACCTATATGCTTGTTTCCCATTTACATCTCGTTTGCCAGAACTATATTGCATGGCCCGCCTCCTCAATATCAGTTGCAAGGGAGCCTGGGAAACAAAGTATCTAGCTGGGCACATTGCCACCTTAAACAAAACCAGGATTGTGTTAGCAAAGAAGGAGGAAATAGATATTGGGTAGGCAACAAACGATGCCTGCCAAAGACCAAAGGAGAGCTCTGGCTGCCCTTAGATCAACCATATTCACTGGGCACCTACTAGGTGCCAAACACTGTACCATGTGCTTGGAGATCTGACTTTTGCCTCAGGCTAACCAGAATTCAAAGAATGAAACTACTCCAGAGGGATAAATTACCAAAACTAGCATCTAGCTGTGTGTCAAGTTTTATTTTTTTTCCTAGCCACCAAGCTGCACTGAGCTTTGAGAACATAATTTCATCTAATCTTTCAAATTATTTGGGGCAGAGATTCAAACATCAGCTAACCCGCTCAATATAGGGACCTTCACAAAGAAAGGTCTTTGAATTTTAGCTATCAGGATCATTTTTAAAAACTGTGCATCAGAGTTATTTTATGCATGCAAATCTCTTTCTGCTTTTTAATTGGATTTGTGCCTGGATGTACTACAAATCGCTTTTAAAGATGGGCTGCAGAATAGGTTCCAGCTATGGACACCAATACAAGGGCATAGGCAGGTACTTTTGGTGTCACCTCACCTCCACACCTTTATTTCCACACAGTCTCCAATCTCATCCTACTTGCTGACTAGTCGGTACAAAGGACTTCTTCTAACCTAAAAACAACCTTTGAAGACCTCCCCCCACCCCACACCCCAAAAAAGCAAATGCAAAATCATTAAGAGCTCCAGAATGATTTTTACTAAGGAATTTTTCCTGGGGATTCTCTCTCCAAGGAAAGATAAATAAACGGCTCTCACAAAAGAACGAGTCTTTGCTGCTTTGATGTGAATGAGGCCAACCAGAAAATCCCTGCAGCTTAAAACCTAAGCTCAGTAACACTTTGTTTTTAGTAAAGTCAGAATGGAAAAAGACTTTGGGGAAGTCAAGAAGTGGCCAGTAGGATTACATGGCATAGACTCTTCAAAATCCAACTTTCTGCAGGCCGGTAGCAGTGGAATACAAAACTGTCTACCAAATGTGATTTGAGAAGAAAATTCATGCCCACAGATTTCTTTTTACCTTGGACGATCATGGCGAAAGTCCAAGTCCCTTAGGGCTTTCTGGTAACAGGTGCGCTCCATTTCTAGGGAAGGATAATATGTTATCTGGGATTAGTTTATCTGGTTGGCCTATTGTCACCCAGAAGAGATCAGAGCCCTAAGGGTATGGTACCTTCTGGTGCTTTTAAATTTTGAGAAATAGGAAAGGGATGGTTTATAATTTAGAATCCAAGCAGAACTCAGTGAGGTGCACCAGAAGGAACTTCAAGATAGACACGGAAGAGTAGGTGGCCACTAGACCCCTGGGAAGAGAGTGAACCAAAGAGAAGTAGGAGAGCGGCAGGGCTCTGGAATGAGTCAATCATGACACCCATGTATGCCAAGCTTATGTTGGAATCAAAAGAGTATACTGAAGTGGGATATTTAGACCCATTTCTTAAATGATGCAGAGTGTTACAAAGCACCCAGTACAGTGTCTTACAGACACTCATAGAAAATATATAATAAATCCTAACCACGAAACATTTCATAAAGTAGAAGGTTTGAGGAAGGATAAGGTTGATAGAAAGGCAGCACCTTAGTGAAATAAATGAAAGTGTTCATTGATACTCCTGTACCATCCACTGCATCCCCTGTGCTTTTGCTTGCCCATACCTGATATGAAATCCCACCCAACATAACATCTCTATATATGAGTCATTAGAATTCATGGGTGGGGAGGGTAGTAATAATTTATGGAGTAGAAGAAAGGGACTAGGTGGGGAAGGGACAGTAGGAAGGAGAATAAAAGAAGCAGTTGAGGGTAGAAGCAAAACGGAGAATGGCTGTGAAAGTGCAAAGCGAAAATACCGGAAGAAGACACTGGATATTAACATAATAACAACAATAATAGTAAAAGTTATATAAGGCTTACTATGTGCCAAGTCCTGTTGGAAGCACCTCACGTGCATTAACTCACTCTTCACAATAATCCCATGAAGTAGATTTATTATTATCTTCCAATTTTATAGATTAAGACATTGAGGCATAGAGTTTAAGTCAAAATAATGATACTTATAAAGCAGAGACAAGGGATAAAGAAAGAGACTGAATTCTGACATCATTTGCTCTCCAGATTTTTCAATTAAGCCAATAATGTATTTCTTTCAAGTCAATTTAAGTCAGGTTTCTGTCCCTTGCAACAAAGAGTCCTTGCTAATAAAAAAAAAAAATCTATTGGCTGTTTATCATGGACAAAGTACTGGGCTAAGTGTTTTTATATACTTTTTAAATGTAATCCTGATGACTCAATGAGTTAGGTACTGTTATTATTATCCCTATTTTGAAGATGAAGAAACTGAGGCACAGAGATATTAAATAACTTACCCAGAGTCATGCAGCTAATAGGTAGCAGAACTGAGAGGTAAACTCCTGCAGTTTGACTTCACACTCTGTGCTTATCACAACCATACTAATCTTTGATGTGCACACAAATAGGCAGATAAAGGAAGAGCATGTCACTAGCCAGTAGTGAATAATGGAAACTGAAGGCCACTTCATTCCAACTGTTCCTTTTAAAGAGTAACCTGATAAAGTTATAGCCACCCATTCAAATTTCCAAGAAATCAGGTCCTATGCAGGTGAACATTTGTTTGGAGTCTCCTGACTCTTGGGAAACCATCATTTTTGATGGTATGTAGCCTTGACTCTCCAGTGAGGAGTCACTTAGCACTAATAGAAACTAGCTCTAGATTTTATGTCCCCAAAAGAGACTCCCTTTCAAACAGGAAAAGGAAGAAGTTATGGTGAAGCTATCTCTGTGGGTACGGCTGGGAATACTTCTTAGAACAGGAAACCAGTAGCATCACACCCTGGAAACCACCATACCAAGATTCACAAAGCTAGCATCAACTGAGCAAAGCCTTCTTCCATTTCTTACCTGCCTACAGCCTCTCCATATAATCAAAGCTTGCATCCTTAATGGCTTTC
Organism: Pan paniscus; assembly: GCF_029289425.2. NCBI lineage: Eukaryota > Metazoa > Chordata > Mammalia > Primates > Hominidae > Pan > Pan paniscus. Next base: position 122,767,561 of record NC_073272.2, read on the forward strand.
AGTCAATCCCTATGAGCATTCCTTCTTCCACAAGTGTACTACAATTAGTTGCTGTAGCTTTACTGCAGAAGGAACTATGTATATGTTTTTAATTTTTTGTTGTTTTATTTTTAATGTATACAAATGCCTATCTGCTAGCGATAACTATTGGCCAAAGAATAATAGTCTATTCAACTGGGATTCAAACAGTTAAAGATTACAAATGGCTTTCATTGTTTTATAACTATTAGAAGGCTCCCCTGATAATTCCTTGCTGATTTATATCTTGGTCTCTATTTCTGCATAGTCACCATAAAAATGCTGTGTTAAATAATTTCATATTAAAAAACAAAACCAGGATTTAATCGTCACTTAAGAGGCAAACGATAATTTTTATCAGCCTTTGCGAATGGGCCTTGTTTCTCCTTCATTACATGTCTATAAATGTTTGCTAGTTCTTAGAGGTTAAATGACTAGAAGGATAGAAGAGACGTGAATTTTTAAAAATCAGTCACTGTTTTTAGCTCCATTCTAAAATACATCCTGCATGACACAGTAGATCTTCTCCATGAGACTAGTTAATAACAAGCATTCTGCATATTTTATAATTATGTGCACTACCAGCAGAGTGCCATTGGATTTATTGCACATTTGAGCCCCCAGAATCAGAGTCGTGCTTCACACTACCTATCATAACAAATGGCATGGAGGGGTTCTTTATGTTACAGGTTACTGAGTTGGATATTTAAATAGCACATTCGGAAGTGTTCTGAGTTATGGTCACCCTGCAAGAAAGGCACCATCCAAAGTACACTATGATTTAAGTGTCATGGCCCATGCTGGAGCTAGCAGCTAGCTGACTCAGAATTGGAATCTATAAAAAAGGAAATGAATAAAACCCTAGTTGATTAGGAGCAGATTGATCAGAAACATCTATTGGTTCTGATTGGGTTTTTGGCACACTCCAATTTTTAGATGTAAGAGGCAAGAAACACAGACATACATAGGTCATATTACTTCTTTTTTTCAGTAGATAGTCCAATTGCCTATACCTCTTTTCTATCTCCATCCTTTAAAATGTTGGAATGTATCACTAAGTGATATGTGTGTAGAAACCCCTTCTTTCTCTGGCATAAAAGGTATTCCACACATGGAGCAGTATTTCTCTCACTCCCACCTTAGAATGAAGGGAGAATGACCTTTGTTTTTCCATCATATACATAGAAAGTTTGAAGAATTTTTTATTTCAATGTGTGCAAAATAATTACTGATGCAACCTTGACTGTTTATACCACTTTTACTCATCAACCTATTATCCTCAGATAATGTCTTTGGATATGAACACTAACACTGGTACAATTAACTCTACAATGGTATGCTTGGAGTGGTGACATTACTTATCCTAGGTCCCACAACAAGGTCGATATAAAGGACAGACTAGATTACAGGTCTCTTGACTTCTGGCCGAATGTTCTTACTACTGAATGGTGTTATCTGCAACCTGTACTGCCCTTGGTTAATTTACTTTGAGAAACATATGCAAAAAAAAAGTCTAGGATGTTGTTTTCTTACCCTATGCTCATGAATCAAACTTGTTCTTCTTCCCCCTCCTGTTACCAGCACCCTCCCCAATTCCCACCCCAACCTCCACATATCATTTAAAAGCCTGTGTTTCCTTCTATTCAAGAGACTGGAACATCCAGATCATCTAACTATGACTTGAGATAAATCACGCTATGTTCCCTCAGAAATTACTTTGACACAAACAATTACTCCAATAATATACGGTGGAAAATAGTGTTAAGTACAATCAGCAAATCTAAATGGCATTAATTGGCATTACTAATTCTTGCACACAAATAAATAATTATACTACTTTCCTTCCAAATTTCAATTTGGACATGCAAAGTCCACTTAGTTCACTGGAGCAGAAAATGGAAGCCTTTACCAAAGTTGACAGTCCACATGATAATGTGTAGCCTATACCTTAAACTCATCTTTATATTGTTCACAGTAACTGTTAGCATGAGGCTTTGCATGTAGCAGGGTTTTAAATAAAGCCTTGTTAAATGAATGGTTGTTCATGACCAGTCTCTAATTTCCATATTATTTTTTATCCCATGAGAATAAAATGCTCGATTTCACTTTGTATTGTGGTATATAATAGAAGTTCTTATATAACTTAGTTTATTAAATGTATTCAAGCATGCCTCTCCCAAAGCATACCAATTATGGAGAAGACCCTAAAGACCCTACCCTATAGCCTTGCTACTTAAAGTGTGGGCCATAGACCAGAAGCATCAGCATCAACTGGGAGCTTGTCAGAATTTCAGGCCCCATCCCAGACCTATGGAATCAGAATCCACATTTACAAGATTCTCATGTGATTCCCGTGCAGGTTAAAGCTTGACAAGTTCTGTGCCATGGGAACAGTTGTTAATCCTGTCACCTGACTCCAATCGTCACACTGCACATTCCAGTCTATAAAACCTCTTGAACCCCTATGGGTTTATTAGGCACTAGATAGAATACAGACAAAGGAAAAGACATAGCTTTTAGCAAGGATAATATATAATCTAGCTCTAATTCATGTGGATTACATTGCAGTAATGCAATCATAGGGAAGATCAGGTAGATTGGGTTGTTCAGGGAAGGCTTATTGGAAATGGAATAATTTACTAATCAGTACTTTTGGAAGTGGGGAAAAGTGGTAACAATAGCTAATGTTTGTCTAGTGCTTACTATCTGCAAAGGCCTCAGGTTACACTTTCTCATTTATCATCCCATTTAATCCTCACATTAATTCGATGAGTTAGGTTTAGTGTAGTGGCAAAGTGCGTAGGCTCTAAAGTAAAATGGTCTGAGTTTGAATCCTACCTTTGCTATTTACTAGCTGTGAGATCTTGGAAAATATTTTTTTAACTTTTATTTTATGTTCGGGGGTACATGTGCAGGTTTGTTACATAGATAAACTTATGTCATAGGGGTTTGTTGTACAGATTATTTCCTCACCCAGATATTAAGCCTAGTACCCATTAGTTATTTTTCCTGGTCCTCTCCCTTCTCCCACCCTCCACCCTCTGAGAGGCCCCCGTATGTGTTTTTCCCCTCTATGTGCCTGTGTGTTCTCATCATTTAGCTCCCACTTATAAATAAGAACATGTGGTATTTGTTTTTCTGTTCCTGTGTTAGTTTGCTAAGGATAATGGCCTCCAGCTCCATCAATGTCTCCTCAAAGGACACGATTTTTTTTATGCTGTTCTTTTTTATGCTGCATAGTATTGCATGGTGTATATTATGACATTTTCTTTATCCAATCTCTCTTTGATGGGCATTTAGGCTGATTCCATGTCTCTGCTATTGTGAATATGCTGCAATGAACAGTCACATGCATGTGTCTTTATGGTAGAAGGATTTACATTCCTCTGGGTATATGCCCAGTAATGGGATTGTTGGGTCAAATTACAGTTCTGCTTTTAGGTCTCTGAGGAATCAAAACACTGTCTTCCACAATGGTTGAGCTAATTTACACTCCCAGCAAGGGTATATAAGGGTACCATTTTCTCCACAACCTCACCAGCATCTGTTATTTTTTGACTTTCTAATAATAGCCATTCTGACTGTTGTGGCATGGTATCTCATTGTGATTTTCATTTACATTTCTCTAATGATCAGTGATGTTGAGCTTTTTTCATATGATTATTGACTGCATGTACGTCTTCTTTTGAAAAGTGTCTATTCATGTCCTTTTGCCCACTTTTTAATGGGGTCGTTTGCTTTTTCTTGTAAATTGGTTTAAGTTCCTTATAGATGCTATATATTATACCTTTATCAGACGCATAGTTTGCAAAAATTTTTTCCCATTGTGTAGGTTGTCTATTTATACTGTTGATAGTTTATTTTGTTATGCAGAAGCTCTTTAGTTTAATTAGATGCCATTTGTCAATTTTTGCTTTTGTTGCAGTTGCTTTTGGTGTCTTCCTCATGAAATCTTTGCCCATGCCTATGTTCTCAATGCTATTTCCCTGGTTGTCTTCCAGGGTTTTTATAGTTTTGGGTTTTATATTTAAGTCTTTTTTTCATCTTGAGTTAATTTTTTTTATGGTGTAAGGAGTCCAGTTTCAATCTTCTGCATATGGCTAGTCAGCTTTCCCAGTACTGTTTATTGAATAGGGAATTTTTCTCCATTGCTTGTTTTTGTCAGGTTTGTCGAAGATCAGATAGTTGTAGGTGTATGGTCTCATTTCTGGGTTGTCTATTCTGTTCCATTGGTCAATGTGTCTATTTTTTTGTACCAGTACCATGCTGTTTTGGTTACTTTAGCCTTGTAGTATAGTATGAAGTTAGCATGATGCCTCCAGCTTTGTTCTTCTTGTTTAGGATTGCTTGGCTATTCAGGCTCTTTTTGTGGTTCCATATGAATTTTAAAATACTTTTTTATAGTTTTGTGAAGAAACTCCATGGTAGTTTAATAGGAATAGCATTGAGTCTATAAATTGCTTTGGGCAGTATGGCCATTTTCACGATATTGATTCTTCCTATCCATGAGTATGGAATGTTTTTCCATTTGTTTGTGTCATCTCTGATTTCTTTGAGCAGTGGTTTGTAGTTCTCCTTGTAGAGATCTTTCGGCTCCCTAGTTAGCTGTATTCCTAGGTATTTTATTCTTTTTGTGGCAATTGTGAATGGGAGTTTGTTCCTAATTTAGCTCTAGGCTTGACTGTTGTTGGTGTATAGGAATGCTAGTAATTTTTGCACATGGATTTTGTATCCTGAGACTTTGCTGAAGTTGCTTATCAGCTTAAGAAGCTTTGGGGCTGAGACTATGGAATTTTCTAGATATAGGATCATGTCATCTGCCAACAGGGATAGTTTGACTTCCTCTCTTCCTATTTGGATGCCTTTATTTCTTTCTCTTGCCTGATTGCCCTGGCCAGAACTTCCAATACTATGCTGAATAGGAGTGGTGAGAGAAGGCATCCTTGTCTTGTGCTGATTTTCAAGGGGGAATGCTTCTCACTTTTTCCCATTCAGTATGATATTGGCTGTGGGTTTGTCATATATGACTTACTATTTTGAGGTATGCTCCTTCAATACCTAGTTTATTTAGAGTTTTTTAACATAAACAGATGTTGAATTTTATCAAAAGCATTTTCTGCATATATTAAGGTAATCATGGTTTTTGTCTTTAATTCTGTTTATCTGATGAATCACATTTATTGATTTGTGTATGTTGAACCAATCTTGCATCCCAGGGATAAAGCCAACTTGATCATGATGGATTAGTTTTTTGATGTGCTGCTGGATTCGGTTTGCTAGTATTTTGTTGAGGATTTTGCACGTATGTTCATCTGGGATATTGGCCTGAAGTTTTCTTTTATTGTTGTGTCGTTACCAGGATTTGGTACCAGGATGATGCTGGCCTCATAGAATGAGTTAGGGAGGAGACCCTCCTCCTCAATTTTTTAGAATAGTTTCAGTTGAAATGGTTCCAGCTCTTCTTTGTACATCTGGTAGAATTCAGCTGTGAATCTGTCTGGTCCTGGGCTTTTTTTTTTTTTTTTGGTTGGTAGGCTACTTACTACTGCCTCAATTTCAGAGCTCATTATTGATCTTTTCAGGGATTTAATTTCTCCATGGTTCAGTCTTGGGAGGGTGTATGTATCTAGGAATTTATGCATTTCTGATTGTTTATTTGAATTTTCTCTCTTTTCTTCTTTATTAGTCTAGCTAGTGGTCTATCTATTTTATTAATTTCTTTTCAAAAATCCAGCTCCGGGATTCATTGATTTTTTAATGGTTTTTTGTTTGTTTGTTTGTTTGTTTGTTTGTTTGTTTTTTGTATCTCGACCTCCTTCAGTTCAGCTCTGCTTTTGGTTCTTGTGTTCTGCTAGCTTTGGTATTTGTTTGCTTCTGGCTCATTGGTTTTTTTAGCTGTGATGTTAGGTTGTTAATTTGAGATCTTTCTAACTTTTCGAGATGGGCATTTAGTGCTATAAATTTCGCTCTAACACTGCCTTAGCTGTGTCTCAGAGATTCTGATATGTTGTATCTTTGTTCTCATTAGTTTTCAAAAAACTTCTTGACTTCTGCCTTAAGTTCATTATTTATCCAAAAGTCATTCAGGAGCAGGTTATTCAATTTCCATGTAATTGTATGGTTTTGAATGAATTTCTTAGTCTTCATTTGTAATTTGATCGTGCTGTGGTCCCAGAGACTGTTTGTTACAATTTCAGTTCTTTTGCATTTGCTGAGAAGTGCTTTACTTCTGATCACGTGCTCAATTTTAGAGTATGTGCCATGTGCCAATGGGAGGAATATATATTCTGTTGTTTTTGGGTAGAGAGTTCTGTAGATATCTATCAGGTCCATTTGGTCCAGTGTTGAGTTCAAGTCCTGAATATCTTTGTTAATTTTCTGTCTCAACAATCTGTCTAATCCTGTCAGTGGGGTGTTGAAGTATCCCACTATTATTGTCTGGGAGTCTAAATCTCTTTGAAGGTCTCTAAGAACTTGCTTTTTGAATCTTGGTGCTCCTGTATTAGGCGCACATATGTTTAGGACACTTAGATCTTGTTGAATTGAACCCTTTACTGTTATGGAAAGACCTTCTTGGACAAGATATTTAAACTCTCTATGCCTTAGTTTCCTAATCTATAGAATGGAGATAATAGCAGCACCTACCTCTAGTACCCATTAGAATTAAAGGAGTTAATATGTATGAAACACTTAGAGCAATGCCCATCACATAGTAACCATCCAATAAATGTCAGATGCTACTATTTTCATTTTATATGTGGAGAAACTGATGCACAGAGAAGTTGAATAACTTTTTCAAAGTCACACAGCTAGTAAGTGGTGGAGCTAGAACTTAAATGTTGCTTTGTGTGACTACAGAGCTCACACTTTCAACTCTTTATTACATAATTTAAAATGTTCCTGAAGAGGGAGAAAGAGAAAACTGTTCTAAATCCAAACTTTTCCAATGATTATGAGCCCAATCCTCCTGTGGAAGCTGGGCCCACACAAGTATTAGGCAATAAGCTGACAATATTTGAGATAGTGTCTTCATATAAGATTCCAAGCAGATTTCACTATTTGCAACAAAATTCATCAAAACTTTAAATTGTTTTCCCAGCAGTGGCTATGGCTTTGCCCAGTAATTTATAATCTTCTGCCTGGATAACTTCGTGACCAGACAAAAGTAAGGGATACAGGCTGCACAAGGCCTAGAATAAACGTATCTGGCCCTCATGAGCCTAGTATTTAAGAAATGGTGTTTCTGTGCAAAGCACACCTTTAAAAGACAGATTGAACACCTTCTGAATAGCCTGGAATCGAATCTTAGACATAGAATCAGATGTCACTGGATTAGAGGGTAGTTTTTGGTTCTTTCTAAATTCTGGGTCTTATTCAGATGAGATTAATTCTGTGTCAAAATCTTGGCTAAGCTCTCTTCTGTATGACCTTGAGTCATTCAGTATCCTTCTCTGGACCTCAGTTTCCAATATATGTAAAATAAGACTAATGGGATGGTCTCTACATGTCTTTCCAATTCCAATATAGTCTTTACAGTTTTGAAAGTGTGTTTTATCCACACCACTTCTCTCCTCCCTGGTCTTTAGTGATGTGGAAAGAGCATAGGCTTTGGAATCAGATAGACATAGGGTTACCTCCTTGCCCCCAGGACTTAGAAGCTGGGTGACCTTGGTCAAAATACGCCTCTCTCTGGATCTCGATTCTCTCCTAGAGATAGTAATACTCCCACCTCACAGGGTTACCAGGAATTGTATGTAGTAGAAGTCATGCAATTTACTAATAAATATCTCTCCCTGAATTTCTGAGGATCATTATATGGGTCTATTACTCTATCGTCTACACAGAACCACTTTTGTATGCTTAGAGAAGTCAAGGGTAACATTGGCCTGTGTGATCTTCTAATACTGAAACCTTTCCCTATAAGCCAGAAAGATCCATTGAGGAGTTTTAATATCTTGATAAGGTCAGAGAAGGGCCAAGGAAGAGCTATTGTAATGGTCATGGTGTACCCCTTAGCAATTCTATCCTCTGTCTAAGTCTAATAGGACAAGTGTTTAATATTACACACTCACAATAGAATTTCCTTTCTATGACGTGGGCTCCCAGAGACTATTTCAAATCCGAGTTTCATAGCAAAAACTTTCCACTGCCAACCCCTTCACAATTTTTTCACCCCAGAATGGTCTCCTATTACTTTTAAGGACTACTGCAACATTTATTTAAAGTAAAATTAATGTTAATGCATTTAGATTTTATTCAGATATTGGGTTGCAGGATCTAGTAAGAGTGTGTCCAAGCTCCTGATCAATCACATTGGAAAGCAGAATTCTCAGTAGTGGGAAGAATCTAGATTTGTCATTGACTAACCAAACAAGTCATAAAATCATTCACTTGTTTTTAGAGCAGTGCTTTGGTTCAGCTAGGAAGGCTTAGTTCCTTCTAGTCAGGAACCATATAGAAAAATGAAAGAACACTTCCAAAGAACATTTGTCACCTTGGTTTGGGTGATGGTGTGATGTATACAGGAAAAGATGTTAAGGTGAAATAAAATATATAATTTACCCAGCAGGATATCTACTGCTGGGAATAGTTTGTCATCCATTGATGAGAGTCATAAGCTTCACTATGTAAACATTTTAAGGAAACATATATCTGTGAAGGCACTATGGTTAAAAAGTTCATCTCTTTCTCTGATGTTTCATCTATGTTTCATGTTTTGCATCGTTACTCATTTCAGGCGGGGTCAGTACTGGTCTAGTTCCATTCTTTGCAATAAGGCCATGTTATTTGACGCCACACTTCTTGACCACTCCACCCCAACTTTTGCTCCCATACCCAAGGAGAATCTTGACTCACTTCAGACACTTCTTCTGTGAGGAGGATCTCCCATTAGCCCCCAAAGCCCCACTTTTAGTGCTACAACCAAGGAGAATCCAGTGAAGATATAGCATGTGTCAGCCCTAATTTCAGATTCCAAAATAACATTTAAATTTCTTTTTACAGTAAAATCTCTATCAAACAGAGTCTGATGGGTCAGAATCTTCAAATAGCCAAAATTTCTGCCTAGAGTTTTTAGGAAAAAAAACAAATGATTTCAAAAGAAGCGGGTGATATCAGGGATTTAGTAAAAGTGACAGTCTCCTTGGGCTGCTCCAGGGTCAGTACACATTTAGCCAGTTGCCTCCATTTTAACTTCTACAGTCCTGGGTAATGAATACCTATGTTCAGAAGGATGACCCTGAGACATTGTAATATCCTTGGGCACCAAAAAAGATTCTGCAATATTCAGTTGGTTATATTTATCAAGGAAGAAAAGTGGGCTTGCATATTTTATAGACACTTTCAATGGCATTTCAATAACAACAACAACAACAACAACAAAAAGACTTTTTGGTAAGCATTCAATTCTACATATGTTACTGAAAGGCACTTTTCCCCTTCCTCCTCCCTTTACAATTTCCAAGCATGCCACATTTCCCTCTGGCTTTTAGTGTGTACATCTGTAAAATCAAAAGATTAAATTAGATGATATCTAAGGTCCCTTTCACTTCTGATGTCCTGCGATTATACCATCTCTGTGATTTCTTACATGGCCTCTATAACTTCAGTATTATGCATAATTCTAGCAGAGTCTACCTCAGTGGAAAATATTTCCTCCAGGCTCCTTCTCTTATTCAGTGCCTTCGAAGTGCTAAAGACCAGGGAACAGTCTCAGGAATACTAGCCCAAGTTGACTAAGCACAGAGGTTTTGCGGATCCCATCTGTAAAGGCTACCAGAGTCCCTTTGATGACCACCTTCAAGAGGGCTAATAAGGACAACTCCCATGTAAGAAGAAAAGTCCATCTGACAAGTATAAGGCAGTAGTTTGAAGAATTAAATAAAGGACAGTTTGGCAACTGCTTCCAAAAGGCTATACTGGCCTGGAGGTAGTTTGAAATAAAGTCTGTATTACTAATTGAAAGGCAAGAAGAGAGTCTTGGAATAAATCAGATAAAATAAATAAAGAGATTATTTTACTTATTGTCAGCAATGCCACAGGCAGTCTTGGAATTTGGTGGCAGTCCTATCTTCTTAAGCTTTTCGTTGCCAACTCTCAAAATGTTCAAAATCCATTTCTAGGTCTTCTTTCCACCCCATGGTTATAAATCTTCAATGACAAAAAAGCAAACCTTGAAAGTTCTATAATGTTAAATATTTCTGAGGATACAACCCACTCCCCAAGTAGAGCTAGCACCTGGATACTTCCTCCCACAAGAAAGAATTGCTGGAGAAGCTTGCCTGAGCCACATCTATTAAACTTAGGCTTCTAGGAGTCTAAGAAAAATGTACTGTTTTCACGTCGAGTTTATACCAGCTGACCTGATTTTGAACCCACACCCACCCAAACACAATGTAAAACTCTGCTCATGATTCTAACTACTGGAGAGTGACTTGTTTCACTTACCAAAGAGTGTCATGCCAAGACTTAGGAACTACCAAAATATAGCAAAAACCCACAACCAAATAAATAAGATAAAGAAATTAGAGAAATGATGCATAAGCACTATATTATCTGTATATGTTCTATATCTTAAAATATAGATTTTCTACACATACCCAAAAGATACTTCTTATACTAAAAATAAACATTGAGACTTTGGAAGACTTGTCTCTTGCATTATCCTTGTCCAATTATAAGGGATTCGTTACCTATAATGCCAATACCGCTTTCGAGTTTGGCCATTAGCATTTATTTTTCTGCACTGAGGGAAATTCTACATAGGCATTTTGTATATGTCTGAGAGATGAGCATGGAGAGAGTGGAAAGTAGAAAACACACAAGAAACTGAGGCAGATTCTCCTTTCCTCTAGCATCAGGCCTTTATAGTTAAATTCATTCCCACAGCATGCAGACACATTCAAACAAAGTATAAAATAGGTTACACAATTAAATACAAGTGAGTTTAAGCATATTCACTATTTGGTACTATTCGAACCTTGGATTCCCTGTCCTCGTTGCAAATAATTGAGAAAAGTAAGTTTTAAAGCATAGGTAGACAGAATAGCTGAAGATGGGAGGTGGTGGGGGAAGATGGGTTGGGTAGACTAAATGGTCTATTGAGACTTCCACTTGCTCTATCATTCTGTTAGGAGTCATTGACGTTAATGTTCTTAGACTATTCTGTATGAATAAGGCAAATTATAATAGACCCTCAGATTGATCATTCAAGAATCTGAGGGCTGTTTTGAAAGATGGAGCTTAAGTTCTTTTCTTATTCATCCCTTGGGTATGTGGATAATTCAAAAGCAAGTAATAGACATGTCTGTTGGGTCTACCTGGCTTATTGGCCAGTTTGATCTTTAATATTATACAGTCACTACTCTAGCTTTATCTAAGGCTTTATGATTCCCTTATGCCACCAAATCGCAAGTTGACCAGATATTACACATGCAAACACAAGGCTCAGAGAGCAGAACAGGTGACTACTGTGGCTGTGCCCCAGACACACTCTTCCCTAGAAAGAAGGGAGGGAGTAAATTAACATTTAGTGAGTACCTACTATGTGCCAAGTACTGTGCTAATAACTTCCACATACATTCTAAAGCATGTTCTACATTGGAAGCAGGGTTGATCTATTCAAATAATATATGATACATTGGAGAGTAGAAGAAGAGAGGGGTGTTGCACCTGGGAATCAATAAATCCAACAGCAAAATATTGATTCAAGAAATACTAGCAACCTCTGGCCAGAGAAGCTTACCTTCCAAAAAGATATAATCACAGCCTCAGCCAGCTGAAGATAGGAATGTCAAAAGGCTCAGGGGAGGATGCATATCTTTCGAAATGATCACAACAGCAGTATTTCTCCAAGCTACATTGAGCTTTCTTGGCACCACAGACAGAGTAGGGGAGCCTAGGGTTGAACCAACATACTTGTACCCATCCAGCTGTGCCCACATACCTGCCACCTCCAGATAACCCTCTCTCTAGCCCTGGGGCACAAGCTGATCACACACCATTTTCTGAAAATAATTCTTCTTTGTCTTGCTCCAGGGACTTTGGCAGAGAATTGGGGAAGATGTTTTGTGCATCCTGTGGCACTCAACTATCTAATGCCGAAAGCTTGGAGCCAGGGGAGGTTTGTCCAAATGTCTGACCTAAAAGGGCCATGGCTTCACTTCTTTTCTAATTAGGATAATTAACCTCCCCTGCTCATTCATCCTGTTCCAATCCAAAAAGCTCAAATTAAAATGGCACAGGAGACTGTCAGGCTCTAGGGACAAGAGATAGTTTACAAGTCTTTCATTTCCATGCCACCACCATCAAGGCAAAGCCAGGACAAAGTTGTCACAGCAACTTTACCCTTGAAACAACCTTGGGGCCCCTGGAAGGCCACTTTCAGAATTTTCATCAATGTAAATATTCCATCAGCTATAAAATTTTGCACAGCTCCATAACACTTGCTGACTAAATTGGGGCAGAAGGGAGGGACAGGGAAGATGATAATAGGAGATAATATTTCTCTTTCTATTGTCATGTGGATTCTGTGGTTGGTCCAAGGAGAACAAAAACTAGATGCTTTGAGTTGGTAGGATTTGATATGGGATTCAGGGAATGTATTCTTTGGGAACAATCACTGGAGGCAAAACTTTGGGAGCATTTAAAAAACTGGAAGCAAATAGCAGCACTTCAAGCAGGGCAGAGACACAACTAAGGGGAAGCAATTCTACAGTTCTTCCTCTGATGACTTTAACTGTCCTTTCCCCACCTCTGAGCAGGTTTGAGAGTTTCATATCAGATGCCCAGGCAGATAGGACTGATGACTGTCCTCTGGATCTCTTGCTCCTCCCTACTCTAGGATTCAGTCCAGCATCTTCACTACATGCAGCCCTTCCTACCTACCTGTGTGGGAAGCCACTGTGCGCTGTAGTCTCGGTGCCAAGAATTCGTTGGCTACAGACCTTTGTGAGCCTCCATGGCTGATAGGAAAGGCAACGGACAACAGGTTAATAGATGAGATTGTGCTGCTCATTTGGACTGAGTACTGAAAAGTTCTTTCCAGCCCAGTAGTGTTGATTTTCCCTGGGTCTGCCTTGTTTGGAATATCTCCAGTAGTGAAGACCCTGACTTGCAACTCAGTATGTCCTAGATCCATCTACATAAATTTTTCAGCATGTTAACAGCTTTGACTTGGGCCTAGGTTGAGCAAGTTGGTCACTCTCTAAACTTTGCCAAATCATGTCCTGGTCCCCTGCTAGCCCTACACTGTTCATGTCCCATCCATAATCTCCACTGCAGCCTGGGCCTTTCCTGCTCTTGAATTACCAATCTGTGTTAACCAGCCAAAGCATAGTTCTCAGTCGTTATACAAGAATGACTAGGCCAGTGCTTCTCAAATTTTGATGGGCTAATGAATCACCTGAGAAGCTTGTTAAAATGTACATTCTGGTTCATTAAGTCTAGAGTGGGGCCCAAGAGTATGCAGTTCTAACAATCAGCCTTGGTGATGCCAATGCTGCTGATCCATAGACCATACTTTAAGTAGCAAGTAGAGCATCTTTAGGGTCTTCTCTGTAATTGATATGCTGATGTAGAGGCCACACTTTAAGTAGCAAAAACATATGCTCATTTCCCAAATGAGTTAGACCCGACTTGGCTGCTTGAAATAAGACATTGTGGCACATCAACCTCTCTTCTTGGCAGTCAACAATAGCATCCTTTCATATTAAGGCTAAAAGAATTTTTAGGGTAACCAGGGCTGTGCAGAGGGTGTGACAAATGTGAACCTTAGTGTAGAGTATTCTTCTTAGGACTTGGGTTACTGGAAAAAAGCCTTCCTGGGCACCTGAAGCCAATCATGCAGGCCAAACTCATTTCGTATCCAGCCACTCCATTCATCGCATCCACCTTCATAGTGGTTCTGGATGGCTACTGCCGCCACATCACTCATGCTGTGATCTGCATCAGTGGTTGAGACAACGGAAGCAGCTACATCATCCAAGCCACAATCCATTTATTTCATGCTAAGAAAAACAATCTTCTATCCAAGTGGGGCAAGCTAAGCTGGGCAGTTGCCACAACTTTAAGGTTATAGGAAATATGCCTTTTGCGCTATTTACCTCCTCAGTGGAGAGCAATGATCCCCTTGAAGAGGACCCAGATTTCATCAGTGCATCAGTGCCATGCCAGGCAGAGCAAGCCCATTTCTCCTCTGAGGCATAAGGCGTATAACTCCTGGAGTTGTTTAAACATAGATTTTCAGGCCAGGCGCAGTGGCTCATACCTGTAATCCCAACATTTTGGGAGGCCGAGGCAGGTGGATCACTTGAGGTCAGGAGCTCAAGACCAGCCTGGTCAACATGGTGAAACCCTGTCTCTACTAAAAATACAAAAAAATTAACAGGGCCTGGTGGCGCATGCCTGTAGTCCCGAGAGGTGGAGGTTGAACCTGGGAGGTGGAGGTTGCAGTGAGCCAAGATCGTGCCACTGCACTCCAGCCTGGGTGACAGAGAGATACTCTGGAAAAAAAAAAAAAAAAGCCATAAATTTTCCAGAGAAACTAACTGCCTTGTTTCTCGTTTCTCTCTTAAGGTAATTCTCGAATCTTTTCCTCTTTAGCATTGCTGCTGATTGTGTTCTTTGCTCAAATAATAGCTAATAAACTTCAAAGAACATTTGTATTTGTTTTGAGGGATGCTCTGTTATGTTGATATTTACAGAGTTAAACACTGCAGATGGGGAGTTTTCCCTAAGAAGATTCCAAAGCATTATGATTTTGTGGTTTTGATCCAAAATATAAACATGTTTTATGGCCTAAGGGGGTTGTCAAACAGTGTTTTAAAAAACACTGGCAAATTTAAGATGCCTTTAAAAGTAGGACAGCTTGGGGATCCAGAAAGGCCCTACACCTACATTTCCCAGTGGCTGTGTAGAAACAAGTCTTGCTGGGCTGGCCTATTGCTGGCTCTGGTGGGGTCTCCAAGCTAAAGGAGTAGTCCTCATTAACTTTTTCCCTCTTATCCACTATCCCTGCCCACCTAGGCAGGTTACTAAACTCTCCTGGAGAGCTTAATAAATACTTTCATCTTCACAGGACCTGACAACTCCATTTTCCTCAAAATGATACATAAGACTTAAGACACTGGCCAAGGGGATCAGATGCCCAGCCAAGAGGAACTGAACCATTTTGTTAAGTTCTGTCAATGAGTACTTTGCCTGAATGAGCATAGAAGCTCTTTGGGCATGGCCAACTAGTCCCTGCACTGACCCAGTCATTATGATGGCTAGCTATGTGATTTATAATTAGATTCATTTTATTCAAATAAATTCCTAGCCAGTACGGTTTCCCAAAAGTCCATCTCAAGAGTTGTCATCTTAACTCTAAGTGACTCAGGGCTTTCCCCCTGTAAACTCTCCAGCCCCAGATTCTAGTTTGCTGAAGCACTCCTAAATTCAGTCATTGCCATGTGGTTGTTTGTTCTTTGCAAATATTATAGTTAGCTCAGCTGGGTATATCCCCTGGTTAAATGAAGCCAAAGTCATGACTTTGATGACTGCTAGTGCCAGTCAGCTTACTTCTCATCCAGAGATCTAGACTTTTCCCTCCATCTTGGCCAGCCAACCTTCTTAGTAATCTATGCCATCAATGGCAAAGAAGACTAGATCAAATGGTGAGCTGGCTTTGCTTACATCTCTTTGCTTTATGCTCCACAGCTCTAGACAAAGTGTTAATTTCCAAGTGAAATATTATTTGGCAACAATCAGGGTAAGGGAGCAGAAATCTTTAGAAATATATTTTCTCTATCTCTCCCCCTTTCATATTATCTTTCCTTTTTTTCTAAATTCTAGCCTCCTTTTGTCTCTTATCAAAATAGAATTCTCAACCAGGCATGGTGGCTCACACCTGTAATCCCAACACTTTGGGAGGCCAAGGCGGGCGGATCACTTGAGGACAGGGATTCAAGACCAGTCTGGCCAACATGGCGAAAGCCTGTCTTTACTAAAAATACAAAAATTAGCCAGGTGTGGTGGCACACACTTGCAATCCCAGCTACTCAGGAGGCTGAGGCACGAGAACCTCTTGAACCCAGGACATAGAGGTTGCAGTGAGCCGAGATCATGCCACTGCACTCTATCCTGGGCAACACAGTGAGACTCTGTCAAAAAAAAAAAAAAAAAAAGAAATTCTCTTGATCTGTCCTGCAAATTCTGACAGTACCTATTTATACAATCCTTATGGGACTCCCAGGAATAGAATATCATTTTACAGATGAGGAAACTGAGTCCCAGAATGGAAAAAAACAACCACATGCTCATGTATTTTAATGAGGTCCCCAAGACTTTTTTAGAAGGTAAATCTTAGATTGCACACAAGTTCAAACATTTATAATGCCTTCTCTGAACTTTCTCCTATGGGCAAAGAAAAAGGTTGGAAAGTTTTTGAGAATGAGCATGGCTGTAACATAATCAAAAGAGTGAAGAAGTTAAAGCTGACCTTAGTGAGAAGCTTGCATGAAAGAGGAGGACTGCTGGAGTAGCCCAAGCATGTACCAATAATAACTTCAAAATAGCTGGTACTAATTAGAACGTAAAGAATGTGGCAGACACACAAAGAATTAATACATTTGACTTTGTGTACTCTTAGGGCAGTGGAAGGCTCCAAGATAGTATTCAAATTTTGTAACTAGGAAATTTGACAGAAATAAGAAAGTCAGAAGAAACCGCTGCTTTGGAGGCAGGGATATCTGAGAGAGTGTGAAGAATAAGTAAGGACACAAACAATAATAAAACCTGCCCAGTCTAGGAACTCCAGCTCAATTACAAAGTTGGTGATTAACTGACAGGAAACATACCATTAGCCAGAGAGCCATAACTGTGTTTCTTTTAAGCACTGACTTACAATTGATTGCATGGCCTATATCCCTGTGAGCCTGAAAAATCCTGGGCATCTTCAGGTATTTACACAACAATGTGTTCTAGAGCCCTCCCTGCCATGGAGTAACACATAGAAAAATGTATGATTCCAACTTTCCTGGACAACTGCACATGTCGGAATAATTTCAGTCACTGATGGGGGGAAGAAATAAGAGTGTGAACTTAGAATCTAGACTAGTTAAGTGTTTTTCTTCATGAACATGTGCGTCTCTGAGCCTCAATTTCCTCACCTGGTTATTTGGGATAACTATGTACTCTTTAGGATTGGAAGAATTAAACGTGATAATGTGTATACATTGTTAGCTCTGTACTCAGCCCAAAGTAGACACTCAATAAGTGTTAGTTTCTATCCTTGCCCCCTCCCTTGACAGCCCAAGGGAAAATAGTTCAATTTAAAACCTGAGGGATGAGAGTAAAAACGTTACACATCACAATACAAGAAAACCACAAATCTCTTAGTCAAAAAATGATTTAAATTTGGCATTCAGCTATAATCCCTTAGAGATGGGAGTAACCATCCATAGCCTAAGATTCTCAGGCTAATAGAAGATGGATGTGAGAGCTTGGAATCTTCATTTCCCACTATCTCAACCAGATGATCTGTTCAGTGATACGTATTTTAAGGTGAGTCTTAATGAATGAAAGGTTTGTGGGGTGGAAGTGAGGCTTTGTGGTGGAGGGCAACCAGAGTAAATCATGAGAGATGGAAAATGCTGGAGAAGGCTGTGCCTTGCATGAGAATTTGTGTGAGTAAGCAGGGTGAACCAAGCCAAAGGCTTTCGAGCCTGCGTAGATTAGAGTGGGCCCCAGTGCCAAATGGGAGTCCCAGCTAGATTTGAGGAGGAAGATATGCTTTAACACACAAACTTGTTTGTGGGCTCTCTCACTCCTCCATGCAAAGGTACTGAAGGAAAGGAGAAGAGCCCTTAAGGAAGTCACAGATGTGTTGTAGGCAAAGTGCAAGGGATATATCCATCATGACATTCCTATTGGATTTTAACTTTTAGTCTATATCAAAATGAATCTTTATTCAGAAAATGCCACAGAAACTTTGTTTTACATTAATATTGAAAGTTAAAAGAAGACAAGTATTGTGGTCATGGTCAAGTTTGGGATCTATCATTGGGGCAAACCATTTTGTCTTTCTGGGCTTCAGTTTCTTATTGGTACAATGAAGAGATTGGGACCATCACTAATTCTGGCTCTCATATTTGAGAATTCTGAGAAACTTGGAAGAACTCTGGCCACCACAAACAGCCTGACTTCTCTGCAGCTCACACAAGATTCAGCCACTCTTTCTGGAACCCAAGGCCTTGACATTAGCCTATAACCCTCCTCCATAATGCCAAATTCACTCTCATATCCCCATTGGAAAAACTCAATTGAAAGTAAACAACTAATCAAAGTGAGTTGATCTTGGGGGTGTTTTATGTGGGTTTCTTTAGTATGGTGGATGGCACATGAAAATACTTATTTATCTTGTGAGTTTTGAATCCCATTTTGGGTGTTTCCCAAGCAGATTTTAAACCACAGTATTAAGTCAAAAAGAACTTGTCTTCCGCAAGAGAACAGCTTGTTCTCTGTTGTCCTCAGGACTGTATCTTTGGCTCCTCTGTACCCTCCAGGCAAGAGTTTGCCCTTAATATTACCTTTGACAGCCCTCCAATGGTATTAGGATCAAGGAGTCTCAGCACTCCTGGAGGCACAGCAGGCAGAATAAGCTACAGTCCTTTGCACTCAGATCCAGACACTTTTCATCTTTGGCATACATTCACCCCCACTTCCTTCCCCCTTTTCCTTCTCACTGGTAACCATCATTCATACCTCACAACCAGAACTCAGAAATGTTAAGAGGTTTATCTTGGCCTTGCTTTCTAAAAATTGAGAATGCTGAAGAATGTTCCCAGATAAGTGACTTGCCTGATGAGAAGCCTTTTGCTTAGTGGAACCTAAACACATACTTTCTGAGCTCAAGTCTCACTTCAGTCAGTTCACTTTACAAGTCCATAGGCACAGGCCACAATGTGAACTACTCTGCACAGAAGTTCAGGGTATGGATGCTCAATATAAAATATACTCACTTCTGGGAATCTCTTCAAAGTTCATCTTCTGCTGGAGAAGGGGCAGCAGGGTGGGTGGTCATCTTCTTCTTTGTAGTCACTAGGTTCCATGTGGAATAAATGGGACCTGGGAAGAAGATGTACTGTGGCTGACTGGTAGCACTCCTTCCTCCAACCCATAAGTGAAGCCCCCTTTTAATCATGCATAAGGCCTTCCCCCCACTGCCACCCAACTAGGGCTGGCAAGTGCATTCTCTGGTTGTGATCTATGGTCAGCTCTCTGCCCCGGGTATCTATAAAGTGCTTACTAACATCCACGTCACTCACTACTTGCTCTCTAGGAGACTCAGTCACAAGATCAGAGCTGGAAATTACTGATTTCAAAGGGATTAAGATGCCGAATGAGGAAATGTCATGTAAGAAACCCTATTCATGGGCATGATTAATCCTCTCATGGCATCTGTTAAGAGCTCAACAGTCCATGGAGAAACTTTGAGATGACTCCTGCCCTCTGTGAGTTTGCATCGCAGGCAGTCTATCCCAGAACAATTATTTAGATACCAAACAGAAACATGAAGGAATTACACACAATCATTGTAGCATCCCCTTCAATCCAAACCCCAGTTGCTTTCTGTTATTTTTATTTTTTTTATTTTTTATATCAGATATTGTGTGGGTGAGGATCAGAGGCTTGCCTATTCTGCTCTTCCCAGATGTTAAGTAAATCTACTCCAGATGGTCTTCTAAATTTCCTTTCAGCTGACAATGCAAAGCAAGTTTACTTTCACCAATGAAACTGACATATCTATTTGGGCATGTTTTCTTAGCTCACAGAGAGGAGAATGGAGCTACATAATTCACCAACAGGGAGACAAAGTTCAAATAAGGAACAAGATGAAAGAGAAAAATGGAAAAGGCAGGATTACATGCATTGCCAGCTTCAGAGCCAAGGTTACACTTGACTAGTAGTCAGTAGCTGCCTCCTGAAGTGAGCTATTGGAGTACTTGGAATGCCTCAAGTAAGATATTGGGGTACCTGGTACCTCAAGTTGCCAAACAATACTTGATCAATCACTTACGGCTGTCTACAATTTGCCCCTGTATTGTAAGTCTTTGATTCTAATATTAAAACATACATCCTTCATGAAGGAGGTCACAGTTGAAGCTGTTATCAGTCATGGACAGTCTAGTATAAGAGTTTCATTTGGATTGAGAGACAATTTGTATTGGGAGAGAAGAAAAAGCACAAACAACTGGGAAACTGGGGTCACCTTCTGTTCAATGATTCCACAAATTAGCCAAGTACTCATCCTAATAATGCGGCTGCAAGGAGAAGAAGATTTGCAGAGGGTCAGCTCTTAATTAAAGGAAAATTTAAACAAATACAATTATGAGGAATGGAAGCCTCAGGGAAATATTAATTTGCTAACGGTAAATTAAGGATTGAATGTCGGTGAATATTTGTCTTTACCTTGTTCCATAAAATTCACAGACTGACATCCATATGCAAATATAAAGGGGTTCTTGATCTTCCCATATCAAACTCTTCACACACAGAACAGTTTCTGTATTAGCGTCTCAAATTTAGACAATCACTATATTGATTTTGATGGAAAATAAAAGGGTTTAAATCAAGTTAAAACAAAAACAACAAAACAACAAAATGTGGATTCAAATGTGCTATAGAAGTCTTTCCATGAATTATTTTTAAATGAAAGTATACTTTGTAATATGAATAATAATAGCCTGAAGTACTGGCTCTGAGTTCAGATTTTTGTATATCAGGTTTCTGAGATATGGGAAAACATACCATGAAATAACTAAATTGAGCTCATCATCTTTCTCTTTCCTCTGCCTCTATTTTTTCTTTACTTCTGTCTCAGAAACCACCTTCACACTCCATATCTAGCTTCTCCATTGCTTTACTTGGCCACAATATGCAAGGGAAATTTATTGGAAATTCCATGGAGACCAAAGACATTGCAAGAAATGGAAAGAGTGGTTGGCATAAGTTTGGGTTTAAAGCCCATGTGAGCACTAGAATAAGAGTAGAAGAGCAAATTTTGGTCAGGCACAGTGGCTCACACCTGTAATCCCAGCATTCTGGGAAGCCAAGGCAGGTGGATTGCTTGAGCCCAAGAGTTTCAGACCAGCCTGAGCAACATAGCAAGACCCCATCTCTAAAAAAAAAAAAAAGCAAATTTTATTCATCATTCACGTGATTTTTTGATGAAAAAGAATATTAATTTCATTAAAATGTCAAACTTTTATTCATGACAATGTATCATAAATATTAAAAGTAAAATACACTGGATTAAATATATGGCATATGTCAAGACACTTAATGTCAATATATAAAGGCTCTTATAAATCAATAACAAAGACATTAACATCACTAAAAAGTTGGACAAAGGAAATAAACAGGCAGTACTTGAAATGATTAATAAACATGGACAAAAAAATAAAAAAGTCACTAGCTTTACTAATAAAGAAATGCTAACAAAAAAAGAGAATCCTCTTTATTCACCTACCAAATGGGCAAATATATTGTTCAGTGCTGGCAAGGGGACAGAGAGACAAGTACTCTCATAACCTGCTAATGGGAACACAAAGTGGGACAACCTTTCTGGAGGGCAATCTGGCAGTATGTATCAAGAGCCTTAAACATGTCCGTAAATGTTTGGCCCAGTATTCCTACTTTGAGATATTAATTCTATGAAAATAATTAGAGATGCTGTATGAGTGTTGTCAGCATGGCATTATTCATAATAAGGAGAGATTGGAAAACACTGAAATGTTCATGTTGCAGAATAGTTAAATAAGTTACAGTATGTCTAAAGGTTGGAATACTACGTCATCATTAAAACTCATGTTTGAAAATGTTTAATAACAAGAAAATGTTCAAGATATAATGCTAGATTTTTTAAAGGCAAGACACAAATACAGTCATGTGCCACATAATGGCATTTTAGTCAATGACAGACTCCATATATGACAGTGGTCCCATAAAATTATAATACTATACTTTTACTGTGTCTTTTCTATGCTTAGATATGTTTAGATACACAAATATTTAACATTGTGCTACAGTTGCCTACTGTATCAGTTCATTTTCATGCTGCTGATAAAGACATACCCAAAACTGGGAACAAAAAAAAGATTTAATTGGACTTACAGTCCCACATGGCTGGGGAGGCCTCAGAATTATGGCGGGAGGCAAAAGGCACTTCTTACATGGTGGCGGCAAGAAAAAATGAGGAGGAAGCAAAAGCAGAAACCTCTGATAAACCCATCAGATCTCTTGAGACTTATTCACTATCATGAGAATAGGATGAGAAAAACCAGCCCCCGTGATCTAATTAACTCCCCTGGGCCCCTCCCACAACACAGGGAAATTCTAGGAGATACAATTTAAGTTGAGATTTGGGTGGGGACACAGCCAAACCATATCATTCTGCCCTGGCCTCTCCAAATCTCATGTCCTCACATTTCAAAACCAATCATGCCTTCCCAACAGTCCCCCAAAGTCTTAACTCATTTCAGCATTAATCCAAAAGTCCACAGTCCAAAGTCTCATCTGAGACAAGGCAAATCCCTTCCACCTATGAGCCTGTAAAATCAAAAGCAAGCTAGTTACTTCTTAGATACAATGGAGGTACAGGTATTTTGTAAATACAGCCATTCTAAATGAGAGTGATTTGCCAAAACAAAGGGGTTACAGGGCCCATGTAAGTCCAAAATCCAACAGGGCAGTCAAATTTTAAAGCTCCAAAATGATCTCCTTTGACTCCAGGTCACACTGATGCAAGAGGTGGGTTCCCATGGTCGTGGGCAGCTCCACCCCTGTGGCTTTGCAGGGTACAACCTTCCTCCCAGCTGCTTTCATGGGCTAGTGTTGAGTGTCTGCGGCTTTTCCAGGTGCACGGTGCAAGCTGTCAGTGGATCTACCATTCTGGGATCTGGAGGATGGTGCTTCTCTTCTCACAGCTCCATTAGGCAGTGCCCCAGTAGGGACTCTGTGTAGGGGCTCTGACCCCACATTTCCCTTCCGCATTGCCCTGGCAGAGGTTCTCCATGAGGGTCCCACACCTGCAGCAAACTTTTGCCTGGGCATCCAGGCATTTCCATACATCTTCTGAAATCCAGGCGGAGGTTTCCAAACCTCAATTCTTGACTTCTGTGCTGCCACAGGCTCAACACCACATGGAAGCCGCCAAGGCTTGGGGCTTCCACCCTCTGAAGCTGCAGCCTGAGCTCTACATTGGCCCCTTTCAGCCATGGCTGGAGCAGCTGGGACACAAGGCACCAAGTCCCTGGGCTGCACACAGCACAGGGACCCTGGGCCTGGCCCACAAAACCACTTTTTCTTCCTAGGTCTCTGGGCCTGTGATGGGAGGGGCTGCTGTGAAGGTCTCTGACATGGCCTGGAGACATTTCCCCCCCATGGTCTTGGGGATTAACGTTAGGCTCCTTGCTATTTATGCAAATTTCTGCAGCCTGGTTGAATTTCTCCTCAACAAATGTTTTTTTCTTGTCTACTGCATTGTCAGGCTGCAAATTTTCTGAACTTTAATGCTCTGTTTCCCTTTAAAGATGGAGTGCTTTTAACAGCACCCAAGTTTTAAATGCTTTGCTGCTTAGAAATTTCTTCTGCCAGATACCCTAAATCATCTCTCTCAAGTTCAAAGTTCCACAGATCTCTAGGGCAAGGGCAAAATGCCACCAGTCTCTTTGCTAAAACATAACAAGAGTCACCTTTGCTCCAGTTCCCAACAAGTTCCTCATCTCCATGTGAGACCACCTCAGCCTGGACCTTATTGTTCATATCACTATCAGCATTTTTGTCAAAGCAATTCGACAAGTCTCTAGGAGGTTCCAAACTTTCCCACATTTTCCTGTCTTCTTCTGAGCCCTCCAAACTGTTCCAACCTCTGTCTGTTACCCAGTTTGAAAGTCGTTTCCACATTTTTGGGTATCTTTTCAGCAACGCCCCACTCTACTGGTACCAATTTACTGTATTAGTTCGTTTTCACACTGCTGATAAAGACATACCCGAAAGTGGGAACAAAAAGACGTTTAATATGGACGTACAGTTCCACATGGCTGGGGAAGCCTCGGAATCATGGCAGGAGGCAAAAGGCACTTCTTACATGGCAGCGGCAAGGAAAAATGAGGAGGAAGCAAAAGCAGAAACCCCTGATAAACCCATCAGATCTTGTGGAACTTATTCACTATCACAGGAATAGCACATGAAAGCCCAACCCCCGTGATTCAATTACCTCCCCCTGGGCCACTCCAACAACACAGGGGAATTCTGGGAGATACAATTCAAATTGAGGTTTGGGTGGGGATACAGCCAAACCATATCACCTACAGTATTCAGTACAGTAACATGCTGTACAGTTTTGTATCCTAGGAGCAATACGCTATGCCATATAGCCTAAGTGTGTAGGAGGCTATTCCATGTAGGTTTGTGGAATACACTCTATGATGTTTGCACAATGACAAAATCACCTAACAACGCATTTCTCAGAACGTATCCCCATCGTTAAGTGATCAATGACTGCATTACAATCCATTTTGCTAAAATAAAAAGTGTGAAGTCTATTTATGTAAAACAGAATGTAAAGAGGGATAAAGTCACCTATACTTTTTCTTTTAATTTTTGTACTTTCTGTGTTTTTCCAAATGTCCAAACTGAGCATATTAATTTTATACTTAGAGAGAAATACCCAGATGCTACCTCAGAAAAGGAAAGATATTTGTAAAGTGCTTTGAGTACATCTGGGTTTGCTTCCCACATACTGTACTCAAGGTTTCCAGATTCTTCATCTACCACAGGAAGAAGCAATTTGTAACCCTGGCCTGAGCCCTCCCTTCTTGCCTCTGTGTCTTTATTTGCTGATGTCTAGGTAGTATATGGCCCTTCTTGAAACATGCCTTTCTCACCCAGAAACTTTCTGCTGGTCATGAACACCTCAGGAAAAAAAAAAAAAAGGCCTGCTTTAATATGCCACATGTGTATTGGGTAGCCCTTAGAATAGGTCAGTGATTCTCCACTCTGGCTGTACATGAGAATAACCCAGGGAGATTAAAACAAAACAAAACAAAGCCCAGGAATCACTTTGAGAAATCATTATTTTATTGCTCCAGAGTAAGCCTTGGCCATCCATTTTTCATACTTCCTAGGGTAACTGTAATGTGCAACCAGCATTGAAAGCCACAGAGGTAGGTGAAGACACAGAAAAGGAAAGAAAGAAATGGTTTTTTCAGCTGATTTCAGTTGAGTAACATAGACAGGAATGGACACTAACCTTCTGTGGACCTGTCTCACCATTGTCTTCCCACTCCACTGGCCCCTGAGATACCCCATATCTACAAGCTGTTCATTTGTTAAACTCCGTAAGATCATCAAGCACATCACCAACTTTCAAATTCATCATCTGAATGACCCCATAAGATGGGCAGACTCAAAAACAATGTTAACATTCTCTTTTGTTTTCCTTCCAAACTCATTCATGTTAAGGTCACTGCTAAAATGTACGTGTGTTCGCTGAAAGGAT
This sequence comes from Pan paniscus, assembly GCF_029289425.2. NCBI lineage: Eukaryota > Metazoa > Chordata > Mammalia > Primates > Hominidae > Pan > Pan paniscus. The sequence goes on from NC_073272.2 coordinate 122,793,119, forward strand.
AACACGTTATGCCATTAGCTATTTTTACGCTGGCACCTGGAAAAGGGAAGGGTGCTGAGGGAATTGAGCATAGGATAGGAAAGTTTTAATATGGGGAAAGAGGAAGAAAAAGACTGGGATTGGTAGTGATAGGCCTACTCAAGTTACTGGGGAGACAGGGAAGTGAACATCAGGATGTTGTGTGACATCAAAAAGAGAAGAGAAAAGGACATGAGGAATTAAGTTCTGTCCACACCAAAATGTTGCTAAGGGTCATCTTAAAATGAGAGCTATAAAGTAAGTTGGACATGATGCACTTGAAAGACCACTAAATTGGAAGCCAAGAGACTTGCTTACAGGGTCAATACTAGGGCAAGGTAAGTGCGGCTGCACTTGTGCAACCCTCAGAAAGTGCCTTCTTGAATATTTACCCTAGGTGCTTCACCTGCCTCACCTTAGCTCCAGCTCCGCTTGCTTAGATTCCAGTCTCGCTTCAAATTCTAAACTGTGTGATATTTGGCAAGTCACTTCCCCTGTCTAAGCACCACCTCTCAAACCCGAGAAGCTCCACTTTTACCTGTCTTAGCTATTGGGCTTCCATAAAAATTTTATTTGAAAAGAGTTACACAGCTTTAAAAATTGTATCCTACTTCTCTGAGTCATCTGTAAGAGTACTAGCCTGTAATACTATGGTTCTGTGTCTAATAATTGTAAGCTACAGGAGTTTTCATGGGCCACTTTAAGCCTCTCTTTATCAACCTGAAAATATTGACAAGGTAATTTCTAGCACAGGCCACTGGAAAAGTATTGAATTACCCTCTGGGAAAGACCAACTTGCCTCTCTATAGAACATTTCGAGAGGGCCAGTAAACCTTTTTGGGGCTTTATGGCAAACCCTCTGAGAATCACAGCCAGGCACAAACTGCTATAAATGTCAACACTCATGAGAAGCCTGTTCATCAATATCAGCAACTTCCATCATTTGGGGGACTGTTAAAAGACCCCGTCAGAAGTACAAATGCTGTGGCTCTGAGAGATCTGGTACAGATTCACAGCTGACAGCAGGTGGTGATAGTCCCTGCTGGAAGATGCACAACAGGAACATAATTATCCTCAACTATATTTTCTTGGGTATCTTTATTATGAACTTCCATATGTCAATATCCTACTTATTGTTCTTCTGTGTTTTCAGATCAAATACTAAATGTGTTCAGCATGGAGCGGGTTTTCACTTGTTTATACATTTAACAAAATCCTGGCCTTCTTTCCCCTGTGAAAATGATTTTGACAATTGTATATTTGAGATCTTTTTGTATCTGATGCTATCCCTGTCATGAGATCAACCTCATAGTCACAGATGAATCCCCCAGAAATAAACTGAAATAGAGATTCACATGCAAGAAGTTTATTGGCTGGTACTCTCATTGTCAGCAATTGTGGGAAGAAGAGAAGGACGCACGTTAGGGCACAAAGAGAAAATGAGCTATGGTGCAGTCATAACAAACCCTCGGCTCCCTTCCAAGAGCTCTGAAGCTAGGATGACTTACCCTTAGAGTTACCTCGCTGGGCGTATGAGGGTTGTGCCTTTCTATCCTGTGGCAATCAGTCATTGGATGCGGGATACCCCAGGAAAGGGTCATAACCTTAAGCTGCAACTTTTCCAACAACTGAAGGAATAAGTTCTATGGTGCTGACGGAGGATCTGGGTGGTACAGCACAGCATCCACCACACTACCCTTTGCCAAGATTATCACACCTTATTTGCCAAGAGTAGCCCAACCACCACTCCAGTAGGATTAAATTGGTCATAGCTGCAGCCCAGTTCTTCATCCATAATTTCCTTCCCACTCCTTGCCACAAACTACGTTATATTGGTAAAATGCAGATGACAATCTAGCATTCACCCACTTACCTATATGGTAACTACCATTCTTTAAAATAAGGAAGAAGAGGAAAGTGGATAGCGACAGCAGTCTGGAATCAGAATGAGAGAATTTGCTGCTCAAGTAAAAGTAGTTTTTAGTGTTGCAAAATTGGGCACGTTAAAGCTCACAGAGAGTGGATGACAATTCTGAAGCTGCTAAAACAGCAGGCTTATTTTTACAAAGCCAAGGGTTTGTTACGTACCTCTGCTCCTACAAGCACCAATGCCTGTTTTTTTCTCTGCCTCCTGTGTCAAATTTTTCTCTTTTTTTTTTTCTCCCTCAAGCGCATATTTACTCTCTTTGGTCAGCTTCATCAGGAAACAGTCAAACTACAATAAATTAGGTATGAAAACAAATAAAAGCTTTTCTTGGGCTGCTCAGTGACAGGTACTGAGCTGAGGTGACCATTCCCCCCAGGGTTCTATAGTACACAGCCACATGCTTAAGCAAACACAGAGAAATTCTGCATGGTAAAAGACCCTGCAGTATTCAGCCACGGTTCTGACTTGCTCAAAAAATGTGAGCAAGGCTTATAGCCCAGGAGGCCTCAGACATGCCCTCATTAAAAAGCAGTGTGCTTTTTCTACTTAATTTTTGAATAGGTAATACATTCACATGGTTCAAAGAACAAAAGTATAAAAAGATTTGTAAGTCAGTGTTTAGTAAAATGCCTCTCATTTGTGGCAGTATGCAGCCTACAAAGGAGCTCTCATCTATCATCTATGTCTTCCAGAAGCCTATGTTCTGAGAGGACAGCATGCGTTGTACTTCTTTTTAATCTTTATTGTTTTTGTACTTACAGAAAATAATACCTGCTTCTTGTAAAAGGGCCAAATTTTACATAAATAAATGACAGTGAAAATAAAAGTTCTTGGTAATCCTACATCTCAGAGATAACAGCCAATTCCTTCAGATTTTTTCCACACATATAGAAACATATAGTTTCTTTACAAAATAGAATTATAACATAAATGCTATTTTACAGCTTGTTTTTTCTATTATTACCTATTATCCAATATATTATATATACTGCACAAATCTTTTCTTGTTAGTATATACAGATTGAGCTGTCTTTTAAACAATAGCATAGTATTCTATGTGTATTTACTATAATTTCTTTATCCAGTTTTATTTTAAAATTTTAAATGTCTGTGACATAATTCTTTAAACCCATTTCTCCATTGCTTATAATTAATTTACCATGAACTTAAATCTACTCATTTCTGGAGAAATTAATGAGAAGTCAGTAAAGGAAGTTTCATGGACAAAGAAGATAATTCAGAAAGGTCTTCAGGTGTAGACAGATGTGCCTGTTAAATGGACAGACAAGTGTGGCTGCCTGGAGTACTGAATAAGTGAGTGAGGCCATTTTCCAGATTTGAATGAATTTGAAAATAAGGGAGAAGTGGGGACTGGAATGGGGTGAGGGATTAAACAAAGGGAGATAAAAGCAAGTTGGAATGGAATAAATCTTGATACACGGATGGTGAGTCTTTCCAGACGAAAGATTTTTATGGAGAGAACTGACATGTTTTAGTTGAATCCAAGCTTGATACTAATTAACAATATAATTTGGGTATTTAAAAATATTGGCAAAGGCTGCTAAAATAACAACCCACGTCAAAGCAAGCAATAATCTCATTGTCGTCCACACTGATCAGATCACACTGGAATTATCAGGATCAATAAAATATTGACAGATATCCATAGGAGAGAGCAACAGTGAGGGAACTTGTCATCATGCCATAAAAGTAACGGTGGAAGGACTGGGACGTCTTTAGCCTGAGGAAAAGAATGTTAAGGGGAAACATGCTAACTGCCTTCAAAAATGTGAAGGACTAACACATGCAAAAGGAGTTAAATTTGCTCTGTGTCATCCCAAATGGTGGAATAAGACCAATGAGTAGAGATTACGAGAAGGCTTATTTTGATTCAACACATGAACAGCTGTATTCTGCTAAAGGGCCTTTAAAAAAGTTTACTTTAAATATATTAAAGACTCTGTCCACTTTCATTAACATTATTATTTAGCCAATGTTTTCTTCATAAATAGTACAAAAGTAAAATTCAACTCAGTCCTTGATGAAGTTTCATAAATTCTTAATTAGTGAGATTCAAAATAATGAGGCTTTATCGTACACTGCTTAAGAAAGATTTTCAATTGCCTTAATCTTTCTTCCTATGTTTATTTCTCAATCCCATGCCTTGGCCTACCATGTCCCCTCAACTCCCACTGAAGCAGAGAGCACATCAACAACCCACACGAAAATGTAAATCTGAGAAATAAATATGCGCGGTTGGTTTAAAAAGAGAAAGAATTTACATTTAAAGCAATGGTAATTTACTCTGATCTGTAATTTTGAGCTCCTGTGCTGAAATTGCTCATTTGGAAATTACCAAGTGCTTGGGTCTCATTTGTGATCTTCTTCCTGCATACACCCAGCACACAAAGGAGTCATAATGACCGGCTGAGTCACTGCTGCCATCTCCCTGAAGCGTGCTCTTCAAATGTCAATACCATTTTCTATGGTACAATGAAGAAAATTCCGAATTGTAGCCTGCTTACACTAAAGGGTGAGCCCGAAACAGCACAGAACCTGGAATATGCTCAAAGGGCATCGCAATCCTCTCCCATTCTCTTCTCCTCCAGTCATCAAATTGCTAAAGCATGGATCATTTTGGCTTTGCAAATCATCCCTATCACCCACTCCCATTAGTCATTACTTGAATATAAATGAAAAACTATTTAGGTTTATGGGAAGAAATGAGCTGCTTTTGGCAATATCCTAAATAAAATTATATCTATAGTTGAAGTTATATTCAGATATGGATTCAAACCAGAAGCAAAACTATAGACACAATGTAATATTAGAGACATGAAGATTCTAAAAGACCAGCATGTAGAAAACTCTTGTGCTATTCTTATGGATCATACTTCAGATATTTTGTTCTTCCCAACTTCTTAAACCCTAACTCCAAAAAGGTTACCCAAAACTCAAGCATCAGATCTTTTCTCTTTTTCTCATTCAATATAGATCCAGGGTAATAGTAGCTAACAGTTATCTAATGTAAATTAGATAAAAAGGAACCAGGAATTCCTGGTAAATTTAATTGAGAAAGGGAAAGAACTCAGGAAAGCTTAATATGACTGAACTTTTTAATAATGTTGTGATCAAGAGCTCACGAGTATGATATCTTTGTTATAGTTTGTCTTTTTCGGGTTTTCATAAAATTATTTTACTTGGGAGACATAATTTACCTTGTTGGATAGTCTTTCTATGTAAGGAGAAGCCATATTATAATGAGGCGCTATCTCTACTGAAGTTATTTCTAATTTGCCAGAATGCTTATATAGAAGATGAAATAAATGAGCTTCAACTGCAGTAAGGAAATTGCAGGCAGTTGTAAGAAGTTCTTGATTTTATTCCATAGATATTTTGAGAGTGCATGTCAATAAAAACAATTAGATAATATAATTCAGCTGTGAGCTCTCATGTAGCCACTTGATGCGGGGTGCCCAAAAGTTGTAGAATCTTCTTTCCTTTGCAACAAAATGGAAGTGCAAACTGTCTGGAGGGTTAAGGCTGAGGTTATGAGTAAGCCTGCTTTCCATAATGGATAAGGTTCAAAGGCACCTGATGGACTGTGACTAGAAATTCAGTAGAATCTTTAATACCTACAGAAAGATTTTTAAATCATTGAAGCTGTTTTTCCTTCCTTCAGGATTTTCCATCCTCCAAGCGATTATGGAAGCAGCAGTGCAAAACAACTGGCAAGTAACAGCAAGGTCTGTGGGAAACATAAAGGACGTCCAAGAATTCAGGCGCATCATTGAAGAAATGGACAGGAGGCAGGAAAAGCGATACTTGATTGACTGCGAAGTCGAAAGGATTAACACAATTTTGGAACAGGTACGTTTGAGATTTATTTCACCGCCAGCCAACATGTTAAATTATCAACCTAAGTCAGCTCCCATATCTGCTAATAAATTAAGTAGCCAACAGACTAAACGTGCCAACAGTTTTTGATAGTCTCTCTAATCCTTTTTTCCTCCCCAGTGGCTGCAGAAAAAAAAAAAAAAGAAAGAAAGAAAGAAAAGGGAAGAAAATCTAAGCTGTTGAAAATTGCATGCCATGATTAATCTGGAAGTATTTGCAATTTAATGCTACCTATCAGATAAACATATCCCTCCACACCTCTGTTTCATAGACAACTGACTTTCAAAGTAATCCCCTTCCTTTCCCATATCTTCTTCCCAACAGGGAACAGACAAGGGACTAAGCAGTGCAGATGGAAAGGGTTTTTGTTTCAGGAGCCTCATTGCTGGAATATGTACTATTTCCATACCCTTCTAAAGATCACCACCCATTCTTGATGACTATGGATAGACAGACTGTCAGGACAGTACTCACCAAGTTTTGAATTTGTCTATATTTTTGCAGATTATCCCTCTGGATCAGAGAGAGAGAGAGAACAATTTAAGACCATTTTTTCCCATTTTATAACTTTTTAATTCATTCACTCCATAAATATTCATTTAAGACCCATTACATGCTGACAATGTGGGCAACAAGTTATCACTGTCCCATAGTTTCTCAAAGGAGAAATAAGATCTTGTATTACTTTAAAATAACAATTGTTTTGAGACAGAGCAAGACTCTGTCTCAAAAAAAAATTATGTGAAACCCCATCTCTATTAGAAATACAAAAATTAACTGGGCGTGGTGGCGGGCGCCTGTGATCCCAGCTACTCAGGAGACTGAGGCACGAGAATCGCTTGAACCCGGGAGGCAGAGGTTGCAGTGAGCTATGACTGCACCACTGCACTCCAGCCTGGGCAACAGAGCAAGACCATTTTTAAATAAGAAGTGGCATATGAGAAAAATGTTTATGCTTTTAAAAATAGAATTCAATGGGCCAAAATATATTCATTATTAAGCTTGGATATTTAAATTTAAGACTAAAAAATATTAGAAGAAATGTTTCACCCTAAACCAGATCTGTTCAGGGTAGAGTCAAGCTGAAATGTGAAGAAAGTTTATCACTTTCCTTAGAAGTTTCAATTTGCCAGTTAATAACAATGTGCCCACACTGCCATAAACAAAAATGTAAGGGAAACATTTCCATTCTAATTTAATCCCAGTGTACCTAGGGGCCAAAACAGCTTCAGAGATTGAAATTATAGTGAGCAGCTATTGCCTGGGAGAGCTGTTTTATAGCAAATTAAATATTAATAATTTGTCAGATATGCCCCCATAAGAAGAGAAATGCAAACAAAAATAGGTGACAAAAGGAAAGAGAAGGGAAGAGAAGGAAGGAAGGGAGGAAAGGACAAAGGGAGAAAAGGAAGGAGGGAAACTGCTGACTCTATATCGTAGAAATACAAAGTGTCCCCTTGTTAAGATGGGCATTACCCTCTAGTGAATCATACTTCACAGAAAATCTAGAGCACTAGCCTGGTTAAATCAAGTTTCTCAACTAACATTCTCTTGAGCTACACAAATGATCTACCTGCCCCTTCCCCCCAACAAAAAAAAAAATACCTTCCTTTGATTTTCTTAGATCTTGAAAGTGAAGAATCAGGTCAGTGATGTTGGTGTATGTACTACATGCCCTCTAAAATTTTATACCAAAATAGCCTTTTAGTGGGTGACCTACTTAATAGCCCAAAGCAGAAGAACATCCTCCTTGTCATACTTTGTTTTTCTTCTTTTGTATTAGTGACTTTGGCTTCTTAGATATCTTATATTCTGTTAAAGTCTTTTGGATTTTATAGAACTTTATACTGCAGTCTGGGATTTTTCAGCATTATGTAATAGAAAAGTAGTGGGTAGAGCTCTGAATTCTATATAATTGTGGGACCTTGGGCACTTAAATATCTATGCCTCAGTTTCCTCATCTACATAATGGAGAAAATAAAATTTTCTCTACATCACATGGTTGGTATAATTGCTTTAAAAAGCATAAAATGCTACAGAAAAAACAATCATTATTACTAGACACTTTCAGAAAAACTAAACTAGTATCATTCAAAAACTCTATTCTCTTTTCATGTCATACTTCTCCATCTTCCTTTCTTCTATACGCACATTCACAGTATCCTTTAAAACACTTTCTATACAATTTTTCAGGAAACATTGTTCAAAGAAAAGTTTTAGCAACATCTAGGTAAGGATAGAGAGTTACTTTCATTTATTCTTTTTCCCTCTTTCAAAAAATTGTCATAAAACCATCAACTCATGATTGTTTTCTCTGCCATTTAAGGTGTTCTTACTAGGCCATAAATTCTATGAGGGAAGGACTAGATTTATCTTGTTCACTATTATATCTCCAGTGTCCAACAGAGTAACTGGCACATAGTGTTGGATGAATGAATGGATAGATGGATACTGAACAAGAACATTTCAGAAGTTCCACTGCAATTTTGCTGTATTTCCATCCAGAGGCAAAAAAGTACCTACAGTTACATGATGTGATTATTATTAAAGTACACATTTTCTCAAAGGTGTGGCTTTCTGCTTAAGCTTATTCCAATGATCCAGTGAATTTGCCATAATTTATTTTACGAAAATAAATTTTCACTAAACAAATGATCTAAATTAAGCAACAACTTCAACATGATATTTATTTATAGAAAACATTTTTTAAAGACATCAAATGCTAAAATACAGAGATATCTATCACCTTTCTCATTGGTTCCTAACCAGTCTTTTGATAAATTTATCATACTTCACTATACAGATCCTGATTGGAATGATAGCATTTATAATCCAATCAGTATTAAGTTCTCCCTAGAGATGCTCCCATCCTCCAAGAGTGTATTCAGCTCTGTTTGAGATCATTTTTATGGAAGGAAACTTCTACAGTCTCCCACAAAATGATATTTCATACCACTATCTGAGGTAGAAGAGCCTGTTACACCACTATAACACTGTTTCCTATAGATCAGATTTTGGCATAAATTAAGTTTATATTGTACTCTATATCCAATGAGTGTTAATAAAAATGCCTCAATGTGGTGCAATTTTAAAATATAAGCAGGTCTTCAACATAGTGTTATATAGCATAACCTCCTCATGTCATGATATAAGTTCTGGTTTTCCCTGTGAATATTCAAATACATAAGGTAAATCAAAATTCTTTCAATATTTTTTCCCCAAAGCTCTTTTTCTTTTTAACTGTTTCAACCCTTGAGATTACATTAGGGGAAAAATTCAGTTAGGTATCAATCTGTCTTTCACATCTCCATTTAATAGTTAATCTACCAGAGAAGCCTTCTAAACTTATAGATGTAAGAATTAACATAGAAAAGGACAGCACTAGAGAGAGATGAAACCATGAAGGGTTGGTAGGGCACATAGAGAATATTTAGAGACGGTATATCCTGAATTCAAGAATTAAGAGCACTTTCCATAAGAAGGTTTAGGTGAACAAGGGTGAATGAACCATTGGCCTGACCCAATATAGCATTCCTATTATTGTGTTGTGCTTATGAAGCTCTCCTCACTGGTGGACAGCTGCCTTACTCAATTCAATGACCAATCTAAACATTAATTTTTGAAAAGGTTGCCTCTCTTGGAGTTATCTATTCTGAAGAGATCCTCCACCACAGTAATATATACCTTATGGCTTTGTTGCACCTTTAATGTCTATTCAGAGACGCAGCATAACAGCGTTTCAGAGCATGGACTCTGGAGCCAGTCTGCATGGATTCTGTCACTTACTATCTTTGTGACCCAAGGCAAGTTATTCAATTCTCTGTGCCTCCATTTTTTCAGAGTAAAGTGAGAGTGATAACTGTACTATGATGAGTTAATATATGCAAACCATTTAGAAAGGTGCCTGACACGTAGTGTTTATATAGTGCTTTGATGCCAAAGCAAAGTGTTTTCACATAGATAATCTGATTTGACACCCACTATAGGAGGCAGGCAGAGCAGATAGGTTTTATCCCAAATTTACAGATGATAAATTGAAACTTGGAGACATTTATATGACTTGTTTAAATGTAACCCTCTGCTCAATCCTAGTAAGTGGCAGAGCAAGGATAAAACTCAAGTCTTCTGATTCCTCATACAGTTCTCTTGCCCCTACACTGCACTACCTCTTTTAATTTGTAAGTTACTCATTAAATAAATATTTAGCCAATGCCAAAACTTGGATTTGGCCTGCTTATCAGGTTAAATCTTAAAACAGTTGCAAAACAATTAGAGAAGATCCAAAGAAGAGCAGCAAAAATATGATTAAAGTGTTAGAAAATGGGGCCTGTGAGGAAAGGCTAAATGAGTTGGGATTTTTTAGCCTGGTGAAAGAGAGCCAAGAGGTAGTTTAATCACCTTCTCAAGTATAAAGAGTTATCATAAAAAGGGCACTGACCAACTGTTCTGCATGCCTAAGGACAGTACCAGAGCAAATGAGCTTAACTAGACTAGAGAGAGAGTCAGTATTAGAAATGACTCATTATAAAACAGAGAGGAAATGAAGACAGTAAAATCTCACCAGTTCAGGCTATATGAAGGTGAAGCCATACTGAATTAGTGAAAAGTCAGATCTAGATATGTCTTAACATTGTTTTCAAGAATATACAAATATTCCAAATTAATCCTGTGTGTTGACAAGTAAATATCCTTATAGAAGACTTATTTAATAAATAGACTTATTTAATAAATAGTATTTTCTAATTTGTCTATTCATTATATATCTAAAAGCCTGTCCCCTTAAAAAGATTTACACATTCCTCCTTCAGTCTTAACCATGTTTCTCTTTATTCCATAGAAAATTTACAGACAAGTCTCAGCATATCCTCTGCCTAAATTATAGCATGTGCTAATCTAGTGGGGCCCAAACCAATATGTTTCAATGTTCTACCTAAAATATTATATAATGTATAATTTCCCCTTGAGATATTCCAGGCTAAAATCACTTCATCATGGATGATGTGAAGGTAGCATTTCTTAAGGACAGATTCCCGAAGCAGGTCAATCCTTCAGGTAGATTTCATTTCAGAAACCCCGGCTGTCACTTTGAATTTGGTAGTTTTAAGAAATGAAAGTAAGTCAGTTTCCTAAATAAAACAGTATAAGCAAGATGAACAACATTAGGGGCCCTTCTAAATTATGAGACTGTAACTCAAAGGGAAGAGTGCTCACACTTCAAAATATGTCTAGAAATTGTGGTCACTAGAGCACTGTTGCCTACAGCTGGACCTAGGACAAGTGAAGCAAAAATGTTATAGCTACATGCTTGCTCCCTGCCTCACCCTCACTCAGCAGATAGTGGTACTGCCCAGTTCCTCTCCACTTTGTTGGTCCCTTTTTATTCTAGCCCTTACTCTCAATGTTCCATGTAGAACATTAAGCTCACTTACCAATCCAAAAGACAGTTTGGGTTAGCATTCTTTCTTTTTGGAATATTTTGTTTGCCATATAGTTGAGTAAACACAAGCTTGGGACTCAAATAGACAAGATTTCTAATTTTAGCTCCCTGATTTCCTTGTTGTGTGACAACAGGGGAGGTGACAATTTCTTTGGGGCTCATTTTTCTCAGCTTAAAAGACTGTTCCACTACCTTCCTTTCATGGTTGTTGTGAGGATCAAATAAGATTATATGTGGAAAGCACTTGGTACAGTGCTTGGCACTCAGTAGGTACTCAGTAACTGATAACCATAGCTATTTGCTCATGAGTGGTGAGTTTCTGTGTTCATGAAAATCAGTTATTTGAGAACTATTGCTGAAGAACAATGTCCTTGTGGCTTCCCCAAGGTATCAGTTCAATCTAAGGTCATATCATGAGAGCAAAGTCTGAGAGTTGGGCTATGCTCAGGTCTCACTAATATAAGTTTAGCATGTTAGAAAACCTCTCTGGTTTTTTTTTTTTCCTGTGATATAACACTGGGTAACACATGTTGATTGATAAGCTCAAGAACAATTTGAGGATTAACTAGATTTTTCAGCATCACCTAAAATAATTAAAGGCACTAAAACCTTGAACCAATATGCTAACTGGGCATTTTTAATAACAAATATATATGTATTGAATGCTTACTATGTTTCAGATATTATTTTAAGCAATGTATGTGTATATATGTGTACGCTTATATATCTCATATGAGTTAATCCTCATATTATCCCTGTAGGTAGATGGAAATATTATTTCCATTTTACAAATGAGGAAATTGAGACTTAGAAGTCATGCAACTAATAATTGGTAGAGATGGAACTTGAACCCAGGGAAGTTGACACCAGGTACTGTTAATCACTGCTCTGACTGGCCTCGCATCTGACAGAATTTTCCAATCAGAATAGACTCAACCGGAAGTTATCAGACTTCTTGATACCCTCATATCTTTTGCCTTATTCCATAGTATTCCCTTTCATCCTATCCGAAGTCTGAAAAAGAAGATGGTCAGGAGCCATGGTTAATATAAATTATAAATTTGGAGGGACAGGGATACAGAAGTAAATTACTCAAATTTTTCTTCCTCTTCTCCACAACTACTGCCACAACTTACCCTGAAGCACTAAGTCTGATCAGACTCTTCAATGCTAGAGTTTATCTAAAACATTTTCTATACTTAGGATTCTAAAGTTCTTCTAGAGACTTGCTTTCAGAGACATGGTTGTAAGCAGAGAGTTAAACAGTCTTCCGCCACGAAATAGTAGTGGCTCTATACTTCACTTAGGTCTCTGTGTCCTCCATGACATTCAAATTTTATGGTGGGTTGGGTACTAGATGACAGACAGTACAGCTATACTGGAGCCACCCTAAAGCAAATCAGGATGTCATTTCTTTACCAGCCTATGTCTAGTGTGGGCTGGCTGAGAAGTCTTTCAGCATCTTCAAAAGACAAACACAAGTAAAGGATATGACAGATGTTATTACCTGGATTTCAGAGGTCAATCTGAGGTCATGCCCCCATGAGAGAAACAAGGAGTATACAGAAAGGGATCTCTTGGAGTAGATGAGTAATTGCTTAGCTACTTAAGAAATCACTGAACATTGAGGAGGTAATTCATATAGAAGAAGGAAGGCAAATGGGATCAGACCTCTAGAATGGGCGTTGAAATTTACATGGAAACTGTCCCAGACAAGAGCCAGCCAACTGTTGTGAGGTTAAGCATCACACAAGGGCTTATATTCAGAATACTATACTAGGCACTATTGGGAGAAACAAAAGTTCTTTCTTTCTTTCTTTTTTAAGTATTTGTAATAGCCCTTAGCAATGCGATTCAAGTCAGAGAGCAGCATGACAAATGCAAAACAATATAACAAAAACTAGGTATGTAAATGCTGATAGAATGAAAGATATTAGAAAAGCCTAGAACTTATTTTTGCATACGATTGAATCAATCATGAAATGTAAGGTGAAAGTGTTCTTAGTACCTATAATATCTCTCCATCTTCTTCTCCCAAGTGCATATTAAGGACTATATGTAAAAGAGGAGATCCCATTCCTCTTTGCTTTCCTTGCTTCCCAATTTCCTAATGGCGAGCTTCCAGAGTAGATCAATACATGGCCAAACAACCCACTGGCCTTCCTTCATCTCTTACTGTATTTTAGCAGGTTGTTCCCTTTTTTCCCCTGCCTCCAGCCATTCCAGGTGTCTCTCTGTAAGTTGGTTGCCTTATTCTTCCTTTTCAAGGACACTTTTTGTTACCTAACCAATCATGGTGTCCAAATCGTGGTCACTATTTCTTAATCTAATGACATGGCAATTTGATGCTATTACTTAACACTTATTGGGCTACCTGAATTAATATCTTGAAGCAATAATGCACCCAAAACTACAGAATGGTGTCCCAAAAGCAAAACCTATGGTTGGACTTCTTAAAGATGTTCATTGGAAACATGGTTTATCTTAAGTCTAACCTAATATCTTTAGGCCCTAAGCAAGCGAGACTCTACTTGTGGTAAAAGCCTTCAACAACATATGTTAGGTGACTTTGACACTCACTGACAGCCTTAAATAAACTTGTTCTATAAATGCAAAGATATTTATCCTAGGAGTTAGTAGCAGACATCAATATTCTATATTTAGGAATTTTATCTTCGGCTTATTAAAAAAGATGGCACAATTCTCTGGTCATACCTCACACTAGACTGGCTAGACTGGCTTTGTGACTGTTTAGAAGCAAATCCCCTCTGGGAAAATAAAGAGAAAAAAAAAACTTTTTCAATATCATTACTTTGAAACAGCAAGACTTTTGTTTATTTCAGATGATAGAAGCTTTAGGGTCAAAAAGGAAATGTTCTACTTAATCAACAGTTCCCTCCTCCCATTAAACAAAAATCTGATAAATGTTTGATTATTTCTTGTCAGGTTTGGGGGTTTTATTTTTAAAATAAACACAAATTCAAATTAATTTTCATTAGGGAACTTTTTGAGAGTCGTTGGGATGACTGAAGACACCTTGGGGTTTTGTAAAGCAGAGTACAGAAGCCTTGAGGCAGGAGAGCTGGATTCTAGCCCCAAGCTGTATGAGTTCAAAAAATCAATCTCACTACATCTCCATTTCCTGAACTGTAAAATGAATCTATGGAATATGATGGTCTTTTCCAGTTCCATCAGGCTATGGTTCCCACAGCTGTGAAAAACAAGGTAGGAAATCTAGTTCAAGAAATATTGATTGATTCCCAACCCATTTTGCCACACTCAATGCTAGGGTGAGGAGAAAAGGACATGTCTTCCCTGCTGAAGAAGCTTGCAATCTAGTAGGGCGATATGTCAATGCAATAATTCTAGAAGTCAGAATATAATAAATATCTAAAAATGTGTGAATCAACTTTCCTGCTTTCTCAGGTTTCCAGGCTGGTGACCATCATTGATTTCTTAGCTGACTGACACTCTTACACACCTCAACATCAGTGAGCTTTGCTGAGACTTGGAGACAGAGATGATAGGAAGATTGAGATAATGTATCTTAAGGCCAGGGCACAGCCTGGAAGTTTATCATTTACCTCTATCCTTAGAACACAGAACAACAAACGTCTGCATTAAAAAGAGTTTCTGGTTGATCAAAGCTGTGCCACATATGTATATATAAATAAATATGGCCTCAGTCCTTCTAGGAAATACCTAGGAAAATCCCTATTAATTAAGGGCTTCTGGTAATTGGATTCTGATTAACTGAGATTTGTTTGTTTATCATAAGCCTATCATAAGTTCCTCATTATATCTATATTCACTGTTATCCTACTACTCAGATCCAACATGTAGTAGATTGCAATACAGATGTATTAAATCAAGGCCTTTTCTCCCACCCTTTAATGCCGCATTTTAGCATTAAGGCTGGTATCTTATTCCAAAATTATAAAAATATGGACCAATTCAAATAGAACAATAAAACTGATGCAAATATCCTCTTTATTTTGAGTTAATCCCATCACTTAAGTCAAGTGAGATCTCCAATTCATACTTTAAAAAAAAGGAAAGGAAACACTAGCCATATATAGCCATTTCATCCCTCCATAGGCAGTGAATATGTTTTTAGTGGGCAGAGGAAGAAAGAACCCTAATACCTCTTACTTCATATGACTTACACTGTGAACACTCAGTTAAGCCTTTGCAGACACTGAGAGATTAAGTCCTATGAGTTAGAAATACTAGCTTGTAAACATTAATGAAATTTTAAAAATCATCATCCAGCTTTATTAGGAAATTTTCCCAGATTAAGAGCAACAAAAATGTAGCAATTAGAGTGTCCACCACACAGCTGCATGATTACAGGAGTCTTGTTCTAGATTCTAACAGACGCTGTAACAAACAGTTTTGTGAGGGCTGCAAGAACCATAGTTTACAAAAGCAACACAAAAGCTAGTTATTGTTCAAGCTCACATTGCCACAGGACCCTTATGTTTAAAATAATTTACACTCTTGAGCTCCTCTACTGAGAGGCATCAAGCATGTAAATAGAGCAATAACAAAAAATAAAATAAAATGTGCAGACTCAAGTTCTTCACTGCACTAACACGGAAGGGCAAAGGACATTAATTGATCCGTACAAAGTTCTGGACTTTGATGAGACCAAATGTGGGAATCAGCCATGGACTAGTTTGATGTCATTGTTACCAAGCCACCACCTGGCTCGTCCAGTCAAATTAAGCTCATCCTTTCAGGGACAGCTTTACTTCAGTCCAGATTTGGCAAGGTCAAACTATCTCTGCTCAAAGGTTATGACAAACTGACAAGTGAGGGGCATCACTCAATGGGCCCAGGTGGGGGCTTGAGGAGATTGGTGACAACTAGTGTTACATCACTAGGGGTGGAGCCAAAGTGGAAGAGATTCATAGCCAGATACCACTATTACATATATATATTTAGAAATATATATTATATGTAGCCTCCCAAATACAAACCACCACCACCCTACTCTGAAAAAGAATAGCAACTGATCAAATATTTCCTAAAGGAATCCAGTATTAAGCCAACGACTAGCAATCTGGCTGAGTTCTATCTATTTCAAGATCATTGTGTGACCTTGCACAGCCACCTCACCTTTCATCATCTCAGGAACTTGAGCCATAAACTATAAAAATCCTTTCTTGCCTTACTGGGATGACATTAGGATGAATCAGGCAATTTCTCTAAGGTATTCTAAGATCCTCAGAGAGGGCAAGTCTACAAATACAAGGTATTATAATTAGAATCACTGCACCTCATTTCTTAAGGGGGAGAAAATGAATAAGGAAAGGAATGTGTGGTCACTGAGCTTGAGACTCAAAAGGCATTTAAAAGCTCTTTCTATCATCTGAGGTAAGTCTCAAGAGAGGGAAACTGATCTGGTGGAGTCAGAGAAGAGTTCAGTGAAGAACCTTCGTGCCACCTGTGAAAGTGGCTAGGACATGCTCCCAGGACATTAGAAGCCTTCCTGTTGGTCTTTGACAGTATAACTTACTTCACTATGATCACCATAAAGGTTTAGATTTGTGAATACCACCAAGAGAGTGGCAAGTGCTTTGATTATGATGTTGTAGGCCAAAAAGGTCTTGCCTTCCATAGTGGGATTAATTGTTCATAAAAAAAGAATAGTATATTCAAGCTCAAGTGGTTTAGCTGAAATTGTTTTCATGCCTTTAATTATCTCAATAGCAGAAATCATAGCTCTAGGTATAACTGGATAATTAGTGGGGACAGAGAAAGGAAGAATGGGATCCCTTTCAGAGTTCAGCATTGGGCCAGAATGCGCCTGCTGAGCTTAAGAATGGGGACACAGAAAAAGGATAACTAGGTGAACGGATTTGCAAATCAGAACCTGGGGATTATGCTATCTAAAAGACATACACATTTGCGAGGTAAATAAGAGAAAAACCAAAATAGAGTGTGACCTCAGTAATACTCTGTCTTGGATTAAGAGATAAGGATCTAGAGACACTGAAACAATGGACTAGGTAGCCAACGAGGGTATTGTAGAAAGCTTCTTAGTGGGCACTTTTAAGTACCTTGCCATCACTATCTTTTCAACAGCTCTGAGGGTCCTTTTCAGTCCTCTTGACCTATTTCAAACTACTACTTGTGCTTAACTTGAAAACTTCCTACTCAACAAATTGTTCCTCCTGCTTCCTTTGACCAACATAAAATCAATTGTTGTTTGACAGAATACTTTGTTGCTGTTTTCTCAAAGGTGCAAAGGGGAAAAAAACACCTTACTTTTGCACACATTAACTTAATTTCAGTCTTACCTACTCAAGCACAACATAATCCTTCAAACTCTGACCGAAGCCCCTTCACCATTTGGTGTCCATGGCAACCGCCACCAAGCCACTCAGAGAGTTGCAAGCAGTGGCAGAAAAGTGCATCTCCCAACAGAGCCATTAGCTCTTCTGCATTAACCCCATCAATAAAAGGTGGCAGCAGGCCCAGCCCTGCATTTTCTTTCATCAGGGAGGAGGAATGTTGTCCGTGTTTCCTTCCCAGATTGTGAGAATTGGGTGTGGCTACATCTCACACCCAACCTGTTGAAAATAAAGCATTGAGGGTAAATTATTGGAACTAAGTCAGAGGACAATTTTCACTTGAGAAAACTTCCCACTGGTATGCTTCCCCAATGACTCTGTCAACTGCAGCCTCCACCACAACACTGCTTGCTAAACTACAGCCAGTAATCTTAAACCCCACAAAGACAATAAATATGAAATCCTAGCCACTTTCTGCTATGGTTCTTAGCACTCAGTGACCTACAGGTCATACTCTTTGTTACCCATGTCAAGAATGCATGCGTGACAATTTCATGCCATCAAACTATATTTTATTTATTTATTTATTTATTGAGACAGAGTCTCGCTCTGTAGCTCAGGCTGGAGTGCAGTGGTGTGATCTTGGCTCACTGGAACCTCCGCCTCCCGGGTTCAAGCAATTCTCCTGCCTCAGCCTCCCGAGTAGCTGGGATTACAGGCATGTGCCACCACGCCGGGCTAATTTTTTGTATTTTTAGTAGAGACGGGGTTTTACCATACTGGTCAGGCTGGTGTCGAACTCCTGACCTCGTGATCCGCCTGCCTCGGCCTCCCAAAGTGCTGGGATTACAAGCGTGAGCCACCATGCCTGGCCCCATCAAACTGTATTTTTTAATGAAAAAGAGCAATGTTAATAATGGTCTAGGTACTGGAGGATTTATAAGCCAATAGTAAATGGTATGGTTTCTCCAAATATAGACAAAGCTGTTCAGTCTACAAACTGTTTTTATGTGTTCCATATTATTTGCTTTGTTCAGAGCTTAGCTTAAAAGTTGTCAGATAGGAATTTCCCTTTACTGTACTCCAGAGGAAGACTAGGATGTTTCATGGGAATGTTTCTGTTTATAATGTCATTACAACAGAATCCAACATATCTAACAGAGATATTTTTGCATAAAGAGAACCATCTCAGACTAGGTTCTTTGTAGAAACTAAAAAGGACCTACTACTCAAGTGTCTTCTTCATAGAATCTACATAAATAGGAATAATATTTAGAGTAGAAGGAACAAGTGAGTGGTTTTATCTTCTCAACCGCATGAAAAAGAAAACAGAAGGCTATTATGCACAATCCTTTCCAGTAGGTCCTCTGAAATCTAAGGAAACAATTTCAAGCTCTCCATAAAAAGCAAGACATCATGACTAATCACACTGCTTATCTATGTAGTCCTGGATAAGGACTAGTAAAGAAAAAGTGAAAAACCAATAAGACATAGTTCCAGGCCTCAAGAAACTCATAGTTTATAGGGAAGCAGCCAAGTAAACAGATGATCATAGTCTAGTGTGATAAGAGCAGTGGCAGAGGGGAACACAGATCTTAATGGAAATGTAGAAGAAACATCCTAATTCAGCCTGACTCAGATCAGGAAGGCCTTTCTCCTCAGGATTGGTTGAACTAAGTTTCCAAGGACCCATTGAAGATCATCTGGTTTGGAAAGGGATGGAAATGTATAATTGCATAAGTATGACAATCCCCACTTATGTGTCAGCATGAACGCTAGTAAGAAGTGCTGATTCAAAAATTGAAACTGACTCAGATGTCATAAGACAGAACAGTAAAACCTGATACTAATAAGAATACGTGTTATACTGGCCAGAACACAACTTGACCTTTCATCATGACCTTTGGATCCTCAAGAAACAGACATTTTCCTTCTGCCAGTACACTAACATGGTATCTGAAATGAGACGATTCTGCTTAGGCATTAAACCACCTCCCTTCATTTTACAGTGAAGAAACTGGGGTGCTGAGAGAGACTGACATACATAATGGCCACACAACTAGTGAGTGAAAGAGCAAGGATTTAAACACAGATTTTACTCCAGTGCTCACACTCTTGGTGCCACACCACCCAAGACTATGCCATTACATGGACCAAATAAGCATCTATATATGGGTTCACCTGAATAGGTCACCTGCCTTCTTACCCCCATTTCACATCCCACCCAACTGTCTGTAATTAGCATTTAGATTAAGATAGTCTATTCACATGAAAGCATACTAAACCAGAAAGATAAAATTTAAAGTTAATATTACTTCCCACCCTTCTTCCCAGTTTTTGGAGTCCTTTCCTTTCTCATTATCCACAAACATTAATTGTATATCTGCATACAGGCAACTGTACTGGATGATGTGCACTCTAAGAAGTATGAAACTGGAGCCCTGCCCTCAAAGACATATCGTTTAATTGGGATGGTAAGACATGTGCCCTACGTTGGGTAAATAATTAGTAGACTGAGGGAAAGATGAGAAGTAGAGATTATATAGGAATTCACAGGGGGAAGTGCACTAGACAACTGAACCAGAATATAAGGCTTCATGAGGGCAGGGTGTTTTGTGTTTTGTTAACTGTTATATCCCTTGCATCTAAAACAGCTTGGAGCTTAGTAAGTACTAAATAAATATTTTTTGAATTAAATAAATATGCTTCTTGACTTGTTTTAGGAAAAAAGTCCTGATGTTTATCATTTGGAGACTAACTCTCAGTCCTATATGCATTCCATTTTGTGGATTTTACTCACGGTACACACACAGCAGGAGCTCTCTAGGGAGACTTGTAGAAATGACTATTCACCCTATGATGACTTAAACCTTTGCAAAACCCTAGCAAAGCTGTGTTCTCTGCTGCTCCCTGCCACGGATGGGTGTTTCCCAGTGATGAAAAATAACAGGGAGCCAGAGCTTTTTGTTTGTTTATTTGTTCATTATGACCTCAAGCTCTTTTCAGCAAAGGGCACAGACCTTAGATAGCAATGCAATTCTGGGAAATACAACTCCATTATTTGCTTGGCTCATCTAACAAGATAGAATGCAGACTCTGATTTAAAAGCAAGCTCCTTCAATGAGTTTTAGTTAGGGTTGATGGATAAACAGTTGTTATTACTGTCAGTAGGCACAGGTTGTAAATGTCTGTTTTCAATGC
This sequence comes from Pan paniscus, assembly GCF_029289425.2. Lineage (NCBI taxonomy): Eukaryota > Metazoa > Chordata > Mammalia > Primates > Hominidae > Pan > Pan paniscus. The sequence goes on from NC_073272.2 coordinate 122,813,898, forward strand.
TTATATTCCATTACAGGGAACTCAGATGGGCATCAGAATACAATTTCCTTTAAAAGGTGGAATTAAGGGGAAACAAAAAAGCAATTTCAAATGTAGTCATTTTGTGTATCCCCAGATGGTCAAATTCTTGGTCTTCCAAGGCTCCACATTGCGTTATGATTTTTTGTAACTTATTTCATTTTTACCATTGTACAAATTCTTATTACTTTTGGCTTCAGGGCTTGGAAAGATACGGACAATTAGAATGTATCAGAACACTGAAAGGAAACCCAAGCATTCATTAAAAAAAATGAGTGAGGCTAAACCCATCCTTCTCTCACCATGGCTTACACTAACCTCGCAGCACCACAGTGCTGTGCCAGCAGGTAATTTCAAGTAAAAGATCTATATTAACACAAATGGAGAAGGATCTGATTTCATAACAAACAATGCTAAATTTGTGTGCTGTCTGATTTCCTCCAAAAGCTTACAAAGCCAAAATCGTGTTCAGTTCTGTGGGTGCATCTAAGAAATTAGAATATCACGTACCACCATACAGGTATTGTGCTAAACATATTGCCCACTATAATCCTTTCACCTTCTGAGAGGTGTAGCTCAGAAGGTACCTGGTTTATCACAGAGTCTAAAGAAAAAATAAGAGGCCACACCTAAAGCAGGCTTATACTTTAAAAACAAAAATGTTTTATTAGGAAACTTTCCTGGACTAAAGCAAGAGTAAACACTGCCTTGTAGAGCTTTCCAGATTTTTCAAAGATTTTTCCTGAAGTAGCTTCTTCATCCTCTGAAGTAGATAGGACTAAGAGTGGGGTTTTTTTCATTACATAGATGAGAAACAGACATAAGAAGGTTAAATAACTTGCCTAAGACCACATGGTTAAAAGCACTAAATTTTAATCCTTATTTCCTAAAGACCTAGACCTATTTTATGTACCACATCTAAAGGGATGCATTTGGAAAGACAGCAATGAAATTCTTGTTATACAACATTAACTATGCCTGCCCCAATCAGCGCCCCCTGCTTTTGAAAAGTATAGCTATAGCTAATAACCTTTACTTTGGGCTTGGGCATTTCTCTTTACCCCATCCCCACTCTATTTCCTGAAAGAACAATTAAGATCCATCTGGGACTAATTATAGCGATTCTTGAATTTGAACTCGCAGCCATTACCCAATTGAGGTCACTTATTTTAAATTAACTTGCCTGGTCAGAACACAGGTTTGGTTATCTTCAGAACCCAGTGCAGAGAGGTACCAGCTCACTCAGACTTTTAATTAACTAGCTAAATAACCTGCACTGTGACAAGCTGCCTATGATTTGATGGACTCATTCATTTGCATTCAGACAAGGATCAAAATACATTGTCAGAGCTTCAGGGACTGAGTCCTAGAAACCTTCACAGTCTCTTGTTAAAGGCTGTGAGCCACTTCCCTTTGGTTCGCTCTAATTATTTTTCCTGTGCTTTTGTTCTGATTATCCAACATTCATCACAAGTGCAGCTTGTGATTAAACAATGACAACTCATGTCATATGCTGATAGGGAATCGAAAATTGGAGCCATGATCATATGAACCAAGCACAAAGCTTTGCAAAATAATTAGGGGAAACCAAAGGGAATTCCCTGGATGCCCAGCAACAAAGGAGAATTTCCAAAGTTTCGGGCCACAACTGTTCCCCACTTAGGTAATAATACATAATAATGGTAGGTACTCACTCTTTTTTTAATTGAATTCATGGTGGGAGCTGACCATCCCACAATAGTAGTGACAGTTGTTATCATCAATAATTATTATTACAGCTTCCAACATTTAGTTCCTGGGTTCTTGAGTCAGATAAATCAGATTTTGACTTCAAGCTCTATCATTTTCAGCCTGTGAGGCATGAGACAAATTATCCAACTTCTCTGTGCCTCAATTTCCTTACCTGGAATATAAAATCAATAACAATGCCTACCTTAAAGGATTGTGGTGAAGCTTCAATGAGATGAAGTGCGTGAAAAAATCGTTTAACACCATGCCTTGTACATAACAAAAGCTCAATACATTTTAGCTAATGTTTGTCTTGTTACATCCCACCACCAGGTTTTTATCCAGGGCATCTTTCCACCTGGGATCCTCTCTTCTCCCTGCCAGCAACAGTTCCCCTCATCATTCAAAACCTAGTCTAAAGATCCTTCTTTTCTCTCCAGTGGAAAGCCTTCCCTGGTTCTATCCCCTGCATGTAAACTTGTTCAGTGCCCATCCCTTCAGTACACTTTCTGCAATACACTTTTCAGATTTTCTATTATTTTAAATAGGCCATCTTCTACTGTTTCATAGGCAATCTGGACTTTTCTTCAGGATGTACTATTGTTTAAGACCTCCAGAATATTTATATAGATAACATATACAGAGAGAGAGAAAGCAAGAGAGAGAGAGAGACAGACAGAGAGAGAGAGAGAGAGAGAGAGAGAGAGAGAGATTGAGCATCTCATTCAGAGACAGAGAGAGAGAGAGATTGAGATTGAACATCTCATTCCATTGTCCAGGCTGGAGTGGTGCAATCATGGCTCACTGTAGCCTTGACCTCCTAGTCTCAAGCGATCCTCCTTCCTATGCCCAGCAATTTTTTTTTTTTTTTTTTTAGAGATAGGGTCTCACTATGTTGCCCAGGCTGTGAAACATTTACTGAGAACTACTCCAGCGCCACACACTGGGGCTGTATGCTGTGGAGTACAAGAGATGAGTAGAGATAGGGATGGGAGAATGGGAAGCAGCATTGGTTGAATCCCCTTATATTGCAGTTGTTCTGTTAGGAATTTTAAAAGCATTTTCTCATTTAGGTCTCACAATAACCCTAAAAGTAAGTGTCCTAGTTACTCTTAATGTACAGATGTGGAAACTGAGGTTCAGAGAGGTAAAACGACTTGTGAAATGTCACCTCATCTTGGAAGAGGAAGAACTGGTCGATCTGACTCCAGAGTGCACTCTTATCATTAACTATGCTTTACTGCCCAACTCACAGTTTTGTTTTATCAATTGCAGTGTTGTATGTCAAAGCAATACATAAACTTTAAAGTGTTATATATGTGGCATAAGGTGATTGCAGTGTAGCAGATGCTGTTGGTGCCCTACCCATATCCCCTCAGCACTAACCTTTCCTATACCTGCCAAAAGCATCCTATTGTAGGCACATGCTGTTCTCCTCTTGAAGACTTTCTCTCAGCCTGGGAGTGAGACAAGTCAGAAGAGTGAGGGAGGAATTAATATTTCCCAAAGCAGTTATAAGCTAATGGTGAATGGGAGTTGAAAGTCAAAGACCCCAACTTCCTGGCCCTTTTGGTAGGTGTATTGTCCATCACCTCCAGAGGTCCCAGAGGTAATTTGCTGATTAATACACTGTTTTGTCACTTTCTTCTCCCTGTCTCATTTCCTCGCTCCCCTACTAGTTCTTCATAGAATCACTTCCAATTAAACTACTGGCCTTCAAATCTTTGTCTCAGGGTCTGCCTTCAGGAGAGCCCTGGTTAAAACAACAATGTTTCAGAAATTCTTTTTTGGCTCCTTTCCCAGGAGTCTGGGTGAATTTCCTCATGCTGCTCCCTGCCTACCCAGGACTCACCATGGGTGATCCCTAAGGGACCACCTCATAGACTCAGTGTGTCCCTTCCTATCCACTTTGATGAGGATCCCATCATTGAGGGTCCTGCTTTTAGATTTTCAAAGTGCATTTATTATCAGATGGAAAGGTGGTTCTTAAATTTCAGTGTGCATCAGAATCACCAAAGGTGAGATGTTAAAATGCAGGCTCCCTGGCCCTAACCTAGACTTGAGAATTAGAGTCCCTGGAGAGGAGCTCAGGTGCTTGCATTTTCTAGATTCCCCAGGTGATCCACATAGTGTACACTTTGAGAAATACTGTCCTAAGACATCCATGTAGACTTGGCCTCAAGGGAATGTAGATTATGTTCCTTAGTGCTATCTCTACCTCCAAGGCCTCTGTGGAGTCAAGTAAGAAAGCCTGGAATAGTTATGCTTCCCTGCTCCTATAATGAAGCACGAATAAGGCCAAGAGCTAGATGCTACTGTCAGAGTAGGGCAGCCCAAGACGCCTAGGCAAAGTTCTACAATGCGGAGGAGATATGCATCTTACTGACTGCCAAATTATTGCTCTCACCTCTCTCACTGCCCACCCCCAACCCCTATTCTCCCCTGTATTGGAAACACTGTGATGACTGCACATGCCCAGTTAGGTTATGACCTGTGCTCCTTTGTCTCTGAGTGGGAGCCCCCCTTCACAACACACACACACACACACACACACACACACACACACACACACACACACACACACACATACCTCCTTCCCAAACAAGGCTACTGTAGAGTTTGAGTTCATGGTTTTGATCAATGCTAGGGGCGGGAGAGGATGGCGCGGGGGAAGGTGGCAGTGCGGGTTACTTTGTTGTCAGTTTACCCCCAGCTTCTCTTGTCCTTTTTGCACTCTCAACATAAACGCCCAAACTCCAAGTACAAACCTCAACTCCTTCCCTCCATCTCCAGCCCAGTGCCATCCTAACCAGTGGCCCCAATACTCCTCTGCACCTGAGTAATGATGCCTTTCCACGGCCCCCATCCCACAGCAGCAGGAAACCTCTTCTCTACCTTTTGAGTTTGGGGGACAAAAATCAGGGAAGGCTTCTTGGAGGAGGCTGCATATGACCTGCGCCTTGAGGGATTGATGTGATTTCTACAGAGAGGGATGAAGGGAAGAGGCATTGAAATAAGGAGTAAGGAAGGGAGAGCATAACTAATATAGGATAAGCATTGGGCACTCTGTTAAGAACTATAGATACATTATTTTATTTATTCCTCACTGCAATTCTATGAAATAGGTACTAATGGAAGACCCATTTTACAAATAATGATACTGAAACCCAGAATATTTAAGTTAATTGCCCAAAGTCATACAGCAAAGTAGGAATTCTAAGCCAGGCAGTCTAGCCTGTACTCTTGACTACCCTACTCTACTGCCTCTCGACTATTGTAATCCTTATTTTACAGATAGAAAACTGAGGTTGAGAGGTTAGGTAACTTGCCTAAAGTTACACAGCTTATAACTGGCAAAGCTGGGATACATTGTCTTTAGCAGATACCATTCTATTTACTATCTAATCATTCATACCCTCTGTAACTTAGCTTTTTTCACCAATCATTTCAGTCACCACTCCAATTCTTATGGAGTCAGCCCTGGATACCATCACACCAAATGCTTATAGTTGCTCCCAATAAAAATCTTTCCCCTAGTGTGTAAGCACTGTAAAAGAGCAAGGCTCTTCTGAAATCAAGAGAAATAGCCCTCTAAAACACATCTCTCTTCATTTTCAAAATAGCATTCTATTTAAGTTACCTGTTTGTCAGGTTCCCGCTTATAAAAGCTACAGGAAAAATTTCTCTAGATCTTTAGTTGGAGACAAAGTACTTTCTATCTATAGCAAATTATGAGTTAATCATTCTCTCCTCAGTTGTACCTTGTACATATTTCTGTTCTTGCACTTCTCCCACTGGGTTATAATTGTCTGTTAACTTGGCTTTCTTTCCCACTCGAATGTGAGATCCTCCAGGCTAAGGACCAGGTTACTGTGACCTCTGTATCTCCATGGCCCAGCCCCAGAATTGGCACAGAGCAGGCATTCAAAAATGTTCATTAAAAGAAGAGAATAATGAAATGTGGTTAATAAATGCAGCCCTTCCATCCACTTGAGATTTTAATCAATATTCTTTCTGAATCCAGTGGTATGCTGGAAAACTGGCTCCCAGAGAGCAAAATAAAAAGCCCTGATTTGTAGTATTGTTCGATTTTTGTGGTGTTAGTACCCTCATCATGGCTGATTTCAAGCAACCAATGGTTTAATAACTGGCTCACAAAATTTCTGAATATTTAACAATGGGCTTTCAAGAGCCCCCTGTATTTTGCTGAAAGTCTATATTTCTGCCTAGGGTGCTTGAACTGTTAGCGTGTCAGTGTGATCAGAAAGGTGGATGAGCTGGCAGAGTGGGGAAAATAATGCCAGATGCAAATAGCAGGAGCGAAAGACCAAACCAAACATTTGTGAATTAAGAGAATTCTGTGTTTGCCTCCCATGAACTAAGCCTCTATCATTTGTCATCCATTTGCAAATTGAGATCCACTTAAATGACATGGCTCCCAGTAGAAAGAGAAATCTGCCAAGTAAGCAACTATCCTGAAAAATCAAAGGCCCAAAGAACACATTAGGTTTCTCAGAGATATTTACTTTTATTCGAAAATATAAAATGTTCACTCACTTCTTTCAGCAATCAGAAAATCTCCATAGATGAGGATATCAAGTGCTGGAAGCACTGCACAGATGGAAAATGCATAGACGAGGCATACCTAGGGAGTTCAAAAGGAGAACATCCCATCCTCTACATCCCCATATGTTTCTCTTCCCTCCCCACTCGGAGGCTCCATTGTTCTAGGCTGGACTTGGTCTCTAATACAATACCCTACCAGCCATGCTTAAATTTTGCACACAATAATGGAACTAATAAGTAAATGGCAGGATTTAAATCCAGAACCATCCAACTTCAAGGTTTATGTCTCTTTCTAGTACATCACCTTTAATCAATACCAATTTGTTTGCAGCTTTAAGGGCAACTCAGATAACATTTATAAAGAATTTTAGACTCTTACAAGTTTAAACACTGTAAGGTATCATTTTAGGTGTGACGAGTTATTGATCCTAATAAAAACCTAAAGATGGAGAGGTGTGACTCTTGAGCCAATGAAGGAAGTCTTGTTTTATCCCACCCACCCTCATGTAGCTGTGGCTGGAAATAACACACATTTGAGTAACTACTCAGCCATATACCAGATGATGCCATTCCTTAAAAAATAAAAAATCAAAGTAATGAGTCCACTGGCACTCTCAAGCTTGCTACTCAGTACCCATACAGTGCTTTCAGTATATCTGTCAGATATTCATGATTATATTGCTTCGGGCCCAAATGATTTTGCAAAGTCTATAGAGAACACAAAGATGCAATCTGATATTTAGAATAAGGGTGTCAATATTAAAACCAAACATTGTTGTGAATGTGAATATAGAAATATATAAATAGTTCACAGTAAATTTCACAAAAGAAGATATCAGGAATGCTGTAATTTAAAATTTACTCTCTAAAATAAATTTCTTGCTAATTTGGGGAGATAGCTAATATCAGAGAAGCTACAGAAGTCATAAACATGGACGTGTTAAAGAAAAACTAATTTCCCTTTGCTGTGATATTCTAGATTGAATATTAGTTAAAAATCACTCCAATTCTGCCTTCCAAAAAAATCTAGAATATTTCCAAATATAAACAGGGTGCCATGAAAAGTCCTCTAGATAAGGTACTCCAAGAACAGCATTTGGAAATGCAACATAGCTTGATAAAGCATCATTTTACAGGATGCTGGCTGGTGGAAAGATCCAGGAGTTTAAAGTATTTACTGTTGGACCCATGACCAAGGACTCTAGCTGATCAAAGCTGCAGGCATCCTATGTGGGAAAATACATGTAAATTGCCTCAGGAAATGGTTTTGTAAGTTTCCAGATTTTTTACACAGTCCCAGGCATCATTTGCTACCTTCCGAACTCTGTCCATCATTTTGCTCCTTTACAATACTCAAGAAGATTTGAAAGTAGATGAAGATATTCTTAAAATTTCAACCATAAATAGGAAACTAACCTTTCATCAGGACAGGGAAACCTGATCTACATTCTCTCCCCTAAAGATATGATGGCTTTAAGGCAATATTTCCCACCATCCCTGGTGGTACACAAGAGGATTTTCAGTGACACCTAGATGAATACATTCTATTTTCATACAGTTGTATTTATTTTCTTGTATTAGTGTCATTGATATTATCCCTCTGGACATGACTAGATTTAAGTAGTGACTAGCTATAAAGGAAAAAATTAAGTAAATAATAGTCATGTGATATGCAGATAAGACAAAAATCATTAAGGACGTTTGTGAAGGAGTGAAATTTGAGAAATGCTGTTTTAGGATTAAGACAATGAAGTGTTCCCACAAAGGTCAACATGTATTTAAATGGCTGTTTATCCCCAATACCAATAATAATCTGTTGCTCCTTTAATTTATTCATGGCCATTTATTGCCTCTTATTTGCATTGGTTCTTTGCCTCTCCTGCTGTTTAGCATTAAATCTTCCATGTATTCCATTGAGTCATGATGAATGCAATGTTAAAGTCTGGAAAGTGAAACTTCCCAAAGACATGTTCTTTGGTGAAATCCTTGTTCTCTAATCCTCACATCCTAGCATTTTATTTGATGCCTTATTCAATTGCCTTCTCTCTGCATAAGCTTCCCTGTAGATAGCATAAGCATTGATGAGATTCCTCGGTTATACTTCCGTTTTCCTTCTTTACAAAAAGCTTCAGCCTTTCTTTCTCCATCTGTACCACCCCCACCCCCATTACCATTGGGCTGACTTTGGTATGTGTGATTGGCTCTTCTCTGCCTCACTAATCCAGCACATTTATTCAAGTCAGATGACTGCAATATGAAGCATTGTCATTCAGTGATAGGAGAGCATGTGTGTGCAGATTAAGATTATTAGAAAATAATTCTAACAGAATTGACTTCTGGTATGTATTTACGAAGACTCAGGCAATTTAGTACCTTGGGGGTTTTACTCATGAAGATGAATGCCTTTTATCATATGGAAGATTTCTTCTGTAAAGTATGGCATGTTTTAAGGCTGATTTCTGTAGCACACCTCTTATTCAACTTCCAACATAGCCAAATGTAAATAGGATGCCATAGGACAACAGTATCTTTAAAAAAAAAATTAACTAGGAGAGCAGGAAAAAATGAAGGGGGCTGAAAAATATCCCCTCTTTGAACATAAAGAATGTGGTCTAATAGCTTTTTCTTAAAGAGAAAGTATTCATACAATAAATGAAGAAAACTTGGTGAATTAAACCAGCAATCCCCCCACACCCACACTTCTCTCCTAGCCCCTCAGACATTTGCAGGATGCCTAAATCAAAGAGAAATAGAGTAAGGTGAGCATCAAGGCATGTTGTTCTGTACTCAAAGCAAGATCAATCTTTATACATAGATCCTTTTTTGGCGCTGATGTAGAAAATCCAAACAAGGAGATACTTAGGTCTACAAATAACCTAATCTGCATACCAGATGGATCTAAGGGGGAAAAAAACATACACACTTCTCCACACACATATTTTTTTCTAAAATGTGAGCATAGAAAAACAGATGCTTTTGCCTCCCAACGGATCTGTGGGCCTCTCTCAAGTAGTCTTGTGGAGCAATTTCATTTCAAATTTCTAAAATTATGAAAATGTCTAGATTAAACATTAAATTGAAAAGGAAAGGGCCTCTTACATAGAAAACCAAATGAATATTTTATGAATTATTTTTAACTGCTCAGTGATACCCAACCCCCAATTTCACAGATGAGTGGATATGGGGAGGGGGCCAGTAAGAGGAAGTCTCCCCAGAATGGGTTGACTATGATTCACTAACTTCTTTGACAAATAATTTGACGCTATATGCATCACTCTGTGTGTTAGTATGTAAGAGCTCTTTCTTCTGCGAATGAAACTCTACTGATAAAGCTTCAGTGAATAAGGATTGTGGCATTTTTTTCTTTCAGATCCTATATGTGAGGATTAAAATAAATTTCCTTAAAACAATAAATTTTATCTATATTTCACACATTTCCCCTTATTACATTTAATATATCTGCTATCACATCAAGCCATCCATCATCTCCAACAAATCTTACAAAAGCAAAGTGAATACAGAACATGGATTTGGAAACTTGCTATTTCTTCCTTAAATTTCATGGTCGACTGTAAAAACAGCTTTTATACTTGAAGTTCTGCAACTAATTCAGAAAGAGCTATTATAATTACTGTAAAAGCAAAGTTGAATATTCTTTCGGTTACCAGAGTCATTAAGTAACTGAGGGTACAATTTATGCGTTGTTCATCTATAACAGATGGAAAGAACAAAGATTTAGGATGAGCTGAACAAGAACCACTCCCATTAACTAGTTCCATTATGGATCGCACTAAGTACAATCCTCCCATCCCACCCTATTCCTATAAGCCCTGTACCAAAAATTCAAAAAAGGGAAAGATCAAGAGCAAAACATGACACTTTTTGTGGTGAGGCCTCCTGTAGCTCACATCAGTAGGATCATAGCTGCTCCACGTAAGTAAGATTTCAAGATAACTGAAATTTACTGTCTTAAGTATTGGGACTTTGAGCATTTCTTCTGGAAACCTTCCCTAAAATATGCATATCCCTGGGTTTTTCAGCAGAGATTACTGAACACAATAAACCATAGCCTGATGACTTAGGGAACATCCATGATTATACTGTGCACTAGTATGATGTTGTCTCCTTTTTTCATCCCTTCTTTCTCCTTTAAGTCAGTCTGTCACTTCCACTGCTACTAATGTACCTCTTTCTAATATCAGTCCCTCCCTTCACACACACCCTTTCTAGTTTGCAGCTTTTAATTTACTGTGAACTGGAAAACCAAGATTGGTAAGAACTATATGTTAAGTAAGAGTTAAGGCACTGAAAGCAAGGATGAGGAATTAATTATGGGCTTCAATACATCAGCTTTGTGACACTTTAATGTTCCTATCTTTAGATAAGCTTCCTATCCCAGTTTAAAGCTAAATTTTGAAAGGGTGTTGTTATAAGACAGCTACCTTCAAATAAGTAAATTTGTTCTGAGCAGACCAAAGTGGGCCTGAATTAAAGCAGGTATCTTGATAGCTCCAAGTTTTTCTGAACCTGAGAAACAATGTCTCAATGAATGACCCCTCCCCACATTTATATAGCATCACACACTTAAATAATGCGCATTTCAAACATTTTTTTTTTTTGAGATGGAGTTTCACTCTTGTTGCCCAGGCTGGAGTGCAATGGCACGATCTCAGCTCACTGCAACCTCCGCCTCCCGGGTTCAAGTGATTCTCCTGCCTCAGCCTCCCGAGTAGCTGGGATTACAGGCATCTGCCACCACGTCTGGCTAATTTTGTATTTTTAGTAGAGATGGGGTTTCTCCATGTTGTTCAGGCTGGTCTCAAACTCCCGACCTCAGGTGATCCGCCTGCCTCGGCCTCCCAAAGTGCTGGGATTACAGGCGTAAGCCACCGCACCCAGCCTCAAACACTTTAGGAGACATTATCCAGTTTGATCCCGGCAACACTTCTGATATAGGCAGGGCCAGATTATAGATAAGGAAATGAAGGCTCAGTAATTTGCCCACAAACAAAGAATTAGTAAATGACAAGACTGGGGTCCTGGGTTCTCACTCACTGTTCTTTTCTCAACACTGATGTCTTCTATTGCTCCCTCTCACCTTCTCTACACACAAAAAAACACTAAACTCTGCCTCTGATGAGAAAGACGTATTCCTTTTCCTTGGGATTCCTTCCTTATTCCCCTCTAAGCATTGCCAGATGTCTTTAAGAATATTGCTCATTTTTCTAGCAGAACTCAAAACCCTCTGGTTTTATTATGTTGAGAGTTGTCAGTTAATTAAAAATTCAACAAATGTATGGTCCCAACTTGCCACCAAAAGTTAACAAATGTCACCGGCAAGGATGTTTCTCGCAAGTGGACACTGAAGAATACATCCCAGAAGATACCTACCAGCTCATTTTGTGTCATGGAAGCATGAGAAATCACATCCTCAAGACATTCATTAACCTTTCATTTCCTCTATAAATAATCAGTCAGAAATGTGGCTCATAATTTAAATTAATCAAAAACTGCTCTCTTGTCCTCTCTCTCTCTCTCTCTCTCACACACACACACACACACAAACACACACACACACACATACTTAAAATGACTTGTTGAAATGACTTGAGGGCTTGTAATGCCAGCATCATAGTCAAATGTATGGTTCCACTTCTCTGGGTCAACTTAAACATTGCCTCGTCCATGAAGCCTTCCCTGTTCCTATCAGGCCTTAAATATCTCTTCTTCCTCTTGTCCAAGACTTTATAGCAATTACTAGCATTTGCTATTTAGCATATATTTAGAAACCATGTGAAGTACTGCCAAGAGTATGGGTTCTAGAGGCAAATGGACCCAGATTCCAATCCCAGCTTTACCGCTTCCTAGCTGTGTGGCCTTGGAAAAATTACATAAACTCTCTCTGACTGAAATTCCTCATCTGTAAAATGAGACTAATGATACTTAATCTGTTAAACTGTTCTGGGGATTAAATACATATAAAGCACTTAGCACCGTGCCTGCATATACTAGGCACTCAAATAAGGACAGTTAGACTTATTATTATTACAATCTTTCATGTATAGTTCTGGTTTGATATATGTGCAATTTTGAGGCCTTCTCACTTTGTTCTAAACCCTTTAATAGCTGCATCCAGAGAGAAATTTATCATAAAGCTTAAGCTTAATGGCCCCTCACTTGCATAGCTTCTTTCCAAGGCCTTGTTCCAAATTATGACATTCATAATTTTATATTTTTTTAAAGAAAGATCCTAAAATTGCATTAGCTTCAGGCCAGTACAAAACCTGGTTCCACCTCTGGTTGTGTCTTTAACCTCTATGTTATCCTGTTCCCTCCATGGGTACTCATTGTAGTACTTTGTACACAGTCAGTACTCAATAAAAATCCTCAGTTAGCCAGAGTTTTTGGTGAATTCGGCTTCAAGGAAATAAACATCAATTATTTAGTCAAAAACTTCTAACTTCTAACCAATACATTTGATTGGAAAATATTCAGCCCACTCACATATTTTGAGATAATAAAAATGTACTTCTTGAACTGTACAAAGTACATTTTTATTAATACAAAGCCTATTATTAGACTTTGTACTAATATAGCATTATTCATAAAAATTTTGGTAAGAATGATGATACTGAGGAAGGGTTTCTCAACCTTAGCACTACTGACATTTTGGGCCTGAGAATTCTTTATTGTGTGGGCTATTCCAAGCATTGTAGGATGTCTAGCGACATCCCTGGCCATTACTCACTAAATGCTAGTAGCACCCTTCCCAGTTGTGACAATCAAAAATGTCACCAGGCATTGCCAAATGTCCTCGAGAGGAATCCCTCCTCAGTGCCCTAAAGCATCACAATCAGCACCAAAAGATGTACAAGTGATTACAAGTCTTTCAAACTAAAGCAGGAAAAGGAAGATAATTATTTTAGAAAAGTTTTCAATAAGCAAAAGCAACCTCAGTTAACCTGAAAATCCCATTAACCCCATTCCTTGAATGTTCTATTCCCTTAGCATTCCAGATAACAAAAAAAAAAAAAAAAAAATACTCTACATTCTATTTTCTACTTTGTATGCAAAGTTCAGCTGATTTTCCATCTCAAAAGCTAAGTACAGAAATCGAGTTCATGAGTGGGGGATCTTCAGCTTCATCACTTTTGCCGTCTATTTTAAGTGACAGTGATGCTATTGACCTGAAAGTTTAGGGAGTTTTTTTCCCCTTGTTTTGACATTTTAAGTTTGATATTAGCAAGTCTTCCTGTTTTATCCAGTTGAAAGCGAAATGCAACAACAAGAAATCTGATCCAATTAACTGTGATTTTCCTGTATATAAAAGCTCTAACATTTTGTTCTAGCCACCCCACTGATTGTGCAATTGAAAATGTCCTTCTTGAATAAGCAATATGTCTTATTTCTTCTTTCTGCAGGTTGTGATCCTAGGGAAACACTCAAGAGGTTATCACTACATGCTCGCTAACCTGGTAAGAACAAGCAAGTGTCCCTGGGCAATATATCCTATTTAGTTTGCATTTTTCTGTAATCATCCAAAAAGGAAATACATCAAGTACCTAATGCTTTCTCCAGAAACTTGGAGAAATGACTTCGGTAAATACCAAAACCTGAATGCAATAGCCTTGCTTTCAATTATGCTGTCGTTTTAGCTGTGAAGCAGCTATATTCTTTCCTAATTTAAAAAATAATTTGATATGATTCTTTACTTATTTTTAGATTCAATTTCGGTTTGAAATGTAAACTATTTTAATTGGGTTTGAAATATAAACCATGGAATTGGGGACACAGGAAACTGACTCTTTCCCAATTGATTCAAGTATATGTGCAGATCAGTACTGCATTTGTCCTTTCAGAAGCAGACCACTACCAAATCTTTTTGAGCAGATGTCAGAGTAGGTTTCAACATAGTACATTATATGACCCTGCCAAAGTGTATAGCCACCTTTCTACTTACATAAAACACAACTTGAATATTTACTTTCAAACTTCCCATGCCTTTAAAATTTGTGACACTGTAGAAGCTAGTATTTCATTAAGGTTATTTTATACACTTTCTTCCTCTGGAAGGACAATTTATTTAGGAATTAACAAAATTGCTTCTAAATTAGTAATATCTGTTTGGCAGAGGTTCTGAATAATACCATCTCCATGAAATGAAAGAGAAATGTTAAATTATCGCTCTAATACTAAAAATCTATTAAGTTATTACATGAGTTCTAACCCCAATTTTGTTTCATTAGCACAAGAGAATCGTGATCATTATAAAGCTCTTAAGCCAAAAGAATAGAAACAAAGGTGAAAGATTATTGTAATTATATTCTTATATTTTTTTAATCAAAGAAATATCTAATATCTTATTTTGTTTTCATAATGAATATGTTTTAAATGAAAAAGGAAATGTTACTTAAACCTCTTTCTTAGGAGTATGTACATTCAAACACTTTATAAGATGCAGATTAGAGCTGCTGTTTTCAAATGTAGTGTGCATTTTTCTCCAATAATTTGCTCTAAGTGGAGCACTTAGTCCATTTTGGGAATAAATGAATCTAGTCTTTTAGAAGAAGAAATCTTGATTCTTAAATTACATCCATATATTTTCAATATGGTTTTTAGGCAACCAACAAATAAAGGACTTTTTAATGCAATGGAGGTTAAACTGTGGCTTGTCAGGATATATGGATGTCACAACAAGGCACCTGATACAGTTATTGATGACTTTTTATCATGACTTTCTCACCAGAAAATATTTTGCTCTCCTTCTTTCCTTCCTTTCTGTTTTCTTTCCTTCCTTTCTTCTTTCCTTCTTTTCTTCCTTCATCTCTTTCCCCTTTCCTTCTCCTCTTATTTGTATGTCCTAGAAAGCAGCAAGGTTTATAGCACAGTGTTTAAAAATGCAGGGTTCACCAATCACTGACCATACATGAGGTGACTTTAGGTAGTATACGCATGCAAACTTTTTTATTTTAATGAAAATATATTTCCTTACTATGTATTAGAAAAATATAAAACTAGCACATCAAAATTGAAATTGTATAGATACTATTACTTCAAACAGGGCTAAAATAGAGATATAACAAAAGTAAAATATGTTTTTAATGTTCAAGTAAACAATAGCAAGGGGGATAAAGAGATATAGCAAAATCTGGGTTTTGCCTACCTGGTTGTTTTATACATGAATGACTAAGTTTGAGATATAACATTGAACTGGGGATCAGAAAGTTTGGGTTGTCAAACTGACTTTGCTACTAGCAAGGTAAGGGACCTTGGGCAAGTCACTTCAACTCTACAGACAGTGTTACAATTCCATTACTTTAACTCAGGTGGGAGTGGTGGGGGGCAGTCATTGATGTGTCGGATGGGTCATTTGAAAGCAAATAATAATTAGAAGTGCAAGATATTTATTGGGAGTAATACCTGTGAAAGATAAAAGGGAAAGGGACATAAGTAGGCAGGGAGAGCTTCAGACCACAATACAGGTCTATACCAGTAACAGAAGGGAAAAGGAAGCAAGTTTAATAGGAAAAGCTTCAGACTGTGCTGTAGCATTGATAAAATCTTGGCCAACACAACTAAGAGATCAGTGCAAAAGATAGCTCATAGAGGAGTCCTATGCTTCTTCCAAATGGCAAATCATTTCATCCCAACTTTGTTCAGTCATTAGCTGGCAGCAGCCCAGAAAGCACACACCTTCCACTTGAAAAACTGAGGCAGATCTGAAGGTACCTGAAGCTGGAGGTTGTCAGCTACCTTAATTCTTTGAGACAGATTTTGTCTTAAAGAGCGATCTGAGCCGTGCATAAGAATGGCTATCTCAGTTGGCCTACCATGACCAATGATCTGTAAAGGCCTTTCCCATTCTATAATTCCAGCTGGGTCTCCTTATTTCTACTGACAAACTTTTTTTATTTTTTTTATTTTTGTGGGTACATACTAGATGTATACATCTGTGGGTTATATGAGATATTTTCATACAGGCATGCAATGCACAATAACCACACCAGGATAAATAGGGTACCCATCATCTCAAGAATTTATCCTTTGCCTACTGACAATCTTTTAAATCAGCTTTTATTGCAATTTTGAGATCCAGACCTGACAAAAATTAAAGTCTATGGAGTGATAGAACTGAAAGAGAAAATCACTAGGACAACGTTGGGAAAAAGAATGGTAAACTGAATCCTATACACACAACTCAGAATTATGAGACTTTGGGGGAATGTCTACTACAAGAACAAGCAAAGTCTGTTCCTTTAAAAAGAAAGTAATGTATAGTATGATGTCAGTCTAAGTAATGAAAATTGATTTCCTTTACCATGCTTTGAGCTGCCACCCTTTCTCTTCCTTTAGTGACCCTCTTTTCATTTGAATTCAGCCGTGTAAGTCCCTGTACTCTATATCAAATTGCATTTGGGTAATAGAGATAGGAGCTGCTGTTCATCTCTGATGATAATAATAATGAGACAAATTATCCCTACTATGGTCCATGGTTCCCAGTTTTTTCAAAGCAGATAAAAATTACCTCAAATGCCTCCATCAAAGACAGACAGAGAGAGAGAGAGAGACAGAGACAGAGAAAGAGAACCAAAACTATTTGGAAGTAAGTTGGATGGTCAAGAAAAGGGGAAGTGGAGATAAGAAGATGTTTCCTTTCAAGATGAGCCAGCTGGATGAAAGCTGAGGGTGGATATCTACATACAGAAGAGCAAAGTCCAATGTGAGTCTTGGTGTTACAGACAGCACAAAACCACTGCTTTCTTCTACAAATGTAGAGTCAAGAATATTTAAGCTACTTAACTAAGCTTCCTGGAATCACTTCCTGCAGTTCCCTTTGATACTGAGTTCTATCTGGCAAAGACATCTTTGTACATTTACATGGAACTTCCCCTGGTAACAATCCTAAAGTGAGAGAAGACTTGGATATTCCATGAATGCTTTAACGAAGACCTCTCAGAGGTCAAGATGTACATTTCAGAGTGGACAATGAGCTGCAGAAAATTCTAGCTTGTTGAAATCCCGGAAAGAAACAGAAGATTTCCCCAGGAGTACAACCCAGAGATGTGATCTACTCAGGCTAGAAGTGGACATCCCAATAGAGCAAGTAAGTCTCTTAGAAATTCTTGTATCAGTTGATGATGTCATTTTTTAGGAGTTGTTCTGTAATTAATTGTTGTTTTATCTTCCAGGACTCTCTCTAACATGGCGCTGTTTGTCAACGTTAGTCCCAGAGTTAGCCATCATGTGTACAATCTGTCAGTCAAGCAGCCTCTCAATCTCTCATGGTAAGGTCCTGGATCTGGATGCTTTACACTGCATTGTCAGGCATGTTATGTAAAGTGATTTAGTTTTTTTCACCTATGTCAGTAATGATAGCTCAGTTACTGTGTGTAGAGCCCTAGAGTAATATTAGGAATAGATGCAAAGGCAGGAGGCAGTGTGGTATAATAACAATAAGAAGAAAAAAAAGCACGAGGCTAGGAGGTAGGAGTCAGGTTTGAATCCCAAGAATTCATCTAACTAGCTATATAGCAAACCAAACCCCTCTGAACCTGATTATCAATCTGTAAAATGCAGACGTAGACAAGATCAGTATTTCCCAAAATGTACATGAGATGATTTTAGATACTACATAGCAAAACTTCTCTTTTAACTTATTAGTTTTGAATGTATATTAAATACATATTGGAAAAACAACTATCCCAGCAATTCTGTGATTTTATAGATACCATTCCTTACAATGAGGCTAAAGTAGACATATAGATAAAAGAAACTCAGTCAATGTAAATAAAAATATTAAGTAAATTATAGTTCAGATGGTCCACCTCTATGGCAAAAAATTGAAAAGGTGGTATACTAATGACTAGAATTTGGAAAATACACCACTGTCACTTCTAGATCTACATTTCTTCCCTCTTGGAGTTCAGTTTGGGCCAGGGTAGGCCAGGTGAATGCTAAGGACACAAACAGGGAAGCAAAACCAGAGCCCCGTTATCCTTGGGGATATAAAGTTATAAGGCAGACTAAAGCTTTAAAATCAGTCCAAGTGGGCAAAAACCAAGATAGATATGAGTATTCTTAGCCAAGTTCTAAGCAGAGCTGAGGATCTGAAGGACCAATCAAAAACAGTCTAGCAGATTACACAGGGCAAATTGGATCTGGATTGAATGATCCAACAACAGATGTTCATCACTCCCCAAATAAGACCAAAAACAAAAACAAAACAAAACAAAAACCCACAAACAATTGAAGTGCCCAGGGGAGAACATGAGCCACAGCAGGGCTCATTCAGTGTTGCACCAGTTAACCACTGCCTTAGAAGACCTGACATTTTCCCTGCCTAGGTTGATACTGGTACCAGAGTTGGAGACAATTGCTGACCCTTTAAGTGGAGGAATTTAGGTAATGTCTGCTGTTAGCAGTAGAGAGCTACAGGCAATCAAACAGGTCATTGTGCAAGGAGAGAAAATAGAAGAAAGTTCATCTATCTTATATTCCTCTCTGATGTGTTAGCCGTTTTCTTTAGACTTTCATTTAATTTTCTCAGAACTTCTATGAGGAGAGACTTCTTGCCCACCCACCTTCCTAAGCCTTTTACATATCAGAAAATGGACTCAGAAAATATATATAACTTGCCCAAAGTCTCATAGCTAATCCATTGCCAAACTAAGTTTTCTATCTAGATTGGTAACACTCTTAGTAGAGCACCTCGCCTTTCCCACTTTACCCACCCAAGCTTCTCAGTGAGATAGAAAGCCAGCACCACAAAGGTCATATAAAAGCATTTGCAAAGACACAAATGTAAATAAATGAAGCACAAGCTCTAAATTTATGAGGATGAAGTGATCAGAGATAAAAAGGGCTTTTAAAAACAAGGACACGTTGGGCCGGGAGCGATGGCTCATGCATGTAATCCTAGCACTTTGGGAGGCCGAGGTGGGTGGATCACGAGGTCAGCAGTTCAAGACCAGCCTGGCCAATATGATGAAAACCTGTCTCTACTAAAAAAAAAAAAAAAACTTAGCCAGGCATGGTGGCACATGCCTGTAGTCCCAGCTACTTGAGGGGCTGAGGCAGAAGAATCACTTGAACCTGGGAGGTGGAGGTTGCAGTGAGCTGAGATCACGCCACTGCACTCCAACCTGGGTGACAGAGCAAGACTCTGTCTCAAAAAAAAAAAAAAAAAGGACACCTTTGTGAATCTGGTTTTGAAAAAAACCATCCAAAAGCCCAACATGAACTGTATCTTAACAGGCATCAATTACATCCCCATCACTCCCTGCTGTCCAACCATTTTCCTTCCCTCTTCTCTCTCTCTCTCTCTCTCTCTCTCTCACACACACACACACATTTTCATTCCCCTTTTTTCTTATGCTTCGTCTTCTCTCTCCCTCCTCATCCAACCTCACTTATGCCAGAAAATAATGATGGAAGGGGGGTACTAGATGACATCTAATTTTTCCAAAATTTTACTAAAACAAGAGCATTACTCATAAGATTGAACCCAAACAGGCAGCCAGGAGCTTCAACAAGCTTGAGGAAGTGAACTCTGCAGCTTACCAGATCTCAGAATGTACTTGAAAAACAGAAGGGCCTATTTTGCTTAGAGAGAAAACAAGTTTAAATAAGATTTAGTTATGCTGTTTTGCTTGCCAATAACAACTATTCCCTTCTCTCTTCCCCTTCCAGGTCTTCTTCTTCTGTTCTCTACTTTCCCTTTCTTTGTTCTGACATTTTTTGTGTTCTAAATAAAAAATTCAAATGCTCAAAGCCACGTGTTGTGATCACTGACACCTCAGCAGATGCCATGTAAACACAGAGCTCACTGGGCTGGAGCCTGGCTTTGCAGGCAAGGGAGGTGGGCTTGCAGGTAAAAATTCCCCCTGGTCCCAAATGCCAGGGAGCTCAGTCACCTCTCCTGGTGCACAACTTCTCTGGTAGCTCAGGATTCACTTTCTTCTCCAAATGGAAATGGTACATAGAACACCAAGGGAATGAGGAGTGGGGACTGGGCTGGGTTCCAACTTCCTGCCATGCATTTCGAAAGCCACAGGCATTTGTCAGCTTAAAGTTGCGAAGTCTGAGACTCCTATTCTCTCTCTCCCAAAATGCCTTTATTATAGTCAACCACTGCACTGTGTCTCTCTTCTCTCTCTCCCCTGCCTGAAATTAACAAGGAAAGATCATTTCCTACCCAATGTTATAGCAAGATGAATTAAAAGCATTTTATCTTCTCCCCAAACTCTCAGATTATGTCCTCTAAAACAGTGCTTCCTAAACTATCTGTGAAGAAGAACCAGTTTTTCCCCCCAAGATCTTCATGGACCAGTAAACATGCAACAAAAATAAATTATTTAAAAAATGAAATAAGCAAAATAAGATATATAAAATATAAGTTCAGTATTTTTTAGTATTACATTCAATAGCCATTATATTACCCTGTCAAGTTCCTATGAAGGTTGGTAAAGACTTACCCTCCATTTCTTTCCTTATATCATCTCAGACCGGTAACAAACAATGAACCAGCACCAGTCTGCACACATTTTGAGTAGCACTGCTCTGAAGGTCTTTACAGTAAGTGTTTTTTTCTATATATACCACTGTATGTCCAACAACTTGTTCACTTCACAGCAAGGAAAACAGAGTGTATTGTCCTTAAGAACCTTATAATTGTATTGTTCAGACCAGACTTGCATAGCTTATGATAATTGCCACTGAGATAGAACAGGTGCTGGGACAATGAATAAAGAGAAGGCAGATTGTGGAAGTCAATACCGTGGAAGTCTGCATAGTGTAGCCAGAGAAGGCCTTTCAGAAAAGGTGACTTTGAAACCATAATCTGAAAGAGGAGAAAGATTCAGCTACATGACGAATCAGGGAGAGTTCATGCATAGGGAACAGTACATGCCAAAGTCCTGAGGCAGAAAACAGCTTGATGTCTTCCCTGAACAGTCAGAAGGCAATTTTGGGTAGAGCAGAATGAGTGACAGGACAGATTAGATGCCAAGTGGAAGAGTTTTACCCTTTTTTCAACAGCAACAGAAGGCCCATTGAAGAATTTCAAGCAGGGAAGGGGTATGATCTGATTTATGCTTTTTTAAAAATCCGTGTCAAATGGATGAGTTTTATGTGATATAAATTATACCTCAATGAAGCTGTTAGTAAAAAAAAAGAGAGAGAGAGAGATCAGTGGCTATTTCCCCATTAATAGAACTTATGCCACGTTGTAATTATTTATTTATTCATACAAATAACCCCCACTGAACTGAAGTGCCATGAGGGCAAGGACCAAGTTTGAGATGGCTCGCCATTGTAACAGCTAGCACTTAATAGGTTTCTAAGTATGTTTGTTGGTCAGACTAGAGAATAAAATCATGAGTGAACAATATAAGCAACTTGTAATCAAGTACTAATTTATATGGTGTAATCGTCAACTCTACACATTGTATCCTCCCAGGAGGGTGGATCTGCTTTCTAGAAAAAGACTTGTGTCTCTCATTAGCAACCTGACAACTTGAATCACCACAATTACTATGCATTTCTTTACTGAAGCATCACCCAGATGAACAGTACAAATGGCACCAAAGGCAGAGCCAGTCTTCATCCAAAATGTGAGATAGATAGTTGTCTTTGGCAGCCTTCCAACCCTCATTCTACTGCTTTTATCTTTCCTATAGGCAAGCCACCTTTTCTCACCCATAATCTATCATCAACTCCTAAAAGTCACCCAACTTATCTTGTCTCTGTTTTCCCCCTGTACAAAATGTGCCCTAATAATAGTACTGTATGAAGGAAAACTCCACATCATACCTTGAAAATAAATGCACTTAATGTAAGCCTTGGATATATTTATTTCCAACTCTCAAATATCCACACTTCCAAAAGTAAAGTGAATTTCAGTATGTGAAAATCAACAAAGATGGGATAATACCAAAGTCATTTGGATCTTTGGAAGACTGAATTGTCGGGCTATTCTCAAATCATGGATGGTCTGTGTTTGGATGACAGTTGTGTAACCAGTGTCTATGTGAAAGATGGCTTTGGAGAGTTAATCAACAGAAGCTTACAAGACCCTGCATGAACTGCTTAGGCATAAAGGTCATGTTGGTTTTATATAGCTGCATTCAGATGTGAGCAAATATGCACTGATCAAACAATCAGACATGATATGATTGAGAAGTGGTGCAATTTATGAAATATAGCAGAACCTACAAATCAAAATGGGTAGTTTCTGTTTCAGAAGAATCACTTCTGGATATTATACCCATATTTCTAACAAATATCACCATTGTTGCACAGAAGCAGTCAAGTGTACAGAAAACTTAGAACGCAGAAAGTGAGAAAGCAGAATTTCAATTCACCCTATCTATAAGCAGTAGGATTGCCTCCAATCTGTCCCTGCCTTCTCTCATATCTTTTAATCTCTTCCCACTGCACACAAAGATTACCATTCAAACCAAAGGAAAGGATACTAACATGGCTAGCCAACAAAACCATCGATTGCAACCAAATAGAATTGGTGAAATGCAAACAGCACTAGAATTCGATAAGTTTAGTCCGAGCACACAAAAATCATTGAACTTGTAATCAACCCTTAATTATTAAAATCCTTATGAAATAATAAGATAGGCTTAACAGAAATTCCATAGCACAACAGGAAATTTGGGACCTTAGAGTCACTTAGCACCTATGTTGTAGAGTATACACATATACTTATTGCACAGAAGGCATGGGAAGTCATGCAATAATAAGACAAAAATCCATAAACAGTCATCCATATGTACAATAGCCTATGTAATCATTGGGAAGGGGGAGGATAAAGGAGCACAATTAGCCCCCTTACTACCTACTAGAAGATACAGGGACAAATTTGATATAGATGTTCTTAACCATTATTTCACTAATTGAAAATGTTAGCAAGGATGCAGAAAAAAGGGAATGCTTGCACATTGTTAGTGGGAATGTAAATTCGTGCAGCCATTATGGAAAACAGTATGGAGGTTCCTCAAAAAACTGAAAATAGAACTACCATATGATCCAGTAATCCCATTGCTGGGCATATATCCAAAAGAAACAAATCAGCATATTGAAGAGTTATCTGCACTTTATGTTTATTGCAGCACTATTCACAATAAGCAAGAAGTGGAATCAATCTAAGTGTCCATGAACAAATGGATAAAGGAAATGTGGTATATGTACACAACGGAATACTATTTAGCCATAAAAGGGTGAAAATCCTGTCATTTGTGACAACATAGATGAATCTAAAGGACATTATGTCAAGTGAAATAAGCCAGGCACAAAAAGACAAATACCACGTGATCTCACGTATATGTGGAATCTTAAAACGTTGAACTCATAGAAGTAGAGAGCAGAATGGTGGTTACCAGAGGCTAGGGGGTGAGGAGAGAGGGAATGAGGAGTTGTTAATAAACAGGTCCAAAGTTTCAGACAGGCAGTAGGAATAGGTTTTGAGAGCTATTGCACAGCAGGGTGCAATAATAATGCATCATATATTTCAAACTAAGAGGGTAAATTTCAAATGTCTCACCTTAAAAAATTGTAGGTAAGCAAGGTGATGGATATGTGAATTAGCTTGATCTAATCATTTCACATTGTATATGTATATCAAAACATCACATTGTACCCCATAAATGTACACAATTATGATTTATCAATCACAATAATATTAATAATTAAAAAAGAAAGAAAGGAAAGAAAAGAAAATGGTTCTTGAAGAATGAAATTTCAATAGAGGCACCTAAAGTTGTAAGTAATAAAGTAGGGGCCCTTTGTAGGCAAAGAGAACAAAGATACCAATGTTAAAAGAGTGCATGATGTGGCTAGAGCATGAGGTCTGTTGAAGGAAATGGTGTAGATGAGGCCAGGGGAGCAGAAGATAACAGATAATGGAAATCCTTGAAAATGAAGTTAAGATATTTGGCTGTTAATAGAAAGTAGGGACTCATTGCAGTCCTTTGAGAAAGGAGTCTTATACACTAACTGGTATTTTAGGAAGGTAAATTTATTATGTGAAGAATAAACTGGAGAGGGAAAAAAAGAGAAATCAGAGCACCAACTAGGAAGCTAGGACAATAATCTAGGCCAGTGGTTCTCAAACCCGCTGTACTTCAAAATCACCTGTTGAATTAGATGCTTGGGCCTCATACTCCGTAAGTCTAAATTAGAGAAAGGGATACAAAAAGAAGAGATTTTAAAGGAATGTAATCACCTTGCTTTGGGGCACATTCTTTTTTTATTTTTTTTAAGTGAAAGCAAGTTTATTAGGAAAGTAAAGGAACAAAGATAGGCAGAGCAGCCCCTAGGGCTGCTGGTTGCCCATTTTTATGGTTATTTCTTGATTACATGTTAAACAAGGGGTGGATTATTCATGAGTTTTCTGGGAAAGTGGTGGACAATTCCCAGAACTGAGGGTTCCTCCCCATTTTAGACCATATAGGGTAACTTCCTGACGTTGCCATGGCATTTGTAAACTGTCATGGCGCTGGTGGGAGTGTAGCAATGAGGACAACCAGAGGTCGCTCTCATTGCTATCTTGGTTTTGGTGAGATTTAGCAGGCTTATCAGCAAGTTCTTTATGACCCATATCTTGTGCTGACCTCCTATATCATCCTGTGACTTAGAAAGCCTAACCACCTCGGAATGCAGCCCAGTAGGTCTCAGCCTTATTTTACCCAGCCCCTACTCATGATGGAGTTGCTCTGGTTCAAATGCCTCTGACATTTCTCCTCTCCCTTTTATAAGAGAACCTTTAATCCTAAGGGTTCTCCTTCGTAGAAGGATGAAGATTCATCTTCTGTAACTTCTTTAGGCTGAATAGGGCAATGATATTCCTGCTTAACTATTGGTTCCCTTGCATTTGGGGTAGAGAGGAGCTCAGTCAAAATGCTGACTTGGTATGTCAAGGGCCATTTATAACTCTTGAGTTCCAACAAAAGGTGATATCTGGAAAATTATTAAGTGTTCAATTTAACAGAACATTGAGTAAGCTTATCCTGCATTCCTACACGTAGAGTGTAACAGCAATATATTCCACAACAGTAAAGCAAAATAAGCCAAATTATTCCAAGTAAACTAAATAAGAAGGCTTTCCATGAACTGGGAAACTGTTGGAACCAAGCTGATATGGGGTTGCTAGCTGACTCCAGTATGTGAGGCACATTCTTTTTACAACGCACATGGAATATAGAAGTTAATTTAGTCAGCAGGTGGTTAGAGAAGGGAGTTTTAGAGCTATGAGAAGGTCTAATTGGAGAGTCATTGGTATCTTATTCAAAGTGAATTCAGGTTGAAAATGCCAAAATAAAATAAGAAATTAATTTGTTTTACAGACTCTAAAGCCTCAAAATGTAACAAGTTCATTTTCTGAGGTATTTGTGTGGTAAATGTCATCCTTTTGAAAAAGCAGATTCTCAGAGCCCGACTTTATGAAAAATCATGACTATCCCCATAGTCAAACACTCAAAATTAAAAATATAAAAAGGCAAATAAAAAAGAACAAAAAATTCTAATGTCTTTGGGTAGACGAGAAATGCCAGAAGAAGGAACTTGTTTTCAAGCAGAAAATGAACTGCTGAAGCAGTCTATGATTCAGTGAAGGGAGAAAGCAGTTGCTGCAAAACAGCTTAAACAAAAGGAACCATTGTTTCTCGCAAAAATATCAAGTCTACTGAAACACATTTTGTTTTCGGTAAAAATGCTATTTTAAAATATATTATTTTAATACCAGATGAAGTTCAGTGAGGAAATAGAATTCATGACACAGAAATTTCCTTTGAAGTCAAACTTGTTAAAAATGCATCATGTATTAAATAAAAAGATGTGGGTTCTCTCTTTTTTTTGTTTTTTGTTTTTTGTTTTTTGTTTTTTTGAGACAGAGTTTTGCCCTGTCACCCAGGCTGGAGTGCAGTGGCGTGATCTCCACTCACTGCAACCTCCGCCTCCTGGGTTCAAGCAATTCTCCTGCCTCAACCTCCTGAGTAGCTGGGATTACAGGCACCCACCACCACATCAGGCTAATTTTTGTATTTTTAGTAGAGACGGAGTTTCACCATGTTGGCCAGGCTGGTCTAGAACTGCTGACCTCAGGTGATCCGACCACCTCAGCCTCCCAAAGTGCTGGGATTACAGGCATGAGCCACCGTGTCCAGCCTTCTGGTTTTTTTTTTTTTGAATAGTTGTCATTGGATGAGGAGTTCAGGTCAAGCATTTAAACCCTGAAACAAAAGTCAGAACAAACTAAAAAGACTTAAGAACGTGAAACCAAATGTCAACTTTGTTTGAGCCAAGGACATGAATTAAAAAGTAAAAGCTTGTAAAATCATTTATCATGTATTTAAACTAGTCATCATATACTTTTTTCTAAAGATTTGGATTTTCTGATAATAAAAATATCTGTCTGTGTTCACATATATTGCTGTCTGGTCACTGCTCTACTTCTACTCACAACAGCATTCATTATACAAGGGAAAAAATGGAATATAGGGAGGAGGCTGGGCTGTGGGACAGAGAGAAGTCTGAGTGACAGTAATTGGAGTGTGTCTGATAGGCAGATGCTTCATGGGACTAGTCGGAACTGATTGGCTGAGGGAGCTATGTGCCACTCGTGGGTGTTATTATCAGAGAGGAGGAGTGAGAATGGAACTTTCTGGAAAAGGTCACATGATAAAGAGGACCAGTAAGAGGTAGCTTCACGAATGGAGTCTGAGCCAGCTAGCTATGGAGAATAATTTGACAGCTGGCAGGCAGACAGGTAGGATATGTACCTTCCTCTACTGCTCCCTACCCCTTAAAACCCCACCTCTTTCTTCTTTTACCTCTCGGGTCTGGGTATTGAAGGCCTAATGCTGTTTCATTCAATTTTTACAGAAGTTTTAGGAAACCAGGGACTCTAAATTCTCCGACATGGTGAACTGTGGGTGGCCATCTCCAACTGCTGGTGATGCCAGAAACGAAGGCAATGGGGAACCAGGAGGCAATACACACCTTCCTTTAGCTAGAAGCTGTCTCCTAAAATATCTGTCTCTACATATTACCCCCACCCTTTCCCTTTCCACTTTTACCTAATGGCTTTCAAGTGACAAAAACTGTGTGGGCAATTTTACAAAAGTTTCAGAAAGGCCAGACATTTCAATTTCTCAAAAGAGTGAAGTGGCAAGTCCCACTGTAGATCATAACACACACACACAAAAAAAAATTGGCCAAGAGCTAGGAAACTCTAATAATTTAGCTAATCATTTAGCCAGATTATATGAGCATTTAGCCAGATATTCATATAATAGCCATCTCTACATTCCTTAACCTTCTCCTGATAGAGATTGGTGCCGGATAGCAAATTCTGTTACAATAATTTTTTGGTAGGGTTTAAAGAAAACAGGGGATCAAAATTCCCAAAAGTGCAGACTTTGGGTGGCAAACATCAAGTAAAAATTACCAAAAGGGAAAAAAGCAAAAAGGAGCCACTAACTTTTAATATCTCCCACCCTTCCACTCTCTCCTCTCCTCGTTTCCCCTTTTACTTACTATATGTGTGATACTCAGATCTGTTGATTTAATGTCTTAACAGAGGTTTTATGTGGATTCTTCCTCAATTTTCCAAACTCAAGGACTGCGAATTGGAAGCTCACAAAAGGAAATGTAGCAACATGCTATGAGCAAGAATAATCATTTAAAATAAAAGGATAGGCAGAAGAGAGCCAAGAGCCAGGCAACCTCTGTCCCATAGGCAAAACGTCTCTCTTTTTTGTAGGCTAGTCAAGTGCAGCAGTGGGAGTACAGAAGGCACTAGAACTTTTCTCTTAATACAACTATGCCTACCATTCATCCCTTTTTTCCCAGTTGTTCAGATCCTCAATTCCTGTCGAAGATTCACTGGCCAGCTCTGCTGAATTAGTGTCTTTGCTGAGATGATAGGGAGAGTCTGGCCTCAATTTTCAAAATGTTGTGTGCACTGTGCTTGTCCATGACTCCAATAATGTCTAGCGATATGTGAAAGAAAACAGAATATATTTTAAAACAATAGAGTAGAGGTGGAAGGTGGACTAAGAGCCAGGCATGTCTGCCTCTCAGCCAGCAACTGTCTCCGAACTTCCTTCTTTCTACTGTTATTCTTTACCTTTTTCTTTGATCTGTTTACCTATTTGATCTGTATGGTGGCCATTTCTGCTATGTTAGTTGTTTTACAGAGGTTTTAGAGCTACTTGGCATTTATATCCAAACTTGAGGTCAGTGTGTTATCAACTCAAAAAAAGAAATCTAGCAAGAGTTATGGATAAGAGAAATGCCTTAAAAATAATGAGATTCTAGGTGAATAAGGACCAGGAACCAGCCAACTTCTGCTCTTAGACAGGATCCCTACATTCTACCAGTGACCTTAATCCCTTTATTTTCCTTTTATCCTCTAGGTGTTCAGTGGACATTTCCACTGCATTAATGTCTTTATAGTGTTGAGTGGGACTTGGGTTCAGTATTCGCACCTACAATTCGCAAGTGGTCAGCTAAAGAAGTGAAACCTAAAAATAATTTATGAACAAATGAAATGTCTTAAAGATATTGTGATAGGAGCCAAAACAGGATTAGGAGCCAGCAAACTGCTGTCCTTCATACAAAAGTGGTCTTCTAATAAGCCCCTTTTTAACACACACCCATCCTACTTTTCCTTTTCCCTCTTACTTCCAGGATATGGGGTGGTCACTGCTGCTGCATCAATTACCTACATGAAATTGTTGGGAGACTCTAATCTCAGTTTTCTATACACTGCTGACTGTATTTACTCATGTCAGCTACACCATTTAGCAATATGAGATGGAAAAGACAGCATGCTTTGAATCACATTAGAAGGTACACAGGGAAACCAAGAGTAAGCCAACTTCTGCCCAATAGTCAGTACCACTCTCCTGCCTTCCTTCACTCTGCCAACGACCTTCACACTTTTGTTTTTCCCATTTCCCTTTCAGGTTTTCAGTGGTCACTTCTGTTGCATTATTTTGTTTATAGAGATTTCAGTGGGGCTTGGGAAAATATTCCCACCTGAATCTCTGCAGGTAATCAGAAGTAAGGCCTAGGAATAATGTATTTTATTTTATTTTATTTTATTTTATTTTAAAGGGTTTTTTATTTTTAATTTTTGTGGATACATCATAGGTATATATATGTGTGTGTGCGTATGTGTATATATATATGTATCATATACATATATGGTACATGATATATTTTGATACAGGCATGCAATGTATAATAATCACATCATGAAACATTGGGTATCCATCCCCTGAAGCATTTATCTTTTGTGTTACAAGCCAATTATCCTCTTTTAGTTATTTTACAATGTATAAGTAGGTTTTTATTGACTATAGTCACCTTGTCGTGTAATCAAATACTAGGTCTTATTCATTCTAACTTTTTTTTTATTAATCATCCTTGTCTTCCTCCCACCCACCCCCACTACCCTTCCCAACCTCTGATTACCATCCTTCTCTATAGCCATGAGTTCATTGCTTTGATTTTTAGAGCCCACAAATAAGTTAAAGCATGTGATATTTGTCTTTCTGTGCCTGGCTTATTTCTCTTAGCATAATGACCTCCAGTTCCATCCATGTTGTTGCAAATGACAGGATCTTATTCTTTTTTATGACTGAATAGTACTCCATTGTATATATGTATCACATTTTCTTTATCCATTCATCTGTTTGTGGACCCTTAGGTTGCTTCCAAATCATGGCTATTGTGAACACTGCTGCAACAAACATGGGAGTGCAGGTATCTCTTTGAGATCCTGATTTCCTTACTTTTGGGTATATACCCAGCAGTGGGATCGCTGGATCTTATAGAAGCCCTATTTTCAGTTTTTTAAGGAACCTCCAAACTGTTCTTCATAGTGGTTGTATTAATTTACATTCCCATCAACACTGTATGAGGATTCCCTTTTCTCCACATCCTCACCAGTATTTTTTATTGTCTGCCTTTCTATAAAAGCCACTTTAACTGGGGTGAGATGATATTTCATTATAGTTTTGACTTTGCTTTTCTCTGATGATCAATAATGTTGATCACCTTTTCATATGCCTGTTTGCCATTTATATCCCTTCTTTTGAGAAATATATATTCAAATCCATTGCCCATTTAAGAAATTGGATTAGATTTTTTTTCCTATAGCGTTCCTTATATGTTCTGATTATTAATCCCTTATCAGATGAGTAGTTTGCAAATTTTTTCTCCCATTCTGTGGGTTGTTTCTTCACTTTGTTGGTTGTTTCCTTTGCTGTGCAGAAGCTTTTTAACTTAATGTGATCCCATTTGTCCATTTTTGCTTTAGTTTCCTATGTTTGTAGAGTGTTACTCAAGAAATTTTTGCCCAGACCAACGTCCGGGAGATTTTCCCCAATGTTTCATTGTAGTGGTTTCATTATAGGAGGTCTCAGATTCAAGTCTTTAATCCATTTTGATTTGATGTTTGTATAAAGTGAGAGATAAAGATCAATCACGTTTCATTATTCTACATATGGATATCCAGTTTTCCCAGCACAATTTATTGAAAAGACTGTCTTTTCCCCAATATATGTTCTTGGCATCTTTGTTGAAAATGAGTTAACTAGGTGTGTGGATTTGTTTCTGGGTTCTCTATTCTGTTACATTGGTCTGTATGTTTTTATGCCAGTATCATGCTGTTTTGGTTACTGTAGCTCTGTAGTATAATTTGAAGTCAGGTAATGTGATTCCTCCAGTTCTGTTCTTCTTTCTCAGGATAGCTTTGGCTATTCTGGGTCTTTTGGGATTTCATATAAGTTTTAGGATTGTTTTTTCTATTTCTATGAAAAATGCCTTTGGTATTTTGATAAGGATTGTATTGAATCTGTAGATTTCTTTGAGTAGTATGGACATTGCAACAATATCGATTCTTCCAATCCATGAACATGGAATATCTTTCCATTTTTTGTGTGTCCTTGTGAATTTCTTTCATCAGAGTTTTATAGTGTTCATTGCAGATATCTTTTACTTTTTTGGTTAAGTCATTTCCTAGGTATGTAACTTTATTTGTGGCTATTATAAATGGTAATTTTTAAATTTCCTCTTCAGATTGTTCATTGTTGGCATATAGAAATGCTACTGATTTTCATATGTTAATTTTCTATCCTGCAACTTTCTTGAATTCATTTATCAGTTCTAAAGTTTTTTGATGAAGTCATTAGATTTTTCCAAATATAAGATCATATCATCTACAAACAAAGATAATTTGGATAATTTGACTTCTTCTTTTCCAGTTTGGATGGCCTTTATTTCTTTTTTTTCTTTTTCTTTTTTAAATATATATATATATATATATATACCTTAAGTTCTAGGGTACATGTGCACAACATGCAGGTTTGTGCCATGTTGGTGTGCTGCACCCATTAACTCATCATTTACATTAGGTATTTCTCCTAATGCTATCCCTCCCCTAGCCCCCCACCCCACAACAGGCCCCAGTGTGTGATGTTCCCTCCCTGCCCTGTGTCCAAGTGCTCTCATCGTTCAATTCCCACCTATGAGTGAGAATATGCGGTGTTTGGTTTTCTGTCCTTGTGATAGTTTGCTCAGAATGATGGTTTCCAGCTTCATCCATGTCCCTACAAAGGACATGAACTCATCATTTTTTATGGCTGCATAGTATTCCATGGTGTATATGTGCCACATTTTCTTAATCCAGTCTATCATTGATGGACATTTGGGTTGGTTCCAAGTCTTTGCTATTGTGAATAGTGCCGCAATAAACATATGTGTGCATGTGTCTTTATAGTAGCATAATTTATAATCCTTTGAGTATATACCCAGTAATGAGATGGCTGGGTCAAATGGTATTTCTAGTTCTAGATCCCTGAGGAATCGCCACTGTCTTCCACAGCGGTTGAACTAGTTTACACTCCCACCAACAGTGTAAAAGCATTCCTATTTCTCCACATCCTCTCCAGCACCTGTTGTTTTAATGATCGCTATTCTGACTGGTGTGAGGTGGTATCTCATTGTGGTTTGGATTTGCATTTCTCTGATGACCAGTGATGATGAGCATTTTCTCATGTGTCTGTTGGCTGCATAAATGTCTTCTTTTGAGAAGGGTCTGTTCATATCTTTTGCCCACTTTTTGATGGGGTGGTTTGGTTTTTTTCTTGTAAATTTGTTTAGGTTTTTTGTAGATTCTGGATATTAGCCCTTTGTCAGATGAGTAGATTGCAAAAATTTTCTCCCATTCTGTAGGTTGCCTGTTCACTCTGATGGTAGTTTCTTTTGCTGTGCAGAAGCTCTTTAGTTTAATTAGATCCCATTTGTCAATTTTGGCTTTCGTTGCCATTGCTTTTGGTGTTTTAGACATGAAGTCCTTGCCAATGCCTATGTCCTGATGGTATTGCCTAGGTTTTCTTCTAGGGTTTTTATGGTTTTAGGTCTAACATTTAAGTCTTTAATCCATCTCGAATTAATTTTTGTATAGGGTGTAAGGAAGGGATCCAGTTTCAGCTTTCTACATATGGCTAGCCAGTTTTCTCAGCACCATTTATTAAACAGGGAATCCTTTCCCATTTCTTGATTTTGTCAGGTTTGTCAAAGATCAGATGGTTGTAGATGTGTGGTGTTATTTCTGAGGCCTCTGTTCTGTTCCATTGGTCTCTATCTCTGTTTTGGTACAAGTACCATGCTGTTTTGGTTACTGTAGCCTTGTAGTATAGTTTGAAGTCAGGTAGCGTGATGCCTCCAGCTTTGTTATTTTTGCTTAGGATTGTCTTGGCAATGCAGGCTCTTTTTTGGTTCCATATGAACTTTAAAGTAGTTTTTTCCAATTCTGTGAAGAAAGTTATTGGTAGCTTGATGGGGATGGCATTGAATCTATAAATTACCTTGGGCAGTATGGCCATTTTCACGATATTGATTCTTCCTATCCGTGAGCATGGAATGTTCTTCCATTTGTTTGTGTCCTCCTTTATTTCATTGAGCAGTGTTTTGTAGTTCTCCTTGAAGAGGTCCTTCACATCTCTTGTAAGTTGGATTCCTAGGTATTTTATTCTCTTTGTAGCAATTGTGAATGGGAGTTCACTCATGATTTGGCTCTCTGTTTGTCTGTTATTGGTGTATAGGAATGCTTGTGATTTTTGCACATTGATTTTGTATCCTGAGACTTTGCTGAAGTTGCTTATCAGCTTAAGGAGATTTTGGGCTGAGATGATGGGGTTTTCTAAATATACAATCATGTCATCTGCAAACAGGGACAATCTGACTTCCTCTTTTCCTAATTGAATACCCTTTATTTATTTCTCTTGCCTGATTGCCCTGGTCAGAACTTCCAACACTATGTTGAATAGGAGTGGTGAGAAAGGTGGATGCTCTTTATTTCTTTCTTTTGTCTGATTGATCTAGGTAGGACTTTCAGTACTATGCTGAATAACAATGAAAGTGGGCATCCTTGTCATGTTCCAAGTCTTAGAGGAAATGCTTTCAGTTTTTTTTTCCTCCATTCTGTACAATACTAGCTGTGGAACTGTCATATGGCTTTTATTATGTTGAGGTATGTTCCTTCTACACCCAGTTTTTTTAGGGTCTTTATCATGAAGGGATGTTGAACTTTATCAAATGCTTTTTCACCATCTATTGAAATGAACATATGGTTTTTGTCCTTCATCGTGTTGATATGATGTAACACATTGATTAATTTGTATATGTTGAACCATCCTTGCATCCCTTGGTCTTGATGAATGATATTTTTAACATATTGTTGAATTCAGTTTGCTGGTATTATGTTAAGGATTTCTGCATCAATATTTATCAGAGATATTGGCCTCTAGCTTTCTTTTTTTGATGTGTCTTTATTGGGTTTTGGTATCCAGTTAATACTGCCCTTGGAGAATAAGTTTGTAAGTCTAGGGATAATTTATGAGCAATTAAAATGCTTTTAAATGATACGATAGGAAAATGAGCAGGATAAGAGGCAGCCAACTTCACTTTGGCCTTTTTTAAACCCTCTTAAATTCTGGATATTTTTTAGTGTTCTCTGTTATATTAGTTCTTTGCTGGAATTGCCCAAATAATCCAGTCTCAGTTTTCTGGACCTGCAGACTGTATTTGCGGATATCACCCTTAGAATCTAGCAATATGTGATGGAAAAGTGGCATGCTTTGGGCCACATTAGATGGGAAATAGATGAACCAGTAATCAGCCAACTCTCAACTTTAGTGAGCACTTATTTCCTAACTCTTCTTTATACCAATAACCTTTGCACATCTATTTTCACCTTTCATCTTCTAGATGTTCTGTGGTCATGTCTGTTGTCCTATTTTATTTATAGAGATTTCAGTCAGCTCAGCCAGCTATTCCCACCTCTGAGTCTTCAAGTGGTCATCTCAAGAAATGAAAAACTAGCAACAGTTTGTGAATAAGCTAAATGTCTTAAAGTGTTGTCATAGGCATTAAAGCAGGATCAAGAGCCAGCCAACCTGTATAGTTTATGGAAAAATGGTCTCCTAATATTAACATTCCTAGCATACCACTGTCCCCTTCTTTCATTCTCTATCTTATGTCCTGGATATTGGTTACTAAGCTCTGCCACATTAGTGTCTTTACTTATGTTGTCTGAAGAATCTAGTCTCACTTTCCTGCACCTTGCACACTTCATTAGTGCATGTCAACCATACAATCTAGAAATATGTGACAGAAAAAAAACAAAATATTTTAAAATAGAATAGAAGCAAGTGAACTAGGAGGCAGACAACTCCTGCTATTCAGAAAAAAAATTGGGCTTTCAGTGTTTGCCTCTTGCCACAACCTGCCCCTTTCTTATTTACACCCTTACATCCTGGGTATTTGGTAGGAAACCATCTTATATTCGTGTCTTTGCTAAAGTTGGCATAAGAATCTAGTCTCGGTTTTCTGTATCTGTAGACTGTGTTTGCACATATCATGATAGAATCTGGAAATATATGATAGAAAACATAATACACTTTGAACCATGTTAGAAAGGAAACCGGTGAATGAGGAGTCAGCCAACTCTTGCCCATCAGCCATCCCTTTTCTCCTAACTTCTTTATTTCTTCCAATGTTCTGAGTTTACTTTTCCCCTTTTATCTTTCAGGTATTTAGTGGTCATTTCTGTTGTGTTATTTATATAGAGAGATCAGTAGAGTTGGGCCAAATATTCTCACATTTTGGTCTGCAAGTGGTCAGCTCAAGAAGTGAAACCTGGGAAGAGGTTATGAACAAGTGAAATGCCTTCAAATGTTGTCATAAGAGGAAAGACAGCATCAGGTGCCAGCCAACTCCTGCCCTTTTTTTTCTTTTACAAACTTTGTCTCCTAATATTCCTCTTCTTATCACTGCCCTGTTCTTTTCATTCACTCTTTTTTTTTTTTAATTTTTTATTTTTTGAGGCGGAGTCTTGCTCTGTCGCCCAGGCTGGAGTGCAATGGCGCTATCTCGGCTCATTGCAAGCTCCGCCTCCCGGGTTCATGCCATTCTCCTGCCTCAGCCTCCCGAGCAGCTGGGACTATAGGCGCCCGCCACCATGCCCGGCTAATTTTTTTTATATTTTTAGTAGAGACGGGGTTTCACCGTGTTAGCCAGGATGGTCTCGATCTCCTGACCTCGTGATCCGCCCGCCTCGGCCTCCCAAAGTGCTGGTATTACAGGCGTGAGCCACCGCGCCTGTCCTCTTTTCGTTCACTCTTTTCCCTTGCGGATATTTGTTGGTCACTTCTGTTATATTACTTTCTTTGCTGAAGCTTTCCAGAGGCCGAAGTCTCTTTTGTAACTTGGAGTTTGTATTTGCATATATCAACAGTTGAATCTAACAATTTGTGGTATAAAGACATGCTTGAACCCAAATTAAATGGAAATAGGTAAACCATGAAATAGCCAATTCCCTCCCATTAGTTGTAAGTTCCTTATTTCTGTCTGTGATATTTCTCATTTTATTTTCTCCTATTCCCACATGGATTTTTAAAATTATCTCTGTAACATTAGTATCTTTTGAGAGATTTGAGAGAGTTTCCACCTTGAAGTCTGAGGTCACAACATCAAACAGAGAAGCTTAGCAAGCATTATAGAAAAGTGAAATTCCGTAAAATAATTAAATAACAAGAAAGCATGAACCATGAGCCAGCCAATTTTTGTCTTTGTGCCAAACTATTTATCCTAACTTCCATCATCCTTTATAGCCCCTCCATCATCACCATTCTATTGCCTTCCTTATACACTCTGGTTGTTTTCTGGGCTCTTGTCTGTGTTATTGTCTTTATATTGGTTTCAAGGATTCACAGCTCAGCTTTACCACCTTGACTACTGTGGGTGTCCTGCATGATGAAAAAGATTTAACAAGATAGTATAAAAATGTGTATTCCCTTAATATTTTTGGATTTTATAAAAAGAAGTTCCAGAAATCATACACCTCCTGTCCTCTATCGAGATCCTCAATCCTAAAATAACTGTGATCCTCAGTCTCCCCATTTCACTTCATTTTTACATATATTCTCACGCTTGCTAAATGTTTCATGGTCACCTCTCCCCCATCAGTGTCTTTGCTAAGCCTGTGGGAAAAATCAGGCCTCTGTGTTCAATCTTGTGGACTACAGTTTCTTACAATACAAAGTAGCAGTTTATGAAGAAAAACAGCACATGCATTACAAAACTTAATTCAGATGGAAGGTGGTCCAGATGCCAGCTGACTTCTACCATTTATTTAACACCTCTCTCCTAGCTTCCATCTTCTACTGCTGACCTTCTTTCCTCTATTTTCCCCTTTATCGTCCAAATGTTTAATATTCATTTTTGTAGTGCTAGTGTATTTGCAAAGGTTTTAAAGAGACTCAGTATAATCAACTTGAGGCACTTTTTTTTTTGAGACACAGTCTCACTCTGTCACCCAGGCTGGAGTGCAGTGGCATGATCTCAGCTCACTACAACCTCCGCCTCCTGGGTTCAAGCTATTCTTGTGCCTCAGCCTCTCAAGTAGCTGGGACTACAGGTGTGCACCACCACACCTGGTTAATTTTTGTATTTTAGTAGAGATGAGGGTTTCAGCATGTTGGCCAGGCTGGTCTCGAACTCCTGACCTCAAGTGATCTGCCCACCTCTGCCTCCCAAAGTGGCTGGGATTACAGGCATGAGCCACCATTCCTGGCCAACTTGAGGACCTTTTGTGGCCAACTCTTAAAGAGAAATCTAGCAAGAGTTGTGGGCAAGTGAAATACCTTAAAATAATGAGATAATAGGTGAAAATGGACCAAGAGTCAGCCAACTCCTGCCCTCAGCCAGAACTTGTATCCCAACTTTTAATTTCTATAACTGCCTGTCACCTTTATTTTCCCCTTCACTATTCAGATTAGTTTTTTTTTTAATTTGTATAAATGTATGGGGTATAAGTGTAATTTTGTTACATAGTTAATTTTAAAACTCTACTGTCAGGAGTGGGATTGTTGAAGGTTATTTTTGTTGCATTAATCCCACCTCAAGGTCTCTGTGTAGCCACTTCTTGCAAGAAATGAATTCTGGCAAGAGTTATGAACAAATTAAATGTCTTAAAATAATCATACAAGTGGAGAAAGTAAACCAGGAGCCAGCCAACTTCTCCCCTGAATCAGAACATTTCTCCTAACTTCTATCACCCTACCACAACCCTCCCTGCCATCACCATTTTATTTCCCTTTTTATATACTCTATGTTTTATAGTGTCCTATACTGTTTTAGTGCCTTTACATTGATTTCAGGGATACATGGCCTCAATATAAACACCATGAGGGTTTTGTGTGTCCAGTGACTAAAATCTAACATGCTATGGAAAAGTATGGTGCCTTAAAATTCGAAAGCAAAGAGGACCAGGAGCCTGACACCTCCTGCTCTTTAGCCCAAAACCATCTCTTGCTCTCTTCTCTCTTACCACTTTCTCCCCTTCCTTATTTCCTGTCTACTTTGTGTATGTTTGCTGGTCAGTTTTGTTGCATTAGTTATTGTATTAAATCTGTCGCTAAACTCAGGCCTCAATTCACAATTTTGCCAACTACGGTTGTACATGACAACAGCCTCTAGCAACTTGTTTTTTTTTTTTTTTGTAAAATTTATTTTTTTATTATACTTTAAGTTTTAGGGTACATGTGCACAATGTGCAGGTTTGTTACATATGTATACATGTGCCATGTTGGTGTGCTGCACCCATTAACTCGTCATTTAGCATTAGGTATATCTCCTATTGCTATCCCTCCCCCTCCCCCCACCCCACAACAGGCCCCGGTGTGTGATGTTCCCCTTCCTGTGTCCATGTGTTCTCATTGTTCAATTCCCACCTAAGAGTGAGAATATGCGGTGTTTGGTTTTCTGTCTTTGCGATAGTTTGCTCAGAATGATGGTTTCCAGCTTCATCCATGTCCCTACAAAGGACATGAACTCATCCTTTTTTATGGCTGCATAGTATTCCATGGTGTATATGTGCCACATTTTCTTAATCCAGTCTATCACTGATGGACATTTGGGTTGGTTGCAAGTCTTTGCTATTGTGAATAGTGCCACAATAAACATATGTGTGCATGTGTCTTCATAGCAGCACGATTTATAATCGTTTGGGTATATACCCAGTAATGGGATGGCTGGGTCAAATGGTATTTCTAGTTCTAGATCCCTGAGGAATTGCCACACTGACTTCCACAATGGTTGAACTAGTTTACAGTCCCACCAACAGTGTAAAAGTGTTCCTATTTCTCCACATCCTCTCCAGCACCTGTTGTTTCCTGACTTTTTAATGATTGCCATTCTAACTGGTGTGAGATGGTATCTCATTGTGGTTTTGATTTGCATTTCTCTGATGACCAGTGATGATGAGCATTTTTTTCATGTGTCTGTTGGCTGCATAAATGTCTTCTTTTGAGAAGGGTCTGTTCATATCCTTCGCCCACTTTTTGATGGGGTTGTTTGTTTTTTTCTTGTAAATTTGTTTAAGTTCTTTGTAGATTCTGGATATTAGCCCTTTGTCAGACGAGTAGATTGCAAAAATTTTCTCCCATTCTGTAGGTTGCCTGTTCACTCTGATGGTAGTTTCTTTTGCTGTGCAGAAGCTCTTTAGTTTAATTAGATCCCATTTGTCAATTTTGGCTTTCGTTGCCATTGCTTTTGGTGTTTTAGACATGAAGTCCTTGCCCATGCCTATGTCCCGAATGGTATTGCCTAGGTTTTCTTCTAGGGTTTTTATGGTTTTAGGTCTAACATTTAAGTCTTTAATCCATCTTGAATTAATTTTCGTATAGGGTGTAAGGAAGGGATCAAGTTTCAGCTTTCTACATATGGCTGGCCAGTTTTCCCAGCACCATTTATTAAATGGGGAATCTTTCCCCATTTCTTGTTTTTGTCAGGTTTGTCAAAGATCAGATAGTTGTGGATATGTGGCATTATTTCTGAGGGGTAGCAACTTGTTTTAGAAGAAAAAAAAATCCATGTTTTTAAAAAATGAAATAGATGTAAGAGGTTGAGAGAAGCCAGCAAAATCTTCCTCCTTGGCCATCTCTTCTCTCCGAACTTCCACCCATCTATCTATATATTTGATTGTCATCTCTTTTATGTTAGTGTCTTTAGGGAGGTTTTAAGAAACTCAGCTTCAGTTTTATCTCCTTGAAAACTGTGATCCAACAGCCTAAGGAGAAAATCTAACAAGAGGTTATGGGGTCAGTAAAATGCCTTAAAACAATGACATACTGTACTAGGAGAAGGAAGACAAGAAGCCAGCCAGCTCCTCTACCTTAGCCCACACATCTCTCCTAACCTCCATCTTCCTACCACTGACCCTTACCTTTTTATTTACTCCATTTTTATTTCTGGATATTATATCATCACCTGTGCTGTGTGAGTATCTTTACATTGGTTTGGGGGGATCATTGGCCTGCCTTAGGGTTATAAGTGTCATAACCATAAAAATCCATCAAAGATTATTATGGAAAGGAGTAATGTCTTAAAATGTTAGGATAAGAAGTGAAAGAGACCTAGAAGCCAAACAAATCCTGCCCTTGTACAGTACCTCTCTCCTAATTTCCATCATCCCTCTCTACCTTTTCTCCTTTCCCCTCTTACTGTTGAATATCAGCTCTGCTGTGTTAGTGTCTCTGAAGAGGCTGTGGAGAGAATCAGTCTTTAATTTTTGCAATATCATGGACTGTCAGTGGTCACTTAAAGAGTGGAATTTAGCAATAGTTGATACAAAAAGAAAAGTCTTTATAATAAAAAAGGTATCAGAAAAAGAAAGATGATGAAGAGTCAACAAACTCCTGTCTTTGGCTTGACAATTTTCCTTATATCCACCTGTCTATTACTCATTTCCCTTCTCTTTTCCTCTTCTACTTCTTTGATACTTATTAATCAGTTCTGCTGCATTAGTGTTTCTTCAGAAGGTTTAGGGAAAAATCCAGCCTTGATCATCTCAACCTTGAGGACTGTCGGTTGCTCTATCTAAATGCTGGGAACCAGAGTGACAAACAAGTCATAGAATCTGAAGAAAGATAACAAGCAAAATGTACACAAATGGGACAGAGGGAG
The DNA here is from genome assembly GCF_029289425.2 of Pan paniscus. Lineage (NCBI taxonomy): Eukaryota > Metazoa > Chordata > Mammalia > Primates > Hominidae > Pan > Pan paniscus. The sequence goes on from NC_073272.2 coordinate 122,854,755, forward strand.
AAGTAGGACCAGGATCCAGTTAACTCTTGCCCTTTAGTAACAAGATCTTTCCTTTCATCTCCCTAAACACCTGTTACCTTCTTTCTTTTTTCACCTCACTTCTGCTCTCTTCACCTTGCCAAAGGGGCTGTTAGTGCTTTCTGTCCATATGGCCTGGTAAGCTGTAATGGCCCTCAGTAGGAGCTAGTGGTGTGGAGGTCTTGCCAGCTAAAAAAAAAGCAGGTTGTGATGACCTCCCCCTGGTTTAATCTGTGCTGCTGTGGACACATTTTATCCCATGAGCACAGCCAGGCTAATGCCAATTTGCAGTGTGCCAGAACTCATTCCCGCGATGTCTGTCAAAAAACATTAGTCGACTGAGAGACTTCTAGTTCCTCAGTGATATGGTTGAGGTTGGGTATAAAGAAAAGTGCACTGTATTCCTATAAAGGTGTTTCCAAATCACAATGTGTTTATTGGAGATCAAGACACCCAGGTGGGAATTTGTGGGGTGTATGCGGCAGGATGAAGCTTCCTGGGAGAAAGGGGTGGTAATTTTTGAGGTGTATTTGAGGTGGACATCTCCTTTTAGTTTCTCTGCCAGAAAAAGGGTAATTAGGCAAATCTTCAAGAAAAGAGTGGTACAGTAGACAATAACCAGACTGAATTGCTGGCTCTTAGGCAGAAAGTGAGATTTGGGGGACCCTTTCTCCCTCTCTTTTGCTAATTCTACATTGCCATTTTAACATGCTATGAATATTAGGTAAACAGGAGTATGAAGCTTATCAAAGTGAGAGATACTGCTTTCTAGTGCATGCTGTGCCTATTGACCCTGAGGACTGTAATGGTGGCAGAAGCATTCACAACCCCTTTCTCTCAAGAAAGATGGCTCTACTTTTCCAGCCCAGGCTTTTAAGATACAGGCCAAGCACAAGAGATCCCATCCTTCACCAACAACAGCAGGTCAATGGGCAGTTGGTCAATTTTCTTATGTAATATTTGTTAACTGCCAAATGTGGTTAGGCATGGTAAATGAATTAAAGCTATTCATTAAAGATTTTAAATGATACATATTTGTACATATCTGTAGGGTATATGTGATATATTATTGTCGCATGCATAGAATTGTAATTATCAAATTAGTGAATTTAGGATATCCAACACCTTGAGTATTTATCATTTCTGTGTGTTTGGAACATTTCAAGACCCCTCTTCTGGCTACTGTGAAATATACAATACATTGTTGTTAACTATAATTACCCTACTCTGCTATTGAACAAGAGAACTTTTCCCTTCTATCTAACTGTATGTTTATACCCATTAACCAGCCTCTCTTCATCCTGCCCCCACTCTCACCCTTCCCAGCCCCTAGTAACTATCATTCTACTCTCTACTTCCGTGAGATCAAAATTTTTAGCTCCCAGATATGAGTGAAAATATACAATATTTGTCTTTCTGAGCATGGCTTATTTCACTTAACATAATGACCTCCAGTTCCATCCACGTTGCTGCAAATGACATGATTTCATTCTTGTTTATGGCCAAATAGTTGTCCATTGTGTGTATATACCACATTTTTTGAAGGCCATTAAACTTTTTAAGTTTTTTTTAATCTTTTTTTTCAACTTTTATTTTTGGTTCAAGGGTACATGTGCAGGTTTGTTATATAGGTAAACTTGTATCACAGGAGTTTGTTTTGTAAATTATTTTGTCACCCAGGTACTAAGCCTAGGACCCAATAGTTATTTTTTCTGATCCTCTCCCTCCTCTCAGCCTCCACCCTCCAATAGGCCCCAGTGTCTGTAGTTCTACTCTATGTGTCCTTGTGTTCTCATCATTTCTCTCCCACTTGTAAGTGAAAACATGCAGTATTTGGTTTTCTGTTCCTGTGTTAGTTGGCTAAGGATAACGGCCTCCAGCTCCATCCATATTCCTGCAAAAGACATAATCTTCATGTTATCACTGCATAGTATTCCATGGTGTATATGTAGCACATTTTCTTTATCCAGTCTATCATTGATGGGCCTTTAGGTTGATTCCATGTTTTTGCTATTGTGTAGTGCTGCAATGAACATTCACGTGCATATGTGTTTATAATGCAATGATTTATATTCCTCTGGATATATACCCAGTAATTGGATTGCTGGGTCTAATGGTAGTTCTGTTTTTAAGTCTTTGAGAAATTTCCATACTGCTTTCCACAATGGTTGAACTAATTTACACTCCCACCAACAATGTATAAAGTGTTCCCTTTTCGGCCAGGCGTGGTGGCTCACGCCTGTATTCCCAGCACTTTGGGAGACCAAGGTGGGTGGATCACCTGAGGTCGGGAGTTCGAGACCAGCCTGGCCAACATGGTGAAACCCCGTCTCTACTAAAAATACAAAAATTAGCCGGGCGTGGTGACACACGCCTGTAATCCCAGCTACTTGGGTGGCTAAGGCAGGGGAATCACTTGAACCCGGGCAGCGGAGGTTGCAGTAAGCCAAGATCATGCCATTGCACTCCAGCCTGGGCAACAGAGTGAGACTCTGAAAAAAAAAAGTGTTCTCTTTTCTCTGCAATCTTGTCAGCATCTGTTATTTTTTGACTTTTTAATAGCCATTCTGACTGGTGTGAGATGGTATCTCACTGTGGTTTTGATGCATTTCTCTAATGATCAGCAATGCTGAGCTTTTTTTCATGTGCTTGTTGGCCACACGCTTGTTTTCTTTTGAAAGATGTCTGTTCGTGTCCTTTGTCAATTTTTCAATGGGGTTGTTTGAGTTTTTTGTGTAAATTTGTTTTAATTGCATATAGATGCTGGATATTAGACCTTTGTCAGATGTATAGTTTGCAAATAGTTTCTCCCATTCTGTAGGTTGTCTGTTTACTCTGTTGATAGTTTCCTTTGCTGTGCAGAAGCTCTTTAGTTTAATTAGGTCCCATTTGTCAATTTTTGCTTTTGTTGGGATTGCTTTTGGCATCTTCCTCATGAAATCTTTGCCTTTTCCTATGTCCTAAATGGTATTACCTAGGCTGTCTTCCAGGGTTTTTATAGTTTTGGGTTTTACATTTAAGTCCTTAATCCATCTTGAGTTGATTTTTGTATATGGTGAAAAGAAGGGGTCCCATTTCAATCTTCTGCACATGGCTAGCCACTTCTCCTAGCACCACTTATTGAATAGGGTATCCTTTCACCATTGCTTGTTTTTGTCAGTTTTGCTGAAGATCAGATGGTTGTAGGTGTGCAACCTTATTTCTGGGTAACCTATTCTGTTCCATTAGTCTATGTACTAATATCATGCCGTTTTGGTTACGGTATCCCTGTAGTATAGTTTGAAGTTGAGTAGTGTGATACCTTCAGCTTTGTTCTTTTTGCTTAGGATTGCCTTGGCTATTTGGGCTCCTTTTTTGGTTCCATAGGAATTTTAAAATAATTTTTATCTAGTTCTGTGAAGAATGTCATTTGCAGTTTGATGGGAATAGCATTGAATCTATAAATTGCTTTGGGCATTATGGCCATTTTAATGATATAGATTCTTCCTAACCATGACCATGGGATGTTTTTCCATTTGTTTGTGTCATCTCTGATTTCTTTGAGCAGTGTTTTGTAATTCTCATTGTACAGATCTTTCACCTTCCTGGTTGGCTGTATTCCTAGGTATTTTATTCTTTCTCTGCCTATTGTCAATGGGATTGCATTCCTGATTTGGTTCTTGGCTTGGCTGTTGTTGGTTATATATTTTCTTTATCCACTTGTTCATCAATGAACACACTTAGGTTGATTCCATATCTTTGTTATTGTTAATAGTGCTGCAATATACATAGGAGTGCAGGTATTCCTTAGATATACTGATTTCTTTTCCTGTGGATAAATAGTAGTGGGATTGCTGGATCATATAGTAGTTCTATTTTTAGTTTTTTCATAAATCTTCACACTGTTTTCCATAGTGGCTATACTAATTTACAGTCCCAACAGTGTACATGAGTTCCCTTTTCTCCTCATCCTTGCCAGTGTCTGGTTGTTGTTGTTTTTGTTTGTTTTTGTCTTTTTAATAGTAGCCATTCTAAACAAGGTAAGATGTTTTGTGTGGTTTTAATTTGTATTTCCCATTTGATTAGTGATGTTGAGCATTTTTTCATACACCTATTGGCAATCTGTATGTCTTATTTTAAGAAATTTCTATTCATGTTCTTTGCCCACTTTTTAACGGGATTATTTGTTTTTGTTTTTGTTTTTGTTTTTTATTGAGTTGTTTGAGTTCCTTGTATATTCTGGATATTAGTCCCTTGTTGGATGAATAGTTTACAAATATTTTCTCCCATTCAACAGGTTGTCTCTTCACTCTGTTGATTGTTTCCTTTACTGTGCAGAAGCTTTTTGGTTTAATATAGTCTCACTTGTCTGTTTTTGTTTTTGTTGCCTGTGCTTTTGAAGTCTTAGCCATAAAATCTTTGCCTATACTAATGTCCTGAAGTGCTTCCCCTATGTTTTCTTCTAGTAGGTTTATAGTTTCGAGTCTTATGTTTAGGTCTTCAATCCATCTGGAGTTCACTTTTGTATATGATGAAAAATAGGAGTCCAGTTTCATCCTTCTGAATATGGATATCTAATTTTCCCAGCACCATTTATTGAAGAGGGTGCCCTTTCCCCAGTGTATGTCCTTAGAAATTTTTTTGAAAATAAGTTGGCTGTATATATGTGGATTTATTTCTGGGTTCGCTATTCTGTCCCATTCATCTATGTGTCTGCCTTTATATGAATACTGTGTCATTTTGATTACTATAGCCTGGTGACACATCTTGAAGTCAGGTAGTATGATGCCTCCAGCTTTGTTCTTTTTGCTCAGGGTTGCTTTGGCTACTTGGACTCTTTTTTCATTCCAAGTGAATTTTAGGATTTTTTTTCTATTTTCTGTGAAATATGACATTGGTATTTTGACAGGAATTGCATGAAATCTGTAGATTGTTTTGAGTCGCATGGTCATTTTAACAATATTAATTCTTTCAATCCATGAGCGTGGGGTGTCTTTCCATTTGTGTCCTCTTCAATACCTTTCATCAGAGATTTCCTTGTAAAGGTCTTTCACCTCCTTGGTTAAGTTTATTCCTAGATATTTCAGTAGCTACTGTAAATGGGATTGCCTTCTTGATTTCTCTCTCAGCTAGATCAATATTGGTGCAAAAAACCATACTGATTTCTGTATGTTGATTTTATATCCTGCAATTTTACTGTATTTGATGATCAGATCTAAGAATTTCTTGGTGGAGTCTTTAGGTTTGTCTTGATATAAGCTCATGACATATGCAAAGAAGGACAATTTGACTTCCCCCTTTCCAGTACGGACCTTTCTTTTTCCTACCTGGTTGCTCTGGGTACGACTTCCAGTAATACATTGAATAGGAGTGATGAAAGTGTACATCCTTGTCTTGTTCCATTTCTCAGAGGAAAGGTTTTCAGCATTTTCCCATTCAGTCTGATTTCAGCTGTGGGTTTGTCATACATAGCCTTCATTATGTCGAGGTTCAATCCTTCTATGCCTAGTTTGTTGAGAGTTTTTATTATGAAGGGATGCTGACTTTTACCCAGTGATTTTTCTGCGTCTATTGAGATGATCATACAGATTTGGTGTTCATTCTGTTGATGCAATGTATCACATTTATTGATTTGCATATGTTGAACCATTCTTGCATCCCTGGGATAAATCCCACTTGATCATGGTGTATCTTTTGGACAGATTGTAGGATTCAGATTGCTAGTATTTTGTTGAGGACTTTTGCATCTATGTTCATCATGGATATTTGCCTGTAGTTTTTTGTTGTTGTTGCATCCTTGTCTGGTTTTGGTGTCAGAGTAATGCTGGCATCATAGAATGAGTTAGGGAGAATTCCCTCCCCTTAATATTTTTGGAATAGTTTGAGGAGAATTGGTATTAGTTCTTCTTTGTGAGTTTGGTAGAATTCAGCAGTGAAGCATTCAGTCCTAGACTTTTATTTGTTGAAATACTTTTTATTACTGATTCAATCTCACTACTTATTATTGGTCTGTTTAGGTTTTCAATTTCTTCCTGATTAAATTTTGGTAGGTTGCATGCCTCCAGGAATTTATCCATTTTCTCAAGGTTTTCCAGTTTGTTATCATCCAGTTGTTCATAACAGTCTCTGATGATCTTTCATTTTTTTTCTTTTTTGAGACGGGGCCTCACTCTGTCACCCAGGCTGGAGTACAGTGGTTCAGTCTTGGCTCACTGCAACCTCTGTTTCCTGGGTTCAAGCAATTATCCTGCCTCAGCCTCCCGAGTAGATGGGATTATAGGTGTGTGCCACCACACCCAGCTAATTTTTGTATTTTCAATAGAGACAAGAGTTTCACCATGTTGCCCTGGCTGGTCTTGAACTCCTGACCTCAAATGGTCCACCCGCCTTGGCCTCCCAAAGTGTGGGATTACAGGAATGAGCCACCGTGCCAGGCCGATTTTTCATATTTCTGTGGTATCAATTGTAATGTCTCCTTTCTTATTTCTGATTTTATTTATTTAGATTTTCTCTCTTTTTTTGGTTCATCTAGCTAGTGGTTTATTGATTTTGTTTATCTTTTGAAAAAATTTATTTTGTTGTTCTTTTGTGTTTTTCTTTAGTCTGTTTCATTTAGTTCTGCTCTGATCTTCATTATTGCTTTCCTTCTACTAATTTGGGCTTTGGTTTGCTCTTGCTTTTCTAGTTCTTTGAGGTGCATCATTAGATTGTTTATTTGACATCCTTCTACTTTTTTGATGTTGGCAGTTATTTCTATAAACTTCCCTCTTAACATTGCTTTTTCTGTATCCCACAGATTTTGGTATGTTTTGTTTCAATTTCATTTGTGTCAAGAATTTTTAAAATTTCCTCCTTAATTTCTTCTTTGACCCAATGGTCATTTGGGAGCATGTTGTTTAATTTCCAGGTATTTGTATAGTTTCCAAAGTTCCTCTTGTTATTGATTTCTAATTAAACTCCTTTGTGGCCTGAGAAGATATTTGATATGATTTTGATATTCTAAATTTTTTTGAGACTTGTTTTGTATCCTAATTTATAATCTATCCTGGAGAACGTTCCATGTGCTGATGAGAAGAATGTGTATTCTATAGCTGTTGGATGAAATGTTCTATAAATCTCTGTTATGTACATTTGGTCTCAAGTGAAGTTTAAATTCAGTGTTTCTTTGTTAATCTTCCCTCTAGATGATCTGTCTAATACTGACAGTAGGGTGTTCAAGTTCTCACCTATTTTCGTACTGGAGTCTATCTCTCTGTTTAGTTGTAATAGTATTTGTCTTGGTGCTTTGGTGTCAGAGGCATATATGTTTAGAATTGCTATATAGTACTATTAGATTAATCCCTTTATCATAATGTAATGACCTTCTTTGTCTCCTTTCACTGTTTTTGACTTAAGTCTGTTTTTTTCTGACATAAGTATAGCTACTCCTGCTTGCTTTAAATTTTTGTTTGCACAGAATGTCTTTTTCCATCCCTTTACTTTGACCTTATATGTACATTTACATCTGAGGTGAGTTTCTTGTAGGCAGCATATAGCTGGATCATTTTTTAAATCCATTCAGCCAGTCTATATCTTTCTTTTGTTTTTGTTGTTTTTTTTTTTTTTTTTTATTGAAACAGAGTCTCGCTCTGTTGCCCAGGCTGGAGTGCAGTAGCGCGAACTCAGCTCACTGCAAGCTCCACCTCCCGGGTTCGCCATTCTCCTGGCTCAGCCTCCCAAGTAGCTGGGACTACAGACACCCGCCACCACGCCCAGCTAATTTTTTTGTATTTTTAGTAGAGACGAGGTTTCACCATGTTAGCCAGGATGGTCTCGATCTCTTGACCTCGTGATCCTCCTGCCTTGGCCTCCCAAAGTGCTGGGATTACAGGCGTGAGCCACCGTGCCTGGCCCAGTCTATATCTTTTAAGTAGAAAGTTTAATCTATTTATATTCAAAGTTATTATTAATATTTGAAGGCTCATTTCTGTCATTTTATTAATTGATTTCGGTTATTTTGCATATACTTTGCTTCTTTCTTCCTCTCTTACTGCTTATCATTGTGGTTTGATGGTTTTCTGTAGTGGAAACATTTGAGTCCCTTCTCTTCCTCATTTGTGTGTTTGCTCTATCAGTGGGTTTTATACTTTCATGTATTTTCATTATGGTATATACTCTCCTTTTTCTTCCAGGTGTAAGACTCCCTTAAGCATTTTTTATATGGCTAGTCTAGTAGCTATTGATTATTTCAGCTTTTGTTATTTCTCCTTCATTTATGAAGGGCAACTTTCTTCAGTATAGTATCCTTGGTTGCCAGGTGTTTTTTTGTTTTGTTTTGTTTTGTTTTTTCAGAACTTTGAGTTTAGCAGCCCATTCTCTCCTGGCCTATAACATTTCTGCTGAGAAATTCACTGTCAGTCTAATGGGAACTCCCATCAGACTAAGTGACTAGATGCTTTTCTCTTGCTATTTTTAGAATTATCTTTGACTTTTGACAGTTTGACTACCATGTGCCATGGAGAAGACCTTTATAAAGGTTTAGGGATCTCTGAGCTTCCTGTATTTGTATGTCTAAATCTTTTGCTACATCTGGAAAGTTTTCAGCTATTATTTTGTTAAATAGGTTTTTTATCACTTTCATTTTCTCTTCACCTTCTGGAACACTAAAAATTCACATTATTGGATCACTTTACAGTGTCCTATATGTCATAGACTTTGTTTATTCTTTTTTAGTATTTTTTCATTTTTGTCTGACTGGGTTATTTCAATGACTTGTCTTCAACTTCTAAAACTATTTCTTCTGCTTGATCTAGTCTAGTGTTGAATCTTTCAAACGTATTTTATATTTCATTCAATGAATTATTCAGCTTTAGAATTTCTATATGTTTTTCTTTTTATTTTAGCTATCTCTTTGGTAAATTTCTCACTCATATCCTGCATTGTTTTTCTGATTTATTTGTATTGTTGTTCTGATTTCTGTGTTCTCTTGTATCTCACTAAACTTCTTTAGTATCATTATTGTGAATTTTTCTGGGATTTCATAAATTTCTTTTTGATTGGGATCTATTGCTGGAGAAGTATTGTGTTCCTTTGGAGGCATTGTATTTTTTTTTACTTTTTCATATTTTTTGTGTCCTTGCATTGATATCTGCACATTTGATGTAACAGTTACTTCTTCTAATATTTTAAATTTGCTTTTGTAGGGGAGGACTTTTTCCTGAAGATTTATCTATAGTGTTGGTTGGGTAGGACACTTTGGCTTTGATTCTCGGTATGTGCAATAATATAGTCTCCATGATGATTTATCTGGCTGTAAACAGCATCAGTAGTATTTCTGATTTCCTTGGTGGTATAGGGTGCAGTTGTTGGTGGAGGCTGTGGTGAAGTTTTTCTGGAGATGGGGACATCAGATGGGCCAGTTCTTGGGCACCAGTGGTAGTAGCAACAGGTCAAACATACCTGTCCATGGGCCTCAGGGAAGTGTACATGGGCACCAGTGTTAGTGGGTCTAGTAAGGCTGATTCTTGGGCCCTCCAGGCAGCTTGCTCAGATGCCAGCAGCGGCAGTGGTGGGCCGGATGGGTGGGTGGGTCCTTGGAGCCCTAGGAATTGGGCGTGGCATAGGCAATGGTTGTAGCAGAGGCAACACAATCCTCTGACTCCCAAGTGCTTTGTCCTGGTGATGATGGTGGCTGCAATAGGCTAGGCCAGCCATTCTTGAGGCCTGTAGGTAGCACATGCAGGTGAGTCCCAGCCATGGTGGTAGTGACAAGCTAAGTCAGCCTGTCCTCAGGTTCCCAGGAGAAGTGCTAAGTTCCAACGGTGGTGAATGGGGCAGGGCAATCTCCAGGCCCCTGGACAGTTTACTCAGGCACTGGGAATTGAGGGGAGTAGAGCGAGGCCATCTGGTGGTGCACGTGGGTGCTGGCTGTGGTAGGCAGGGGCGAGGTGATCCCTAGATCCCCAGTAGAATGCTCAGGTTGGGGCTGAAGTGGCTGTGCTGCAGCCCTACTGCTGGAGAAGGCATGGTTGCTTTCAGTGGCAGCAGCCATAAACAGGTAGCTTGGGAGCATGTTCTTTGGCCCTGATATAAGCAGGGGAGCCTTTCCTCAGGGCTCTTTTAAATATGTAGCAGCACTGCTACTAGGAGTGACAGGGTCACTGCCAATGACTCGTGTTTCGCCCTGGCAGCAGCAGCCAACAAGGCCCAGCCCTGCATTCAAGGTATTCAACCCCATTGATGGGGTTCCAAGGATGTGGAAATTCAGGGGCTGTTGGGCCCCTGGTCAGGATGTAGTCTGATGGGGGCTGGGCTCTCAAAATGGCACCCTGCTGTGGCTGCTTAGGACTCTGGGGTATGCAGGAACCACTCAAGCTCCCTCTCTAGAGAAATGCCATTATACAATCTCTAGGCAACTCCTTCAAAGCCCATGTGGGTTGAGGGCTCTCCCAGGGCTAGGATTGCAGGAGTCCACATTGGGAATATGGACTGCTAGGGGTCTCTCACTTGTCCTTTACCCATGCTGGGGCACCTCTCCAGGCTTCCAGATGATCCCAGCCAAGCAGGCTACCTTACTTCTTTCTCATTCCTCGAGTCAGATGTTTCCTGTCACTTCTCTATTGAATTCCAGCATTCTCTCTTAGGAAATATATTCAAAGTGTGATTATCTACTCACTATTTTATTTCTTCTTTGTACGGGAGGTGAGTTCTGGATGCCTCTATTCAGCCATCTTGAGGCCCCTTTCATTGGAGTTTTATCCTCAGCATTTTATTTGAATATAAGTTTAAGGAGTGAGAATGGAGAGTTGGGTAACAGTTAGGCTTAAACCCCAATGGTAGCCTCTGCTAGACTTTCTACACAAGTGAGGCTGTCTGCTGAATTTATTACAGGGGGAATAAAATGGGAGAAAACACTGAGTCTTATTTTCCCTCATGAAGAAAGCCTTTGGGAGAAAACTCATCATGATGAATTAATGTTAATTTTTAAAATACTTTGTGGTTATCAGAATGAAGGAGTGATTCCCAGTGATGTAAACTATTTGACTCTTTGTCCAGTCTCATTGACTCATACCCCACTTATGAAAAGAAGAGGAAGGGGCTGTAAGTAATAACTGAAAAAGCTGTTTCACTAAAATGTTTTCTAAGACTGTCTTGTTATCCATGGTAAAGAAATGTAAAATTAAGAGAAGCACGGATGGAGGTGCTGACTCTACAGATATTGTTTATGTTTAGTTTGTGAATAAATTCACCAAGCTATACACGTAAAGATATGTGCACTTCTCTATACAATTATTACACTTCAATAAAACCTTTTTTAGACTGTTAAAAAAGAGAGGAAACATTAAAGAATGGATATGGATTTGGGTAATAAAGGTGTATGCATTTATCAAAACTCATCAAGTACATTTCATTGATGTAAATTTTACCTCAAAAAATGAAGAAAGAAAAAGAACTGTAAACAAACACTGAATTTTAGTTAATGACCTGCATGCTGAAATCTTTAAGGGTGAAGTATACTAATGTCTCCAACTTACTTTGAAATGAACCCCAAAGTGAAATGGTTTGATAGATGAGTAGAAAAATAATTGTAGAATCTGAGTGTGACTATGTGGGTATTCACTGTATAATTCTTTCTATTTTTCTGTATGTTTGATCATTTTTATATTAAAATGTTGGAGGGTTCTAAAGAAGGGAGGAAGAATTCTACCCATCTGTTTATGAATAGAAATGATGGCTTCAGCTCATTGAAGACCCGAACACATTAATAGTAATTAGCAGGATATAGTTATCCAGCAAAAGTAGCAGCAATTCCTGGGCTGCTACTTGTCCCAGAAGATAATAATGCCCAATGGAGCTGGCAGAGCTCACATGGAGATACTCCTTTCACAAGGCTTAGGTGGCAGAAGCACCAGATGGTAGCCACAGCAAATTAGAAGAAAGTGGTGGATACTATGTAGTAGTTGTTAAGATTCATTTATTGTCTGGGTGCAGTGGCTCATGCCTGTAATCCCAGCACTTTGGGAGGCCGAGGCAGGCAGATCACTTGAGGTCAGGAGTTCGAGACCAGCCAGGCCAACATGGTGAAACCCCGTCTCTACCAAAAATACAAAACTTGGGAGGGCATGGTGGCATACGCCTGTAATCCCAGCTACTTGGGAGGCTGAGGCACGAGAATCGCTTGAACCCGGGGGGTGGTGTGGAGGTTGCAGTGAGCCGAGATCACACCACTGCACTCCAGCCTGGGCGACACAGCGAGACTCTGCACTCCAGCCTGGGTAACAGAGCGAGATTCTATCTCAAAAAAAAAAGAAAGATTCATTTATGGATACATGTCAGATACCCTGGGATTTGTACCATCATATACAACCAAGCTGTCAGTTTCACTCATTGGCATTTCTGTAAATCACAAATTTCTAAAGTACTCATCACTAGAATCTGAAGCAATCCACTGTGTTTATCATGTTAGGCTGAAGAAAAGTTTGCTATAACACCCATCGGGTCAAACTTTTTCAACATTTTCCAATTACATAAAGCATTGTATTTGTACGCAATGAAGAAAGACTAAAAATACAGGTAAATGAAACAAATCAAAATATTTGCTTAAAGTTGGCACCTATGTTTGTCCATGTGGCAGCCAGATTACATAAAGACACATGAACTAAAATGGAAGAATGCATATTTTCTCCATTATGCCTGCAGTTTCAGGGACATAGTGCCCTAACAATTAATTTCATATTCAAGGCTGTCTTGATTGCTAATAAATGATCCTAGGGAAGGAGCTTTCACATTATCCTTAGCACTCTAACAGATATGGTGAGTAAGAACATACAACTTCCCACAATCATGATCCTTTCAATGTCTTTCCAGGGTTTTACTGATATTTTACTGGAAAGAGTCATGCATGGGGGAGCCAACATTACAGGTTTCCAGATTGTCAACAATGAAAACCCTATGGTTCAGCAGTTCATACAGCGCTGGGTGAGGCTGGATGAAAGGGAATTCCCTGAAGCCAAGAATGCACCACTAAAGGTAATGTTCCATGGCATGTAAAAAACCTAAGGCCAGCTTTTCAAAGTATCTCAGTATGGTCTTTATACACTAACAGTCATCTTATGATCAAGTGATTTTCCTCAGAAGTGATTCAAAGATGCCACAAAACAACTGCAGGTGATGCTATTGCATTTGAAAACTAAGCCCCTGAATAAAGAAGCTGTTGAGAATGAGATCTTTTAAAATCCAGTGCTTGGAAATAAGTTAACTTAATTTTTAATGAATTTTATTTGTAATATGCCCATAATAATTTACAGTATTACGAGAACCTGAGCCAGGCAAAGGGTGGGGGCAGTGGGAACAGGTAAGGAAGACTGATAGTCTGAAACAGAAAATTAGATTTTACATTATTTATGTGATTGCTTTGTTTTAATAAGTTCCATGAATCTCAGTACACCCAAGTGAATTAGGGTCTAATAAAGAGTGTACATTGCCTATATGTATATTGAATGGAAATGTTTTCCTGCCTGCTAAAGTATCTTAGAAAATAATTAAATTACCTAGATTGCTCATTTTCACAAAATCAAGATAAGAATATTAAAAGCAGAAAGTCATGGTTAAAAATGCACATTTTTCATGTGTTCCCCTATGGCTAGAAATCCTATTATTTAAAAACCAGGAATTAAACAGATAAATTAGGGGAAAGTTATTCATGCTACACAAAGGACCCTTCAAATATATTTTTTAAGTAAATCGTTCCCTCAGTGCATTGATTCAAATATGAAACTGACTTTAAATTCTTCCTGATATAGTGAACGTATGTACCATAGCTGTGGTATGAAATAGGGGATCAAAATAGAGTCAAGACCCTTTCCTAGAAAAGGAAAAGGGGAAAAGATCTTCCTCATTGTTTCAAGATACTCATCCTCACATCCTTCCTCCCTGGCAAGAATAGAATAGGGGATAACAGGCCAGGCATGGTAGCATGCGCCTGTAATCCCAGACACTTGGGTGGCGGAGGCAGGAGAATGGCTTGAACCCGTGCAGCAGAGGTTGCAGTGAGCCGAGATCATGCCACTGCACTCCAGCCTGGGTGACAGAACAAGACTCCATCTCAAAATAATAATAATAATAATAATAATAATAATAATAATAATAGAGAACAGTAGGCAACACAGACCAGAAAAAAGATATAGAGATACATTCTGTACCATCTATGCAGCTCCACCTTAAATGGGTTACGTCAGAACATAATACAAGTGAAATCTTACTTTATGCAATTGGTGTGTTCTAGAAAAGTTACGGGTTAAACATACTTTTTTCGTTCAGTTAAGCCACTTACTAGTCAAGTGGTACCCTGTGGTTGTAGCGATTATGCCTGCCAGATTTTTCCAAGATAGTCTTATTTTAAAACATTCTGTTTTAGGGTCCGATCAAGTGTCCTAATTTGCTTTAGTAAATATGGTCACAATCCCTATGATGAATCCTTTGTAATCAAAAAAATTTTTAATGTACTAAACTGATATTTACTGGAAAATAATCCCAAGTGAATTAGGCTCTAATACAGAGTGTATGTTGCCTACACATATATTGAATGGAAATGTTTTCCTGCTTGCTAAAGTATTTTTGAAAATAATTAGATTACCTAAGTTGCCCATTTTCATAGAAATCAAGATAAAAATATCAAAAGCATAAAGTCATGGTTCAAATGCATATTGCATTACATTTAGGTGAGCTTATTCAAATTTAGATTTTTCATAAAACTGCCTACCCACACTGCTTTATGATCTTTAGATTTACCAGGTAATAGGTAGAAGAGAGAAATTCATTTATTCAATATTTTAGTGGGTTAGTAGTCTGGCACCTACAATGTGCCAGACACTGTGTTAGGCATGAGAAAATGAGTAATGGTAAGAAGTATGAAAAGGGTACTGAAGAGTAGTTTATGCCTGTGCGGAAGTTGCAGAGCCATACAAAAGAGAAGGAAGCCAATCTCAGCTCTGGACTATTCATTGATAACACTTGGTGTGTATAATGTAAAGTTCTAGAACCCACTGAGAAGAAATGTTCATGCTTATAAGTAAAACCCTTTAAATAACTTTAAAAAATTGAATATTTGAATAGATGTTACAACTTACAGATTACTTTTGCTTAGTATTCGTCATTATAGAACCTTGCACAATATCAATCAAACCAAAAGCCCACTTTAAAAATTGATGTATAATATTTTTGATTAGGAAATAAAATTGTCTACAGATTAAAAATCCTGATAATTTACTCTATAAACATTTTCTTTTAGGGCTTGGGAGGGTATTCTCACCCATTGGTAAGTAGAAACTGAATAAAGCAAAAATTAAATAGCTCCTTTGGCATGGTTTGGAAAGGACTACATTAAGATTGCTGACAATTTATGCAGTCAGCTGAAAAAATCATCACCATGTTGGCTTCATGTATTGCAAAGATGTGCAGACACAAAGATTTTTCTTCATGAAAGAACATATGTCCCCTGTTACAGTCACACTTGATGATTTGCTTCTGAAAGACAAGTAACGTGAGAAAAGCCAGAAAAGCTAATTGATAGTTGTAGAGGCAATAATCTATTCACTCCCAATTGTATTTGGACATACTGTACTAGAGAGAGAGAACTCCCCCTGGGACATTTTGCTACATTTTTAAAAAGTCAACAACATTCTACATTCTACCAGTATTTGTCACCCCTGCAAAACAGGGGCCAGCTTATTTTAACCATAGTTTGTTATGTTAATTCATTTAATGAAAAAGCATCCACCATTTCAAATTGCAGATAATCAAATCCCTTGTATTTAGTGACTGACCTCATCCCTAGTAGAGCATATCAATATATCCAAGGAATAGAAAGTGTTCTTGCCTGCAAGAGGTGGCATCATGAAGTATTGCCTATGAATTGTCAACATTATCAGATTTAAAACTCAATAATAATTGAAATTTTCTACAATTGAAAAACAGCTTTGGTTTTTGCTACCCCCAGGAAACAAAAACTCATTTATTGCTGGCCAGAAGTCCCAGCTCGCCAGAAACATCGTCCAGACAGAAATGATTAATGTTCTCCTCCAAATTAATTTCAAGCTGTCTAACTTAGCTATTTCCATTTTCCCCTAAGTAAACACCAGATCTCTACAAACAGCAGTAACCCAGTCTTGCTTTAGGATGTGCTGTTTCCTCTCCAGTCTATACATGCCATCCTTTAACTTCACACATATTTCTTCCTCTATAAAGGACACAGCCTTTTGGTAGTCACTAACTCAGTATAAAAAAGAAACAGTATTGAGAGCAAGAGAGAGATTGCCTTGAGCCATTTGATTGTAATAATTGTAACACATGCACACATGAGGTAAGAAGTATCACTGTAGAATGAATCGAATTCAGGCTTGCCCAGAGAGATCTCTTAAATAATTAGGGGGGTGACTGCATAGAACAATAGGTAGAAATGAATGAAAATTATAAGAAACAAGGCAAATGTTGAGGGTATCATTTATCATGATATCTTGTTTTTCATGCATCCATTTCAGTATACATCTGCATTGACACACGACGCAATACTGGTCATAGCAGAAGCTTTCCGCTACCTGAGGAGGCAGCGAGTAGATGTGTCCCGGAGAGGAAGTGCTGGAGACTGCTTAGCAAATCCTGCTGTGCCCTGGAGTCAAGGAATTGATATTGAGAGAGCTCTGAAAATGGTAAAGACCACAATGGGTTATTGGGGTGGAAGAAACTTATAAAGACATAAAAAAGATGAGACCTTGATCTTGAGAGAAGACATACTAAAAGGAATGGGACCAGATTATGTAGAATCTCAGAGTATGCAAAGAGGATAAGTATAGCCATTTCTATAAATCATCCAAACCTAGAAATCTAAAAGTTGGAGGTCATTTCTTGAAGCTTGAAAAAAAAAAGAGATAAATTTAGGGCAAATGAATTTTTGGTTATGCACTATACTATGGCTAGTAAATGAAACTTAGTACTCTCAAAAGTTACAGATTGAATATATAAATAGCTTCAAAAAATTCAAAGCTTTCAAACATATGACATTCTTTAGGGAGATTAGAATATTTTATAAGATGTTCCTAACTTCAAGATAGACATTACAAAGGACAGCATCCTCTGGCTCATCAGACAAATGATTAGCCTAGACAGGCTGTGGAACTTAGCCAGTGTGATAGTATTTCTGTTGTCAAAAAGAACACTCATGCTATTCTACAGGATGAAATGCAGGAACATGATACATTTCTAGGTCTACTTAAGAAGCTTTTGCCTAATGCTGCAAAGAAAAAGCCTAAAGAAAAGTAAAAGGAATCAATGGATAGACAGTCAAATAGGTCACTTGTTTTTAGTATTTGCTGGGTAGGAGATCATTTAAGGCTTCAAGCAATGTCCTTTGAACAGATTTCATTATTTATACCAGAAGTAGCATCACCCATTCATTGCAGTTTTCCAAGCAAGAGCTCTGTCCTGAATATTTTGCTTTATGCTACATGTGCCTGCATGTATTAAAATGAGCTTTCAAGAGTACAAGAATTTCTTATTTCTACTTATTTAGTTATCCTGATGTTTGGGACATCCAAATCAACAAAGAGATGGGCAAAGATAAGATAATTCTGTGTGCAACCCAGCAAGGAAGAACTTGTAACGGCCTCATAACATACATCATTTTGTGTAGCTGGCTCTCTTATTGATGCCTTAAATTTGCCAAGTTGGAAGCATTCAATCAAAAGGGGTTAGTAGCCCTTGTGTCTCTCTTCAAGAAAGAGATATGACTCATTTTCCCATCATGCAGATTTTTATGTCATTATGTCAGTTCCTTAACAAATGCCCTAAGTGTAGTTTTATGGAGGTAGCACTGTACAATTTTGAAGAGCAGTTAATTAAATTCAACCTTCATAGCAGTTACAAGATTTGTATTGTCAGGTGAAACATAATGATGAGTGAAATATAAAACTCCCTCAGAGTGAATCAAAAGGAGTTTCCATCAACAAAACCTCAAGGGGCAAGAGCCAGCATCTCCAATTGACTCCCTATTCATGACACAAATAACTACCTTCCCAAATAGAAAACTGGCTATCAGAATGAAGGATAAGATACCAATTGGGCTAGGAAAAAAAAATAGATTGATCATACTACTGCACAGAAAAGTTTCTGCATGTCTACCTCACTGATAAAGCTCAAGTTATAAGCCAGGTAACCTTCCTCCCCAGGCCCTAATGACCAGACACTCAACCAAAACAATACATTACCTTTCTATAGGACAATCTCTATTGCTCCAGAGAGGCTGGAAGGCATCTATTTTTTCCAAAAGTAGACAGTGCCTCAGTAAAACTGCTCTACTCAGAGGGACTGTAAGGGAGGCTAGTCTGAAGTACTAAATGTTTTACTACATTAAAAGAAATCCCATTTTATTTGAATTAATTAAAATTGAGACTGCATAATGTAAAGCATCCCTCATTGTGACTAGCACATAGTTGTTTCTCAATAAATTATTCTCTTCCTTCAAAAGAAATCTGGCAAACAAAATCATTGCCTGGCAGAGGCTCCTAAGGGGCCTGTTTTAATGAATAAATAAGCACAACATTCATTCAGTAAATATTTATTGAGCACCCATGACTATGTATCAGGCTCCATATTAGTATGCAAGCAAGAAATAAGATGAGGAGTGCACACATTTAAATTGTTAATATGTAAACAAATGCTTTAAAATATCTTAAAGCCACTTGCAAATTGGGTAATCATTCTCCTCACAATCTGCAAATAATGCAAAGATCAGCCCAGCACAGTCTACTGACATATCTGTCACAGATTCTAAGTCTTTGAGACTTGTTCAATCAACATTTATTAAGGATCTGCTCTATCCCAGGCACAATATTAGTTGCTGAGAACAGAGGTAAAAAAAAGTCTCTCATCTTGAGATGCTCCTAATCCAGTAGGAAAGTTAGAAACACATAGATTATAAAAATGTTATGTCTAAGTCTTGCACAGGATGCTATGAATTAAAGAAGGGATCCCAGATGGGATGCGGGGAAACTGTCACTAACATTCAATACTGGACCACATCCTTAAAAATACATTTCTCTGAGTGGTAGTCCAATTCTACTTCTGGTCACCAAACGTTCAAATCATGCGTCTGGAATCTGTTGGACTATGCCTTGACTATTCTCCAGTTCATATATCATATTCAGATAGGTTGGGTCTTTAGAAATAGACAACTCTTAATGAGACTTAAAGCCCTAGCTATTTTCATTAATGAAGGCTTTCCTTAATAAGTTCCTATTGCCCTTGTCTCTGCCCTGTCTAACTCTTCTATCAGAATTCAATTCTCAAAATAGAGTATAAAGAGCCCTTCATGCTCACATTATGTATCAGTCTCATCCCACTGGATAAGTGATTTCTATCTCAACAAAGGTCTTTTCTCTAACTAGAAGTGTGATGCCACCTTCTCTGCAAGCCTAAGCTAACAATAGTGCTTAGGTTTGTTGGATCAGTTGGACAATCATCTTGTTTTCAGTTCATCAGATTGGAGCATTTTCCTTTCAACAGGAATTCCACAGTCTCCTACTGGTGGTGAACAAGCCCCTTTCCCTTTAAAAAATGTTCCCTAATATTTGACAACATTTTTCTTTCTGCAACACAAACCCACTGCCACCTCTGACTTGTTTGACAGCTTGTCATTTTCCATAAGTGATGAAAAACAATTCCATTCTTTCATACTAGGAAAATGAGATATATTCTTTCTCTTTGAAGCAAAGTCTTTGACCTTTACTTGCCAGATGAGTAATGCAAGTGGTTAACACAATTATTTATATTTGTAGAGGGTATTTCATCCAGTGTCCCTGCACTGTAAAATAGGTAAAGAATCTATCTACCCAGAAGAGATGGCCTCTTGCTAATTCATAATACTGAGCCCAGGCCCAGGAAAAATTGTTCCATACATGAAATCGGCATTTGGCATCCCAAACAAGTGTTCTGGCTTCCAGTACTTCTACATTTCTTGTCTAGTGCTCCATACTCCTGACCCCTTAGGCTTAATAAATTTCATCAGTCTTTGGATTATCCCTCCATGGCTTAGCTCTCTTGTCTGTTACCTGTCTGTAGCTGAGTGTGGGTTAAATAAGAGGGAAAGCTCATCCCTGTCACTGTAGTAGCTGGCAAATGTGTAACCCTCTCAAGAAACAGAACTAAATCCATTTTGGTTAATAATAATTAATATAGCTAGCATGTATTCTGATGCTTAATAGATGCCACATACTGTTCTAAACATTACATTTATATGTGTGTGTGTTTATATATATCTATATATATCTATATATATAGATATATATAGATATATATCTTCTCTAATCTTCCCAATAACTCTGAAAGATAGATACTACTAGGATTTTCAATCTTACAGATTAAGACACTGGGGTAAAAAAGCATTAAGAACATGCCGAAGGTCATTCAATTAATAATTGAAGCTACGATATGAGTCCAGGTGTAACAGTGCCCATGCTGCTGAAACCAGATTATGTTCAGATATGGGAAATATTAAGATAAGACACAGCCATGGCCCCCAAGGAACTCAGTTTAGAATACATTACCCTAGTTAAGGGGGTAGCCTGCAGAGTATTTTTAGGAAGGGGCTAGTGGAAATTTCAGGTCCTTGAAAAAGTGGCGGTAGAGCCCTCATTATATTATATAAGTAACAGCATCTTACACCTACTCAATGCTTCAAAACTAAAAGGCATGCCAAGAAAATACTGTGGAGGAAATGAAGATCTTGTATAGACTCGATCTGGTGGATAGAGCTCAATGACTTGCAATAATAATTCTTCAAGATTCCAAGATCTGTCAGTAGACCTCATCCCAGAGACTTAGAAGGCAATAATGCCGTGCTATTTTTAAATTTTAAATTTTCCCTTTCTACCAGGTGCAAGTACAAGGAATGACTGGAAATATTCAATTTGACACTTATGGACGTAGGACAAATTATACCATCGATGTGTATGAAATGAAAGTCAGTGGCTCTCGAAAAGTAAGTAACCAAAACAGACATTTAAAGAAAAGGACTCTTGAAAGAGGACAGCATTTGGATGTAAGAAAATAAGTATTATTATTTTACAAAATATCAGTAAGGATGAGTGGGAGATGGGAACCTCCAGGATGAAGGAATAGCACACCTATGTGTCAGTGTTGGGGGTCCTGGTGGGAATTACAAGACACGGGGAGACAGGATGTCAATCCTTATAGAGCTCAAGAAAGTTTTGTTCCACAACAGCACTTCAATTTCATGCAGTACTTTTCTGAGGGAAAAATAGGCATCCAGGTCAAATGTCTTCTCTTTCTAGGCTGGCTACTGGAATGAGTATGAAAGGTTTGTGCCTTTCTCAGATCAGCAAATCAGCAATGACAGTGCATCCTCAGAGAATCGGACCATAGTAGTGACTACCATTCTGGTAAGTGTGAACAGAAGGTAGGTGGGCTTTCTGTCCAGCAAGACTTCTGTTTTCTGAAAAGTATTTTTCCACCAGTAGAAAAGACCTCAAGTTCAAACAGTAAAAACTTCCAACAGGGAAGCTCAGGAAACTCTCAAAGTGTCTTGCCATGATGATGAACAGAATGTCATTTAACAAAAAGAGAGAAAGAAAAAGAATAGGAATTTAGAACAGTTTTAGATTATCATTTTCCTCTTTCTCCCCGCCTCCATGCCCGCCCGCATAGGACTGATGCTTCATCTGGACTTGAAACCTAATTCTTCATTGTGGGGGAAGCAGCATTGTGTGGAGGAGAGAGTACATTAGGATTCTAAAATTAGGTCTACCACTAACCTGTAAAACTGTGCAAGTCACAACTTCTCTGAGCCTCAGGTTGTTGTTTCTCCATTTATGAAAGGGGTATAATAATAATCACCTACCCATGTCATAAGCCCGTTTCAAGGCACAGTTCACTACACGAAGAAGTTTTCTGCAAAACTCAAAGCACTTAAAATGTGAGATGGTATTCTCATTTAGTTTTAAAACACTTTTCTAGAAGCTGGTTTGTTTTTACTGAATGAAGTACAAACCTGGGTTAAAAACAAATACATCTCTAGGTGTGAAAGTATGACTAACTGAATGGAGACTAGGCTGAAGTTTGCCTTTCATCTAAGCATACATATCAAATACTCCCTTTGTCTTAAGTACTATACTAGGCCCTGGAGATATAAAAATGTAAATGCCACGGACGCCGACCTCACAGGGATCACAATGCTTCCCCAGGGCTTTGCCTCAACTACCTGCAATTCCTACATAATAAATCTTGAGAAATGAAAGGCACTTCACCATCATGTAACTAAGTCTGCCAAATTTGATGAAATCAAAGACTTGATAGGTGAAAACTGGGCCATCTTTCAAACTCTCAAAAAGAACTGAAATCCTTCTCTGCTTCCTTAAATTACCAGTTAAGGACTCCCCCTACCAAAAAAAAAAAAAAAAAAGTGACCCAGTGAATACTCAATTAAAGCTCTTCTGTTTACTAAGTAACAATTTAAAGGCCTTTTTCACATACCAAACCTCAATAGTCACAGAGGGGAAAAATTATTGCATTTATCTTCTCTTAGAAAAATGTATAGGAGTAATCCTTTTATCTTGCTTCTGGTCCCAAAGGAATCACCATATGTAATGTACAAGAAGAACCATGAGCAACTGGAAGGAAATGAACGATATGAAGGCTATTGTGTAGACCTAGCCTATGAAATAGCCAAACATGTAAGGATCAAATACAAATTGTCCATCGTTGGTGACGGGAAATATGGTGCAAGGGATCCAGAGACTAAAATATGGAACGGCATGGTTGGGGAACTTGTCTATGGGGTGAGTTTTTTCCAATTCTGTTTTCATTTATTCTGTGCTTTCCAATTAACAAAGAAGAGAGAAGATTTAATTTTCAAGTGCAGTGTTTATCCAATTGTATAGTTTACATATAGTCTACAAGAAAAATATATTCTTCTACAGTTGCGCTCTGTAAAGGTAGGTTGTCAGTAGTATCCTTCGGACAACAGGATTATTTTACTAAAAGGAAAATAGAATTGGGGGATTTTATTTGGCAACATTAAGCACAGCCTGCCCTCTATTTAAAATCTGTTCCTTCTGTGTTCTCTAGCTCAGGCAGCAGAATTACCACCCACATAGTTGCCTAAGCAACTTTGCCTAAGCAACCTCATCATCTTTCCTCATTGTTCCCCTCTTATCTAGTCAGTCACCATGTCCTATGAATTCTACTTTTAAGTCTCTCAAATCTAGACACACTCTTCACCCCCACCATCGTCACCTTAATTAGGGTTCTTAACATCTATCAGTCATTTAACTTGTTACCCTGCGTCTGTTCTTACCCTGGCAAATTAGATCTCCACATTACTGTAATTTCCCACTTTAACAATCAGGATGAAATTCAAATTCCTTCACATGGCAAATAAGGCACTTTATAATCTAGCACCCGCCTACCTCTCTAGCTTCATCCTGTACTCTTTCCCCCTCACACCCAATGTTCCAGCTATAGAAAAGTAAGTGTTGTTCCCTGAAGGTGCTGAGCTCTCACTTAGTATAAGCCTGGAAGTACTTTTGTGTCTCTTCAGCAGCTAATACCACCTACTAGTCCTCTGAAACACAGCAGTGATACTTGTTTCAGAAAACCTTCTCTATTCGCATCTACTTGCCTGCAGTCTGGGTTAGGTACCCCTGCTTTTTGCTTCCTTCCTTTCCATATTCATATAGTACTTCTAAGTCTGTATTGTAATGATCCATTTACAAGTTCCACTGTTCTACTAGACTATGAACTCCTCAAGGACAGAAGATGTAGCTGATTCATTTCAATATCACACAGTCTGAAACATAGACATTCAATAAATCCTTGCTGAATTAATGAATGAAAAATGAACAGAATGGCTCTGCCAGGGGCTTATCTATAGTCCAACTGCAAAAGAATTAATATGGGCAATTAGGGCTTTTAAGAAAGGTACAGTGATATCTTCAGAGCTCCTGGGTCACTTAGTATTAAATGGTTTTGGCCTCTGATTGTGAATGTCAGATCTTGGGCAGCTTAATGAGGCACATGTAAATAAGCAGAACTGGACAGAAAAACTGCCCATGCAGTAAACCAGTCACTAGAGAACTAATCCAAGTGCAGTGGGTGGTGGCAAAGGTTTAGTTCTAACAAACAAAGATTACCTGTAATAATAACTCTCTGTCTAGACAATATCTACACTAAGTAAGGGGAAGACAGAGGAATCTAGGAGGTGGAGATACTGAGAAGCCCCAGCTGGCAAGAAGCAAACAACCAGGTTATTTATTTATTGGACTGAGGTTCAGGAGAAGGACTCTAGTGCTTGGGATGGAAACCAGCAAGAATAAGGTATAGCTCTCCAATCATATGAGAGTACTGGGGTCACTAAATAAGTTCTTGGAACAGGCCTTTGGGAGGAACCACAAAGTCGGAAGCTCATTTCTAAAAATAAGGGCACAGAAAGGTAACAAAAGCAAAGCTGGACCCCAGATATAAAAACTGGAGCACCATCCTCTAGTCAGATGAACAGCAAGGCAACTTGAACCTCAGCCTCCATCTACGGGCCTGGAGCCATCATCTCCTGTCTTGGGTCAAGATCGGTCCTGGGAACTGGGGCAGGGCTAAGTGGCAGATGAGATTCAAGTGAATCCAGCAGTAAGAAAGAGAAGAATTTCCAACGCCAGTGCAGAGAGGGCTGAACAAGGGTCAGAGCACCCAGTCATGATTTCTGAGGACCCTGAGAAGCTCTGAACCATCTTGACACGGCTCTAATCTTTTACTTTCCAAGTCGTTGATAAGGTTTTCTTCTCTTTCCTGTTCCTCATCTCCCCAACACTTAGGCTTCAAGAGGTCTTGTCTTGCTTACAGCTCGCCCTTGCTCTTGGCACATTACCTGATACATAGTAAATGCTCACTTTTTGCTTTAATGAATCAATGCCTGGCATACAGTAATGCCTAAGCCAATATTCATTAAATTGAGTTCATGGTGGGATAAAATCTTGTAATATCATTACTATTTCTATTACTACTACTACTATTACCACTACTATTACTACTACTACTACCATTATTAGCTACCATTTGTTGCATATTTACTGGCTGCCAGATACTGTACTAAGTGCTTTTATATGTAATTTAATCCTCACAACACGCCTCTGGGGAAGGTGCCATTATTAAACTCTTTCTACATGTGAGAAAATTGAAGCCTAGAGAGGTGAAGTCACATGCTAAAGACCAAACAGTTTACAGTGACTATCTTAGTTTGTTTGGACTGCTATAATAAAACACCATAAACTAGGTCACTTATAAACAACAGGAATTTGTTTTTCACAGTTCTGGAGGCTGGGAAGTCCAAGATCAAGGGAGATTCATTGTCTGGTGAGGGCCACTTTCAGGCTCATAGATGGTACCTTCTTCCTGTGTTCTCACATGATGGAAAGGGTAAGGGGTCCCTCTTGGGCCTCTTTTATAAGGACACTATAAGTTTCATTTATAAGGGCTTCACTCCCATGACCTAATCACCTCCCAAAGCCCCACTTCCTAATACCATCACCTTGGGGGTTAGGATTTCAACATATGACTTGGTTGCGGGAGGGGGGGGACGTGGGGACACAAATATTCAAACTGTAACAGTGATACAATAACTTTAACCCAGATCTTTGACTCTGAAGTCCATGCTTTTTAACCATTACACTATCTGCCCAACAGCTAAAGTGTGGTTTCAGGCCCATCCCATTCTGAAAGATAGTTGAAATTTATTAGAAAGGCTTATGGTGCCTTAGTCATTCTGGAGAGAAGAGTGTTTGGCAACAGCAGCATGGCAAGAAATTTAAGGCGTAAGTGTCTTTTTATTTTATTTATTATTTATTTATTTTTGAGACAGAGTCTTGCTCTGTCACCCAGGCTAGAGTGCAGTGGCATGATCTTGGCTCACTGCAACCTCTGCCTCCCAGGTTCAAGCGATTCTCCTGCCTCAAGTTCCTGAGTAGCTGGGACTACAGGCACCTGCCACCTTGCCCAGCTAATATTAAAAATATTTTTTAGTAGAGATGGGGTTTCACCATGTTGGCCAGGTTGGTCTCAAACTCCTGACCTCAAGTGATCTACCTGCCTCGGCCCCCTAAAGTGCTGGGATTACAGGTGTGAGTCACCACGCTCAGGCTAAGGTGTAAGTTTCTACTAGCCCAGGTTATCCGATGTGAGCTATGCCATGAACTCTACCACCCCATCACAACTGAATGACCATATTTCTCCTGTCACTCTCTGTAAATAGATCACTGCTTTCCTGGCATTGAGGAAGACATTACACACAGTGACATAGAGCAAGGCAGATTTATTGACATTGTTCAGACAAAGACCAATTTTCTCACTGGATTTGTTTTCTCCTCCAGCATGTTCCCTGTACTGCACTCATTTAATCTCCACATATCTCTTCCTCATTCCAATTTGTCTACTTGTGAGTGAGGGAGCTTGAGTATTAGAGTCCCTCATTTGTTTAGCAACTTAGATGCCTTCTCTCCACTTCTGAATAGTAAAAGTGTTCCCATAGGAACCTTCCCATCTTTTCCCTTTAGTTCTTTCTACTAAAGACAAAAGCAATAGCCGGGGAGGCTCTTACAGAAATGTCCTCCTCCTTCCCCTGCCTAAAACAACTTTCTGATGCTTTCTGGGCTTATAACAGGAGGTGATTCCAGAGAACTACAGCAAACCAACCCATCGGAGAAGACTGCCAAATTCCATTTTCCTCTAAAACCTGTGGCTATGAAAAATATACATTCTTATCATGCTTGGAGTAAAAGCTCTCTGTTAAAGAGGATGATCTCATGAGCTAAATGTGTCTTCATCTTCATTTAGAAGTTTTAGTCTTTTGGCATTGGGAAGTTTTCAACTTCTCTATCAATGACAGAAATGGAGAAAAATGAAAACACAGGCTTTCATTTCTGGCAGGCCTGGCCTCTTGTGGTTTGCAAGTTGCTTTAAAAAAAGAAGAGCAGAAAACCCCTAATGATTTCTCTAAGTTCTTAATGAGCAAAAAGATGGAGAACAGGGAAATATTTCTTGCAGTGAACATGAAACCTATACAGATAGGCACTGCTTTATCTTAAGGGTATTTCTCTTATGCTTTTAGTATGTAAAACAGAGCAGAGTGGAAAGAATGAAAAAAATCAGAGATGAAGAAAGCTCTGCAAGGGAGATTTCAGTGTCAGTCATAAAGTTTCAAGAAAGAATCAAAATGAATTAAATTTGCTAAAGAATAAGGAACCAATCAGCCTCTTTTCAGATGATTTATAAATAGGTTTTTTTCTAAGGAAATTCAAATCAGGTTGATGTTGGGGCACCTTGTATCTCTAAGAAGGCTATTTTTGAAACAAACCTCAGTAGGACACAATGTGCCCCATTATGTAAGCCCTTCAGAACATCATGGACTTGAAACTGTCCACCTGCTTTTAGCAGTTTTGATTTTGAGCTGGATGTCTGTAACACCACTACATGGTAACAGTCCCAGATCAAATGGCTTACAGACCACAAGTTTTTATGGCTTCCAAATACCATATGTTTTGAGGGCACTTAAAAACAGCATTTTTTGCTAGCAGGGCTCTTAAACATCCTTAATCCTACCTTACCATTCATTTTTTACAAATGCATATGGGGACCAGCCAAGATCAGACATCAGAACTGCCCCTCAGGTAATCAGGAATCCAAAGCCTGATAAAGGACACAGGTACAGCAGTGGCAGCAGGATTGGACAAAGTCACAAAATCCCACAACTTGGCAACACAGGTTTTGTGACTCATGGTCTAGTGCTCTGTCCACTGGGTCACACTGGCTCAGTTCACTAAACTTGTGAGATTATGGAAATATTGGTGTTGTATCAATCAGATATAGCATCCCCACCTGGCTCTAAGGGGCTTACAATCTAGTTGGATTATAAACTTTTCCATCTAAGATACTTATTTTGCTATTTTTCATCCAAGATACTCATCCTGCTTATTTATGGCCTCCAGGATAATGTAATCCACATTTCTAGTTATCACTCGAAATATTTGAAAACCCAATATAGACAGCTGGGGGTTCTGCCCTTAGAGAGGAGATATGATCTAAGAGAAAAAGAGAGTCAGGAGAAAGGCTAAAAGGAAATTGAGGCCCCAATTAACAGAACACCTCCCAGTGGGCAACTGCCATGTTCCTTATGTTCCTAGCAGTTACAACTAAGGATAAAGAAGAGGGGGGTTGCTTTGGGAAAGGCTTGACAAGCTGCTGCTTAAATTGCTTCTTCTGACTTAGAAGATAGCAGAGAGCCTGGGGGTAGTAATGGGGCTGCAGGGATGGTTGATTATAGGTCATATTCCCTGGGTGTCCCCAGACTCCTTCACGCTCCCAGGACACATGGCAACTTTACAGATACTATTTGCACTGACATTTCTCCGCCTAGAAGAAATTATCTCTTAGGTTGTCACTATCCTAAGCTGGATTCATTTTCCATTAAGAAAGGCAGAGAGTCGATTTGTCCTTCCAGCTAAAAGACAGAGAAGCAAGGGTCCAGTAACAGATGCCAGATATTCTTCAGGTGATTATACTGGGCTTTGGCAGAAGGGCTGATGATTTGATAAAAGTCCCCCCTCCTTCAAATGATGCATGTAAACTCCAGGAAGGAGCATTAAGGACACATGAAGTATGCCATTCGAAGCAGAAAGAGTGGGGAAAATATTTCCAGCTAAACGTAGTCTCACAAGGCCTTCATCCAGCTACAGAGACACTTTTTTATCTTGATATTGTCTTTAACTCTCTCAGCTCCCCAAGGACAAGGAGCCCTAATCAATAGATCCAGTCGGGGATACCTGTTCTGGATAAAGAAATTAGGATATTCTGTTGTGACACTGCTTGTTGTTGCACAGATTTAAATAAGCCTCATTCTTTTCTCCAGATCTTAACAATTGCAGACAGTAAATATCCCATAGAGTACTGCCAATAAATCAGTTTAAGTCTTGTCCCCCAGCACACAGCAATTATATTCCTATTGTCTAGCTTGATTCTGCCCCACTCCTGTTTTCAACACATATCAACTTTCCAAAGGAAATGTCTGCCAAAGGCAACTAGAGCCTTGTGGTTGATACAGGGACAAAGGGTCAGGTCATGTCTGCTTCTTCTCTTGGATAACATATAGTACATTATGATTACACATCAATACATTGTCTACTTCCTCTCTCCTATCCCCTTCCCTGCTTTCAGAAAGTGTTTTAAAATGGTGTCTGACAAGCTCCTGCTCATTCGTAGTCTCATGGTGGGTTACAAGTTTTGTATCAGATAATCAGATGAAAATTCTTAAAGATATAACAAGCTTGCAATCTCAAAGAGATTAAAATTACGTTTAAAGTCAGTGTCATCTCTGGCTAAAACCTGTCAGATTCTTAAGTGCATCAGCCCTACACATATGAGTTTGTTGGTTTTTAAGTTTTATAACATTTACAACTTTGGCAACCCACCTATGAAAAGGATTATAAATCCCCTCAAGCTAAATCCTCTCCAATAATGCAGTTGCTCCATGTTTGCAACTGGTGAGTGGAAAATTCAAACCTAATTCAGTGTGTTTACTGAGCCCACACAGCCACATTTAGGCTGCTTGATTAAAATCCTTTAAGTAGTCAAGATGCAAGCAAAAGTACTAGTAAACTCTTACTCTGTGCTCTTTCCATTTGCTTGATTTTGTCTGTCAGTTGGAGCACCCTCATACCACTACTACACACTTACCCACCTAGGTTTCTGAAAATAACTTGCCTACTGCTATTACCAGTGCAAGCAGAGGCTTGAGGACAACTGGCCACTGGAGTGATTCAGGACACCCCAAGAGAGGCACTTCATTGTTGAGTCAGAATTTCACCTACTCCCTAACCCCATCCATAATTCTTACCACTCTCTCTCCCAGCCTACAGCTGGCTTTCATAAGAGCAGAGACTAGGAAAGGATTCCATTTGAGGACTTACCTTTTTCAGTTTTTCATCAGTGTGGGCCTCCTCAATCTTTAAGTTGCCTTGAAAGTGACCTCTCCCTTTACCTTCTTGCTATGGCAATCCCAGGAGAGCTCAATGGGTATTTTTGGATGCTAGTTAGTTACAGGGTGGAGCATATAACTAACTAGTGTTCAAAATACCTACTGAGCTCTCTTGGGACTGCCATAACATGATTGCCCCACATAAATTATGCCAAGCAGGTCCTATGCTCTGAAATAACCAATTATCACAACAACTTATTTTAACATTTATTTTATGTTCAGGGGTACATGTGCAGGTTTGTAATATAAGTAAATTGCATATCACAGGGGTTTGGTGGACAAAAAACAACCCCATAAAAAAGTGGGCAAAGGACATGAACAGACACTTTTCAAAAGAAAACTTACATGCGGCCAAAAACTGCCTGTGGGAATAGTGGTGATAGAGGGCAAGGGCTTTGCCAAGGCTGGCTCTGAGCTGACATGAGTTCTGCTGCTTGGTTTCTTACCAAACATACAAGAAAGGAGAAGAGTTGCTAAGTCTCCTACCAATAGAAGGGAAAGGAGCTACAGATTCTGCCTCAAGCTGTCCTTGAGCCTTCTTCCACCTGCCTTCTTCCACCTGCTTTTTGCTATTCCTTTGCCTTTTTCCATCTGTAATAGGTATTTTTTAAGGTTCATCATGGGGAATTCTCCTTTTGGAGTCAGGTCTACATCAATGAGGTACAACTGAGCACAGATTTAATGCCATTCTTGATTGGGAGAGCACCCTCCAAAACATAGACAAATTCCATATTTTTTGAAAAATCTCCTTAGAAAGAAACAATCCAGAAAAAAAAATACAGAAATGCCAGGCTGAGGGAAAAAAAGGCAAGTGCCTAAGGGAAGCAGATGATTCTTCCTGTTGTCTTTGGTGATTTCAGAAGTATTTCAAACTAGGAATGGCCTTCTTTGGGAATCTGTTCTTTTGATGAATGTTCCTGGGAATCAGACAACAAAAAGTCCTGCTTTATCCATCTAGCCACGTCTTGTTAGTATTTAGTGGTGCTTACCATGTAGTAGGTGTTTCAATTACCAAGTAGGGTTTTTTTAAAGGGGTCAAGATTCTCAAACTCCTTTCTGTACCTTCTAGAAAAGACCCCAAATTCCTTAAATTCATTCCAAAATAATTTTCTCATGTGAATGCCTTCTTATTTCTTTTTTCTAAAACAAACAAGTAACAATTTCTCCTAGAACTATCTTTTAGACTTAAAAGATGAAAAATACTGGTTAAATTAAGTAATTAAATTCAAATGAAATCAAGTGAGAAATGATACTATAGGGGTATTTGCATGCTCTGAGCAGGAGACAGACATGTTGGCAAAGAGAGGAAGTGGCTTTATCTGTGAATTCTCTTGGCATGACAAGACTCTTTCTAACTGATTCAGACTCTCTCTGCCAAAAAAAAAAAAAAAAAAACACTCTGCTAGCTTTCTGGCCAACTCATTCTCCTCAGTACCCTTTTTTACTATGACCAGGTCTAGCTTCAGGCAAAAGGGTAAAATAGATGAAAATTTGTCTTTGGCTCCCCTCTAGTTAGTAACGTGGAACTGGAAATTCAGAAGTTAGCCACGATGAGACGAGAGTTGAAACCATAGGTAACAATACTGAGGGATGAAAGTGAAGGACAGAACCTTAAAGAACAAACCTTCATTGATTATCTCCTAAGACAAGCACTCTGAATAGTCCCTTGGGGTACAAAGGTGCACCTTAATTGAGAGAGCAGAACTAGGAAGGAAAGTCAAAGAAGGAACATTCAGAGAGGTAGGAGGAGAACCTGTAGTCTTTCATAACAGAGAGCTAAGGAAAGCACGTACATAGTGCAAAAGGCCAATGGCATCACACAAGCAGTTAATGTCTGAAGGAAGATATTTGAATTTAGTAGCCAAGTATATAATTCAAGAAACAATTTCAGTAATTTGGAGGGGCTGGAAATTAAGTCTCAGGGGTATAAGGAGAAAGTGGTGTTGATATCAAGACAGTAAAGCTGTCTTTTTTCAATAATACTGGTGGTGTTAGGGAGGGATGTAATGTGGTTAAGAAGGCAGCAGGATCAAAAGGTGGGAGGAGTGTTTTCTGTTTCATTTTTGTTTGTTAGTAAATAGGATTACCTGAAAATGATTTTAAGTGAATAAAACAGATCAATGATTTTCAAATTATAGCAAGCATTACAACAAACTGGAAGGCCACATGAGTCTCACGCCTCCACAATTTCTCATCCCATACATCTGGGGTGGAGCCCGAGAACTGGCATTTCTTTTTCTTTTTCTTTTTTATTTTTTTTATTATATTTAAGTTCTAGGGTACACGTGCACAACGTGCAGGTTTGTTACATAGGTATACATGTGCCATGTTGGTTTGCTGCACGAATCAACACGTCATTTACGTTACGCATTTTTCGTAATGCTATCCCTCCCCCAGCCCCCCACCCCCGACAGGCGCCAGTGTGTGGTGTTCCCCCACCTGTGACCATGTGTTCTCATTGTTCAACTCCCACCTATGAGTGAGAACATGTGGTGTTTGGTTTTCTGTCCTTTTGATAGTTTGCTGAGAATGATGGTTTCCAGCTTCATCCATGTCCCTGCAAAGGACATGAACTCATCCTTTTTCATGGATGCATAGTATTCCATGGTGTATATGTGCCACATTTTCTTAATCCAGTCTATCATTGACGGACATTTGGGTTGGTTCCAAGTCTTTGCTATTGTGAATAGTGCCGCAATAAACATACATGTGCATGTGTCTTTATAGTAGCATGACTTATAATCCTTTGGGTATATACCCAGTAATGGGATCACTGGGTCAAATGGTATTTCTAGTTCTATATCCTTGAAGAATTGCCACACTGTCTTCCACGATGGTTGAACTAATTTACACTCCCAACAACAGTGTAAAAGCGTTCCTATTTCTCCATATCCTCTCCAGCATCTGTTGTTTCCTGACTTTTTAATAATCACCATTCTAACTGGTGTGAGATGGTATCTCATTGTGGTTTTGATTTGCATTTCTCTGACGACCAGTGATGATGAGCATTTTTTCATGTGTCTGTTGAACTGGCATTTCTAACAAGCTCCCAGGTGACTCTTTTGCTGCTAATCTAGGACCCATACTTTAAGAGCCACCGGAATAGATTAATGGAGAAGGGAAAAATTAAAGATGTAAAAGAGATAGCAGATAGAGCTGGGTTTTAAGAAGCGACAAAGAAATATAGAA
Source organism: Pan paniscus (assembly GCF_029289425.2). NCBI lineage: Eukaryota > Metazoa > Chordata > Mammalia > Primates > Hominidae > Pan > Pan paniscus. The sequence goes on from NC_073272.2 coordinate 122,888,005, forward strand.
TGCATGGAATAAGTTGATCAAATCTTAGAAAGTGTCACTTTCTGTGAGATGGAAACACACAGAAGAAATGTATAAAGATGCTGCAATATGTTGACAAAGTTGGGGGAGGGGGAACTGAGATGATAGAGCTTATATCAAATGGCTTCCATCTTCTCAGTAAAGAAAGAGGCAAGATCATCTGCAGAGAGGATAGGACTGATAAGGATTAGGAACTGGGAAAAGTTTGAAATAAGCATCATCCACAGACACAGAGGAGAATCTACTTTTGGGGGGATAGATGGGTTTAATTTTAGAAATGATGAGTTTGAAATGGTGGTGAGCCTCCAAGGTAGATTTGACCAGTAGGCAGTTGGCTTCAATAAACCCATGCTTTCTGCAACTTCCACTAGGATGTAAAGGATGTAGGATGCCCTCCATGCAGGTAAGTATTTTTGTCTGTTTTGTCTGTCTTGTTCACTGCTTCATTCCTAGCACCTAGAATAGTGCTTGGCACAGAATAAAGACTCAAATTTGCATTGGAATGAACCTAAGAGGGGTTGGCTAAGGTTGATAATTGCATATAAAAGTAGTGTATAGTAGAAACCTGCAAGTATCTATGGAGTTAGAACATTATGTTCATTAAGCAACTGGGTTCTGGAATCTGAAGACCAGGGTTCTAATCCCAGCCTCTCTGTGCTTTAGTTTCTCCATCTCCAACATGGGAATGGTGATTGTACCAATATCAAGGTTACTGTGAGAATTAAATGACATAGTAAGTGTAATGTGCTTAGCAAAGTGCCTCATATAGAATAAGCACTCAATAAATGTTAGCTAGCTGTTTACCATCTGCATTTCCCTTTCAACTAATTAAGGAGTATTCCTCAACTGGTTTATCATAAGTAATTCAAAGGAGTAAAATTTCATTTCTTTGAAAATATACTCTATATCAGACTTCCCTACCTCTGCCCTTTGGTAGGGGTATTGAGGCATTACTGTTCTGAACATAGAAAAAAAATGATCAAAACTTGTGTTTTCACTTCATATATGATATACCATCCAAAAGCCTTTCCTTAGTCAGAAGGATTTTTCTTTGTGTGCATTTTAAGGCCTGGCCTCAGACTATGACTTACTACTGTTGGAAAGGAACAATTACAGAAAACAAAAGAAATAAATGTAGAAAATCCTAGTGCCTATTTTCAAGGGATTAATATAAAAAACATTGCCTGCCTTTGCCTAAGTTAATTGTGCAGTGCACTACTGACATTTATTTTATTGATTCAATACATGTGAGTGCTACACTGATATTATCACTAGAAAATATAGCTTACTACATAAATTGTGTTCTGACAACTGTTTTACCCTTGTTATTGCCCAGGCAAAATTCTTTCATGTTTGCATATGTCATATACAATAATCAACAACTTATTTTTTAGGCATCTACAGTTTCTTTAGTTTAGAATCTGTTGCAGTGATACATACAAAAATAGAAGATTGAGTCTCTGCCTTCAAAAAACCTGTTTTAAAAGATATGCTTTCAAAAAAATTCAAGAATAACATAAGACAGCAAACACCTAAGAATTAAACTGCTGTGGCCCTGTGTGGCACCTCATGGTGTAGAGTGAAGCAGATATAAGAAGTATAGGATATTATGCCTGCTCCACAAGAATTTTCAGTCAAGTGAGGGAGATAAGACATAAGAACATGAAAATTAAAATAAGAAAACGACAGTTAAATAGTGACATGTCCCAAGGCAGTACAAGTTGTATTATAAGGTAGCAAAAACACACTATTAGGAAAAGAAAGCAGAGTCGGTTGCTCTAAGCCAATGTGTCTCAGAAGACAAAAGGCCAGCACCCTTTCTTTAATTTACCATCAAGTTAAAGCACTTTAGAACCCACTGAATGCTACCACTTTTCTAACCTAAGCATTGATAATTCAATTGGTTGTAAAGATTTAGGACTTGATATTTTCACCAAAGAAGTATATTAAGCGACAAATAACTGATTAAAGACTGTCTCTAAAAGTCATATATGTTTTCTTTTTTTTCTTTTTTTTCAGAGAGCTGATATAGCTGTTGCTCCACTCACTATAACATTGGTCCGTGAAGAAGTCATAGATTTTTCAAAGCCATTCATGAGCCTGGGCATCTCCATCATGATAAAGAAGCCTCAGAAATCAAAACCAGGCGTATTCTCATTTCTGGATCCCCTGGCTTATGAAATCTGGATGTGCATTGTCTTTGCTTACATTGGAGTCAGCGTAGTTCTTTTCCTAGTCAGCAGATTCAGTCCTTATGAATGGCACTTGGAAGACAACAATGAAGAACCTCGTGACCCACAAAGTCCTCCTGATCCTCCAAATGAATTTGGAATATTTAACAGTCTTTGGTTTTCCTTGGGTGCCTTTATGCAGCAAGGATGTGATATTTCTCCAAGGTTTGTTTTTGTGGCATACTCAATGCCTCATTGCATTTTATGGTCATACTCCATTCGTGTACATATGGTATTCATCCATCTCAACTCCAGATTTTTTTCATTTAACATTCCATCAAATGACAGATTATCATCAAGCCATTGTGTTTGCTTATGTCCATAAAGTGAGTGTGTCATTGGTGTTGCTTTGAATGTCTTTCATGCATTTCTATGGTATTGTATATACATTAAAACAAACATTTGAACTCTGGATAAAGGCAACATTGCCACTAATATTAATATTATTCAGATAAAGTAAATACTAAATCTTCATCAGATCAAACAGACATGGTTTCCTAATTAATTGTACTGAAGTGTTTTCTCATTTCTAAAGAGATTGGATCCAGACAAAATTTAAAAGAACATAGAACTCTTCTTTAAATCCCTCCTACCTTCTCCTTTCAATGCCCTCCCTTTTTCATTTTGCTCTCAGACTGCCTACAACTATCCATTATAGTATCCCACCCAAGTTTTCTAGTTAAAACTATAAAACTTCTCAAAGAAAACATAGGAGAATATCTGTTTTACCTTGGTTTGGACAAAGCGCTCTTAGATAAGACACAAAAAGCACAATCCATTAAAAATTTGATAAACTGGACTTCATCAAAATTCAAAACCTTGCATTTAAAAAGACGTATTAAGAAAATGAAAAAAAAAAAACCCGACTGGGAGAAAACATTAGTAAATCATGTGTCTGATAAAGGACTTGCATCCAGAATATATAACACCTCTTACAACTCAATAAAAAGAAGACAATCCAATTTTTTAATGGACAAAAGATTTGAATGGACATTTCCCCAAAGAAGATATATAAATGGCTAATAAGCACAACAAAAGATACTCAACATTGTTAGCCATTAGGGAAATGCAAATTAAAACCACAATGAGATGCTTCCATACATCCTCTAGAATGGCGGCAATCAAAAAGATAGGCAATACCAAGTGCTGATGACAATGTAGAACAACTGGAACTTTCATCCACTAGTAGTGGGAATGCAAAATGCTACAGCCACATTGGAAAATAGCTTGGCAGTTTCTTATCAAGTAAGATATATACTTAAAATATAACACAGCAATTCTATTCTTAGCTATTTACCTAAGAGAAAGGAAAACATATTCACACAAAAAGTTATACACAAATGTTCATAGTAACTTTATAATATTAAAAAAGTAGAAACAACCCAAATGTCTATCAACTCGTGAATAAATAAACAAAATATTTTATATCTATATAGTGGAATACTATTCACCAATTAAAAAGAACAGACTACTGACACATCTACAACATGGATGAACCTTAAAAATGTTATGCTGGGCCGGGCGTGGTGATTCATGCCTGTTATCCCAGCACTTTGGGAGGCCAAGGCAGGTGGATCACCTGAGGTCAGGATTTCAAGACCAGCCTGGCCAACATGGTGAAACCCCGTCTCTACTAAAAATACAAAAAATTAGCTGGGCATGGTGGTGGGCACCTGTAATCCCAGCTACATGAGAGGCTGAGGCAGCAGAATCACTTGAACCTGGGAGGCGGAGAATGCAGTGAGCCGAGGTTGCGCCATTGCACTCCAGCCTGGGCAACAAGAGCAAAACTCAGTCTCAAAAAAAAAAAAAAAGTTATGCTAAGTGAAATAAGCCAGATGCAAAAGGCCACATATCATGCCATTTGAATCCCATTTATTGAATATCTCATATTGTATGATTCTATTTGTCCAGAATAGGCAGTCTACAGAGACAGAAAGTACGTTAGTTGTTGCCAAGGGCTTGCAGGGAGCAGAGAGGGGATAATCAGGGCCAGTATCAGGGTGAGGCAAGTGAGCCTGAGTAAAGCAAGTACAGGGATCACATCCAAGCTTTATTTAAAATTTTGATATTATGCATTAATTTTTTAAATATTGGACTAAAATTCTATTTATCTTGATTAATGAGATTTTGATGCCCCTTTAAACTTTGCATGTGGGGGAGTTGCCTCACTTGCCTCATCCTAGTCCTAGGCCCGCCAGGATTAACTGCAAATGAGCATGAAGGAACTTTTTAGGGTGATAAAAATGCTCTAAAATTGGATCGTGATGATAGTTGCACAACTCTACGTTTACTAAAATCACTGATCGTACACTTGTATTGGTGAATTTTATGGTATGCAAATTTTATCTAAGAAAAGCAAAATATTGAACATGAATGTCCTGAGCCTCACAAACTTAGTCTAAACCTAAACAAATATGGTGGTGAATTCTTAATCATAATACATTGTAGGCGACTGTAACATCTTTATATTTTGAGACAAAAAAGTTGTAGGTTTTGGTAAACTTGAACATTAATCCAAATACTGACCAGAGTCAATTATACAAACACATTAGGGATTTTCATGTGAAATATAAAGACTCAGAAGAGTCCTACCATGTTTTTACAGCATACTTCATTTTGAGGTTATCCACTTGGACCATAAAACATTTAAAAAGAAGCTTTGCAGCATAACTAATTGGTAACCATATTCAGCAGCTTTTTAAAATAGTCTGTATGGGGTATGCCTCATTTATCGAAGTCACACTTTTTTTGGCTTTTCTCAATCTGCTTGATTACATTCTCCAAATTATTTCACTCCCTGTTCCTTTTGTGCTTAGAATGTATGTCATTTTTTGTATTATCTGGGAGTTTATTTTGCTAGTTTCTTTATTTTTTGAAATGTTCACTTCAAGAGACTATGGTTTCTGAATGATCCTATAATTAAATGATTTTTAACATGGCTGGTAATCTATGTTGAGACAATACTACAGAGTCATTAAGGCTCAAGATTTTATTGGTTTCTGTAAGTGAATTTTCAGAACTAAGTTTGTGGTATCCCCATTGGAGTGCTGCATACTACTCTGCATACTCAAAAAGCACTCTTCTCATTTTTAGAAGAATTTATATATATATTGATTCATTAAGTAATAACTTAAAGATTATGGCCTGAAAATGACAAGTTGAACAGGTTTGTTAATGTCTTATAGTAGAATGTAAGCTGTGGCTCTTCTTTGGCACTGAGATATATCAAATGCTTTTTTTCAAAGTATGTATTTTATTATACTAAACTAGACACTGTCATAAAGAGCAATGGCTTTCAAAATTTTTTTACCATGACCCACAGTAAGAAGTAAATTTTCCATCACAACTCAGTATACACATATGTATATAACCAAAGGTTCACCATACTTTACCCTTACGATGTGCAATGCACTCCGATATTTTCTATTGTGTCATTTTTTTTTTAATTCTCGTTACAATTCAACCCAGAAATAGGGCACACAACCTACAGAATAACACTAGCCTAGAGTAACAAATATTATTCTTACTATACTTTTAAGTAATAAATTATTGCCTTTATGAGCTCTATGTTTTCCACCATATGGGTGATCCCTCCTCCAATATTGTCTTTTGTGTGTCTTTTGAAATAAATTATACCTTTAAGCCTTTTAATAAAATGTTATGCTTCTTAGCATATTTCTGATATATACTAGTGAAGAGGAAACATGTTTCTCCTTGTCTTGAGAGCTCTATTCATTATATGTTTGTGCTCAATTGTATAACAGCAATCACTGTGATGTTTCTAGAACTATTAACAGATTTAGAAATTTCTGATAATAACACAGTTGTTACTCTAAGATTTGTGGTTGCCTTGACTGCAAACACCAGCAGTATACTTTATTTCTGTTTAATGGCCACGGTTGGAATGCAAACTCTTCAGAAAGCCCAGAATGTGAGCATGCATTATACACTCTGACTTTTCTCAAAATTGAAGCAATTCAAGAAATTATGAGACCACATTTTAAAGTAGAATTTAAGTATTAGAGCAGGAGAAAATGTCAGACATAAATTAGCCCAACTGCTTCCATTTACTGGGGGCAGAGGGACAACAACCACCTTCCCTCAGCTCCCACTGTGTATAGGCACTTTACCTCCATTATCAGGTGGATTTTAATCCTCAAAACACCACTGCAGCGTGGGCATTATACTTATTTTTAAGTTGAAGAAGGTGATAGTCAGATTAAATAATTTGCCCAGCCACACAGCTAATGGCAGAGCCTGAGTACAAACCAAGCTCCAATTCCAAAACATGCTCTTTCCACTTCATGCTGCTTTTTCCCATATCACAGACAAGGGAACAGCACCCGAAGGATGATGTGATGAAATCCAAGGTCATGGAGGTTTTCAGAGGCAACAGTATGATTATTTCCACTACTGCACACTGCCTCCCACTACCAACCTGAAGTTGCACTGTTTGTTCCATTCCTCTCCTCATGCTCAGGCATAAGAGCTGTTTTCCATTCTTTCAACCTCTAAAGAAACTCTACCTTTTTTCTGGTTTTCAATGAAAGAAGGCAGTGAGCATTTAAAATATTATCGAGAGTGTGTATGCTCAAAGTAAGAGACTGGGAAATCAGAAACAAGACATCATGAGAAAAACTGATGGCATCATTACATTTCCACCAAATTATTCACAGCTACCTAGAAGCTTAAAGAGTCTATGTCAATATTAGGTTTGAACTACCATAATTGTTCAGAGTGAATAAGTTTGTTCTACATGAAGCTGGAGGCTGAGCTAACTCTAGAGAAGGTAATCAATATAATAACCTGAGGTTTTGTCCTCATACAAACTGATTTATTAGGAGGAGTCGGTGGAAGGTACGAGGAGATTCAATTCAACCTTTTTCCCCCTGAGTGGGGAAGGAGAAGACAGGCAGTGGGTACAGGCAGATGGAAGAAGCATAGTGGTTAAGCACGTGGGCACTGGAGTTAGCCTCACTAGATTCACAATCTGCTTAGCAGTTGTGTAACCTGGGGCAAATCACTAAACCTTGCTAAGCCTCAGTTCTTCATCTGTGAAATAAAAAGCACAGTGCCTAGCATGTAAGTTCTCAATAAATAATAGCCATTGTCATTATTAAATTGGCTGCACATAATCATGCTAGTTTCACAAATACTAACAGCTAATATAACATTTGCATTTTAGTTCCTAAAACTCCTTGGGAATACAGTTGAAATACCAGTTAGTATCAAAGAGCTGACCTCTGATGAGAAATAACCAGCAACATTCCTTCTTGAACTTGCTTTTGTTAAAGATTACAACTCTTGCAAATATTTTTATTGTATTATTCTACTATGTCTTACTGATATTGGCTGGAAGTTATAACTTTATTTTTAATACGAAATTTATTTCCTTTGTAAAACTTGGATAGAACCACTAAGCAGTCCAGAGTCCAAGTCCTTCCAGACAAATGCTCCCCCTGCTAACTTTCTGTGCACCTGCAGGGACATCTGAGGGCTAGATAAATTGAAGACATGAGAGTTGGGGGAATTATTACAGAGAAAATGGAAAGAACAGATGAACTTGAACCTGATTACTGTGTATAGATGTTTCCAAAGGTGTTACTCTCCTGTTAAGTTTTCAAGATATGAAGTACTTTGTTGAAGAGGGCAGGGGATCTGTCCAGATTAGTTGACACGTAGATCCTCCTTTAAAATGTAAAGTATGTGCAGAATAATAAAAGACATGAAGGGTATAGAATAAATGAGATCAAAGACAATAGGATTTTTGGCTATATTTTAAGCATACCCTTTCCTCTGCTGATGTATGACCACTGTCTTTATCTTACTGCAAATTCACTTCAAAGTAGTAGTGATGTAATAATAAATTAATGAGGTAATAGCAGAATTTTTATTACAACTACTTCATGGATTTTCTGGCTAAAAGCTGTAGTTTTCAGTCTTTGGGACATGGTTACTTACTCCCATCAGAGAAGACTGTAAGAACCAAAGATTGATTCTGCACATTTTTTAAAAATCTGCCACAGACATGGCATTAAATGGAGTATAGAAATGATGCATACTTTGGAAGAAAGAAGAGAAAAAAAGGAATGATAAAGAGTTTGTACAATAGAGAAGCAGTTTTCAGTCCCAGCTCTTCATCTTGTAAAGCTAGTAAAGTGAAGATTATAAAATTTACTTACAAGATGAAGGTTATAGCACATAGCTCACTTTTATTATCATTTCAAAGGTCATAAAATATATTTTATTATTAACTCAGAAAATCTAGTTCTTTATTATTACAGATAACAAGAGCATTGTATATTATTTGATGTACGTATTTTGCAGTGCTTTTTATATGTCTGTTTTCCTCTTGTTGCTAATTTACTTTCATTAACTTCACGCCTCCTCTTACATTTCCTCAAAAGGTATGATACGCTTCTTATAATGCACTTTTATAAACACTAAATGTGCAGCATTTTACAGCCATTTCATTATGCTAACCTTGAAATCTGTCTTGTGCAACAAAACTATTTGAAATGAATGTTAAACATTTTGTAGCTGCATTAATGGAGGGAAAGATACTGGAAAATGACAGGTCTTTTTAACTCAACTATAAAGTCTTGTCTTATTTTAATAGATCCTTTATAAAATGTGATGGGATTGACCCATCAGTCACTTTTTATATAACCTCCATGTGAAATGTGAGTTTAAGTGGCTATAGTTTCCCTAATGAGAAAAGGTAAATGTAAAAATGCCTATGGAGCTTCTTCCCTGTAGGTTCCACTGCACTTTTTCTCAGTGAAAGGATTGAGGCACTTAATGCTAAACAAGGGAATAAAGTGGTGGAAATTCCATCAAATCTTTTGTCTAAGCTACTACTGTTTTGAGGCGAGAATGTTGAATGCAAGCTTGTGCATTCCACACTGATTCCACTGAAGCTCCTTTTCTATCTCTGCTGAGGTATGCAGGTACTGTTATACCATTTTTATGTGGGTAATCACCCAAATTCTCCATGATCATAGGTATATCATGACATTAACCACAAAATTGCCAAAGTCAATAACCATGTAGACAAGAGGCCATGAAAATGACCATTTTGCATTTAGATTTATTTTCAGTCATGTCAACAACCAACAGCTGAGTCATTCAGATCAACCACATGATGATCTGAGTCAGTACTAAAGTGGCCAAAATAACCAGATTATGATGTGCAGGCTTGATTTTAGATCAGACTGACACAGCCACAGTCCATTAGCCTCAATACAATGGCACAGTGTAATTTCCATAAATTACTGTATTTTTCTCCACATTGTCAAGTAGACAATGCATAAACTACCATTAGTATTCACAGCAGCAAAATATACCTCTTTCCATATCAAACTGTGATTCTGGAATTACTCCAAAGTCAGTTTTCTCCTTGGTCTGGCAAAACCTCATCATTCCAAATAAAAATGACAGTCACAGTTCTGTCCCAAATGAACAACAGATAATAAACAATAATTATACAAATATGTTTGGTTTTCATGCCACTATATTTCTCAGTGTTTGGAGAAAATTTGTACCTTCTATAACTTGCACACCATTTTGGATTTTCTTATACAAAATACGGGTATTTTATACTACAAAAATGTGGGTATTTCTCTCCTAGTGTATAAGTTTAAATGTTTTATTTTCTATTCTGCCTCTCTGTGCCTCAGTTTCTTTATCTGTAAAATACCTCTGTTTGCTTATCTTTAAAATAGTACCTAACCATAGGGATAGAGAATTAAAATAGTTGGCACAGGTAAAGCAATTAGAACAGAGTCTGGCACACAAGAAGTGCTCAATAAGTATTAGCTATAATTGTTATCATTTTTGTTCCTCTATTACTATGGATGTTTCTTTGGAATGTTAATCTTTTATATAGCAAAATTATTTCTAGAGTCAGATCAGTTCAGAATAAATTAAATGTATGTGGCAACAATGAAGAAAGACTCTGAAAGGTCTAAATGCATAATCAAAACACCCTGTATACTTTTAGCATTCAGAAGTGTGACACATTCTTTTCTGACTCATCCAGATGTTTTTACTTCTGATTAAAAGAGAAATGTTCTCAGATGAAATCCTGAGATAGCGTAACTGTTAGAAAAATCTACTGCAAAGCAGATTTTCAAATTCAAAAAGCTAAAAGTGATCATGTTCAGGAAATAAATAAGGGTTGTCTCAGGAATCCAGGGATGAACAGGAACTACAGATTTAAAAAAAATCAAGTCAGTTTGTTATAGTTAACCAATAATAAATATTTATCAAAATACCTGCCAAAATTATTCAGAGTGTAGCATCTAAAACAACTGAGTTTTCCAGAGGCCAGAAAAAGGTTATCTTGGGACACAGGAATTTAAATTTGCTTTAAAGTGGTGAAATGCTGGTACAGACAGAGAAGAGCTTGATTTGCCGGCTCTCAGCCCAGAACTACCCTCTTCCCACAGAGCTTGGAGATATGCCAGGCTCCTACGCCTATTCTTGACTTTATGACAGAGTGGGTTCTCTTCCTGTGAGTTTTTCTGGGCATGGGAGAACATAGCGTAACTAGGATGGAGCTCTGCCACACAGCAGAATTATCCTAAGGATGATGTGGCAATGTTTTATAAAACCTAGGGAGCAGATTTTCATTTCTGCAGACAGAGCCAGCCTTCAGCAACACTGTGAAGGAGATGAAGTTTTCTGAGTACAAGCCATTACCCATCACTGAGCATTCAATTCCCTCACACTGTCCAATAACTTCTTATGGTCCCTGTCTCTGAGGAACACTCATGATGCAGGACCAAACTTGCAACCCTGTCTGCACCTTGAGAGTTTTATAAAGTGCTGCTGCTTAGTCCCAACCCCCAGGGTTATGATTTAATTGGTCTTGAAGCCTAGGCAAGGTTTTTTGTCTTTTTGTGTTGACGTGTTTTGACTGAAGCTCCCTAGATGATATTGATATGCAGGCAGAACTGAGAATCACTGATGTAGAAGAACAATGTTTCTCAGTTTGGTCTGCAGACCACTTGCAGCAGAATCACCTGTGATGCTTAAGAAGTGCAGATTCTTGGGCATTCAGCTATTCTGAATCTGCATTTTAACAAACACCTCAGGTAATGCTGATGCACAGTAACATTTAAGAACAAAAATTTCCCCTTATTAAAACTTACCCATCTTCTTTCCCATTCCCTACTAACTGAATAAACAGTGGGTGCTGTTGAAGTAATGTGTTACATTTTGATCAAGCCTCCTGAAAACAACACAGAGCGTGATTCCAATAGAATTTCTCCATCAGACCAGGAGGATGATTTTGTTTTCGTTTTCTGTGTGTGGGGGTGGAAGGGGGTGTGGAGGAAGCAAGCCTTTTGATGCCTCTAATCCCACTATACAGGTAGTTTCCTACTTCACTTGGAGTCTGCCCTGAGTGGTTAAGGCTTAGTTGTCAAAGGAGAAAGTTTCTAATCTCCTGGGCCCCAAAAGCTATTTATATGAAGATGATAAGAAATATTATCATCTACCTCCTTGCCTTATGGATGACCAACTCCACAAAATAGCAATGTCTTTGTTAAATTTATTAAACTCAAAGTGAATAGTGCTCATTTTCCAGCACCTACCCATTTATCTTCAAGTGAGAAGAGGTTTTTGACTATGTTTCTCTCATGACATTACCTTGTAGCAGTGGTTTTCAACCTTGGTTGCACTTTGTAATCACCTGGTGAGCTTTAAAAAATTTAAATGTCTGCGTCCTACCTCCCAAGTTCTGATTTAATTGGTGGGCCTGAGCATGAGTTTCTTTTTAAGATCCTAGGTGATTTTAATGTGGAGCCAAGGCTGAAAACCATTTGCTTCTACAGGTGTGCCCAGCAAACTTCACAGGAAGAGAACTCAATAAGTTAAATTATTACTTGTGGAAGCAGGAGATGGTAAAAAAATATATATATTTTTTTTCCTGTAATTAAAAGGAAAAATCCTGCTAGGAGTGCACTTGTAGTCCCAGCTATTCAGGAGGCTGAAGCTGGAAGATAGCTAGAGCCCAGGAGTTCAAGTCCAGTCTGGGCAACATAGAGAGACCTGACCTCATTTTTTAAAAAGAAAATCCTGCTTTGAAACGTGTATAGGCCTGACAAGTATTATGCATGCACCATCATAGTATGCCATCATGACATGGGGTATTGTTGTTAACATGTGACCTTTGTTTAATGTTTTAATTCCCTCACATCATCTATTTCCCTCCTTCATCAGCTATACTGAAACCACTCCTCTTTCCAGAAATAAAGAAAAGGATTTCTTAAACTTAGATCTGGCCCCTCTGGGTCTGGATTTGTTTTTGTTTTGTTTTATAGATCACTCTCCGGGCGCATTGTTGGAGGGGTTTGGTGGTTCTTCACCCTGATCATAATTTCTTCCTATACTGCCAATCTCGCTGCTTTCCTGACTGTGGAGAGGATGGTTTCTCCCATAGAGAGTGCTGAAGACTTAGCTAAACAGACTGAAATTGCATATGGGACCCTGGACTCCGGTTCAACAAAAGAATTTTTCAGAGTAAGTGCTCTGCAGTTAATTGAGCCTGCTGATATTTATTTTATCATCTTCTCACAAAGGCAAGTTCACAGTGCTTTTAAGGGAGAGTTGGGAAAGAGCGGGAATGTTATCAAAGGAGAGCATCTTAAATACTGGGCTGCTTGGTTGGTGATCTACTTCATTGTCGTTTAGAACCAAGACTTGAGTAAGACATAACAAGCTGCATGTCGAGGGCACTGAGTTTGGACTCCCAGGTTTGAATCCCAACCCTGCCACAAAGTGATTGTTTGTCCTTGGGCAAGCCATTTAACTTCTACCAGCTTCAGTCCCCTCACTTGAATAATGAGGGGATTGAACTAAATAATATATATTCTGCTTTCTAGCTTTTACAAAAGCAGTGCTTTTATGTCTCAGAGGTTCACAGAAGTTAGGCAATTGACTCTAAGACTGATGAGTAATGGACTATAAGAAATTACATATTCTATTTTAAATGTTAGTTGTCTATTGAGATGTATTACAATTGTATCAAGTATTTGTGTACATGGTGATAATTTCATTTTCAGGACAGCTGATAATTGTTTTAATTTCTTGGGTAGACGTATTCCCTCAGCTCCTCATAGGCAAAATCTTATTGAGGAAACAGTAAATTGTTCATTAGCAAAAGTTAATAAAGCTATGTAAAGTCTGTCAAGAGGAAAGATGAAAGGAGATTGAAGCAGGAAATGATAGAAGGATAATATGAGGGACAAACCACTTTCACATAAACCATCAAGATCTTTATTCTGTGGTAACTGGACTATTAAGGAAGAATACTAGTAGAGTTTTTAAGAACTAAAATGTTTTTTCAGTTACCCCAACAAGAAAAATATGCTAATTTAGATTAGAAAATGGACACATTCTATAATATTACTACTGCCTGCTACTGTAACCACAGTAACTAGTTGTAGCAATGATCCAGAAGCCACTTGGGTAGTAGGTGGAGTAGTTAGTCACTCTCTCCAACCAATAATCAAGTTATTGGATGACAGATATAATTGCTGATTTTTCCTCAAAGGCCCAGAGTAAACAGATGGTGGTTCTAAACCTCCTTTTTAAATAATCAATAAGAAATACATTTCTACATGTATTATCATGAGATTTGTCCAATTACTTCACAGTAAACCAGGAAGAGTACATTTCTTGACATTACAGAAATTAACTACAAACAGTTTTCACTCCCTGAAAGAGAATGTATTAGTCCTGAGACCCTTTCAAGAATTCTCATTGATTCAAGATATCCATATCTCACCTATACCACCTGTTTACTGACCAGATCATAATCCCCAACTGGGAGGAGGGGTCCAATGTTGGTCCAATGAAGACCCTCTGGAACTAATCTGGCCTTGACCCTCACTACTATGGCAGTCCCAGAAGCTTATTTAGAAACAATTTCCTGCCCCCATGAAATCACTCACATTTATCGGGGCTAGAAGCCAGGGATTTCCATCTGATGAGTAGTCAACACATAACCAGCTCCATGGAAATCTGGTTTGATATCAACCTTCAACAGAGCTTATGATAACCATCCCAATAGGCATGAAGTTTCTATATGAAGTAATTAACCACTTAGGATATCAAGACACCAGAAGCTTCTATATGAAGTAATTAACCACTTAGGATATCAAGACACCAGAAGTTTCTGTATGAAGTAATTAACCACTTAGGACATCAAGACACCAGACTTGAACCCTCAGATAAGAGATACTTGTTCCACTGGAAAGCATTTTTCTTTCAAAAACAATTAGAGGTTAGAAAGTTGTGCTTTAAACGGTAATCAATAAACGGCATCAATTCCCATTAGGCTTTCAAAGGCCATTCATCCATATTGCAGGCAAAAGGAGGCTCTCTGGAAAGATGAAGAGATTTATTAGCCCAGAGGCAGAAAGTGTGACCAAATATTCATTGCCCCCATGCCCAGACCCCATCTCCCACTTATTCTGTGTCTTTCTCAAAAACTAGGAAAGCATCTACTAAATCATTCAATCATGATTTCATTGAAGGGCATCATATTACCAGAGCTGATTTGAATCAACATTTAATTCTGAGCAAAGCTATTGCCACATTCTGATTGGTTTGTGGTTTCTAATGCTCATCAATTCCTAGCCAATGAGTAATTCATATGGAAATTGAGCTGTTTTGAAAATCTGATTACACAGGGAGCTGGATATTTCTAAGTATAAGGAAGTACAAATCATTTTCTAGTTCTGGCATGCCACTTTTTCTGTTTCCCCAAATGGTCACTGGTGGCATCATTAAGGACTTGGTGGGGTGGTTCTTCAGGGCAGCACACGAATGTTGATTATCTAAAAGTGGAACTATAAAAGCAGCATAGAAAAACCAACTCCTTTAACCTGCTTATACTGAAAATGTTATCTAGACCCAACAAAGACTATCTTTGATATTCGTGCAATACAGGGTTGTGGGGCCGGCAGCCAATTGGTCTCCAAGCCATTTAAATCCAATGGGGCAAAGAAGGCAGCCAGCAAGAGCACATCATCCTTTATTTAGGGACTTGACTGCCACAGTCATGTCACTTCCCCTTCATTCTTCAGTGATGTCAAGTCATAAAGGCAATTTTAAAAACTAACTCCTGGCCAGGTGTAGTGGCTCACACCTGTAGTCCCAGCACTTTGGGAGGCCGAGGCAGGCAGATCACGAGCTCAGGAGATTGAGACCAGCCTGGTCAACACGGTGAAACCCTGTCTCTACTAAAAATACAAAACTTAGCTGAGCGTGGTGGTGCATGCCTGTAATTCCAGCTACTCAGGAGGCTGAGGCAGGAGAATCGCTTGAACCAGGGATTCAGAGGTTGCAGTGAGCTGAGATCTTGCCACAACACTATACAGCCTGGCAATAGAGTGAGACTCTGTCTCAAAAGCAAAAACAAAACAAAACAAAACAAAAAACAGTAACTCACATACACACACACACACACACACACACAAACAAACACATTGGGGATCTCTGATAGCATGCCTTATGAACTTCAGAGGATGAAACAAGATCACATGCAACATTTACAAACATAATATGAACTCATTTCTTCCCGTGCTCACTCTATACTAATACTACAGGGACCAAATTGTAATAACATAAGACAGCCTAGGGCCAGCCCTCTAGTCCTTCCACTAAGAGATAGGAATAAATAAAATAAAATTCTTTTCTAATTGCCCTGCAGACATTTTTACTTGTCGTGAGTAAAGCTGCCATTAAAATGATGGTATTTTTAAATGATTCATTTGTTTCTCTCATTTTCTGAGCTTTCCCTAGCTGTCATCTTACAATCCCATGATCAGTGGAACAGAGGGACCTGTTCCATCAGGAAAGGCAGGGAGCAGAATGCATGCTGCTAGAAGAGACACCTGGAATATTACTATCAACTCTCTTGATTTGAAAACTGATTTCCTTAGACAGCAGCTCCAAAACTATATATCCCAACCAGACGTAGAAGCACATATGCCAAAAAAACAAGTGGACGGCTTTATTGCTGTTGCCCAGAGAAATGCTACAATGATTTGGAAAGCTGCACTGAAATGACCATTCTCCACTAGGTTTTGGAAATTTAACCTGATACAGATTCATGTTAAAAGGTGGCACTGGAAGAAAAAGTAATTCCAAAGTTCTCTCTGCCTGCAGACCTTTAAAAGTATTAGAAAATAACCAGGATGCTGGATTTCTTTTTTTGTGAAAATTGATATTAATATTTTATTAAGATGCATTCAAATAATTATTTATACATTTATATGCATAAACACCCAAAACATTTTATACATGGAATCATATAACATAGTATTCTCTTGCCATTATTTGTTTGTTTTTTAAAACTCAAATAAGTATAGATTTACTTTTTTTTTACTTCATAGTATTTAACTTTACTTCAACTCTATTATTTCCTTTATCAATTTCCTCTTGATAAATGTTTAACCTTTTGAAAATATTTTGGTGTTAACAGTGGTTCAATAAACATTATTTTCCATTGATGTAATAGAATTATTTTAAAATGTTTTTAAATATTTACCCTTCAGTTAGATCCCTTAAAGCACTTAGCCTGTGATGTGACATAAGCCATGTAATGCCCAGCTGCAGACAAAGCTGGCTTCACAAAGTTACAGAATGTAGTAGGCACCTGGCTAAGGAAAACTCTACCCCACAAAATATTTAGCCCCCAGTAGGCACTTTAACAGGAATCACATTTTTTCCCCTTTTTACATTAAATGTCTGATGGTGGAAGAAGGGGACATGTTTGTTCTAAAGTTAATCCTAATGGAAAAGTTAATGGTCCAATATTTTATTTATACCATAATGGACAATTTTTCTCTTTCTCATTTGCTGAACTTCATGCAAGGCTCTTGTGTTTATTTGGGCACAACTCCAGAGGCCTTCATTCTTATTCTCACCTGACTGGATGGCCCAGCCAGGTCATGTATAACCTGTGATATGCCTGTGCATATACCTGTGTGCGTAGGCTGCTGAGGCCCTGGTATTTGGTTTAGTTTGTTGCTTACTTTGCCGTTGCTTGGTTTCTTGATTCTCTAAAAGAATATAAGGCAGAAAAATCCCAGAGAGATGTTTCAGAGTTTCAGAACAGTACCATTGAAGATACTAGTCACACTGAAGCTTACAAAAGTTACATATAAGAGAACAAAGACTTCTTTCATCATTTAGACAGTTGGTTTGACAAAGGTTTTCAGCAAATCACATCACCAAATAAGAAACTAAACTTGCTGACTTACCCTATTGCACTAACCACTAAACTCAGCTTCCTCCCTTAGCTACACAGGGAAGAAACACAGGGGGGAAAATGCCACCCTTTTTGAAACAAGCAAACTTTTGGAAAATGGCCAGGTCTGGAGGCTGACTTGTATAGTGCATCATTTTATGAGATGTATACCACACCCAGAAACCTTGCAGAAATCATCATGACAGAGATGAGATAATCTCAAAACTTTCTGATTTTATGTGGTGATCATTTGCCATGCTGGTAGAAGGTTTTATGAGAACTTAAATGCTCTCTTCTGGAAATAGGCGGTAATTCTAGAATCCCAGAAAATTTAAATCCATGTCAGTTTGATATGTTTGGACAGTTGACAGGGAAATAGTACTGTTTTAATTCCATGTATATAGGGCATAAAGACACATATTAAAATAAGAAATAAGGACCAGATCAGAATGAAGCACCATAATGTTAATGAAAGCAATAAGTTCAAGGGATAATTTTATAAAACTGTCATTAGAGTATTTGCCAAGGAGAGAGTTGCATTATCTCTATCATATCTCTTATTTCACTATACCAGAGCCTGCATAACAGCAGTGATTATTTTACGACTTAAGACAAATACTTTATTTATTCTAAGAACACATTGATATACAACTTATATATCACATATAAGAAGTCAATTGTCTCTTTTTGTATTAGTTTTGATCAGTTAGCTGATGAAGTCTTTGAGTCTTACCCCAATGCCGGATGCCAGATTTCTTTTCCAGATACTTGGCCATATCCCCATTACAGAAAGTTTGGGGGATAAAAGGAATTCTTTTTAAAAAATGAAATGTTTAACATTAATTTAAACCTCTTTAAGAAAGTAAATATAAAAGAAGAGGAGTAGAGAGAGTGGTGACTTGCTCCAGTGCCCTAGGCAAGGCAGAAGAATTGAACTTTATTAGGAGACCACTAAGGGGACTGTCTTGTCTCGTGAGTTACAGGCATTGTAAGCCCTGTGAAGCACAGCTGAATTACTCATGAAGAATGTTTTGTCTCAACACAAGACTCTGATTATTGTCTTGGTCATTATAGTTTTTCATTTTTTTTAAGTACAGGCAGCGAAAGGAGGGGTTCTGCCATGCTGATTTGAAAAGGAGTCCCTGCTAATAGCATTTCGATTCTGCTTACACATTCACAACCACACACATACACAAAGCATTTTCAACTGGGTCTACATTTCTTCAATATTTATTGGCTATCTATAACAGGGCTTTTGAAGTATATGCAGGAAGGGAGAAAAATCTTTCCACAAGCGCACCTATGCAGAGTATGCTGACATTTTGACATAATCCAGAGAATCAACCATTAATCTTTAAGCTTTATTATAATTGAGCTATGTACACAACAGACCTCCCTGACACCTTAATCCATCCCCTTGCCTTAGGAAACACATCAAAATGTAAAAATCTTTTGTTAAAAATTTTTCTCACCAAACACCATGGTGAATTTAAGATCTTAACAGACAATATACCTGGAAAACTGCAGCCAAATTTTATTTGTTTGAAGACACATATAATGTGACCAAATGTTTGAGGATACATCCAAACCATGCACTAGGGGAACACATAACAGCAACAGCAACAGATGAGTTGACAGTAAGGGTAGTAGGTCAGGGACATCTGCTGTACATACTACTTGGCAGTTTTAAAAAAAGAAAACTGTCTTTCAATTTTGACATGGCTGTTTTGATGCTGTCTTATTTTTTTTTAAGTCTTACTTTCCTATGTTATATAATACACAGCAAGAGCCATAGACCTTATAGGTCAAGACTGGAGACAGAGCAACAGCCACAGGTGAGGATGCTGAGGCCTGGCCAAAAAGGCCTCTGGAAAAGGGAAAGATGCAGTAAGACCACCGTTGGCTTTTCCCATCCTTCAGCAGCTAAGAATCTGTGGCTCCATAGCTCTTCCTTTCAGGCAAGTCTCAGGCTGGCTGGAAAGGACAATCTCCAAGAAAGTAGAGGTTGACCTGACAACTATGCACGCAACTGAAAACACATCTAATATCTGCCTCCAAGAGAAAGGAAAGCATTTAGCAATAAAGACAAGCTAATAATATGCCTGATATTCCATTATTTATTCAGCAGTCTTTCAGTAACTTTTGAGCCAAGCTTCATGCTAAGCATTGACGATCATACATCTTATAAACAAAATTAAATTCCTATATTTTGCCAAATTACCTGAAAATACCTAGACAGGCTTTTTCACCATATTTGGAGACAGATTAACTTAAAATATAGGTATCTCACATAACTAGATGACTTTCCCTCCAGGGAAGCTGGTGGTGTTTATTTCTATGGAGCTACTTCCCAGCATGGGCCAATCTATGGGTATGCTCCATGGTGACTTAGCAGCAGGGTTAATGATTCCCTGTAACCTCAGTAGGAAGATCAGCTAGTTTATGAATGAAACAGAAATGGCCTCTACCCTCTTGGAGCTCACAATCTAGTGGACCATTAATTTTCAACACACATTCACATACATTACTACACAATCCACACAACAATCCTGGGGCAGCCAGAACAAGTATCATTACACCTGTTTCATAGAGGAGACAAATGAGGTACATGACATTGTGATTTGCTGAATGTCACTCAGCTCAATGGAGAAAAGCTGGCACTAGGATCCTGATGCTCTGAGTCTCTAATGCAGCACATGTTAAGGCATCTGTATCATCTCCTGGTTGATCTATGTTTTTATTCCCCTTGATAGATCAATTAGAAAAGGAAATCTATGCCTACTTTTAAAAGACACTTCCCATGCTCTGACAACTTCAAAGGGTTCCAAGATAAGAAGGCAAAGAAAGGCATCTATAAAGCTAGAGTGAATGCCATAAATGGAGCAAACCTCTATTATTACATGGCTTGTTATAGTTTCTGACATGCTAAGGGTTATGTCATGTGTGTAGATGAAACTAGAAAGAACAAGAGAAAGATGAATTGTTTCTAGTTCCACATCCACTGATGACTTTCTTATTTTTCTTTGGGTAAAGAATATTTGGTCTCAGTTTCTTCATTTATCAGGGAGAATATTCCTTGCTCTACTGTCCTTATGGGGTTGGTGAGAGGCTAATATCACAAAAGCTCTTTAAAAGTATGAAGGTGTCTACAAGTCCCAAGAAACATTAGGAAAAGGGCCCAGCAATAGAGCAATTAAAACCTAAAGACTCAGGGGGAGGGAGAGCATCAGGATAAATAGCTAATGTATGCAGGGTATAATACTTAGGTGATGGGTTGATAGGTGCAGCAAACCACCATGGCACAAGTTTACCTATGTTATAAACCTGCACGTCCTGCACATGTATCCTGGAACTTAAATAAAATAAAATAAACCTAAAGACTCTCCAGACACAGTTCTGTAGAGATGTGAGGGGTACTTCACAAAAATAAAATAAGATAATCTCTCTGCTTTCTTGATGGAAGAGATGTGGGTTTGTTTTTTGTTGTTTTTTTTTTGTTTGTTTGTTTGTTATTTTCTGGCTTTGGGAAGAGAAAGAAAGCTCATTCAATATTTTCCCCATCCTCTTGATCCCACTTCTACCCTTAAATATAAAATATTACTATTGTGCTCATCTCCTAGTTGATCCATCTTTAGCTATTCCTTTGTGGCCTGCAGATTCAACAACTTCAATATGCACAATTTAGAGCTGCCCTTGAAGACCATCTAGAAACTTTAGGTGCTTCCAAGGTGGCCTGCCGGCCATCTGCCCAAAGTAACCAACCATATGGATTTTATTAAACTATCTCCATTAGTCCTCCAAGGTAACCTACTTGTTTATGAGAGCGTTTCACAGCCCAGAAAGCCTAAGGAGGTTAAGTCTCCATTCTTTCTGAGGCTGCCAACTCTCACAGACAGCATCAGGGTAATTAACATCACACAGGAACCCCAAATCTTTGTGAGAACTCTGAAACTCTGTTTCCTAGAAGAACTCATCTAAGGATCTCACTTTCTTTTCTTATCTGACACAGTCAAATCATCTAATAGCCTTCCAGTTAAAGGAATGAGGCCCATCTCTTCAATTAGACTTTACTTGAGTTCACCTGGCAAGCCTGTGTAGGTTAATTATTTACAGTCCTCCTTCATGCAGAAGCCTAAAAACTTGACCATAAGGATCAAGTAAAATTCGACTTAGGAAAACTCAACTAACAAGAACAATTAACTGGAATGCTTGGTTGCACTCCACTTTTGAAAGGAAAAGGCAACTTAGACACACAAAACCTTGATAAGAAATTTTTCCCCAAAAGCCTACTAGATGATGTCCTGCAGTCAGATTCATTCTAGTCTTCAACATCATTCACACTTTGGTCAGAGAGTAAATGTATTGAATGTTTATCATAGCAATTTAGGCACCAGGTATACAGTACAGGAAACATGACAGAATCCTTACCTTTAAGGAGCTTGCATTCTGTTGGAAGGAGACAAACCATAAACACATAAAAAATAGATGTATAGAATAATTCCAGGTACGGATAGGTGCTCCAGGATGCTATAATAAAGAATGACTTAGGGTTAGAAAAATATTTTAAACTGGGAGCTTGGGTTGGATGGAGGGTTTAGGGAAAGACTCATTAAGGAGGTAACATTTTATTAGAGACTTAAATGATAAGAAGAGGCAGCTATGTGAAAATCTGATGGAAAAGTATTCCAAACAGAAGTCATGCGAAGTACAAAGGTCCTGGGGCAGAAACAATCCTGGAATGTTTAAAGGAAGGAAGAAAACCACTGTGGCTGAAGAATAGTAGCCTACATTAGAATTATAGTGATGGAGATTGTGTGAAGGAATCAGATTTATGATTCATTTTGGAGGTAGAGTCACAGAATTTGCTGATGGATTGGATAACATTTATGAGCAAAAGGAAAGAGCCAAGGATGACTCTCAGATTTTGGGCCTACATCCCTTTTCAGTAATCACTTATGAAATCTATAGTCACAAGGGCTGAAAAGGTATACTAGGACTGGTTAAGAAATTTTCCAAAGCGTTGGAGAACGTTAGCTGTCTGAAGGGAAGATTGCCGTTGTTATAACTGTTTTAAACACATCTATTGAGATATAATTCATATATCACACAATTCATCCATTTAAAGGGTATAATGGTTTTGTTATATCACATTAGTTTTTTTAAGTTGTGATAAAATATATTTAACAAAATTTGCCATTTTAACCACTTTTAAGCACACAATTCAGTGGCACTAATTGCATCCAAAATGTTATGCAACCATCATCACTAATTCCAAAATATTTTCATCACTTCAAATAGAAACTCTATAACCATTAATCAACTTCTCATTCCCTCTTCTCCCAGGCCCTGGAAACTTCTAATCTATTTCCTGTCTCTATGAATCCACCTATCTAAGTACCTCATATAAATGGAACAATATGTCCTTTTGTGTCTGGCATATTTCACTTAGCATAATGTCTTCAAGCTTCATACATGTTATAGAGCTTCATTCCTTTTTAAAGGCTGAATAATATTCCATTGTATGTATATGCCACATTTTGCTTATCTATTCATCTGTTGATGAATACGTGACTATTTGTGAATAATGCTGCTATAAACATTGGCATACAAACATCTGTTCAAATCCCTGCTTTCAATTCTTTGGATATACACCTAGGAGTAAAATTGCTGGATCAAAAGTCAATTCTATGTTTATCTGCTATAACTTTTTTTTTTTCCAAGATGGAGTCTTGCTCTGTCACCCAGGCTGGAGTGCAGTGGCACAATCTCAGCTCACTGAAACCTCTGCCTCCTGGGTTCAAGCAATTATCCTGCCTCAGCCTCCCAAGTAGCTGGGATTACAGGCGCATGCCACCACGCCCAACTAATTTTTGTATTTTTAGTAGAGATGTGTTTTTACCATGTTGGCCCCTGACCTCATGATCTGCCTGCCTCAGCCTCCCAAAGTGCTGGGATTACAGGCGTGAGCCACCGCACCCGATCTGCTATAACTTTCTAAAAGTCTATTTTGAAATAAAATAGATGAGGGCATCTTCTGTTCTGTTTTCTTCTCATTCCTGTTTAAACAATCTCAGTCTTGAGGCAATAGATGTTTCTGCTTCAGTAGGAAGAGGGATGCTGGATAACTGGTGTTGAGGGCAGATCTGTAGTTAATATCACAAAGTTTCATCTTGATATCATGAATGAAGTTGAGGAGGAGGTATATGTATGTATGCATGTGTCAAAAAAGATCTAAAGCCTTGTCTACACCACACATTTATACAAAGCCTTGGACATTTTAGTTAGTGGCCCCGACTTTTAGCAAAAACTTAGGGGAGCATGCTTCCCTTTTCTGTGTTTGGGTTGCAACTCTGGTGCCTCAGCAGGATTGCACTAGCATGCAGGCAACGGATGATAAAAATGGAACTCATTGTCCTCCCTCTGTTTTAAATGGTTTAGAATGTTACCTGTTGGAAGAGAGGGGCTTGGATAGAGATAATCTATTGCATTTCTCTCCAGTCCTGATTGCACGAATCTATCTATAAGCTGCCCTCAAAACTGATCTTCTATCTGTATACTCTGTGGTGACCTAATGAAGATGTCCCTGAACGTGGTTAACTTCTATGCCTAGAGAAATCTGAATTCCAGAACTGAGTCTTAATTCCCAGTTTTATCAAAATTCTTATGTGTTTATAGCCTGATTTATTTGACTCTCAACTTTACTTCCTTTGAGTCTGGTCTGGGTTACAGACTATTATTTTTATGAGAAATATTTTATTTTGTTTTTTTTTTAATTAAGGTATGTTACAAATAAAACTTACATATCCTGTCATTCTTGGCAATATGAATTCACCTTGAGGGCATTATGCTAAGAGAAATAAGTCAGGTATTGAATGAATTATCTAATACCTAAATCCAATAAGCAAAAATAGTCTGTTAGTTATCTCTCTGTTAGGGGTATGCTTGTTACACTCAACTCATATTCTTGTTCTTTTTTTTTATTTATTTTCATTTTAGGTTTGTGAAGGTTTGTTATATAGGTAAATGTGTGTCAAAGGGGTTTGTTGTATAGATTATTTCATCACCCAGGTATTAAGTCCAGTACCCAATAGTTATCTTTTCTCCTCTCCTCTCCCTCTTCCAACCTTTCATCCTCAAGTAGACCCCAATGCCTGTTGTTCCCTTCTATGTGTTCATGTGTGCTGATCATTTAGCTGCCACTTATAAGTGGGAACACATGGTATGTGGTTTTCTGTTCCTGCATCAGTTTGCTAAGGATAATAGCCTCCAGCTCCATCCATGTTCCCACAAAAGACATGATCTCATTCTTTTTTATGGCTGCATAGTGTTCCATCGTGTATCTGTACCACATTTTCTTTATCCAATTGGTCATTGACGGGCATTTAAGTTGATTCCATGCCTTTGCTATTGTGAATAGTGCTGCAGTAAACATTCATGTTCATGTGTCTTTATGGTAGAATGATTTATATTCCTCTGGGTATACACCCAGTAATGGGATTGTGGAGTCACATGGTAGTTTTGCTTTTAGCTCTTTGAGGAATTGCTACACTGCTTTCCACAATGGTTGAACTAATTTACACTCCCAACAACAGTGTATAAGTGTTCCCGTTTCTCTGCAACCTCACCAGCATCTACTATTTTTTGACTTTTTAATAACAGTCATTCTGACTGGTGTGAGATGGTATCTCATTGTGGTTTTGATTTGCATTTCTCTAATTATCAGTGATGTTGAGCTTTCTTTCATATGCTTGTTGGCCGCATATATGTCTTCTTTCAAAAAGTGTCTTTTCATGGCCTTTGCCCACTTTTTAATAGGGTTATTTTTCTCTTGTAAATTTGTTTAACTGCCTTATAGATGCTGGGTTAATACCTTTGCCAGATGAATACTTTAGAAATATTTTCTTCCATTCTGTAGGTTGTCTGTGTGTTGACAGTTTCTTTTGCTGTGCAGAAACTCTTTAAGTTTAATTAGATTCCATTTGTCAATTTTTGCTTTTGTTGTGATTGCTTCTGGTGTGTTTGTCACAAAATCTTTGCCTGTTCCTATGTCCAGGATGGTATTGCCTAGGTTGTCTTTCAGGGTTTTTATAGTTTTGGGTTTCACATTTAACAGACTATTTCTTGTATCAGTCAGTAACATTGATTTTCCAACCCACTGGGTAAAGAAGTCTGTCCTGGACACTCTGGGAATAAAGGAAATGCCATTCATACTGAGCCCAGTATGCAGAAAATAAAGAAGACAGGTGATTTCATCAGGAACAGTTTCTAAAAAAGAGGGCAATTTAAAATTATTTGGAGGGAGAAAAGAATTCAAAAATAGTTCAAGGGGGATGTGAGAATATTTTTGTGGCCAAGAAAAAAAAAACAATGAACAATAAGACCATGGCTTTATATCACATTAAACCATGGCCACTATTGACTAAGGTAGTTAGTTTTCTCTAGTGTTCACATTAAGATTTGTTTGTGAGAAATAGCATATGTATATAAATTTGGGGGAGAGGGATTTAGGAGAGATAAAAACAATTAGTTTCTGAGAAAGAAATTATTGCTTTGGAACAACTGTATCATAGTAGAAATCAATATATAGACTGCCAAGGGTAAACTGGGAATCATTCCTAGAGATCAAGGTGCTCTGGACATGGTCTTATTTCTAATTTTAAAACTTACATTTTGCATGTGAAGGTGAGGTTCATTAAAAATGTGCTCTCCAAAGAATACTTTGCTTTCCTTTAAATGAGCTTCGGGAATCAATGTTGAAAAGCAAAATCCATCTACACTTTTGGCATACAATATCAAATGAAAGAGGATTTTATAGCAAATCTTTCATATTTAAAAACAACCTCATTACATTAGACATTGCTTTAAATAAAATAAACAGCCCCTTTCCTGAACATGCTAGTATGAATAAGATAATCATAAAAAGAGTCAAATTAAAGCCCCTTTGCCAAGAAGTTTGAAGTTTGATTTCCAAATGTTTGTATTCGCCACCTTCCTCTGAACACACACACACACACACACACACACAATTAAGTACTTATGATTAGCATATTATTGAAGTTTATTATATATGAAAGTCAGAGAGAATAAACTGCCCCACCAGCCAGATTCTTAAAAACACTTTTGCTCCATTTTCTTGGCCTGGGATTTCAGCCAACTGTACAAACAGGAAGGTTGGGAACACCATGGTCAATAACCAAGGAAAAATATAAATAAATTCAAGGAGACTTGGATAAATTCATACAATACGGATACGTGGAAAGTTGTTAAAGTTAAGGGACAGGTACTTGAAGGACACTTTCACTTTTAGAGTTGACATCCAGAAGACAACCATGGCTTCCCATAGTCCATAGTCCTGTCTTAAAACATTCTTATCTGGAACTGCCCAAAGAGCAGACCTATAGGGACTAGCCTATAATTTTTTACAAGATTGTTTACAAACACAGTTGTTTCTCAGTTCGCAAGAATTGAGACTATTTAGCCTGAAGAAGATATGTAGCAGCAGAATATATTAGAATTGTCTTCAAAAATTTGAAGGGTAGACATTTTAAAGATCGACTGGACTGTTCCGTGGGGCCCCAAGGGACAGAACAAAGATCAAAGAGTGGATATTACAGGGATAGAGATTTTAGATCAATGTAAAAAGAACATTCTAATATAGCAATCCATAGATAAAATGAGCTATATTCATAGATAGTGAGGTGTTCATCATTGAAGGGACTCAAGAATAGGCCACTTATCAGAGATGCTGAATAGAGGACTCAGTAATCTGATGAATGACTGTACTCGACCAGTGTTTTCCAACACTGTGTATATAAAATCATTTGGGGCACTATTTTAAAACATAGACTACTGGGTCTCATGCCCCACCTCAAGATGCTAATTCCATGCATCTGTGTTTTTCCAATAATCTGTGTTTTTAAAGCAGCATCCTAAATGATTACAACACAGGTAACCAAGAGCCACTCTTTGATGAATATTTGACGATTTTCTGCTTTGCTTTTTTTTTTTTTTTCCCTATGCAAAGGATGCAGCGGGGAGGCTGGAAGTTGGGCCTGTGGTGTAGAGAGAAGCCTGAGTAGAAGTAGCTGGGGCCTGTCTGACATGAAGTGGTGTCTTGAGAGTGATCACAGCTGACCGGCTGAGGTCAAGCCACCCGCTCTGTGTGTTCCTGTCAGGGATTGAGAAAAAGGAAAAACCTTTCCTCTAATCAACAGGGACCAGTGGGAGATAATTGTTTCAGGGGCTGGAATCTGAGGTCGAATTGGCACTGTCGCATTGATGCTTTGCCAAAGGTTTAGGGAGCCCCGAATGAAGATCTCTATAGGGAAGCTCAAGTAATGGTATCTGGCTGAAGACTATGAACAATAACACACCCTGAAAACTAAAAGTAAGAGCAAAATTAAACTGCAAAGAGAGAAATCATGGCCAAAAGCCTTGAAAGGTTTACAATTTTGATCTTCTTCTCCTCTGGTCCAGATAATGCCCTTCCTTTTCCACTGCCCATTTACTGGGTGAGTCTTGAGTGACCAGGACTGTTGTATTTATGTCTTTATGGATCTTTCAGAGAGCCCCCTGATTCCTATCCTAGAGGACTGCAGGTGGCCAGGTCCAAGTGCTGGTTATCAGTGGAGATCTTCAATTAGTATGACCTAGGTAAAGGTTGTGGGTAAAAGGA
This sequence comes from Pan paniscus, assembly GCF_029289425.2. NCBI lineage: Eukaryota > Metazoa > Chordata > Mammalia > Primates > Hominidae > Pan > Pan paniscus. Next base: position 122,916,197 of record NC_073272.2, read on the forward strand.
ACTTCTTAGAAAAATATGGAGCAGATGACAAATATATATCAGGAGCCTGGAAACTCCTGCCCTTTGGAGAGAAGCTCTCTCCTACTTTCCTTTACCCGACCCTTACTTCCTTTTCCCTTTCCTTCCTTTACCTGCTGGGTCTTGGGTAGTCAGGACTGTTATGTTAGTGTCTGTACAGAGGCTTCAGGGAAACTCCCCACAAGCACTCCTACCTGAAAGAATTTAGATGAATAGCCATAGATATTAGTCAGCATGGGAAAATAAGAGCCACAGAACCTGGAAAGAAGTAGGGACATAAGCAACTTCATAAAAAGAAAGAAGAAAATGGAGTAGAGGAGCAGACTGGTCAGGAGCTTGGCAACTTATGCCAACCTAAAGAAGCTGTCCCACTGGCCCTTTCTGAGACCTAAGGGTCTCAGGTGGTAAGGACTTCTATGTTGGTGTTTTTACAGAGGTTTTAGGATGGACAAAAAGAAGAGCTACCCTTCACAAAGGAAAGTTCATTAAAATATGGTTGGAAGCTATGGGCAAGAGAAAGGTCCTTAAAAATGAAAAGGGACAGAATGAGAGATTGCACCAAGAGCTTTGAACTCTTAACCTTTAGCCAAAGATCTCTCCTACTATCATGTTATCCCTCCTCCCCCTCCCTCCTTCTTTGTCCTTACACTTGCCTTTTATGATGAGGCAGCTCTACTATGTGACTGCATTTTGGAGGCTTCAGAGAGCCTCATGCCTCCAAGTTCCCAATCTAGAGGACTGTAGCTGAGTAGACATAAACCTGGTTACCAGGAAGAGCTCAAAATTAGGAGGATGTAAATGTTATCAGGAAAAGAAACAGATTTTAAAACTGATATAGAAGGAAAAGAACCAGGAGCCAGGAAATTCCTGCCCTGTAGCCAGAAGCACAACCCTAATGCACAACTCCTTATTCCTTACTCCCTTTCTCTTTGCCTATTTGACCAGCTGGGTGTGGGCATTGGGTAATCAATGCAGTTGCATTCATTTACAAAGGCACTGAGGAGACCAGGGGTCCAACCTTCCCCACACAGAAGACTTGTGGGTGGACAGCCCCAAGTGACTGAATGGCAGGGTGAAGCCTCCTGAGAGTAAGTGGAGGTGATCTGTGAGGAGAATATGAGCTGCATACCCTCCTTTACTATCTTTACCAGCGAGAGTTAGTGAGGGCACATCTTTAAGAAAAGAGTGGTATGGTAGATAGTACCCAGACTGAAGTGCTAGCTCTTAGGCCTAAAAGAAAGAAGTAGGATTTCTGTAATCCTTTCTCCCTCCCTCTCTTCTTCCCTCCCTTTTGTTAATTCTACATTGCCATTGCCATTTTAACCTGCTATGGGTATTAGGCAAACAGAAGTGTGATCATATTCAAAGGCACCTATCCATGGAGTGGGCATAAGGTATCTTTTGAATACAGGCACCAGGGTGGCGATAGGAGAGTTCCAATTCTCAAGCAGGAGAGAAATGTTTTCCAGCCCAGAGGGCAGATTGCCCAGCCTTTATCTACATCAGCAGTTGGGCACAGTTGATCAATTTTCGAATCAGTGCAGGCTTTGCTGATTAAGGCTATATTATGGACATTGCTCAGCTTCATATGTGGTTAAGCTGGACCTGTTAACAAGGTACATAGAGTATTTCCACCACAAATTATTTGGATATCTGATGGATATTTAAGAGGAGCCATCCCTTCTTTCTAACTTTCTTTGGAGTGCCATCATCTCCCAAACATACGGATCCTGGCTTCTGCAGAAAAGAGAACTCTGTCCTTCCCCTCCCTGGAAAGTAATACTCCGCCTTTTATGAAGACCAGATCAGTTTTTATAAGGCTAGAGTTCAATATTTTTTCACTCTTTTCTACTAGGACCCTTGCTATTACCATGGATACCTATTTTGCCCCTTGACACTTTGGAGATGCAGTACAGTATCCATTGTACCAGGATCTCCCACCTTGAAGCTCTTTTTACTGGTTTTTTGTTGTTGTTGTTTGCTTGTTTGTTTGTTTTGTCTTCCAGGCAATTTCCAGGCTTGCCTATCTTCCAGACCAAAGATTACCAAAAGCTAGTTAAAAATATTTGTTATCTTTAAGGCTTTCCCTTTCTTCCAAAATCTTTGACTATACAACACAGCAGGACCCTGCCTTAAGTAATCCATTAATCAGACAATTCACAACTGATGAAAGCAATAAATAGTAATTACTCACATTGGAAACATAATCTTCCCTAGAAAACAGAGATCCCTTAGTGCATTTAGTGCATTTGGGTGCTAACAGATCATTAACTACTTGTCAGAGAAACCTAGGAGGAGGGCTTTCAGAAATAAACATAAAACAGCCTATGCATCAATAGAAAAATAAAATTTGATTTTCAAAAACGAATCTAATTTATGGCACAGCTTTTTTCTAGGAATTCCCCTGTTATATAATGGAAGACATACTATTTTCTAGGCAAAGCAGCACAAATCAGGGAAAGGAACATTTAAAAGTGTTGGAAAACTTACTTGCCTATGTTGAGCCAATCTATGTAGGTATGGTTACATCGTTCTAGAAGTCTGGTAGTCAATCTCGGAGTCTCCTTTACACACACTGGTCATTTTTTCAATACTTTTGGATCCATGTCTTCCTAATGCTGGGCTAAATATTCAGCATGTGCCATGTTGCTAAAACAGAAACAATGAGAAACCTAAATGTTCTACATTCCTTGATTTTGAGTTTAAATTTGTAATGTTATTAATATTGCATTAATAACCTATTTTGCATATCTGTTTGATTGTACCATCTTAAACCTTCATTTAAACCTGGGGAGGTCAGCATGACTCCTACCTGCTTCTCACTAATAACATACTTTTCAGCGAGTAGATAATGAGTGACCTGGATAGAAATCAGTGGAAATGCAGATTGCCTTCAGGTGGAGAAACAGGCAGGAAATCCACTTTCTCCACAACACTGACAAGCAGTTTTGAGGCTGAAGGTAGAGAAAGTAAGCCTCAAAGAGAGATGACTGTTTAGGAAGGCTCTTAATCAAATATTCTGTTGTCTTTACATGTGGTAGTATGAAGGAAAAGTCATCCTAATGGAAATTAAATCTTGCAAGTGACTTTAAAAATCTTGGGTTAATAGAAATAAGTGATTTAATTATGGAGAGAAAAACAGATAACTCTTGGCTACTGATTATCCTAATGGGTTACAGGCCTGAATAAGCATTCCTTAGTTCGTTGAATTAACTACTGTTAGTGGCACACAGGTAAGGATAGGGGTGGGAAGTAGTGGGCAGTCAAAGGTCTGCCATTGATTGATCAGAGCTGGGATAGAAGGCAATCAGGTGAGTCTTAAAGGAGAACCACATAATTTTTTTTAAGTATTAATGGCCCACTCCACTTTTCTGGAATAACAAAATATATTAATAATAATGCCCTTGCTCAAGATATAGAGGGCCTGTTTTTCAAGTTACTGTATTTCTTTGGTAATAACGTACTGGCACAGAAACAGGGACTTATGTGAAATGTATTTCAAACCAATGTCTGCTAATAAATTATCCCACAGGCCATAGGTTTCACGGGTATTAGAAAATGCATGAGATTTGGGCCGGATGCAGTGGCTCATGCCTGTAATCCCAGCACTTTGGGAGGCCAAGGCTGGCAGATCACTTGAGGTTAGGAGTTTGAGACCAGCCTGGCCAACATGGTGAAATCCCATCTCTACTACAAATACAAAAATTAGCTGGGCGTGGTGGTGCACACCTGTAATTCCAGCTGTCTCAAAAACAAAACAAAACAAAAAAAAACACAACAAACAAAAAATAATACATGAGATTTGGAAATGCAACCTGGGCTTTCAGTTTCTCTCTTCTAAGTTCTTTACGATTCAACATGGCTTCCTTCTGCAGTTTGACTATTTATCTTCACTGAATAAAGGCGATAGCTGTATCAGAAACTCAAGTCAAACCAAATAATGGTGTGATTTGTTTACTTTGGAGGGTTTTCAGACTTTGGTTTTGTTTCTGTTCAACGGTGGTAATAAAAACATAGGTCTGAATATAAAACAACCTAGTTTTCTACTTGATTCTTGAAAAAGAAAAAAAACTTTGCTTCAGCTCATGAGTCTGTTTCTTATTTTTTGTTTTCTAATGGAGTTTGACTTGCAAATCTGCAATTTGGCAGCATTTATTTCTGTTTGGGGCTTTTGGTATAGCTTGGCTCAAGTCCCTGGTTACTGTATGACAGCAACCAAGCCAAATGGCTGTAACATTCAATCTGCCCAATTAAAAAGCGTTGGTTCCATGCCCCCTTTGGTGACTCAGATCAGGCAAATTTACTGTTGTTTTAATCTTGATTGTACTCAATTATTCAACCCATCTCTCAGAGCTGATACAGATAACTATTTTTTAAAAACCTTGGGGAATTGTGAGTGTTGTCACCTGGCTGCTCACTCCTTTTGGAATTCTTCCCTTGGAAATAAGAGTCAGAGAGAGTAGGTCTAAACAACTTAACGTAGCAACTCACAGAGCCAGAAAAAGATAATCAGGCTACGTAGAAACTTAAGGAGTGCACCTTTTGTTTTTTCCACAAATATTTTCTTCTATCTGCTCTTTTTGAAATAAAGTATGGTTCTTAAATAAGAACAGCAAGAATATTCTTCCATGGAATACCTAGACTCAGGAGTTCATTTATTTTCAATTTTACACAATTAGGATAAATGTAAAGGAAACAGTTTCTGCACGTGCCTAAGGAATTCTTGCCCATACAAATAACACAGCTTACCTTTCTCTAGAGAGGCTTCCATAAGCACAGGCTGGGGAAGCTATTCCAGAGCTACACACTAGCTCTGAATAGAGCAGCAGTTAATTCCCCAACCTACCCCCCTGTCTCTCAACCCAGATGATAGCCAGCCCTCCAAATGGTGCAGGCAGGATGTCCATTTGATGTAGTCATCACCTCCATAATCAGAGTAAACTAGAAAAATATTATAAAATAGGGAAAGTGGTTCTTGGTGCTGTTTTCTGCCTTTTAGTTCCTCTCTGCTTTTCCTTAAGCTGTAGGCCTATACTGTCCAATATGGTACCCACTAGCCACGTGTAACTATTTAAATTGAAAATAACTAAAATTAAAAGTAAATTTAAAATTCAGTATTTCGGTAGCACTAGCCACATTTCAAGTGCTCAATAGACATGTGTGGCTAGAAGCTACCATATTGGAGAGCAGAGATATAGAACATTTCAGAAAGTTCTATGAGATGTTGCTTCCAACTATTAGTTCTTTTAGCTTCTTGAGCATAAGGAACATGTTTTCCACATCTCCATTCCTTACAGCAGGTACCACAATTCCTGATACAACTATGGAATTGGGGAGAAACTAAGTGCTTACTATGTTGTCGTGAGCTATGTCAAATTCATTATAAGCAATCTCTCATTTCATTACCTCAAGAACACTATAAGGTGGGTCCTATTACCATCCCCATTTTTCAGAGGAGGAAACTGAGTCTCAGTGAGGTTGAATTATTTGCCCAAAGTCACACAGTTAATAAGTACCTAAACCAGGTCTTTATAACTTCAGGACCTATACTCTTAACAACTGCTGTGTACACCAAAAGAAAACTGCACATAACTACAAATTTCAACATGGGACAGACAGGCCCCTTCCAGAGCATTGGTGACTAGGTGGCTTCTCCACAGCACTCATGCTGGCCAAGGCAGAATAAAGACAATTTGAGATCAGGGCCTGAGCATGAAGATTGGGGGTTTAAATAAGTGTGCTGATTTGTGTTTGCATATGGCTATCAGATTAAGTGGCTATCTGACTACTTCTCTAATGAAATAGCAGCAAATTAGTAGTTTTATCTGCCATTTTGCATATGGAGACCATTGCCTTGACCCCAATGGTAAAGATTAGTGGAACCTAATCATTTCATGAAGTCAACCTCACTTGCTGCACTTATCAGAAGCTTCTGTAACTTGAGCTTCCATGGCGTGCAGTTTATGCCAGGACACGCAAATGCCAGAAAATCAATTTTCCTGCAGCTTTCACAGTCCGTGTGTTTGCCAGACAAAACTGCAGCCAGCCACCTTTTTTAAATCAGCATAGCACCTTTAGAAATAATACTTACCAGAACGCTCCTAACACAGCAAGGAGGAAAAGACTTAAATCAAAACCCAACTGTTCAAAATCGAGAGCCACAGGAGAAGGTGAAATATGAATATATTGAAATTGAACATTTTAGTGGCCCCATTTGGCACTGTAAAGTATTCTCTGCCAAGCATCTGTTGAGTTAACTTTAATTCTAATCTGTGCCACAGTAGCACTGAAAACACTTAATATGATACCATACTTCCTGTCACCCACATGTGCCCAGGCCCTCACGTGCCCCTGACATATCGGGGTGGCACTCCACATTGCCTGCCTGCCCCAAGACCTATCTTGATTCTCCTTCCTCTGGTATTCTTCTGGCACACATTCTCAAATAAACCAAACCACACAAAGGCAGTGGATGTGGGGTCGTGTTACCTTCCCATTTGCCATGAGTGCATAATCTACTTTATTGAGGACTTACTACTTGCCAAGAACTGCTATGGGTGCTTTACATGAATTATCTCATTTAGTAGTCTATCTCCATTTCAGAGATAATTATTAGAGTCTTAGAGAAATTTAAGTAACTTGACCAAGTCAAACAGAAGGCATGATCTCTAATGGTAGCATTTAGAGCCTGTGACAAGCTAGTGAGTTATCATATTGGTGCCTTTTACCTCGGAGCATCTTGCACAGGTTTCAAAGCTGAACCAAGAAAGAAGATCAAGGTTATATAAAATCGTGTCAAAACAACAGGTCAAAGAAGTAAACTTCACTCAATTCACTGATTTTGGTCAATGTAGCTACTAACGATCTTTCCACTGGGAGGCAGTGCAGAGTAGTAGAAAAAAACAACACAGGTTTTTGAAAGCCAGCACACCTGGATTTGAATACTAATTCTGTCCCCCTGCATCTATGCAAACTTGGAATTATAACTTTACCTCTCTAAGCTCTGGAAGAGAGAAGAAGGAGAATATAGACTTTGGTGTCAAATGAGCTGGGTTTAAATCTCAGCTATGCATTTATTCATTCAGTTAATATTTATTAAGTACATGCTATATGACAGCCATTGTTGTAAGGGCTCAAAACCAAAGTCCTTGTAATCACTGTAGTGGGTGAGACAAAATTAAACAAATTCTGTAAATAACATATATGTTTCTGTTGGTGTTAAGTGCAATGAAGACAAAAAGCTGGTGAAGAGACAAAATGTTGGTGTGGAGGTGCTATTTCATCTTGGCTGATTGTGGAAGGCCTTTCTGACATTTGATCAGACACCCTGAATGAAAGGAAGGAGCAGGCCATGAAAGTATGAGGTGGAGTTGGGTGGAGAGAAAAGCATTCCAGATGGAATAGCGTTAGCAAAGGCCCTGACATGGGAATACACTTGGTAGGTTTGAGGAAGAAGGTCCATGTGCTAGAGTGAAGTAAATGAGGGAAAGAGTGGTAAGAGATGAGAGCAGTGAAGAAGACAAACCGTGGTAAAAATTCTGGATTATATTCTGTTTGACAGAAAGTCACTTAACCGACTTTGAGCAGAGGAATGACATGATCTAATCTATGTGCAAAAGGATCAATCAGACTGCTATGTCAGGGCAAAAGTTGAGAAGCAGGGAGACAGACCACTTAAGAAGTGATTGTAGGCCGGGCATGGTGGCTTATGCCAATAATTCCAGCACTTTGGGAGGCCAAGGCATGAGGAACACTTGAGCCCAGAAGTTCAAGACCAGCCTCAGCAAAATAGTGAGATCTCCATCTCTACAAAGAAATTTTTAAAAAATTAGCTGGATGAGGTGGCACATGCTTGTAGTACCAGTTACTCAGGAGGCTGAGGTGGGAGGATCCCTGAGCCTAGGAATTCGAAGCTGCAGTAAGCTAGGATCACACAAGTGCATGCCAGCCTGGGCAACAGAGAGAGACTCTGTCTCTAAAAAAAAAAAAAAAAAAAATTAATTCAATTTAAAAAAGAAGCAATTGCAATATTTCAGGTGAACAATGATTAGCTTGAATTAGGAGGAGGGTAGGGAGAAGTGGTTGCATTTTGAATATAGATTGAGCTGACAAGGTGTGGAATGTGAGGCCAAAGAGAGGAGTCAAGGATGACTAAAAGGATTTTGACCTGAGCAACTGGACAAATTGGAAGGTGCTGCCATTTTCTCTGATGGAGAACACTAGAGGAGTAGCAAGCAGGGGTGGGGGAGAATCAAGAGATCCATTTTGGCCATGCTAAGTTGGAGATACCTATGAGATATCTAAGTGGAGATATCAGTTAGGTAGATGGATAAATGAATCTAAACTTTAGTGAGGTCAGAGCTAAAAATTTAACCAGCTGTATCACCTTGGAGAAGTAAAATAACTTCTATAAGTATTAGTTAACTTCTCAGTAAAATGGAGATAATATTGGTTTCACGAGGTTGTTTTAAGAATTAGCAATCATGTATATAATGCACGAAGCACCATTCCTGTTGCATGTAAGTGCTTAATAAATGGTAGCCCTCTCATTGTCAGTATTTATGCACTAATTGGTAGCTAGTTGTTGCAGCTGTAGGACCATTGTTGATTATTCTAAACACATCGTTGAATATTAGAATCACTTAGGAAGCATTATTTACAATGTTGACCCCGCCTCAGGCCAATTAAACCAGAATCACAGAAGCAGTTATCAGTAGCTTCCCAGGTACATAGTATTTCCTACTGACAAGCTGGCTTTAACAGAACTTCTCTTCAGATTAGTTCCAGCTCACCTTTTAGGAAACTAACACTCCCCCCCCCCCAAAAAAAAAACTCTAAATGGAAACTTTGGGCTCTTTTGGATAACCCCAAGCAAATTGCTTCTTCTTTTCTTCATTGTTTTTTTCTCCCCTTAGTAAGAAAATAATTCTCCAGGGACCTGGAAGTAACAGCCACAGTGGAAACAAAACATTGCAATTTCAGGATAGATTTTTCTTCTTAATAGAAGAACATTTTCCCGCTCATTTCCTAGGACCTGTATTGTCAGGTTTGGCCTCCACATTACAATTAATTGATTCAAGAATAACAATAGTATTGAACTTCTCTTTTAAATATCTTAGTAATAGAAAATAAAAATACATTTAATCCAGTTGGTCAATGGTAATTGGCTTTGGATTGCTGGAGATGCCGTTTCATTGAAAAATAGAACTCTAGAAGGCTGAGGGAAGTGACCTTGGAGTGTTCAATAGTGATAGCAGTCCTAGAAGCAATCCTTGATTGAGAGTCAGGGAATTGGAGGCTTTGCTCTAGTTAGTAGTGAAAGGGTGTGGCAGACACACTTTCTTTGTGACCCATTCTCTGTCTTGAAAATAGGTTCTGCAACTTTTACACTGTGGGTGGGACTGTAACTAGTTCAACCATTGTGGAAGTCAGTGTGGCGATTCCTCAAGGATCTAGAACTAGAAATACCATTTGAGCCAGCCATCCCATTACTGGGTATATACCCAAAGGATTATAAATCATGCTGCTATAAAGACACATGCACATGTATGTTTACTGCGGCACTATTCACAATAGCAAAGACTTGGAACCAACCCAAATGTCCATCAATGATAGACTGGATTAAGAAAATGTGGCACATATACACCATGGAATACTATGCAGCCATAAAAAAGGATGAGTTCATGTCCTTTGTAGGGACATGGTTGAAGCTGGAAACCATCATTCTGAGCAAACTATCACAAGGACAGAAAACCAAACACCACATGTTCTCACTCATAGATGGGAATTGAACAAAGAGAACACTTGGACACAGGAAGGGGAACATCACACACCGGGGCCTGTCGTGGGGTGGCGGGAGAGGGGAGGGATAGCATTAGGAGATATACCTAATGTAAATGATGAGTTAATGGGTGCAGCACACCAACATGGCACATGTATACATATGTAACAAACCTGCACGTTGTGCACATGTACCCTAGAACTGAAAGTATAATAAAAAATAAAAAATAATAAAAAAAGAAAATAGGTTCTGCAATCTAAAGGTGAAGGTACATAGCAAAGTCAGGTTTTCAACACACACACACACACACACACACACACAAACTTCTCCTCCGTACCCAATTAATGTGTCCACCATTAGGCTATCATTCCTTTAGCTGTGGTTTGATCCTGTGAGGAGATCACACTTTTGTATATTGTTCATCATTTCTACCTCAGTGTGAATGTTTCCAATTCTTTTCTGAGCACAGGATGGGGTGGGGAGGGCATCTTTTACCTGATAAGGCAAATGAAAGAGAGGTGGTACTGCCCACGCAGGGGAGTGAAAAATGAGGAGCATCTGTGAAAATAAAAGTTGACTCACAGTCTTGGCTTATAACAGCCATATAAGTTCAATACATAACGTTATACTCCTTATATATTTTCATTCTCAAAATAAGGAGAAAAAAATAATTTGTCAACTTCTGGTTTAAAAGGTAGGGTTTTCATGTGGACTAAGGGTAAGACACTTTAGTCTCCAATCCTACATTTCAGGGAGGGAATAACAGAAATATCATGCCCCTTGAAATGATGCTAAAATATAAGCATCATTTCAATCAGAAAGCAGAACTTCTGTGAAGTCATCCCAACCCTACCACATGGCTTAACCTATCTAGGAATAGTGTACTGTTTGAGAGCAGACTCTGGAGCCTGAATGAGTTCCCAGATCCACCACATACCAGCTGTGTGGCATTAGGCAAACTACTTAACTCCTCTGTGCCTCTGTTGCTGCATGTTTAAATGGGGTAATATATAATAGTATAATCTATTTCATAGAGTTGTTGTGAGAATTACATGAGTTAACACATGTAAAACCCTTGAAATGGACCTGGAACAAAAAGTATGTATTCAATTAAATGTTAGTTATGATGGGTTTTCTTACTTAAAGATGGCTTAATCAAAGTCCATATAGCAGAGTTTCTCAACCTTAGCACCATTGACATTTGGGGCTGGATAATTACTGGTGGTGGGGGCTGTCCTGTGCATTGTAAGACATTTAACAGCTCCGCTGGCTTCTACCCACTAGATACCAGTAGCACTCCTCTCCCCAAGTTGTGACAATGAAAAGTTGTTGCCAAACGTCTCCTGAGAGGCAAAGTTGTTGCTTACTGAGAGACACAGGGGTAGAGGGTACTGTTTCCCTTCCTCCATTCTCCCAGAATAGAGCAATGGTACCTTAGAAACATTTTCTGAAAGAATGTGTTGACTCTAGCTTTCAAAGTCACATGGCCACTGGCACTATTTTCAACCCATTGGAATATGCTTAGTCTGACTCAGCAAGAGAAGCAGAAGATTAATCAGAACAGTAATCTGACTTTGCATACCAGAGAGGGACACTAGAAAGGTCTCAGGAAACTTAGCTGATTGTCACCTGCACCTTTGGAAAGGAGACATCAGAAACAGCCCTTCTTGAGGTGGAAGGAAACATGTCCCTGGACTTGTGAACACAGTTTGAAACTGTTAAGCAAAGTCATTTACATTTGAGGGCAAAACTTAATGTCTAGGCGAAAGGTGACCTCCAACTCCAATGAAGTTATCTAAAAGCCCAGCCCTCAAAATAACTCAGTCAGGCTCATAACACACAAGTAGAAAAACTAAGAATAGAAACCAGAATTTCTTTCCCTTCCTTTCCCCTGTGTTCACCAATACACAGTCTCATGACAGCTGCTGATTGTCTGAAGCAAAAGGACACAGACAAGCAGTACTTCTCTGAATGTTAAAAATGTGCAAACCTAAGTGAAGGAAGAAAGTGAAATTGGGGTTTTGGCCATGCTTAGAAATGATATCATTTGTTGTGTGCCTTGCTCCAAATCAAAATGGAAACTATTTCCTTTACTTTAGGGGGAAAACTGTAAAAATCTATGATTCCTTTTTCCAAATGCACCTTATTAGAGCTATTGACTTCTTCAAAACATAAGTGGAAGAAAAAAATGTGTCCGATGCATTTGGAAACCCAGATGTATTTTTCTTCTTTTGCCTCAAATTGCTCTGATCACTTTACATGGTGAAGTATGGACACTAAGGGCCTATAGCAGGGTTACAATGAGTGACAAGAATGTTCACTAATTCCAGTGCCTTAGTGAGAGGGGATTTGGAGTTAATTTACAATTTACCCCAACTTCAAAAAAAGCTTGGACAAGAAGCAAAAAATGTTTTTGGAGGTGAGTTGCCCTCTTTCATCAAAAAGGATATTGTCAGTGCTACAGCAAGCAAAAGAGGCTGGGGTTATCACGGGGAAAGATCTATCTGAAACCTTTCTAGTTGACTTAGATAGTGTCCCAGCCTTGTTCCTCATTAGCTGTGTGACCTAAGATAAGTAGTTGAGTCAATGGCAAATCTTTGAATTTCTGTATTGGAGACTCTTCAAGGTGGAGTTCTGGTTAGGCCTTATTTGGAAACTGCTTAGCAAGCACACAGCTTTTTTCAGGCTTGATTTATACTGAGGGGGTAGATTCATGGAAATGAGTGAGTAGGCTAAAGCCCACTATGGCACCTCTTGGCATTGCCACTGCACTTACCCTCCCTTACCCTCAGTTCCATCTTTTATAAAATGGGAATTCATTCTTTCATTCAATATATATTTATGGGGCACTACTGGGCACACACACCGTTCTCAGTGCTGGGGAGTAAGCAGTGAAAAAACAATAGCTACTGCACCCACCTCACAGGGCTGCTGTGGGGTTTAAATGAGATGGTGTGTGTTAAATCACCCTGGCACCCAGAAAGCTTTATGCAAATATAAAGTTTAAAGATATTCAGCTATCTCCTGCTTCTAGTCATGACAAATCTAAGGCCTCTCTGAATAAGGGAGTATTTGAAAAGTTGTATGGCAGGTAATTCTCACCACAAAAATCTCCTCTTCATGAGTCTAAACCAAGTGCTTGAGATTTCCACAGTTGGAGTCTTAACTTACAGAACTTAATTTCTGTAGACCTGAGACTTGTGACTACATTAAAGAACTTCAGAATGGGCCCACCCCAGCCACACCTTACCCCTCCCTTATAGTCCTACCCCACCCACCCTAGTAGGACATGCAAGCACATTGTCCTCTTCCAATCCCATCAAACATTAGAAGAGGCAAAGAAGAAAGGAGGAAAAGAGGGGGAGGTCAGGAGCTCTCCAGAGCTGTGGCATCATTGGCCTTCTTTCCTTCTAGCACCTTGCCTTGTAAGGATCACCTATCCATATCCTAGTATTGGTCAATTCTGTGAGGCAACATTTGCTCCTGAATGTTAGAGAAGGCACACAAGGCACACAGGGGTCCTGTAAGTGTTCCGTTCAGGCAGATGGAGGCCCAAAGCCACCCTTTTGAATTTTTACCACCTAGACACCTGAGCCTTTATTAAAAGCAGAAATTACAGAGGACGCTAAATAATTCAGAAGAAAAAGCAGATTGTAGTTTATAATTATATTATCTTAAAGATACAATCTAAAGAAAAAATGGACCAAATCGTCAAGCAAGAAGTAGTTCACAATAAACTCAGAGACAGCAAAATGAGTGAGGAAAAGTCATTTTTGTTTGAAACTCTTGCCATATTTCCCTTTCTTAGTGTCTCATACACAAGGCAGCCTTCTCCAGCCCTTGAAAGGCACCTTTTATAATGCCAAGAAGCCCACTCTCCTTTTTGGGGTACGAATCCCCTATTCAAATCAAAATGACCCCTTGCTCAGGGGTAACAGAAGCCATTATACTGTTAGTGAACACCTCTATGAGGACCATGACTGCTGATACCAGAAAAGGGGTACAAGTTATATCTCTGAGGGAGGCAGACAGTGAAACAGGGAGAAAGTGGTAGAAGATGAGCACCCCAAAGTCAAATCTAGCCCCTTTGACATGTATGTACAAGGCTAGTCCTGTACATACAATGATGGAAATGGACAAAATAGGCATGGTGGCAACAGTGTTCAAAAAAATAATTACATGCATAAAGCTGGCCCATTTTCCTTTGAGGAACACTGGAATACAAAGTGCCTAAAAGTATCTTCCCCGACCTCTCCTTCATTACATGTTGGGGAATAGAGATGTTACAAACACCAATACTGTCTTTACAAATTATGTAATACTTTGTCTGCATTCTGACAGTAAATTAATAGCATAAATGAATAGCATATTATGCTTCTGTTGATAAACATGCTTCCAATTTATTAGTCCATTTTGTTAATTCAGTTAATTCTGGACTATCAACATATGGGAAAGTGGATGTTGAATCCTGTCAAATTGAGGAATTGTGCTCATGTCAAGACCACGAGAAGAGATGGTTCCATTGTCCTTTATGTTAATGTCACTATATCAAGCATATTGTGCTCAATTTGGGGGGCCACATTTTAGGAGGGACTTTAAAAAATGAAAAGGTATCTAGAAGATTGTGACCAGAAAAGGTGAGTTGAATGGAATTTGTGTCATAAAAGTAACAAATGAAGGCCCTTAAAATGTTTAGCCTGCAAACAAGGCAATTAACAAGTGACACTGTGGCAGTAGATTCCAGGCTGTACATTGTGTCGGGAAGAGAGCATATTGATTCTGTATTGCTACAAAGAGAAAAATTAGGACCAGTAGGTGAATTTTAATATTCACTCATTCCACCGACACATAGTGAGAGTTTACCGTGTGCCAGGCATCATGCTACACACCCGTGGTGCGGTGACAAAAAAAGACATGATCCCTACTCTCAAGGAGCTCAGATTTGGCTGGGGATAACCATTGCAAAGCAAAATAATCAGTACTCCCTACAATGGAGAAATGGAAACAGAGAGGACGTACTGCGCAGTTCAAGCAGGAGACAGAAGTAGGATTGGAGAGGAGAGGCTTTCATTAAGAATATCAGCCAAACCAAAGGAACTTTCTATCAACTTGAATTGTCCCACCATGGAATAAGCTACTTCCTATGCCTCCTCTGAGCTAGGGAGTGCCTCTTCACCAGAAGCATTTAAGCAAGAAGCTATCACTTCACCGGGTGAGAGGCTGAACAAAATGGTTTTCAAGCTCTAAAATTCTGTTATTCTACTGACTCCAAGTGGATATACTATTGACCAAGTGGATATCCTATTTTATCTCACAGGAAAGCAGAAAATTTTATTCACCAAGTTTCCCCAGTAGCAGTGTTCTGGTTAATGAGGATTTTAATGTATAAGCCTCAACTTAACTGCAAAACATAAATGTAAAAGGAAAAGTTGCCATCCTGCCCATTCTCCTACACCAACAAAATTTTTAAAATCCAATTTCAAATGATAGTAATTTTTGTTGATGGCAGACCCTGGTCATTCACCAGGCATATGTCTGGAGATCCAAATATACAAATAATACTTAAGCATGTGATTTCTCCCATAAAATGAAGTAATGATTCCGTAAATATGGCACTGAAGTAATTTATAATACCATTAAAATAAATTCTGTCAGTAAAACAAATTATACTTTCTTTATTATAAAGATATGTAATGTTTTTCCCACTTCCTGTGTTTCAGGGATTCTTCTAAGTATGTATTAACCCATTTAATTTCTCCCAATAAACCTTTGAAGTATACACTTAAAAAATCATCCCATTTTATGGATGAGGAAATTGAGATACATAGATGCTAGATAATTTATGTACTTAGCAAGTGTGATTCAAACCCAAGCAGTCTGACTACATGCTCTTAAGCACTGCACTATATAGTTACTTTGAACTTACATAAAGAATAGTTTTATCACTAGAGAGCTACTATATGCACAATGACTAGGAGTGAACAACACCATTGCAAAGAGACACAAGGTCTAAGTGGTAGGCTTCTGTATACCAGACTCACAGGGCCCAAGATTCAAATCTTCACATCAACAAAAAGACAAATTTCTTCATATATTTGACCTTCATGATGTATTACGAATAGTTAGAGCTACAACTGTTGAATCCATTAATGCTAAGGCTCTACCATATCTGCTATTTGGGATTAATCTGTTCCTTCTCCATTTATGTATTTCTCCTTTGGATTTCGGTTGCTAATTATCTAGCAGTGCTTAAGAATTTCTTATGGCCTTTCTTTATAACCATTGTTTGTTCCTTTTTAGGTACAAAATGGTGCTCTGTGGGATGAATGAAATGAATGGTGGTGGGTTGGAGAAAAATGAACTTGTTATTACACATCCTGCCCATAAATTGTTTAACTTCTCCCAGATGACAGAGCTAAGATTCAGTCCCTTTTATTGCCTTCTTTATTTCATCCAAAATAAGACAGAATGCAAAAAAAAAAGGAAAGAAAAAAAGAGGAAATGCTAGTTTTTTTCTTCTTTATGGTCTGAATGTTATACTGACACTTAAATACTAGTTGGAAAGATAAACGTTTCAGCTTAATTTCTCCTACTTATGAGTCATTTCTTTTCCCCCTTCTAATCTTTTTGAGAATTCAGTCATCAAAAAGAGTCCAATCATTTCTGCCACTAACGGACTTGTCATTTAATGTATTCATTAATATCTGCCACATGTACACATGTGCATTTAAAGGGCCTGCTTCAAGCACTGCTACTTATTCTCCTAGAAATGCATCATTACCTAAAGGAATAAACCTTTTAACCTGTATCAGCAATCAAAGAGCTCAAGTAAATGATGAAGTAAATGAATCCAAATTATAGTGCACTTGGATCAGAATTCATGGACCCCTTTGCCCTTGGCTTATAAATTTATCTTTGGAAGCAATGGCCTGTTTGCAAATAGTGTAAAAGACAAATATGTCTGAAGTCTCCCCTTCCTGGACCCCCACTTTGTATTCAGGTCTGGTTGGGCCAAGATGAAGAACACAAAACAGCTCTTTATAAATGCACAAAAATGCATATCCACTACAGGGTTTTCTATAATGGCAAAAATAATGGAAATTATCTAAGAGCCCTTCAAAAGGGGTTGGGTAAATAAAACATAGTGTGTTCGTAGATTGAAGAGCTATGCAGCCATTATAAAGGAAATATGCTTATTCTAGTAAAAGTATAAAAAGGTGCAAGGGAATAGTAAAGGCTAAATTCAGTATCGTGGTTACTTTTGGCGAGTAGAGAAGAATATGTATTTAGGGAGGGGTAGATAAGCAGACTTTAACTAACTTCATAATGTTTAATTTGTTAAGCTTTATGGCAGGTACACAGGTGTTTTTACATTATTTTTATATCTTTCTGTGTATCGAATTATTGATTATTTTTTAATTCCTTGGGTAACCGACTAGGAAATGTCTACTGAAATAAAGTCCTTGACAATGTATTTCATTACAATGCTTAAAAATTGTCTTATGTGTCAAAAGAGGATAATGTAATATGGAATGAGCATAAATGACTATGGGTGAGATTTTAATCTTAGAAGGCCTTGATTGTTAGGGATTCTTTGGGGGGAAGTTATTGATGTGGGCATCAAAGGCAGACTAAGTAGCATTTAAAAAGAGGATTGAAAAGCATATATCCAAATTGGTTTAGCAAGGTACTCAGTGATTTTTAGAAAAATTTCAGCTCTAGAATTCTACAGTGCTATAAAGATAGTGCTGGTAGCCATTTTTACCTGAACTTCTGATATCTTTGACCAGCAATCTGGTCGTCACCATGGTCAAGCCTAAGCTTCAGTTATTAAGAAAACTTGTCTTTAGTCTGTCATGTATAGAGTAATTTGCTGGCTGCCAAGAGGGCTAGCAAAATTAATAAGGTATGGACTTTGTCCTCAAGAAACACTCAAGTAACAGGGGAAGACAGACACATAGTCAACTCACCCTACTGCAATTAAGCTCTATAGCAAAGGTATGAGCAAATGGCTTTGGGAGGACACCCAAAGAAGCACTTCGTGGGGGCAGGAAAGGGTTAGGAAAGACTTCACAGAAGACATGACATCTGCTCTGGATCTTGTAGACGAATAAGGTAATTTAAGCAGAAGCAAAAGCATAACCAAAAGCATAAGACATGGAAGTGGCTTATTTCAGTGACCAGTGAATAGCCCAGCATGACCTAATCACAGGAGAGTGTAACCAAGATCATAAGCACTCTTGAATATCATACATAAGAGTTTGGATTTTTTTTCCTGTAGGTATTAGGGAACTATCCGAGGATTTTAAAGAATGAAGTAACTTGATTAAGTTTGCATTTTGGAAGAATCACTAGAGGATAAATTGAAGAGAGAGATGAAGCAGGGAGACCAGTTAGGAAGCAAGATAGTCTAGACAAAACAATGATGGAGCCTGACCAAGGGAGGGCAATGGTAATGAGAATGAAAAGAAGATGAGAGGACAGATTCTAAAGTCATTACTATATTAGAAAAAACATGGCAGAATGAGGGAGTGAGGGAAAAGTAAAACCAAACCCTTTAGCTTGGAGGTTAGGTGGTTTACTGATAGAATGTAGAAGGAAACCCAGGTTTTACAAGGTATATAATATAGATTTAGTTGGGAAAAGTTTAATCTGAAAATGTCTACAGGACCATCAGGTGGAGATGTCCATCATCAGGGCTTGTTTGCTATCTTCCCAAAACACATCTGGAATCCAGCCTTTTCTTTCCACCTCCATTGCTCCCACCCTAGTCCAAGCCACAGTCATCTCTCCTCTGGAATATCAGAATAGCCTCCTAACTAATTTCCCTTTCTTCCACTCTGACCCAACTCATAGTCTATTCTCCATATGGCAGTGAGAGTAATCTTTAAAAATTTAAGTAAGATCTTATCACACCCCTCCTCAAAATCTTCCAATAGTCTCCTATAACAGGTAGAATAAATCCAAACTTTTTACCATGACCTACAGGGCCCTACAAGATCTGGCCTCTGATTATCCACCTAAGCTCATTTCCTACGACTCTCCCTTTTTCTCATTTAATTTCAGCCACAGTGGCTTCCTTTGCTATAATTTGTGCAAACCAAATGTGTTCCCATCTCAGTGAAGAGTTTCACTGACTCTGTGAGGGCTTCCATGAGGGTCTGATTGCCATAAACACAATGCTTAATGTCCCTGGTGATCCAGCTGGGCGAGGTGGCTCAGGCCGGTAATCCCAGCACTTTGCCAGGTGAAGGTGGGAGGATTGCTTGAGGCCAGCAATTTGAGTCCATGGTGATAGTTCTGGAAGTTCCAGCCCCCCCGGAATTATTTGGGCAGGTCCAAGCAGGCCCCAAGAAAGATGCAACACAGCCGGCCGAAGTCTAGAGAAGAGCAACTAAATAAATAATCAAGAAAGTTGGGGTGGGGGCCAGGAAACCCCACAAAAAGACATTTGAAAACATGGTATATGTTTATGGTTTCTGCCATGCTATCTCGACCTCTGGTCAAGTATCACCTTAGAATTTTTTCTAGGATTTTCATTCCTAAGGACCTAGCTCCCAAGTCAATTGGAAGTTTTTGAGTCATTGAGTCTACAATTCTTTTATAGTCTCCAGAATGACTAACATAGGGCTAGAGGCACAGTAAGCATTTAATATATGTTCTAGGGACCACCTGAATTGAAATGAAATTTAATGGGATTATATGCAAAATTCAAAAAGGTAAAGATGAAGGAGACTTGACTTGGCAGAAAGAACTAAGTTTTGGTTTGACCTCAACCTGAGTTGATGGAAAGACTCTATTGACTCTATTATATTCTTCCAGTGCTTCTCAATAAAAAAAAAAAATTATTGAAAGGATAGAGGAATGACTAAATATATTAATGCAAATTCAAGTAGCATTGGTAGAAAATAATGCTCCAGGTCAGGTGCTCACGCCTGTAATCCCAACACTTTGGGAGGCTGAGGAGGGAGATTCACTTGAGCCCAGGAGTTTGAGACCAGCCTAGGAAACATAGTGAGACCTCGTCTCTACAAAAAAATAAACAAAATTAGCTGGGCTTGGTGGTGCACACTTGTAGTCCCAGGTATTCAGGAGGCTGATGCAGGAGGATCACTTGAGCCTGGGAGGTCAAGGCTGCAGTGAACTAAGATCACAGCACTGCACTCCAGTCTGGGTGACAGAGTGAGACGAAAGAAGCAAAGGAAGGAAGGAAGGAAGGAAGGAAGGAAGGAAGGAAGGAAGGAAGGAAGGAAGGAAGGAAGGAAGCAAGGAAGGAAGGAAGGGAGGGAGGGAGGGAGGGAGGGAAAGAAAGAAAGAAAGAAAGAAAGAAAGAGAAAGAAAGAAAGAGAAAGAAGAAAGAGAGAAAGAAAGAAAAAGAGAGAAAGAAAGAAGACAAAGAAAGAAAAAGAAAGAGAAAGAAGAAAGAGAAAGAAAAAGAAAGAGAAAGAGAGAAAGAAAGAAAGAAAAAGAAAGAGAGAAAGCAAACAGAAAAGAATGCTCTAAAACAAGAAGCAAAAGTTTGTTGTTGTTTTTTTTTTCATTCTGTTCTGGTCATTTATTTGGGGTACCGTGTCTATTTCTATACACTCTAAATAGAGACAGACATTACCAACTACAATGTGCCTACGAGTGGAAAACCAAAGTTGTGAGAGTTCTGGAAACAATATCAGTCAGAGTTTCACCTGATGAAGAGATGAGAAGGGGACATAATAAAGGCCTTTCAATAATTAAAGAACCGTTGTACATTAAAAAAAAGAACCGTTGTAAAAAGGGACAGAATTATTTTACATAGCTCTAGGGGATAGTACCGGGGATGGGGGTGTGGATTAAAATACTACCTATTGAATACAATATTCACAAACTAGGTGGCAGGATCCGTACTCCATACCTTAGCATCACACAATATTCCTATGTAACACATCTGCAAATGTACCCCCTGTGTCTAAAATAAAAGTTGAAATTGTAAAAAGGAATGGGAGTTACAGAAAAACAAAGATCATCTCAGAATAAGGAGGTACTTTCTTACAATAATTGATGTCTCATGCTGGAGTGGGCTGACTAAAATGGCTGTACACTACCTCACAGTGGTCTTTGATTAGGCATATCCTGCTATGATTAGATAAACATAGCAGGATATTGTAGAGGAGATTTTTTCATTGAGAGGAAGGTTGAACTAACAAAGTGTTTTTCAAATAAGATTGCAACCAATTAGTGGGGCCATGAAATCCATTTAGTGGGTCCTGAGCAACATTATTTAAAACGAATTAGAATAGAATAGAAAATATCAGAGAGCATCACACATAGCAAGGATGAGTGTGGTTTTGAGAACTTGTTTTGGAAACAATGTTTACGTATGTATGAATGTGCCTACTAGGTTGCAGTGTAACGTGTTTTTTATTACTGTGGATTGCAATTAAAAAAAAAAACTACTGCACTAACCCTCCTCCAGATTGAATATCTGGCAGCTCTAAGAATTCTTATCTCTTTGGTGCAGAGATCCAAAATTGCTGTGTACGAGAAAATGTGGTCTTACATGAAATCAGCGGAGCCATCTGTGTTTACCAAAACAACAGCAGACGGAGTGGCCCGAGTGCGAAAGTCCAAGGGAAAGTTCGCCTTCCTGCTGGAGTCAACCATGAATGAGTACATTGAGCAGAGAAAACCATGTGATACGATGAAAGTTGGTGGAAATCTGGATTCCAAAGGCTATGGTGTGGCAACCCCTAAAGGCTCAGCATTAAGGTGGGTGGAATAATATAACAATATCCGTGTTGTTATAGTATTCCACCTACCCTGATGCATTTTGTTGTCATTTTCTTTCTTGTGGATTTTGAGGTAACTTTTAAAAGTTTAAAATCTACAATATTCCATGGAGTTAAATAAGACGGTAAATTATGGTTTCATCTATTTAATGCATCCATTTTTTTTAATGTTCTCTCTCTGTGTTGTCCTCTCTGACTGTTTGTTGCTGTTTTAATTTTACAGTTCAACGGCTTTTTCAATTTAAATGGTAAAAGCCAAGTTATGGTGCCATATGTGACGAATGTTAATTGCATGGATGTGGTGTTCTTGTTACTTTTTTTCTCAAAGACAATTTCCCCATCCCGCACACTTCAGTTTTGAGCAAATGTTATCCTCCATGCCACCTTCCAATATTTAACCCTGTATTTGCTGTACAGACATTTTTATAGCTCCACGTTCTGTGAAATTTAGCCAATTTGTCCTCTTGTGCTCCTTTTTATACGTTAACGATTTCCTAAGCATTTGTGCATTTTCTTACAAGTTATGTTTTATCGTTTCAAGAAATGCTGTTAACCTGGCAGTATTAAAACTGAATGAGCAAGGCCTCTTGGACAAATTGAAAAACAAATGGTGGTACGACAAAGGAGAGTGCGGCAGCGGGGGCGGTGACTCCAAGGTCAGCCTCAATGTCACCACAACCGGGTACCCTTAGTGACGAGTAATCGGCAAGACTGTTATCTTATTATTGAGGAGAGAGCACAAGACTCACACATAAAGTGGAATGACCAGGTTATTCCCCTGCCTGGCAGCTTTGGGAACCAAAAAGACTTTAGGGCACTGCCCACATTTTTGATCTAACTTGGGTCCCTTCTTCAACTCCCAGACAGAGGCTCCAACCACACCCTTTCCCTTCCTTTACCCACCAGATTGGTTGCCTTATGAAAGCCATGATGTGGGTTTCAGTGCCCTAGGCTTTCAAGAGTCCAAGGCTTTCCTGTGAGACTGTCCCCGCCTGCCTCAGTTGAGTGGTATGAAAAATCAGATCCATCTACTGAAAAATCAGGGCATAGCCTTTTGTTTTCTAGGTTGTGATGGTTGCTCACAGAGGTTGGTTGGTTGAGTAAGGGTGGCTTCTTCAATTATGTGTCTGAGTGATGAGATGTTGTTCTCTATATGTGATAGCCCATTTAAGCAGGCCCCACTTAACTTGAAAGCCAAATAACAAGCTCGGTTTCAAGTTAAATGGGGTCTTTCTTCAATAGGCCACCCCATATAGAGACTTTGCAGAGACATTTTGTGTATTTAAGCAAGTGCGTCGCCTAACTGTGATACTATATGTGTGTATGAATCCCTGATTTAGCTTCTCCTTAGCCATGTTCTTGGTTCAGGTAGGTCTAATTGTTATCCAGGCTGCCATCATGAGAAAACCCATCTTACTTGGCATTCCTTTGACTTCTAATGCTCTTTGGAGCTAGAATGAATGAATAGCCATCATCCAAGCAACAAGAAATAGGGGCAAGCTCAGAAGCCGCGATACAAAGTCATGGAAACACACTTTGGGTAAGTACAGGAGAGGACCTGAAAACAGAATCCTCCTTGGCCCAAGGGGCATGAGAATTATATTGAAGCATGTAAACTCACCTCTTGTACGACCAAGATCCCATGGGCATCTTAAGGTGAAGAACAGTGTTTCCCAACCACAGACCAACAGACAGGCAAGCCAAAACTTTTCTTCTTCAGAGACAATGGTTGCACTTCTGCTCCTCTCTTTCCCTCTCTATCCCTCAGGATCCTGATGGAAAAGTTAGTTTGCCAGTCTGCAAATATAATATGGGTTTGGAAACACTGATCCAGAACACTTTCAAAGAAATCAATTTTAAAAGAACTTTCTTCAGCAAATAATCTTACCAGGCATTGGCATGGCCTTTTATCGTAAAACCTTGATTAACCAGAACTCACCTAACCAGTACCCCAACTAACTGAATTGCCCCCTCAGTACTTCACATTGATGAGAAAGCAGCAATAGTATTCCAAAAAAGAAGACTGCAAGGAATTGATTTTTTAAAAAAATACTTACCAAGAGATGACCTATGGTTGGGTCA
Source organism: Pan paniscus (assembly GCF_029289425.2). Taxonomy (NCBI): domain Eukaryota; kingdom Metazoa; phylum Chordata; class Mammalia; order Primates; family Hominidae; genus Pan; species Pan paniscus. The sequence goes on from NC_073272.2 coordinate 122,939,840, forward strand.
CATTCGGCTCTTTCTCCTCTATCTTCCCTCCATCTGGATTGACCCTCAAACGTTAGAGGCTGCTTCCCTGAGGCGAGAAAGTAGATAGAAGCATTTTAAGAAAAACTGTTATTAGCCAACAATGAACAAAATGGTTGTTCTTATTGAAAATTCCATTGATCCCTTATGGATTCCAATTAATCAAGGTTTTACTATGTGTCAAAAAGCAGTAACTTTCTTTCCCACCAATGTGAACTGATGACACTGACAATTTAGCCAAGCTTTTGGCTCATTTCATATTTACAATGGCCAACTTGATGGCCAAAGTATTTAGCACCTGTCTTTTTCTCATGTTATTTGCACGGAGAACCTAATTGTATCATTGAAGTGAGTTGCAGAATGAAAATTGAGCTGGATTGGATGCATTGCTCTCACGAATTCATCATTCATACTCATCATGGTTAAAAAGGAGCCATGGACTGTAACAAGATGACTCTAAAACATCCACATGATGCCAAGTGCCCAGAAGTTTTCAGATAACCAGACGTTTGATGTTATATAAACAAACAAAAAAATCTGCACATATTTGGCTGACTTTTTACTTTTCACCCAGATGTTTTGGTACATGAAGACCCCAAAACTTTAGACCAGCTATTTTTTAATTACAACCAGCAATCAAGCTTTTTTTCCTCAGCTAGTACTGCTGCAAAGTTTTTTATCAAGTAACTTTATTGACAGCTCACGATTTCCAGATTATCTGAATTTCGATATGCAAATAGAAAAATATTTCAGTAGATCCTAAATGTTTTCAACTTCTCTAACCATAGTGCTACCTGCCAGGCATCTTTCAAATCGCTTTTCTTGGTCATTCCTACAGCCAGTCTTTTGAAATAAGTCAACCCTTTTCTCAACTATGGATAATAGTATGATCGATCAGTGCTGCATACCCAACGATTGCTTATTCCATTTCTGGATTACCAAGAAGCTTGCCTTTATCTTCTTCCTTCTTGCTACCTGCTGTTTTCTGAGAGTGAGCAAGAGAAGGGGCAAGAGATGAACGTGAATCTGGTTACCACTACGTATTAGTGATGCAAAAAAAAAAAAAAATCAATGGAGAAGGAGGTAGAAATAGCAGTAAAACCTCATTAATTTGAAGCCCTCTAATTAATAATTTGTGATAAACTAGACAGGGACCAGTCTACAAGTTAACTTTATATTATCAGGCATGAGGACAAGAAAGGTTTGTTAAGCAAATGAAGAGTTTAGACTGGAATGTCAGTTGAATTTTTTCTTAAGAGAACAAACCCTTTTCAAATGTTGGAAGCACTTATTAGATATAATCATATTCGTTACATATCTATAGGCTAAAGTAGCTCTCACGAGGATCTCCACTAAGGCAATGTTTTATAGTCAGTTTGAATTACAAAATAGACTTAAAGTAATAAAATTGTCATTCTTTAAACCTATTTTGTAATGCAGGACTTGCTTTACTCATTCAGACAATCCTTTCCCTCTGTTCCTCCAAATCAGTGAGGTTTTACTGTATTAGCAAAATGGCTTGAGATTTACATCTCTTCATTGTATCCCATCTCGTTAACATGAAAATTGACTGTTGAATATACCATCATTTCACAGAGAAAGTGCGATCCAGAGATGGTGATGACTTTGAGAAGGTCACACAGCTAATGCTGTCATAAATCTCTGCTGACTTTCAGAGTCACCTCTTGTGATAATATTGCAGATGGCAATTTAGCACTACCACCTATCCAATGAGCAATGTGAATCTGATTGCATGCGATACGTTTCCATAAGAATCAGGTTCATTCGCAACTACCTTGGTTACTAGGCAAATGGCATATTTAAGCTGTTCCAGCCCTCAGTACTGATTACTAAAAATGACAATAATCACAACGCCTGACATTTATAAGTGCTTTTACTTTTTCAAAAACACTTTCAGACCTATTATCTCTGAAACCAGAAGAGGGAGAAATACCTGTATCACTTATCTTTCTGTCTCTCTCTCTCTCTCTCCAACCTTTAACTAATGATAAATGGGCAATTATATTAAGTCATTGACTTTTTCTTCCCTGGCATGAGACATTACACATTCTGAGATTAGTCTAGAAAAGTTACCATACTATGGAAAGAAACAGCAAATTTTCAGGCTGTCGTAAATGTGCATGAGCTTAAACTAATAAAACTAATGTTTTATTATTTTATTTTATTTTTATGGATACAGGGAATTAAAAACAAGGTCAGTCTCTGAGGCAGCCCCTGAACCACACCTACAAGCTGAAACCAGAATACTCCTTGGCTTTCCCAATTTCCCAAACCTGAGCTAATAGGACCTAAACAAAACAGACTTGATCATTTCTTGATGAACTGTAAATGCACATGCAAGGATCATGTAAATTAGAACTGTGCTTTGGGAATTTTTAACCTGCAAATCACCCTTTTGTGTTCATGCTTTATTACAATGTGTGTGCAGATGCAGTAATTAAGAGCCAGTAGGTTGTTTCAGTGATAAACCCAGATCACCAGGGATTTGTGACATAGCCAGTGAAAGTCTATCATTGTAAATCACAGCAGAATGGAGGATTTATGTACAGAACTACCACATAGGCACATCAGCCTCCTTCTGCAGCTGCCTGTCCCCTCAAACGTTTATGTTCTTATCCACCCTACTTCATTCCCTTAATCTTGGGTAAAGGGCACCAGCTTCGCTTTCCCATCTAGCCTTACCTTACTAGATAGGGTAGGGTCAGTGAAACGAGCTATTTGTGACTGAGGTGGAAAGTTATTAACAAACCCTACCCAACCTCACCATAGAATTATACCAGACTTTAGTCCTCTCTAGGGATTAAAATAGACTCCCAGTTTCCATATATTCCAAGATGAAAATCAGCACATGTGTGCTCTTGGGAACATTGTAACAGAATATTTAAAGGGACCATTCTGAGCCCCTTGACTGCAATGATAATTGTAGGATAGGTGGGTGCCTTAACTTGAGAGGCATATAAGGAAATGAGGGAGGAGGATGGGATGTGCAATTGAACCTCCATTATTTAAATAAATGGTAAGATGCTCATTATGACTTATAGAATATTGATAGAGAAATGCAGTTTTACTATATCTTCAAAAATATATAGGAACTAGAATAAACTGACCAATGTGATGCTAGGAAAAAACATAGGGAATTTGTTTAAATCGTTTCAAAAAATGCCTGCAATTAAAATCAGTGGTGTTTCCTTTCACATGGGTGCTCTTAAGGTACCTAAAAAGAGTTTGTTCTCTGAAGAAATTAAAACATGTTCCTCCTCCCTATCACTAGCTATCTTTGTTTTTTTAAATCCCGTGCATTTGCTTAGCAAGTCTTCTATTCAAAGATAGTAAAAAGTTACACTCTCGGACAGCCCAATTCCAAAATCCCTCAGCTTCATATTTGGCGGCACATAGATGAATGAGGTTATACTGTATTTCCCATTGGTATACATGAGATCTTCAGTTTTGTGTGTATTTCTTCTTCTTCCATGTATGTCTACAATTCTCCTCTCCTATGCCACCGTCTCTTAACCACTTCTCTTCCACACCCAGAATTCTTTGACTTTCTTGGGCCGTGGGTAATGGATATGAATCTGCATCTGCCTTTGCCTGCAACAAAATGGACCTTTTATTGGCAGGAGCCATCCCTAAAGGTTGACATTTCGGATACTCAGGGTTAAGATGGATCCCAATGACTCTTTATTGACACTGTTATGTGTGTAGGCAAGAATCATTACAGATGGATGGCACTTCCTGGGTCTTAGCAGAAGTTCCTGTGAATCCCCAAGACTCTGGTTTGGGATCGAGGAGTAGGGTGAGTATATTGTGCTCTTCGTTGGTTTGCATGATTCTATGCTGGTACTGCCTCCTGGAAGTATGAAGAACCTGACAGTTTTCTTTCCTGGTAGTCACTAAATTTGCTCCTTGAACTTACTCAGGTCTTCCTCCCAAGAGCAAATCCTCACTTTCTCTCAAGTGACTGCTTCAAGCAAGGGACCTGTTGCCTTAAGAACTGAACCAGTCCAATGGCTGCCAAAACCATTGATTTTGCCAAATGATATTAAAGAATAAATTCTACCACCGGAAAAAAATGTAATCCAGAAAGAAAACACTTTTAAAAAATAATTCCATTCTAATGATTTTTTAAAAAATGAACTATGGCCTTAACATGGTTTCTATGATTAGGACATTATTATTTGCCTTTGGTGTTATCCTGATAACATGAATGTGTTTCTTATTGACAAATAATGATCAAATGTCCAACACCAGAGCTACAGAAAGAGCCACAGGAATGAAAAGCCTGAAGGTAAGAATGCTGTTATACAATTGCCAAGAGGAAAGATGCCATTGCAGTGGCAGACAGTGAAATGGTGTATGTTTATTCCCTTTCTGCCCTTTGAAGACCAAATCATTTGATTTCCTTTCATTTGAAGAGAAGGTTATACACAATCTCTGAAAGGTAGGACAGCCATGGAAAAGAAACATGAAAAATTTGATGCAATTGAAATATATTTGGTGAGGGTGGGAGTTGGGGTTGGTGGAACAGGGTGGGGGCAAATTTCTTTTACGAACAATTGAATTCCATTCTCTTTTGACTTTCTAGAGAGCGGTATAGCATTTGGCCCTTGGCACATGAGGCTGATCCCCATTGATCAGAAGTGGCAAAAGTGTTGTCCAAGTGCTGGATTCACCTTTTTGCCTAATTTCATCTGGCATTGATGCAAATGTTTTTCAAAATATATACCTAAGGCAATGGCATTCATATATATATATATATATATATATATATATATATATATATATATATATATATATTTGTATGTCCTGTCTAACATCACTGCTGGAAGGGCAGATGTGATGTGTAGATGCTAGAATGTATGCTAAAAGAGGGTGGTATATGCCCTGGCATGGCAACCAGATCTGATTTCAGATCTGATATATAGACTTCACTTGTTGCAATCTAGCTAAAACTGATTATTTTTCTATGATTTTAGCTAAAACTGATTATTTTTCTATGAGTCATGGTCAAGGGATGGCTATTGGAGAATAAAGAGGATGTTGGCACCCATCAGATTGAACTCTCAATGCATATTTTGTCTAGGATCAGGGGAATGAGTTAAATGTCTTCAGAAACATACATCATGTGAGTTTCTGGTACAGATCTGTTTCTCTCTTCTCATTCTATGCTTCTCTAGGTGCCACTGGAATGAACTAAAGAAAACACACTTATATATAATAAAACCCAACAAAATTTGATAGTTTGATCTTTCAAAGGATCTTAAACCAGAGTTTTCAAGTGAATCATGCCAATTATGTATTTGAGAAAGTGTCTATGGCCATATTTTGTTCAAAACTTAGCATTTTCCCTGAGCCCCTTCTCTCTGTCAGGGATAAATTGAGTAAGAGGTCTTCCCAGACTATTGGGTTCAACTACTAGATGGAGAAGTTGAACAGAGGTCCAGTTTGGCAGTTTAGTAGAAATCTATCAGTGAAATACACAACCTATGGAATCAAGGGGTCTACTGCTCTGTATTTGAGAGGTTGTAATTTAGAAATGTCACTGGCTTTACCCATGTGTGTAACAGTTGCTTCTGGGGCTGCTGCTGCAGCATAGATGCTCATCAATAGGTTTCAATCACTAGCATTGTTAGGCCCTTAGTGAAATGACTCACAGCTTTCAACTCATAATGTTATATGCACGCATTATTGAATTTTCTCTTTGCACTTATATTAAATTATTATCCCAATAGCAAGGAGTTAAATAGGTTTGAGCTATATTTGTGAACTACATGAATATAAATACTCTCTCAGAGATAGTTTCTAGCAGCTAAGCACTGCATAACTGCAAATCATTGTAGCTGCCCTTGTTAAATGAGGATTATTTAGGTTGCCAGAGTTCAGTAATGCCAGCAGCCATATATGCACATGCTCCCACGTTGTACAGAAAGCCCAGGCTGATCCAAGGATAGAAGGATTGAAATAAAATCCTCATTTTCCTGGAATCCTACATTCAGGAACCCCTGTGAAAACAAAGGGATAGAGATTTGTTTTAAAGGACTTCAGACACTGGTGTACTCAAGGGCATATTTTGAACTGCCATGGCCTCAAACAGCTGCTATATGGAGAGATAAATCCCTTCATTATACATATCCCAGGTTAATCTACAGAAAAGAATGTGAAGTACCACATAGTAAATTCTTTAATCCAGCAAATATTCTTTTTTTGCTTGATCATCAATTGGCTTCAGCTAAATAAAGCAAGACCAACCTGGGCAGAGATGTCTGTGACTGCCTGCCTGTACATGCCTGTTATGTCCTGGGTGATGCTGGGGCTTTTCCAGAGAATGCTAGAGAAGCAAGTGAGTGATTGGGAAAGATGCTTTGCCATCATGAAAACCTGAAACATCTTCAGTAAAAGAGTTTGCAAAAGAGAGGATGGCTGTTCTCCCTCCATTGGGCCAAAGACATTTCTAAAAAGTTGTTCCCAAAAGATCACTAGATACCAAGAAGCAGGTGTTAGTAACTTAGAGCAAGGGTTTGGTTAAGGGATAGGGTGAGGGAGGGGCTTCCAGCTTAGGCCGTGATAAGTTTCCATTCTCGTCATCCAGATAATGTGTTATCAGAGCAGATTTCTAATTGACTATGCAAATGCACCACCCTTGCTCATACATTTCTTTTACTTCTCTGTGATCTCTTTGTCTTTCTCCATAACCTACATATTTACACATATATCTATCTCTCCTAAGGGCACCATTGAGGATCTTCTGGAATAATTAATTAAACAGACATTTGCTCTTTAGGTGTCCCTGCTCTGAAAGGAGAAGTCAAGCCATTTATAGTAGTATATATCCCATAGTATTTCAGGGGACTAAATCATACTACACCCTGGGTTCTGATATTTTTCAGGCCCAGAACCATATTGACAGTATAGATTCCTCTCTTTACCCTTCCAGGATCACCAGATTATTTCACAGAATCAACTTGGTAATTAATTGACAAGACCCAATTTTCCTTCTTTTCCCCTAAGCTCAGCACCCTCATATCACTCTCTTCACCATTTCTTTGTTCATGATAAGGAATCCAACCTGGTTCTAAGCTACTATTTGCTATTTACTATTTTAGGTATTTCCTGAAATTAAAACTTTAAAATAAATTAAGCAGTTCTTTTGAAATACATCAAAAGTTTTATTTATTTTGTTTTTTTAAAAAATTAAGTTTTGGCTGGGCGTGGTGGCTCACACCTGTAATCCCAGCACTTTGGGAGGCTGAGGTGGGCGGATCACAAGGTCAAGAGATTGAGACCATCCTGGCCAACATGGTGAAACCCCATCTCTACGAAAAATATAAAAAATTAGCTGGACATGGTGGCATGTGCCTGTAGTCTCAGCTACTTGGGAGGCTGAGGCAGGAGGATCACTTGAACCCGGGAGGCGGAGGTTGCAGTGAGCCGAGATCATGCCACTGCACTCCAGCCTGGCAACAGAGCGAGACTCTGTCTCAAAAATAAATAATTAATAAAAATTAAAAAAAAAATAAGTTTCTACTTTCACAGAAAAAAAAATCAATGGCATTCTTATCCTAAAGCTGTCTCCATATGTAAGGTTGGCCATCACTAAGATAACATTGATTCTTTAAAATGGCTGGTTGGTACAACCCAGGAACTGAGCCTGGAATCCAGGAGACCACCAGCTGGCAGGTGGAGGCCTTGGATTGTGAGCAGTCTTAGTAGCTGAGTTAGTGGCAGGTGTGGATGGTAGAGATAAGCAGAAATTTTTATAATCCAATAATGTTTTCTTCAAAAAATGAACTCATTATCAAAGTATTATGAATTACATTACTATCCTCCATATAAAAAACAGACAGATGTAATTCCATGACTGTTCCCCACACTCAGGAATCATCATTGAGACACAATTCAGCATTAACTTCACATACTTTTAAATGACTAATTCCCATTTCTCTCACTCTCTCCATCTGATCAGCAATCCGTATGCATTTTTATGACTTACATGCCACAAAATGTTTTCTTAGGGGAACCTTACACTCTTCCACCCCACCTCAAACATTTTTTTAGACAAAATAGAACAAAGAGTTGTAGTTTATAAATATTTACTCTTTGTTTCATTTCCCATTTCTCAGAAGGATTTGTATTTTAACAAATCATGTCACTTAAAGATGTGAAATTCTCACAGTGGAATTTCAGCTGCCAGTGAGATAAATATTTTTGGATGGAGGGATGTTCCCAGTCCCCATGAAATTATGTCACAAAGCACTCCTGTTTTTTCCCTAAGCCTGCTGACCCATGTCTTTGTCTTAAGACGGCTCTACTCAGCAAAAAGTTCATAGCAAGCCCTTCAGAGGGGAGAGTGCCTGACTAATTTCCACGATAGGAATCTGACCTACTTTGTTTAATTCTTTCTGTTCTCTATTGAGGTGAGTACAATAAATATTTCTGACTTATAATTCTCTTAGGTACCAGTTAAGGGCCTGCAGTAATTGCTGTGAAACATTACACTGGAGACATTGCTGCACCACAGTAAAAGGCCCCAGCTGCAAAATACACCCTTGCTAGATTGATAGTTATTTGGAGTATGGGGGTCCCTAAAGGAAAATAAAATCATCACAAATATCTAAGCTTGAAGAGCAAAAATAAAGAGGGATGCTACCCTTTTGTGTATTCCATTGGAGAATGTACAGAACACAGCTCAATGTATATTAATTGGCCTCTTGACCCGCCCCATAAGTTGCTGCACAGGCTTGTGCAAATTGCTTAACCTATCTGTGCCTCAATTTCTTTTTGTATTAAATAGACACCATAAATCTACCTTCTTAGGGTGATCATTAAACCTGAACAATAATTATAATCATAATAATAAGTATGTAAATATACTAGATTGAAAAACAAAATACTAAAAGAGTTATTGATTTGACAAGTATTTATTAAGAAAAATATCCTAAATGGAGATACAAATACATGAGCCATATTCCCTGCCCTTGAGAAGCACACAGTGTAGTAGGAGACATAAGACATAGGCATAAATAATAAGGCAAGGTAGAAGTGATGGAAGAGACAGAAAACATTGAAGAGCAAAAATGGCTTCATGGAGAAAATGACATTCAAAATGATCAAATGCCCACCTATTTCCACTTCCTTCAAAATACCTATGTGTAAGAGTGTGTGTGTGTGTTGGGGAGAGGGTGTCAATACCTTCAGTTGGTTAGGATTGGGCTAGGTAACACATCTAATAAGGTACAGTAAGAAAGAAAACTATGTGGACAAAAGCAGTTTTCCTCTGCCATCTCAGAAATTTAGTCTACCCCACAGCAACATAGAGTTCTAGGAGATTTGGATTTTAAAGTACTTTCTTTTCTTGGCATCTATTGTAACCTTATTAAGTGGTATTATCTGTGATTTCTGATTACAGCTTTTATGTTTGTTGGCTGTGCTGCTGCTTGAAATGTTTGTTTTTCTCCCTCATTTTTATTTAGAAGTTCCCAAAAGCACATTGGTTCCCTGCCAGGTTTCATAAACCCTGTGATTATTTTTCCGATCCAAGGCTAAACTTCTAAGAGTAGGTCATTTGTCAAAATTCTCTAAAGTCCTGTGGTATCTCACAGGAGGTCTGGATACTCAAAAGGCAGCATTTCTCAACTTTGGCACTACTGACATTTGGTGCCAAATAATTCTTTGTTGTGGGGGTTGTCCTGTACATTGTAGGATATTTAGCAGCATCCCTGGCCTCTCCCCACTGGATGCCTGTAGCATCTCCCGGCCCCGACCCAGGTGTGACAACAAAAAATGACTCCAGACATTGCCAAATGTCCCCTGGAGGACAAAATGGCCTCTGGTTGAAAACTATTGCTCTAAAGTAACCTACACTGTAATGGTGTAAGCCATGGGAGTGAAAAGCAGTTGCTAGCCAGTTCGTGGAAGCCACTAGATGGCCTAAGGCAGGGATAAGCCATTGTTCAGAAGTAGGATGCTAAGTCACCGATGTACTGAGCCTGGGTTTTGGCAAGAGTGGACAGTGGCAGCCCAGCATGGACCCCTAGCACAAGAATAGCCTTCCCTCCTCCAAAACCTGTTTCTGAAATGCTTTGTCCCAGGACTTCTCTACGTTCTTAAAAATGATTAAGAATCCCAAATAGATTTTCTTTATGTGTGTTACATCTATTCATATTTACCACATCAGAAATTAAAACTGAAAAATTGTTCATGTATTCATTGATTCATTTTAAAAAATAATAAACCCAATATATGCTAACATAAATAATATACTTTTATGAAAAATAACTATTTTTCTAAAACAATAAAAAGAATAGTGAGAAGAATGGCACTGTCTATATTTCTGTAAATCTCTTTGATATCTGGTATAATACAGAGAATGAGATTCTCATTTCTGCTTCTTCAATCAATCTATTGTAATTTCACCCATCATATGGCCTCCAGGAAACTCCACTGTATATCAAGAAGGAATAATAGTGAGAAGGGCACTTAGTATTATTATAAAAATAGTTTTGACCTCACAGATCTTTTGATGAAAGGGTTTCAGGGATCCTCCGGGGGTCCCTGGACCACACTTTGAGAACAACTGCTCTAAACTGACATGCCACACTTTTATGAATGTAGTTCACTTAAGGGTTGATAAATTTCCTTTGAAACTAGGATCTCTAGGAGCAGTGAAATCTCCCTATTAGACCTTAGTTTGAGTACCTTTAATCAGACTGCTCTGTTCCTAAGATCTGGTGAGCAGCAGTACTGAAGAAACTGAATGACGTAATTTGAAGAACATATTACCGGGAGGGAGGACAGGACCGGGTAAGGGCTTAGTCAGGTAGCAGTGTGAGGACACTGGGCCCTTTGCAATAAGAAAAGAGGAAGCACAGAAAGGAGGAAGAATTTGCTTTGTAGTTTCTCCTGTGGTCCTGATGAGCCCAGTCACTCATATGCCATTGGAAAGCATCTTCCCCTGTATCCTGAGCTAATTGCCACATTGCTGAGCCTGGTGCCAGTGCCTGACTTAAGGCATAGCATTGCAGGAGAAGTGGTAGTGATGAGACAACAACAGGGAAGAGGAAGAGAGAGAAGAGCATCAGACGGTGGAGAATAGAGAAGACAGTGCCAACACTAAACTCAGGGCCATCGATGGCCTGTCTGTCATTTGAAAGCCTGACTTAACTTTCACTGCCAGTAATATCTTAAAGAGGCTCAAAGTTTTATTTGAGTATATTTTTGTTGCTTTGCATTCCAAGCAACTGGTTAGCATTTGAGAAGCCTGGGGTTCCGAGCATTGGTTGAAGGAACTTGTTTAAAGTATAAAAGGATCTCAATTTCCTAGTGAGATACAAAATCCAAATATTCTGGCTGCCAGGCCCTATGCTAACCAAGAAAGTTACCTCCCTGATATTAAAGATTTATAGTTATTCAAACCGCAAGTACTCTGAAATTGCATTATTTTTAAATGATTATATCTTTCTCAGACTATCTGAAGATAAGATAGCCCCTCTGTTTTAAACAGCAAATGAGGGAAGAAAGGAAATAGGTTTTGGGACTTTGTATGATAGAGACCAGATCTCTGTGACTATAGCAAGTCTTATTAGTGACTGGATATGTTAGTGGGTCCAACTTATCCAAAATAGGCTAAGAAATTTTTACAGCATGTTCACAGTTCCATAAATTTTTCTGCTGTCCTCTTTTTAAGTTAGTGACATTCAGACCAACATGCACTAATATTTGGCAATATTGCTCCCATGAATGTGAACAGACAGTTTATTGCCTCAGAATTATGCCACCCTCTCTACATGGTGCATTTTTTATCCAAAGTCATTAAAGATTCTTCATTTAAAATCTAATAGCTCTAGAAAGAAGACAGGATAAAGGTCATTATTCCCATTTTACAGCTGAAGAGATTTATTAGGGAGAAAATCTTTATCCTAGAACCAGTAGGGTTTTGGGCACTTGCCCAGTGGCTCTGAATGCAGTCCTTATATTTTAAGCAGTGAAGGACTAAGGAGCAGTGGCCTGGCCTCCTGGGGATATGTACTAGCCTCTTAGTTGAGGAAGTCTTATCTTACTAGAACAATTAAACTATTTCTTTACAGCGTTACCCAACAGTGGCAGAGTCATTTTGCTGGTTTAGGTCCTGCCATATTAATAATCCATTTTGAAACAATCTGGTTTGCCCTCTGGTGATCTAAGTTGACCACAGACATATGGCCATATCAGAAGGACAGCCAATCAGTAACTCAGAAACAATCCATAGACCAGTTTTTACATTGTTGAAAATACTCCCCTTATCCAAAACAGAGGTCCACAATATACCTTTAATACTAAGACCAGTATGTGCATAAGAATTTCGACTACATGTTTGTGGAGTAAGAATATGTACGTGGTACAGTTCTTTCTGAGATCATTTTCAGCTGGGCAACAGACTTGTGTGATAAAGGACAATTAATTAGAAGGCATGTTATTTATGTAGAATCTATTTTCAATTCTGTTCGGATTTATCCATTTGTCTCGGTCCACAATATGGAAACACTTCCCCTTCTGGGTCTGTCCTTTTCCCGACTCCTCCATAAAATTTGCTTTCTGTCTGGAAGTACAACAAGACACCCAGTTAGATCAAACTTAACACATCTCCTTCACAAAGCTACTGCAAGCTGCCGCCGACGATTGTCACCTGAGGGGAGACCCTCCTCACCACACACAACCTATCTGAGGAGTGCCTTTTTTTCTATCCTCATTATTTAACAGTGTGTGCCGATTACTCAAAGCGATATGGGCAGGCCCTGGTAAATATAGCGTTGCTGTAGTGTTAACTTTTTATAAGGTAATGCTCAGGTTGCCTGCAGTGTCTAAAATTACTCTGTGGCCAGGGCCCCCTGCTTTATCGCTTTCTATAGTTTTAAAGTAGTTTGAAGCTTGAATAACATAAAATAACATAATATAATGTTATTTATGTTATTTCCCACGTGAAGAACGCCTGTAAACCTTGCAGTATTGAAACTCAGTGAACAAGGCATCTTAGACAAGCTGAAAAACAAATGGTGGTACGATAAGGGGGAATGTGGAGCCAAGGACTCCGGGAGTAAGGTCAGTCGCTGAAGGTCTTTTTGTACTGATTAGCAATCACATTTTGACCCACTGTTTATTTTCTACCCTAAAACGGCTTTCCTTCCCAACACACACTCCCTGACACAGTGGGACCCCTTTATAACAACAGTGCTAAAGGAATAAGACAAATGCCAGCCTCAGAGGCCTGCCACATGACATCAATTGTTGACTCTATAGAACAGTTATGATGATTAGGAAACTCAATCTGGCCTATTGCATTTCCAAAGTTATAAAATAATGAGCTGTGTTATAAGGGGGTTTTACTGTATTTCACATTTCAAAAGTTCAAAGAGAAAATATAATAACAATAACAACAACCACCAAAAAAAAGAAAGATTTATTTGTGACAGTACTTTCTCTTAACCTCTTACAGTGTCAGAGACTTTGTAGTTATAAATGCATTTGGTTATTAATATATTATGTCAATCCCATCTGAAAACAGTCAAACGAATAAATAACAAAGACTGGTCTCTGTAAGCAGAATGATTAGCCTCCTGCCAGCTGCTGTTGTATTGAGTTCAGCATTAATTTGGATCTCGAATCTCATTAAGTCTGTCACACTTCTCTCTTCCAAAGGTGTCATTTGAATCTCTGTACGTAATACTTTTAAAATTTAGTCGCATGCTCCTTAAAGGTATACATCGTTAGGATAACATCACATTGATAAGCATGAAACACTCTTCCCCGCCTCCTTCCTGCCCCCCTTCGCTCCCCTAAGAAAGTTCTTTTTAGTTTCAATTTTTGCCTTTCCTTTTTTTGGACTAATATCGTGGTATCAGTTAATTCATTTCATGAAATGCCACTCATTTTCCCCGTGCAATGAACCATTTTGCTACTGGTTTTCTACATCCCACATCAGGGAATTCTATAACTCTTGTGAAACTTAAATAATACATGGAACTTGAAACTGTTCTTCTTGTCACAGCTTACATGGGTTATGTCAAAGGACCTCTCCCCCCATTAAATATCATATACATATAAAAATCTAATGGCAGAGGAAGGGTTACCAGAAATTGGTCTATTTCCCAATGGACTGTGGAACATCCTTGCAGATAGCCTCACCAGTCTCCTTAAAGAGATAATCCAATATTTCATATGTGACAGAAATTATTACTACTTGTCTAGCTGTCATTCATCCTAAAAGAGTGACTATTTGCAAGGTTGTTGTGAATATGAGGCATTCCCACACCCCGTTTCTGAATGCAATTTAATTTCAATTGGACCTTTTATTAAAGTAAACAAGTATAGGACTGGCTTCTATGAAAATAGGATAAGAAGGACACGGCCATATTGTCTTTACTTTTAATTATTTAAATGATACCAAGACCAGCTGAACTAGAGTGTTAAGTGTCAGCAATGGCCATCATCTGTCACTGTGTTGTCACTTAAATAAGATGCTCAAAATTCACTGGCTTAACAATTTGGGTATTCCATTCAATTACATTCAGCAGCAAAATGGTTACATTCCCTCTAAAAAGACTACAAAATGCTATTTTATTTTATTTCTTTTTCAAAGAAAGACTCCTGGCCCTTGGTGTGTCCTACCTCAAGGTAGGGCTCAAGACACCAACTTTTTTCTTTCCATTGTTCAGCAGTTCAGATTTTGCTTTTTCATACAGGCAGATAGCTTAGTCAGATTTGCACAGTTTGACCTGAAAGTCACTGACCGGCTTCCTCAATTTTTCCCCCTTGTTACAAAGAAAGCAAATAAGTGTAATTTTTAAAAATTATTCTCTACATTCCCTGGAGTAAAAGTTAAAAATGAGCTGGATTTTTAAAAAAATCATCAGCCTCCTGGAAAAGCTTTCTGATTTGTATGGAGCCAATCTAGGACCCGATGGATCCTCTGACACTTTCCTTAAACTCTCAGGAAAATGGAACGGAGCCAATTCTTTGTGCTGTGCCCTTGTTCCAGCAACACAAAGACTTGCTGCCCTGATTTTAACTAGGATGAAGATTTAGCAGCCAATCTCCAAAGGGAGCATTTTCTCAGCCACTAGGGGAAAGAGGAGAGTTAACCCTTTTTAAGCAAACCCTTGCAAAATAACTCCTCAGATAAAAATAGCAGGAACCTCTAATACTATCATGTCGTATCTTAAAGACTAGTCGTTCACAAAGTTTGTCACAGGGAGAGCAAGGGAGAAAGGGGTGTTGCGGGGCAGAGAGGGGAAAGAGTGCTTCAAGTTCCCAAATGAAAAGAGTGTTACATTTATAGAGATTATGTCACAGCTCAACTCTGGCAAACGGTGTTTATCAAGGCTGGCAGAGGAATAAATTATGCTTGTGTTTACTCTTTTGTTCCCATGGCCAAGTGCTGTTTTATTAATTGTTGAACACCATTTTGAGGCACTAAGGAAAGTAAGGAGTCAAGATGAAAGGACATTTAGGTGAGGATCAAGACTGTTAACAGAGGCACAATCTACCATCTTGCTGGTCATTGCAAAACATTAGCCATTTGCCAGAATTGAGTCATAACACTTACATCAATGTTTAGTTATTTTACAATTTAGAACTCCCCTGTACTGTTGTAATATATTATAATGTTCCATTGCCTTTGTTTTCCCCAAGATCTAATCACGTTGTTCATTTCTCTTAGGACAAGACCAGCGCTCTGAGCCTGAGCAATGTGGCAGGCGTTTTCTATATACTTGTCGGAGGTCTGGGGCTGGCCATGATGGTGGCTTTGATAGAATTCTGTTACAAATCACGGGCAGAGTCCAAACGCATGAAACTCACAAAGAACACCCAAAACTTTAAGCCTGCTCCTGCCACCAACACTCAGAATTATGCTACATACAGAGAAGGCTACAACGTGTATGGAACAGAGAGTGTTAAGATCTAGGGGTACGGTTAAGGTCTAGTAAACTAATCAGCTTTACATTACTGTATGTCAATCTCTTTTTTTCTTCTTTTTTTTTTTTTTTTAGTTTGGTTTATTGTTCAAAGCATTGTCTCTTTGCAACCATTTGATTCTTTGAAAACAATGGTTGTGCTTTCTTGTCAGGCAGTGGTGCTTTTCTAATAGAATGGTTGTAATTAAATTGTGGTCTGTGACCCAAAAGGAAATACAATTCTCCAGAACATCATTGTTCAATAGAAAATATATGCAAGCCACATACATGAGCCACGTGTGCAATTTTAAATGTTCTAGTAGTCATATGTTAAAAAGTAAAACAAGTGAAATTAATTTTAATGATACATTTTATTTAACCCACTATATCCAAAATATGATCCTTTCAACATGTTATCAATACAAAAAAAAGAATGACAAATTTTACATTCTTCACGCTAATCTTGCAAATCTGGGGTATATTTTATGCTTATGGTACATCTTGACTCATACTAGTTACATATCAAATGTTCAGTAGTCACACATGGCCAGTGGTTATTGTATTGGACAATGCATCTCTAGAGAAAGCAGCTGCTCTGGAACAGATATTAAAATTAGGGGCCGGGCACGGTGGCTCACGCCTGTAATCCCAGCACTTTGGGAGGCTGAGGCGGGTGGATCACGCAGTCAGGAGATCGAGACCATCTTGGCTAACACGGTGAAACCCTGTCTCTACTAAAAATACAAAAAATTAGGCGGGCATAGTGGCAGGCGCCTGTAGTCCCAGCTACTCGGGAGGCTGAGGCAGGAGAATGGCGTGAACCTGGGAGGTGGAGCTTGCAGTGAGCCAAGATAGTGCCACTGCACTCCAGCCTGGGTGACAGTGCGAGACTCCATCTCAAAAAAAAAAAAAATTTAGGTACACAGGTGAGACACTGCCACCTCAAGTAATACAGCACTTCCATAGGGAGAGGTGGTTCTTTTAAGTAAACAGTGCATAAGTCTGAGATAATTCACTTAAGCTTTGAGTTCTTTTGTTGTCCCTTCCTTGGAACTGGTGCACAGGTAAGTGTCTATCAAAGGATAGTCTAGGCTCCCAGCTGCTAGCCAAGCCCTAATTCATACTTCAGTGAACCTGAGTGTTGCCACCTTGACTCTGGCAACTACAAACACCACCAATAATTCAGAATGTTCAAATGCAAGCTCGAATTAGAATAATGTCTCCATTCCGGACGTGTTTAAAAGAATATAGTCTTGTTACTTTAAAGTGCATCTGTCATCACTAAAATGCCTATCTGAAGTGGAACAGAACAATAAGCAACTTCATACCCCTTATTTTAGGCAATTTTGACCTCATGAGTAAATGTCAATATGCTGGGATTTCTACAAGTGCATTTGTGTTTTGTTGTTGTTGTTGTTGTTTTGTTTTGGGGTTTTTTTGGGGGGGTGTTCTGTTTTGTTTTGTTTTTGAGGCGGAATTTCACTCTATCGCCCAGGCTGGAGTGCAGTGACGCTATCTCAGCTCATTGCAACCTCCACATCCCGGGTTCAAGCGATTCTCCCACCTCACCCTCCCAAGTAGCTGGGATTACAGGCACTTGCCACCATGCCCAGCTAATTTTTTTCTATTTTTAGTAGAGACAGAGTTTCACCATGTTGGCCAGGCTGGTCTCCAACTCTTGACTTCAAGTGATCCGCCTGCGTCAGCCTCCCAAAGTGCTGGGATTACAGGCGTGAGCCACCATGCCCGGCTGCATTTGTGTTTTGGCCTTCTTATAGTTCACACTGTGGATTTACATTTAGCCAATTTTTAAATAATATTTCATTCAAATAAATCATTTGTCTTGGTCATGGAAAACATAATTTTGTCCAGTGAAGTTGCTGGTTGTTCCTTCTTCCTGCCTTTTGCCACAACATATTCAGCGCACTGCACCAATCTGCTGACAGTGTTCCCATTGCATTGGTGGATGTACGATACATGGATTCATCTGTAATTGCATTGTTTGCATGCAAGCATTTAATGTTTCAATGTGCTTAAAATGTTTTACTCTTGAGTAGGTGCCATAGGCCCATTACAATTTGGGGCATATGTTTTTATAGGATAATATTAATACATGATTCATAATCCATTTTCAAAGTGATCCACTTTCTTTCTGTAGCCTACGCATAGACAGGCTTGCTGGACATGAGCAATTTCAATCTAACTTAATTATCCCAAATTTTGAGGTGCTGGCATCCAAATAAATAATACACCTTAAATTTGTGTAGCAGTCATCCAAGTGTTCTCACATCTATTGGCTCATTTGAGATAAGATGGATCAGGCAATTATCAGTAAGACCCAGCCCATGAAGTGACTTACTCAAGGCAACACAGTTAGGTAGTGGCAGTTCTGGGACTAGAACCCAGCCCTTCTTCTGCCTATAGCCATATCTTTGCTAAACCATGCTACTTCTAACCACCCATGGCCTGATGTCCCCCAGGAAACTTGAAATCCTAATGGGATCCTGTCAAATGGAGAGCAGATCTTGAGTTTCTGTTCCACTTGTCCACAAAAAAAGTCTTGAGAAACTTCACCAAGCCTCCATATGCCCCATTCCTTATGCACTCCACACAAGATTGAATATTCAATCACTCCTACTTTCCCCAGAAAGAATCTTTCTGAAACAGGATTACATCAAGGCTCAGGGTCACATGACCTCCAGACTCTTTATCAACTATTCCATCTGAGAATTTATGTCCCTACTATCCAATTACTATAGCCTCAGACTCTTATTAAAGCCCCAGAGCAGTATTCATCAAACATTAGTGTGCATGCAACTCATGTGGGAACCTTATAAAAATATAGATCCTGATCCAGCAGGTCTGGGATGGGGCCTGAGGGTCTAGATTTCTCACAAACTCCCAGGTCATGTAGATGCTGCTGGTCCCAGGAGTAGAAAGATTCTAGAGAAAATAAACTCAGAGAATGTAACTTAAGAAAAGAAAGGAAGGAAGAAAAGAGGGAGGGAGAGAAAGAGTGATAGAGATACAGGAAGAAAGAGGAAGAAAGGAAGGAGGGAAGGAAGGAAGGATGGAGGCAGGGAGGCAGGGAGGGGGGGAAAGAAAGAAAGAGGGAAGGAAGGAGGGAAGGAAGGAAGGAAGAAAGGGAGGGAGGGAGAGAGGGAGGAACTGAAAGGAAATGAAAGGAAGGAAACTGGGATCAGCAAACCTTTGTTAGGACATAATGTTGCCATCCAAAAGTGGCGGCCTGGAACATCAAACCTGAGGGGAAAGTCTCAGAAACTAATATGCCACAACTTCTGGCTTTCCTTTACTCATCTGAGTTGATCCACTTTTGTGAAGCAAAATTCAGGCTACTTGAGGCAACACTCACATTTTAATAGACTCCAATGCCAATGTGGTTATAGCCCAATTACCTAGCACCTTGGCAACCATCTCCAGGGTGAAAGAAAGGTTGGGAAGAGCATCTGCAAACAAATCTGTCCTCCAAGCCTGTACAAAGTCTCCAGACAAGAAGCAAAAGCCTCATACGATGCCAGGAAAACCTCACTTGTGTTAGTCAAGAGGCATAAAGCAAGCTGCTTTGAAACCTCTCTGTTGTCCTCAGCCAATTTGGTGATGTGATTAGGGGAATGTTGGTTAAGTGAAGAGTGAGATCTTCACCCACTCATCTTTTATTTCCCAAGAAGGTCTAGAATATCTCCTGGTGACTTCTAATTTGTTACCTAGTTATTAGGCTTCCAGTTCTCTGAGTTGGTCTAAATCTGTCAGGGTCTATCCAGGGGCACCGACATCAAGAGGTACCCTGAGATTTTACTTCTATTACTAATTATCAGAGCCCACCTTGGGAGTTTATAGTACCAGTAATTGTTCAGGAAAAATGACTCAGGGCAAATCACCTGCAAAAATATGATCTAGTGAAATCTGGTTAATAAAAGGGCATCCTTGAAAGATGAGGGAGTCGTTTCTCATTTTCTATGGGTGATAGTCACATCAGGATTACTGGGCTTATTGTGGGAACATGTGCCTCGGCCTCAGATCATGTTTAGCTCCCACTAGGGAGCAGAAAGCCTCTTGACTACCTGGTGCCTCTCTGGGTTACTGACCAGCCACTGGAAGTGTATCCTCCCAAGCATGCCTTGGCAGGTGACTGCCCATCAAGTGCTCCAGATTCACTGCACCCTAGGGTTGACTGTGCTAATTGTTTTAGGAAGTTATTTCTAATTTCCTAATTGCAGTTCAGAAGTACTTCTGGCTTCTTTGGTTTCTTCAAAAATATTTTTGAAATCTCTGTCCTTTACAAGACCTCAACATGCCTGAAGTTAGGGGAAAAGATTTTCATTTTTCTTGTAGGAGTTTTCTGTTTAGTCATCCTAAAACTATTAGCTTTGTTGATGCAGCCCATTTTCAAAGTGATCCACTTTCCTTCTGTAGCCTATGCATAGGCATGCTTACTGGAGACATTTTGCTGCTGAAAAGAATTCACGTTATGTTAAGTAGGAAAAAAAAAAGCATTCTGGATAACCAAGGTGATGATGTTCTTTCTCCCAAGGGACTTTTACATCAGTGATAATAGTTCATTTGACCCCATTTAAAAGCGGAAACAGAGGCACTGAGAGGTTGGGTTCCTTTCCCAAAGTCATGCCACTAGTTAGTGATGTCCCATGCCCACTGGGGAGACAGGGGGAGACTTTATTCTTTCTGCCAGATACAAAACTTCTCCAAGCTTCTGTGATAGATATGAATCAGGACTTAGGGGTGCCAAGGAAGAGGTTTGTCTGCTTTCATGTTAGTCTTATTCTACCATCCTTGGATGCTTTTGGCCTTCAGGTGCATATTTGACATTCTTCTTACAGATACTTTTACTACAGGGCCAGTGGTAGATCATAATTACGTCATTCTTTTGGGATAAAATTCGGTGTTAGCTTAGAAGAAAAGGAAGTGTTTCATTAGTGCAGAATGAAAG
The DNA here is from genome assembly GCF_029289425.2 of Pan paniscus. Classification (NCBI taxonomy): domain Eukaryota; kingdom Metazoa; phylum Chordata; class Mammalia; order Primates; family Hominidae; genus Pan; species Pan paniscus. The sequence continues at coordinate 122,960,771 of NC_073272.2, forward strand.
GATAAAGAGAGGGATGTAAACTTGAAGAGGAGGTAAGAAAGTGTCCTACAGTATTCAGAATCAGGGGAAAATGAATCCCCTGCACTAGTTAGTGCCTCCAAAAAGAAGACACTATCAGCATTTCAATCAGGCCTATATGTCAGGGCAAAGACCGCATTGATGCCAAGTCCCCTTCATGGGTATCACTGCTCTGGCCTCTTCCTAGAATCTGTTGTCTCTTTAAAGTCCCAGAGCTATTTTCAGACTTTAATAACTAAGGTTGTAGGTACTAAGAGAAACAATTGCTCACTTTTCTAGCAATAAGCAAAATATTTTCTTCTCACAGTTAAAATGGATTTCAATTCAGTAAGCCATAGAACACTGTTTACCCTCTGTCCTGGGTGAACAATCCTTTGTCATAGGTTCTGCAATCAGAATACACTCTTTTAGTTCTTATGAATATCTGTATTAAAATGCCATGGAAACTTTCTGGTATACCTACATCATAAGTGATTAAAGCCTTGAATTAAACTTCCTGCAACACCTGCATATTCGTTAGTACAATACATATAGTAGAGAATGTAACCAGACCTGTCACCTAAAGCCAGTCAAATAAATGAGGTGCAACCCCAGAAATGCCAATTTCAGAAAACAGCCATAGTTTTGTCCAAGATAGACTGAGCCATTATAAACTTCTCAATTCCTAATAGGAAGCCCCTTCAAATTTAAATATCCCCTTGCCTTTGCAGATCCCTTCCCACTGGAGGCATGTGATGAGAGGAAATCACCGAAAACGTGGCTGCTTCAAGGATCCTGAGCCAGATTTCACTCTCCTTGGTGTCGGGCATGACACGAATATTGCTGATGGTGCAATGACCTTTCAATAGGAAAAACTGATTTTTTTTTCCTTCAGTGCCTTATGGAACACTCTGAGACTCGCGACAATGCAAAACATCATTGAAATCTTTTTGCTTTGCTTGAAAAAAAATAATTAAAATAAAAACCAACAAAAATGGACATGCAAGATTCCAGTATGCGAAAAAAAATCTTATTAAGTCAATTCAACAAAAGCCATTCTTTGATACCACTGCAGAGTATACAAACACCATGTTCTTTAATACACACACACACACACACACACACACATTTAAATTCCAATTCAGCAAAGAGGCCCATCTAAGCTAAAAAAATTAATTCTTCCTGATTAAAAAGAAAAAATCTGTCTCCCAGTGTTTGGGAAGACGGACTGGCATTTCTTCTAGGATCTGCTGACCAGATGTTTTTGGTATTTCCTGTTGGTGGTGATGTTCTGTGCACTCTATTTCCTTTCAATGTTGCTGAAATGTGTATATCTTTAGAATGTAAATGCAACACTTAAGAAAATTCAAACACTTTGGAAAAGGGACTAAACAGTGATTTCTCTGTGTTCTTGAAATGGTTTTGTGAAAACGCTTTGATAACTTCCCACTCAAAGAAGAGATTTACAGAGCTTTCGAAATTGACTTTGTGTGTAGCAAGGGACGGGGCACTATCAGGATACCTCTTGGTGCTTTCCTAAAATGGATCCCGGGGCTTTCCAAGGAGCCTGGAATTTCAGCTCACAGATCTGTTTTTCTTGCTTCAGTGTGCATTTTAAGTCAATAGAGCTGAGTATCTAGCATTGAGGTGAGGGAAATGCTGCCTATACTCCCAGATGTGTTTAGAATATCTCAGAAACAACACTGTGTTTAGCTCGGCTTTCTCTGCTAAGTATGCCTTTCAAGTGTACACCACGGAGACAGGACCGCGTTGCAAGGCGGGACAGCAGGTTCAGACCACAGTTCTCAGTCTGACTTTACTCTTGCTAGGTCTGTCCTACTAGCTGTTGCCTGCTACCGCCCATGGCTCTCCATCGGACTGCATGTGTCCTTTTCTAGTTTGCAAAGACTAAAATGCATTCCCAAACCTACTGCTAATCTGAGGGCCTCAGCATCACTTCCAGATCCTTGCTTGGAGCAGTCTCTCTATTGACTCTCTCAGATCGCTCCACTGCTCCATGGGCTATCAAGTAACTAACTGCATACCTGCCGTTGGCATCATCAGAACAGTCCGAAGAAATAGTCTCCACTCACTAATTACCTCCTATATAACGACGTATGCTTCCTGTAGTTCAGTAGTTTGCTCTCATCGATAACGTGCATTGGGAAGTTTCCAGACTGCAAAAACTAGGAGCTCGCATTCATTTCCCAAGTGTGACCCTTAGATGCTTAGTTGACTCGCTGCATATTTGCTCTTGTCTTCAGAAAAGAAAGGAAGAAGTATCGTTCCAACGAAATGTTTCCAGAAAAGTGTAATATAAACTTTCATTCCAAAAATGGTGTCATAAGCAAACAACTCACTTGTCAAATTTCAAATGGTATTGAACAAAAAAAGAAAGCTGTTGTGTTTTTGTTTTGTTTTGTTTTCATGAAACTGTGATTTTCAACTTATGAATGCTATAATGTCCCAGCGCGGGAAGCTCACGCTGTGTGAACATGAAGTTGTATAAAACAAACCAACCAACCTACACACAAATGTTTTCATAGGCACTGTATAAAGAAAAATGTATGTTTATTAACTCAAATCAGTTTTTCAGAGAGGAAACGTCACTGAGATGAAGAGGCGGGTAAATTGGTTTGTTATTTTTTAAAAAAACTTGCATGTTTAAAAAAAAGTTGATTGCTTCAAATTTCTGCTACTAACTTCAAGCTATGGGAGTTTGGCAGTAGTCACTTGAGGATTTTTTTTCCAATTCTTTTCTTTTTGTTGTTAAAGCTGTACTTCAGTGAACAGAAAAATTGCCAAGCAAACTAATGGCTATAAAAGCATAAATTGCATGTGTGGGCATAAATTACAGAGCCTCATTGCCATGAGGTATTGTACAAAGTTTTAATACATTTTGTAAATAAAATTGTAAAGAAAGAATTCTGTTTCTGTGCTTTGGCTAGATGTTTAAAATTTACTTGGATGCAGATGCCAAGAAGTTATTCACTAACTGACTTCCCCTAGAAGCTTTGCCAATGATGTAACAGTCACCTTACTGGTGACTTTCACAAAGGATTACTCCTCTCCCCACCCCAACTGCAACTGTAGTCAGGCGCAGACCCCTAGCTTAAGCAAAACCATACATCCAAGAACTGAGATTAGTTTAACTTTAGGATCTTCCAGTCCCATTCTTTGTCTCCTCCACCCTTTGGGACTCCTTTCCAGAGGCCTGTCTTGGCTCTAAATTTGATCTTCAATTCTCCCATCTCCACAACTGACCTCCCACAGAAGTACCTAAATTCAAGATTATTGACCTTCAAAAACACTTCCAATTACTTTCCTATGCCATTATAACATATATGTCCTAGTACTCTTAATTGCTTAGCTAAGTTTTGTGCTGCTGCTTCAATTACCAATAATAATTCCTAACTGGAAAACGTTTATTCCACCAAGGATCACTAATCTAGAGTGGGAGAAGAAATAATGAATTTAGAACTATACTGATTTTAGAATAGTTCTGACAGAGAAATGAAAAGCTAATTATCTAGTCTGATTTGTAGATTCTGAACACGTAATACAACTTTATCCAACAAATAAAGCAAATGTTTAAATGTACACCAGCTTATATCATAACCACCTTAGAGAACAGAGGATAATGATAGGAGGAAAGGAGAGGGGATAATTTGCAACTGAACCAAAAAAGAAGGAAAGTGCAGCTGAGATGCTAGAGAGATCAAGGAAAAAAGATATCTGGGGTTAGGGAGTTAGGAAGCAAGGAACGCAAGAGCTTAAAGAAGAAGAAAAATGGGAGTGGGAAAGGAAGACTGAGAAAATTCTGAAGTGAAGGCTGATATAATCACACTGTGGACAGCTTGGCTTACTGTAGGCATCATCATAATTACTACCATTTTCACTGTGCTCTGAAATGCTAAATAGCTGTTAAACCACTCACACTTCATAACTCTTCAACTGCTTTTTAAAATTAAGACATCTGTTGCAGTCCTACCAGAAGACAATTGATTCTCCGGAGCAAGTTCAGTGACTAGATTAGAGTGATGAAATCAGTTCAAGTACCAAACAATGTCCCTGGATCCTCCAAAACAATAGATTTATGTTTTAACAGCCACTTCAATTCCTTACCCCTAAAGGAGAAGCTAATCTCAGTTGCTGTCACAGATAATGGAGCACTATTTTGGTGTAGGTGGGATTTTGGGGTTTTTTTCTCCTTGGAAGAAGGAGGAAACAAAAGGGGCTGCTTTTAGTATTTCTCAAATTGGACTATAAGTAGTTAGATATTTTGCTTATACATAGAGTCAACCTTACCAATCAGGTCTTCAAAAAGGCCTTGTATTTCAAATGCCACACTCTCCCTGTGCACAAAAGAAGAATTCCTCTTGGTCTCTGCATCAGTATTCTTGCCCTGTTAAGACTCACATCTGATCACACTCAGTCAACAGAACAATCTTCAAACAGGAAGGACAAATGTATTTAAGGAAACCTTAGTAAGATCATGGCAGAAATGTTGCAGGAAATCGTCTCCCTCCTGTTGGATGAGGGAAAGGGTCAACTGTGACTTCAGAAGATGAACGTAGAGGAGAACAAATTGAGAAGCAAGAAGCAAAACCATTATTCCTCAGAATTCAGACTCAATCAAGCAAAAGATGCATTAATATGCTATCTCACAAGGGTCAGAAACCATTTGTAACACAAACACTACCAAAACCTACTGTTACTGAGAGAGTTACTTTCAAAAGCTGAGCTTTTTAGCGACTCTGAACCATACCCCTCCCCTTTTGTCCTCACTCTGTTGGACTGAGGTTCCTGGGACCAATTTATTATCAGATCACTTGGCAGACATGAAACTCAGCAGCTGAGGTGTGGGAGTTCTGTGCACTCCCACAGCTGAATTCAGATTCTCTCTTAGGAGAGAATGGTGGGTTGCACTAAGAATTAATGAAACCTGCCTCCAGAACTAAAAGTGCTATGAAGTGCTAGGAGACTTCCTGCACACCTAAGATCAAGAATCACAGACTAGCCATTTACATTCGGTGAAAACATGGGGCACTCAGACTTTCTCAAAAGGTTTCCAGGGAGAGCATTGTTGTCAGGAGAAGATTGAGGGAGGCTTTAGGGGGTTGATCACTGTCCCAAACCTACTGCCATATACTCAACCTCCTCAATTCTGAGGGTTCACAAATTCATTCAAATGGGCAAGATTCCCCAAGTTCTCTGACAGCCATTGTTATTGTAACCATATGTCACCTGCACAGGATGGTTGTGAGAGGGCATACACTCTCTGCTTCTCTTTGCCAGATGAGGAAGGAGCAATCTTGGCCCCTACCCTCAGAGGGCTTACAGTCTTGGTACAAGGTAGATGATGACTGAAAAGAATCTGCATTCATTTATGTATATTGCTCTGCTCAGAGAAAATACTTTTAAAAGCCCAAAAGGAAGACTTTCCCTTTGCCCCTTCACTTGGACTTGCTCTTCCTAATACAATCGGGGGTAGGGGAGTTGACTAAATTTTTCTTCGTGCCCAAAAGCTGTGAGCCTTTGCAATTGAGGAGTCATACCGGGACCCTGAAAGCATATAGCTGCTGAGAACCTCAGAATGACCACTTTCTTGCCAGCCTTTCCACCTTCTGAGCAGGAGGTATTTGCTTATTTGTTGATTCACAATGCCCTAGCTATAAACATGTAAAAGAACCTACAACGACAACCTAAGAAAAATCCTCTCCCCATGTCAGCAGCTTTGGAAAACTTACCCCAGGAGTGGTTTCACTGAGCTTCAATCCTATAGCAAAATGGTTGATTTACAATTTTCCTAATAAATATTCATTAAGCCTGAACAAGTCAATTAAAGCTCTGGTGGCAGCTCACACGAGGCTTGAATATAAGCAGACAGAAGGAAACAACTTCTATAAATATTCCCAAATAACATTACAGTCTTCCCCCATGAGAGTGCAAGAGTTTATCTGAAAGATTGAAAACCCTCTCTGAACCCAGTGAAGGCCTCTAAGATCCACATTTCCTCCCATTTACTGTACAGCTTCAGAAAAGCTTGTTGCATCCTCAGTCTCCACTTCCTCAATTATTGCAATATGGTTTCTACCACCACCACTGTACAGGAACTTCTCTTGACAAGGTCATTAATAAACTGCAATCCATACTTTATAGCAAGGGTTGGCAAACTTTGGCACACAGGCTAAATCCAGCCCACCACTGGTTTTTGTTAATAAAGTTTTACTGGAACACAGCCACAGCCATTCACTTATGTATTTTCTGTGGCTTCATTCACTCTGCAGTGGCAGAGTTGACTAGTTGCAACAGTATTGCCCAAAGTCTAAAATATTTACTATCTTGCTCTTTACAGAAAGTTTCCCAATCACTACTTTACCCTACTTGATAGCCATTATTTTATTTTATCTCTTTCCAGAATTTGATGCCATTAACCTCCTCCAGTTTGGAAATCTCTATTATTTTTACTTCCATGACAGCACTCTTTACTGGGTTTCCTCTTACCCTGCTACTGGTAATTTTTCTTCTGCTTCCTGGTCTCCTCTTCTATCTCTTAATGTCAATGTTCTCCCAAGTTCTACCACATTTCCCCCTTTCTTTACACTCCATATTCTCTTCTTGTGTGCTATCCCATGGTTTCCATCTCCACCTACATTATGATGTGTTTCAAGTCTTCATTTCTATCTCAAAACTCTCTCGTGAGCTCTGAACAAGTATAATTAAATGTCTATAGGAGCCCCCCTCACTTGGATTATGCTATAAGCATGTCAAACTTGACATTTCCAACACAGAAACTATTGTGTGTTCTCTTGCCCTCGCCCCACTGCTAAACCAGAGCTCCCTATAAGAATCCCTCTCTTGATTTAAAACACCATTGATGGGGAGTCAAATTAAATATAAAAATAAAGCTAATGGGCTTTAAAATTGGTGGATATGACAATCTGAAAAAAACAGACTTGCACTCAAAAGCAGAAGCCACAGTACAATGACAATGGAAAAGCAGATGGGTTAGTTTAACACCAACTTGTATAGCTATAAGATGTAGTGAAAAGTAAGCATATGGTTCTTTGTATATTTTGGATCGCCAAATCATAATATGATTTGCACTCTTGCGGAGGAAAACCATCTAGGGTTATCACCAAGGAAGGAATGTGCAAGCCCTGAGCATGCTAGCCAAGGGTCCCAAATCACTCCCCAGAACAAAGCAATACAAGGAGGTGGTTATGGTCACTCTGAAGGAGATATTAGATGAAACCTGGGTGGAATCAAAAAAGGAACAGGTGGGGAGTTTGCGTGTTCAGTTTATATATACCCAAGCATATGTATTTCTGTAAGTGTTCAGAGAACTCTAAGCAACCCATGTTTTAGATTTTTTTTTTTTTTTTACCTTTTGCTATGGACTGAACTGTGTCTCCTCCAAAATTTGTATGTTGTACTCTAATCCCCAATATGACTGGATTGGAGATAGGGCTTTTAGGAGGTAATTAAGGTAAAATGAGGTCTTAAGGGTGGGGTACCAATCTGATAGGATTGGTGGCCTTATAAGAAAAGGAAGAGACAGAGATCTCTCAGTCCACATGCATGCATGGAGGAAAGGCTATGTGAGCACACAGCAAGAAGGTGGCCATCTACAAGTCAGGAAGAGAACCCTCACCAGAACTTGACCAGTCTCACACCCTGATGTTGAACTTCCAGCCTCCAGTACTGTGAGAAAATTAATTTCTGTTGTTTAAGCCACTCAGTCTGTGGTATTTTGTTATGGTGGCTAGAGAAGACTAAAATACCCTTTCCACTGTCACAGAGAGTTGGGTCATACAGACACAATGGTGGGAGAGGGGATCAATCACCACTGTAAATCCAGTCACCAAATTCAGAAGCCTGGAAATCAACTCTGCCTGCTCCCTCCCTCATTCTTATCTTGAATCAAGTTCCAATGATTCAAACTCTCTGATATCTCTGAAATCCATCTACTTATATGAGTCCCTACCTTAGTTTGAACTTATAACAGTTTCTATGTGGCCTAATATAATATCCTCTTAGCTGTCCCTCTTGTTTCCAGGTTTTTGTCCCTCCAATTCATGCTCCACACTGCAACCAGAGTGACTTTTCCTGATCTCATCACTCCTCAGCATCAGTGGGTCCCTATTGCTCTTTGGCACATGAGTAAGCTCTTTTTTATTATTATTTATGTGTTTAATTTTGGTTTTAGAGAGACAGGGTTTTTCTCTGTTGCCCAGGCTGGAGTGCAAAGGCATCATCATAGCTCACTGTAGCCTTGAACTCCTGGGCCCAAGCGATCCTCCCACCTCAGCCTCCTGAGTAACAAGGACCATGCCTGGCTAATTTTTTAAACATTTTTAGTTAAAAACTAAGTCATACTATATTCCCCAGGCTGATCTTGAACTCTTAGCCTCAAGCAATCCTCCTGCTTTGGCCTCTCAAATTGTTAGGATTACAGGCATGAGCCACCAGCTCTTTATTTTACCATAAAAGTTGCTTATAATCTGCCACCTGCCAATTTCTTCACCCTTGTTGCTATTCACTAAGACCTAGTCATATGCAACTTTTTATTTTTATTTTTTGTTTCAAACTCATTTTAGGTTCAGGGAGTACATGTGCGGTTTTTCTATGTAGTTAAATTGCATGTCATTTTTAACATTAAGGGTTTGGTGTACAGATTCTTTTGTCACCCACATAATAAGCATAGTAAGTGATAGTTTTTTGACCCTGATCCTCCTCCCACCCTCCACCCTCAAGTAGGACCCAGTGTCTATTGTTCCCTTCTTTGTGTCTATGTGTACTCAATGTTTAGCTCCCTTCATAAGTGAGAACATATGGTATTTGGTTTTCTATTCCTGCATTAATTTGTTTAGTATAACGGCATCCAGCTCCATCCATATTGCTGTAAAGGACATGGTCTCATTATTTTTTATAACACCATAGTATTCCATGGTGTATATGTAACACCATTGATAAGGATTTAGGTTGATACCATGTCTTTGCTATTGTAAGTAGTGCTGCAATGAACATACACGTGCATGTGTCTTTATGGTAGAACACTTTATATTCCTTTGGGTAGATGCCCAAAAATGGAATTGCTGGGTCAAATGGTAGTTCCGCTTTAAATTCTGCAAACTGCTTTCCACAGTGGCTGTACCAATTTACTTTCCTATCTGCAATGTATAAGAGTTCCTTTTTTCCTGCAACCTCACCAGCATCTGTTATTTTTTGACTTTTTAATAATAGCCATTCTGACTGGTGTGAGATGGTATCTTATTGTAGTTTTTATTTGCATTTCTCTAATTATCAGTGATGTTGAGCTTTTATCATATGCTTGTGAGCCACATGTATGTCTTCTTCGGAGAAGTGTCTGTTCTTGTCTTTTGCTCATTTTTTAATGGAGTTGTTTTTTGCTTATTGAACTGTTTAAGTTCTTTGTAGGTTCTAGATATTACATCTTTGTTTGATGCACAGTTTGTGAATATTTTCTCCCATTCTGTAGGTTGTCTATTTTATTGATAGTTTATTTTGTTGTGCAGAAGGTCTTTAGTTTAATTAGGTCCCATTTGTCAATTTTTGCTTTTGTTGCAATTGCTTTTGGAGACATTGTCATGAAATCTTTGCCATGGCCTATGTCCAACATGGTATTTCCTAGGTTTCTCCCAGGGTTTTTATAGTTTTAAGTTTTACCTTTAAATATTTAATCCATCTTGGGTTGATTTTCATATGTGGTGAAAGGAAGGGGTCCAGTTTTTACCTTCTGCATGGGGCTACCAAGTTATGCCAGCATAATTTTTTGAATAGGCAGTCCTTTCACCATTGTTTGTTATTGTCAACTTTGTTGAAGATTAGATGGTTGTAGGTGTGTGGCTTTGTTTGTGAGTTCCCTAACCTGTTCCATTGGTCTGTGAGTCTGCTTTCTTACCAGTATCATGATGTTTTGGTTACTGTAGCCTTGTAGTAGAGTTTGAAGTCAGATAATGTGATGCCTCCAGCTTTGTCCTTTTGCTTATGATTGCTTTGTCTATTCGAGCTTTTTGTTGTTGTTGTTGTTCCATATGAATTTTAGAATAGTTTTTTCTAATTCTGTGGAAAATGTGGTTGGTAGTTTGATAGGAGTAGCATTGAATCTGCAAATCGCTTTGGACAGTATGGCCTTTTAATAATATTGATTCTTCCAATTCATGGAATTTTTTTATTTTTTTTTATTTTTTTATTTTTTGAGATGGAGTCTCGCTCTGCCACCCAGGCTGGAGTGCAGTGGTGCGATCTCGGCTCACTGCAACCTCCGCCTCCCAGGTTCAAGCGACTCTCCTGCCTCAGTCTCCTGACTAGCTGGGACTACAGGTGCCCGCCACCACACCCAGCTAATTTTTTGCTTTTTGGTAGAGATGGGGTTTCACCGTGTTAGCCAGGATGGTCTGGATCTCCTGACCTCGAGATCTACCTGCCTCAGCCTCCAAAAGTGCTGGGATTACAGGCGTGAGCCACCGCGCCTGGCCTTTTTTGCATTTTTTTTGTATCATCTCTGATTTATTTGAGCAGTGTTCTGTAATTCTTATTACCTCCCTGGTTAGTTGTATTCCTAGGTATTTTATTCTTCTTGTGGCAATTGTGAATGAGTCTGCATTCTTGATTTGGCTCTCAGCTCAGATGTTGGTGTATAGAAATGCTACTGATTTTTGTACGTTGATTTTTTGTATCTTGAAACTTTGCTGAAGTTGTTTATCAGATCTAGGAGGTTTGAGGCAGATACTATGAAGTTTTCTATGTATAAAATCATATTTTCTGTGAAGAGAGATGATAGTTTGACTTCTCTACCTATTTGGATGCCTTTTATTTCTTTCTCTTGCCTGAATGCTCTGTCTAGGACTTCCAGTACTATGTTGAATAAGAGTGGTGAAACTGGGCATCCTTGTCTTATTCCAGTTCTCAAGGGGAATACTTCCATCTTTTGCCTGTGCAGTATGATGTTGGCTGTGGGTAGAAATGGTTCCAGCTCTTCATTATATACCTGGTAGAATTCAGCTGTGAATCTGTCTGGACCAGGGCTTTTTCTGCTTGGCAGGCTTTTTATTACTGATTCAATTTAAGAACTCGTTATTCATCTGTTCAGCATTTCAATTTCTTCCTGAGATGCTTTCCTCAGCTTGGTCCATGTTACTGTTTGTACTTCTGATTGTATTATGAAATTCTTGCGGTGAGTTTTTCAGCTCTATCAGATTAGCGTGGTTTTTTTCAAAACGGCTATTTCATCTTCCATCTCTAGTATCATTTTATTGGATTCATTAAATTCTTTGGATTGGGTTTCAATTTTCTCCTGAATCTTGATGATCTTCATTACTATCCAGATTCTGAATTCTATGTCTGTCATTTCAGCCATTTCAGGCTGGTTCAGAACCATTGCTGGGGAGTTAGTGTGGTCACTGAAAGGTAATAAGACACTCTGGTTTTTGGGGTTGCCAGAGTTCTTGCATTGGTTCTTTCTCAATTGTAAGGGCTGATATTCCTTTAATCTTTGAATTTGCTGTCCTTTTAATGGAGCTTTTCCTTTTATATTCTTTGATGTCCTTGAGGGTTTGACTGTGGTATAAGTTGGTTTCAGTTGACTGGCTTCATTTCTGGATAATTTCAAGTGGCCAAGGCTCAGCTCAGCACCCCTGGGCTGCATGCTGTAACAGTGGGGGACTAGGACCAGGGCCATGGCTTTGTTCTCTGGACCCTCGAGTTGAGCATCTACTGTGCTGGAGGGGCTGAGGTGTTTCCATTCCACTAACAACACTCCAATAGGGGAGGAGGATGCTGGCAAAAGCATTTCATTGGGGCTGTGGCAGGGGGTCTATGTGCATGTGCTGGTGGCAGCAGGGCAGTAGCGCAGTGAGATCTACATGCACGCACATGCTCCAGTAGTGGCAGGGTGGTGGGGACTGCATGCATGCACTTGCATCAGCAGTGGCGATGTGGCAGGGTCCACGCATGTGAGCACTGGCAGCAGCAGCACAATGGGGTCCACTTGTATGCACTGGCAGCAGCCACATGGTGGGATCCATGTGCACAAGTGCACTGCCGGTGGTGGTGCAGCAGAGTCTACATGCATGCCAGTGGCGATAGGGCAGCAGTGTGGCAGGACCCACCATGGGTCAGCAATGGGGCAGCAGTGCGGCAGGGTTCATGTGTGTGCATGTGCACAGGTGGCAGGACAGTGAGGTCTGCATGCACATGCTCACACCAGTGGTGGTGAGGCAGTGGTGGCAAAGTCCATGGGCACTGGTGGCAATGGAGTGAGTAGCAAGGTCCATATGCACACAAGCTGGCAAAGCAGTGGGGGTAGGCTGCAAGCAAGTGTGTGCTGGCAAAGCAATGAAGGGAGGCTGTGGGTTGATGCACGTTGGCAGGGGCCCATCTGCTCAAACCCTCTGATGGTTAGCTGGGCCTGCCAGTGAAGGAGCTATGGCAGCAGCCACCAGGAAGTGCACCAGTTTGGCATCTGAGGCTGCGCTGCAAACAGGTGTGGCCATGCAGGGATGCTGGGAGATGGCAGCAGACAGGAGGGTGTTCAGATCAGACTTGCCCATTCCACAATCAAGATAGCCCTGTTCTGTCCAGGTCCAACAGTCAACAAAGGCCAAAGCCACCTAGAGGACCGTGGCAAGCCTCAGGGGATGGGCATCCCTGGCCATGTTCCATTGCAGCCATTCTCAAACCAAACCCTTGGGGCTCCACACAGTCTGGAGTCCTGTCCCTGCCACATCTCCAAGTACCTATCCCTGTCAGCTTAAATATCTGTTGGGGTCTTGGGTCTCCTGCAGCTAAGATTCCAATGGTCCTTTAAGACAGTGGGCCACTTCTCACCTATTTAACTCATCCTTTCCCCAGGAGCCACTGGGGGCCAGGAATGAGCCCTGATGTTTGGCAGCCCTGTGCAGGGTTCCCAGCTTCCTCCCCCTTCAGCCCAGGGTAGGTGTCCTCCCTCTATCCACTCTCAACGTCTTCCTTCTGAAGATTCACTCAGAGTGTGCTAGTCTTCTTGATGGTCTCATCTCTCAGTGGGTGATACTCTTCCTGGTTGTGTCTTGTTGGCCATCTTGGTTCTCCTCCATATACAACTATTTAAAATTCCTGGCCTTGCCATGTCTTTTCATGTTTTCATGTTTTTGCACATGCTTCTCTATTTGCTTTTATGCCTGACTAGTTTGTACTCTGTCTTTAAGACTAACTTAGCATTGTTTCCTCTGGGAAGACTTGTCTAACTGTGTTAGGGACCTTTCCTTTTTGCTCCCATCACAGTAGTACTTACCTACCTCATTGTGCTGTAATGAAATATTATTTTCCCTACTGGGTCATGCACTGAGACCATGGGAAGAGTCTCTTGTAGTCATTTACATAGCTGGAACAGAGTTGTAAATGTTTGATGGGCAAATGAATGAAATGTGGAAGTGGGGAAAAAAACAGGCATAACTTAGGAAGTAGTGTTGACAGAGAAGAGGTGCCACCTTATATGATACAAAATGCAAAATCTCCCAGACTTTCTGTCCAAAAAGGCCCACCTTCCACATAATCAATCGGTCAGCAAAAGCAGTTGTCCATAACTGGTCATCTTTTCCAGGTCTCTCTTCTCCCAAAAGAAGCTCTACCTTATCTCCCACCAGCCAGGCAGCCTAACCTTCAGATTCCCTTGGATGTGGAGTATCTCTTGCACCACCACTATGGATGCCCTCCCTGGCCAATGCCAAGCTACTGCACCGCAGCTAGGTCCTAAATTGATTCATAGGACACTCAGGCATGCAAATCTAATCTCCTTTGTGAGGCTTACCCACTGGATAGTGGAGGAGAAATAGAAATTGTAGTCTAAACGAATAGATTTAGCTCATACACAGTGGTATTAAGTTCAGTCAATGTCGAAGTCATAGTGATCCATCCCTCATATTCCCCTTCAATCAATGATTTACTGCCCAGCTATAAGGAGTGTAGTTGGCTGATAGCTGTTAGCATCTTCAGAATCTGCCAGGGATTTAGAATATGGATCATACTCTTCTTGGGACATCTAGCAACTAATGACTGAGCAAAGTGGTGATAAGCAAGGTCACACTCCCTGGGGGTGATCCCCAGTGAATGACCAAGCAAAGCAGTGGTACAAAAGCCTAGCTATTCCCACCCAACATGGGACTTCTCTAATGAGCAATCTTTGCTCCAGAGAGCCCCCTCGGGCTGGCAGAGACTTTGTCAAGACACAACCAGGAAGAGCACCACCCACTGCATATCTTCTGATGGCTCCCCCTCGTCAATCCTTCTTTGTCTCTATTTCTTCACAGGTGTTATTCCCTAATAAATTTTTGCACTCCTAATTCCTCTGAATCTGCTTCCTTGAGAAGCCAACCTGTAACTTTTGGTGCCAGAAGTGGCCCAAGAAAGGAAGCCATAAGATGTTGTGTGGATATTGGATTCATCAGCACCTGTCTGGCATTAAGGACCCCATTCCTGATGGAAAGTTATGCACAGAGAGCCCCTGACACAAGACAGAGTCCCAATGTCTAAATATTTCTCCTGTGGTGTTTCAGGAGAACACACCAGTAAGGAGAATTCATTAGCTCATGGAATGACTCAAGCATTTCAAATGTATGCGAGAAATATAAGTATAAAGAAAATGGAATCTTATACTTTTATTTAGTTACATTGATGCCCTGCTGAAGGGAAATAACAACTAAAAACTAAATGTGCGAACACAAAATCTCTTTAGTAGCTTACAAAGAAGACCTAATTTCATGCAATGGGTGAGCATAAAAAGTTGAAGACAAAACCCAGGATCTGATCATTAGAGTGGCTGAACTTCAAGGATAGCTGAATGCTCAACTGAGGCAGATATGTTATGCCAAAGTCGGGGTCCTAGTTGTGAAAACTTAGGACCCTGACACAGGGGATGGGGACATCTAAGTGGATGCTCCTGAAGATTTTGACTCCCCAGCCCTCTCAAAAGCTTCTGAGCCTGTAGAAGTGCCTCATGCTTGCCCAATAAAAGCTAGTACTTCTTCTGTATGAGAAGACACTACATAGATCTTTCCACCACAAAGCAGCAGGCCTATAAGCAGCAAAACATTTCCACAATCAATCTGGACCTGACTGGGGAGGAAAAGGACTATATCCCAAAGGAACTGCCAGCAGGTACTAAGAGGAATCAAGGGAGGTCCCATGGGACTATGTTCTGAAGGTGCTTGACCAAGGAGAGCTTTCTTGTAAGACCGGATAAGGGAGAGTTTGTTGGTTTGGGGCCACTCTCTTAGAATACAAGACTTAACACCCTAACAGAGACACCAGAAGTTGGTGTAACTTGCTGCTAAGGTGGCTCCTATAAGCCTGGGAAAAAAAACAGCCCACACTGAGAGACGTTAAAATTCCTGAATTGCTGTGGCACATGCCAGAGAAAGAAATTAAAAGGCTGGGAGAAGCGGGCATGTTGGAGTGGATATGAAGCCAGAAGATCCACTGGAGGATTATGTCACATAGGAGAACCCAGAAGACACATCATTCACCTAGCCCATCAGGAATACTGGTGAAAGGGGCAGCAGGATCACCAAGAAGTTCAGTGGTGGCTCTCCTCTGCAGGCCAAAGCAGATGATAAGAGATGTGATTCCTTGATTTGTTGATAGAAATGGAAATGATTGCCAAACCTCCCAACCCTGGCAATAGAGACCAAGTGATAGCACTCCACCACCAGAAGCCCAGGGGTTTGTAATTATTATAATAACATACACAATTAGATTGGCAACCAAGTGGGCCTGATATGGGCCTGATAGAATACTGCATCCCTAAAGGCAAAATAGACAGCAGCCAAAAGGGTATTGCTTAACATATATAATTTTTTAAAAGAGTAAGCATAAATGAGCAGGAACTAGGTCAGTCTCCCCAATTAAAACGCCATAATTTCTAGTTTAGTTTCCAGACCTGAGCTAATTTTCCATCCCAGAACACACCTATTAGAGAGATGGCCTCCAGTGGAAAGAGCCCTGCATTACAAGTCTTTCCCCCAGTCCTTACCAAAAGGACCCCACAGCCATCTACTTGGCAAATTTACTGTACATTTATTGTACATAAGGTACATTTACTGTACACTAGAAAAAGAGGCATATCCAGATATTAGACCTGGGGTCTGAGTGGACACTGATACTTGCAGACATGAAGCATCATCATGTCCGCTTGTTAAAGGGGGGTCATCTGGGTGTCAAGTAATAAAAAATTCCTAGCCAAAGCATCACTTACAATGGAGCCACTGTATCTGCTGACTCACATGATGGTCATTTTCCTGGTCCCTGAATGTATAGTTGGAATGGACATATTTGGCAGTTGAAGTAGCCCCCACATCGGGTCCTTGGCCATAATGAAGGTTAAATAGGAATTTCTGAAGCTGCTCCTCCTCCTCCTGCAAGAGACTAAGATAATAAACCAAAACCAGTATCAAATCTGAAGGAGGATTATGGAAATTTTTGCCCCTTGTAAAGATTTAAACAATGCAAGGGAGAGCAAGATGGCCAAATAGAAGCCTTTACCAATTGTCCTCCCCTACAAAAACACCAACTTGAACAACTATCCACACAATAAAGCACCTTCATAATAACCAAAACTCAGGTGAGTGATCAAAGTACCTGGTTTTAACTTCATATCACAGAAAGAGGCACTAAAGAGGGTAGGAAAGACAGTCTTGAATTGCTGATGCTACCCCTCCCCAATCCCCAGGTAGCAGCCAGGTAGCACGGAGAAAGAATCTGTGCCCTTGGGGGAGGGAGAGCACAGTGATTTGGGGACTTTTCATTGGAACTCAGTGCTGCCTATCACAGCAGAAAGCAACATCAGGTAGAATTCAACCAGTGCCCACCCACAGATGGAGCATTTAGACTAGCCCTATCCAGAGGGGAATTGCCCATCCCAGCAATCAGAACCTGAGTTCCAGCTAGCCTCACTACAGCAGGTCAAAGTGCTCTGGGGTCCTAAATAAAATGGAAAGGCAGCCTAGGCCACAAAGACTGCAATTCCTAGACAAGTCCTGGTTCCGTGCTGGGCTCAGAGCCAGTGGATTTTGGGTGCATACAAATTAATGAGACACCAGCTGGGGTAGCCAAAGGAGTACTTGTGCCATCCCTCCCACAACCCTCAACAGCAAAGTCACAGCTCCAGAAGAGACTCCTTCCCTCTGCTTGATGACAGAAGGAAGAGCAAAGAGGACTTTGTCTTACAACTTGGATACCAGCTCAGCCACAGTAGGATAGGGCACTAGGCAGAGTCCTGAGGCCCCCAGTCCAGGCCCTAGCTCCCAGACATTTCTAGGCACGCCCTGGCCAAGAAGGGAGTCCTCTGCCTTGAAGTAAAGGACCCAGTTCTGGTAGCAAGCATGATCTGCTGACTAAAGAGTCCTTGCGCCCTGAATAATCAGCAGTGACTCCAGGTAATATATCAAGGGCCTTGAATGAGCCTCAGAGATGTGCTGGCTTCAGTTGTGACCCAACACATTCCTAGCAGTGGTGGCTATGGAGACCGACTCCTGCTTGAGAAAAAAGGAAAGAAGAGTAAGGGAACTTTGTCTTGCAGCTTAGATACCAGCTCAGACACTGTGATGGAGAACCTAATGGGCCCTTAGGGTCCCCCATTCCAAGACATGGCTCTTAGGTGGCATTTCTGGACCTGCCCTAGGCAGAAGGGAGCCCAGTTCCCCGAAGGGTGAGTCTCAGTACAGGCAGCAGTCACCACAATCTGACTGAAGAGCCTTGAGCTTTAAGGGAACATTGGTGGCAGCCTGGCAGCATTCCCCATGGTCCTGAGGTGGCAGTGACCATGAGGTAAGGCTCCTCTGCGTTTGGTAATGGAAGGGAAGACTGAGAAGGACTGTGTCTTGTGGTTCAAGTTCCAGCTCAGCCACAATACAATAGAATACCAGGTAGACTTCTAAGGTTCTTTACTCTAGTCCCTGACTCCCGGGCATCCATGTGCAGAAGAATGAAACTAGACCCCTATCTCTCACCAAATACAAAAATCAAATCAAAATGGATTAAAGACTTGAATCTAAGACCTCTGACTATAAAATTACTACAAGAAAACATTGGGGAAACTCACCAAGATATTGGTCTGGGCAAAGACTTGAACAATGCAGCAGAGCCACAGGCAACCAAAGCAAAAATGGATAAAGGAGATCACTTAAAATTAAAAAGCTTCTGCACAGAAAACGAAAATCAACAAAGTGAAAAGGCAACCCACAGGATGGGAGAAAATATTTCCAAACTACCCATCTGACAAGGGATTAATAACAAGAATATATAAAGCACTTGATCCAATAACAAAAAAAAACTAATACTCTAATTAAAATATGGACAAAAGACCTGAATAGAAATTTCTCAAAAGAAGGCATACAAATGGCCAACAGGTATATGAAAAAATGCTCAACAACACTAATCATCAGAGAAATGCAAATCAAAACTACAATGAAATACCATCTCACCCCACTTAAAATGGCTTATATCCAAAAGACAGGTAATAACAAATGCTGGTTAGGAATTGCTGAAAAGGGAACACTTATACACTGGTGGTGGGAATGTAAATTAGTACAATCACTATAGCCAACAGTTTAGAGGTTCCTCAGAAAACTAAAAATAGAGCTACCATGTAATCCAGCAATCCCACTGCTGGGTATATACCCAAAAGAAAGGAAATCAGTATATCAAAGAGGTGTCTACACTCCTATGTTTGTTGCAGCACTGTTTACAATAGCTAAGATTTGGAAGCAACATAAGTGTCCATCAACAGATGAATGGATAAAGAAAATGTGGTACATATACACAATGGAGTACTATTCAGCCATAAAAAAGAATGCGATCCTGTCATTTGCAATAACATGGATGGAACTAGAGGTCATTATGTTAAGTGAAATAAGCCAGGCACAGAAAGACAAACATCACTGTTCCCACTTATTTGTGGGAGCTAAAAATCAAAACAATTGAACTCATGGAGCTATACTGAACTCATGGAGATACAGAGTAAAATAATGGTCACCAGATGCTGAGAAGGGTAGTGGGGTTTGGGCAGTGGAAATGGAGATGGTTAATGTACACAAAAAAAATAGGAAGAACAAATAAGAGTGTTGGTGGCAAAACAGGGTGATTATATTCAATAATAATTTAGTTGTACATTATAAAATAACTTAAAAAGCATAATTTGATCATTTGCAACATTAAGGATAAATGCTTTAGGTGATGGATATCCCATTTACCCTGATGTGGTTATTACATATTGTATGCCTGTGAAAAATAAAGTAAAATAGCTCATGGATAGGAAGAATCAATATCGTGAAAATGGCCATACTCCCCAAGGTAATTTATAGATTCAATGCCATCCCCATCAAGCTACCAATGACTTTCTTCACAGAATTGGAAAAAACTACTTTAAAGTTCATATGGAACCAAAAAAGAGCCTGCATTGCCAAGACAATCCTAAGCCAAAAGAACAAAGCTGGAGGCATCATGCTACCTGACTTCAAACTATACTACAAGGCTACAGTAACCAAAACAGCATGGTACTGGTACCAAAACAGAGATATAGAACAATGGAACAGAACAGAGGCCTCAGAAATAATACCACACACCTAAAACCATCTGATCTTTGACAAACCTGACAAAAACAAGAAATGGGGAAAGGATTCCCTATTTAATAAATGGTGCTGCAAAAACTGGCTAGCCATATGTAGAAAGCTGAAAATGGATCCCTTCCTTACACCTTATACAAAAATTAATTCAAGATGGATTAAAAACTTAAATGTTAGACCTAAAACCATAAAAACCCTAGAAGAAAACCTAGGCGATACCATTCAAGACATAGGCATGGGCAAGGACTTCATGACTAAAACACCAAAAGCAATGGCAACAAAAGCCAAAATTGACAAATGGGATCTAATTAAACTAAAGAGCTTCTGCACAGCAAAAGAAACTACCATCAGAGTGAACAAGCAACCTACAGAATGGGAGAAAATTTTTACAGTCTACCCATCTGACAAAGGGGTAATATCCAGAATCTACAAAGAACTTAAACAAATTTACAGGAAAAAATCAAACAACCCCATCAAAAAGTGGGCCAAGGATATGAACAGACACTTGAGAAGACATTTATACAACCAACAGACACATGAAAAACCACAATGAGATACCATCTCACACCAGTTAGAATGGCGATCATTAAAAAGTCAGGAAACAACAGGTGCTGGAGAGGATGTGGAGAAATAGGAACACTTTTACACTGTTGGTGGGACTGTAAACTAGTTCAGCCATTGTGGAAGACAGTGTGGCGGTTCCTCAAGGATCTAGCACTAGAAATACTATTTGGCCCAGCCATCCCATTACTGGGTATATACCCAAAGGATTACAAATCATGCTGCTATGAAGACACATGCACACATATGTTTATTGTGACACTATTCACAATAGCAAAGACTTGGAACCAACCCAAATGTCCATCAGTGATAGACTGGATTAAGAAAATGTGGCACATATACACCACAGAATACTATGCAGCCACAAAAAAGGATGAGTTCATGTCCTTTGTAGGGACATGGATGAAGCTGGAAACCATCATTCTGAGCAAACTATCACAAGGACAGAAAACCAAACACCACATGTTCTCACTCATAGGTGGGAATTGACCAATGAGAACACTTGGACACAGGATGGGGAACATCACACACTGGGGCCTGTCGTGGGGTGGGGGGAGGGGGGAGGGATAGCATTAGGAGATATACCTAATGTAAATGACGAATTAATGGGTGCAGCACACCAACATGGCACATGTATACATATGTAACAAACCTGCACATTGTGCACATGTACCCTAGAACTTAAAGTATAATAAAATAAAAATAAAAAAACAAAAATAAAGAAAAATAAAGTAAAATAGCTAAAAGAGTATAACTGAATTGTTTGTAACACAACAAAATCATAAATGCTTGAGGTGATGGATACCCCATTTACCCCGATGTGATTATTACAAATTGTATGCCTGTAAAAAATAAAATAACTAAAAGAGTATAATTGGGTTGTTTGTAACACAAAGAAAAGATAAATGCTTGAGGTGATAACACCTCATTTACCCTGATGTGATTATTATGCATGTATCAAAATATCTCATGCAACCCATATATATGTGTGTGTGTGTGTGTATATATATATATGTATATGTGTGTGTGTGTGTATATATATATATATACCTACTATGTACCCACAAAAATTAAAAAATAAAAAAGAAAGAATAGGATGTAGCTAAATAAATACACAAATAACACAAGGGAGGCAATTCTTATAATAGCCTCTTTAATTGAAAAATCTGGCCCTTCAACATCAGCTGACATAGGGCAGGAATGAGCCTGTCTTAGTATCTCTGCCATGCCCAGTCATTGGTACTTGGCTTCATTGCAAACACAGTGATAGATTTCAGAGCCCAGCAGCTGGGGCCTTTGGTCAGTTATGCTGTCATGGTTGAAGGTCTTCCAGGCCATCCTCATGGCAGCCATAATATATTTTTGTAAGAAATTCTACCAAAGCAAAATATGGTTGAGGTAGGTATCAAAAAAAATCTGACCCCTGAAGAAACTAGATAGATCTTGGAAAATGACTGTTGACTAGTGCAAACTCAATCACAACATAGCCCCATGGTTTCATGTACATGATATACAGCTGTTGGTTTGGCAAATGCCTTCTTTCCTATCCCAGTCAGGAACCAAGATCAGAAATATTGAGCATTCATATGGAAGAGACAACAAATATTTATACTTTTGCCTCAGTACTATGTTAATTCTTACACCTCTGTCATAATGGAATCCAAAGAGATGTGGAAATGTTAACTCTTACACCCTCTGTCATAATGAAATCCAAAGAGATGTGGATATCCCTCAGAATACTACATCGATTCCTTACATTGATTGACACCATTATGCTGATCCAGCAGGATGAGCAAGATAAGACTAACATACCAAGGAGGCCTTGGTAAGACACATGCTCCAGAAGGTAGAATATAAACCCTTTAAAGATTCAGGGACCTGATACTTCAGTATAGCTGTTAGGAAGTCTATTATCAAGGGCATGCAGGAATATCTCCTCCTAAGTAAAAGACAAATGGCCAAATCTTGTAGACCCTACTATAAAGAAATAAACACAATGCCTGATGGGTCTCTTTGGGTTCTGGAGGCAACACATTTCATACGTAGGAATATTGCTCTGGCCCATATAGTGGGTAAAGCAGAAGGCTACCAGTTTTGAGTAGGGCCCAGAGCAGGAAAGGGCTCTGCAGTAGACCAAACCTATAGTGCAAGCAACCTTGCTACTTGGGCCATACATCTGGCAGACCCTATGTTCTTGGAGATTCCGGTGTTGAAAAAAACATGCAAAGTGGAATTTATGGGAGAGATGTGGGAGAATCAAAGTGCACTTTGAGTTGCCCCTGGAGTTTTAGGGCAAGGCCATGCCAAACAACATACATATCACTTGAAAAATAGCTCCTGGCAAGCTATTAGTCCCTGATAGAGACAGAACAGTTAACCACAAAATAATGATAATGATCATGCATTTAGAAATGCCCACTATGAGCTGTGTCCTGTTAGACCCACCAAGTCTTAACATCAAGTAGGCCTAGCAGCAATCACAATAAATGTGGAAATGGTACATCCAGAACCTAGTGCAAGCTGAACCAGAAGACAGGCAAACTGCATGAGAACGTAGCCCCGACTGCCATATCACCCACTATAGCTGCTCTAGTGCCCTTCCCTCAACTCACACTGATGATCATATTGGAGGGTCCCATATGACCACCTGGAAGAGAAAGAAAACTTCCGAATTTGGTGTGTGGATGGGTTAGCTTGGGGTATGGGTGCAAGCCAAAAATGAAAAGTGGCTGCATTACAGCCTCACTCAGGAGCAGCCTTGAAAGACAGTGTTCTTCCCAGTGTAGACTCAAGAAAAAGAAAGACAGTAAAGAGGGAAAAATGTACCCAGTGGGCAGAACTATAGGAGGTGCACCTGATCATCTATTTTGTATGAGTGGAGACATGGTCCAAGGTTAGAATAAATGCAGACTTATAGCCAGTGATGAATGGCTGGGTCAGGGCCCGGAAAGAGAAAGATTGGAAAATTGGAGTAAACAGCTTCTAGGATTATTAGCATGTTGATTGACATATAGAAGTGGACACAAATTGTGACAATCTTTGTGTAAAATGTTAATGTCCATCAGAGGAGATCTACCATGAAAGAGGGACTAAACATCAAATAGCCTAAATGGTTGGCCAGTTGATGCTAACCAGCCTTCTTCATCACTCACCCCAACACTGGCAAAACAGGTTATGAAAGAAGTAGCATGGTGGTAGGGACAGGGGCTATGCATGGGCCCAAAGTATATGAACTTCCACTCACTTAGGGTGTTCTAGGTAGTTTTAAATATCTAAAATGCCAGTAACAGTAACCAGTGCTGAAGTCCTCATATGACACAATTCCCCAAGGAGAACAATCAGCCACTTGGTAGCAAGTTTACTACAGTGGGCTGCATCTATCCTGGAAGGGCCAGCAGTTCATCCTCACAGGGCTAGATACCTATTCTGGGTATGGGTTTACTTTTCCTGCCTGTAGAACCTCACCCAGAACCTGGGAGCTTATGAAATGCATGATCCACAACTATGGAATTCCACAGAGCACGGCATTCAACTAGGAGACCCATGTTACAGCAAAGGAGTTATGGGAATGAGCCTATGACCATGGGATACATCGATCATATTGCATACTACACCATCCAGAAGTAGCTGACCTCACAGAAAACTAAAATGGCCTCCTAAAGGCACGGTCTCAGAGGCAACACTCAGAAGGTATGAATTAAGTCAGAGATCACCATATGATACTGTGTTCTCTACAGGAATAATAAAAGGTTCAGAAAGCAAGGAGTGGAAGCAGGAATGGCCCTACTAAGCATCACTACCAATGACCCACTGCAGAATCTTGTGTTTCTGGTCCCTTAAACTCTAAGTTTTATAGTGTTAGAGGTCCTAGTTCCCAAAGGGAGTGCACTCTTACCAAGGGACACAACAGGATACCACTCAACTACAAACTATTACTGACAACTGGACACCTGGGCTTCTTGTGACCAGCAGCCAAGAAGAGGGCTCACCATCCTATCAGGCGTAATTGACACTAATCATCAGGAGAAGGTATGGATAATATTTCACAATGAGAATAGAGAGGAGTAAGTGTGGAGTTCAGATGACCCACCTGGGTGCCTCCTGGTACTCCCCTAACCCATTGTAACTATGAATAAACATATGCAGCAAATCCAGTCTGAGAAGGGTATGGTTACCAGGGACTCTGATCTTTTAGTAATGAGGGTTTGAGTCAGACACCAGACAAGCCACCAACACCTGCCAAGTTGGTAGCTGAGAGTGAGAGGAATTTAGAATGGATAGTGGAAGAGGGAGGCAATGAGTATCAGTTGAAGCCCAAGACCAGCTGAGGTAGGGTTGGAGAGCTGTACTTTATCCCACTAACCCTTCTCTTCTAAGAAAGGCTCACAAGAGACCTGAATGAACTTCTCCATGAACATGTATGGAGAAGCGGAGCAGCATGATACAAGGGGTGGACTGTGGCAGACCTACAGATGTGTCACTCAGATCCCTCTTCAAGAAAGGACTCACTTCACAGCTGTAAGGAGAGTAATTATTTCATAGCCACCTAGCTGTTAGCACCTTCAGGATTGGCTTCAGTTCTTGGGCCAAGGTCATGCTCTTCTTGGAGCAGCCCCTAGTCAATGACTGAAAAAGGCTGTGGTGCACAGATCTAGCCATTTCTGTCCAGTGCAGATGCTTCCAATGGGAATCTGTTTCAGAATTCCCCACTGGACTGACAGAAACTTTCTCAGGTGTGCATTGAGACTGATGGTGCCTCCTGCCCAATCCTGCTTCCTTTTCAATCACAGGCGTCACTCTCTAACAAATCTCAGTGACTACTTCCCAGAAAACCCATCCTTCCTGCAACAGTCCATTTTAAAATAACGTGCTCCATCTTTAGGAATTGTGCCCCTTGCCCCTACTCCAAATACTGGGGAAACTATGTGGCTTAAGTCACCTTGTAGTAGCAGAGGGTAAACAAGACTGCCAAGAGTAAAAGTGTTCCTTTTACTCTTCACTTTGCCTTTGACAAATATCCTGGTGAAATGCCAGGCTTCTCTAAAATGGCTCAGGCATTGAGGGTCCTACCATGGGCCTTCCTTTACTTCCAACTCCTGCCCCATACCTGACCCTCATCAGGGACCATGCCTTAATACTGATCACTTTATTGTGGAAATAAAAAGCCCTAAAATCATCTGAGAGAAACAGTTTGCAAGTCTTAATGTGGCTTTCCTCTCTTCTATTTTCTCTGGTGGGATTACTTACAGGCATAAATATGAAAAATACATATCACATGCGATGATTCACAATTATTAAAATTAAATAAGAGGAAATCTTTGGCATTCACATTCATTTTCTTATTCGGAAGAGACATCCCATTCTACTGATTGCAATATAAATAAGTTTGGAATAATGATTGTGATATTCCATTAAACTAATGGATTCAATCTCATAAGTCATTTTTATGGATAAAATTTAACATACTGTATTAATTCCAAACAGAATACATGTGCAGTTTTTAACAGGAAACTAGATTACTACATGTAATGTCAACAGTCATTACTTCCTGGTGTTATTTACCTGATCCCAATTTCCTAGCTAATATCACTGTGTGTGTAATGAATAATGCACTGTGGAAATGTACACTGTGCAAAAACACACTATATATAGTACAGTTATTAGCGTGGACATCACCTAATAAAATAGTTTGCATTTCTTCCCTGCCTCCCACCCCCTTCCCACTATTTTTAATGTAATATATACCTGGAAGAAACACTTCAGAGGGGGGGAAGGACGTCCAAAGTGAGCAACTTTTTATAACTATTTATTTACTATTAAGATGTAAATGAGCATACAAGTAATAACCACCCAGATCAAGCAAGAAATGGAAAGCTTTCAACACCCCCAGAAAGCTCTCTTGTGCCCCCTCACCATCTATACCTAGGAAGTAGCCACTATTTTAATTTGTATCACCACAGATTCGTTTCAAAGTGAGCAACTTTTAAAAACTGTAAATTCGGTGCTTAAAAATCTCCTAAAGCAAAGACTGAAGTTATTTGTCACTATTGCAAAAACAGGAAAAGTCCAGCACTCAGCAGTGAGGCTTAACAACAATAACTTTCAGTTTTTCAGGTGGCTGACTGGCTAGTTAAAAATTATCCAAACCTGGTGTTCGCAGGCGCCGCCGCGCCGCCGCGCCGCGGTCGCTCTCCAACGCCAGCGACGCCTCTCGCTCGCCGAGCTCCAGCCGAAGGAGAAGGGGGGTAAGTAAGGAGGTCTCTGTACCATGGCTCCTACAAAGCAGACTGCCCGCAAACCGACCGGTGGTAAGCACCCAGGAAGCAACTGGCTACAAAAGCCGCTCGCAAGAGTGCGCCCTCTACTGGAGGGGTGAAGAAACCTCATCGTTACAGGCCTGGTACTGTGGCGCTCCGTGAAATTAGATGTTATCAGAAGTCCACTGAACTTCTGATTCGCAAACTTCCCTTCCAGCGTCTGGTGCGAGAAATTGCTCAGGACTTTAAAACAGATCTGCGCTTCCAGAGCGCAGCTATCGGTGCTTTGCAGGAGGCAAGTGAGGCCTATCTGGTTGGCCTTTTTGAAGACATTAACCTGTGTGCTATCCATGCCAAACGTGTAACAATGATGCCAAAAGACATCCAGCTAGCACGCCGCATACTTGGAGAACGTGCTTAAGAATCCACTATGATGGGAAACATTTCATTCTCAAAAAAAAAAAAAAATTCTCTTCTTCCTGTTATTGGTAGTACTGAACGTTAGATATTTTTTTCCATGGGGTCAAAAGGTACCTAAGTATATGATTGCGAGTGGAAAAATAGGGGATAGAAATCAGGTATTGGCAGTTTTTCCATTTTCATTTGTGTGTGAATTTTTAATATAAATGCGGAGACATAAAGCATTAATGCAAGTTAAAACGTTTCGGTGAACAAGTTTCAGCGGTTCAACTTTATAATAATTATAAATAAACTTGTTAAATTTTTCTGGACAATGCCAGCATTTGGATTTTTTTAAAACAAGTAAATTTCTTATTGACGGCACAAAAAAAAAATTATCCAAATCTCCAACCTTACTTCTCCCTTTAGAGTGTTTAAATCAGTAATCAGTTCCTTTGCTTTTTTTTTTTTTTTAATCTCTGCCCTTCCTCACCCCTCCATTCTGCCTCTCTGGTCACCACTTCCTACACCAAGTGGAGTTCTGGCTTTTGAGAGTTAATCGTACACATCTCTTCTGAACTCCATATTCAGTGATGTTCAATTGGTAGCTTAAAATTGGTAGCCATGGTGGAAGTATTTACACAACAGAAAAAACTGCAAATGCTATACCTCTGGGCCCTGCTGCCCCCAGTGATGATTGCTAAATGTTTATCAGGACACCACCAGGCCACTATAATACACACACACACACACACACACACACAATACATTCAAATTATGCCAAATGCCTCAAAGAGCTTTGGGGATTAAAAATGCTATCCAGTCACACAAAACAAAACCAATCACAGAAGATTAGTAGGAGCAAGTTTCAACTCGGCCAGTCTTTTCAGATTCATACTAGCTTGCCACTGGTGGTGGTTTGGTTTTGCATCAATTGTCACTTTGTGAATTGGTTCTACAATATGTAAATGCATAGTAATTTCCTAATTGAGGTAAACTATTGCTAACCTCACCTGAAATATTTGCAATAGACTTAGAGACACAATAATATATTGCAGAAATAGTTGAAAATTCACTGTGTGAAACAGAATTTTAATAACTTGTCTCTGTATTACAATCTCTATCTGTTATTTATGGCTTCAGGCATATAATACTTTGTCTCCGAACCAGACAGTAAGTCCATTGGGATCAAAAATAGTGACTTCTTCTTACTTTAAATTCTTCACAGTGCCTAGCATAGTATTAGGTTTCAAGCAGATGGCAGGTAGCAATGTATTAAATTCACTGTTTTCTCTCCTATTTCCTTCTCTATTCCATCCCCCTAATCAGTTACCCTATACTTTCTTACTTTCTTAGTTACTCCCTACCATCTCTCTAATCCACCCAGTCACACAAAACAAACCCTACCACAAAAATTAAGAAGAGTATTATAAATATTCTGTATTTCAGAAACAGAGTACGTTCATTTGACAAATATTTGAACACTAACACGAGGGGCATTGTTCTAAATATTGTAGGTACATGCAAAGATGATTTAGACACAAACTTTTACTCGAAGGAGATTCCAGGTGAAAAGAATAGATTATACACTGTCTTAGTTCATTTTCTGTTACTTATAACAGAATATACGAACTGGCTAATTTATAAAGAAAAGGAATCTATTTCTTACAGTTATGGAGGCTGAGAAGTCCAACGTCAAGGGGATACATCCAGTAGCTTGTGGGGACTCTCTACAGGGTATCACATGGTAAGGGGGCTGAGTGTACTAGCTTGGGTCTCTCTTTTTAGTTTTACAAAGCCAATGGTCCCACTCCCATGATAACTCATTAATCCAATAACCCATTAATCAATTAATCTATGAACAGATTAATCCATTCATAAGGGTGGAGCCCTCACAACTCTATCACTTCTTAAAAGCCCCACTTCTTAATACTACCACATTGGGGATTGAATTTCACCATGAGTTTTGGAGGAGACAAACATTCAAACCATAGCAGATACATATATAAGAAACTCTGATACAAGTAGGAAAATAATCCAGATAAAATGCCATGGGAGTGTAAAGGAGGGAGAAACTACTTTCCACTAGGATAGTTTTTGGACATGCCGAGTTGGAAGTAGAGGTAGAGGAGTAAATAACCAAAGCAGGAAAGCACAGGAGCACACACCAGAAACAGCAGTTTGTCTGGAGTGTAGGATGTGGAAGGAGGAACAGCTTAAAATGAAGTTGGAAAGCAGAGGTCAGATTATATAGAATTATCAATATTTTACTAAAGAGTTTGAGCTTTACCTTTGGTCTTTGTGTTACTCAAAGTGCGCCAGATTATGTTGCAGTAAAATCCACAAAACCAATGACTTAAAACAACAACATTTATTTCTTACTCATGCTACATGTACATCATGAGTACTCTGGGGGCCCCTCTCCCTTGAATCCAGGCCAACAGAGCAGCCACCACCTGGAGCCAGAGGGACAAAGAATGGGGCAAATTGTACACATGCTCTTAAAGCTTCTGCCCCAAGATATCACACATCACTTCTGCCCACTTTTCATTCACTATAACAAGTCACATCGTTACTAAAATATCAAAGGTTTGGTCTAGGTCCCATTGCTCATAGCACGGAAAACCAATCACTGAGACGAGTATTGCCAGGGAAGAAGGCTTTATTCAGGTACTGCACCTGAGAAGATGGAAGATCAGTGTCAAATCCATTTCCCTGACCAACTAAAACTAGGGGTTTATATAGCAGGAAAGAAATATAACCATGTGTGGGAAAACAGGAATTAGAGAGGGGTTAAAGAAGAGGAGTTGGTCAACAGGAAGCAGGTGGTTGGTTAGGCAATAATGATGGGTGAGGGATCTGGCATCTTATTGTCCAGATGTGGTGATCTGGTAAATTTCAGTTTCTTGATACCATCTGAGGGGCCTGATGTTTGGTTTCCTGAGAAAGGAACTCAGATAAAACAAATGTAATTTTCTCAAGTTTTAAGACTGGGAGGGTTAATTTCTACATGTATTCAAAAGAAACCATAAATATCAGTTCTAAGGGACAATTGTGCCAGTTTCAACATGACCACACCTAACTTCAAGGGAGTGGGGAACTGCAATCTTACCATGTGCCTAGCGGAGTGGAGAGCAAGCCAGACATATTTAATAGCACTAATGACTACCAGAGTCTTTAAGAAGGGGTTGGATATGGTCATATATAGATTTCAGAAAGATCACTTTAGCAGTGCATATTGGAAGGACGTGAGGGATGCTAACCTGGAGGAAGAAAACCTAGTCAGGAGACTGGTGTAGTATTCCAGGGGCAAGATGATGGTGGTCTCCTCTAGAGCAAGGTGGAAGAATTAAAGAAAAAGGAACACATGCATGAGACATTCAATGAGATACTAAGGAGAATCAACAGGACTAAGCCAACAGGCCATGAAAGTAGGAATGGGGTAAATAGAACTGCTGCTGTTAGAAATGTCTGTTGGGCAGAGATTGTGGTGGTGCCCAGGGCTGTTGAGGTGTGACTGGTGGTGGAGCAAGGCTGGCAAGTATGGTTGATGGTTTTTCACTGTTGGTGGTGAGCTGTGAATAGTGGCTGGTGGGTGTGGGTGGTAAAATTCAGTATAACTGAAGCATATATAAGGTGGGGAGTAGTAGGAATTTAGAATGGATGGGAAGGTAGCCAAGAGCCAAATAGGAAAGTCTTTGACTACCATGGTACGTGGTTTGGATTTTATCATAAAGACAAAAGAACCACCTAATTATTTTAAACATATCATCCTGATGATGCTTCAAGTACATGGCAGTTATAAAATGAGAAAATCATGTGGTAGAGTAAGGCCAAGGATAGCTGGCCAACCAGTATATGCATGAATCTGACAGAGTTCGAGAGCAGAGGGGTGGGCTGTGTAATGTAGACTGCATTGCCATAATTCATATCTATCTGACATTTGATAACTGTCTAGACAAAGGTTAATTGGAATGCTTCTTGTTTTCTCAAACAGGATTTTAATTTTCCATTTTTATTTTATACTCATTTTTCCAATTCATTTCCACTTTTGAGCATGCCCACAGGGACACCAAGTTTAGAGCAGGCTCTACTTGCCAGAAACTTCCTTCATGTATTAACTTCAAAATCTGGCCTTAGTGGAAAAACTGAGTTCAGAGAAATGACGAACGATTTGGTGACTGCTATGAAAGAAGTCTGAGAAGTTAGCACATGTTTGGCAGAATGGACTGAAACTCTGCAGAGTGAAAATCTCAGACCTGAAGTTGTCTTCATGAGGAATTTAAATGCTACCATCATCTCCAATATTTATGTTAATGCAGGCTTCATTGCACTTGAAAGTTCAGAAATTTGAGCACCAAAATGCAAAGATACCATAGACATGAAATAAAAATAGTCACAAGGATATTTATATCTAATAAAGTTCAACAACCAAGTTATCGACACATGGCAATCCACATATTGCAGAAATTGAAGCAAAATGAAACAGGTAAGAAGCTGCTAACTCACTACATTAACAATTTTAGAGCCCTTTATAGAAAAAAAATACTTAAAATCTACTACTGAAAGCTAAATATTGGAAAATAAATCAGAAGATATTCTATGTGGAGTTCTTAATGTAGTCTAAGAGGATGGGGAGGAAAAAGAAAGAAAAACAATCCAGTTAGTAAAGAACTATTGAACATAGGCAAGGCAGATACAGAGAAAAGGGAACAGACACACAAGACATTTAAAGTGACCCACAAACACAGCGCTACCAATTTGTGAGTGCTTGATGTGGGCCAGGCACCATATTATGTAATTTGCATACATTATTTCATTAATCCTTTCAGCTTCCTTTGAAGTAGGAACTTACATCAGATATTGTCTATGGGTACTTGAGTCCACACCTGACTTTCTATCTGTAATCTTCCCTGTATTGCCCAGGTTGGGAGCCAGAAAACCTACATTTCCAAGACTCTCTTGCCAGCTAGATTTTGGCTAGCTTTTGCCAATGGAAGGCTCTCTCACGAGGTAATTAAGTAGGAGAGGAGAGAGAAACTATTCTGCATCTGGCTTTGGCAGTGGAAGCACCCCGTGACTGCAGGTGATTACGGGCTCCAGCAGCATCAGTGGAGTTCTAGGAGCCCCAGCAGCACTGTCAGCAGCAAGTGCATGCTCACAGACTCTACGCCAGGGGTGTCCAATCTTTTGGCTTCCCTGAGCCACATTGGAAAAAGAAAAAGTGTCTTGGGCCACACATAAAACACACATTAATAATAGCTAACGAGCTAAAAAAAATCACAAAAATTTCATAATGTTTTAAGAAAGTTTACGAATTTGTGTTGGGCTGCATTCAAAGCCATCCTGGGACATATGTGGCCCATGGGCCGTGGGTTGGACCAGCTTGCTCTAGGGATATTAATTTTCCACATTTTTGCTCCTCCATCCTTAGAGAGCTGTGGTTTTCTATAGTTACCGACATCTAGGTTATACCACCCTCTGCCTTTTGCACCTCCAGCCTTTCCAACACTTTTGTAATCAATTTCCTATATTAAATCTCCATCTGTTTGAAGCACCTAGAGAGATTTCTGGCTTTTCCATTGGCAACACATCATATCATTTAACCTTTTCAACAACGCTTTAGGCACTATTATCCTTATTTCAGACATAATCCAAATATCACCTGGCCTAAACAATCTTTTAGATACAAATGAATTCATATTAACATCTATTATCCAGAATTTCTTTTTACATATCTTCCTTCCCTCTTCCTTGAACCCCTAGAATGTCTACTACCCCTCTGAAAAGCTCCCCCCAGTATTTTGGGGAATTTTTAAAGGGAAGTATTATATGTCTTTCAAATTACTTAAGACACTAAATTGCATGTGACAGAGGCCTGCCTCAAATTAGCTGAAGCAAAAAAAGTAATCTCATTGGCCCACATGACTAGGAAGTATTTTGAGTTAGACCAGAGAATTGAAGGAAGAATGCAGAACCAGGGCCTTGGCTGAAACTTAATGCCATCAGAAATTTCTCTGTCTTCATTCTTCTCTTATGTCTGCCGTTTTCTAATTGGCTTCACTCTTTCCTATTGCAGATTGTCCTTATCTACATGGAAGGGAAGAGAGCCACTGGCAGCTCCAACATCACACCCTTAGAGTATGGCCATAGAGGGTGACCCAAGAGGCTAGATGACATTTCCTCCAGCTGCAAGTGAAGAATTTAGGGCAAGGATTCAGATTAGCCATTTTAGAGCATGTACTCATGTCAGTTTTATTTTATGTTGCTATTTTTGTTTTGTTTTGTTTTTTTCTTTATTTTATTTTATTTTATTATTATTAGACTTTAAGTTTTAGGGTACTCGTGCACAATGTGCAGGTTAGTTACATATGTATACATGTGCCATGCTGGTGTGCTGCACCCATTAACTCGTCATTTAGCATTAGGTATATCTCCTAAAGCTATCCCTCCCCCCTCCCCCCACCCCACAACAGTCCCCAGAGTGTGATGTTCCCCTTCCTGTGTCCATGTGTTCTCATTGTTCAATTCCCACCTATGAGTGAGAACATGTGGTGTTTGGTTTTTTCTCCTTGCGATAGTTTACTGAGAATGATGATTTCCAATTTCATCCATGTCCCTACAAAGGACATGAACTCATCCTTTTTTATGGCTGCATAGTATTCCATGGTGTATATGAGCCACATTTTCTTAATCCAGTCTATCATTGTTGGACATTTGGGTTGGTTCCAAGTCTTTGCTATTGTGAATAGTGCCGCAATAAACATACGTGTGCATGTGTCTTTATAGCGGCATGATTTATAGTCCTTTGGGTATATACCCAGTAATGGGATGGCTGGGTCAAATGGTATTTCCAGTTCTAGATCCCTGAGGAATCGCCACACTGACTTCCAGAATGGTTGAACTAGTTTACAGTCCCACCAACAGTGTAAAAGTGTTCCTATTTCTCCACATCCTCTCCAGCACCTGTTGTTTCCTTTTTAATGATTGCCATTCTAACTGGTGTGAGATGGTATCTCATTGTGGTGTTGATTTGCATTTCTCTGATGGCCAGTGATGGTGAGCATTTTTTCATGTGTTTTTTGGCTGCATAAATGTCAGGCATTACCATTCAGGACATAGGCATGGGCAAGGACTTCATGTCTAAAACACCAAAAGCAATGGCAACAAAAGCCAAAATTGACAAATGGGATCTAATTAAACTGAAGAGCTTCTGCACAGCAAAAGAAACTACCATCAGAGTGAACAGGCAACCTACAAAATGGGAGAAAATTTTCGCAACCTACTCATCTGAGAAAGGGTTAATATCCAGAATCTACAATGAACTCAAACACATTTACAAGAAAAAAAACAAACAACCCCATCAAAAAGTGGGCAAAGGACATGAACAGACACTTCTCAAAAGAAGATATTTGTTTTGTTTTTTTCTTGGAAGGGAGAGAAAGGTACAGCATGACACCTGAATAAGGAGAATGAAAAAAACCTGTTAGGTGAACAGAAACAAAAACAACCACAGACCAGTATAGTTATCATCCCCACCCACCCATATCCCCTTCCAATGCTGCTCTGACTTGCAACTGTCAATGCCCAACTGCCTGAAAAGCCAGTGTACTTTCAAACTTTTGTTAAACCTCAGGAAGGCTAAAAGGTGCATGAGAACAACTGGGGGCCTCACAACCATGTGAGTTTTTTCATTAGGTTATCAGTGTTCTTTCTCCCTAGATGTAATCTACATCAGGGCAGGGATTTTTTTTGTCTATTTTCTTTTTTATTATTATTAACGTTGGTTATTTATTTATGGACCTACTCATTTTAGTGTGGTAAAATGTACTTAAAATTTACTATTTTTTCTTCAACTTTTAAGTTCCAGGGTACATGTGCAGGATGCACAGGTTTGTTACATAGGTAAATGTGTGCCATGCTGGTTTGCTGCACAGATCAACCCATCACCTAGGTATTAAGCCCAGCATCCATTATTCTTCATGTTGCTCTCTCCCTCCACCCCCCACCAATGACAGGCTCCAGTGTGTATTGTTCCCCTCGAAGTGTCCATGTGTTCTCATTGTTCAGCTCCCAGTTATAAGAGAGAACATTTGGTGTTTGGTTTTCTGTTTCTACGTGAGTTTGCTGAGGATAACGGCTTCCAGCTTCATCCCTGTCCCTGCAAAGGACATGATCTTGTTCCTTTCAGTGACATTAAGTACATTCACATTGCTATTCAACCATCATCACCATAAATCTATCTTCAGAACTTTTTCATCTTCCCCAGCTGAAACTCTATGCCCATTAAACTATAATTATCCATTTCCCTCTCCCCTAGTCCTTGGGAACCACCATTCTACTTTCTGTCTCTATGAATATGACTATTATAGGTACCTCATATAAGTAGAATCATATAGTATTTGTACTTTTGTGGTTGGCTTACTTCACTTAGCATAATATCTTCAAGGTCTACCCATATTGTAGGATGTGACAGAACTTCCATCTTTTTCAAGGCTGAATAATATTCCACTATAAGTTGATGCCAAGTTATGTTTATACATCCATTCATCAATGAACATTTAAGTTGTTTCTGTATCTTGGCTATTGTGAATAATGCTGCTATTAACATGGCTTTAAAAATATCAGTTCAAGTCCCTGCTTTCATTTATTTGGGGTATATACCCAGAAGTGGTATTGCTAGACCACATGGTAATTCTGTATTTAATTTTTTGAGGAACTGCCATACCGTTTTGCACAGTGGCTACACTATTTTACATTCCCACCAGCAGTGAAGAAGGGTTCCAGTTTTTCCACGTCCTCATCAATATTTGTTATTTTGTTTTTTTTTTTTCATAATAGACACCCTAGTTGGTATGAAGTAGTATCTTATTGTGGTTTTGATCTGCATTTCGCTAATGATTAGTGATGCTGATTATCTTTTAATGTGCTGATTAGCTGTTGATACATCTTCTTTGGAGATATGTCTGCTTGACTCTTTGCCCATTTTTTAACCAGGTTGTTGTTTATTGTTATTGTTGTTGTTGAATTGTATGATTTCTTTATATGTTTGGAATATCAATCTCTAATCAGATATATGATTTGAAAATATTTTCTCACATTCCATAGGTTGCCTTTTCACTCTGTTGATAGCATCTTTTGATGCAGAAACCTTTTTTATTTTGATGAGGTTCAATTTATCTATTTTCTCTTTTGTTGTCTGTGTTTTTCATGTCATATCCAACAAATCATTACCAAATCTAATATGAGGCTTTTTCCTATGTTTTCTTCTAAAAGTTTATAGTTTTAGCTCTTATGTTTAAGTCTTCAATCCATTTTGAGTTAATTTCTGTATATGGTATAATGTAAGGATTCAATTCATTTTCTTGGATGTGGATATCCAGTTTTCCCAACACTATTTGTCAAAAAGACTGTACTTTCCCCATTGAATGATCTTGGTACTCTTGTCAAAACTAACTTGGCCATATATGTAAAAATTTATTTCTGATCTCTATGTTTCTACTCCATTGTTCTAAATGTCTGTCTTTATGCCAGTATCATACTGGTTTGATTACCATAGCATAATGTACTGTAAGTTTTGAAATTAGAAAGTATGAGACCTCCAACTTTGCTCATCTTTTCAAAGATTTTCTTGGCTATTTAATGCCTCTTAAAATTATACAAGAATTTTACAATGGATTTTTCTATTTCTGCAAAAAGAAGAAAACACCCATGGGTAAACAAGATACCTTGGCACATGCCTGTTGTCTCAGCTACTGGGGAGACTGAGGTGGAAGGATCACTTGAGCCCAGGAGTTTGAGACCCCTGGACAACATAGCAAGACTCTGTCTCTAAAAAAATTAAAAATGACACCATTGGGATTTTGATAGGGATTGCATTGAATCTGTAGATAACTTTGGGTAGAATTGACATCTTAGCAATATTACCTCTTCCAACCTAGGAACACAGGACATATTTTCATTTATTAGTGTCTTCTTTGATTTCTTTCAGCAGCAATTTGTAGTTTTCAGTGTACAAGTCTTTCATCGCCTTGGTTAAGTTTATTTCTAAGTATTCTATTCTTTTTGATGCTATTGTAAATGACACTGTTTTCCTAATTTCCTTTTAAGTTAAAACTGATTTTAAAATTAAAGCTAATTTTGTACACTGATGTTATAGCTTGCAGCTTTGCTAAATTAGTGTATCTCTTCTTAACACCTAGATTCCTAATGTCTATCGCCTGTAACATAGTGGGTACTCAATAACTGTCTATTGAGTAAACAAAGAAGTCTCTTGAAAGAGCCTCCCTCTTGCTGCTGCTAATGGTGCTTCTCATGAGAATGTTCATTCCAATGATGTTGTTTCACTAATGAGAAAAGCCTTCTCCCAGATATTGTAATACTCTTTGTTATCAGAGCCCTACAGTAGTATTACTCATTTCTAGAGTCCATAGAGCCTCTCAGCCAGGATTCAAATGCAGCTGGTATGCACCAGTACCTGTGTCTGTTATTTAACAACATGCCTATTGTTAAAACATTGAAATACTTCCATACCTATTGATAAATAATGACTTCTTTCCATATCTCAAGTGGCCCCACTACTAGATTTATCATGTGGTAAATTGTTTCAGTAATGATGTGACTGATGAATCACACTTGTCTATGTTCTCTCTCTTATGTGGTTCCCTCCCACATTGACTCTGGGCTTGGCCATGTGACTTGCTTTCACTAATGGGACATCAGCAAATGTGATGTGAGCAGAGGCTTGAAATGGTTTGTGTATTGGAGTTATTCACGGGAAACTAGCCACCATGTGAAGCAGCCCAGGCTATTCTACATAAGCTATATGGCCCAGACAACAGACAGAAACCAACTATAAGACATGTGAGTGAGATCATTTTTGACCACCCAGTCCCAGTAAAGCTAATAGCTGACTGCAGCCACATACATGACCCCTGCAAAATAACTGCTCAGCCCAAATCACTCAGACCCATAGATTTGTGAGCAAATAAAATAATTACGGCTTTAAACCACTAAGTATTGGAGCGGTTGCTTATGAAACCAAGCTAACTATAAATGGACAAAACTACTCCCTCAGGCTCCAAAGATGTGAAATAACAGGAAGCTCACAGCATGCAAATGCTGGTTACTCCATACCTGAGAGAATAGCGTTCACTTTTAGGAAAAATATACAGAAACAGCTCCCAACTAATTGAAAATACATTCTGCCTATTTGAAAAATTTCAATCAACTACTAATACCACCTGGTACTAACCAGGTGGTAGATTTTTTTCCCCTTGAAAGAGATGAGAAGTTATCTTCAAAGACTTTCACTTTATGATTTATTGCTTCAATCTCCTTTAGAAGACAAATAAATATTTAATTCTAACAGGAGCTTAATTCTTTTTGCAGTTTCACCTCCTATCTTCTCAATTATAAAGAGAAGTAAATCTTACTTGCTAAAGAATTACATCTCTAAGGTCACCGTTTAAACTTCCAGCTAAAATAATTTGCCCTCTACTTCTTTCATGTTTAAAGGGTGCACATTTCTCAGTGTCTTCAAGGGGGTGACACAGCTAATGTTTCTTAAATCCACAATTCTGCTTTCATGAAATCAACAAAGGTCTTCTGTGACTTTCTATGAAGACAAAAGATTCAATTTCTAGCCACCTAAAGAAAGGATAGCTTTTCTGTGCCAGAGAGATTCAGAATTCCTTGAATCAACTGTCATGATGTCTGGCAACTTTTCAACAACCTTGCTTTTCTTTGCTCAAGAAAATCTAAAGCTCTAATAGACCAGTCAAGTGAAATTTCCCATAGAATACAATCTTTAGAGACCATAGAATCAAGTTAGAATGACAAAAATGTGACTTTTCTCTTCTATGTCTAGGATCTTTTATCAGAATTGAAACCGGTTTTGCTTCACCATTATTTTTCAACAAAACAACGTGTCATACTCTCAGGTTTATTATTTATTTTGCCTGGGATCATTAACTCAATTGGCTTGTGCTTATTGTCAATGAGGCTGTGATCTTCATGTACTCAGTCCCACTATGGGCCAGTTGGCTTTCCATAGAAATGGATTGCACCCTTGGCTTCAGTGCCAATCTCACCCCGACCTCAGCCAGATCACCTTGCACTCAAGAAGGACAAGTCATATTACAGCTACATATGTGTGAACATTCCTATCATGAGAACAATTCAATCTTTGTTTAGGGGTGTAATGAGGTTTGCCATCACTTGAACAAGATTTAACTGGAAAAAAAAGGTTCTAACTTGAATTTGGGGCTCTGGTATGAGTCCATATAGAGCACATTTACGGTGTTTTGGAGCAATGTGAGCTGCTATAACAAACAATACTAAAAATACAATGATTTTATTTTCCTTGTAATAAACATTTTTAAAAACCACTTTGTTAAGGTATAATTGGCATGTAAAAAACTGTACTTATTTAATGTATACAACTCGATAAGTCTGGAGATAAGTATACCACCACGACCATCAAGGCCATATTCCTATCCATTATCTCATGAAGTTTCCTCCTGCCCCTTTGTCGTGTGTGTGTGTGTGAGAATGTGTGTGTAGGAACACTTAATATCTACTCTCAAAAAATTTTAAGTATACAATATTGTTAGCTATAGGCACTATGTGTATAGTAGATCTTGGGAACTATTTATCTTGCATAACTAAAATTTTGTACCCTTTGGTCATCATCTCCCAGTTTCCCTCTATGCCAGCCCCTGACAACCACCATTCTACTCTCTGCTTCTGTGAGTTTGAATAATATATATTCCACATATAAATGAGATCATACAGTATTTGTCTCTGTGTTTGGCTTATTTCACTTAGCATGATGTCCTACAGGTCCATCTATGTTGTCTCAGATGGCAGGATTTCCTTTCTTTCTAAGGCTGCCGAGTATCACATTTTCTCTATCCATTCATCCATCAATGGATACCATATCTTGGCTATTGTGAAAAATGCTGACATTAACATGAGAGTGCCGGTACTGCTTTGAGATCCAGATTTCCATTCCTTTGGATAAATACCCAAAAGTAGGATTGCTGAATCATACGGCAGTACTATTTTTAATTTTTTGAGGAACCTCCATACTGTTTTCCATAATGGCTGTACCAATTAACATTCCTGCCAACAGTTTACCAGAGTTCCCTTTTCTCTACATCTTCACCAACACTTATCTTTTTTTTTAATAAGAGCCATTCTAACAGGTATAAGGTGATATTTTATTATGGTTTTTATTTACATTTTCCTAATGATTAGTGATGTTGAGCATCTATTCATATGCCTGTGGCCATGTGCATGTCTTCTTTGGAGGAATGTCCATTCAGGTCATTTGGCCATTTTTATTATAAATTGACAGTTATAGTTGTATATATTTATGATATATAAAGTGATGTTTATAAATGAAATGTGGAATCAAATTAATTAACTTTCCATTGCCTTAAATACTTACCTTTTTTGTGACCAGAACATTTGAAATTTACCCTTGTAGAGATTTTAAAATGTGTAATACACTATTATTAACTATACTCACCATTCTGTGCAATAGATAACAATAAAAAATTTTATTCCTTCTGTCTAACTGAAGCTTTGTACCCTTTAACTATCACTCTCCTTTTCCCCACCCTCTAGCCTCTGGTAACCACCATTCTACTCTCTGCATCTATGAGTTTAATTGTTTTAGATTCCACATATAAGTGAGAACATGCAGTATGTGTCTTCCTGTGCCTGGTTTAATTCACTTAGCATAATTCTCTCTAATTCCATCCACGTTGTTGAAAATGACAGAATTTTTTTCTTTTTAAGGCTGAATAGTATTTCATTGTACATATATATCCCAAGTTTTCCTTTCCAATTCATCTGTTCATGGAAACTTAGGTTGATTCTATAACTTGGCTATTGTAAATAATGCTGCAATGAATATGGGAGTACAGATATCTTTTTGACATACTGATTCCAATTCCCTTGAATATATACACAGTACTGGGATTGCTGGATCATATGGTAGTTCTACTTTTAGTTTCTTCTTAGCAACCTTCATACGGCTTTCAATAATATCTATACTAATTTACATTACCACTAACAGTGAACAAGGGTTCCCTTTTCTCAACATCCTCACTGACACTCATTTAGCTTTCAGTCTTTTTTTTCTATAACTTTTATTTTAAGTTCCCAGGTACATGTGCAGGATGTGCAGGTTTGTTACATAGGTAAATGTGTGTCATGGTGGTTTGCTGCACAGATCAGCCCATCACCTATGTATTAAGCTCAGCATCGATTAGCTGTTCTTCCTGATGCTTTCTCACCCCCCAACCCCCATGACAGGCCCCAGTGTGTGTTGTTCCCTGCAATGTGTCCACGTATTCTCATCGTTCAGCCCCCGCATTTAAGTGAGAACATGCAGTGTTTGGTTTTCTGTTCCTGAGTTAGTTTGCTGAGGATAATGGCTTCCAGCTCTATCTATGTCCCTGCAAGGGACATGATCCCCATCCTTTTAATGGCTGCATAGTATTCCATGATACATATGTACCACGTTTTCTTTATCCAGTCTATCATTGATGGGCACTTAGGTTGATTCCATATCTTTGCAATTGTGAATAGTGCTGCAATGAACAGTCACGTGCATGTGTCTTTATAATGGAATGATTTATATTCCTTTGGGTATATACCCAGTAATGAGATTGCTGGGTCAGGTGGTGTTTCTGCCTCTATATCTTTGAGGAATAACCACACTGTTTTTCACAATGGTTAAACTAATTTACACTCCCACCAACAGTGTAAAAGTGTTCTTTTGTCTCCACAGCCTTGTCAGCATCTATTATTTCTTGCCTTTATTATGAATAATAATTGTCATTCTGACTGCCATGAGATGGTATCTCATTGTGGTTTTGATTTGCATTTCTCTAATGATCAGAGATGTTGAATTTTTATTCAAATATTTCTTGGCTGCATGAATGTCTTCTTTTGAGAAGTGTCTGTTCCTGTCCTTTGCCCACTTTTTAATTGAGTTGTTTTTTTCTTGTAAATTTGTTTAAGTTCCTTGTAGACTCTGGATATTAGACCTTTGTCAGATGCACAGTTTGCAAAAATGTTCTCCCATTCTTTAGGTTGTCTGTTTACTCTGTTGATAGTTTCTTTTGCTGTGCAGAAGCTCTTTAGTTTAATTAGATCCCATTTGTCAATTCTTGCTTTTGCTGCAATTGCTTTTGGTGTTTTCATCATGAAATCTTTGCCCGTGCCTATATCCTGAATGGTATTGCCAAGATTTTCTTGTAGGGTTTTTATAGTTTTGGGTTTTACATTTAAGTCATTAATCCATCTTGAGTTAATTTTTGTATAAGGTGTAAGGAAGGGGTCCAGTTTCAATTTTCTGCATATGGCTAGCCAGTTCTCCCACCACCATTTACTAAATAGGGAATCTTTTCCCCATTGCTTATCTTTATCAGGTTTGTCAAAGACCAGATGATTGTAGGTGTGTGGTCTTATTTCTGAGTTCTCTATTCTGTTCCATTGGTCTATGTGTCTGTGTTTTTACCAGTACCATGGC
Source organism: Pan paniscus (assembly GCF_029289425.2). Classification (NCBI taxonomy): domain Eukaryota; kingdom Metazoa; phylum Chordata; class Mammalia; order Primates; family Hominidae; genus Pan; species Pan paniscus. The sequence continues at coordinate 123,003,157 of NC_073272.2, forward strand.
ATTTCGGTTACTGTAGCCTTGTGTAGTTTGAAGTTGGGTATCATGATGCCTCCAGCTTTGTTCTTTTTTGATTAGGATTGTCTTGGTTATCCAGGCTCTTTTTTTGGTTCCACATTAATTTTAACATAGCTTTTTCTAATTCTGTGAAGAATGTCAAGGGTAGTTTAATGGGATTAGCTCTGAATCTATAAATTACTTTGGGCAGTATGGCCATTTTCATGATACTGACTCTTCCTATCCATGAGCTGGAATGTTTTTCCATTTGTTTGTGTCCTCTCTGAATTCCTTGAGCAGTGGTTTGTAGTTCTCTTTGAAGAGGTCCTTTACTTCCCTTTGTAGCTGTATTCCTAGATATTTTATTCTCTTTGTAGCAACTGTGAATGGGAATTTATTCATGATTTGGCTCTCTGCTTACCTCTTGTTGGTGTATAGAAATGCTAGCAATTTTTGCACACCGATTTTGTATCCTGAGACTTTGCTGAAGTTGTTTATCAGACCAAGAAGCTTTTGGGCTGAGACAATGGGGTTTTCTAGATATGAGATCATGTCATCTGCAAACAAAGATAATTTGACTTCCTCTTTTCCTATTTGAATACACTTTATTTCTTTCTTTTGCCTGATTGCCCTGGCCAGAACTTCCAATCCTATGTTGAATAGGAGTGGTGAGAGAGGGCACACTTGTCTTGTGCCAGTTTTCAAGGGGAATGCTTTCAGCTTTTGTGCCTTTAGTATGATATTGGCTATAGGTTTGTCATAGATGGCTTTTTTATTATTTTGAGGTATGTTCCTTCAATAGCTAATTTATTGAGAGTTTCTAACATGAAGGAATGTTGAATTCTATCAAAGGCCTTTTCTGTGTCCATTGAGCTAATCATGTGTTTTTTGTCTTTAGTTCTGTTCATGTGATGAATTTCATTTATTAATTTGAATATGTTGGACCAACCATGCATCCTGGGGATGAAACCTACTTGATCATGGTGGATAAGCTTTTTGATGTGCTGCTGTGTTCGGTTTGCCAGTATTTTGTTGAGGGTTTTTGCATCGATGTTCGTCAAGGATATTGGCCTGAAGTTTTCTTTTTTTTTGTATCTCTGCCAGGTTTTGATATCAGGATGATGCTAGCCTCATAAAATAAGTTATGGAGGAGTCCCTCCTTTTCAATTGTCTGGAATAGTTTCAGTAGAAATGATACCATCTCTTCTTTGTACCTCTGGTAGAATTCAGCTGTGAATCCGTCTGGTTCTGAGATTTTTTTGGTTGGTAGGTTATTTATTACTGCCTCAATTTCAGAACTCACTGTTGGTCTATTCAGGGATTCACTTTCTTACTGGTTCAGTCTTGGGAGGGTGTATGTGCCCAGGAATGTATCCACTTCTTCTAGGTTTTCTAGCTTATATGCATAGAGGTGTTTATAGTATTCACTGATGGTTTGTATGTCTGTGGAGTTAGTGGTGATATCTCCCTTATCATTTCTGATTGTGTCTATTTTATTCTTCACTCTTTTCTTCTTTATTAATCTAGCTAGCAGTCTATCTATTTTATTTTATTTTTTCAAAAATAACAGCTCCTGGATTTGTTGATTTTTCAAAGGGTTTTTCATGTCTCTATCTCCTTTAGTTGCTCTGATGTTGGTTATTTCTTTTCTTCTAGCTTCGGGGTTTGTTTGCTCTTGGTTCTATAGTCTTCTTTGTTCTGATGACTGGTTGTTAATTTGAGATCTTCTAGCTTTTTGATGTGGGCATTTACTGCTATAAATTTCCCTCTTAACACTGCTTTAGCTGCATCCCAGAGATTCTGGTACATTGTCTCTTATTTCTCCTTAGTTTCAAACAACTTCTTGATTTTGGCCTTAATTTCATTATTTACCCAAGTGTCACTCAGGAACAGGTTGTTTAATTTCCATGTAGTTGTGTGATTTTTAGTAAATTTCTTAGTCTTGAGCTGTAATTTGATTGTACTGTGGTATGAGAGACTGTTTGTTATGATTTCAGTTATTTTGCATTTGCTGAGGAGTGTTTTATTTCAGATTTTGTGATCAATTTTAGAGTAAGTGCCATGTAGCAATGAGAAGAATGTATATTCTGTTGTTTTTGCATGGAGAGTTCTGTAGATATCTATTAAGTTTACTTGATCCAGAGCTGAGTTCAGGTCCTGTATATCTTTGTTAATTTTTTTTGTCTCAATAATCTGTCTAATATTGTCAGTGGGGTGTTATAATCTCCCAGGATTATCATGTGGGAGTCTAAGTCTCTTTGTAGGTCTCTAAAAACTTGCTTTATGAATCTGGGTACTCCTGTATTGGGTGCATATATATTTAGGATAGTTAGCTCTTCTTGTCAAATTGAACTCTTTACCATTACGTAACGCCCTTCTTCTTTTTTGATCTTTGTTGTTTTAAAGTCTGTTTTGTCAGAAACTAGGATTGCAATCCCTGCTTTTTTCTGTTTTCCATTTCCTTGGTAAATTTCCCTCCATCTCTTTATTTTGTGTCTGTGTGTGTCTTTGCACATGAGATGGGTCTCTTGAAGACAGCATGCTGATGGGTCTTGACTCTATCCAACTTGTCATTCTGTGCCTTTTAACTGGGGCATTTAGCCCATTTACATTTGATGTTAATATTGTTATGTGTAAATTTGATCCTGTCATGATGCTAGCTGGTTATTTTGCAGACTTGTTTATGTGGTTGCTTCATAGTGTCACCGGTCTGTGTACTTCAGTGTGTTTTTGTAGTGGCTAGTAATGGTTTTTCCTTTACACATTTAGTGTTTCCTCAGCACCTCTTGCAAGGCAGGCCTAGTGGTGATCAATCCGTCAGCATTTGCTTGTCTGAAAAAGATCTTATTTCTCCTTCATATATGAAGCTTAGTTTGGCCAGATATGAAATTCTAGGTTGAAAATTCTTTTCTTTAAGAATGTTAGCTATTGGCCCCCAATCTCTTCCAACTTGTAGGGTTTCCGCTGAGGGGTCCACTGTTAGTCTGATAGGTTACCCTTTGTAGGTGACCTGGCCTTTCTCTCTGGCTGCCCTTAACCTTTTTTCTTTCATTTTGACCTTGGATTGGGGCAGCCTGAATGGCTGCTCTGCCAAGACTCCACAGCTCTATGTATTGGACCCAAGGCCCTGGTAGCATGGGCTCATGAGGGTATCTCCTGATTTGTAGGTTGCAAAGATCTGTGGGAGGAGCATGGTTTCCCGGGTGGGGTCGCACAGTCACTCACCACATCCCTTGGCTGGGGTTGGGGGTTCCTTTGGCTCTGTGCCAATCCCAGGTGGGCCATTGCCCCACCCTGCTTTTCTTCATTCTCTGTGGGTCAAGTTATCCACCTAGTCAGTCCCAATCCAAGAACCTGGATATTTCAGTTGAAAGTGCTGAATTCACTCGCCATTTTCATTCCTCTCCATGAGAGCCATGGACCGCAGCTGCTTCTAATCGGCCATCTTAGTCCCTCCCTCAATCTTTTTAATAATAGTCATTCTGACAGATGTGAGATAATATCTCATTGTGGTTTTCATTTGAATTTCCCTAATAATTAGTGATGTTGGGCATTTTTTCATGTGTCTGTTGGCCGTTTGTATGTCTTCTTTTGAAAAATGTCTATTCAGGTCCTTTGCCCATTTTTTTAATTGAATTATTTGTTTTCTTTCTATAGAGTTGTTTGGGTGGCTTACATATTCTAGATATTAACCCCTTATCAGATGTATGACTTGCACATATTTTCTCCTGTATGTTTTCTTCTATTAATTAGTAGGTTGATGCAAAAGTAATTGCAGTTTTTGCCACTAAAAGTAATAGTTGTACAGTTTCAGGTCTTATGTTTAAGTCATTATCCATTTTGATTTTTGTATATAGTGTGAGATAAGGGTCCAATTTCATTCCTCTGTATACGAATATCAACTTTTCACAATACCATTTATTGAAGAGATTGCCCTTTCCCATTGTGCATTCTTGACACTTTTGTCAAAAGTCATGTGTGGGTTCATTTCTGGGCTCTCTATTCTGTTCCATTTGTCAATGTGTCTATTTTTATGCCAGCCACATGCTCTTTTAATTAATTCAGCTTTGTAGTATAGACTGAAATCAGGTAGTGTGATACCTCCAGCTTTGTTCTTTTGAGTCAGGATTGCCTTTGCTATTCAGAGTCTCTTGTTGTTCCTTGTGAATTTTAGGATTGCTCTTTCTTTTTCTGTGAAAAATGTCACTGGAATTTCGACAGGGAGTGCATTGAATATGTAGATTGTTGGGGTAGTATGAACATTTTAACAATATTAATTCTTCCAATCCATGAACATGAGATATATTTCCATTTATTTATGTCATCTTCAATTTATTTCATTAAATGTTTTATAATTTTCAGTGTACAGGTATTTTACCACATCGGTTAACTATTTTCCTAAGTGTCATATTTTTTGCAGCTATCATAAATGGGATTGTTCTCTTTGTTTCTTTTTTGGAAAGCTTTTTGTTAGTCTTTGCCCATTTTTTTAATCAAGTTACTTGTTTGTTCACTAAACTGTAGTAGTTGCTTACATATTTTGGATATTAGCCACTTATCAGATATATGGTTTGCAAATATTTTCTCCCATCCCATAAGTTGGCTTTTCATTTTATTGATTGTTTCCTTTGCTGTGCAGAAGATTTTTAGTTTGATGCAATCCCACTTGTTTATTTTTGCTTTTTTTTTTTTTTTGCTTGCGCTTTTGGTATCATATCCAAAAAAAATTATTGCAAAGATCGATGACAAGGAGGAATTTCTCTATGTTTTCTTCTATCAGTTTTATAATTTTAGGCTTTAAGTCCTTAAACTATTTTGAATTGATTTGTGTGTGTGGTATAAGATATAGGTTCAATTTCATTCTGTTGCATATGGATGATATCCAGTTTTCCCAACACCATTTGTCAAGAAGATTATCCTTTCCCCATTTTGTGCCTTTGTCAAAATTAGTTAACTGTATATACGTTTGTTTATTTCTGGGCTATCTATTCTGTTCCATTGTTCTATGTGCCTGTTTTTATGCCAACATCATACTGTTTTGATTACTATAGCTTTGTAATAGAATTTCATCAGGAAGCATGATGCCTCCAGCTTTGTTCTTGCTCAAGATTGCTTTGACTATTTGGAGTCTTTTGTGGTTCTATATAAATTTTAGGATTTTTCTGATTTCTTCACTTTTAGACTATGTGTGTCCTTAATGTCAATGTGTGTCCCTTGTAGGCAGTATGCAGTTGGATCTTGATTTTTTTATCTATTTAGCCACTCTATGTAATGGAATACTATGCAGCCATAAAAAAGGATGAGTTCATGTCCTTTGTAGGGACATGGATGAAGCTGGAAACCATCATTCTCAGCAAACTATCGCAAGGACAGAAAACCAAACACTGCATGTTCTCACTCATAGGTGGGAATTGAACAATGAGAACACTTGGATACAGGGTGGGGAACATCCCACACCGGAGCCTGTTGTGGGTGGGGGAGGGAGGAGGGATAGCATTAGGAGATAAACCTAATGTAAATGACGAGTTAATGGGTGCAGCACAGCAACATGGCACATGTATACATTTGTAACAAACCTGCATGTTGTGCACATGTACCCTAGAACTTAAAGTATAATAAAAAAATATATTCCATGTAAATGGTGACTAAAAGAGAGCAGGGGTGGCTATACTAATATCAAATAAAATAGACTATGTCAAAAAGTGTCACGAGACAAAAGAAAATCATTATATAATTACGAACAAGATGATATAACAATTGTAAATATATGCACCCAACATCGTAGTACATAAATAAATAAAGCAAATACAAACAATTGAAGGGAGAAATAGATGGCAATACAATATTAGTAGGGAACTGCAATACCCCACTTTTAACAATGGATAGGCCATCCAGACAGAAAAGCAATAGGGAAATAGCAGACTTGAACAACACTGTAGACTGAATGAACTTGGAAGACATATACAGAATATTGCATCCAACAGCAGCAAGAATACACATTCTTCTCAAGTTCATACAGAACATTTGCCAAGATAGATTATACATTAGCCACAAAATAAGACTTCATAAATTTAAGAAGATTAAAATAATATGAAGTATTTTTTCTGATCAAAATGGTGTGAAACTAGAAATAACCAAACAAATTCACCACTGCACTCTAGTCTGGGCAACAGAGCAAGACCGTCTCTCTTTAAAAAAAAAAAAAAAAAGGAAGAAAAGGGAAAAGAAAGGTTTGAAAGTAGCAAGAGAAAAGCAACTCATGACATACAAAGGAACTCACATAATACTATCAGCAGATTTCTCAGCAAAATCCTTGCACACAGGAGAGAGTGAGATGATATATTCAAAGTGCTGAAAGAAAAAGAAAAACTCTGAACCAAGCATTGTTTACCTGTCAAAGCTATCATTAAATATGAGGAAGAGAAAAAGATTCTTTCAGACAAACAAAAGCTGGTGGAGTTCATCACCACTAGACCTCCCTTATAAGAAATGCTATAAGGAGTTCTTCAAGTTATAACAAAAGGATGCTAATTACCAATATGAAACCATGTGAAAGTACAAAACTCACTGGTAAAGTAAGTGCATAGTCAAACCCATAATAACCTAATACTATAATGATAGTACATAAATCACTTTTAACTCTAGTATAAAAGTTAAAAGAAAATTTAAAAAAAACTATAGCTACTATAATTTGTTAATGGATACACAATCTAAAAAGATGTAAACTATGACATCAACAACATAAAATGTGTGTGAGGGGAGAAGTAAAAGTGTGGAGTTTTTATATGAGATCAAAATTAAGTTATCAGCCTAAAATAGACTGTTATGACTATAAAATGTTTTATGTAAAACTCATGGTAATCATAAAGAAAAAACCTGTAATGGATACACAAAAAATTAAGAGAGAGTAATCAAAACACACCACTAAATAAATAATCAAATCACAAAGGAAGACAGCAAGAGGGGAAGAAAGGAACAAGGTAACTACAAAACAAGTCAGAAAACAGTGAAAGAAATGACAATAGTAAGTCCTTCACTAGCAATAATTACTTTACATGTAAATGGATTAACTTCTCCAATTAAAAGACATAGAGTGGCTAACTAGATAAAAAATCAAGATCCAACTGCATACTGCCTGCAAAGGACATACATTGACATTAAGGACACACATAGTCTAAAAGTGAAGAAATCGGAAAATTCTTTTTCCTTTTCTTCCTTTTTTTTTAAAAGAGAGAGGGTCTTGCTCCGTTGCCCAGACTAGAGTGCAGTGGTGAATTTGTTTGGTTATTTTTTATGGTTTCTATCTCTTTGTTGACGTTTTTATTTCTTCATGTGCTATTCTCATAGTTCACTGCAGCATTGAATGCCAAGGCGCCAGTGATCCTCCTGCCTTGGCCTCCTGAGTAGCTAGGACCACAGCTGCATGCCACAATGCCTGGCTAATTATTTTTTCTTTTTAGAGATGGGATCTTGCTATGTTGCCCAGGTTGGTCTCAAACTCCTGGCCTCAAACAATCCTCCCATCTCAGCTTCCCAAAGTGCTGGGATAACAGATGTGAGCCACCACATATGGCCCATTTCTTTTCTCATAACTTTTGCTAATTTGATTACAATGTGTCTTGGTGAAAACTTTTCACATTCAATCTATTTGGAGTTCTTTGGGCTCCACGGATCCGGATATTTATTTATCTCCCCCTCCCCCACCCCAGATTTGGGTAGTGTTTTTGTCATTATTTCTTTAAATGCACTTTTTGCCCTTTTCTCTGCTCCTCCTGGAATTCCCATAATGCATATATTTGTTCTTTTGATAGTGTCCCATGGTCCTGTAGGCTTTCCTTTTTTCATTTCTTTTTTGTTTTGTTTCTCTGACTAGATAATTTAAAGTGATCTGTCTCCAAGTTCACAGATTCTTTATTTTGCTTGATCAAGTCTGCTGTTGGAGCTCTCTATTTAATTTTTCAGTTCAGTCATTGTGTTCTTCAGCTCCAGAATTTGGTTCTTTTTTTATATTTTTTCTTTGTTGACCTTCTTATTTGTTCATGTATTATTTTCTTGATTGATTCAGTTGTTTATCTGCGCTTTCTTGTAGCTCACTGAGCTTCTTAAAAACAATTATTTTGAATTCTTTGTGAGGTCACTTGTAGATCTCCATTTCTTTAGAGTTGGTCCCTGGTGCTTTATTTTGTTCCTTTGGTGGTGTCATAATTATTGGATCTCTTGTGATCCTTGTAGGCTTATATTGGTGTCGATGTATTTGAAGAAGTAGGCACCTTTTCCAGTCCTTACAGACTGTCTTTGGCAGGGAAAGCCCTCCATCAGTCATCCTGGCCAGAAATTCTGTTTGAATACACAGGTGGGCACTGTAGACAGGCCTGCTGCAAGGGTCTGCCTGCAAACAGTCAGGCCTGGATAAAACTGGTGCCTGGGTCTATGGGGCCAGCATGGCACTGGAGTCCACTGGGGCAGGCTTGGAGCATGGATCCACAAGGGGAGACCTGGGTCTGTGGTGGCTTCCCTGATGCTGGGGCAGAACTGGGCTTGGAGTATAGGTCCACAGGGGCCATTCTGGCACTGGAATGTGTCTAAAGCCTGGGTCTGTGGGGACCAGCCTGCATCTGGAGTGGGCCTGTGGTCTCTGTCTGCAGAGGGCAGACTGGTGTTTGGGACCACTGGTGCAAACCTGAAACCCAAGTTTGCAGGGATCCTCTTGATGCCAGGGCTGGCCTGGTGCTATGGTGAGCCTAGAGCCTCAGTCAGCAAGGGTGTACCTGGAGCCTAGGTCTGCATGGACTGGCTTGTCACTGGGTTGGGCATGGAGCCCGGGTCCATTGGGGTAGAAGTGTTGCCAGAGCAGGCCTGGAACTTGGATCAGTGGCAGCTGGCCTGGCCGTGGGGTATAACTGGAGCTTTTGTCTGCACAGGTTGCCTGGTGTCTGGGACCACTGGTGCAGGCCTGAAACTCGGGTTTAGAGGGGCCAGCATGGCACCAGGGTCCACTGGGGCTAGCTTGGAGCCTAGGACCATGGCAAAGTCAGATGCTCACTTCACTCTCTTTTCCTGACAGGAGAGCTCCAAAACAGAGAGGATCTCTCTTAGCCCCTGTGCTACACAGGCTATGGGGAGAAGTCACTTGGGCAGAGTAAAACTGTCTTTCCTACCTTCACCAGTGCATCTTTTCTCATTTCTGTGCTCTACCCATGTGCTATAATCCCTCACATGGATCCAGAGCTCTCATGAAGATATTTTTTGCATGGATTTGTGCATCCTAAAATTGGTGTTTCTGTGAGGGGATACAGAGTGGAACCTCCTATTCTTCCATCTTTCTGATGCCCAACAATACAGTGATTAAAAAAAAAAAGAAGTTGATATAAATATATATATATATATCTCATAATATTTGCAAGTTAAGTATTAATGTATTGTCAAGGTAAACAAAGCAGCTCTGCTCCATGATTATTTAGGAGTCTGGATTTCTTTCACAGGTCTGCCCCTCCATCCCTTAGATCATGGATGTGATCTGCTTGGTCAGAGTTAGGTTATCACGGGTTGCAATGTGAAGAAAGAATGTTCACTTTGTTAAGACCTTGAAGTAGAACACATCACTTCCATTCACTTTCCACTGGGGAGAGCTTAGTCAAATGACTAAATCTACTACACAAGGGACTGTAGTAGCTATAGCTATGCACCATGTTCCTAGGAAGAAAGGAAGAACATATCTTGGCAGTCAACGAGCAGTCTTTGGAACAGATGGAAAGTCAAGACCATTCCTATTTTGCTATTTGCATACTCAAAACATTCACTGGGAAGAAGAGTTATTCCCAAAGTGCTGGGATAACAGCACAAGTTCTATGATTGCATGTAATTTTTCAAGCCAACACTCATCACACAACCAAAGCCACAAACTAGAAAAAGGAAAGTGACCAGTCTGTTCAAAGGCACAGACATGAGAAACATTAAGAATGAACAACTGCATTGTTTATCCCCGAATATATTAATGCCGTGATCCTATGAGGGTACACATTTTACTAGGCAGTGTTTGTACCTTTTCCTAGCAAAAGGTACTATGCAAAAAGAGAAGCTATGGAGGAATAAAGAGAAGATTAGTAAGTTCTTCTTCTGACCTGACAAGAACATCTCTTATCATTAAGCTTCAGAGGTTCTGGCTTTATGTCCTCTCCAACATTCCTCTCCTTCCCTTATCTCCCACCAAACTGTAGCCTGTCATAAAAATGTGATTGGCTTATTAAACGAAAAACAACACACTTTGTATGTAGCATTGGTTCAAAAAAAAAAAACATTTTTCACCATGTTGACTGTTCTCTTAACTAGTTCCCTTGCATTTTCACTCTGGTCCTCCTGTCTGCCCCTTCATCCTTATTTCAGTAAGTAGAAATGGGGCCATACCCACATGGCCAAGGCATCTTACCCTTTTATTTGCATTCTGAACCCTGCGTGACTAAGTCGACTTGCAGTTTCACCAACCATCTGATCACTAACCAGTTGCAATTGATACTGAACACATCCCTGTTACTAGGTGTGTATTCCTCATTCACTAGGTACAAATAATCATTCATGTGTCTAAGTCAAAATATTGAGCAATAAGGTATCCACGACTTGGGAATTCCTGAAGCTTCTCTGAGGCAATGCTTCCAAGGACACCAGCCTATTGGTCTCTCACCTCTTCTCCCTATACACTGGAGTCCTTGTCTTTATACTTCCAGTCCCTAGGAGGCTATTAGAAGAGACAAAAAAAGTTCATACCCATTCACTCATAGAGTTATCCCATACTAGCACCACAATCACTGAGGAAAAATGGAGGACACACCCTTCTCCAGCACCCTCTAGCTCAGCAGTTACGGGATGTCTCATCCCCTTTAAGGATGTTCTTTCCTGTTTTCTGGGCCACAGTGTCCTCATCTGTAAAACTGAGTATCAATAGCACTTATCTTATAGAAATATTTGATAATTAACAGAAACTTTAAATAATATTGATACTCAATTTAACCAGCTCCCTATACAAAAATGATGCAGGAGTAAAAAGAGTGTCATTGGCACATATTAGTAGCCACTTACACCCTGGCGTGGATCATTCAACCCAGGCCATCTGGCTTCAGAGACTAGGCTCTTAAACGCTGTACACTGTTTCTCATGAATTAATTCATTCAACAAAAAATGAGCACCCACTATGTGCCAGACATAGTTCTAGGTGCTGGGAACCTAATAGAGAATAAAGCAAATTCCCTGCTTTCACAGAGCTTCCATTCTAGTGGAGGAGATAGGCAAGAACCTAATAAACAAATACTGTAAAGAAAACTGAAGTAGGAAAAGGCATAGAGGGTGACAAGGTTTTTCAGATTTATGCAACATTTCAAAATCCTTTTGAATTTACTCATTATTCCAGACACAACTGTCGTGACTAGTCCATACAGGGTTCAACCAGCTTCAAGTAGGCTCAATGTGACACTGTCTTGCCACAGGTGCACACTGAGGCTCTTGCCTCCTGCCCCCAGGCTTCTCTGATTTCTGCTACTGATGTCTTCAAATACTTAATTATTTTTGAAAAAAGGGTCCTTCATTTTCATTTTGCACTGTGCCCCACAATTTATGTAGCTGCTCCTGCATCAGAGACGGTGAGCTGATGGAGAAAAGCTTCCCTCTTTCTTTTCTTCTCTCTCTTTTTTTTTTAAGACAAGGTCTCGCTCTGTCACCCAGGCTGGAGTGCAGTGGCACAATCTTGGCTCACTGCAGCTCCAACCTCTCTGAGGCTATTGGTGTGCACCTGTACCCCAATTGAGAAATTGAGGTGAGAGGGTTGATTGAGGTGCCCGGCTAATTTTTGTATTTTTTGTAGAGACAAGGCTTCACCATTTTGCCCAGGCTGGTCTCGAGCTCCTGGGTTCAAGTGATCCTCGCACCTTGGCCTCCCAAAGTGCTGGGATTACAGGTATGAGCTACCAGGCCTGGCCTGCTTCACCCTTTCTAATCACCAGAAAGTATGCAGATGCTCATGTCATAAGTTGTCTGAGATGTCCAGCAGGATTAAGAAAACAGTTGCCCATAGCTGTGGTCAACTCTGTAACTCATCTTTATATTGGCTCTCTCTTCTTGTTTCACTTCCCTTGTTCTTCATACATGCTTCCAGAGATGACGTTCCCAAATAAATGACCTGCACAAAAGTTGTTACCAACTCTTAAGCAGAGACCTTTAGATGGTGGACGATTTCTGTAGACATCTAGAGGAAGATAACTGCAGGCAGTGGGAATACTAAGTGCAAAGCCCTTAAGGTACAAGCATATCTGGTATGTTTGAGGAGCAGTGAAGAAGTCACTGTGGCTGGAGTGCAGTGACAAATAATAGGTGAGAGTAATAAGAGATGAAGTCAGTGAGGTCATGGATGGGCTTATAGCTCACCATAAGAACAGTGGCTTTTACTCTGACAGAAATGGAAATCTGTTGGAGGATACAAACAGAAAAGTGATATGATCGAACTTAGGCTTCGAAAGGGTCATCTGGCTGCTGTGTTGATTGTAGAAGACAAGCATAGGAGCAAGGAGAACATTTAGAACACTATTGAAATAGTCCAGGCAAGAGAGAAGACAGTGGCTTGAATCAGAGTGGTAGCAGTAGAGGTGGTAAGAAGAGATCAGATTCTGAATGTATTTTGAAGTAGTGCCAAAAGATTTGCTGATAAATTGGATGAAGGCTGTAAGAGAAAAAGGGGAGATGAAGATGTCTACAAGGTCCTAGGCCTGAGCAATTAAAAGGATGAAATTGCCCATTAACTGAAATACAGAAGATTGCAAGAGGATGAAGTTTTCTGGGAGGATCAAGAGTTTGGACTTTAGATACAATAAATTTTAGATGCCTAGTAAGCAACAAAGTGGAGATGTCAAATAGGAGCATGACTACATAAGTTTGAAGCTCAGGAAAAGACATGGCTTAGAGACATAACAGAAAGCAGGTCCCTGAGAGAATGGAAGACATGACAGTGGCGATGGTCCAGATAGAAAACAGGATAATCTGGAGAACAGACAAGAGTGTCCAGAGGAGAGCAATAGGATTCATGGTTCCAGGTAAATCTCTCTCTATTTTCCTTCTTTCCCTTGCCCCCCAAAAAATGACTAATGAGTAAATTAAAGTAACCAGCTAAAGAAAGAGGGGTCCGTACCACAGAGGTAGCCATTCACTCTGTATACACTTGCAGTTGACCTTATAAAAGGTCACATCTGGTATCTGAGACTCTCTGATATGAGGACAGCCAATTATGGCAGGCCTATGTAAATAAGACAAATCAGCTTTCTTGGAAAGAGCACAGAACTGCAAGACATGTGCACTGGGCTACTGCAACCCATAGATGAGCTATTACCCATGAGCAGCATCCATTTTTGCCCACTGACCTTGATACTTCTTCACAACCCCACCCCACCCCCCACCCCGCAACAAGAAAATCTACTGACAAAGCATTGAAGATTGTACCAAATACTGCACAGGAGAGATGGAGAAAAAACATTTCCATCACGAACAACTTCATCAATCCCCATTTGACATATTTCCAATTCTCAATTTCTCTCTCCAACCATCCCACCAATGAGATATTTTTTCCTTCACCCACCTCTGCCTAGCCTCACTAAACTTCCCTAATTCTGGCCCTCTCATTCCTGCTCTAACTTAACTCCAGCTTCTCCAAACTTGTAACTCAGTTCATTTTGAGAACAAAGAACCATGAAAAGAAAAAAAGATCATCTGGTTATCATGATCCCTTGGGTGTATGATATAGGGGGAAAGCAGGGAGAAACACTTTCTTTTTTGCACTAACGACTGATGGCATGTCAAAAAATACAGTCTCTAATGTCCAGTATCCAACTGATATGTAAATGAATCATTGTAACTCAGTGCCATAAGTGGTATGATAGAAGTAAGCATAAGTCCTATGAGACCATAAAGGAGGGTCACCTAATCCAGATTGAAGGGATAGTAGCCAGGGAAGTTATTTCAATTTTTTCTGAGCACCTACTACCTGCCAAACTCTGTACCAAACACTAGTGGTATGGAACTAAATCCTACACAGCCTCTGCCTCCAAAAAAGGCATTACTATTTGATGCCCTTGCTTTTCTGGTGCCCTAGGCAGGTTCTTAATCTGCCTATTGGATGACTGTCTTCTGCCTCCTGAGGCTGTCCTCTATCTCTGAGCTCAGTTTCTCCATCTTTCCACTGGAGGAATCTGACCAGAGTTTGGCAGAAGCAGGATCACAACCTGGGGTTTTGGTTCTTACTATATGGGACATAGAATGTCTTAGAAGCTGGGAACTGTTGTTTCAAACACTTTGTTCTCATTGCTAATCTATCAACCTAAATGTATTGTTAGTAGAAATAGGAGGCCAGAGGCATTGTACAGGCCTCTAGACAATTCTGGAGTTGGCTGGGTGTGGTGGCTCATGCCTGTAATCCCAGCACTTTGGGAGGCCAAGGCAGGTGGATCACCTGAGGTCAGGAGTTCAAAAACAGCCTGGCCAACATGGTGAAACCCCGTCTCTACTAAAAATACAAAAATTAACCAGGCATGGTGGGGCACACCTGTAATCCTAGCTATTCAGGAGGCTGAGGCATGAGAATCGCTTGAACCCAAGAGGCAGAGGTTGCAATGAGCTGAGATCGCATCACTGCACTCCAGCCTGGGCCACAGAGTAAAACTCTGTCTCAAAAGAAAAAAGAGAGAGAGAGAGAGGGAGAATTCCGGAGTTGATTTCCCTATTTATTTTTTCCTGCCCCAGTCTCTACAGTCATTGCTGAGACCAAAGAAGTCTTATCTTCATTGCATTTCCTTGGAACCACAGTGACATTCAGTGGCCACAGGAGGTTGAAAAGAAGTGTTAGAGAAAGCACTTGTCTTTATGCTGCAAGATGGAGTAAGGTGACTTTCCCAGCAATTTTCTCATTTGAACTGCCACGATCTGACCAGCTCCTGTTGTTGCTGATGAAAATTTAGCATAGGGCTAATAAGCTACAGGCTGGACCCAGCAAAAGACAACTGCCTAACACAGACTATTTGTCTTGACTCAGTTGCCTTTATAGACAAAAGAATAAACCAAAAAAAATTTAATAGCAATTTTTCATTTTGCTTCCTAGATAATGCTTTCTTAATACAAAGAATTAGGAATAAAAATCTGAAAAACACAAAATGTTAAAATCGTCCAACTTCACCACCCAGAAATAACCCTCATTAATATGTTTATTTCCTTCCTGTCTCTCTCTGAATAATAAACTGTTTATTACTTAACACACAGTGATTTGTTGCCTGCTTTTTGCACTTAGTGATACACCATGAACAGTTTCTTACGTTATTCTTTTATATCATTATTTTAAATAGTCAAATAGTATCCCAACATATGGATGAACTGTAATTCACTTATGGATATATCATAATTAGTTAACCAAGTCCATATTAAGACATTCAGATGGTTTTTAAATTTTCAACACAAACAACAAAATAATATTATAGGAGTTTCCATATATATATATATATAACATATCTGATTATTTCCTTAGGATCAATTCCTGCAATTGTAACAACTAGGTTAAAGAACACACGCATTTAAGACTTTTGGAATATATTGGCCATGCACGGTGGCTCACTCCTGTAATCCCAGCACTTTGGGAGGCCGAGGCGAGCAGATCACTTGAAGCTGGGAGTTCGGGACCAGCCTGGCCAACATGGCAAAACCCTGTCTCTACTAAAAATACAAAAATTAGCCTGGAGTGGTGGATTACACCTGTAATCCCAGCTACTAGGGAGGCTGAGGCACAAGAATCACTTGAACCCGGGAGGTGGAGTTTGCAGTGAGCTGAGATCGTGCCATTGCACTCCAGCCTGGACGACAGAGCATGATTCCGTGTCAAAAAAAAAAAAATCTGGAGTTGATTTCCCTATTTATTTTTTCCTGACCCAGTCTTTACAGTCATTGCTGAGACCAAAGAAGACTTATCTTCATTGCATTTCCTTGAAACCACAGTGACATTAAGTGGCCACCGAAGTTTGAAAACAAGTGTCAGAGAAAGCACTTGTCTGTATGCTGCAAGATGTGCAGCACCTTACAAGAGTGAGACCCTGTCTCAAAAAAGAAAAAGACTTTTGGAATATTATCCTTCAGAAATATTATTATACTAATTTATTCCCCCAACATACAAATGTTAACATATGTATATAATTTTCATATACTTGAAAGTCTTTATTTCCTCATACCCAGGTCAACACTGTGTATTATCATTACTTTTATTCTTTATCAATGATAGGCAAAAAATAGAAACATTTTTAAATGGCATGATGTTGTGTAATCATTTTTTTAATTATCAGTGAATCTGAACTGCTTCCATTTTTTCCATTGGCTATTTGTATTTGATCCTTTGTAAATTGCCTGTCCTCACCTTTTGCCCATTTTTTTCTATTGGAATGTTTACCTTTATTCTTTATTGATTTGTAAAAATTATTCATTCCTTTGTCATATTATACACACGTTGTCAACATGTGACTGTCATTCTAGTTCTTTGATTACAAGTATGTGCCACCACACCAACTAGTTTTTGTATTTTTAGTAGAGACAGGGTGTCCTTGCAGGAAGAGCATTGTAAAATGTGGCACCAAGGACAGAAACCATAAAAGAAAATATAGATTTAAATATATTAAAAGAATGCAATCATATCATTCACAGCAACATGGATGGACCCGCATCCTAAGTGAAATCACTCAGAAACAGAAAATCAAATACCATATGCTCTCATTTATAAATGGGAGCCAAACAATGGGTACACATGGAATAGAGGGGTGGAGCAATATGGCAGAATAGAAGGCTGTACTGATCATCTCACCTGCAAGGACACCAAGTTAACAACTATCTACACAGAAGAAACACCTTCAGGCTGGGTGTGGTGGCTCACGCCTGTAATCGCAAAACTTTGGGAGACTGAGACAGGCAGATCACTTGAGGATAGAGTTCGAGACCAGCCTGGCCAATATAGCAAAACCCTGTCTCTACTAAAAATACAAAAATTAGCTGGGTGTGGTGGCACACGTTTGTAATCCCAGCTACTTGGGAGGCTGAGGCACGAGAATCACTTTAACCTGGGAGGCAGAGGTTGCAGTTTGCTGAGATTGCATCACTGTACTCCAGCCTGAGCAACAAAGTGAGACTCTGTCAAAAAGAAGAAGAAGAAGAGGAGGAGGAGGAGGAAGAAGAGAAGGAAGAGGAGGAGGAGGAAGAGGAAGAAGAAAGAAGAAGAAGGAGAAGGAGGAGAAGGAGGAGGAGAAGGAGAAGGAGAAAGAAGAAGAAAAGAAGAAGAAGAAGAAGAAGAAGAAGAAGAAGAAGAAAGAAGAAGAAGAAGAAGAAGAAGAAGAAGAAGAAGAAGAAGAAGAAGAAGAAGAAGAAGAAGAACCACCTTAAACACCTTGATAAAAACCAAAAATCAGGTGAGCACTCACAGTACCTGGTTTTAACTTCATATCACTGAAAGAGGCACTGAAGAGATGGAAAAAAAAAAAAAAAACCAGCAGCAATCCCATCATCAAATGGAAGTGGTATATATGTGATCAGGCTCAAGCAGGTCCTGAAAGCACAAGTAAGTTACATGAGGAAGAGGAAGTGGCTCAAATGCCCATGGTCTCCACTCTTGCCACACTGCCTTCTCTTCCCTAGCCTGCACTGATGGCCTCATGGGGAGTTCCCTATGATCAGTTGACAGAGAAAGAGAAGACTAGGGCCTGGTTCACAGATGTTTCTGCATGATATGCAGGCACCACCCAAAAGTGGATAGCTACAGCATGACATCCCTGAAGGACAGCAATGAAGGGAAATTTCCCGAGTGGGCAGAACTTTGAGCAGTGCACCTGGTTATGCACTTTGCACTTTGCATGGAAGGAGAAATGGCCAAATGTGCAATTTTATACTGATTTATGGGCTGTAGCCAATGGTTTGGCTGGATGGTCTAGGACTTGGAAAAAGCATAACTGGAAAATTGGTGACAAAGACATTTGGGGAAGAGGTCTGTGGATGGACCTCTCTGAGTGGTCAAAAACTGTGAAGATATTTGTATCCCATATGAATGTTCACCAACGGGTGACTTCAGCAGAGGAGGATTTTAATAATCAAGTGGATAGGATGACCCATTCTGTGGACACCACTCAGCCTCTTTCCCCAGCCACCCCTGTCATTGCCTAATGGGCCCATGAACAAAGTGGCCATGGTGACAGGGATGGAGGTTACGCATGGGGTCAGCAACATGGACTTCCACTCACCAAGGATGACCTGGCTACAGCCACTGCTGAATGCCCAATTTGCCAGCAGCAGAGACCAACACTGAGCCCTCGATATGGCACCATTCCTCAGGGTGATCAGCCAGCTACCTGGTGGCAGGTTGATTTATTGGACCTCTTCCATCATGGAAACGGCAGAGGTTTGTCCTCACTGGAATAGACACTTACTCCGCATATGGGTTTGCCTATCCTGTACGCAATGCTTCTGCCAAGACTACCATCCGTGGACTCACAGAATGCCTTATCCACCATCATGGCATTCCACACAGCATTGCCTCTGACCAAGGCACTCACTTTATGACTAAAGAAGTGCAGCAGTGGGCTCATGCTCATGGAATTCATTGGTCTTACCATGTTCTCCATCATCCTGAAGCAGCTGGATTGATAGAATGGTGGAATGGCCTTTCAAAGTCACTATTACAATGCCAACGAGGTGACAATACTTTGCAGGGATGGGGCAAAGTTCTCCAGAAGGTTGTGTATGCTCTGAATCAGCGTCCAATATATGGTACTGTTTCTCCCATAGCCAGGATTCATGGGTCCAGGAATGAAGTGGTAGAAGTGCCACCACTCACAATCACCCCTAGTGATCCACTAGCAAAATGTTTGCTTCCTTTTCCCAAGGCATTACATTCTGCTTGCCTAGAGGTCTTAGTTCCAGAGGGAGGAACGCTGCCACCAGGAGACACAACAACAATTCCATTAAACTGGAAGTTAAGATTGCCACCCAGACACTTTGGGCTCCTCCTACCTTTAAGTCAAAAGGCTAAGAAGGGGGTTACAGTGTTGGCTGGGGTGATTGACCTGGACTGTCAAGATGAAATCAGCCTACTACTCCACATAGGCGGTAAGGAAGAGTATGCATGGAATACAGGAGATCCATTAGGGCGTCTCTTAGTATTTCCATGCCGTGTGATTAAGGTCAATGGGAAACTTCAACAGCCCAATCCAGGCAAGACTGCAAATGACCCAGACCCTTCAGGAATGAAGGTTTGAGTCACTCCACCAGGAAAAAAAAATCCACGACCTGCTGAGGTGCTTGCTGAAGGCAAGGGAAATACAGAATGAGTAGTAGAAGAAGGTAATCATCAATACCAGCAACGACTACGTGACCAGCTGCAGAAATGAGGACTATAATTGTATTTCTTCCTTCTTTTGTTAAAAACATGTTTGTGCATGTATACACTTGTACTAAGAAAATATCTTCATTTTATTTCCTTTCTCCTTTATCATGTGACATAAGATTTATCAACTTCACATCAGCATTTAAGTATTGTTAACTTTATGTAATAGTATTTGGGTTGGGGATTGGTGCATTTCTGGTTGTACGAAGGATAGTTGTATTATGTTAGGCATAATTATGACCTTATTATTGTCTTTATTTGAAAATTAGGTATGATCTCAGGAGATGTATATGGGTTCAAGTTGACAAGGGGTGGTTAATACTGAGTGTCAACTTGATTGGACTGAAGGATACAAAGTATTGATCCTGGGTGCATCTGTGAGGGTGTTGCCAAAGAAGATTAATATTTGAGCCAGTGGGCTGGGAAAGGCAGACCCACCCTTAATCTGGGTGGGCACAATCTAATCAGCTGCCAGCACAGCCAGAATATAAGCAGGCAGAAAAATGTGAAAAGAGAGACAGGCCTAGCCTCCCAGCCTACGTCTTTCTCCCGTGCTGGATGCTTCCTGCCCTCGAACATCAGACTCCAAGTTCTTCGGTTTTGGATCTTGGACTGGCTCTCCTTGCTCCTCAGCCTGAAGATGGCCTATTGTGGGACCTTGTGATCGTGTGAGTTAATACTTAACAAACTCATATATATATATATATATATATATATATATATATATATATATATGAGTTTATATATATAAATATATATATATATATTCCATTAGCTCTGTCCCTCTAAGAGAACCCTGACTAACACACTAATGAAGTCCACAGCTCCTATCAAGAGGCATTTTCCAGATAGCTGTGCTCCTCATATTCTGGTAACCACTCATATTAGGTTGGTGCAAAAGTAATTGCGGTTTTTGTCATTAAAAGTAATGGCTTCTAATGACAAAAGTAGCTTCCTCTACTTGCCCATTTGGACAAGTAAATGCAACAACTTCTCCACTGCTGCTAGCCCTAAAGTCCTTGTACTATCCTTTGCTGATTTCTCTAAACATTCCCATACCTTTATTAAACTCTTCTCAACCTACTCAGATTGTGCCAACTATTTCTAGCTGGAATCTTTACTGATACATACACATTTAGATGGACATTATATCTTTAAAGATTCGGGCTTGCAAAGTGGCCCTGCTAGAGATAATGATTCTAAACCCAGGTACAACAATGTCTTCCCCCTCTCTCCCTTAAATGCACTAACAGTGTTATCTCAAACCCCAAAGTATACCAAAGTCTTCTAAAAAAGAAACTAAAAATAAAAACAAAATCAAGAAGCAAGTATGAAAGAGTTTTCAAAAAGTTTTAAGCAGGGTCCAAAAATTTTTCATCAGAAAAAATACACAGTATTGCAGAGTTAACAAAAAGCAATATTTTTTAGTTAATCCCTACTATCTCAAAAAGCACAAGGGTAAAGATCTGTTCACTTGCTGTACCCAGGAGATCTTACACCTAACTGAGAAAGTCACAGATGATCACAACATAGTCATTCCTAACCCTATTTCTCCCCTACCCATTCTACTACTGCAGAAAATAAAAGACCTTAGCCTGCTCCTATTTTAGAACTGCAGATGGATAAAGAACAGACACAAAATGAAAAATGTATTTTTTCAGAATTAGCATCATCATGAGGTTTTACCATACTTTCAAATTCAGATGATACCAGGTGGCAGGTCCAGTACAAGGGGGATCTTGAGAACCTTCACTGACAAATATGGTAGGGCAATGTCTTGGTTTGGGCTGGACTTTGGTTTGAATGTGTCTCCTAAAGTTCATGTGTTAGACTAAAGTTCATGTGTTAGAAACTTAATCTCCAATACAACAGTGTTGGGAGATGGGGCCTAATAAGTGGGCAGAGCCCTCATGAATGTCAATATCACAGGAATGGGTTAGTTATTGCAAGAGTGGGCTTATTATAAAAGCAAGTTCAGCCCCCTCTTACTCTCTTGCCCTTCTGACTTCCACCATGGGATGATGTAGCATGAAGGCCCTCACCAGATGCAGACCCTTAAGCTTGGACTTCCCAGCCTTTAGAACTGTGAGAAATACTTTTTTTATTTATAAATTACCCAGCTTGTGGTATTCCGATAGAGCTACACTAAACAGACTAAGAGAGGATGTGATAACAAAATACCATAGACTGAGTGGCTCAAACAACAAACATTTATTTCTCACACTCTGGAAGCTGGGGGGGTCCAAGATCAAGGCACTGGCAGATCCAGTGTCTGGTAAAGGCCTACTTCCTGCTTTGCAGATGGCTGTCTTTTCATTATATCCTCACATAGTGAAAAGAGAGTTAGCTACCTCTTCTTAAAGGACTCTTCTTAAAAGGGCACAAATCTCATTCATGAGGGCTCCACCCTCATGACCTAATCACCTCCCAAAGGTTCCACCTCCAAATACTATCACATTGGGATTAGATTTTCAACAGATGAGTTTGAGGGGACAAACATTCAGTCCATTGCAGACAGTGTTATAGATACTGTGGACTGGTTCACTCAACCTTCATTCCCATTTCCTTCTAGTGCACCTTCTGTGCTGCAAAGACTAGAAAACTGAAAATTGCATTTCACAGACTCTTTTACAGCTAAAATGCTCAATGTAAAATGGCTTGTATTAACTAGGTACATTTTTGTGAGACTTGGAAAGCAGAAATCATGCCAAGGCCACTTTCTCTCCCCTTTTAGACTCTCTTACCCTGGCAATTGAGGTCATGTAGACATGGGAATGTTCTGCAGCTGTGTGCCAGCAACTAGTCTCCAGCTTCCTGTGTGTCAGCTGTGGTGCTATGCTCTTGAATTCAAGCATTCCAGTGGTGGTCTCAGAAGTAGTAGCCAATTGGTGGATCAGTTCTATAAGATTCTAGGAGCCATTTCTTCAGGCCCAGCCTAGAGCCTACTCTTCCGATCCTTCCAAAGATTTCTAAAAATATCTAATTTCCTTATTAAATTCCTTTTTACTTAAAATACTTAAAGTGATCTCTGTTTCTTACACTGAATCCTGACAGGTATAGGCAGCCAAATTCAGGGTCTACAATTTTTTACCAATTCCCCTCAAGATCTGAGTCTGGAAAAATATGGCTTATAGACAGGGGCCTTTTAGCTAACAGCTGGTTAACAGACAGGAAAAATTTTTTATCCATCATCAGACTGAGTCACAGATACCGGCATCCTTCCCTTGGTTGATGCCAATACTAAATGTAAATACATGGGTAGTGGAAGGAGCAGAGACGAAGAGAGCTGTGAAGGTAGCACTAAGTGCCTACTATGTGTTAGATACTGACCTAGACATATTCACACATACTCATTTAATTCTTAACAGTTCTGGAAGTTAAATACAGTTATCCCCAATTAATCCAACCCTTCACATACACATTTCTGGGTTTAGTGTGTTCATTACCCTTGGGTTTATTTCGCTGTTAAAATAAAACACCTAGCTGGGCACAGTGGCTCACACCTGTAATTCCAGCACTTTGGGAGGCCGAGGTGGGTGGATCACCTGAGGTCAGGAGTTCGAGACCAGCCTGGCCAATCAACATGGTGAGACTCCATCTGTACTAAAAATTTTTAAAAATTAGCCTGATGTGGTGGCACCCACCTGTAATTCCAGCTACTCAGGAGGCTGAGACGGGAGAATCGCTTGAACCCAGGAGGTAGAGGTTGCAGTGAGCCCAGATTGTGCCACTGCACTCCAATCTGGGTGACAGAGCAAGACTCCTTCTCATAAATAAATAAAATAAAATAAAATAAAATAAAAATAATTTTTAAAAAAATACCTTATCTAGCATGGGGATTCAGATGGTGGGTAGGTCTAGATTCTAAGCCACTCTGTGAGGACCTCAGTTGTAGAAGTTTGCAACTTTCTATCAGGTGCTCTGCAGGTAACATAACTTGGTTTCAGTCTTTGTGTCTACTTATTTCTGCCTTGCTACCAACTTATAAATTTCCTTTGTGTCATGAGTCAAATGTCCTGGGGAAATAAACTGTACTTGTTCATCTTAAGGCTGGGTCACAGGAGTCAGCTGCCAGCATTTGCATGGGCAACATCCCTCAAAGACAGGCACCTATCCCTCGTGCAATTAGCTGTGACTGAGAGGAGAAGTTCCACATCCTGGTGACTACTCAGCAGAAGGATGGATAGGGAAGACTAGATTTTGGCATCTCTTGAAAAATCAGACTATTTGGAAACAATGACCCTATATTTCCACAGGCAACAGGGGGAAGGAACTCCCTTAATATTGTAATGTGAAGCTTATCACTTATTTATGTTAATTACCTGGATTTTTTAGAGATTTGAGTTTGAGAACTCCTAAATTCCTTCCAGCTTTAATCTTCAAGATTCTGTATTCTTCTGGATTCCTTTACACTGAAAGCATTGCAGATTGACGTGGGCCTCATTGAACAAATAATTTGGAAATGAGCCAGAAGTGCATTTTATTTATCCACCAATTTGATTTTATAAATAGGAACTCTACATTTCCATACTATAAAGCCATTTATTCTCCTCTACTAGAATTGCTATAATTCTCAATATGCCATGTATTATCATCATCCTGTCAAAATGAAAATCTCACAGAGAGCCTGTGAAAGTCTTATTAAATCAAGTGGAAGTGATTAAGGACAGTAGAAAAAAATATAACAATTATATATACACTATTAAATAATGCAAAGGATGAGGATTCAACTAGTCTCAGATTTTTAGAAGGTTTGCGATTAGATATTTTATTGACTCAATAGCAAATTATTAATTCATTAAATGATTAAGCAATTTATCAAAACTGTGAATGACAAAGCAATCAGAGACTGGGATAATCAGACTCCAAGTCTGTTCTTTGTGTAAAATTCAAATGCACCCAGCACAATACAATTTTGTACTTAATGCCATTCATCTAATCAGCATATTTCTGCTCCAATGTGAGATCTTTGTTTGAACATGATATGCAACAGATATGGAAGCCACAAAAATTTCATTTATATAATCATAACAAGCACGTTATCATGGTTGTCAAAATTAATTAAACCTAATTCGCTATATTTTCTAAACTTAAAATTGACACAAAACATTTTTGTGAAAGGCAAAAATGCTAAAGAATCACAGAAATAAGTATAAAAGTGAATCTTTTTAAATGCCTACATCTTGTTTAGGTTAGAGAGCTAACTAATATTGATTATGACAAGTTAGATCCCCTACATTTTAAACGATCAATTGAATACGAACATTCACTCTGTGAACATCTTAACCTTTGGCTTCTTTTAAGTAATAATGAGCCCCCCTAGTGCAATTACAATAAAAGTCAACTTGTGAAACTTCCATTAACACACTACTTCTCAGGAAAACATGCTTTTCTAAGACAAGGGACGCCTTTATTTCAGATTACACGGTCATCTTGATCATCCTCCAGTTAGAACAAGAGTTCTGCCTATAAAAGTGCTTCTCAAACTATAGTGTACATCAGAAACATTTGGAGAGCCCGTTAGACATGCAGATTCTGGGGCTTCACCCTGATCTTGATTCAAAAGGTCTCAGCAAGGTCTGAAAAATCTGCATTTTTAACAAGTATCCTACGTAGTTCTGCTGTAGCTGATTCAAGGACTATACCTTGAGAAACATTGACCTACACAATATTTTCTTTCTCCCTTTGCATTATGTTGTTTTGAATCATCGCATTATAAATCTTTCCAGTATCTCTTTTGATTGCTTTTTGCACACCCTAATGACCTCCACTAATTCCCTGGGTCTCACCACATCTCATTAGCCTGAACTGGAAGAAGTTAGAATTTCTACATTTTCTTTCCCCAGATTCATACCTTTCAGGACTTCACACATGTGCATCTCCTCTGAAAGCAACAATTAGCCATATCCTTCTGGAAAGCTTCCAGTCTTCCTAAGCCAATCAGATTCCCAAGGGTTTCAGAGCAGGAGCTCTTCAAGTAAATACATAGGTGCTGCTTCTTTCACTCAAACCACCCTGTTACCTAGGAGAGCTCCTCTATGACTTTGGTGCTCTCAACACTACTCCACAGAGTGGACCAAATAAAACAAAGGACAAAGAGCTCAATCCTGTCTATTTAAAATCTTATTAGCAGCTGAAGAAAAAAAAAGTTGCCAGTAAAGAACTAGAATTGTCTTTTCTTGAAAATTCACAATTGTCTATTGACATGAATTAGCCAAGTTATCACTGAGCCCTCATACTACAGAGAGAATATAGATATTAAACTACCACCTGGGAACCCACTTAGGGAGATTTTCATATAACCAATGCCTGAGCCCTGGCCTAGACTAGGATTTCTCAGCTTTGGCACCATTAACATTTTAGGCTGGGTAATACTTGTTGTGAAGGGATGCCCTGTCCATTGCAGGATACTTAGAAGCATCACTGGACCCTACCCACTATATGCCAGTATCACAACACTCCTCTCTCAGTTGTTACAACCAAAAATATTTCTAGACATTGCCAAATGTCCCCTGGGGGAGGAGAAACAAAATTGTCCCCATTTGAGAGCCATGGTCCTACACCAATTAGGTCAGAATTTCAAGGGGTGAAGCCTGATATTCTTTAAAAGCCCCCCAGATAATTCCAATGTACAGCCAGTGTTTAGAGCCACTGCCTTATGAAGATATCTGAGCCTCAGTTTTCTCATCTGTAAAATGAGTATGATGAGGCTATCTACTTCACAGTTGTTCTAAAGATCAAATGAGATAATATGTGGTGGAAATGTTCTATGCATCATTAAAGAAACGTAATATTTCTCCCATCTATTGTGAAACACTAATCCAGGTGTTGTCAAACTAAGCCCGCAGGCCAAATCCTATTCATTATCTGCTTTTATATAACTTTTGAACTTGTGGTTTGTACATTTTTTTAATGGCTGGCCAAAAATCAAAGTAAGACTATTTTTCAACTCATGACAATTATATGAATTTCAAATTTCTGTATCCATAAATAAAGTTTTATTGAAACACATGTATACCCATTTATTTATTGATTGTCTATGGATGCTTTTACATTTTAAGTTCAGTAGTTATGGCAGAGATTTTATGGCTCACAAAGCCTAAAATTTTTACTATCTAGCCTTTTACATTGAAAGTTTTTCCCATTCCCTAATCACAATTTAAAATATTCAAGCTAGTTTCTTTTCCTGGCTCTCAAGTCCTTTTCAAATCTGCTTGGGAGGGCTGCCCTGCTCTCCCCAGAAAAGCTTCAATTATGTAAGCAGTAAATCTTTTTATACCCTCTTGGTATGTGTGTGGCATCATCAGTCCTGACATCCAAACCAATTTTCAGGTGGGCATCCATTCTTTTTCTTTAGGATGGTCACAACACAGGCAGAGGGAGATTTGAACAGAAGAAGGCAACATAATGGCTAAAGCAAGATGCTATACTGCTGGCTTTGAAGATGAAGGGATTATGAGCCAAGGAATGTAAGAAATTCAGCTTCAGAAGCTGGAAAAGGCAAGGAAACAGACTCTCCCCTAGAGTCTCTGGAAAGAGTGGGCCCTGCTGATAGCTTGATTTCTGCCCAGTGAAACTCATTTCAGACCTCTGACCTACAGAACTAAAGAAGAATAAATGCCTGTTGTTTCAAGCAACCAAATTTGTGGTAGTTCGTAACAGCAGCCCTAGGAAAGTAATACAGTGGATAAGACTACCGGTGCCTTAGCACAAATTGAAGCAGTGCCACAAAATAGTACTAGTAGTCATTGTGTTTGTTACCACCATATGCTGTTTTATTAAAAACGTCAGTTGCACTTGTCTTATATGGAGCAGTGAAAAGTATTCATGTTATAAATATTGACCCTTGAGAACACGGTTTTTAAATATTTTGTATGACAAATGGAAAATATGCATAAAGCACTTCTGCTACATCTTGAAGTATAATCACTGCCTCGAAGACAAACACTTGTGCAATTTAAAAGCAACTCTTTTCATGAAACACCATTGGTAGTTGAAAGAATTACTGACAGACAAACTTTGGTTATTCAGACTTGGATTTTGGGCAGATGTTTCTCTAAAATTAACAAAGTGAGGCTGTCACTTCAAGGAAAACAACTGACAGCATTATTTGTCAATTACAAAATTCAAGTTTTCATGTAAAAATTAGAGTTTTAGAAAACTTGTAGTAGATACTACTTAGTCCAGGGCCTGATAGCTAGGCTTGTTCTCTCCTTTTGAATCAGAGGCCGCTGCTGCAAACATGCTCTACCAGATCCTCAATCAAGCCAAGAAGCATCTGAGCATGATTCTCCTCTTTGAGTTTATTGGAGATGGAGGTACTGGAGCAGCACTGTATGTTTTATATCCAGCATTGTTCAATCCAGATGTTACTTGGGACAGAAAAAATGACCCAGAGCCCTGGAACAAACTGGGTCCCAACGATCAATACAAGCTCTACTCAGTTAATGTGGATTACAGCAAACCGAAGAAAGAAGGTCTTGTAAAATTGCTTTAGAATGAAGGTCCTCCAGAAGCCATCTCCACAATTTTCCACTTAACTAGGAAATTTGTATCCTCTAAATGCATGAAATCATGTTGATGTATTGTGTAGGAGGTTACACTCATTAATAAATATTTGAAACTTACAAAAAAAAAAGAAAACTTGAGTCTGCCACCATAAGCTGTACAGCTTTCTGAAACATAAATACTTTCCTGATAAGATCAATGGTGATAGTAACAAATGTGATATTGTATCATGAAATATGTCAATATTTGGAAAGGTTTGCATAACTCAGTGAAGCAATATTTTTAAAATAATGAATGCATGATGCTACAAAATCATTCATAGGTAAAAATTCCACTCCAGGTGAGGATAGGCAAATGGATTTTCATGTATAAAAACACAAACAGTTCATTGATATAGTTTCAGTTTGCATTTTGGAACTAACCTCCAAGAAACTTCCAATTGTCCAATTTTGGTATAATATCAAAAACCATCCACAATTATCTGCATAGACTACTTAAAAACTCCTGTCTTTTCCAACTACACATATGTGTGAGATAGGACTTTCTATATTTCACCCAGAACATATCATATCATATCACAGAAGAGTGAATGCAGAAACAGATAAGGGAATCCAGCTCTTTTCTATTAAGACAGAAATCAAAGAGATTTGCAAAAAATATAAGCCCATGTTACTTTTCTCACCAAATGTTTTTGTTTTGAAAAATACAGTTGTTTTCATAAAATAATTTGTGCTAACTTGTAATTGATGTATTATCACTTTTAAATGAATACATAAATAAATATTTTTAATTTCTATTTTAATTTCTAATACAGTAAATAATAGTATATTTAACTCAGATAAACAAAGGCTCTTTGGGGTCCTCAATAATTTTTAAGAGTAAAATTAAACAGTTGGAGAACTACGGCTCTAGAAAAACTCAGGCCCGGGAACGGTGGCTCACTCCTGTAATCCCAACAATTTGGGAGGCCAAGGCTGGCAGATCACTTAAAGTCAGGAGATTGAGACCTGCCTGGCCAACATGACGATACCCCGTCTCTACACAAAAATTAGCCAGGCATGGTGGCACGCACCTGTAATCCCAGCTACTTGGGAGGCTGAGGCAGGAGGATCACTTGAGCTCGGGAGGCAGAGGTTGCAGTGAGCCCAGATCAAGCCACTGCACTCCAGCCTGGGCAACAGAGCAAGACTGTCTCAAACAAAAAAAAAAGAAAAACTCTTACACATATGCTGAAGAAAACGTGTTTATCACAGCTTTGTTTGAAACAATGAAAAGATGAAAACAATGTAAATATTTAAGAAGAGGTGAATGAATAGGCAAAATGTATATATTCATAAAATGTAATAATATGTAACTGTTGAAAGAAGAGTTACAAGTATTAACATGGGTGAATCTCACAAACATAATGGTGAGGAAGTTGTCAAATTCTTTGTAAAGAGTGATAGATTTATATACATTTACATAAAGTCAAAAGATACTCATAAATCATACCAGATTTTTGTCTATGTGTATATATATATATATATATGTAGTAAAATTAAATACATGAAAATGAATGAGAAGAATGTCCACCAACTTCAGGATATGGTTCTTCTGAGAATGAAGAGAATGATTAGGAAGAAGTACAAATTGGACTTGACCTCTATCTATAATATTTTATTTATTTAATAAAATAATTCAAAGCAAGTATCATAAATCATTAGCATATGTTAATTCAGGATGATAGGTACACAGAGCTCTCTTTTATTAAATTCTCTTCCATGTATGTTTTGACAGTATTGCCCTCTCTCAGTTCATATATCACAGTCATGAGGTCTCCAGGGAGAAGAGTGAGAATTCCACAAAACAGAGTGGGTTTCAGTGGTGGTCTCACCTCTTCACTATCTTTCAGAAGATTGCCATGAATTGTTGTTTATCTGCAAATCATAAAAGGATTGTGAATTATACTATCTAGTTTTAAATAAAACAGTCCTTAAAACGTGGGTAAAGAGCTTGAATAGATTCTTACAAAGAAACCAATTGAAAATAATTATGCAAATGGCAAGCTGGATAAAGAGCCAAGACCCATCAGTATGCTGTCTTTAAGAGATCCATCTCACATGTAAAGACACACATGGGCTCAAAAAGGGATAGAGGAAAATTTCCCAAGCAAATGGAAAACAGAAAAAAGCAGGAGTTGCAATCCTAGTTTCTGACAAAATAGAATTTAAACCAACAAAGATCAAAAAAGACAAAGAAGGCCAGGCACGGTGGCTCACGCCTGTAATCCCAGCACTTTGGGAGGCTGAGGCAGGCAGATCACCTGAGGTCGGGAGTTCGAGACCAGACTGACCAACATGGAGAAACCCCATCTCTACTAAAAATACAAAATTAGGCAGGTGTGGTGGCACATGCCTGTAATCCCAGCTACAAGGGAGGCTGAGGCAGGAGTATCACTTGAACCCGGGAGGCAGAGGTTGCAGTAAGCTGAGATCATGCCACTGCACTCCAGCCTGGGCAACAAGAGTGAAACTCCATGTCAAAAAAAAAAAAAATTCACTAAAACCCACACAACTACATGGAAATTGAATTACTTGCTCTTGAATGACTCTTGGGTAAATAATGAAATTAAGACAGAAATCAAGAAGCAATTTGAAACTAATGAGAACAAAAAGACAATGTACCAGAATCTCTGGGAAACAGCTAATTCAATATTAAGAGAGAAATTTACAGCACTAAACACTCACATCAAAAATCTAGACAGATCTCAAGGTAAGAACTTAACATCTCAACTAAAAGAGCTAGAGAACCAAGAGCAACAAATCCCAAAGCTAGCAGAAACAAGAAATAACGAAGACCAGAGCAGAACTGAAGAAGATAGAGACACGAAAAACCCTTCAAAAAATCAACAAATCTAGGAGCCTTTTTTTTTTTTAATTAATAGTGCTCCGCTGTCTCCATGGCATCTTCCACCCACGCCGCTGCAGCTCCCCACGCTCACGCCACCTCCGCCACGTCCACCCTCAGCACCACCACCATGCGGGAGATCATGCACCTGCAGGCCGGCCAGTGTGGCAGCCAGATCAGGGCCAAGTTTTGGGAGGTTATCAGTGACGAACATGGGCATCGACCCCACAGGCACATACTATAGGGACAGTGACCTGCAACCAGAGAGGATCAACGTGTACTACAACAAGGCCAGAGGAGGAAATTATGTCCCCAGAGCGGTGCTGGTGGACCTGGAACCCAGCACCATGGACTCTATCCTTTCCGGCCCCTTTGGTCAGATCTTTCGGCCGGACAACTTCGTGTTTGGCCAGTCCAGAGCCGGCAACAACTGGGTGAAGGGGCACTACATGGAGGGCACAGAGCTGGTAGACACTGTCCTGGACATGGTCCAGAGGGAGGCCTAGAACTGCGACTGCCTTCAAGGCTTCCAGCTGACACACTTGCTCGGGGGTGGCACGGGGTCCGGGATGGGCACACTGCTCATCAGTAAGATCCGTGAGGAGTTCCCAGACTGCATCACGAACACCTTCAGCATGGTGCCCTCGCCCAAAGTGTCAGATACGGTGTGGAGCCCTACAATGCCATGCTGTCTGTGCACCAGCTGGTGGAGAATACGAATGAGACCTACTGCATCAACAATGGGGCACTCTATGACATCTGCTTCCGCACCCTCAAGCTGACCACCCCCACCTACGGGGACCTCAACCACCTGGTGTCAGCCACCATGAGCAGAGTCACCACCTGCCTGTGCTTCCTGGGCCAGCTGAACACCAACCTGCACAAGCTGGCCGTCAACATGGTCCCCTTTCCTTGCCCGCACTTCTTCATGCCTGGCTTCGCACCCCTGACCAGCCGGGGCAGCCAGCAGTACCAGGCCCTGAGGGTGCCTGAGCTCACGCAGCAGATGTTCGATGCCAAGAACATGATGGCCATGTGCAACCCGCGACATGGCCGCTACCTGACCATGGCCACCGTGTTCCGGGCCGCATGTCCATGAAGGAGGTGGACAAGCAGATGCTGAGCGTGCAGAGCAAGAACAGCAGCTACTTCGTGGAGTGGATCCCCAACAACATGAAGACGGCCGTGTGCGACATCTCGCCCCAGGGCCTGAAGATAGCCGCAACTTTCATCAGCAACAACACAGCCTTCCAGGAGCTGTTCAAGCGCATCTCTGCACAGTTCACGGCCATGTTGTGGTGCAAGGCGTTCCTGCACTGGTACACAGGCGAGGGCATGGACGAGATGGAGTTCACCGAGGCTGACAGCAACATGAATGACCTGGTATCTGAGTACCAGCAGTACCAGGATGCCACAGCCGAGGAGGGCGAGTTCAAGCAGGAGGCCAAGGAGGAGGTGGCCTAAGCTGCTCCCATTGCTTCCTGTCTGCCCCCTCGAGGCTTCTGACCTTTGACCCCCTAGGCCCTCCATCTCTGACCCCTAGACCCCCGCTTTCCCTCCAAGCCTGACTCATCCCTGACCCTAAGACTTCACCCTGACCCTAACAATACCTTCGGAGCTCACTTTACCTCTGGCTACTTCATCTCCAACCCTGGCTCCCCATTGACCCTTGAGCCCTAATTTATCTTTGACCCCCTTGAGCTCTTCCAACCTTGACATTCCTAGAAGGAGCCCCGCTTCACCCCTTCTGACTCTGGAAACCACACCTTTAACTTTGAGGGCCCTCTTTCACCCCTGACCTCTGCTTCACCTTTGACCCCTGCCCCCCATGAATCCCATTTTACCTCTAGACCCCTAAGTCCTGGTTTATGTTTGACCCCTCCCTCTGAGCTGCACTTCACCTCTGACCTTGCCTCACCTTTAACCCCTGACCTGAGCCCCAGCTCCTACCTCTAACCCCAACTTCTCTTTCACCCGTGAATCCCCTCTGACCCCAACTTCTCTTTCACCCCCTACGAATCTCATTTTACCTCTCCACCTATAAGTCCTGGTTTACACTGCACCCCTCCCTCCGAGCTGCAGTTCACCTTTGACCTTGCTTCACCTTTCACCCCCCCACAGCCCCAGCTCCTACCTCTGACTCCAGCTTCTCTCTGGCTCCCACAGACCCCATGCATCCTCCCTGCCTCACTCCCCTCAGCCCCTGCCAACCTTAGCTTATCTGGGAGAGAAACAAGGCCTGGTCCCTGTGAGGAAGAGAGGTCGCCCTTGCCCTCCCTCCCCACTTCCTGCCTCGCCTTCAATAAATAAATTGCTTAAAAAAAAGAAAAAATTAATAAAATAGATAGACCACTAGCTAGACTAATAAAGAAGAAAAAAGAGAAGAATCAAATAAACACAATTAGAAATGATAAGGGGGTTATCACCCTGACCCCACAGAAATATAAACAATCATCAGAGAAAACTATAAACACCTCTATGAACATAAACTAGAAAATCTAGAAGAAATGGATAAATTTCTGCAGAGATACATGCTCCCAAGACTGAACCAGGAAGAAATTGAATCCCTGAATAGACCAATAATGAGTTCTGAAATTGAGGCAGTAATAAATAGCCTACCAACCAAAAAAAAAAGCCCAGGACCAAATAGATTCACAGCTGAATTATAACAGAAGTGCAAAGAAGAGCTGGTACTATTTCTATTGAAAATATTCCAAACAATTGAAATGGAGGGACTCCTCCATAACTCATTTTATGAGGCCAGCATCATCCTGATACCAAAACCTGGCAGAGATACAATAAAAAAAGAAAATTTCAGGCCAATATCCGTGATTAACATCAATGCAAAAATCCTCAACTAAATACTGGCAAACTGAATACAGCAGCACATCAAAAAGCTTATTCACCATAATCAAGTAGGCTTCATCCCCTAGATGCAAGGTTGGTCCAACATATGCAAATCAGTAAGTGTGATTCATCACATAAACAGAACTAAAGACAAAAAACACATGATTATCTCAATAGATGTGGAAAGGCCTTCAATAGAAATCAATATCCCTTCATGTTAAAAAGTCTCAATAAATTAGCTACTGAAGGAGCATACATCAAAATGATAAGACCCATCTATGACAAACCCACAGCCAACATCATACTGAATAGGCCAAAACTGGAAGCATTCCTCTTGAGAAGTGGCACGAGGCAAGGATGCACACTCTCTCCACTCCTATTCAACATAGTATTGAAAGTTCTGGCCAGGGCAATCAGGCAAGAGAAAGAAATAAAAGGTATTCAAATAGGAAGAGAGGAAGTCAAATTAACTTTGTTTGCAGATGACATGATCCTATATCTAGAAGACCCCATCGTCTCAGCCCAAAAGCTTCTTAAGTTGATAAGCAAATACAGCAAAGTCTCAAGATACAAAATCAATGTGCAAAAATCACCAGCATTCCCATACACTAACAACAGGCAGGCAGAGACCCAAATCAGGAATGAACTCCCATTCACAATTGCCACAAAAAGAATAAAATACCTAGGAATACAGCTAACTAGGGAGGTGAAAGATCTCTATGAGGAGAATTACAAACCACTGCTCAAGGAATTCAGAGAGGACACAAACAAATGGAAAAACATTTCATGCTCATGGATAGGAAGAATCAATCAATATCACGAAAATGGCCATACTGCCCAAAGTAATTTTTAGATTCAATGCAATTCCCATGAAGCTACCAGTGACTTTCTTTGCAGAATGAGAAAAAAAAAAAAAACTACTTAAAATTTCATATGGAACCAAGAAGAGCCAGTAAAGCCATGACAGCCCTAAGCAAAAAGAACAAAACTGGAGGCATCACACTACCTGACTTCAAACAATACTACAAGGCTACAGTAACCAAAACACCATGGCACTGGTACAAACACATAGACCAATGGAACAGAATAGAGAACTCAGAAACTAAGACCACACACCTACAACCATCTGATCTTTGACAAACCTGACAAAAACAAGAAATGGGGAAAGGATTCTCTACTTAATAAATGGTGCTGGGAGAACTGGCTAGCAATATGCAGAAAATTGAAACTGGACCCCTTCTTTACACCTTATACAAAAATTAACTCAAGATGGATTAAAGACTTAAATGTAAAACCCAAAACTATAAACACTCTAGAAGAAAAGCATATCAACCATTTTGCAACATACAGAGAATTAATAAATGTAGGCATTGACTATCAACACCTGCTAACATCACAGAAAAAAGAGACTACAAGACATAACATACATTCTGATAGAAGAACAAAATGCCTCCAATAAAGTATTCTTGTTAAACAAAGAGAGAAAGTGGGACAGAAGGAGAGGAGGGAAGAAGGAAGAAGAGGAGGAGGAACAGTGACGATGGCAACAATGACAAAAGAACATGTTAAATATCATCATACGTGGGAAAATCCAAGCTGTGGGAAGCTCTTCAGGACAAATGACCTAGTTTCTGCAGCAAATAAATAATTTCAAAAAAAGAAAGATAACCTATAAATTAAAATACTTAAACACTATAAATTAATGATAATGCAGACCTTATTTAGATGCTAAGTCAAAGAAACTTTTAAAAATTAGGTACTCAAGGATATCCCCGAAAAACATTGATGCGAAAATCCTCAATAAAATATTGGCAAACTGAATCCAGCAGCACATCAAAAAGCTTATCCACCACGATCAAGTCGGCTTCATCCCGGGGATGCAAGGCTGGTTCAATATACGCAAATCAATAAACGTAATCCAGCATATAAACAGAACCAACGACAAAAACCACATGATTATCTCAATAGATGCAGAAAAGGCCTTTGATAAAATTCAACATCGCTTCATGCTAAAAACTCTCAATAAACTAGGTATTGATGGAATGTATCTCAAAATAATAACAGCTATTTATGACAAACACACAGCCAATATTATACTGAATGGGAAAAAAACTGGAAGCATTCCCTTTGAAAACCGGACCAAGACAAGGATGCCCTCTCTCACCACTCCTATTCAACATAGTATTGAAAGTTCTGGCCAGGGCAATCAGGCAAGAGAAAGATATAAAGGGTATTGAAATAGGAAGAGAGGGAGTCAAATTGTCTCTGTTTGCAGATGACATGATTGTATATTTAGAAAACCCCATCGTCTCAGCCCCAAAACTCCTTCAGCTGATAAGCAACCTCAGCAAAGTCACAGGATATAAAATCAATGTGCAAAAATCACAAGCATTCCCATACACCAATAATAGACAGAGAGCCAAATCATGAGTGAACTCCCATTCACAATTGCTACAGAGAGAAAAAAAATACCTAGGACTACAACTTACAAGGGATGTAAAGGACCTTTTCAAGGAGAACTACAAACTACTGCTCAAGGAAATAAGAGAGGACACAAACAAATGGAAAAACATTCCATGCTCATGGATACGAAGAATCAATACCATGAAAACGGCCATACTGCCCAAAGTAATTTATAGATTCAATGCTATCCCCATCAAGCTACCAGTGACTTTCTTCACAGAGTTAGAAAAAACTATTTTAAATTTCATATGGAATGAAAAAAGAGTCCATATACCCAAGACAATCCTGGGCAAGAAGAACAAAGCTGGAGGCATCACGCTACCTGACTTCAAACTTTACTACAAGGCTACAGTAACCAAAACAGCGTGGTACTGGTACTAAAACAGATATACAGACAAATAGAACAGAACAGAGGCCTCAGAAATGACACCACACATCTATAACCATCTGATCTTCAACAAACCTGACAAAAACAAGCAATGGGAAAATGATTCCCTATTTAATAAATGGTGGTGGGGAAACTGGTTAGCCATATGTAGAAAACAGAAACTGGACCCCTTCCTTACACCTTACACAAAAATTAACTCAAGATGGATTAAAGACTTAAATATAAGACCTAAAACCATAAAAATCCTAGAAGAAAACCTAGGCAATACCATTCAGGACATAGGCATGGGCAAAGACTTCATGACTAAAACACCAAAAGCAATTGGAACAAAAGCCAAAATTGACAAATGGCATCTAATTAAACTAAAGAGCTTCTGCACAGCAAAAGAAACTATCATCAGAGTGAACAGGCAACCTACAGAATGGGAGAAAATTTTTGCAATCTATCCATCTGACAAAGAGTTAATATCCAGAATCTACAGAGAACTTAAAAAAATTTACAAGAAAAAAACAACTCCATCAAAAAGTGGGCAAACGTCCATGAACTGACACTTCTCAAAAGAAAACATTTATGCAGTCAACAAACATGAAAAAATGCTCATCATCACCGGTCATTAGAGAAATGAAAATCAAAACCACAATGAGATACCATCTCATGCCAGTTAGAATGGCGATCATTAAAAAGTCAGGAAACAACAGATGCTGGAGAGGATGTGGAGAAATAGGAACACTTTTACACTGTTGTAAATTAGTTCAACCATTGTGGAAGACAGTGTGGCGATTCCTTACAGATCTAGAACCAGAAATACCATTTGACCCAGCAATCCCATTACTAGGTATATACCCAAAGGATTATTAATCATTCTACTATAAAGACACAGGCACATGTATGTTTATTGCAGCACTGTTCACTATAGCAAAGACTTGGAACCAACCCAAATGCCCATCAATGATAGACTGGATAAAGAAAATGTGGCACAAATACATCATGGAATACTATGCAGCCATAAAAAAGAATGACTTCATGTCCTTTGTAGGGACATGGATGAAGCTGGAAGCCCTCATTCTCAGCAAACACACACAGGAACAGAAAACCAAACACTGCATGTTCTCACTCATAAGTGGGAGTTGAAAAACGAGATCACATGGACACAGGGAGGGGAACATCACACACCGGGGCCTGTATGCGGGTGGGGGGTTAGCGTAGAAATAGCAATAAGAGAAATACCTAATACAGATCATGGGTTGATAGGTGCAGTAAACCACCATGGCACGTGTATACCTATGTAACAAGCCTGCACGTTCTGCACATGTATCCCAGAACTTAAAGTATAATTTAAAAAATAATAATAATAATACTAAAAAAGAAAAAAATATGTACTCAAAAGAAATGAAAACTTATGTTCACATAAACGCCTATATTCAAATGTTTATAGTAGCATTACTCATAATACCCAAAAAGTGAAAACCACCCAAATGTCCCCATCGACTGATGAATGGATAGATAAAATGTGGCATATCCATACAATGGAACATTATTTGGCAATAAAAAGAAATGATATACATTACTGATCCATGCTACAACATAAATGAACCTTGAAAATATTATATTGAGTGAAAGAAGTCAGTCACAAAGGATAATATGTTGTATGATTCCATTTATGTGAAAT
Organism: Pan paniscus; assembly: GCF_029289425.2. Lineage (NCBI taxonomy): Eukaryota > Metazoa > Chordata > Mammalia > Primates > Hominidae > Pan > Pan paniscus. The sequence goes on from NC_073272.2 coordinate 123,041,341, forward strand.
GCCCAGAATGAGTGGGTCTATAGAGACAGAAAGTAGATTGGTGGTTGCCTAGGGCTAGGAGGATGGTGGAATTGGGGAGGGGTGACTGCAAATAGGTAAATAGTTTCTTTTGGGGGTGACAGAAATGTTGTAAAATTGATTATTATGAGGGTTGCACAACTCCATGAATGCTAAAAGCCATTAAATTGTACACTTTAAGTGGGTTAACTCTATGTGAATTACATCTCAATAAAGCTGTTTTAAAAATTATGACATTTATGAAACCATTGGAAATTTGAACATTGGATATATGATAGTAATAAATTGTTGATATTTTAGCTGAAAATGATCATATACCTGTTTTTAAAGAATCCTCATCTTTTACAGACAAATATTGAATTATTTATGGTTGAAGTGATGCGATGTATAGGATTTGTTTCAAAATAACTCAGTCATGAGTAGTGTGTGGCAATATAGATAAAACAAGATTGGCCATGAGATCATTATTTTTGAAGCCAATGATGTGTATTAAGGGTTCACTGTACTATTCTGCCTAAATTTTTGTTTGAAATCTTCTCATTAAATTTTACTTCAGTGATTAAAATAATACCCCAAAGGGACTGATGTTGGATCATTGTGTACTAAAGTCATTCTGTGAGTTGGTACTTGTGTTTTACCTGAAAGGAGAAGATAGTCTCATTACCAATCATCCTTGAACAATAACAAAGACTGAAAAGGTAAGCTTTTGATTGGCTCCTTCCCATCTAAAGAATGTGATGGGGCCTGATGTGGTAGTCAGGGTACTAATTTAACTCATACATCATTTGTACTCCTAGAGTGGTGAAGACTGGTTATACACACAAACACAGACATCTAGAAGAGTCCAAAGCAAAAGGCTAACAGGACACAAAATGTACAAATCATTCAAAATGACTGATAAATTGGACCATGTTAAAATTAATAATTTCTTTCCACTGAAAGACACGATTAAGAGAGTGAATAAGTAAGCCAGCAAGGTAATTGATCTTACATGGAGATTAGATGAACTTAGACTGCTGAGGGAAATACAGGGGTAGAGGAAGCAGTGGGAAGAGCTCTGTGGCTACTCTTAGTCCCTGGGGAAGCCATTTCTGACTTTGTCTCACAGGGGTCCTTGGGGAGGGCTGCCGGTGGAATTGGGGAAAAAACACAAGGAGAGGTTGTGAACTGAACTTTGTAACAATTTCAACCAAACACGAAGTTTCCTGGACAGAACCTGGGTAAGAGGGTGAACCAGGAGTGCAGACACAGTACAGAAGTTGTGACATGCTGGGAGCCGCAAAACCTGAAAGTCCTGCTTGCTTTCCCAGTGGGGAGGCCTGGACCCTGGGGCAAGTCCTCAGCCCTGCTCACCTACTACCTGGAAATAAACTCAATGCTGTTGTGGAGGGCACAGTGAGAGTGAGACTGGCCTTTTGGGCTGTGTGGGAGCTGGGTGAGGCCTGTTACTGCCAACTTTCCCCCCAGTTCCCTGGCAACCTGCATGATGCAGCAGAGGCAGCCATAATCCCCCTGGGAATATAACTCCATTGACCTGAGAATCACACCCCCATCCCCTACAGCAGCCACAGCAAGCCCTGCCCAAGGAGAGTCTGAGCTCAGACACACCTAACCCTGCCCCCACCTGGTGGTCTTTCTCTACCTGCCCTGGTAGCCAAAGACAAAGGACATAATGTCTTGGAAGCTCAGTGGCCCCAACCACCACCTGAGAAACTTATCCACGTGACCCTAGGGCAAGCTTGTATCCTCCCTATACTACCACAGCTGATTCTCTCCTGAAAGCACCACCTCCTGGCTGGAGGCCAAATAAAACTAGCACAATAAACAAAAATACAACCAAGGACCCTCACAGAGTCTGCTTCACTCTCCTGCTACCTCCACCATAGCACGTGCTGGTATCCATGGCTGAGAGACCTGAAGATGGATCACATCACAGGACTCTTTGCAGACACCAGCCCAGAGCTCAGTAGCTCTGCTGAGTGGCTAGATCCAGAAGAGAAATAACAATCACTGCAGTTTGGCTTTCAGGAAGGCACATCCCTGAATACCCACATCCAGGGAGCACTCTGTGGGATGAAAGAATCTGAACAGCAGCCCTTGACCATCAGATCTTCCCTCTGACATAGTCTACCCAAATGAGAAGGAACCAGAAAAACAATTATGGTAATATAACAAAACAAAGTTCTTTAACACCCCTAAAATATCACACTAGCTCACCAGCAATGGATCCAAACCAGGAAGAAATCTCTAGATTGCCAGAAAAAGAATTCAGATGGACAATTATTAAGCTACTCAAGGAGGCAGAAGAGAAAGGTGAATACCAACTCAAAGAAATTTTAAAATGTTACAGGATATGAATGGAAAAATCTCCAGGGAAATAAATAGCATAAATAAAAAACAATCAAAACTTCTGGAAATGAAGGACACACAGAGAAATGCAAAATACACTGGAAGGTCTCAGCAATATAATTGAATAAGTAAAAGAAAGAACTTCAGAGCTTGAAGACAAGGCTTTCAAATTAACCCAATCTGACAAGTCAAAGAAAAACAGAATTTTAAAAATGAACAAAGCCTCCAGGAAGTTTAGGATTATGTTAAATGATGGATTCTAAGAATAATTAGTGTTCCCAAGGAAGAAGAGATATCTAAAAGTTTGGGAAACATAGTTGAGGAAATAATCAAGGAAAACTTCCCTGGCCTTGCTAGAGATCTAGATACCCAAATACAAGAAGGTGAAAGAACACCTGGAAAATTCATCACAAAAAGATAATCATGTAGGCACGTAGTCATCAGGTTATCTAAAGTCAGAACAAAGGAAAGAATCTTAAGAGCTGTGAGACAAAAGCATCAGGTAACCTATAAAGGAAAACTTATCAGATTAACAGCAGATTTCTCAGCAGAAACCCTACAAGCTAGAAGGGATTGGGGTTCTATCTTTAGCCTCCTTAAACAAAACAATTATCAGCCAAGAATTTTGTGTCCAGTGAAACTAAGCTTTATAAATGAAAGAAAGATAGTCTTTTTCAGACAAATGCTGAATTAGCCACTACCAAGCCAGCACTACAAGCACTGATAAAAGTAGCTCTAAATTTTGAAACAAATCATCAAAATGCACCAAAATAGAACCCCCTTAAGGCATAAATCTCACAGGACCTATAAAATAATAACAAAATGAAAAAAAAAAAACCAAGGTATTCAGGCAACAACTAGCATGATAAATAGAATAGTACTTCACATCTCAATTGTAACATTGAATGTAAATAACCTAAATGCTCCACTCAAAAGATACAGAATGGCAGAATGGATAAGAATTCATCCAGCAAGTATCTGCTGTCTTCAAGAGACTTACCAAACACATAAGGATTCACATAAACTTACAATAAAGGAGTGGAAGAAGATATTCCATGCAAATAGACACCAAAAATGAGCAGGAGTAGGTGTTCTTATATCAGACAAAACAAACTTCAAAGCAATAGCAGCTTAAAAACACAAAGAGTGACATTATATAATGATAAAAGGACTTGTCCAACAGGAAAATATCACAATCCTAAATATATATGTACCTAACACTAGAGCTCCCAAATATATAAAATAATTACTACTGGACCTAAGAAATGAGATAGAAAGCAACACAATAATAGTGAGGGACTTCAATACTCCACTGACAGCACTAGACAGGTCATCAAGACAGAAAGTCAACAGAGGAACAATGGACTTAAACTATACCCTAAAAAGAATGGACTTAACAGATATTTACAGAACATTCTACCCAACAACTGCAGAATATACATTCTATTCATCAGCACCTGGAACATTTACCAAGATAGACCATATGACAGGCCACAAAACAAGTCTCAATAAATTTAAGAAAATTGAAGTTATATCAAGTACTCTCTCTGAACACAGTGGAATAAAATTGGAAATCAATGATAAAAGGAACCCTCAAAACCATGCAAATGCATGGAAATTAAATAACCTGCTCCTGAATGATCATTGGGTCAACAATGAAATCAAGATGGAAATTAAAAGTTCTTTGAACTCAATGATAATAGTGACAAAACCTATCAAAATCTCGGGGATACAGCAAAGGCAGTGTGAAAAAAAAGCAAAGATGAAAGTTCATAGCATTAAATGCCTACATCAAAAAGTCTGAAAGAGCACAAATAGATAATCTAAGGTCACACCTCAACGAACTAGAGAAGCAAGAACAAACCAAACCCAAACCCAGCAGAAGAAAAGAATAACCGAGATCATAGCAGAACTAAATGAAATTAAAACAAACAAATAAACAAAAAATACAAAAGAGGGGCCAAGATGGCTGAATAGGAACAGCTCCAGTCTGTGGCTCCCAGCAAGACCAATGCAGAAGGCAGGTGATTTCTGCATTTCCAACTGAGGTACCCAGTTCATCTCACAGGGACTGGTTAGGCAGTGGGTCCAACCCACAGAGGGTGAGCAGAAGCAGGATGGGGTGTCGCTTCACCCGGGAAATGCAAGGATCTGGGGAGCTCCCTCTCTGAGCCAAGGGAAGCCATGAGGGACTGTGCTACCCACCAGGTTACTATGCTTTTCCCATGGTTTTTGCAATCTGCAGATCAGGAGATTCCCCATGTGCCTACACCACCAGGGCCCTGGATTTCAAGCACAAAACTGGGCGGCTGTTCGGGCAAACACCGAGCTAGTTGTACGAGTATTTTTTCATACCCCAGTGGCGCCTGGAACCCCAACAAGAGAGAACCATTCACTCCCCTGGAAAGGGGGCTGAAGCCAGGGAGCCAAGTGGTCTCACTCAGCAGGTCCTATTCCCACGGAGCCCAGCAAGCTAAGAACCACTGGCTTGAAATTCTTGCTGCTAGCACAGCAATCTGAAGTCAATCTGGGATGCTCCAGCTTAGTGGGGGAGGGGCATCCACCATTACTGAGGCTTTAGTAGGCAGTTTTCCCCGGACAGTGCTAAGGAGGCTGGGAGGTCTGGGCTGGGCGTGACAAAGTGGCTGTGGCCAGACTGCTTCTCTAGATTCCTCCTCACTGGGCAGGGCATCTCTGAAGGAAAGATAACAGCCCTAGTCAGGGGCTTACAGAAAAAAAACTCCATCTCCCTGGGACACAGCACCTGCGGGAAGGGGCAGATGTGGGCGCAGCTTCAGTGTATTTAATCATTCCTGCCTGCCAGCTGTGAAGAGAGCAACCGAACCTGACAAGAGGGATTCTCCCAGCCCAGCGCACCTGCTCTGCTAACGGACAGACTGCCTCCTCAAGTGAGTCCCTGACCCCCATGCCTCGTGACTGGGAGAAATCTCCCAACAGGGGTCAACAGACACCTCATACAGGAGTGCTCTGGCTGGCATCAGGCCAGTGCCCCTCTGGGAGGAAGCTTCCAGAGGAAGGAGCAGGCAGCAATCTTTGCTGTTCTGCAACCTCCACTGGTGATACCCAGGCGAACAGGGTCTGGAGTGGACCTCCAGCAAACTGCAGCAGACCTACAGAAGAGAGGCCTGTATGTTTGAAGAAAAACTAACAAACAGAAACCAGTAACATCAACATCAACACAAAGGACTCCTACACAAAAGCCCCATCCAAAGGTCATCAGCATCAAAGATCAAAGGTAGATAAATCCATGAAGATGAGGAAAAAACAGCACAAAAATGCTGAAAATTCCAAAAACCAGAATGCTGCTTCTCATCCAAATGATCGCAACTCCTCTTTAGCAAGCACAAAACTGGACAGAGAATGAGATTGATGAATTGACAGAAGTAGGCTTCAGAAGGTGGGTAATAACAAACTCCTATGAGCTAAAGAAGCATGTTCTAACCCAATACAAGGAAGCTAAGAACCTTGATAAAAGATTACAGGAACTGCTGACTAGAATAACCAGTTTAGAGAGGAACACAAATGACCTGATGGAGCTGAAAAACACAGCATGAGAACTTCCTGAAGCATACACAAGTATCAATAGCCGAATAAATCAAGTGGAAGAAAGGATATCAGAGATTGAAGATCAACTTACTGAAACAAGGTGTGAAGACAAAAAGGAAAGAACAAAGCCTCCAAGAAATATGGGACTATTTGAAAAGACCAAACCTATGATTGACTGGGGTCCCTGAAAGTTATGATGAGAATGGAACCAAGTTGGAAAACACACTTCAGGATATTATCCAGGTGAACTTCCCCACCTAGCAAGACAGGCCAACATTCAAATTCAGGAAATACAGAGAACACCACTAAAATACTCCTCGAGAAGAGCAACCCCAAGACACATAATCATCAGCTTCTCCAAGGTTGAAACGAAGGAAAAAACGTTAAGGGCAGCCAGAGAAAAGGGTCAGATTACCTATAAAGGGAAGCCCATCAGACTAACAGCAGATCTCTCTGCAGAAACCCTACAAGCCAGAGGAGACTGGGGGCCAATATTCAACATTCTTAAAGAAAAGAATTTTCAACCCAGAATTTCATATCCAGCCAAACTAAGCTTCATAAGTGAAGGAGAAATAAAATTCTTTACAGACAAGCAAATGCTGAGGGATTCTGTCACCATCAGGCCTGCCTTACAAGAGCTCCTGAAGGAAGCACTAAATATTGAAAGGAAAAACTGGTACCAGCCACTGCAAAAACATACTGAATTGTAAAGACCATCAACACTATAAGGAAACTGCATCAACTAATGTGCAAAATAACAAGCTAGCACCATGCTGACAGGATCAAATTCACACATAACAATATTAACCTTAAATGTAAATGGGCTAAATGTCCCAATTAAAAGACACAAACTGGCAAATTGGATAAAAAGTCAAGATCCATCAGTGTGCTGTATTCAGGAGACCAATCTCACGTGCAAAGACACACATAGGCTCAAAATAAACGGATGGAGGAAGATTTACCAAGCAAATGAAAAGCAAACAACAATAACAAAAAAAGCAGGGGTTGCAATCCTAGTCTCTGATAAAATAGACTTTAAAGCAACAAAGATCAAAAGAGACAAAGAAGGGCATTACATAATGATAAAGGGATCAATGCAACAAGAGCTAACTATCCTAAATGTATATGCACCCAATATAGGAGCACCCAGATTCATAAAGCAAGTTCTTAGAGACCTACAAAGATACTTAGGCTCCCACACAATAATAGTGAGAGACTTTAACACCCCACTGTCGATATTAGACAGATCAACAAGACAGAAAATTAACAAGGATATTCAGGACTTGAACTCAGCTCTGGACCAAGTGGACCTAATAGACATCTACAGAACTCTCCACCCCAAATCAACAGAATATACATTCTTCTCAGCACCACATAGCACATATTCTAAAATCAACCACAAAATTCAAAGTAAAACACTCATCCCAGCACTTTGGGAGGCCAAGGTGTGTGGATCATGAGGTCAGGAGATCAAGACCATCCTGGCTAACACAGTGAAACCCTGTCTCTACTAAAAATACAAAAAATTAGCCAGGCGCAGTGGTAGGCACCTGTAGTCCCAGCTACTCGGGAGGCTGAGGCCGGAGAATGGCATGAATCCAGGAGGCGGAGCTTGCAGTGAGCCAAGATAGTGCCACTGCAGTCCGGCCTGGGTGAAAGAGTGAGACTCCATCTCAAAAAAAAAAAAAAAGAAAAGAAAAGAAAGGAAGTAAAACACTCCTCAGCAAATGCAAAAGAATGGAAATCATAACAAACAGTCTCTCAGACAACAGTGCAATCAAATTAGAACTCAGGATTAAGAAACTCACTCAAAACCACACAACTACATGGAAACTGAACACACTGCTCCTGAATGACTATGGGGTAAATAACAAAATTAAGGCAGAAATAAATAAGTTCTTTGAAACCAATGAGAACAAAGAGACAACATACCAGAATCTCTGGGACACAGCTAAAGCAGTGTTAAGAGGGAAATTTATAGCACTCAATGCCCACAACAGAAAGCAGGAAAGATCTAAAATTGACACCCTAATATCACAATTAAAAGAACTAGATAAGCAAGAACAAAGAAATTCAAAAGCTAGCAGAGGCAAGAAATAACTAAGATCAGAGCAGAACTGAAGGAGACAGAGACACAAAAAAAACCCTTCAAAAAATCAGTGAATCCAGGAGCTTGTTTTTTTGACAATATTAACAAAATAGGTGGCCCTCTAGCTAGACTAATAAAGAAGAAAAGAGAAAAGAATCAAATAGACACAATAAAAATGATAAAGGAGATATCACCACTGATCCCACAGAAAGACAAACTACCATCAGAGAATACTATAAACACCTCTATGCAAATAAACTAGAAAATCTAGAAGAAATGGATAAATTCCTGGACACATATGCCCTCCCAGACTACACCAGGAAGAAGTTGAATCCCTGAATAGACCAATAACAAGTTCTGAAATTGAGGCAGTAATTAATAGCCCACCAACCAAAAAAAGCCCAAGACCAGATGGATTCACAGCCGAATTCTACCAGAGATACAAAGAGGAACTGGTACCATTCCTTCTGAAACTATTCCAAACAATAGAAAAAGAGGGACTCCTCCCTAAAGCTTAGTTTATGAGGCCAGCATCATCCTGATTTCAAAACCTGACAGAGACACAACAAAAAAGAAAATTTCAGGCCAATATCCCTGATGAACATTGTTGTGAAAATCTTCAATAAAATACTGGCAAACCGAATCCAACACATCAAAAAGCAGCACATCAAAAAGCTTATCCACCACAATCAAGTCGGCTTCAACCCTGGGATGCAAGGCTGGTTTAAACATATGCAAATCAATACACGTAATCCATCACATAAACAGAACCAATGACAAAAACCACATGATTATCTCAATAGATGCAGAAAAGGCCTTTGATAAAATTCAACATCCCTTCATGCTAAAAACTCTCAATAAACTAGGTATTGATGGAACGTATCTCAAAATAATAACAGCGGTTTATGACAAACACACAGCCAATATCATACTGAATGGGAAAAAACTGGAAGCATTCCCTTTGAAAACTGGCACAAGACAAGGATGCCCTCTCACCACTCCTATTCAACATAGTGTTGGAAGTTCTGGCCAGGGCAATCAGGCAAGAGAAAGATATAAAGCGTATTGAAATAGGAAGAGAGGGAGTCAAGTTGTCTGTTTGCAGATGACATGATTGTATATTTAGAAAACTCCATCGTCTCAGCCCCAAAACTCCTTCAGCTGATAAGCAATTTTAGCAGTCTCAGGATACAAAAATTAAAGTGCAAAAATCACAAGCATTCCTGTTCACCAATAATAGACAAGCAGAGAACTAAATCATGAGTGAACTCCCATTCACAATTGCTACAAAGAGAATAAAATACCTAGGAATTCAACTTACAAGGGACGTGAAGGACCTTTTCAAGGAGAACTACAAACCACTGCTCAAGGTAATAAGAGAGGACATAAACAAATGGAAAAACATCCCATGCTCATAGATAGAAAGAGTCAATATTGTGAAAATGGCCATACTGCCCAAAGTAATTTTTAGATTCAATGCTACTCCAATCAAGCTACCAGTAACTTTCTTTGCAGAATTAGAAAAAAACTACTTTAAATTTCATATGGAACCAAAAAAGAGCCTGTATACCCAAGACAATTCTAAGCAAAAAGAACAAAGCTGGAAGCATCACACTACCTGACTTCAAACTATACTACAAGGCTACAGTAACCAAAACAGCATAGTACTGGTACCAAAACAGATATATCGACCAATGGAACAGAACAGAGGCCTCAGAAATGACACCACACATCTATAACCATCTGATCTTCAACAAACCTGACAAAAACAAGCAATGGGAAAAGGATTCCCTATTTAATAAATGGTGCTGGGAAAACTGGCTAGCCATATGCAGAAAACAGAAACTGGATCCCTTCCTTATCCCTTATACAAAAATTAACACAAGATAGATTAAAGACTTAAACATAAAACCCAAAACCATAAAAACCCTAGAAGAAAACTTAGGCAATACCATTCAGGACATAGTCATGAGCAAAGACTTCATGACTAAAACACCAAAAGCAATTGGAACAAAAGCCAAAATTGACAAATGGCATCTAATTAAACTAAAGAGCTTTTGCACAGCAAAAGAAACTATCATCAGAGTGAACAGACAACCTACAGAATGGGAGAAAATTTTTGCAAGCTACCCACCTGACAAAGGTCTAATATCCAGAAGCTACAAGGAACTTAAACAAACTTACAAGAAAAAAATCAACAACCCCATCAAAAAGTGGGCAAGGGATATGAACAGACAATTCTCAAAAGAAGACATTTATGTGGCCAACAAACATATGAAAAAAAGCTCCTCATCACTGGTCATTAGAGAAATGCAAATCAAAACCACAATGAGATACCATCTCACGCCAGTTAGAATGGCGATTATTAAAAAGTCAGGAAACAACAGATTCTGGCAAGGCTGTGGAGAAATAGGAACACTTTTACACTGTTGTTGGGAGTGTAAACTAGTTCAGCCATTGTGGAAGACAGTGTGGTGATTCCTCACGGATCTAGAACCAGAAATACCATTTGACTCAGCAATCCCATTACTAGGTATATACCCAAAGGATTATAAATCATTCTACTATAAAGACACATGCACATGCATGTTTATTGCAGCACTGTTCACTATAGCAAAGACTTGGAACCAACCCAAATGTCCAACAATGATAGACTGGATAAAGAAAATGTGGCACATATATACCATGGAATACTAGGCAGCCATAAAAAAGGATGAGTTCATGTCCTTTGCAGGGACATGGATGAAGTTGGAAACCATCATTCTCAGCAAACTAACATAGGAACAGAAAGTCAAACACCGCATGTTCTCACTCATAAGTGAGAGTTGAACAATGAGAACACATGGACACAGGGACGGGAACATCACACACTGGGGCCTGTTGAGGGTTGGGGGGCAAGGGGAGGGACAGCATTAGGACAAATACCTAATGCATATGGGCCTTAAAACCTAGATGACGGGTTGATAGGTGCAGAAAACCACCATGGCACATTTATGCCTATGTAACAAACCTGCAGGTTCTGCACATGCATCCCAGAACTTAAAGTAAAATAAATAAATAAAAAAGCATACCAACAAAATTCTAAACAATTAAATGCCTAATCCAGAAATGCTTAATAAAGTTGGAAGCATAAACTTCTTTTTTTTTTTTTTTTGAAACGGAGTTTTGCTCTTGTTGCCCAGGCTGGAGTGCAATGGCACGATCTCGGCTCACTGCAACCTCTGCCTCCTCTGTTCAAGCAATTCTCCCGCCTCAGCATCCTGAGTAGCTGGGATTACAGGCATGCGCCACCACGTCTGGCTAATTTTTTTTTTTTTTTTTTTTTTTTTTTGTATTTTTAGTAGAGACGGGTTTCTCCATGTTGGTCAGGCTGGTCTCGAACTCCCGACCTCAGGTGATCCGCCCACCTCGGCCTCCCAAAGTGCTGGGATTACAGGCATGAGCCACTGCACCTGGCCAGCATAAACTTCTTTCTGGACTATGCGCACTCACCTCACTTAAGGAATAGTATAATGATCCAACATACCATGCTAGGACAAGGGTAGCATGGTAGGTTTCAAGTGACGGCCCAGACTCCAGAGGCTTTGGAACAAAGAAAAAATAGACTCCCACGGTGTTTTGCTGCTTGAGTTCTGCCCCTTCTCATCCAGAGAGAAAATGTGGATTGCAAGTCATGACTGTCTAACATTTGAAAACTTGTGAAACATATTTTTTTTTTAATTTGAGTTTGAAAATCTGATGTGGGCACCAGAGTCATGACGGTAACCAGATTTCCAGGGTAAACAGCTAGTAGATATGATTGGACACCTGTCCTTCAGTTAGAGCCTAGAAGTCTGTTGGTGTCCTGGCTGTAATAAGACTGTATCTGAAAGCCTGTAAAAGTTTCAGAAAGGTGAAGTAGAGTAAAAGATTTGCAGGGATTTTTGTCAGTGTTTCTTTTGTTTAAGTAAATTCCTTGGGTTGGGAATCATAAATCCCATGAGTAAACGGAAGAGAAACCAATGGCCCACAGCAGTATGTCATGTGTCTGAAGAATGGTGAATATTCTGATTTTTAAAAATCATTAGGATGGGAATTTTTATTTTTCCCTATAGTGAATTTTACATATGTATTTGTCTCTGCCTCTGCTTTTGTCCCCTGGCTAGAGACAATTCTCTGTGTGTATTTAAATGAGAAAAGCCTTTACTCCCTCCTCATAGAGGAAAAGAAATTAGCCATGAAGGATAATCTACTTGTAATTGTAACCCTTTGTCTGTATCTGGCTTTTGAGGAAAGCATTTTTGGAGATTAACTTATCATAGGAATCTATCATTTGTGAACACTAGAGATATCCAACCCAAAGAGATCTGCCGTCAAGGTTGGAGAAACATATAGACTTGAAATAGATTCTGCATTGTTTAGAGAGCAGAGAATTTTGACTTCTATAGAATTTACTTGGCTTGTATAACAATAATATGAATGTATTTTATGTGTATTTAAAACCTTGAACTGCACATAAAATAGGAATACAATAGCATATAACAAAATATAGAAAATAGAGAAAAAACATTTTTTAAAACTTCACCCATAAACTCCTGCTTGGGCAATCTCTAGCTTGTCAGAGAGTTTATATGATTCTTCTACTGTATGAATGTGAAGTATTTTCTAAGAAAGTACTTTAGAACACTTCTGCCTACATCCAGAGGGAATTAATAAATTTGATTATGAGGCCTTAAATTTAAGAGATTTTGTTCTGTTTAGCTTATTGAGACTAACAAGTACTTACATAAACCTGAAAGAAAAAAACTCAAGAATTCCCATACAAAGAAGAAATTGGACTTCTGATGCTTTAAATGTACTGGCCCTTTAAGAAAAACTTTTTCACACACAGAAACTGCCAATTCAGAAACTGAAAAGCTGAAGTAGTCAAATGGTTGGAGGCTAGGTTCCAAAGAAAGAAATGAAAATGAGATATCAAGCTAGCAATTAGTAATCATAAAAAGGCACTATTCAAAACTTCTGCGAAGCATTTTTAATATTTTTAAATAAACGTAAAAGAATATATGGTTCCAAGTTCATCTAATATTCCTAATCAAGATGAATCCTCCCACAAATCAGAGTGATTTGATAAATTTGGTTTTAAAAAAAGCTAAACGTCTTCTCCCAGATTTTATGACAGTAAGGAATATAATGCAAGTGCACGAGTTTAACAATTTTTAATTAAAATGAAGAGATACAGAAAAAGTGAAAAAAATTTGTCACCAAGAGACATTTATTTTTAAATGTCTTTTTCATTACATAAATGTATTTGTTCTTCATAGCATTTAGATTACAAGGAAAAATTCAAGCAATAAAAAGGCGTATGCTGGTAAGACTAATTTTAAAAGCTGTTTATGGGCAATCATGATGTCTGCATACAGAGAAATTTAATTTCTTCCTTTTTGATCTGTATGTTTTATTTCCATTTCTTGCCCATTGCACTACCAAGACCTTCCAGCCTTATGCTGAATAAGAGTAGTGAGAGCAGACATTCTTGCTTTATTCCCAGTCTTAGCTGTAAAGTATTCAGTCTTTCGCTGCTAAGTATAAAGTTAGCTATACGTTTTTTGTAGGTGCTCTTCAGCAAGTTGAGGAATTGCTCCTCAAATCCCTTTTATTATTTTTTGAGCAGTTTTATTACAAATGAGGGTTGAATGTTGTAAAATGCTTTCTCTGCATCAGTTGATGTCATCGTGATAGTTATTCTATTTAGCTTGTTAATTTGGATAATTGCACTATCGATTTTGAAATATTAAAACAGCCTTGCATCCCTGGAATAAAATAAACAAAAACTAGTGTTTAAAGCCTTAAATAATGTTATCTGACATTTAGTATATGTGTTTGCATTTAAATATGTATATATTGAAGTCTGTTAAAATGACATGATTGATTTTAAAAGCAGAAGCTTATGTATAGTAGGGGACTGGTAACTCAGAAAGAAAAGTGGTCTTTGAATTTATGGTTTGTTCTCAACCGTGAGGGTGTAAAATGTTACTATTTACTTTCTGCATGTTCTACTCAAATGGCAAAATCTGTTTTTCTCACCCTACCCAAATACAATCTCTCAAAAAGGTCTGTTAACTTTCTCGGTTTTGCATTAATTTTGCATACTTTAGATTTAAAACTGCGAACTAGTCCAGTTAATTAAACAATTATAATAAAACAATAGAACAATAAGGGCTTCTACAGCTATAAAGTAGCCAAAATAATTATTCTTTATGTTATTTTTCCTGTTATTACAAAGTATCATTTTCCTGATTAGTAACATAGATAAAGCTGCAGCATTTTCTTTCTGGGGAATCTGTGTTATTGACTGAAAATTCTCGTCAATGCTGTCCTTCTCTGAGATGGAGCACAAATTTAGAGATCCAATGTAATAACATCATCAAGATTTTTTAATACCCAAATTATTGTTGGCACTTCCTATATGACTACTAGGTATCTCCCCAAAGACTTGCTTCTTCATTTTGTAACCAATTGCAAGAGGGATGCTAGAAATAATTAAGTATATTTGATTTCCTTTAAATTTTTCAGCCATTATATTTTCAAATATTTTTTCTGCCCCTTATTCTCCCTTCTGGGGTATCTGTTACACATATATTGGACTGCTTTTCTCTTCATTTTTCTTCAATCTTTTTTGTGTTATTCAAATTGGAGTGTGTGTGTGTGTGTGTGTGTGTGTAAAATCAAGCCCACTGATTCTTCTGCCAAGTCCAATGTGTTGTTGAGCCCATCTAGTAAATGTATTTCAGTTATTTTATTTTTCAGCTTTATAATTTCTAATTTTTTTGTTATAGTTAACATACTTCTGTTGAGATGTTTCTAATTTATTGATACCACATTTTCCATTAATTCTTTGGGCATATTTATAATAGATGTTTTTAATTCTTCATCTGCTAAATCTGGGCCCACTCAAAGTCAGTTTTCATTAACTGCCTTTTCCCAGGTGCCTAGGTCTCACTTTTCTGTTTCCTTCAATGTCTACTAATTTTTGTTTTAAAATTAGACATTATAGACAATGTTATAATAAATCTGGATTCTGATGTGTTCTTATGATTACTGGGATTTTGTTCAAGTAGGCAGTTAACATACCTGAATCCAAACTGAATACTTTATGTCCCTTGAGGTATGTAGCAACTGATATGTCTGCTCTGTTCTTATGGCCTACCTCTGGCTTTAGCCTGGCCTATCCGCATGGAAGGCACATGTGGTATCTCCTATGTGCCTGCATAATTTGACAGTCAGCCAAGAATTTGGGCAGAGATGAAACTCAGTCTCTCTGCAGTTTCCTTGCTTCTAAGGTTTCCCACCTAGTTTACTATTTGTCCTGCCAGCCTTGGGCTCTGTTGTCTGATACTTCAAGCCTATAGGCTTCAGCTTTCTTCTGCTCCATCTGAGTGCAAATAAGAATATACATTCAGACTTCTTTTTTTTCTTTAAAAAAAAAAAAGCATTTCTACATATATACCCAAGATAATTAAAAAACAAGTACTCCAATAAATACATGTACACACATGTTCACAGCAACACTACTCACAATAGCCAAAAGGAAGAAATGGACCAAATGTCCATCAACGAATACATGGATAAACAAATTGTAGTATATACATACAATGAAATGTTATTCAGCCACAATAAAGGAATGAAATACTAATACTTGCTGCAGCATGGATGAACCTCCAAAATATTATGCTAAGTGAAAGAATCCAGACAAAAAGGTCACATATTGTATGAAGCCATTTATATGCAATGTCTGGTATAGACAAATCCATAGGCAGGATACAGACTGGCAGTTGCCAGGGACTAGGGAGTAGGGAATAGTGAGGAGAAACTGCTTAATGAATACAGAGTTTTACTTTGGAGTGATGGAAATGCTTTGGAACTAGATAGAGGTAGTAGTTTCACAACATTGTGAATGTACAATATGCCACTGATTTGTCAACTGTAAAATGGATTTCATATTGTGTGAATTTCACTTCAATAAATTATTTTTAACTTTTACTTTTTTTAGTTAAACCAAACAACATACCCAAAAAAGCAAATGAACAGAACTTGCTCCATGACTGAAGTATAGATTTCTCTCTGTTCCTTACATGTTTTATGTTAGGCCTCATGAATCCACTCTTGCACATGCATAGTCTAGCCATCAAAAGGATTTAGACAGAACTTCTATTTGGAATTTGAGCCTCACTCTTTCTATGATTATTTTGCTTCCAGAATTTCCCCCTTTAAATTTCAAGCTGATCTTCTAGCCCTGAAAGGTACCTTGAGCCAATAAGGCTGTTTTTCTACTGCTGCTTCTCTCAGCCATAGCCATAGGGGTCAAGAAATGTCTTCAGACCGGAAAACTACAAACTCACAATTCTTACCCCGTGCAGTTGCAGTTTTCTTTCTTCTGTCTGCTTTTGTAGTCTTTCCAGTGCGTTTAACAAGCTTTTAAAAATGTTTCATAACTGTTATCTATGAAAGGGTTCCTGTGACCACTTCATTCCTCCATAATTACCGGAAGACTCTATATTTTAAAACTATATCAACATTATTATAAGAGCTTCCTCATCATTAAATCCACAATATGAGAAAAGTTTCCAAATAAAAAGAGAAGCTCCAACTCCACCATGTACTTTTTATAGGTCAAATATTCTTAATATATTCATATTAAGTCTCAGCTATTTTATTCCTCAGGATAGATAAAAGCATCATCAAGCTTATATGCAGTGTCAAATAACTGATTTTCTTGGTATTAGCTTTATTGAAATATAATTCACATACCACACAATTCACACATTGGAAGTGCACAGTTCAATGGTCCTTAGTGTATTCAGTTTTTCAACCATTACCATAATCAATTTTAGAACATTTTTATCACCGCAAGAAGAAACCATATACCTTTAGCTATGACCCTGTAACTCCCTCATTTCCCCAGACCTAGGCAGCTACTAAACTACTTTCTATCTCTATAGATTTGTCTATTCTTGACATTTCATATAAATTGAATCATATATGTGGTATTTTGAGACTCTGCTTAGTGTTTTCAAGGTTAGCATAATGTTTCCATAATTTTTTCACTTAGCATAATGTTGTCAAGATTCAAGCATGTTGTAGTGTATATCACTACTTCATTCCCTTTTCTGGTCGAATCATATCCCATTGTATGAAAGTATTACATTTTATTTATTCAATTGATGAACATCTAGGTTTCTATTTTTTGAATATTAAAAATAATGCTGCTATGAACACTTGTGTACAGGTTTTTTTGTGGATGCATGTTTTCATCTCTCTTGAGTATATACCTAGAAGTGGGATTCATGGGTCAAATGATAACTCTATATTTAACTATTTGAGAAACAACCAGATTGTTCTCCAAAGCAGCTGTACCATTTTATATTCCTATCAGCAGTATATAAGAATTCTCATTTCTCAGCATCCTAGACATTTTTTTTATTATTTGTCTTTTTTATTCTAGTCATCCTGACAGGTGTGAAGTAGTATCTCATTGTGATTTTGATTTGCACTTCCCTGATAGCTAATAACGTTGATGTGCTTATTGGACATTTCTATATCTTCTTTAGAGAAATGGCTATTCAGATCCTGTGCCCATTAAAAAATTGGGTTATGTATCTTTTTATTATTGACTTTTAAGTGTTCTTTATATAGTCTAGATACAAATCCCTTATCAGATATATGATTTGCAAATATTTTCTTTCATTCTATGGGCTGTCATTTCACTTTTCTGATAGCATCCTATAATGCATTAAAGTTTTTACATTTTCCTTTTTTTTTTTTTCAGACGGGGTCTCACTCTATCACCCAGGCTGGAGGGCAGTGGCGAGATATGGGCTCACTGCAACCTCCACCTCCTGGGCTTAAGGGATCCTCCCACCTCAGCCTCTTGAGTAGCTGGGGCTACAGGCATGCACCACCACACCCAGCTAATTTTTTTTGTATTTTTTGTAGAGACAGGGTTTCCCTATGTTGCCCAGGCTGGTCTCAAACTCCTGGGCTCACTTGATCCACATGCTTCAGCCTCCCAAAGTGCTGAGATTACAGGCATGTGTCACCAAACCCAGCTAGTTTTTAACTTTTGATCAAGTCCAATTTATCTATTTTTTTTCCTTTTTTGCTAATGCATGTGGTGTATATCTAAGAAACCATTGACAAATCCAAGGTCACAAAGACATACTTCTATGTTTTCTTGTAAGAGGTTTATAGTTCTGTTACATTTGGGTCTTTTTTTTCCTTTTTGTGGAGAACAGGGTTTCGCTATATTGCCCAGGCAGGTCTCAAACTCCTGGGCTCAAGCTATCCTCCCGCCTCTGCCTCCCTAAGAGCTGGGATTACAGGCGTGAGCCACCGCACCTGGCCACATTTGGGTCTTTGATCCATTTCAAGTTCATTTTTGTATACAGTGTATACAAAAATTGGATAGACATCCACCTTCATTCCTTTGCATGTGGATATCCAGTTGTCCCAGTGCCATTTGTTGAAGAGATCATTCCTTCCTCATTGAATTGTTTTAGCATCCTTGCTGAAATCAATTGACTATAAATGTGAGGGTTTATTTCTGGATTCTCAATTCTATTCCATTTATCTGTATGTCTATCCATATGCCAGTACCACACTATCTTGATTATTGTTGCATTGTAGACAGTTTTGAAATCAAAAAGCATAAGCTCTCCAACTTTGTTCTTTTTCAACATTGTTTCAGCAATTCTGTGTCCCTTGAATTTCCACATGAATCTTAGGATCAACTTATCAATTTCTACAAAGCAGCCAGCTGGGCTTCTGACAAGAATTGAGTTAAACCTACAGGTCAGTTGAGGAAGTATTGCTATATTAATACTAGTAAGTCTTCTAATCCATTAATATAGGATATCTATTTATTTAGATCCTGCATAATTTCTTTCAATAATGTTTGGTAGTCTTAAGAATATAAGTTTTGCCAGCCCGTCCGGGAGGGAGGTGGGGGGCAGCCCCCACCCGGCCAGCCGCCCCGTCCGGGAGGTGGGGGGCGCCTCTGCCCGGCGGCCACCCCGTCTGGGAGGTGTACCCAACAGCTCATTGAGAACGGGCCATGATGACGATGGCGGTTTTGTCGAACAGAAAAGGGGGAAATGTGGGGAAAAGAAAGAGAAATCAGATTGTTACTGTGTCTGTGTAGAAAGAAGTAGACATAAGAGACTCCATTTTGTTCTGTACTAAGAAAAATTCTTCTGCCTTGGGATGCTGTTAATCTATAACCTTACCCCCAACCCCGTGCTCTCTGAAACATGTGCTGTGTCCACTCAGGGTTAAATGGATTAAGGGCGGTGCAAGATGTGCTTTGTTAAACAGATGCTTGAAGGCAGCATGCTCGTTAAGAGTCATCACCACTCCCTAATCTCAAGTACCCAGGGACACAAACACTGTGGAAGGCCGCAGGGTCCTCTGCCTAGGAAAACCAGAGACCCTTGTTCACGTTTATCTGCTGACCTTCCCTCCACTATTGTCCTATGACCCTGCCAAATCCCCCTCTCCGAGAAACACCCAAGAATGATCAATACTAAAAAAAAAAAAAAAAAAAAAAAAAAGAATATAAGTTTTGTACTTCTTTTGTTAAATGTATTCCTAAGTACTTTAATCTTTTTGATGCTATTGTTAAAGATTGTTTTCATAATTTCAGGTTTGATTTGCTCATTGCTACTGTATAGAAATATAATTGATTTTTGTATATTAATCCTTTACCCTCTAACCTTGCTGAAGTTGTTTATTAGTTTCAGCAGATTTTTTGTGAACTCCTTAGGATTTTCTATATTAAAAAAATCATGCCATCTGCAAATACAGTTTTGCATCTTTCTTTACATTTGGATGCCTTTTATTTCATTGTCTTGTCTACTTCCATGGCTAGAACTTCAGTACAGTGTTGGCTAGAATTAGTAAGACTGGACAGTCTTATCTTGTTCCTACCCTTAGGGAGAAACTTCGCTGGCTTATTACCTTTATTGTTTGCTCATATCATATGTAAACTGTGGGTTGACTGCAGGCCAACCCAACAAGAGGCCAAGCCAGGCCACACAATCAGCTTAAATCTCTACTTGGATGTGGCACGTGTCATAACTACTCACGATCTATTAGCCAAAGTATGTCAGTCAAGGCCAAAATTAATGAAGTGGGAACCTGTCTTGTCCTCTTCTCACAAAACTCATAGCAGGTCACCAGGCAATGAACAGAGATATATAATACTTTTATGGGAAAGGTAAGAAATAAATAACTGAACTAATACCATCATGGACCCTATGAAATCTATGGCTAATTTCCACTACCACTAATAGAAAATTAACTAAGCAATAAATTCAACTAATGGGCCAGGTGTGGTGGCTCATGCCTGTAATCTCTGCACTTTGGGAGGCCGAGGCGGGTGGATAGCTTGAGGCCAGAGGTTCAAGACCAGGCTGGACAACATGGTAAAACCCCATTTCTACTAAAAATACAAAAATTAGCTGGATGTGGTGGCACATGCGTGTAATCCCAGGCATGGGATCACATGCCTGGAGAAACTGGAGAATACAGGAGGTGAGGGATTACCGTGTCTAAGGAATCATTCACCCACAGTAAAAAAAATAATAATAATTAAAATTTAAAATAAAAAAGAGTTTGAGACCAGCCTGAGCAATATAGCAAAACCTTGTCTCCACAAAAAAAGACACGCCTGTAATCCCAGCACTTTGGGAGGCCGAGGCAGGTGGATCACCTGAGGTCAGCAGTTCGAGACCAGCCTGGCCAATATGGGGAAACCCCATCGCTTCTAAAAGTACAAAAAATTAGCCAGGCGTGGTGGCACGTGCCTGTAGTCCCAGGTACTCAGGAGGCTGAAGCAGGAGAATTGCTTGAACTTGGGAGGTGGAGGTTGCAGTGAGCCAAGACTGCACCACTGCACTCCACCCTGGGCGACAGAGCAAGATTCTGTCTTAAAAAAAAGAAAAAGAAAAAGAAAAAGAAAAGAAAATAAGGAAAAATGATGATTGCATGACTTGTTATCATGGCTGTACTTTTTATTTTCCTTTTTTGATAGAATATATGTATAAATGTATGGAGTACAAGTGTAATTTTGTTACATGCATTGACTGCATAGTGGTGATGTCAGGGTGGCAAAACATTTTCTAATAGGCCTATCAGTCACCTCTCTCAAGATTTGTAACTTTGAGCAACTATCCATAATTAATTATGGCCCAGATGATTTTAGTCTTATAACGCTAGAGGTTAACTCACAGAAAACTACTAAGATGTGGTTTAGTTTTGGGGGGAAGGTTGGTTGGTTTAGTGGATAACCCAAAAACTTTCAGTTTATTGCACAATAAGACATTAGCCAAAGTTGAATGTAACTTAGTAATGTTACTTTGGCTTTTTTCCCCCCAACTGACTACATGAATCCCTGCTTCTCAAATGCTCTTTGAATCAGCATTCTTCTGTATCTGTTCTTTCATTAATTGGTTAAATAAAACTTTAACATGTGCTAACAGATGACTTTGCCTGAGATTTGGGCTCTTACAGACATCATAAAACCTTGAACTCCTCTCCGTCCAACCTCCCACCCATCCTCTGTGCTTCCTTAGCACCCCGTACTTTTCCTATTAAAGCAGTATTCAAACTGCATAGGAATTGCCTATTAATTTATCTCCCTCCCTTACCAGACTGTGACCATCTTGACAGAGGTCTTTCCTTACTTGATTGTAGATCCCCAGGACCAAGTGCAGTGTCTCACATAGTACATGATCAATCAGTGTTTGTAGAACAAATGATTGTTCTGTTATTGTTGCAAGGTGATGACCAATAATTAGATGAATAAATGAATCCAGAAAACCTGGTGTCTTGAATGCAGAGGGAATTATCACAATAGACATAATAGTTAAGGGAAAAAATTTAGCTGGTCTTCACTTTTAGGAAAGCCAATATATGAAATTCAAATTTAGGATACAAGAGTGCACATTCATTTTCCTAATGCTTCTATGTTTCATGGAATAATTCACTGGGGTTATATCCCCTTCTGTGTTTAAGTACCTCTTATTAACTACCTGACTGGGTTAGCTTTAGAATCTGCTGACAAATGAAGATCAGAAGCGAAAGTGTGAGTCAACAGGAAAACTATTTGATTTGGGCTTGTGCACCCAAGACAGCTTTCCAGGAACGTGTTTATTGTGTAAAGTGAACCAAAAGTAATCACGTAATGAAGTAGTTTTGCTTACAGGATAATAGCTCTTTGACCTCTAAATGCCTTGGATAAAAAAAGAGACAAGGAGGGGAGAATAAATGCTGTTTCTATGCTTCACTGTAGCACCTAGAAGAACGCTTGCTATCTTACCTCACTTTCACCCTGTCCAGGCCCTCTCTCCCCATTTAAAACAAAGTGTTCTCCCATCCTTTCTCAAAAGAGGACATACTGTTAATATTTAACTAGGCTACATGAATCAGAATTTTAATGAAACATCACTTGCTACTTTCATTTTAGCATCGGTCTCGCTTAAGCCATTGAACGTGTTCTCCAAATATGGTGGATAAATGGAAGTAGCATTCACTGAACTAGGGTTTAAAAGTGTCTTAAGAAAGCTTTCTGACTAAATATAAATAAGCAAATTACTTATTTCGTACCTCAGTGACTTCAATGCCTCACAGAGGCAGAGAGTGCATGTTGGACATCTATTTGTTACTTTGACAAAGATTTAAGACTATATTTAGCCAGTAGGCAAAGTCAGAATTCCCCTGGACATATCCTGCAGGGAGCAATGGGATGTAGCCCTTGAAATATTCCTAATGACCATCTTTTAATATACTGATTCTAAAATGATTAGAGAAGGATTACATGAAAGGTCCCTCTGGCTGATGTCTTCTATTACACAAAATGTTCTTTCTTCAAAGGTTAGCATATTCTTGTTTCTAGGACACCAGACATCAATATTTCCTGTCTGCCAACAGAACTGAAGGTTTAGAGACCCTGGGAAAATTTGTCATGTAAATTGACTCAATTAGTCTTATTTTAGTTATAACGAGAAAATGCATTTGAAAAATTAAAACTCCAATCTTTTGTTTTAATGGAGACAGTGTCTCTGTTGTCCAGGCTGGAGCACAGTGGCACAATCATAGCTCACTGCAGCCTTGACCTCCTGGGCTCAAGCAATCCTCCCACCTCTACCTCCTGAGTAGCTGAGACTACAGGCATGTGTCCACCATGTCTAATTTTTTTTATTTTTTTTAGAAACGGGGTCTTGCTATGTTGCCCAGGCTGGTTTTGAATTCCTAGGCTCAAAGGATCCTTCCACCTCAGCCTCCCCAAGTGCTGGGATTAAGGCGTGAGTCACTGCATGCAGCCTAACTCCAATGTTTTTAAAAGTTGCTCTAAGCTGATATCCTTCCCAGAATAATGACCTCTACCACCAAAATAGAAGAGTATTTCCTTCAGCCAACACATTTTCTGTCAAAAATAATTATACCAACCTTGAAAAGAAAAAAAAAAATCTCTATTTGTCCAGAGTTATAGAAAATGAGTGACACTCATTTTTGATATAGAGACCAACCTGCAAATCCATTTACTCAGGCTCCCTAGTGGGGAAAGCCTGTCTGATTAGCTTAATAACCATCTGTAATGAGCTGTATTCCAAAATTTATCTGTAAGTGAACTGTTTTAGAACATATTTTCCCATAAAAACAAAGGGTGGTTAGAGTTTTTAGACCAGCTCCCAGAAGCCTATGACCTCAACCATGGGACCACTAGTACTAGTCTGTATTCTGGATCCTAAGAGCAATAGGCTGCAGTGCAGGAGAGAAGAGGAAAAAGGTCTCCTTTCCCTTCCTTTCACAGAGCAATTTAGAAACAAATTTCCCAAAAGGCCAAGCTGAGGTGTGGCACCCTCTGTTCTGCTAATATTCCTCTCCCAGTGTCTTTAACCTCTCTCAAGCCCCTCAAAGCTACCACAACCCTGAATGTGTGTTGGGGAAGAGGAGTACGGTAGGCTGAGCAACATTAGGGACTCAGCTATGATGGACTGTGTATAAGACATGGACACCAACTCTAGATAAACTGAGATACAGAACAAGGGCTCTGTTTATGGAACTTGGATGCACAGGTAGAGTTAGCCATAAGAGGCA
Organism: Pan paniscus; assembly: GCF_029289425.2. Lineage (NCBI taxonomy): Eukaryota > Metazoa > Chordata > Mammalia > Primates > Hominidae > Pan > Pan paniscus. The sequence continues at coordinate 123,065,498 of NC_073272.2, forward strand.
GGAGAAAAATCCTACAACCAAAATCTGCACCCAAAGTTGAAGCTGTACCGGCAGCAAAGCTAATCCTGAGCTGCTGAAACACTTGTGTAGCACTGTTCATACTCCTCCAGCCCAGGGACAGGATTGAACCCACAGTGTAAGTTTGGTGCTCAATTTAGAGAAGGTTAATGGTCCAGGTGAGATGAACTAAAGATCCATGAGGGCAATGAGTCAAGCAGGTAATAATGATGTTTATCTGATCAAAAAGATTTCTATTCATTTGGAGGAAATGACAAATTGGTCATTCTTTCAATAAATATTTATTGAATACTTACAATATGCCATGTACTACGTTAGAGGCTGGCATTACACAGTCCCTGCTCTCATGGAGCTTATATTCTTGATGAATGTGGAAGAGTTCAGAGGGACCAAATAAATCCTCAATGAAGAGGAAAAAGAGGGAAAAGCACGACTGCTCCAAAGCCACTACTGCTTAGACTTCCAAACAAGCCACCTCATGTTTTGGAGATAATTGTAAAGTATGACCTAGTCAACTATTCAAGAGTCGAATAGTTAAAATATTATTTGGGACACATTTCACCTACACTGAAACTGAGGTAAACCAAGCAAATACAAAACTCAGAAGTTTAACTTCACAAATCAGCCCAAGGTAAAACCAACTGGGCTAGGTCCTTTTTGGCAACTTTCCCACCTCTCCTTTCACCTTCAAGGAACCATCTGGGCTACCCATTGTGGCTCCCTTCCCAGGATCAGGCTTTGTCCTTTTCACTGACTTTTGCCTATGTACATTTACCTGCCCAACCTCCCAGGGCTTTCCTAGGTATAGGAAATAGGAGCATGATGGGGTATCATCAGAAATCATCCATATTTCAGTGCTAGTGTGAGAACTGATTGCCCCCTCACAAAATACCTTACCTCAACGAATATGGAAATCTCCAGAAGTCTCTGTAAAGTGCTTAACTATGAGAATTTCTCATACCACAGCTAGCTAGTAGATGTTTTAGAGCTAAGGCCTTTAGAGGCCCACTCAAACCACACTTGTACAACCACCTGCACCTTACATGTGTGTACATAACCAGGTCTAGAACCCAAAACCTTTGAAGAGTTGATATCACAATGAGTTCTCCATCCCCTAATTTTTAAAAACTAATATTTCTCAAGCTCTACATAAAAATGTGTGCCAGGCCCCATCTAAGCACTTTGCATAAATGTCATTTAATCCTCAGGACAACCTTATGAAATGGTTATTAGCCTCATTTTATAAATGAGAAAACTGAGGCACAATCCTTTTAAAAGAAGGCAGGAAAAGAAAAAAAAAGAGAGAAGATGCAACAAACAGAAAATAGCAGGATGTCAAATGTAAACAGAACCATATTGATAATTACATTAAATGTATGGTGTAAACTTTCAAACTAAAGGCAGAGATTGTCAAATTGGATTAAAAACCAAGAAACTCATTTTCAATATAAAGAAAAAGAATAGAAAATATCCTATGCAAACACAAGAAAAAGAAAGCTAGAGAGGTTATATTAATATCAAAATAGAATTTAGGATAAGGAATATTACCAGGGATAAAGAGGAATATTTCATTTTGATAAAGGGGTCAACTCACTAAGAGTATATAATCTTAAATGTGTATGTACTTAATAACAAAGTTTCAAAATACATGAAGCTAAGAAATGACAAAACCAAAAGAAGAAATAAGACAAATTCACAATTGTATTTGCAGATTTCAACATGCTTTTCTTAGTAATTGACAGACCAAGCAGAAAATAAATTAGCAAGAATACAGAAGACTTGGAATACCACCAACCAACTTGACCTAATTGGCATTTATAGAATACTACATCCAATAACAACAAAATGAACATTCTTTTCAAGTGCATGTGGAATATTCACCATGGAAGACCAGCTACTAGACCATAAAACAAGTCCCAGTAAATTTAAGGGGATTTAAATAATTCACAGTATGTTCTTTGACCACACAAGACTAAATTAGATAACAACAGAAAGATATCTGGAAAATCTGCAAATACTTGGAAATCAAGCAACACACAAGGATAAAAGAAAAAATAAAGAGAAATTGGAAAACATTTTGAGCTGAATGAAAATGATAATGCCACACATCAAATTTGTGGGATCGAGTGGAATAGTGATTAGAGGGAAATTCATAGCATTAAATTATTAAGCATTTATACATACCCCCCCTTCACCATCAGTTTATTTTGCAAGGAAAAACAAGGAATGAAGGACAAAATCCAGTCCTGAACACAAGTCCGATAATATAAAAGTGAACTGCTACAGATTAAAGAAGGTGTAAGTGGTATCAAAAAACATTCTGAACTTCAAACTGCTTATTTCAGTAGCAGATGCTTGCTGACAACATACAGCTAGTCTAACAAGAGGTGAGATTCAGAAAGGTCAGTGAAGGAAGGCTGGAAAAGTCAGGGGGTCCGTGAACAAGAGTAGCATGGGCTAGCAAAGTTGATAAACTCTGATACCAGGACAGAGGCTATAGCCATTGATTTGAAAATATTCCTTTCTAGGCATGGGTTGTCTCTGGGACATAATATACTTGTCACCTCCAGAAATAAGAAGTCTCTGAGTTTTGTCCAAAATTAAGAACTGAGATGCGGGGATTGTGTGCTGGTTTAACTCTGTAATTCCCAAATATTATCCCTACTTTGGAATCACCTGAGGAACTGTTTGTAGAAAATACTCCAGGTCCCTACTCTAAGAAAATCTGATTCAATATACTTGATGTGGGGACCTCCAAAAGTTTCTCAATTCATTCTAATGATTCTCAGTTTGGAAAGTACTGGTATAAATACTACCACTAATAACAACAACTGCTACTAGTTATTGAGTACCTGCCAGGTACTAGGTCCTGTTTTAGGTGCTTGACATGTATTGTTAGATTTAATTCATTAGCAGAAGGGCATTGTGAAGATCAAGTGAGACAGTGTAAGAAGTTTCAGTGGAGTTCATCCCCACTCAGAGGAATACAAATGGACAAGGAAAGTCATCTTGACATAGAGACGACAACTTTTTAATTACCTGTAAAGACATGAAAAATGTAATTAACACTGATTAAAGCAATAAAAAGACTGATGATGTCAGGGGTTAAGACCAAAAAAAGGGGAAAATATTGAGGCAGTTAAGGAAAAGTACCCAAAGAGGTAGAGAGCATTTGTCTCTCAAATCTGATCTATTCCTGGGCTGGTATAACAAATTGGCTTCAAAGATTCTGCATAATACCAGAATTGTTCAGAATTCCAAGTTCAACATTCACTCTCCGCCAGTGCCAACTTAGGAGTTAAACGAGACCCCAAAAGACCTATACCCTCTAGGTCTAAGGAGAAAGCAATTGGCTTCCTTAGAGTCCAAATCCTTTATAAAATTTTCCTAGACGAACCTGTTGTGGACAAAAACTTCTCAAATCACACTCAGTCTGAGGTAATTCTTACCGAGTATTCACCAACCTCTTAAAATGTACCTGGTCCCCAGCTGCATGTGGTATGGATACCTTACTCATTTTACATATTGTTTCTTGCTTAGCATGTTTGTCTGTCTTACTGATGTCTTGGATCAATTATTCCAGAAAGCAGAAAAGATGCTGTTTAATAGTGCCTAGCAATGGCGTATCCAATTACAATTCAGAAGTGTTCTTTGATAATGATGATATATGTAATAGGAAATAAGTACTATTACATACCACATGAAATTAGGATCAAGAAAGCCTTGAACAAAGTACAATATCATTCTGGCTAAAATATAAGAAATTTTTTTGAGGACAGAGGTAATAATAGCTGTCTATTGGTCTGATACTCGAGCCCAAGGACATCTAGCTGTCATCTAACAAAAATCAGAGGTCCAACTAAGCTAGAGGTTAAGTGCCAGGTCATTTTCTAGCTCCTATCCATGAAATGAAGGCTATTTCTGATCTGCAATTATGTATTTCTCAAGCTTATGTGCCCTGTGCCCAATCAGAATCATCTCTGTTCCCTCTCCTTCCTCTATTAACCACATCCATTTAGCAACACATCAAAGGAATTAAGCTTTTTAAGTCTGATCCATTTAGAAATGGCCATTCATTACAGCTTAAAACAGTACCTAAGAATCAGGAACAAAAACAGAATTTTTTACATTAAGGTTTATTTTCTCAGGTTGCCACACTTCCTTTAATCACTACTTCCAATATCCCTCCTTTTGCTGTTCTTATGTCTACTTCTGTCTATAAATAGAAGAAAATCTGTGTTCAGTTAGCATGAATTACCATCTTTTATGCAGCTCCTCTTTTTATTCTCAACTCTGGACCCAATAAAATCTCCTTGGCCCTGAAAGATAGTGTCTCTAGAAATGTTACTTCAATTTTTAAAACTTAAACATTTACGAGGTAGGCGGATCACTTGAGGTCAGGAGTTCAAGACCAGCCTGGCCAACATGATGAAACCCTGTCTCTACCGAAAATACAAAAATTAGCCATGCGTGGTGGCACATGCCTATAATTCAGGCTATTCGGGAAGCTGAGGCAAGAGAATCGCTTGAGCCTGTGAGGTGGAGGCTGCCGTGAGCCAAGATCGCACCACTGCACTCCAGCATGGGCAACAGTGAGACCCTGTTTCAAAAAAAACAGAAACAAACAAAAACTTAAGCATTTAAACCACATTTCTGATAAGTAATGAGATAGAATATTGAAGTTACAGTATAATAAGCTTCATTCTATCTAAGAGGCAGCCTTAGAGATCACCATCCATAAAAATGAAACAAAGGGCAGGCAAAGCTTTTACACTAAAGAGGTCTTGTTCATATTACTTGTATTATGGGAACCAAACAACAGTCGCATGAGTTTCCTAATCTTTTCAAACATACTTATAAAAAACAAGGCTATAATAAATCCCAGTTTACAAACCCTGTCCCAAATATTTAAAAATATTTTCCTGGACTGAAACAAATCATCAGAGACCTGCATGCCTGGACCGCATGTTCCGGTGTCATTGTAGAAATAACCTTACTAGAATGAACTAAGGTGTTGGCCATCGGGTAATACTCAAGACCATTTAAAAGACACATTCCTTTGTTTTATCCACTGAAAAGACATGACTGCTTTGTGAATGCAAAGAAGTTTCTTTCAGGCCTCGGTGCCAGGAAACGTTCTTCTCTGCTGCAACTAGCTTTATATTTGATGGACACTAGTTCCTATAACTAACCACATTACCTTCTCTTTGTGGCCTGCCAGTTTCTCCATGGCCCACTTGTACATGACATTTTGGGGTAATAGCTTCATTTAGGTTACTAATTTCACCCAGAAACAAATTTTCTCATTTAAAGATACTGTACTATGTTTGTTTTTTTTTTTTTCATAAATCCTTTTTGGATCATAGTAGGGTAGAAATAAATCAATTACATAATTGTCCTAAAAAAAAAAAAAGGCTACTAGGATGTCTGCCCATACCTCCTTAAAAGAGGAAATGGCCCGCATGGACCAGTTACTTTCCAACAAATTGCAAATCACTTGTAGATTATTTGCCAAGGCAAGAAAGGCTGCTGCTCTAACTTTAGCCCCTACCATTTAATCCAAGGTAGATAGACAACTGCCTTCCACCTTCTCACCATCCCCAAAAAGATTCAGAGTTAGTTATAAAGGTCTCAAACACCTTTGGAACAAGACCCAGAAAAACAAACTTACCACCTTAGGCTTATTTTCTTGAGAATCTGGCAAAAGCTATAGACTCAGAAAAGTGTACATAACACAAACTTGTACCCAATTTCTGGGATTCTGGAAGGCCCATAAATACCCCCCAAGCTCATTCATGAGCCTTTAGTCAAGAACTCCTTTCTAGAAAATGGCAAGCCTAGATGCCACCCACTAGAACAAGAGAGAGAGAGAGAGAGAGAGAGATCCTGCATATTATATTTATGTAAAAGGTTCAAAGATGGGTTGGGAATCACAGACATATTATTCGGTAATAAAATATTCATACTGTAATAACTGCCTCAAAATGCCCTGCTTCGCTCATCTTCACTCCATAGTCACTGTGTAATCAGCAGTAAATTCGGCCTCACCCCAGTCTCCTTATCCAGGTTTATTCTTCCTCAGAGGACCTCCCTCCAAATAACATTATTTGTTTGTTGTCTGCCTCCACTGACTAGAATGGAAGTTCCATGAGGGCAGGGGTTTGTTTTGCTCATGGCTGTACCTCTGATACATAAGAGGCACTCAAATATTTCAATAGGTTTTTGGGGAACAAGTGGTGTTTGGTTACATGAATAAGTTCTTTAGTGGTGATTTCTGAGATTTTGGTGCACCCATCACCCAGGCAGTGTGCACTGTACCCAATGTGTGGTCTTTTATCCCTCACCCCTCTCCCACCCTCAAATATTTTTTAATGAATACCCTATAGGACTCTCTACTCTTTATAGAAGGGGTTGACAAACTACAGCCTGCAGGCCAAATCTAGGCTTCCACCTGTTTTTGTAAATAAACTTTTACTGAACTCAGCCACGCTTATTCACTTACATATTATTTATAACTGCATCAACACTACAATGGCAGAGCTTAGTAGTTGCAATGGGAACTACATGGCCTGCAAGGCCACAAATATTTACTATCTGGCCCTTTACAAAAAGTTTGCTGGCCCCCTATAGCATTCATTTGGTTCTTCTTTTCCAAACTAGATTGGAAGCACTCTCGAGACAGGTCTTATACTTCTTTGGACCTAGAACAGAGTAGATGCCCTAAAATAGCTAGCACTTTACAAACACAGATTTCCTACTTCCAACATACATTATTTTTACACAGTTAATCCAAAGATAGTATTTTCCATCATCAATGCATTTCTAGTAAGGCCAGAACTAATTACCTGTGTTTGATGATTTGGGGCAACACAGAGAAGGCATATTGATGCTATCTAATTAGTAAACTTTCTAGTTCAAAACCACAATCATGTAACCTTTAAAATATGAATGCATATTTAACAACTGGAAAGTTCTTCCTGATATCTTTCAGGCAAATAATTTTGAGGTAAGCCATAGTTATTTTCTCAAAGTCAAAAATCACTCTAACAAAACATCTATTTTTATGTCAGGCACATTATAAGCACTCAACAGTCACTGAATATATCACCCTCCCGTAAATATTCTGCTCATCGATTTTTGCAAATTACAATTACCTGAAAAGAGACATCAAGATTTATACCCTTTTGCCAATTCATTTAAAATATGCTCAGTAATTCTCAATTATTTAAAAAATTATATCCTTTTTGTCATTCTCTGAAAATTTTAATTTGCATAGGTATCGTTTCCCAGGAACTGAAGACTAAATGGAAAAATCCAGGCATGCTACCAGTCCACTGTTTACTCCAACTACAGAGGTAATCAAACAGGATATTTTCCTATTATTGGATGATATGTCATTGGAAAATAATGTAGCCCATGGAATAAGAACTGAGAAGGGCTAGGAACCTTAATGAATTATCTTTGCTAAGTTATTCTGAATAAGCAACAATATACACAATAATATACAACCATTTGAGAAAACTATTGTTTATTTAGAAAAAAGGTTACACTGGTAGAATTCGGTAGATAAAAAAATTCTCTTTTAAAAATGTCACTGTGAAACTTTTCCAGACGAAAGTTCAGCAATACAAAGCTCCTACAGCTGTAGAATTAAAACAATTATGTTTTGATCCCCCCGCCGCCAAGATTTGTCTAATATAATTACAAGAAAAAATGGCAAGGGACAAGTGATCGCTGGTACCTTTTTCTTTTTTAAACACGTTTAATGTTGTACATGTACTATATAAAATGATTCCTAAGCATTTCATAAGACAATGCTCCCACTGCTTTTAGTGACTAATATTAAGAACAAGCCAAATAATAAATTAAAACAGTTTTAAAATGAGGTAAAATCAAAAGGGTTCAACAATTGTTTATTTTCAGTTTCAAACAATAAAAAGGAAGCATTTCAGAATGGAAATAAAAACTGAACCCAGGCAATATTTAATTAATCTAAAGTAAAACTCTGTACACGGGTAACCTTATGCAGCACATTGTGCTAAAAGTATGGAACAGTTAACACTTTCAGCCATTACTGAAAATAAACATGTAGAAACTAAGCAACAAGTTAAAATACAGTAATGCACGACTTAACAATTTTAAGTTTTCCACATGGAGCAATAAAGCAGATAACTGAATAATTTAAGGAGATGCAAATGGCCCTCTTCATTCTTAATTCTTGGCAATTTACTCAGGAAAATAAATTTCTGGTCGCAGCTGAACAGTTCCAGTCCGATCTCACCTGAAAGAAACAAAGTGATTATATTGATAGAGAAGAAGGAAGGAAGGAAGGAAAGGAGGGAGTAGGGGAGGGAGGCTTAGTCAAAGGAGGTAGGAGAAAAGGAAGGGAGAAGGAGAGAAGGAGAATGAAAGAAGGAGGGAGGGAAGGAGGGAGGGAGGGAGGGAAGGAGGGAGGGAGGGAGGGAGGGGAGAAGAAAGGAAGAAGAAGAGAAGGAAGGAGAGGAAAAGGTAAGGAGGGAGGAAGATTTAAGAAAGAACGAGAAGTTAATGAGTTCCATCGGTAACAAAGACTTGAGTCCCCAGAAAAGGATGAAATATTTGTGTGTTTCTTTTTGTCCATTCTTAGAATCCATTAAAGATAAACACACTAATGATGACTTAAAAAAAAAATTGAACATTGTGTGCGTGTGGGAGAGAGGGGTGGGGGTAGGGAGAAAAAAATGGAGCAACAAGTAAAACATTCCACAAGGGCAAGCAATAGCTTATTAAAAGTAAATAGAAAATGTAGCAAAGAAAAGTAACCTATTTTACATGATCAACAAAAAAAGGAAAATGACATCACATTTTTCACAAGGACACAATTTTAATAGTAACTTATATTAAGATGCAGTGTCTGCTAAATTATAAAAATTGCTTTAAAAATATATTGACTTAATTATACTCATTTCCTTTCCTTTATGTATTGACATTTTTCAAATACTTCATATTGAAATAATTTCAAAACATGATTATTACAACATGTGGCAAATATCTTCACATCTGCCTTCATTCAAATTTTAAGCTAATGCTTAATGCATTAAACTTTATTGATGAAAATACTACATTCACATATTTCTTAAAACCAGGGCTAGAAGGGTCCTTAGAAAATAATCACTTACATGAAATGCTGACAAATAATTTACATACCATTTCTACACAGCATTCTGTTCACACCATGTATAATCTTGATATTATCAATAACTGTGGATACATTTAATGTTGAACTTACAATTTAATACTTAAAAGCCATTGTTCCTGTCCATTAATTGCTGAATGGATAAATAAAATGTGGTACACACTCATACAATGAAACATCATTTAGCCATAAAAAGGAATGGAGTACTGATACATGCCACAACATGGATGAGCCTTGAGAACATGATGCTAAGTGAAAGCCAAACACAAAAGGCCACAAATTATTGCATAATTCCATTTAAATGAAATGTCCAAAACAGGCAAAATCACAGAGACAGAAAGTACATTACTGGTTTCCAGGGGCCGAGGAAGGGAAGAATTGGGAGTGACTGCTAATAGGCATGGAGTTTCTTTTTGGGGTGACAGAAATGCTCTGGAATTAGACAGCGGTGATGCTTGCACAACATAGTGGATATACTAAAAACCATTGAATTGTACACTTTAAAATGGCAAGTTTGAGGCCAGGCGTCATGGCTCACGCTTATAATCCCAACACTTTGGGAGGCCGAGGCAGGTGGATCACCAGGTCAGGAGATCGAGACCATCCTGGCTAACACGGTGAAACCCCTATCTCTACTAAAAATACAAAAATTAGCCAGGCGTGGTGGTGCACGCCTGTAGTCCCAGCTACTCAGGAGGCTGAGGAAGGAGAATTGCTTGAACCCGGGAGGCGGAGGTCACAGTGAGCCGAGATCGCACCACTGCACTCCAGCCTGGGAGACAACAGCGAGACTTGGTCTCCAAAAGAAAAAAAAAAAGTGAAAGGTAAATTTGATGTTATATGAATTTTATCTCAATTGTTTAAATTGCAAAAAAAAAAAAAAGTCAATGTTCCAATTAAGAGCATCATGGTATCACAGTATGGCCATTAGGAGAATAAGAAATGGGTTCTCAATCATAAAGATGTCACGTTACAAGAGGCAAGGGAAATTTTGGTGACACATTTAAGGTCACATTAAAGGATAAAATTGCTGTTGCTGTTAAAACATGTCAAGAACGTCTTCCCCAGGAACTGAAATTAAAATTTTTACTAGAAGCCAAAATCCTCAAGCAATATAATCATCCCAGTAATGTCAAAAGTATAGGAGTTCACACACAAAGACGGCCTATCTACGTCATTAAGGAACTGGTTCCTGGAGGCGATTTCCTCTCCTTTCAGAGAAAGAAGAATGAACTAAAACTCAGTGAAATTTTCATTAGATGCTGATTCTGGATGGTGTATCTCGAGTAAAAAATGTATACACAGGGACCTTGCTGTAAGAAACTGCCTGGAGGTGAAAATAATGTTCTGAAAATCAGTGACTTTGGAATGTCTCGTCAAGAGGATGGTGGTGTGTACTCATCTTCTGACTTAAAGCAGATTCCCATTAAATGGACAGCACCAGAAGCTCTTAATTATGGGAGATATCATTCTGAGAGTGACGCACGGAGCTTTGGCATCCTCCTCTGGGAGACTTTCGGCTTAGGGGGTCTGTCCATAGCCTGGAATGACAAATCAGCAACCACAAGAGCAAGTGGAAAGAAGATACTGGATGTCAGTCTCTTGGCAGTGTCCACAGAGTATTTTAATAAAATAATGCTGAGGTGTTAGGATTACAAACTTGAAAACTGCCCCCAAGTTTACTGAACTTCAGAAAGAGCTAGCTGTCATCAAGAAGAAAGCTGCATAGTGATGAAGCAGTGCCAAACTCAGCCTTCAGGACTCTATTTTCAGCAGAGCAGTATTTTTCTTCTTATTAACATTTATACCACATTACCTGCAACATTCTCCTAAGTGTTTTATTAACTATTTTTTTAAAATATGTACTGCTTTAACCATTGTAAATAAGAAAGTGTAAGTTCTGAATGTAAGGGATCACACAGATCTATCTTTTTCACATCTAGGACTGTTGCTGCTTCTCAAAAATTTTCTACTCCAGGCTCAGTTCATAGTCTGCTGTTCTCCATCACAGACACCTATTGGTGCTATAAGCTGTATTGGTAATATCACATACCACATTTGTAGGACACATCTCAACAGAAGATGGCCTTCCTACTCTGCTGAGACAAGATTATATGTGTGAACGCCATTTTATATTGGTAATTATCTGGACCTCCTGAGTTGTTCGTTTGTTTTTTTTTTCTTTTTGGCCAGAGATAGGTCCTGTTTTGTTAGTAAGACTGCCATTTCCCTATGTTTCACAATGCCGTCCTATGCACAAACATCCTCAAAGAGTTGAGGCAGCTGATTTTAACTGATGTTACAGAGAGCTGTGATAGCAAGAATCAAGTTTGAAAAGTAAGGTGGTCTGGAGAAAGGAACAGCTAGGGTGGTGATCAAAGTAGAGAAGAAAAGGCAAACATAAAACCAGCCTTCTTAACAGAGGTATGCCTTTATAAAACACATACACGCTTTTTAATTTTATTATCAAATTCACCAAAAAGGTCCTAAGAAATGTTTTAGTAGTTTATATAGATTCTTCATAAAAGAGCCCTCTGGATGGCAACCAAACAATTTTTAAGAGAAACTATAAAATCAAGCCCACCAAAATAATATATTATTTTTGGTTAAGTGTCTTCACTTCACAGGAAGCATCCCAGAACTGCATTCCATGCATTTTTACTAGTGTCTGAAACTGTCAGGATTTTATTCTCATTCTCTCGTTCTTTTCACATAAACCCCAGGTAGAAAGGCATAAAAAGATGAACTTGACATTTAAAAAGTCAAACAAATATTTATAAGGAAGAAAGAATTTATGAGAAAGACATGGGGACAGCCATCCTAAATCCACTTTACTCCTTCATTTACCCTTATACTGCAACCTAGGAATTCTTTATAGCAAACAGAGTTCCTGAGATGTTCCACGTGGATAAAATGTAACAGAGTTAAGACGTGGATTCTGTTGAGCTGAAACTTAACTGCACCCAGGGATGCTTTTCAGGATAATTATGTGTGTAGGGGAAAGACACACTCAGGGCAAATGTTGCATGGAAGCCTTTTATAAGTGCTCATGCCCATGTCAAAATTTTAAAAAACAGCATATAAATGAATATTTGCTCTACCGTAAGTGGAAGAGCAAGGAAATAGAAAATTTCTCCTGCCCTCTTCAACTTTTCATGCCTATGAATATCAGTGCACAAAACCTATACTCAGTATTTTTTTTAAGTATAAAAGTTGATAATGAAGACAGAAATGATTTGTGTCTGTCATTTCAAGCTCCTTACAAGAGTCTAGTATACATTTAATGGTTACTACATACAGACCAAAATGAGAGCATATTAAATCTGCCCTCAAAAAATATGCTGCAGCAAATAAGCAAGCTCTTTTAATCAGTATAGGTTTCCCTCCTATAAAATGGTGGTTTGGTGGCAAAAAAAGTCAACATTGCACTTATACAGAGATATTAAATGTTTCTCTGGCATCAATGTGAACATTGATGAGTTCCCTATCCCATACCCTTTACCAATACCTATCGTCAACAACTAGGAATAAGCCTCAGAATGGCAATGCATTCCTAAAACAAGAAATCTTCAGGAGCTTAGGAGGTCAGTTTCCAAGTATGAACTGAAGGGAAAACAAACAAACAAAAAATGGCTTAGAGCTAGAATTACAAAATCAATTGTCTACAAAGGCCAAGAACGTGATGAAAACAAAAGAAACGAGCTGAGTGGGGACTGACTGAGGTGAACTGTTTTTAAAAAGGCCCTTGCTCTATTCTAAAGGGGGGCAGCACCTAGACAGACAAGTCTAGCTGAAATCAGGACATAATGATGCTATGCAGAAATCAGAACACAATGTTACCAGATGTTCCAATCCTTCAAGAAAAACTGAAATTTGGATTTTGTCAATTCTGATTTTTAAAAACAAACAGATTTTTAAAATTTTGAAATATTGTGTGAGGTTAAGAAGGTGCATTTTGCTGGCGGTGGTGGCTCACATGTGTAATCGTACCACTTTGAGAGGCAGAGGCAGGAGGATTACTTGAGCCCATGAGTTCAATACCAGCCTGGGCAATATAGTGAGACCTCGTCTCTACAAAAAAAAAAGAAAGAAAGAAAGAAAGACAGGCCGGGCGTGGTGGCTCACACCTGTAATCCCAGCATTTTGGGAGGCCAAGGAGAGCGGTTCACTTGAGGTCAGGAGTTTGAGACCAGCCTGGCCAACGTGGTGAAACCCCATCTATACTGAAAATACAAAAAAATTAGCCAGGCATGGTGGCACATGCCTGTAATCCCAGCTACTCGGGAGACTAAGGCATGAAAATCGCTTGAACCCAGGGGGTAGAGGTTGCAGTGAGCCAAGATCGCACCACTGCACTCCAGCATGGGTGACAGAGAGAGACTCTGTCTCAAAAATGAAATGAAATGAAAAATAAAATAAAGTACATTTAACAAGCCACATTCTGCCCAAGGGCTGATAATTTGCAATGTAGGATTTAGAGGACATGTGAGACTGGAAGGAATGGACCTGCAAAATATATTTGGCCTTCTTGGAATGGAGGATTAGAATAGGAATGTAGTAGATTAAAAATACAGATTATGAATAAGTAGTGCTAACTGCTAATGTTCTTTAAAATCAAAGTCCTACATCCAAAATAATAAAAAGCAAGGAGACTGTATCTCAAGGCCTGGGAGCAAATGTCAGCTTAGCACAGCATTTAGTTCACAAAAGGACTTTCAAAAGTTTGCTGAACTCAACATCCCTGAGTTGAGGATCACATATATCAAGTTAAAATTGAGAAGCCAAAGGGTGGTGGTTCTCAGAGGACAATTTTATAAGCAGGAATTAAAAAAAAAAAAGTTAAAGTAGGAAGAAAGGTTAAAGGCAAAGGAACTAGTAATCTTCAAGAGACTAAATCAAGGAGAGGCAAGATGAATTTGTACAAAGACTTTAAGGGCAACAGAAGATGCAGAGAAGGAACAGAGTTTTGCAACCAAAAACAGAAGACCAGAAAAGATGACAGAAGACTGGAAGGAATTTAATTATGGTCATATTTATATACTGTTATCTTCTTAATTCTTAAGAGACAGAGTCTTGCTCTGTCACCCATGCTGGAGTGTAGTGGCATAATCATGGCTTATTGCAGCCTCGAACTCCTGTGCTCAGGAAATCCTCCTGCCTCAGACTCTCAAGGAGCTGGTACTACAGGTGCATACTACCATGCCTAGCTAAGTTTTATTTATTTATTTATTTATTTATTAGAAATGGGGTCTCACTATGTTGCCCAGGCTGATCTCAAATTCCTGGCCTCAAGCAATCCTCTTGCCTCAGCCTCCTACAGTGTTAGGATTACAAGCATGAGCCACCATGCCTGGCCTTGTATCTTAATTCTAATGTGATTATTTTAATGTTTGTGAAAATCAGGATGATACTTACAAATCACTGTCATTTCTCTACCAACCCTCCTTTAAAAAACTGTTCTAAAAACAATAATGAAATCTTACAAGTAACAACATCTTTCAATCATGGAAATATGACATATGTAAGAGTTGTCCTTTCTATAGAATAGAAAATAAAAGGTGAGTGGGGGAGGGCAGCAGATTTCAAAGTAGCCTGTAAATAGACGGTTCCAATCAGAAATGATAACATTCTTAAAGAAAAGGAAGAAAAACAGACCTGACCAACCCTGGAATGTATCCAAATAGAAAGTAGCAGTCAACAGCCAGAAAAAGAAACTATCAGCCAGGCATGGCAGCTCATGCCTACAATCCCAGCACATTGGGAGACCAAGTCAAGCAGATGGCTTGAGTCCAGGAGTTTCAGACCAGCCTGGGCAACATGGCGAAACCCCGTCTCCATTTAAAATTTTTTTTTGTTTTAAAATAAACTATCGGCCGGGTACAGTGGCTCACGTCTGTAATGCCAGCACTTTGGGAGGCCGAGGCAGGTGGATCACCTGAGGTCAGGAGTTCAAGACCAGCCTGGCCAACATTGTGAAACCCCGTCTCTACTAAAAATACAAAAATTAGCCAGGCGTGGTGGCATGTGCTTGTAGTCCCAACTACTAGGGAGGGTGAGGCAGGAGAATCGCTTGAACCCGAGAGGTAGAGATTGCAGTGAACCAAGATTGCGCCATTGCACTCCAGCCTGGGCGACAGAGTGAAACTCCATCTCAAAACAAACAAACAAACAAAAAAGAAACTATCAGCCAGATGGCCCAGCACAGTGGCTCAGACCTGTAATCCCAGCACTTTGGGAGGCCAAGGCAGGTGGATCACCTGAGGTCAGGAGTTCAAGACCAGCCTGGCCAACATGGTGAAACCTTGTCTCTACTAAAAATACAAAAATTAGCCAGGTATGGTGGTGCGTGCCTGTAATCCCAGCTACTCAGGAGGATGAGGCAGGAGAATCTCTTGAAGAATCACCAGGAGAATCACCTGGAAGGCGGAGGTTGCAGTGATCCAAGATCGCACCATTACACTCCAGCCTGGGCAAAACAGCGAGACTTCTTTGTCTCAAAAGAAAAGAAACTATCAACCGGAGTCTCACAAAATTAAGAGTCTACCCAAGAAGAAAGTATCGTACAAAGTTGTCAATGAGGAATTCAACAGGATGGACATCCAGCTAGACATACTTTTAAAAGAACATCCGAATCTAGAAGTTTTGCTATAAGACCACGAGCCAAATATCTAACCCTGACCAGTTTTGTCATCCCTTTGTTCCTAAGAGATTACACAGAGGGGTAAAATACAAATTCATGGTCAGTGCAAGAAAAATTCAAATCTGTACCATAACCTTCACATACAAAAGAATAATATTTGGGTACTGAGTAAACAGAGATATATAAAATCACTGTGAAAGTTGTCAGTGACAATGGCTGGCTCATTCCTCATGAAGATATGAAAGGTGGGCTTTTTGTTTTTCTTTTAATAGGGAGACCACATGTGACAGCAAAATGCCAGATTAAAAGAAAGGTTAAAATGAGGATTAAGAGTTTATGGCTCACCAGAGAAGATAGTTGTAAGGTTGGGATGGGGGTAGGAGCAGCTAGAATTGAAGAATTAGCAGTAATATTTCCTTTTAAATCTATTAAATTTGAAATGTTCTTTTATAACTCTCATTTACCCTACTTTACCCTAATCTACTTACATAGCAAGCACCAAAAAAGCAGGAAAAGCACACCATTCATCATGTGTTGACTATAAGGCAACCTCTCGAATCCCTGCTTTGCAGCCAAAATAAAGATGACAAAATCCATACCTTTAAGCCCATACCCTTATACAGAACTGGCTCTCAGACATTTCTCACTTGTAATTTAAACACTGGTAAACAGCCTTGGTTATCTATCTGGTCTCATAAAAGATTAGAAGCATCCAATAATATTAGGGGGGAGGTATAGACAAGCAAGGATACTTAATTAATATATTAACGAAGTATAGAAAAGCAAGTATACTTAATATATTAAGAAATGATGGCTAACATGGAAGCAAGAAAACGGGCTATAAAAAAGCAGAGTCGGCCAGGCACAGTGGCTCACACCTGTAATCCCAGCACTTCGGGAGGCTGAGGCAGGTGGATCACGAGGTCAAGAGTTCAAGACCAGCCTAGCCAACATGGTGAAACCCCATCTCTACTAAAAATACAAAAATTAGCCGGGCGTGGTAGCAGGCGCCTCTAATCCCAGCTACTCAGGAGTCTGAGGCAGGAGAATCGCTTGGACCTGGGCGGCAGAGGTTGCAGTGAGCTGAGATCGCGCCACTGCACTCCAGCCTGGGCGACAGAGTGAGACTCCGTCTCAAAAAAATAAAAAAATAAAAAAATAAAGGCAGAATCAACAGCCTCAAAACACAGCTGTCTGGAACCATTACATTTAGGGGGCAAATTGTCCTACGTACTTCAATAATACTAAGGCATCACCAAACAGTAACTATTCAGATTATCTTAAGTGCTCAAAAAAGGCGATGTTAGGGTCTGAACACTGTATCCACTATGATGGAAACACAATTTATTTAAGATGGGTAAAATACTTTTTAAATCTCACATAAAGCATTAAGTGCATTACCTAAAAAAAGAAAAAAAAGTTACACATTGTAAATTCCAGAACTAAAAACACAGACCATATTTTCTGTTGCAAAACATGGGCAGTGGTAAAAAAAAAAAAAAAATGGCATGAAAACTTAAAAATCTTTGGATAAGACATCAGCATGAGAAAGCAAAAGGAACAGAGAACACTAAAGGATAGAAAGACTGAGGATAGTCAACTGGCTCTGTTGACTAATATCTTTATGACCCTCTTCAACTTAACCTCTCAGAGTCTGTTTCTTCACTTATAAAATGCAGATACCACTACCACCATTTACAAGACAATAAGGACTTTAAAAACATAATTAATTATCCAGAGAAGATGGGAATAAGTGGTGAAGAGAAAGCCAGATGTTCTTAAATATATCTTGGTGCTTAAAAAAAATGTGTGGCTAATCAGCAAGCTTAAAATGAAAACAGCTTAAAAATAACTCTGAATCTTGTTTTGCATCTATACCCGAAGACTTGGTCGTTATATTTAGGTGAAAAAAACAAGTAGTTGTAGCTTGTAAAATGCATCTAGTTTTTCAACATTATCAGACCTCATTTTATGTTTCTATCATTAAGTGAAAAGGTGATGAGAGAACACTCACCTTGATGGAAAGTCTTCATTATCTGTGCTTGTCCGAGGACTTATGAGTAGATGACAAATTAAGGGAAAACAACTTTTGGGAATGGCGGAAAGAACAGCATCTCCCCTTTTAGTACAGCACCTCAGGTTGCAGGCCTAAATGGGCTCTGACCAGCCTGGTAGCCTCAAACTCTACCAGCTCTGCTTGTCTGCCTCATCATTTTGCCCTTCTATTCCCAATGTCCCCAGCCCTAGGGACTCTCTGTTCCCTTTCTTCCTCTCTGTGATAATATAACCTGAAAGACTATAAATCCCTTAGTGGCATTAAAACATCTCAGTCACCACAAAAGTATTTTTAAATATCAAGAACATCAAGTATCCCACTTCCAGATTTCACACATTTTGAGAGAGTTAACTGGAAAGACCATTTCAAAACTAATCAGCCCTTAAGCATATAAACCACATACTAAAAGAGTACAATTGTAAACATGACCAGTATCAAAGCTTTCTACTACAATAACTGAAAACATCAAAATGAAAAGGATATTGTTTCTTCTCTTCCTTTCCTCCTGAACTGTCCCGTTTCTCTTTCTTTTCTATCTTTTCTTTATCATGCCTGGACTCCTATAAGAAATAGTAGAATTAGCTGGGGAAGGGAAAGCCAAATATAAAAGCCAGCTCAAAACCCCTTTTCATCACCCATGAGCTATATTTGTCTTCAAAAACTTACTTAACATGACACCAAAAGCATAAGCAACAAAAGGAAAAAAATAGATACATTGAACTTCACCAAAAGTAAAAACATTCATGCATCAAAGAACACTAACAAGAAAGTGAAAAGACAACCTATAGAACTGGAGAAAAAATTTGCAAATCACCTGTCTCATAAGGATCTAGTATCCAAAGTACATAAAGAACTCTTACAACTGAGCAACAAAAACACAAACCCTCAAAATAAAAAATGGTCAAGGTATCTGAACAGATTTCTTGAAAGATAAACAAATGGCCAATAAGCACATGAAAAGATGTTCAGCATCATTAGTTATTAAGAAAATGCAAATCAAAACCACAATGAGACACCACTTCACACTTACTGGAATGGCCATAATAAAAAACAAAAACAGAAAATAACCAGTGTTGACAAAGATGTAGAGAAATCTGCACCCTGATACTTTGTTGGTAGAAATGTAAACTGTACAGCCACTGTCTAAAAGATTTTGGTGGTTCCTCAAAAAGTTAAACATAGAATTACCATATAACCCAGAAATTCCATTCTTGGGCATATATCCAAGATAATTAAAAATAGGTGTTTGAACAAATACTTATAGCCCCACACAAATGTTCACAGCAGCACTATTCACAATAGCCAAAACGTGGAAACAATTCAAAAGTCCATCAACTGAAAAATGGATAAACAAATGTGGTATATTCATATAATGAAATATTACTTAGCTATAAAAAGAAATGAAGTAAATGACACATGCTACAACATGGAAGAACTTCAAAAACATTATGCTAAGTGAAAGACATCAGACACAAAAGGGCACATTATTGTACTATTTCATTTATATAAAATATTCAGAATGAGTGAATCCATAAAGAAAACAGATTTATGGTTCCCAGGGGCTGAGGAGAAGGGGAAATGGGAGTGACTGTTTAAATGGGTATAGAGTTTTCTCTTGGAGGTGATAAAAATGTTTTGGAACTAGATAGAGATGATTACACAATACTGTAAATATACTAAATGTCACTTAAATGTACACCTGTAAAATGATTAATTTTATGTTATTTGAATTTTACCTCAATTAAAAAACACCTAAAAGAACAGCCTATCTTTTAAAGCATAGAATTAAAATGTTCATTATATAATTTTCTAGAGCTGTTTTTATGAACTATGAATAAATGGCATATATTTTCAATATATATAACAATGTTTTGGAAACAATTTATACTTTAGTAATGGCTTGCTTATTACTTTATGGCAGATGCGTGAGATTCATTTTAAATATCAACCATTAATATGTAAGAGAATGTATCTTATACTCAATTTTTAAATCAAATACAAGTATCAAACAAATGAGTTTATTAGGAGAAAACGTTACAAAAATGTTTCAAATCACAATCAAGACTTTATGATGCTATGATGGTCAGAGAGAATACACGTGACCATATTTTAATCTCAGGAATAAAGAGAAACTAAAAGCGAAGAGTTGGTGGAGAAAAAAGAAAATGCAAAGAACAGCTGAAACTCAATCAACAGAAGTAGGTGGGAATGGAATGGAGAGGGGAAAGGAATCTCAGAGGTATACTAACTCTACCCTCCTAGTAATCTGGGACTGAACTGACTCAAATTCCCCAAACGGAATGCCCTCCCTCAATACCTCTTCTTCCCACTCCTAAATAATGAACAAAAGACTATAGGACTAGGAAAAAAATTCAATATTTGCTAAATTTTCAGGATTGATTTTTTTAAGATAAAGCATATTATTCCTTTATTTTCCTAATTTACCTTTTTGCCACCGGAGGAGATTTTATCCATCTTCTCAGATTTAAATGAATCACTGCCTTTTTCTTTGCCTGAAGATTTTGACTTATTTTTTTCCTTGTCTTTCTCATTTGGATAAGGAGATTCACAAGGACTTTCACTTTTATGTTTTGAAACCCCCACTAAAATTACAAAAGAAAATCATGAAAGCCTTTTCCAATTCACTTCGATGATATCTTCAAAGATATGAATAAGTCTACCTACTTGTTCCATTCTCCTCTTTACGTCTCTTGGTTAAGTCCGGTGGCACTTCACGGTCGTTGTTTGAGTGATCCTAGAACCAAGAATTGTGAACTACATTGACCAAGGGCTTCTGTTTTTGTTTTAAAGTATTACTTTTATATGAGAAGGGCACAGCTAACTAGCAATGGAGAGTATTTGCAGTAGTTTCACATACTTGGTAAAATGGCATGAAAGACAAGCCGAGCTGACAGAGATTACTAGGCTGAAGATCCTTATTAACGTAGAAAATGCAAACACTTCAGGGTAAAAATATCAATAAAATCATGAAATAACAGACTACTATGGAACAAACTAGTATTTTTTAAAAGGCAACATACACACTGGTGTACATGATAATGAGCTTTCCAAACTAGTTTAAAAAAATTTTTACAAACCCTTTTCCGCTCTTTCCTGTCCTTTTCATCTTTTTTCTCTCTTTCTCTGGATCTTTCCCTTGACTTGTCCAAATCTTTCTTGTCCATTTCTCTCTCCTTACTCTTGGACAGTGGTGGAGGAGTATGATTAATGTAGAGCTGTTAAATTAAGGCAATATTACTAAAGATTATTAGTTTTCCAGTATTGGCATCATTTGTTTGTTTACTAAATGAAACACAATTGGGAATTATACCCAAAGTAAAAACTGGTCAGCTATCTGGATTACAAGAGGTAAAATAAAAGGGCATGGCACAAATTATACAAAGGCTTCAATTCTTGGCCTTATAAAAATCACCATTTAAACTCCATCAGTTCATTTGTGCCTCAACTGAGACTCATTAGTAAATTCACAAGCTAGAGTATTCCTTATAGCTCTATTGTAAAGACCTATAACCACCATTACAAGAGTCCATATATGAACAATAGTGACTGGAGTTTCTCTACTGTTTAAAAAAAAAGAAAAAAGAAAAAAACACCTCTACACAATCATGGAAATTTTAAATAGTCTTACCATCCACCGATAGGCAGTCAATAATGGCAATGGGCAAAAGTATAAAAATAAAACCTAGCTATGATTTTGCTAATAATTCTTTTCTGCCTCAGTGTGAACCATGCAAAGATTATCCCAAATTATTTTTACAAATGTAAAGGCTGTGTGTTCTCTACTTCTGAAAGCACTCCAATTTCTATCAAAATAATCACAATTAACTGTGAAATTTGTCTTCTTGGTTCTAAATACCTCAGAAAGCCATCTAGTCAGCTGAGGATGATTAAACAATTCAAAAGACTAAAAAATAATGAACCAATATTCTCCTCTGCCTATTCTTTCTCTGCCAAAAGGGCTATACACAATAAAACAGCCAATCATCAAGGATATTCTAACTAAATAATTGAGAGATAACCCTTCTTAGGTGAGTTGTAAATATGGAAATATGCTGTAACATAAAATATTTAGGAAGTAGTCAGGAAATAATCAGATACCTAACCTTATGGCATTTATATCTGTGCTACAAGCCTATGTTTAATTTAAGACATTAAAAGTATTATGCAGCAGAATACTGAATATAACTCATTACATAACTACACAATGCTAGATACACCTTAGGAACAAATAGAATAGTGAGTCAAAAGTCAAATATTTTTACATGAAGAAATCCTTTGGTATTCAAAGGAATACATGAAAAATGAAGACCATCAGTTTGAGAATTAAACACTTATTTTTTAACACCACCAAACATTTTCAATTCAGTTGGCTCAGAAATACTGCCATAGCAATGCAGAAGTAGATTCTTTAAAATTTCAATGTTTAAAAGTTGATAAACTGAAATAGACAAAATGCTTATTAATAAAGAGCAAGAGAACGATAGTCATAAAAATACTTGTCTAAAAGATACTCTTGCTGGCGAGAATGCCTTAAATGACATCAAGATTTTTCTAATCGTGAGGTTTATTCATATCTTAACATTATTTATGAAAATGATTAAGACAAAGGAAATATTGCTGCAATACTCAAAGAAGACTTCTCTAAGTAGTAATTTTTCCCAATAAAAGCAAAAAAAAAAATACACACACACACACACAACCCTTATTAATAATGAAGTTTTGAACTGTGCTTACTTTCTGTACTGCGAGGAATTGAGAAATTTTTCTAGAACTTAGTTCTGGCATTAATGTTCAAATACTTCATTCTTGACATAAAAAGTCACATAGCTCAACTGACACACAATCAGAAATTCTTAGTTCAGAATGTACCCAATTCAATTCCTTCTTTAGAATAGTTCTGATCAAATACTCTTTTGCATAAAAACAGAGTTTCTCATTGCCTAATGAATTAAATGCATACCCCTTAGTTTAGGCATTCCAAACTCTCCACCATCTTTTCACAATTATATCCTGCTATAGTAACCCAATGCATTCTATGCTGTGGCTATCACTGCTCCCTAACATCTGTCCTTTCCAGCAGTTCTCATTACTAGAATGGTTGTTCATTTTTATCTTAACTTCTTAAAATCCTACTTAGCCTTCAAAGATGGCCAAAGTCATCAGCACTCAACCATCCCTCAACTCTGCAACTCACTTTCCATTATTTTATATTTACCTTTTTTTTTATGACAGGTGCTCCCTATTAACTTCATGTCATACATTTTTGTCCATAACAGTTTCCAGTATGGTAGAAGAGCTAAGGTGCCTTTCTACTTTTACATACTTCCTAGTTCCTTGTACACACAGTGAATACTCAATACAAGTTTGACAAATAAAATTAAGGATTCATTAAATGGATTTGTATGTAGCATCGCTGGGTTTTGTTCTTGATTGGCTTTTATTCTTGACATTCGGATCATTAAGGTCCAAAAAAGAATTTGACTGATTTTCAAAATCTGTTTCAGAAAACTCTGCTCCACTGACTTTATTAAAGCTTCACTATATTATATAAAGATGGCCTCACTTTTAGGCTTGGGTTTGGCTGTAAATCCTCATTTTAAGATGGTGAACAAATTAAAAGCTAAATTCTGTCTTGAGGTGGTTACTGATGCCCTCCTAAATTAGAGAGAGGCTGATTAATGGAACCTGTTTTTTGTTTGTTTTTTTTTTAACACTATCTTCATCAAAAGTAGCTGCTAGAATTGCTACATCAAAACACAATTGATCAAAACTAGAAATACACTATTTGGAAATTAGGGGTAAAGGGTGAACTGACAGAAAAGATTTGGATACTAAGCTAGATTTTTCTTCTTTTAGTTAATCTCATTTGAAAAGCTAAAATCCATGTATTGCTTTTACCACAAATTAGAAAGTAAAAATAGCAAATAAATAATAAAGAGAATCCCACAGAAAACGCATAACTAAAAAGTCAAACTAAAGCAGGGAGAGAATTTTATAGGTACAAGTGACAAGATAATATGAAAATAGATGCGTATCTTCCAAACCCTCTAGAAAGTAAAAGCTACCTCAGAAACAGGCTAAAGATAATCAACTTTGGAGATCACTCAAAGTCCAGTGAAATTTTTTTTCTAAGACATTCATATGCTATTAAACTTTCTAGACACATAAAAATGCAACATCAGCTACTATGCAAACCAGTACTTTGCATGCTTTACCCAAGTGCAAAGGCTTAAGAGATCACTTCAAATATTTATTGAATACCTAACCTTACTGCCAGGCACCATGCTAAGCACTAAAGATCTGAAAAGTAGTAGGAGTCACACAGTTTTTAGAAGCATATGTATATGCCATTTTCAAATTTTTCTGGTTGCATGTGGAATAAATTAATTAAATTTTAAAGGCCTGCAAAACACCATTTTTAAAAAGGAGGGATGTGGGAGACTGGCTTGAATCACTAATTTTTAAAAACCAAGGCAAGCACACTAAAGGAGCTAGAAAAACCCTCTCAACTATTGTTGAAATGGGTGGTGCTAGGAATCAAGAAACCTTAATTTTAGTTCATGTTTTGATACTAACAAATTCTATGTAACTGGGAAAGCTAAAGAACTTTTAGTCTCTCATTTGTCAAAAAGACACTATCCACCTGCCCTGTCTACCTCACAGCACTGTTATGAGCATGAAATGAGACAGTACATATTTTCAAAAGGCCTTTTCACAAATGTGAGGAACCATCATCGATTAGAAAATCCAGTTAATTCTAACAGCAGGTTACAAACTGCTTCAAAGTATGTTTCAGTAAACAAATATTCAGAAGTTAACACTGTTAGCCCATTAATTTAAAATAGCCCATAGAAGCCACTGATGGTTAAGACTGACATAAACAATTTGAAACTGGTTATAAAAACCTACTATATTGCAGTATATATTTAAGTTAGCCAATAAAAAGTTTACATTAAATGAAAGTTCTATAGATATCAAAATTGAAATGGAATATAAATTAAGTTTTCCAAAACTAACCTAAATAGGAACATCATTTTAAATAATAATCCCATGTAATAAAAAATAGCAGTATATAATTCCAACCTGATATCAACATTTTTGTAACTCCTACTAGGTATGGAGAACTCTGTTAGTATTGTGACGTTATGGCTAACAGCAAAAAAACAAAAATACGTTGGACGTTTAGAATTTTCAAAAATAATGTCATTAGGTTGATGTTGTGTCTAATGTGTTATTTCGGCTTGTTCTTCAATAGCGTATTACAGAATAACCCCAATATCTACTTCAAATAAAACACCCATTCAAATCAGAAAAAAAATAAAACTAAATGGAAGTTCTCCCAGCATAGCTGAGACTTTTGATTAATATAGTATATTCTAAAAAACAATGCTACAATTTTAGGACACAGGTACACTGGCTAATATAAACTTAAAAATTAGTGCCTTATTTGCCCAATATCCACAGACATTTCATTATAAATCTATACATCTAAAAGCAGTTAGTAATGTCAACTGGCTCTGTTTCAAAATTTCATTTGGTCCACCAGTAAAGAAATCATGCTTAGCTGATTTCTATTTTAATCATGGCAAGCAATATTTATGCTGAAAAATAGGCTTCATTCTGCTGAGCAGATTCATTTGCTTGTAGCTTGTAAGAGGAGGCAAAGTAGAAAATCAAAGAAGGGTACACGTTTTATAACAAAGACAAAACAACATGAACAATGGACAATTCAAGCATAATACTGAAATAAACTCTGTAATAAGATACACAAACTGCACACTACTTTTAGTAGCAGAATACTCAAGAAAGTAGAATAATAGGTAAGAATTAATACTGACATGTAAACACAACCACCGAGTATTCCTGTCCAGGGGAATGATTCTTTCACATTAACAGTATCTCCTGATATTGTGCTGTAACTACCAAAAAGGTACCTCAGCAGAGGATATATAAAGAATTTTTATAGATTGAGATGAGTTCCATTTTTAAAACAGATATGTGAATGCATCAAATTTATTTTTTGGTATTTTGGGTTGTCTAAACAGTCAGACAGCCTGGCAGATTTGTTTTGAAAAATTAAATAAACCCAAAACAATCAAATAACCTCTTCCCCGAATGTTAAACCTATTTCCAGATTTTGAAAAAGCATAAAAGGAGAAGGTATAACACAGCAAGCAAGGAGAGATGATAGAAATGTTGCCACATTACACACATTTTATAACAATCTCATTAAAAGGGACCACTGTCATCTGTTGTTTCAGTTTTAACATTTAATATTTTTGAAGGTTATTCAATGTAAGCAGAGTACTTTATCCCACTGATCTCAGCTTACTGAATGTACTAGGGTGAGGACATCTACTAAGTAAAATAAGTAAAGAACATTTGGTTTACTTAGGCATGATGATTTTAAAAGACTCAAACCTTTGCTGAAGATTCCTTGAGTTCGATGAGACTGTCCTGTAGAAAATGAATGGAGATGACAGGTGAGCTGGCATAGTTCTCAGAACCCAGAGGAACTTTGGGAAGTATGGCTGTAACCTGGAAATAAACCAGCTACTTCTTGTGAGGATAAATTTCATGATGTCATTATCAATATGAATATCAACAATAAAAAAAAACATGTAATGGAATTGTAATGTTAAAAACTAAATTAAATGTACTCAATGTAAGAAATAAAAATCTTTCTCTGCTCAGAATTTAAAAATAAATGTCAATGCCACATTGTTCATATCTCTCTACTTAAGCTATAGTTAAGAGGTTTAAGAAAGCAAAACATTTTTTTCTCCACAAAAAATTTAAAATACTGGAGGTCACTGTGGAAGAACAACATTGCCTTATATTTTTCATAGTTCTTCTTTAATTGGGAGGATTCACATTTTACTTTATTTGTAACTCTAATATGAATATACACATCCTAGCTAAAAAATTCAGTGGCATTGTATTAACAAGAAAACAAAATATATAAGAGTAATCACTTTTTTTTTCTGCAAAGTGCCTATCATGGTGAATCTCACACCTCCCCCACACAAAGAAAGCATTAAAAAAAAAGAAAGAAAAAGAAATCAACTACGATATTCCACCACAGTGCTCTTGATGAAGAATTAATAACTTACAGTTTTTTAAAAGTTCAACGTACTGCAAATTCAAAGATTCCATGAAATTAGATGACTTTAGAATTAAAATTAAATATGGAGCAAGGAATGGCTACCCTGAGTCTTCAAGAAGGCTACACCCACGATTTTGTGCTGCAGTTGAATGCCTGGGGTTTCTCTTTGCTGGGTGGTAGGATTGGATGCCACATCTGCTTTTATCGTAACGCAAGGTTCAACTTGTTGGGAACCCAATGGGTATAAACAAACCTCCAAGGGAAGATACAACAGAAGCTGCATGCTCACTGAATATACACAACTACAGGAGAACTGATCACCAAGGAGACTTTAAAATGGAACTCCTTTCAAGACTCCTTCTTAGAAGGCACACATCGGTATGATGCTCATCAAGAAGCTTGAATTCAGAGGTAACTTGTTTATCTTGTGTCATCCAGGAAGTCTTCAGTGCTATATATTCTTCAATATGCTGAAAAATAGGCTTCATTCTGCTGAAAAGATTCGTTTGCTTGTAGCTACCATTGCACTCCAAAAAAGACTGCTTAAAGCAGTTGAGGCACTTCTGGGTAAAATTTCTCTTGCACTTTGAAACACTACAAAATTAGTGCTAAGTCCTTGAAGTTTTAACATTTTTATAATAAAAATACTCAATAGGAAAAAAAATCAGTCCACCAATATAGAAAAATTCATTTTCTAATGCAATATAAAACCTCCAGTGGCTCCAGTGAATGCTTGGCATAAGACTTGAAGGAAGTCAGGACACTGGTATTCCAAACAGGTGAGCCTAACATGGACGCTGCCTTCCTCAGGCTATACTAACCTTTACTGTGGAGGAATGTGATGGAGAAGGGTGAGTATCAATTTTGCGGCGTTTTTGTTCTGTTAAGACAAAAAGAAATAGTCAGAATAAGGTACATTTCTAGTTTTCCAAACACTTAAAAAAAAACACCAACTTGTATGACAATCAAGTTCCCCTAGCAAAACCCCTATATAACTTACCAAAACAAGGAGACAATAACCAACTATACATTAAAATAACAAAACGTAAGAACGTACAAAGAAAGGTAAACTTGCCCCTTTCAGGCTCTGGAATATCTGATCTGGGAACAGGTGATTTCAAGGACCCAGAAACTGGTGTTTTTTCTCCTCCTTTAACATTTTCCTTTGATTTCATTTCCTTTGCTATATCTCTTTCTCTGGATGGCTCCTTCTCTCTTTCCCTTTCTTGAGTTGATTTTGATTCTGCGTTGGGGACAGTGGTCTTAAATTTCTCATCTTTAGCTTTTTCTTCCTTCTTGAATTTTTCTTTCTCTTTGTCAGACTTCGGCGTTCTTTCCTTGGTCTCTCTTGCTTTTTCATCTTTATTTGGCCGCTCTTCCTTTGGTTTTTCTTTACCATCTTTACCAAGTACCCTGGCCTCTGGAGTAGTAGCTGGAGTCTTTTCTTTTTTCTCTTTTTCTTTTTCTTTCCCTTTTTCTTTGTCATTTTCTTTAACAGCTTTGTTGCTTAAGAATAAAAACATGGGATTTTAACACAAATAATCATAAAATATATCCTTTGATATATGATAAAATATATCATAAAGGGTTTCTTACTAACTTCAAAAATACTAGAACTAAGGGGGAGTCCTTTGAAAACTAAAGGACAACTTTAAGACAAGGAAAAAGGAAGAAGTAATGGTCGGGTGCAGTGGCTCACGCCTGTAATCCCAGCACTCTGGGAGGCTGAGGAGGGTGGATCACTTGAGGTCAGGAGTTCGAGACCAGCCTGGTCAACATGGTGAAACCCCGTCTCTACTAAAAATACAAAAAACTTAGCTGCGCATGGTGGCGGGCACCTGTAATCCCAGCTACTCTGGAGGCTGAGGCAAGAGAATCACTTGAACCTGGGAGGCAGAGGTTGCAGTGAGCCAAAATCACACCACTGCACTCCAGCCTGGGTGACAGAGCAAGACTCCTTCTCGAAAAAAGGAAGTATTTCTTTATCCAGTAAATCATAAACAAATTCATTAATTGCAGATTTAAAAGATGTATTAGCCGGGCACGGTGGCTCACACCTATAATCCAGCACTTTGGGAGGCCAAAGCAGGCAAATCACGTGAGGCCAGCAGTTTGAGACCAGCCTGGTCGACATGGCAAAACCCTGTCTCTACTAAAAACACAAAAAAAATTAGCCGGGAGTGGTGGCACACGCTTGTAATCCCAGCTACTAGGGAGGCTGAAGCACAAGAATCGCTTCAACCCAGGAGGTAGAGGTTGCAGTGAGCCGAGAATCAAGCCACTGCACTCCAGCCTGGGTGATGGAAAGAGACTCTGTCTCAAAAAAATAAAAAAAGAATTATTAAAATAATGTCAGGCTCTTTTTTGGCATACATTTATAACCTATGAGAATAAACGGTAAAAACCAAAACTATATCCCACAAACCAACCAAGGTAACTACTATCAGGAAATGCATTACTTAGCTGGATGGATCACTACTTAAATTAGTGTAGGCTTTTCTTATGTCTGTCCTTACTCAGATTGTTCACAGCAATCCCTCTATCCTAAAATATTTGTTTAACTTCACACCTACATTCCCCTGAATATCCCAGCAGGAGAAACAAAGTCGTTATACAAGCATAACTATACAAAACATAATTAGGATGTAAAGCGTATCAGCAAAATAGGGTACATACAAAATTTCAAAGCCCAACATAAATGACTTTTCACATTACTCAACAACCACTCCCCTTCTACTCATGAGGACTCATAGAAGAATTTAGAATTATGAGGGCCAGGTGCAGTGGCTCATGCCTCTAATTCCAGCAGTGTGGAAAGCCAAGGCAGGTGGATCGCTTGAGGCCAGAAGTTCGAGACCAGCCTGGGCAACATTGCAAGACCAACCCCGTCTCAAAAAAATACATTAAAATCATTTTTAAAAAGAATTTAGAATTATGACACATGGCACAGTGTTCCTACCTGTTAGAGCCACTATTTCCATTGCTTGAATTCCCTTTAGGTGTGGTACTAGAAGCTTTATTAACAGCTTTCACACCACACTGAGATCTCTCCCTTGATTTATCTGAAATAAAAAGTAAGGTTTTATTTAACAAGCCCCTAAATGTAAATAAGCTACAATTTCAGAGCAAAATGATTAGAGAATAATTAGAAAGAAACAGCAAGCTGATTACTTCTTAATGCTTATATACTCCTATCTAGGGAATAAAAAGTAATACTAAGCCAGCATTGTACTCATTCTGTGATACAAAACATTTCACTTTGTTGAAATAAAATATATTACTTATAAGTTTCTACAAATAAGCATACCAGTCTCCTCAGTACTGC
The DNA here is from genome assembly GCF_029289425.2 of Pan paniscus. Lineage (NCBI taxonomy): Eukaryota > Metazoa > Chordata > Mammalia > Primates > Hominidae > Pan > Pan paniscus. The sequence goes on from NC_073272.2 coordinate 123,095,839, forward strand.
TTTCATCCGATTTAGATGCACTTCCTATTGATGATGAAGAAGGCCCACCACCAGGCCCATTTTGCACACTGGCAACTGCATTCCTCGGAGGGGGGTCTTTGTGATGAAACTCATTTTCAGGTATCATGTATGACTTTCTACTTTTCAACTGCCCAGAGTAGCTGAAAGTCGCACAAAGTGTTTAAATATACAAACACAAATCAAAAAACATAAACATGAGGTTTTTAAGAATAAAATTAGCAAGTTATTCATTCTACTATGTGGTTCTAGAGAATTAAAAAATACCAATTTTTAATAAGTTCTTGAAGGTTTTTATAGAATGCCCAGCTTTCTTAAAAATTACAATTTCACTATAAACTAATCCTTAAACTAAGATGGCTTTTTTTTTTTTACTCTTGAAGATCTGTTAACTATGATGATAAAATTATATTTCCTCCCAATCAAGAAATATTATATATGACTTTAAAAAAACTATCATCCAGTATAGACCGGAAGTTGATAATCAGAAGTGGTAACTCTCACCAGCCTGTGGAAACATGATCGCATAATCTCCCATAATCTCCTGAAGGCAGAAGATAAACTTCAACACTGTAAAACATTTTAAAGTCTTCAGAATCCTTCTGTCATCTAGTCTTGTAAATCACATTAAAATATAATTTTGTTACCCCATAGCCAATGCATATAGATCTGGCCTCTTCTCTTTTTCTTCTTGGCAGATTTTGTGTACTCTTCTTTCCAAAGCTTGACCCAGATTCAAAACTTTTGGGTACCAAGGAAGTATTTTTGTTAGCACAATCAAGATATTCCTGATGTGAGTATATTCGCCTGTTTCAAGGCAATGTACTGATGCCTACAACAAACATTTTCAGATCCATTATTATAAAAGTACAAGTATAAAGAGAAAAATTTGCCTTTGAAAAATCCAATTTTTTTTTTACCTTGGTTAGTTTGTAATGCCATTTATGTACAACATGTCGAAAATTTTCATAGTCTAATTGATCAGCCTTATTTCCACCATCAAATCCAGTTGCCCGTAATATGGTAAGGAATCCTGGATAGTTTCCACATTCCTAAGGAAACAATGTTTGTCACTTTTAAAGAAAAATTATGATCCACAAAATAGCAGAAATTGAAACTTAAGTAGACTAGATCAATGTTTCCGTGTAAAAACATCATGCTTATTTGGATAAGTAGTCACAAAAAGTTCAAATTATACAAAGATACTAATTTGGAATGTCAGTTTGAGATAGAATAAAAAAGTACACAGCACATTTTAATAACAAATTAATTGTGCTTATAAACACAGTTTTACAACTGAATCTTAAACTCAGCTTCTCTTTTAAAACTCAACTATCTAGATATTAATGGATGTGGTCATTATATACATGGGTAAAATATAAGGGTTTTTATTAGTCATACCTTTTCATATGTGGCTCTATCACTATGCCACCTGGTCACAGTCTCTAACATGCAGCAAAGAAACCTTCCGTATCGACTGGCTTCATTTTCAGTACAGCTTGCAACTGTGTAAATTATGTCAGAGAAAACCTACAGGAAAAAAATGTTTAAAAAATATAAACAAATCAAGGTCAAAATCAGTTAAAAATATTAGAAGATTCTCTTACAGCAAGTCATAATAAACAGGTAAGCTTAGTCAAAATGTATATTCCCTTTATATAATGACACTGCAGAGAACTTTGGAGATTTTGGCTTTTGTGGGGAAATAATGCATTCATAAAACAACCACCCAAAACAAGAACTTTTATAAAGAAAGCTGATTTACAGTGACAAGGAAAAAAAAAATTTATCATTATTATTACATAATAAGTTTTTTTTTATTATTATTACATAATAGTTTCTTAACCACTTAGCCATACATATTACTGGGTTTACGGGGAGAGTAAGCAGAGGAAATGCTGATAGAAATTAAAAATAGGCAGCTGACATACTGGAACATACATTATGTTTTTTGTTTTGTTTTGTTTTGTTTTGTTTTGAGACGGAGTCTTACCCTGTCACCCAGGCTGGAGGGCCGTGGTGTGATCTAGGCTCACTGCAAGCTCCGCGTCTCGGGTTCACACCATTCTCCTGCCTCAGCCTCCTGAGTAGCTGGGACTACAGGCACCCACCACCACACCCGGCTAATTTTTTTGTATTTTTTTTTTAGTAGAGACGGGGTTTCACCATGTTAGCCAGGATGGTCTCGATCTCCTGACCTCGTGATCCACCCGCCTCGGCCTCCCGAAGTACTGGGATTACAGGCATGAGCCACCGCACCCGGCCACATTATGTTTTTAAACCACAAAATGTAGTAATAAGAAAAAAGCTAAATGCAAAATGTGCATATGACCATACTGAAAAGCTTCCCTGCTTTTATATGTGTGTGAAGGTGTAAACTTTTTTGTCTTTTTTTTTTTTTGAGAAGTGAAGGTTAAGAATGGAGAAGAGAGTTCTACCTATTATGATACAACACGTAAACTCAAATACTTAGTTAATAGTTTAACCTTGAGTGCCTATTACATATCAGGTACTTTTTATGTGTAGTGATTCATTTAATCCTCACAACAATCTTATGAAGCAGGTACTTATGCTTTACAGATAAGAAAACAGGCACAGAGAGGTTAAATAACTTGCCAAAGATCATACAGCTAGAAAGTAGTAGAGCTAGGATTCAAGTTCAGACACTTGGTTCTTGAGTTCATGCTTTTTAACTAAACACACAATAATACCTCTATAAATTATAATGTTAGCTATCTTTGTGTGAGAACTTTTTAAAGGTTGCAATAAAAACTTACTCGATCATAGCAAAGAAGTGTGGAAAAATTTGGAGTTTTCTGTTGATGTACCAATTCAACAAAACGAGCACAGTAAACAGCATCAATTGCTGAAAAAATACATCGAGGAAATATACACAGCTGTAGAAATTTTGTGATGGTCTCATTTTTGGTAGATTCTAAAAATAAAGGAAGAATATATTAAGTGGTAAACTTCTTCCCCAAGTGCCTCAAAGCCACTAAACATGACAACATATTACCTTTAGTGTAGAGAATACTATAAACCACAAACTATTTATAGTTTGTAACCAAATGTCATGCCTGGTCATGATTATCATTTTTACTATGTGGACCTTTTTTTCTATGATTTCTCCAGAAATATGTTTTATACAGAAAAGCTGAATGACAAGCTGCCAATATGTAGTTAAAAGTTAATTAACTTCACCAGCAAACTATATCAGTTCCTCCAGTGAACATGAAGTTGATTCTGCATTAACAAATAACCAAAGAATGGGATAGGGAACACTGAGTTGAAATACAAACATAATACACTTTAACACCTCTAAAGTTATAATGTTTTGTTTTCTGTAATTTACCAGCATCAGGAACCTAACAATTCCAACAACTTACTTGCTAAAAGCCAGTTGTCCTTTTCCAGTTTCAATCTCTGTAGAACTCTCTGTACATGTTCCATCTGTTTCTTTTCTTCTTCAAGAAGCTTGTCCTGAAGGGCAGTACAGCGCTCCTTCTCTTTTTTCTTTTTATTTGGGGGCTACAAAGAATTCAATTAGACACTTTTCTAACTATATGCACATTACCTTTCTTCTTTTAATTGAAAAGTTTAAAGAGATAAAGGCTGATAGTTTATAACTACTTTAACATGAATATAGGTCCACTTGAACGTGCTACTTTTATCTCCATTCAACACACTCATAACACTGTCATGGCATCTTCATACACCATCAGAACAGGCTACATTTGCAACACTGACACTATTAGTCTCAGGCATGGTGTCATCTTTGACTCTTCCCTCTCCTTTATATCAAGACTGGTTTACAAGCCTTGTACACTGCCACTACCTCCATCAGTCTATGCTCTCACAATAGACTGCCTAAAAAGCCACCTAGCTGGTCTTTAGCCTAATGCTAGTCAAAAAGCATCTTTCATACTGCTGTCATGAGTAATCTTTTTTAAGTACCATTTTTTACATTACTATCCTGCTCAGGAATCTAAAATAGCTCTCAATTTTACCAAGTCTACTTTTCTCCCTGACTTCCAATGCCTACATAATCTGGCCCCATCATAACTATTCATATGAATCACTAAGTACATTCACTACATGAAAGTGAATCAGTAAAAGTGGTCTCCCTAAACCTCAATCTACTTCCTGTCTTTGCTGGAACCCTATGGTGACCTCCCTATCTGCTTCCATATTTCCAAACCTAATCTACCTTCAAGGCCTGTCCATTTCAAGACTCGGCTTTTCAATAGTCTTCTCCTAAAGAACTCTCCTCTTGAGAACTACTGCTCTTGCTATTAGAGTCACAGGAATCACTTTAAGTTACTAGCATAGTTGTCAGTAGAAAAGGACACTCAAATAATTTTTGATTAATCATAACCTCCACCTAGTCACCAAACTCCTGGCCCCCCACTCAGAAGTAACTATTAAACCCCATTTAAGAAAATATTATATAGCAACAAGATCACTGTTTTAAGGAACCAGAGCTAAAACAATTTCAAAATATAGGTAACATTGAATACCATAAAGTTATTGCACTTGAACTACTAGAACAAAAACCTACCATTTCCTGATTGTCATCAATTGCTTTCATCTGGACTTTAAGTTTATTGACTTCTCGTTCATAGCTGGTGTGTGGAACTGCAAGGTCATACATTGTCAATGACCAGAATGTAGCATAGAATTGAGGGCTAATGTCATCCCAGACTTTGGAAACATGTAAGGAGACCACTGCTTCATGGACAGGCGCCATCACCATCTCACATGATGTAATGTACTTATGAACTTTATGTTGCTGTTTACTTCCCTTTTCTGATTTTTTAAGTTCATCATACTTTGACTGTAGATAAAAAGTAAAAATACATACATACATACACACACAACATAATTTATAGCTTTGACTTTCATGGCATAAAAATCTATATTCCCTTCTAAAGAATCAAAAGATGACCAATCTCAAAACTGTTGTAGAAATTCTAGTTTCTTACGAACAACGTTTATTTTAAGATAAATCATCTCTGGAAGCTATTCCAGTCTTTAGTACTGTGTGCCAACTAGGAGATTCTCAGAGGGTTCTTATCTAATCTGACCTGTTGAGTAAAGTGAACAGGGTATATGCATGTTCTCCTCTTTCATTCCCCCACCCTACTCCCTCTTGCTGCTGTATCAGGGATTGAACATGTAGGGTTTCCAGTCCTGCTTTTGAGATATTCAAGGGAACAAATAGAAGGTCTTAACATGAGAAAAGAGGAAGAATGGAACTAGTAATAGCCAACTAGGACAGAATGTAGTATCACTACATGCAGACCCTACCAACTGTTAAAATTCGTCAATTAAAAAGCTGGATCAAGAGGCCAAGGCGGGCAGATCACTTGAGATCAGGAGTTTGAGACCAGCCTGGCCAGCATGTCAAAACCCCATCTCTACAAAAAATTAGCCAGGTGTGGTGGCGCAGGCCTGTAATCCCAGCTACTTGGGAGGCTGAGGTGAGAGGATCACTTGAACCCCAGAGGCAGAAGTTGCAGTGAGCTGAGATCATGCCCCTTCACTCCAGACTGGATGACAGAAGGAGACTGTCTCAAAAAATAAAAATTAAAAAAAAAAAAAGCTGGATCAACACTAAGAAAAGTTATGAGAAATTTGTTTTAAGACTGCTAAGTAGGGTGACCAATTGTCAGGGTTTGCTGGGGATTCAGGGATTTCTCAGGATTTAAGACTTCAGTGCTAAAACTGGGAACATCCCAGGCAAACCAGGACCAACTGGTTACTCTACTGCTAAGCCAAATAAATTTTTCTGTGAAAAGCTGTGGTGTATTGAAGTTTAAAGCATGTGAGAACTGATGCTGCAGCTTCTTTCGTTTGACTGGTTTATCCTAATTTGGGGGAAAAAACAGAGGAATGCCATATTCTTAATTGCATGAGGAAAAAAAATTGTTAGTACAATGGGAGGGGCTGCAGAGATATGTGTATGCCAAATATACATATATATACACACACAAAAATATATATTTTTCTATATATTCTATATATATGAAGATAACATATATATGAACATATATATTATACATGAACACACACACACACACACACACACACACATATATATATGAAGATAACACAGAGTTGCTGCTATTGTTTCACATCCTTCAGTCTCTTTAGGATGAAAGAGCTCTCATCCAGAAAATTTTGTTTAAGTTAGGTATCACCCTTCATACGAACCTAAAGGAAGTCCTAAAACTAGTTACTTCCTTACGTTAGAAAATCACTTAAATCATTCTATTTGTGCTAAACACGTAACCCAAAATGAGATGATCAAAGGTTCTGCTTCCAGTTCTACACTGTGATAGGCAAAAGAGTCTCAGCTCCTTACAGCTCAGTTACCTGCCTTCCTTCCTGAGTGGTCAATTTTACAATTGTTCTAGAATTTTACAGTTGTTCTAGAAGTGGGAAGATTTATGCTCTGTTATCCCCATTTTAGAGAGCATGCTGACAACCACTGAGACCACATAAGTGACAAAGTTACAAAGAACATTAGTTACGAAAAAGGAGTCCCAATTGCATCAGAAACCTGAGGGAATAGCAGTTGGGAAAACAGAGAGTGTTTTTTAATTTAGAGGACAGGTCTTATTGAAGGTAACTAATATGAATCTAGATGAGCAGAATGACTTCTGCTAAGGTTCTAACAAAATGGGATAAAATAGGGCTGACATTATCTGCATAAGACAGCCTAATTACCTGTTCTGGGCAAGATCTAGAATATGAACTAGGTAAAAGCCTATCTTTCAGACCTGTGTCTCAAGGTGGACCACAACCTCAACAATTAAAACTAAAAATTAGTTTATAGGTATGAGAGGGTTACATGATAGCTCCAATCTCCCCAGTCCTCTGGGTCTGAATCTGTGATTTCTATTGCTAGGAACCCCATAGTCACTATCTAGTTAGAAAAATAGGCTTGGTCAGAAAAGAAGGTTATACTTCATATTTACCCAAGATGAATATGTCCTTGTCTAAAGTCAGTTTAACTCCCACTTCAAGTTCACACCTTCAGTCAAATGAGGAGACATAACAGTTCTACATTTCAAATTGCCTGGGGAACTAGACTTATGGAATAGAACTGATATCCACAATTATTGCTGTACTTCTCACTATTGTTCAAAAATCTCGTCTCAAGAATCTGAGCAGGCCAGGCACAGTGGCTCATGCCTATAATGCCAGCACTTTGGGAGGCCAAGGCAGGCGGATCACCTGAGGTCAGGAGTTTGAGACCAGCCTGGCCAACATGGTGAAATCTCATCTCTTCTAAAAATACAAAAATTAGCTGGGTGTGGTGGCGGGCACCTGTAATCCCAGCTACTTGGGAGCCTGGGATAGGAGTATCGCTTGAACCCGGGAGGTGGAAGTTGCAGTGAGCTGAGATTGCGCCACTGCACTCCAGCCTGGAAGACAGAGCGAGACTCCATCTCAAAAAAAAAAAAAAAAAAAAAAAAAATCTGGGCAGCGTTTGGCTGAATTATCCTCAAGAGAGCCTGCTGATAGTCAGTTTATAGAGGGGACATAGCAGTCACCTAATATACATTTTCACTCTCTCAACGAAGGCTCTTCAACAGAGGCTTTCACTCAAGAAGCAAAAGCAAGGATCCCCAGGACAGCTTGGATGCCCATCCAGCACAACCACAAGATTGCTGGGAAACCCCTTTTCCAGAGAGTGGCATGCTGCCTACAGATAAAAGACTTATATCTGACTTGGCTATACAGCCACTTTCATTTAGTTTTCTGTTTTCTTCCAAGCCTGAGAGGGAAATGCCATTTCTTTGTTTAGGTTTTTGTATCTCTTAAAAGACAAAGATAATATTTTACACAAGTAAGAGAGAAAAAGTAGCTTGAATGACCTGCTCCATTTTCTGAGCTGGAAAAGTTCAGCCAACCACAGACAACCAGGTGTTCCTGTTTGCTAGGATTCCATATTGCTGATTAGCGTGTTCACTTAGCACAGGGCAGGTCAGAATTCCTAAGATGAAGAAATTCTCCCACCTCTGTCTGTCAAGAAATCAGGTACCCTCTTGCACAGCTGAGACTGATCTAACATGGGGTGTGACAACAGTAAGACGTTACACAAAGACGGCAAACAATTCTCTGGATTGAGAGGATCTAAAGGGGAAGAAGCAGCCTAACACCACTCCCTTATTGTCTTTTTCCCTTCAGAGTGTATACATAACACAGGAATTTCTGCATAGTGCTAACAAAGTGATAATTAAATCAAGTAGCAGTTAGTTAGGAAAGAAGTGGGAAACTCTAGCAGTTGATATGTAAACACTAACAGCAGATGTTTGATTAAATGATCAATTAGTCTCCAAATTTCTCATCACCTTTTTTGTATACCTCTACCACACAGCTTTGTACCCCTATTGGAAACAAAGAAGGGATCCTAGTTTAGGGCCAAGACCTTCCCCCAAAATCTGTAGTGATATGTACTTACAGATAAAACCGTTAAGAAATAATTTGGATCGTTCTTGAGCGGCAGCAAAGACACTTGTACTTACCGAAATATGATGGGCATACATTGGCCTAGACAGGAAAAATGCTGCATCATGGGGTGTATGAAATTCATTACAGAGTACATCAATTGAAGGCACTCGCTTTATATAATCTTCTGTGCTCAGATTAGATGCTAAAAACCCACCAAACTGCACCAGGGTATCATGACACTAAATTTAAAAAATAAGACAAAATCAACATATTTTCCAAAGTGATTAAGAAGTCATTTTAGGAATATTTTAACAATTAAGAATCCAAATTTTATAACTTAAAAGGACTTTAGAGACTATCTACAAGTATAACCACATGACCATATTACAAAAAAAGATGCCAAGGCCCTGACAGGTTGACTAATCCAAGGTTTTACTAGCCAACTAGGTCTCTTAAATGTCAAGCTGTTGTTCATCACTTTTAGTAGAATATATTTACCTAAATCAAATAAAATAATAACCATAGGCAAACAGAAGTCAATTCCTTTGCCCTTAAAAGAAGAAAACTTTATTTACAGAATATATTTATAAATATTAAGTACCAAAACCTAAGATTAGCCCACAAAATGTGTTTAACTATCATCAACTATAACACAAAGAAAAAGAGAGACAGCAACCCAGCCTGGGCAACACGGCAGAGGCCCAACTCTACAAAAAAAATCTAAAAATTAGCCAGGTGTGGTGGTGCATGCCCATAATCCCCAGCTACTCGGGAGGCTGAGGTAGACTGATCACTTGAGCCAGGGAGGTCAAGGCTACAGTGAGCTGAGATCATGCACTGCACTCTAGCCTGGGTAACAGTGAGGCTTTGTCTCAAAAAAAAAAAAAAAAAAAAAAAGGGAAAAGAGAGTGAGCATGCACAAGGCATGCACAAGTGGGCAAGCAAGCATCTATTCTGTTACGACTGAGATTTCCAGAGATCGGGAAAGATATAAATGCAAACAACTTGAAGTTGCAGGAATTTAATGATGTAATATTTAATTAATTGACAGCCTTACATATAACATCTCTTGGAGCTATCTCTTAAATATCACAATTTACATAGAAATAGGCCCTATTTCCAGAATGTCTTTCGCATTAGGATGTCTCATATTCAAATGATGTGCAAAAATGACATTTTTCAAATTATAACACATTATCTTCCTTTAACAGGATTAAAAACATGTACATAAACATAAAAGCCACTTTAACTTGCCTGGTCATAGAGCTTTCCCACAAGTTTCAAATGTTTCTCTCCACCTTCCTGAAAGATTACCCCATTTCTCTGCTGAGCCATAAGCAGACAGAGAGGAAGGGCAAGATCATGGTCCAATAGAGCATCCTTTAATCTCTGAGAGGATTTTTTAGTGTTTCTGATCTGACCAAAATAACCACCCTGCACAAGGGAAGACACAAATTTACCAGTGTACAGTACATAACCCATGCTAATTTGAAAAAGACACAGAAAAAAGTTGAGTTAAAATGCTTAATATAAAAAACTCCTACATTCCACATTCCTTCCCTTACACAAATTTATTTCAGTGACTATTACTGACTACAGTCACTGGCTTAAAGACAAATGTCAACTGAATTTAAATTTCTGCATATTTTCCATTTTCCACCTTGCAGTCCCCTCATAAAGGATTATTCATTATTCAGTATGGCACAGATTCAACAGAGCAACTAAGACTTAAGGGAGTGAGGATATCAAGGATCATAGAAGATGTAGTAATTATTTGGTAATTATTTTATTTATTTATTTATTATTTATTTTTTGAGACAGCATCTCACTGTCTTGCCCAGAATGGAGTACAATGGCGAGATCTTGGCTCACTGCAACCTCCGCCTCCTGGGTTCAAGCAATTCTCCTGCCTCAGCCTCCCAAGTAGCTGGGATTACAGGCACCCACCACTACACCTGGCTAATTTTTTGTATTTTTAGTAGAGGCAGGGTTTTGCCATGTTGGCCAGGTTGATCTCGAACTCCTGACCTCAGGTGATCCACCCACCTCAGCCTCCCAAAATGTTGGGATTATAAGCGTGAGCCACCACGCCCGGCCTTATTTGGTAATTATTTTCCTTACGGATGCATTACTTACTGCCTTTTATACTTTGTTTCAGCTTTTTTAAAAAGTTAAAGTAATTACTGTATCTCAATTTCAAAAGGGGGGCAGGGGTGGTTGTGAAAGGAAGGTATGTATGGCTTTGACATTTGGTTTTATAAACTTATATATTGTTTGGATTCTTTACTATGACCGTGCATACATTATGAATTTTAAAAGTTGATGAACAAAAATAGCAATTCTTACCTCAGCTTTTAGCTGCTCTCCACCAGTCATAGCCTCTAGTTGCTCCATTGTCATTTCCTCTGTAATTTCTATTCCTGCCATTTTTTGTACCACTTCTTTCAATATAAGCAGGTCAAAACTATTCAAAAAGAAAAAAGAAACAGTCTATAGTTAGAACTTCAAATATAAAAGTAACAATGTATTGTAATTAATATACTGAGAAACCCTTAATTATTTGTATATAAATATGGGGGAAGGGGCTGAAGCAGTTTTTAACTGCATTCCTAGAACTATATTGACAAATACTTGGTGCGTAAGTTTATTTTAACTTTTACTTGGAAATAATTGCAAATTTACAGATAGGATGGAAAAATAACAACAGTACAAAGCTCACCCATATATCCTTTACCTCAACTTCACCTGGTAACATTTTTACTCCTGCTTGATTATTTGCATTTTCTCTCCCTCTCTGGAGCCCCTCTCTACATACATAGTCACACACTCAATTTTTTAATCATTTGAGGGAAAATTATTTACATCATGGCCTTTTACCCCTAAAATTTCTAAGACTGAATTTCCTAAGAGAGCTATTCTCTTAAATAACCACAGCACAGTTATCAATTTTAGTACATGTAACGCTGATACAATACTTTAATCTACCATTCATATTTCATTTTATCAGTTGACCCAATAAAGTCCTTCATAGCATTTTTTCTCCTCCAATACAGGATGGCCAAAATGTTTTTGATGGTATAGAGCCATTTCTAAATAATCCATTTACTAAACAGGGACAAAGATGTAGCATGGTCACATACACTTGGAAGCGAGGCAGGGAAGGAAGGAAAAAAAGAAGTTCTAAGTTGTGGTATCTGAGCCAAAGATGACAATTTAGTGGCCAGCCCAGAGCACATTTCAGTAATGTGCCAACAGTTATGCTTTTTAATCTGCAAAGTTTAGGACTACCAATGGAAATAATACCTTATGTCCTCTAAGATCTTCTTTAATTAATCTAAACAAAGTAAAAACATTCTTTCCTAAAACATACAGATGTTTTTCCAAACGTAAAGTCAGACATACCCAAGACACAAGCTAATAGACGAAAGAACCATTTTCTAAGATTCTTATTAAGTGTTTGTTCTCTCAACTTGCCTTGCTTTCCTTAGTTTTGTTTGTTTTTTTTAAAGAAAGCCCTCATGAAAACTAGTATATAAGTACCAATGAAACAGTTTATTTTTTCTTTAAACTATGTTTTAATTAGATGGTCACAAAAACTGTATTCACAGTACAGAAAGCTGAGTTATAGATTAAAAAATGATATATATTCTCCTGGCCTATAGACAAAGAAGAATAAAAATATATAGAAATGGCAGAGAGATGAGCATAAGGGATGTGCCCATAAAATCATAAGTTTAAAGTTTTTTTAAGTTTTCCCTAAGCCAAAATAAGAATCTGTCAATAATTACTTAGGTAATACTTGTTTGGAACACCAAGTAGCTTTTAATTTTTTGTTTGTTTGCTTTCTACCAGAAAGCTTCTGAAAGCAATTCAGGTTCTTTGATTCTAGTCAGTTTACTTCTCATGAGGTTTAATACACATACATACTAATTCAAACTCTAAGCACTGATATTGACCCAAAATAAAATAAACTTCAGTATTTATAAAGAAAAAAGGACATTGTCCAAAAGGTATGAAAGCCTTATGTATCTCTAAAACTCAAATTCAAAAATTATGCTTTAAAGGTATTATATACACCCTCAAGATAAACAAGTTCCTACCAGATGTTCAATGTGACACAGGTCAATTACTGCATACTGACCTAGTGCAGTATGTTTTGTTATACGAAGATATACAATGTATCATATTAGCCATTTACTCAAAAGCCTAATAGGCAGTCAAAATAACTGAAAGTATCTTTTTAGTGCATTAACATATATAGCCATATAGTACATTTATTCATGAAAAAAGGTGTCTATTTATGTATTAAGTTATCATTTAACTAAAGAATTTTATGTAAATAAGTGAGCAACTATTCTACTTGAGCCTACAACCAACAAGTAAGTAGTCTTTCGGGATAACAGAGTCTCAATAACCCCAAACCACCAAAAGTACTCTATTGAATTTCATTATGTATAATTTGCTATGAATACCTTTTGCCCGCCTTTAGCTGATTGGCAACATACTGAAGAAGACCAGCAAGATCAATTGGATATTTACGAAAAACTGCACCACAGAAACTAGCCAGACCTATATAAAATAAAAAAAGAGTAAAAACAACTCATAAAACAAAATGCACAAGTATCATTTCAACTAAACCTCTAAAACAAAATGAGGTAGCAATAATTGTATTGCTGATGCTGTTGAATGGAGCTTCATAATAATAACAATAACCAATATTTATTGAGCATACATATGTCAAGCACTGTACCAAGCACTTTATAATGATTATCTCATTTAATCCTTGCAACTATTATCCTAGGTTGGTATAACCTATTGATGAGGCAAATTCAGAACAGATACGTCATGTAACTTGCTCATGGTCACGTAGTACAAAGTAGAGCAGTAAGTCAAATCTTTGCAGCCTGATTCCAGAGTTTGTGAAACTAAGATATAACAAAATCTTGCAGATCACTCAGTAAACTTGAATAAATGACAAAATGCCAGCCCCTGAATGTGAGTCAAGAAAAAAAAAAATCTCTTTTTATCTTGGAACATGCTACTAGTTGTGGAGGTGCAAGAAAATAAAGTATTACCAGACCTAGAAGCAGACAAGAGACCAATTTTAACCAATGGTCCATATCATACCATGAATAGGGAGGAGACCCCAGCCAATACAAGAGTAGGAGATTCAAGTAAAGTCAAGTGCTCTGCAGCCTATTCCACAACTATTTGCTAAGCACCTAAATGATATTGGACAAAACACAAGTCCTGCCCTCAAGGAGCTGAGTCTAGTGGAAGATACAGAAAAGTAAACAAATAACTATGATGAGCAAAAGGCTCCATGGGAATATAAAAGAGGAGCACCCAATTCAGACTTGTGGGTGGGAGCATTAACAGAAAAAGCTTTCCAGAGGAAGTGACCTCTAAGCTGAAATCTAATGAATAAACAGAACATGGAGTGGGCCATGAAGGGTATTCCAAGTCAAGTGAATAATGAGCAAAAGTTCATGGAAAGTACAAGAAGTTCAGTATTAATGGAATCTAGAATATCGGGAAGCAGGGAAAAGATGAGGCTAGAACAGTGCAAAAGGACCTGATTTCAAAAGAACTTACTTGTATGACTTATTAAACATTTCGGACTTTAAAGGACAATGGGGAGCCACTGCAAGATTCCGCTATCAGATACAATAAGTTGAAAGAAAAGGAACTGGCTGCTAGAAACCAAAGGTACAAGAATTAAAAAGAAATATGGTTAGTTTTTTTGGTTAAACTAAGTCAAGTTTTTGTTCTTTTAAGATGACTGGAACCTCAGGATGGAATGGGAAGAAATGAGACTAGATCCCTTACGATCAACTCCTATAAAATAATGTTAGTTAAAAAGGAGATTTTTGGCTAGGCATGGTGGTTCATGCCTGTAATCCCAGCACTTTGGGAGTCGAGGTGGGCGGATCACTTGAGGTCAGGAGTTCAAGACCAGCCTGGCCAACATGGTGAAACCCTGCCTCTAACGAAAATACAAAAATTAGCTGGGTGTGGTGGCGTGTGCCTGTAATCCCAGCTACTCGGGAGGCTGAGGCAGGAGAATTGCTAGAACCTGGGAGGCGGAGGCTGCAGTAAGTCGAGATCACGCCACTGCACTCCAGCCTGGATGACAGAGCGAGACTCCATCTCGAAAAAAAATAAAATAAAAAGAAGGAGATTTCACCTCCCCAGTAATGCTTACCCAAATTCTATCACAGTCAATAATGGTCTCTTAAGTTAGGAAAATAAATAAGTACCATATCAACCTCCTTACATAGCCAAGGGCTCTGCAGAACAAACTCAGTAGCTAGATATTCTCAGCAACTCTTAACAAATAGGCTTCTAAAAGTCTCTAAGCATCGGTAATAAAATGCATAACATGGCAGTTACCACAGATAGTAATTTCATCTTTGGAAAAATAAAAATACTTACTCTGAAGCCAGCTTGAGATGGTTGTGTCATCATGTTTCATTCTTTCCTTTTCTGGATTAGCTAAAGCTTCAATGATACAATCTTTCATACATTAAGAAAAAACTAAGTCATTACATCTCTAATAAAGACCCTTAAAACATAAATATGCCACATCATAGGGGCAAAATTGTTGGTCATTACAAATTATTTTTCTAGTTTTCCAAGACCAGGGATGTTGCTAAAACTAATTATTGAAAAATACACTTACTGTAGTACCAACATTTCTTCTTTAGCCTACTTTCCATCTTTCAGCAATCAAGATAGATTCCATCAATATCAAGATGTTTGGTAAGCCAACTGGGTGCAGTGGCTCATGCCTGTAATCCCAGCACTTTGGGAGGCCAAGGTGGGTTAGGAATTCAAGATCACCCTGGCCAACCTAGTGAAATCCCACCTCTACTAAAAACAAGGAAATTAGCCAGGTGTGGTAGCACACGCCTATAATCCCAGCTACTTGGGAAGCTGAGGCAAGAGACTCGCTTGAACCCAGGAGGCGGAGGTTGCAATGAGCCGAGACAGTGCCACTGCATTCCAGCCTGGGAGACAGAGCAAAAGTCTGTCTCACAAAAAAAAAAAAAAAAGTTGGTAAGCCTAACATGTCTCCCTTTATACAACACAAAGACACACACGCATGCGCACACACACACACACACACACTCTCTCTCTCTCACACACACACACACACACACACAATTGACTGACCAAACTTCAGATCAGCCACCTGAATCAACCTCAGATGGTTACTAAAGGAAAATAGAATGAAAATAAAACGTTTACCATATGATCTATTAAATATGAAATCTACATATTACTTCACTTGAAAGGATACAGGCCAAGACATCATAATTCAATGAAGTGAGGTATTTCAATGAATCTACTACAGGTGTTATTAAGTTATCATACTTCTGTATTTGTGACAAGATCTGGAAAACAGCAACAAACAATAGAAGGCATTAACTGATCAAAGGATTTCTACTGTGCCAACTAAGTAATGGCTACACTTTCTATTTTTCAAAAGAAATAATGCTTATAATTAAAGTGGTTTCCTATATAAATATTTAACAAAGTGGTTTCTATATAAATATTTCATATTTATATAGAAATTACTATTTTATCACTGCCTTAGAGAATATTTTCTTAGGCTACATTTTTCAGTTAGAAAATAATTCCAATTCTATAAAAAATGACAGTGGTAATCTGACTGGAACTGCAATGAATCTGTAGATTCCTTTGGGCGGTATGGACATTTTAACTACATTGATTCTTCCTATCCAAGAGCATGGAATGTCTTTCCATTTGCTTGTATCATCTATGATTTCTTTCAACAGTGTTTTATAGTTCTAGTAGAAATCTTTCACCTCCTTGGTTAGATGTATCTCTTGGTACTTTTTTTGTGGCTATTGTAAATGGGATTGTGCTCGTGATTTGGTTTTCAGCTTGAACATTATTGGTACATAGAAATGCTACTGATTTTTGTATGTTGATTTTGTATCCTGAAACTTTACTATGGGTACACACGGACATAAAGATAGAAAGACACTGGGGACTCTAAAAGGTAAGTGGGGTGGGGCAAGGTTTGAAAAACTACCTATTGGGTACTATGCTCACTATTTGGGTGAGGAGTTCAATAGAAACCCAAACCTCAGCATTATGCAATACATCCATGTAATAAACCTGCACATGTACCCCTTGCATCTTAAAAAAATTAATTTAAAAAGGAAATAATTCCAGGCCTAAAGCTGAATTTTGGAATGAAAGAGTCTAGTCTCTCTCATATGTTTTAGATAGCTCTAAATATTGGCCAGGTGTGGTGGCTCACGCCTATAATCCTAGTACTTTGGGAGGTCGAGGTGGATGGATTACCTGAGGTCAGGAGTTCAAGACCAGCCTGGCCAACATGGTGAAACCACATCTCTACTAAAAATACAAAAAATTAGCCAAGTGCAGTGGCATGCGCCTGTAATCCCAGCTACTTGGGAGGCTGAGGCAGGAGAATCGCTTGAACCCGGGAGGCAGAGGTTGCGGTGAGCCAAGATCAGGTCACTGCACTCCAGCCTGGGCAATAGAGCAAGACTTCATCTCAAATAAATAAATAAATAAATAAATATTGCAGTGATAGTATTACATATAAATCACAATGAAATGTTATTTGAATGTTTCTAAAAGCTAAAATCAAGTAATACCTCCAGAAATCAAGATGTGGTATACAAAATAACATTATATATACAAAATAACTATTATATTGCCTATAATAGTAGCACTGTTACATATTACTATTAAAATAGATCAATGTGTTAAATATATTGTGTAGTAATTTTGTTTTTAGCATAACCTTACAATGTTTCATTTTCTAACATCATTCTATTTCCACTTGCACTGATTTAAAGGCAACAGAAAGAAAAATCCCTTAAAATAATATTAACCTCAAAACATACATAATCAAACAAAATGGTTGGATTGCTGTGGCTCAACTTCCCAATTTGTCTTCCAGAAGGCTTCACATTTTCCTTGGTTAGGCGCCTACGGAGGAAGAAAAAGGTGGCAAGGATCATCTTAAGTAACATTCCTTGTAATGTTGATAGCTTTGTTACATCATCGTGGGGGAAAAAGCAATTATTCCCCAAATATCCAAAATGGATTCATGTAAACAACTACATTCATCACATCCTTTATGGTAGGATTTGGGCTATTTTGGTTAGGGATTCTCTCAGAGGATATTAAGATTTTATATTAAATGCTTAACATTTATAAAATACACATTTCCACTTTATAGTAATAGTCTAATAATCAGTAAAACTCTTAATGTACTCTACAAGTACATAAAACTCTTCTTACAAAGAATCAAAATTATTTCAGATTTAGGAGGACTCATCAGTTTAGGGATTAAGATATCAAATTTGGTGTCATGCAATGAAATGTCTCGTGCCATCTGGCTCAGTGACTCTAACAGAGTTACTGTAAACTTATGTAACTTTACTCCCTCAATATGTAAAGTTATCTGCTTTTCATATTCAAGGTAAACAATATTTTGAAACTAAATTCTACTCCTTTCCTTCCTCTTTATTTCTTCCTTTGCTCATTACCCTTTTGCCAGCATTCTGCAAATTTTATCTATGAATTCTTACAGTTCAAAACAATTATTACACAGAATCTTAAATGCCTCTCCTGAGATGATTACATAATAAATCTAGAGACTTCAAAAGGCTACAAGTGACAGGAAGGAAGCTTTCTAGGATGAAAATATAATGAAGTAAATTATGAATTCAGTTTATAATTCAGGAGATGTGACCATTCTCCAAGTGACGAACTTGCTTTAATTAATTTCTCATGACAAAACTGGCCCAATCAATCAAAACTGTTTCATCAACTGCTTCCCTTTCCAATTCTCCATATCCCAGTTTTTGTTTCATAGAAAAGAGAGACCATTAGTTTTAAAAGTTAGCTATACAGTATTTTGTTCAAATTTCCAACTTACCACTACCTGTCCCTATTTCTAACCCCAATATTTCAGGTGCCTCACTCTACTTGCCAAGGCCAACCCCTCCTCTCTCTGTTTTTCATTCCATTCCCTTCTGCCTCCATCACCCTGGAGGGACAAACAAACAAAAATTAAAGAAATATTTTCTTGTCTTTGTCTTCCCCTCAAACTACCAGTGTCTGGCATATGGAACATAATAAACATTTGTAGAAAGAATTACTGAATGCCCTATAGCAAGCTCATGTTTTAAATAGTATTCAAAACTCATGAAATTCTACAAGTAATAAATTAATACATTATATGCTCAATGTAAAAACTTCAAACAGTAACAAAATCATATTGTTTAAGCCTGGTAAAATAGTTATAGCTTACAAATATAACAAAAATCCAAGTATATTAAAAATTCTGCACATACTATTCTGTAGTAAATTTTATTTTTATTCATTCATTCATATTAATGCCTACGATGACAGTCAAAGTACTAAGCATTAGAAATACAAGGAAGATTGTGTCTCAGCCTTTTGGCTAAGGTCAGTGTAGAAATATAAGGATGAAGCCGGGTGCAGTGGCTCACGCCTGTAATCCCACCACTTTGGGAGGCCAAGGCGGGTGAATCACAAGGTCAGGAGTTCGAGACCAGCCTGGCCAACATGGTGAAACCCCGTCTCTACTAAAAATACAAAAAATTAGCTGGACGTGGTGGCAGGCGCCTGTAATCCCAACTACTTGGGAGGCTGAGGCAGGATAATCGCTTGAACACAGGAGGCGGAGGTTGCAGTGAGCCAAGATCGTGCCACTGCAGCACTCCAGCCCGGGCAACGGTGCAAAACTCCATCTCCCAAAAAAAAAAAAAAAAAAAGAAATACAAGGATGAATAACAGAGTAACAGTTCCTGCTCTCAAGCCTGGTCCAGTGAAGGAGACAGATTTAAATTCATTTATTAAATTTCAATATTCTAAAAAAGAGCAATCAACAGAACAGTACTTATATGCTATTGATAATATAAAAGGTGGCTGGGGTGTGGTAGCTCACGTCTGTAACTCCAGCGCTGGGAGGTCAAGGTGGGAGGATCACTTGAGGCCAGGAGTTCAAGACCAGCCTGGGCAATATAGTGAGGTCCCATTTTTACAAAGAAAAACAATATTAATATAATAATAATATAAGAGGGGGATAATATATATTGTATTGGCTTGCATATACATAAGAATATATGGAAGGATAAATAAGAGACTAAACAGTGGTTACTTTTCCTTGGGGGGAAGAACTGAGTAGATGGAGGATGGGGTGAGACTTTTTGCTGTATGTATACCTTTTATATTTACTGAAACTTAAATCATGTAAACACATAAACTATTCAAAACATTAGATAATTAAAAACAGAAAAACAATCATAGCAAGGTACGTAGAGGTATGATAACATTATATGCTAAAGAATAGTGATGGAAATAAAGATAGATTGTTTCTGGCAGTTTATGCTAGGGAAGCCTTCACTAGAAGTAACACTGGAGCTCACTCTCCAAGAATGAGGTCACCAGATGGAAAGAGGGAAAGGAAGGTAAGGGAAAACCTGTACAAACAGAGGGAACAAAAAGTATATACAGGGGAAGAGAGGCTAAGGAGAGAGTGGTACATTTAGGGGACATAAGTAGGCTCAGTACATCTGGAAGTAGAATTGGCAGAAAAGGAGGTTGGATGCAGGGAGGGACAAACCAGGGAGGACCTCTTATTTATATCACCATGCCATAAAGCTTAACATATACCTTCAGGTAAAGTCAGTCACCAAAGGATTTTTAGGTAAGAGAATATACAACTATAATACACCAGATAAAATAACTAAGGTAGTAGTGGTAGAGACAGTGGATGAATTCAAGGTATTTAAAAATGCTTAATGTATTATTAAACAATCCATGCAGAGCACTTAGTTTAATGCCTGGCACATACAGTAATGGCTCCCTAAATATTAGCTGCTGTTGTTAAGCTAGAAACTGTACCTGGAGAACTCTTAAGTCCAGAAACTCTTTCAGATCTAATATCAACTCCTGCCAAACAAAACTCCCCCAAGTGAAATCATTTAGTCTCATCTATCCTCCCATAGCACTTTATTCATACTGTATAACAGCACCTATTATACTAGGTTGTTTCAATATAATCCATAGGCTCACAGGAAAAAAAAAAAAAAACAACTAGATTGTGATCATGCACACACCTGTTCTCCCAATAGGCTGTGACCAGAAACAATATCACTGGGCAAGGACAACATTTAACAGACATTACACACTGTTAAATCTAAATAAACTGAGAACGAACTACTTTTAATTAGAATAACCATACCACTGCCATGAATTTAAAAAAGGAATGACAACTGACAATAGCCTCGTTGAAAACACTTGCAATACAGCAATATAATTAAGCATTTAAACTAATACTAATCTGAAGTACATGATTTTCATAATTAAACTTCAAATAATCTACTGGGAAGTAGAACATCACTCTTATGTTTTTAATGATATGAAAATAAAAGTGTACAAATTTTTTTAAAAAAGAAATTTCTCAAAAGTTGACTCCCTATGGAGATAGTTCTGGATAATTTCATTAGTTCTTCCTAACAGATTAAAAAAATTCATTATGGTAACTTTCAGCAGTGGAAATTGCTAGAACTTTTACTACCTTGCACAAATCACTAAAGGTAAGCAAAGGCCACAGCAGGCTGTCCTTAAAAAGAAAAAACAAAACCTTCATCCTATAATATGATGCACATATTAAAGAGGATTTCCATTAGATTTTTATCCATATGTAAACACAACAACTATGAAAACATTAACTTGGTAGTCAAAATGAGCTAAAACCACAGTTAACAGTCATTCCATCTGTAGTATATAAATCAGCTATACCATTCACAACACATAGGCTTTCTCAAAACTGAGGCTCAGACAAGCTACCTGAAAGAAAGTATATTAGATTCAGATATAATTTAGATTAATATGAAAAATAAATTAAAACTTACTTCATGATATATTTGGCTCTGTCTATTGTTTGAGCTTTAACTTTTACTAAAAGTGGGTGACTGTTATAAGTTTCATTCTTCCACTGGCCATACAGACGATATCTTAAAAAACGATGAGATGAAAAATTAGGAAAAGTTAAACACTTAGAGGTTAATATACTAGAATTACTAATAGTTAAAAACATGAAAATAATATGTATTTACCTATGCTGATATGGAAATGTTTTAAACATTCCCCATAGTTCCTCAGACATACAAGCATTGCAGTCCATCAAAGAAAGAGATGGAAGTAGTACCTGGTCAGTAATGCTAAGCAAACAGCTAAGGATAACTTCCTAAAAGAAAGAAGGAAAAGTTATTTCAGTAAGAGGTCTATATTAATATAACCAACAATAAATTTATAACAGCCTTGGGAAAATTACCATTTCTTAATAACATAACACACAATATCCCATTCCTCACCCACCCTTTTCACAAAGCTTATTTATGTTTCTCCATCGAAGACATAAAATGGGGTGAGGAAAGGAAAGGGATAGCAAAGGAATGAGGAACTTTTATCTCTCTTCCTTTTTCAACATCAGGGGAAAAAATGTTAATCTTAAAAGATAACTTTGCATACGCCGCCAAAAACTATAATCAGCATCTACATTATAAAACAATTACTCATACAGATGATTAAAGCTTGTTCACAGTAAAATTTGTAATATACTGTAGCAAGACAAACATTAGACATATTATTGGATTTTTCTAGTCTCTTACCGTTTTTTCTTTATCTTCTTGTTTGCTTCCATCAGACTGAAACTACAATTTAAAAAAAGAAATTAATAAAATACAAAAAGGTTAAGATTATGATGTCACAATTAATTTCTAATTTGAAAAAACTTTAACTTGCACATGGTTGTAAATTGTTCTTACTTTTTACAAATATGTAGATTTTAAATATAGCCTGTTAACCTTTTTAAATTTTATCTGTTTCTAACCTCTAAGTCATACTTGACATCCATGAATTTTAAGTGTCAATTTTTATAAACCAATTCTTTTCTCAACCTATCAAACCAAAGCATCCTAAAATTGATCTAAGAATTTATTATAAAAGTGTAGCAAGGGCTGGGCGCGGTGCCTCACGCCTGTAATCCCAGCACTTTGGGAGGCCAACGTGGGCAGATCACCTGAGGTCAGGAGTTCGAGACCAGCCTGGCCAACATGGCGAAACCCCGTCTCTACTAAAAATACAAAAATTAGCCAGGCATGGTGGCGCACACCTGTAGTCCCAGCTACTCAGGAGGCTTAGGCAGGAGAACCACTTGAACCCGGGAGGTGTAGGTTGCAGTGAGCCGAGATCGTGCCATTGCACGCCAGCCTGGACAACAAGAGCAAAAAAAAAAAAAAAAAATTGTGGCCAGTACAAAAACTTCATTATAATACATTTGCATTTTTCCATCCAGAGATTATAGTTTTTCTTCTATGGAATTAGTATAATCAAACACTAAAGCAACAAAAATGCAAAAACAAAGCCAAAATTAAACGCAAAGAAATTTAAATCTATCTTTTAATTCACCACTCCCAAAGTCCTCACTGAAAGATAAGCCCAAAATACCAGTAACATTACTAACAAAGACAAAACCATTGCTTAAATTGTACAGACTGAATGAAAAATCCTGGGTCCGTATTATATAAACAATTTGCAGATTTACAGATGAGCCCCTAAAGTGATGTTTGACAAGGATGTCTATTAATTCAAAATGAAACAGTGAATGATACTTGTGTGAATATAAACAGACAGAGGGCTGGCGGAGTCTGTAGAGGCCAAAAAGACAACTGAAGTACTGACAACCAGTGACAATCTAGATTTCTGGCAAGGATTTAGCTCAATATCAAGTGAGAAAGAGGGAAAAGCTAATATGCAGATAACAAGCTTCTTATTTTCTTGGTAGATAAGGGTGTTTTGTGTATGCATACGCTTTCACACTTCAGTAATATAATGGATATTACCACAGGAAAAGTCTAACTGTTATGCTACATTTTCACATAACACTAATTCAGGGCCTGCCATGTTACCTTTATGGGAAAATACATACACTCAATTTGTTTTTAATTGGCAGGTTAAAAAGGTATGGTTCCTTTCACAGAAATAATTTATTAAGTCAACATATATCCTGGTAAGCAAAGAAGGAACTGGGTTATAAAGGAGTGGCCTGGCAGAAAAAAGCCAGATGGTTTGGTTTGGTTTCGGGGTGGTGAGGTAGCACACACATAATTCTGGTGGCACATAGGGTGTACATTGGGAAGCAAAAATACAGGTATCCTGTAACTGGAAAAACTAGGTTTATGGTATATTATGTCGGGGAAAAAGACAGTTAAGCTCCTCCTTTCCTGGTATACTATAATTTAAACAAACCTAATAAAGCGACACACAGTTTTTTTCCCATAGAAATAAAACATTTTCTTATTTACTAAGTTGTCCTAACTCCCTTTCTAGGTGACTCATATGAGTTTCAAGCATCTATTCTCTAGATTTCATATCAATTTCAAACATCAATTCTCTAGATTTCATTAAGCAGGAAAATTTGAAAAGGGGAAAGAAATATAGGAAGCAAAATAAAACCATCTAGAAGAGCAGTAAAAGACCTTCCTATCAAAGTCGAATTATAGCAAGAATGTACAAAATTAAATCAAGAAGTACATGCAAATAAAAGCAATTTTCTTTTGTTTGGTAGGAAAATACATTCTACTCCCTTGATACTTTTTCTTTTAGTTTAATTTGCTTTTTAATTCAAAGCAACTGTAAGACTCTCACATAATACTATAAGTTTTATTGAATGCCAGCTAGAAATGGGAGGGAGACAGAAACAGGGAGGGAGAACAAGAGACATGCATTCATTCATTCATTCATTCATTCATTCAATGACTAGATTCCAGGCATTGGGAATTCAAATATGAACAGGACAGAGTACTGGCACCTCTTGAAGATCAAAAACTGTACTTGGGCCAGGCACGGTGGCTGACGCCTGTAATCCAAGCACTTTGGGAAGCTGAGGCAGACAGATCATGAGGTCGGGAGTTCGAGACCAGCCTGACCAACATGGTGAAATCCCATCTCTCCTAAAAATACAAAAAATTAGCTGGGCATGGTGGCACTCGCCTGTAGTCCCAGCTACTCGGGAGGCTGAGGCAGGAGAATCGCTTGAACCCGGGAGGTGGAGGTTGAGGTTGCAGTGAGCCTAGATCACGCCACTGCACTCCAGCCTGAGCAACACAACAAGACTCTGTCTCAAAAAAAAAAAAAAGATTTTGAAAATGGAAAATAAAACTTGCAGATCTATGAAGATCAAATGGGAAGTTAAAAAAAGCTATATGGATTGTTGAGACCTGGCAAATTGTTTAAATGTAATCAGCCTAACTTCTATGAACTCTCAGAAATCGCGGGTTCGGTGGCTGGCAAGATAGCCAAATAGGAACAGCTCCGGTCTGCAGCTCCCAACAAGATCAACGAAGAAGGTGAATGATTTCTGCATTTCCAACTGAGGTACCTGGCTCATCTCAGTGGGACTGGTTAAACAGTGGGTACAGCCCACAGAGGGCGAGCCAAAGCAGGGTGGGGCATTGCCTCACCCGGGAAGTGCAAGGGGTCGGGGAACTCTCTCCCCTAGCCAAGGGAAGCCGTGAAGGACTGTGCAGTGAGGAACAGTGCATTCTGGCCCAGATACTAAGCTTTTCCCACAGTCTTCACAACCCACAGACCAGGAGACTTCCTCTGTGCCTACACTACCAGGGTCCTGGGTTTCAAGCACAAAACTGGGTGGCCGTTTGGGCAGACACTGAGCTAGCTGCCGGAGTTTTCTTTCAAACCCCAGTAGCGCCTGGAACACCAGGCGAGACAGAACCATCCACTCCCCTGGAAAGGGGGCTGAAGCCACAGAGCCAAGTGGTCTAGCTCAGCAGATCCCACCCCCACGGAGCCCGGCAAGCTAAGATGCACCGGCTTGACATTCTCGCTGCCAGCACAGCAGTCTGAAGTCGACCTGGGACGCTGGAGCTCAGCGGGAGGAGGGGCGTCTGCAATTACTGAGGCTTGAGTAGGCGGGTTTTCCCCTCACAGTGTAAACAAAGCTTCTGGGAAGTTCAAACTGAGCAGAGCCCACTGCAGCGTCACAAAGCTGGTGTAGCCTGACTGCCTCTCTAAATTCCTCCTCTCTGGGCAGGGCATCTCTGAAAGAAAGGCAGCAGCCCCAGTCAGGGGCTTATAAATAAAACTCCCAACACCCTAGGACAGAGCACCTTGGGGAAGAGGCGGCTGTGGGCACAGCTTCAGCAGACTTAAACGTTCCTGCCTGCCAGCTCTGAAGAGGGCAGCGGATCTCTCAGCACAGTGCTCAAGCTCTGCTAAGGGACAGACTGCTTCCTCAAGTGGGTCCCTAATCCCTGTGCCTCCTGACTGAGAGACACTTCCCAGCAGGGGTCGACAGACACATCATACAGGAGAGCTCTGGCTGGCATCTGGCGGGTGCCCCTCTAGGAGGAAGCTTCCAGAAGAAGGAAAAGACAACAATCTTTGCAGTTCTGCAGCCTCTGCTGGAGCTACCCAGGCAAACAGGGTCTGGAGTGGACCTCCAGCAAACTCCAGCAAACCTGCAGCAGAGGGGCCTGACTATTAGAAGGAAAACTAACAAACAGAAAGGAATAGAGTCAACACCAACAAATAGGATGTCCACACAAAAACCCCATCTGAATGACAAAGACCAAAGGTAGATAAATCCATGAAGATGAGAAAAAAACAGCACAAAAAGGCTGAAAATTCCAAAAACCAGAATGCCTCCCCTCCTCCAAAGGATCACAACTCCTCAACAACAAGGGAACAAAACTGGACAAAGAATGAGTTTGAGGAATTGACAGAAGTAGGCTTCAGAAGGTGGGTAATAAGAAATTCCTCCAAGCTAAAGGAGCATGTTCTAACCAAATGCAAGGAAGCTAAGAACCTTGAAAAAAGGTTAGAGAAGTGCTAACTAGAATAACCAGTTAAGAGAAGAACATAAATGACCTGATGGAGCTGAAAAATACAGCATGAGAACTTCCTGAAGCATACACAAGTATCAATAGCCGAATCGATCAAGCAGAAGAAAGGATATCAGAGACTGAAGATCAATTTAATGAAACAAAACGTGAAGACAAGATTAGAGAAAAAAAGAATGAAAAGGAACAAACAAAGCTTCCAAGAAATATGGGACTATGTGAAAAGACCAAACCTACGTTTGATTGGTGTACCTGAAAGTGACGAAGAGAATGGAACCAAGTTGGAAAACACTCTTCAGGGTATTATCCAGGAAAACTTCTCCAATCTAGCAAGACAGGCCAACATTCAAAATTCAGGAAATACAGAGACCACCACAAAGATACTCCTCGAGAAGAGCAACCCCAAGACACATAATCGTCAGATTCACCAAGGTTGAAACAAAGAAAAAAATGTTAAGGGCAGCCAGAGAGAAAGGTCGGGTTACCCACAAAGGGAAGCCCATCAGACTAACAGCGGATCTCTCAGCAGAAACCTTACAAGCCAGAAGAGATTGGGGGCTAAAAATAAACATTCTTAAAGAAAAGAATTTTCAACCCCGAATTTCATATCCAGCCAAACTAAGCTTTATAAGCGAAGGAGAAATAAAATCCTTTACAGTCAAGCAAATGCTGAGAGATTATGTCACTACCAGGCCTGCCTTACATGAGCTCCTGAAGGAAGCACTAAATATGGAAAGGAAAGACTGAAACCAGCTACTGCAAAAACCTACCAAATTGTAAAGACCATCGACACTATGAAGAAACTGCATCGACTAACAGGCAAGATAACCAGCTAGCATCATAATGACAGGATCAAATTCACATATAACAATATTAACCTTAAATATAAATGGGCCAAATGCCCCTAAATTAAAAGACATAGACTAGGAAATTGCATAGGGTCAAGACCTATCAGTGTGCTGTATTCAGGAGACCCATCTCACGTGCAAAGACACACATAGGCTCAAAATAAAGGGATGGAGGAAGATTTACCAAGCAAATAGAAAGCAAAAAAAGCAGAGGTTGCAATCCTAGTCTCTGATAAAACAGACGTTAAAACAACAAAGATCAAAAAAAGACAAAGAGAGGCATTACATAATGGTAAAGGGATCAACGTAACAAGAAGAGCTAACTATACTAAATATATATGCGCCCAATACAGGAGCATCCAGATTCATAAAGCAAGTTCTTAGAGACCTACAAAGAGATTTTGGCTGCCACACAATAATAGTGGGAGACTTTAACACCCCACTGTCAATATTAGACAGATCAACGACACAGAAAATTAACAAGGATATTCAGGACTTGAACTCAGCTCTGGACCAAGTGGACCTAATAGACATCTACGGAACTCTCCACCTCAAATCAACAGAATATACATTCTTCTCAGCATCACATCACACTTATTCTAAAATTGAGCACATAATTGGACGTAAAAGACTCCTCAGGGCATGCAAAATAATGGAAATCATAACAAACAGTCTCTCGGACCACAGTGCAATCAAATTAGAACTTGGGATTAAGAAAAAAACACACAACTACATGGAAACTGAACAACTTGCTCCTGAATGACTACTGGGTAAACAATGCAATTAAGACAGAAATAAACAAGTTATTTGAAACCAATGAGAACAAAGACAAAATGTACCACAATCTATGGGATGCAGCTAAGGCAGTGTTTAGAGAGAAATTTATAGCACTAAATGCCCACAGGAGAAAGCGGAAAAGATCTAAAATCGACATCCTAACATCACAATTAAAAGAAGTAGAGAAGCAAGAGCAAACAAACTCAAAACCTAGCAGAAGACAAGAAATAACTAAGATCAGAGCAGAACTGAAGGAGATAGAGACACAAAAAACCCTTCAAAATATCACGGAATCCAGAAGCTGGTTTTCTGAAAAGATTAACAAAATAGACTGCTAGCCAGATTAATAAAGAAGAAAGAGAGAAGAATCAAATAGACACAATAAAAAATTATAAAGGGGATATCACCATTGATCCCACAGAAATACAAACTACCATCAGAGAATACTATAAACACCTCTACGCAAATAAACTAGAAAATCTAGAAGAAATGGATAAATTCCTGGACACATACGCCCCCCCAAGACTAAACCAGGAAGAAGTGGAATCCCTGAATAGACCAATAACAAGTTCTGAAATTGAGGCAGTAACTAATAACCTAACAACCAAAAAAGGCCCAGGACAAGACGGATTCAAAGCCAAATTCTACCAGAAGTACAAAGAGGAGCTCGTACCATTCTTTCTGAAACTATTCCAATCAATAGAAAAAGAGGGACACCACCCTAGCTCATTTTACGAGGCCAGCATCATCCTGATACCAAAACCTGGCAGACACACAACAAAAAAAGAAAATTTCAGGCCAACATCCCTGATGAACATAGATGCAAAAATCCTCAATAAAAAACTGGCAAACTGAATCCAGCAGCACATCAAAAAGTTTATCCACCACAATCAAGTTGGCTTCATCCCGGGGATGCAAGGCTGGTTCAACATAGGCAAATCAATAAACGTAATCCATCACATTAACAGAACCAATGACAAAAACTACCTGATTATCTCAATAGATGCAGAAAAGGCCTTCGAGAAAATTCAACACCCTTTCATGCTAAAAACTCTCAATAAACTAGGTATCGATGGAACATATCTCAAAATAATAAGAACTATTTATGACAAACCCACAGCCAATATCATACTGAGTGAGCAAAAACTGGAAGCATTCCCTTTGAAAACCAGCACAACACAGGGATGCCCTCTCTCACCATTCCTATTCAACATAGTATTGGAAGTTCTGGTCAGGGCAATCAGCCAAGAGAAAGAAATAAAGGGTACTGAAATAGGAAGAGAGGAAGTCAAATTGTCTCTGTTTGCAGATGACATGATTGTATATTTAGAAAACCCCATTGTCTCAGCCCACAATCTCCTTAAGCTGATAAGCAACCTCAGCAAAGTCTCAGGATACAAAATCAATGTGCAAAAATCACAAGCATTCCTATACACCAATAATAGAGAGCCAAATCATGAGTGAACTCCCGTTCACAATTGCTACAGAGAGAATAAAATACCTAGGAATAAGGCTTATAAGGGATGTGAAGGACCTCCTCAAGGAGAACTACAAACTACTGCTCAAGGAAATAAGAGAGGACACAAACAAATGGAAAAACATTCCATGCTCATGGGTAGGAAGAATCAATACCGTGAAAATGGCCACACCATCCAAAGTAATTTATAGATTCAATGCTATCCCCATCAAGCTACCAGTAACTTTTTTCACAGAGTTAGAAAAAACTACTTTAAATTTCATAAGGAACCAAAAAAGAGCTCGTATACCCAAGACAATCCTAAGCAAAAAGAACAAAGCTGGAGGCATCATGCTACCTCACTTCAAACTATACTACAAGGCTACAGTAACCAAAATAGCATGGTACTGGTACCAAAACAGATACATAGACCAATGGAACAGAACAGAGGCCTCAGAAATAACACCACACATCTACAACTATCTGATCTTTGACAAACCTGACAAAAACAAGCAATGGGGAAAGGATCCCCTATTTAATAAATGGTGTTGGAAAACTGGCTAGCCATATGCAGAAAACTGAAACTGGACCCCTTCCTTACACCATATACAACAATTAACTCAAGATGGATTAAAAGACTTAAACATTAAGACCGCAAACCCGAAAAACCCTAGAAGAAAATTTAGGCAATACCATTTAGGACAAAGGCATGGGCAAAGACTTCATGACTAAAACACCAAAAGCAATGGCAACAAAAGCCAGAATTGACAAACGGGATCTAATTAAACTATTCTGCACAGCAAAAGAAACTATCATCAGAATGAACAAGCAACCTACAGAATGGGAGAAAATTTTTGTAATCTATCCATCTGACAAAAGGGCTAATATCCAGAATCTAGAAGGAACTTAAACAAATTTACAAGAAAAAAAAAAACCCATCAAAAAGTGGGCG
The DNA here is from genome assembly GCF_029289425.2 of Pan paniscus. NCBI lineage: Eukaryota > Metazoa > Chordata > Mammalia > Primates > Hominidae > Pan > Pan paniscus. The sequence goes on from NC_073272.2 coordinate 123,126,316, forward strand.
AATGATATGAACAGACACTTCTCAAAAGAAGACATTTATGCAGCCAACAAACATGAAAAAAATGCTCATCATCACTGGTCATTAGAGAAATGCAAATCAAAACCACAATGAGATACCATCTCACACCAGTTAGAATGGTGATCATTAAAAAGTCAGGAAACAACAGATGCTGGCAAGGATGTGGAGAAATGGTAATGCTTTTACACTGTTGTAAATTAGTTCAACCATTGTGGAAGACAGTGTGGCGATTCCTCAAGGATCTAGAACTAGAAATACCATTTGACCCAGCAATCCCATTACTGGGTATATACCCAGAGGATTATAAATCATTCTACTATAAAGACACATGCACACGTATGTTTACTGCAGCACTGTTCACAATAGCAAAGACTTAGAACCCACCCAAATGCCCATCAATGATAGACTGGATTAAGAAAATGTGGCACATATACACCATGGAATACTATGCAGCCACAAAAATGGATGAGTTCATGTCCTTTGCAGGGACATGGATGAAGCTGGAAATCATCATTCTCAGCAAACTAACACAGGAACAGAAAACCAAACACCGCGTGTTCTCATTCGTAAGTGGGAGTTGAACAATTAGAACACAAGGACACAGGGAGGGGAACATCACACACAGGGGTCTGTAGCAGGGTGGGGGGTTAGGGGAGGGATAGCATTAGGAGAAATACCTAATGTAGATGATGGGTTGATGGGTGCAGCAAACCACCATGGCACGTGTATACCTATGTAACAAACATGCACGTTCTGCACATGTATCCCAGAACTTAAAGTATAATAATAATAAAATATATATATATATATATATACACACACACACTTGCCTGTGAGCAACTGAATTTTTAAGTTTGAATAGGCAGAGTGCAGTGGCTCACACCTGTAATCCCAACACTTTGGGAGGCTGAGACCGCGGATCACGAGGTCAGGAGCTCAAGACCACTCTGACCAACATGGTGAAACCCCTTCTCTACTAAAAAAAAAATGCAAAGATTAGCCGGGCATGGTGGGCGCGCACCTGTAATCCCAGCTACTCAGGAGGCTGAGGCAGGAGAATCGCGTGAACCTAGGAGGCAGAGGTTATGGTGAGGTGAGATTGCGCCACTGCATTCCAGCCTGGGTGACAGAGCTAGACTCCGTCTCAAAAAAAAAAAAAAAAAAAAAAAAAGTTTGAATAAAACTAGCCACAATTATGCCTATATAGGCTATTAGCTGAATGGCCCAAAACAAGTTCCAAAATTGCCCTATAAAGACACAGTAGCTGATCGGGCTGCATAACAGTACAGGACACACAAAAAATATATAGGTTTATAGGTTTATTAGGAGGAGGGTTTTTGGGGAGTCATGGAATAAATGGAAAAGTTGTAGATATAACTAGATAATTTTTTATTACTAAGGATCTATTTTTCGTATCCCTGCCCCTTGAACATTTCAAACACTACTCAGGATTATGTCTCAGAAGAGAGAGGAAAAAAACACAAGATTTTTGAAAAGACTGGAACCTGAAACTGTGTGAATTAAAACACTATTTTCAACTTACTCCTTCTTCTCATTCTTACTACAATTTATTTAGTACTCACTATGTGCCACGTACAGACTAAAACCTTCGCATTTATTTCTTAAAACTACTCTATGAAGAAGCTTGGGCTTTAAGCTACATAACCAAGACAGATTTTCAATTTTGAAAACAAATAAATGGAATGAAGCAGAATCAGACTCCCCCTCCTGTAATAGCTGACAAAAAAACAAAAAGTAGTAAACATCAGCCTCAAAGTTCTAAAGCATTTGGTTTATAAACTACAGTTTTGGAACTACTGGTCTAAGGCACATTCTCCTTGCAATCCAAATTTTTATTATGAAAAATTTCAAATTACATAAAAACTGAAAGGATAGTATACTAAACAGCTATATATACCTACCTGCTAAATTCAACAATTAACATTTTGCCCTTTTTTCGGCAGACCAAAAAAATTTGCAGGCATGACACGTTTCTCAAAATAATTCAGGATGTCTCCTAAGAACAAGGACATGCCTCCATATTAACACAAGATCACTATCTCACCTATTTCCTAATGTCATCTAATACCCAGTCTGGGGTATATTCTGCCTGCCTAATTTCAGGTTTTATTAAGCTTTATTTGTAAATCAATTTAGAGCACTTTGGCTTTTACCAAGGGCCAACGTATGAAATAGCCACATAAACAGTCTTTCTAGACAAATTAATTACCATGGCAGAGTAAAACATAAACACAGAATCTCTCTCCCCCATTCCTAACACAATAAATAAAATATATTTTATTTATATTTATAAGAATCGCTTGAACCCGGAAGGCGGAGGTTGCAATGAGCTGAGATTGCACCACTGCACTCTAGCCTGGCGACAAAGCAAGACTCTGTCTGGGAAAAAAAAAAAAAAAAAGGGAACTTAATGGCCGGGCACGGTGGCTCATGCCTGTAATCCCAGCACTTTGGGAGGCCAAGGTGGGCAGATCACCTGAGGTCAGGAGTTCCAGACCAGCCTGGCAAACACGGAGAAACCTCGTCTGTACTAAAAGTACAAAAATTAGCTGGGTGTGGTAGTGGACACCTGTAATCCCAGCTACTGAGGAGGCTGAGGCAGGAGAATAGCTTGAACCCGTGAACCCGGGAGGCAGAGGCTACAGTGAGCAGAGATCATGCCACTGCACTCCAGCCTGGGCAACAAGAGCGAGACTCCGTCTAAAAAAAAAAAAAAAAAAAAAAAAAGAGAGAGAGAAAGAGGAACTTATGCTATTTACTTCTAGGGGGGAAAAAGACAAACAAGATTCTGTGACTGGCTGGGTACGGTGTTTGACACCTGTAATCTCAGCACTGTGGGAGGCCAAGGCAGGTGTATCACTCGAGGCAAGGAGTTTTAGACCAGCCTAGCCAACATGGCAAAACCCCGTCTCTACTAAAAATATAAAAAATTAGCCAGGCATGGTGGCACGTGCCTGTAATCACAGCTACTCAGGAGCCTGAGGCATGAGAATTGCTTGAACCCAGAAGGCGGAGGTTGCAGTGAGCCAAGGTCACTCCACTGCACTCCAGCCTGGGTGACAGAGCAAAACTCTGTCTCAAAAAAACAAAGGCGGGGAGCTGGGCATGGTGGCTCACGCCTGTAATTCCAGCACTTTGGGAGGCGGAGGTGGGTAGATCATCTAAGGTCAGGAGTTCAAAACTAGCCTGGCCAACAAGGTGAAACCTCATCTCTACTAAAAATAGAAAAATTAGCTGGGTGTGGTGGCGCATGCTTATAGTCCCAGCTACTAGAGAGGCTAAGGCAGGAGAACTGCTTGAACCCAGGGGGCGGAGGTTGCAGTGAGCCAAGATCATGCCATTGCACTCCAGCCTGGATGACAAAAGCAAAATTCCACCTCAAAAAAAAAAAGGGCAGGGGCAATATAAGCAGAGATATGGAAATTTTAAGAAAAAATAAAAAAAGAAATCCTACAGATAAAAAACACTGTAACAGAATGAAGAATGCCTTTGATGGCTTATTGGGAGATAACGCGGCTGAGGAAAAAATTCTGAGCTTGAGGATATCTCCATAGAAGCCTGCAAAACTGAAAAGCAAAGAGAAAAAAGTCTGATTAAAGGCAGAACAGAATATCCAAGAACCGTAGGACTAAAAAACTGTAACATATGCATAATGGAAATAGCAGAAGGAAGGAAGGAAGAGAAGAAATATTTGAAGCAATGATGACAGAATTTCCCCAAACTAGTATCAGGCACCAAACCACAGATGCGGGAAACTCAGAAAACACCAAGCAAGACAGATGCAAAAAGTAAATAAATAAATAAATAAATCAAATAAACAAAACAAACAAAAAAAACTACACTTGGGCATATCATGTTATAACTACAGAAAATCAAAGAAAAAGAAAAAATCCTAAAAGATGCTGGGTGTGGGGGAGAACACCTTGCTTATGGAGAAGCAAGGATAAGAATTTAAAACATTTCTCCTTAGAAACTATGCAAGCAGAGTGCAGTGAAAGATTTAAAGTGTTAAGATAAAAAAAAAACCTAGAATTCTGGACCCTGTGAAATTACACTTTAAATGTAAAGGAGAAATAAAGACTTTCTCAGACAAAAACTGAGGGAATTTGTTGCCAGTAGACCTCTCTTGCAAGAAATACCAAGTAAGTTCTTTAGAGAGAAAGAATATAGGTCAGAAACTTGGATATATATAAACAAACAAAAAAAGAAACACTGAAGTAAGATTAAGTGAAGGTAAAATGTTTATTTTTCTTATGCTTAACTAATATAACAAAAATAAGTTTGTTCAAAATAATAATAGCAACAATGTATTTGATTACATACGCATATGCGTGTGTGTGTGTGTGTGTGTGTGTGTGTGTGTGTATAAGCAAATGAATGACTTCAGTGATGCAAGGGTCAGGAGGAAAGAATTAGGATTATGCTGTTATTGTAAGGTACTCACACTACCCATGTAGCAAAATAGTGTGTTTGAAAGTGGACTTGGATCAATTGTAAATGTACATTGCAAACTGTGGGGTAATCACTAAAAAACTTAACCAAAAATGGGCCAGAAAGGGCAGGAAAAGAGTGGAAGACAAAAACAAGAACAAAAAACAGGGGCAAAAACTAAAAAAGAATAAGAAAAATGGTAGATATTAATATTAATCCAAATATATCAATTACTTTGAACACTGATCATCTAAATGCACCAATTAAAATACAAAGACTGTCAGAGTAGATCAAAAACCTAGGTCCACACAAAAACTTGTACAAAGGTGCTTACAGCAGCTTTATTCTTGATTGCCAAAACTTGGAAGCAACCACCATGTCCTTCAGTAGGTGAATGGATAAACTGTGATACATGCAGACAATGAAATATTATTCAGTGCTAAAAAGAAATGAGCTATCAAGCCATGAAAAGACACAGAGGAAACCTAAATGTGTATAATTTTACTAAGTGAAAGACAACAATCTGAAAAGGCTACATACTATCTGATTTCAACTATATGCCTTTCTGGAAAAGGCAAAACCACGCAGACAATGAAAAGCTCAGTGGTTGCCAGGGGTTGTGAGGAGAGAGGGATAAATGAGCAGAGCACAGAGGATTTTTTAGGGCAGTGATAATATTCTATACATTTGACGAGATCCCTAGTATGTACAACACAAAGCAAATCCTGATGTAAACTATGGACTTTGGGTGATGTGTCAATGTGGATTCATCCCTGTAACAAATGTACCACTCTGGTGGGAGATGTTGATTACAAGGGAGGCTATGCACATATGGGAACAGGGGCTATATAGCAAATCTTTGTGCCTTCCTCTGGATTTTGCTGTGAACCTAAAACTGCTCTAAAACATAAAGTCTAAAAAATATATAGGTGCTATCAAAAACATTTGAGTATGTCAGGTGAGCATGTTAGTGCTCTATAATTAAAGAAAATGTTATTATAGCAAAATGTGTCCTTTTACATGAAACAATTCTAGAACCACTACACTCCTCCACTGCTTAAGCCTAGAACAAGAATCCTCAAAGTTTGGTCTTTGGGCCAGGAGCATCAACATCACAGGAGAACTTATTAGAAATGCAAATTCTAAGGTCTCATCTCAAGACCTACTGAATCAAAAACTCCAAGGATGGGGCCCAACAATCTATTTTAACAAGTCCTTGGCTGGGCACAGTGGCTCACGCCTGTAATCCCAGCACTTTGGGAGGCCGAGGCGGGCGGATCACAAGGTCAAGAGATCAAGACCATTCTGGCCAACATGGTGAAACCCCATCTCTGCTAAAAGTACAAAAATTAGCTGGGCATGGTGGCGCGTGCCTGTAGTCCCAGCTACTTGGGAGGCTGAGGCAGGAGAACTGCTTGAACCCGGGAGGCGGAGGTTGCAGTGAGCCGAGGTTGCGCCACTGCACTCCAGCCTGGCAACAGAGCGAGACTCCGTCTCAAAAAAAAACAAAAACAAAAACAAGTCCTCTGGGTGATTACAACGCATGCTGAAGTTTGAGAATCACTGTACTAGGAGTTAGTCCCATATACTACATACCTCAAATTTAAGAAACATATATACACATAATCAGAGAAATAAATTACAAATAACTATAGGGCTGGAAGATAATTCTGTTAAGTGATATCTGGTACAAGTATATAAGCCTCTTTTTAAAAATATACATAATTTGTATATAAAAGCAACCCTAAGCTTATAAATGAGATTTGTTAAAGAAGTGTAATTGTAAATACATTATTTGGAACTAAGGTCATATTCACCCTTTAGAAGCAATCTTAAAAATCCTGCTTGAATTCCAAGCTAGACAACAAAAGCCATTTAAACACAGAACAAATGATTTGTCACGGCAAAATCTTTTATGGGTAAAAATAGATCAAAATTCTAACTCAGATAACTGTAAGGATTCACTTTTCCATCACAAACCTAGTAATGAGAAAACGCAGATTTCTTCTTACACTGGTCTCTATGGTCAAAACTAACATTTTTCTCTTCCCTTCTGCCCTTCATCTCTGCAAGAATAGACTGGAGTTAACGCAGGAACCTGGCACAACTAGGGCAGAACGGGTGTACAGGATGAATGCAATGGAGAAGGCAAGAGGGGAAGTGTGACAGCTCTACCAAGTGTGTATCTTGGTAATAATATTGTATATGGTTATGTACAGGACTTCCATGAGTTGAAGGTTTGGTCTCCTGCTCACAAGTTTGATATTTATAACCAAAGAATTTCAGAACAAGAGATCTGAACATTAAGATTTTCAAGTTAAAAGAGCAGCATTAGGTAGGTGAAAGTATGAGGAGAAACAGTCTGTTTATATAGTCTCAAAGTGTTATATCTTCCCACAAGACATATATTAATAACAAAGGGAAAAATAGTAACTGTATAGTGGAGAAACCTGGCAGAGATCATCTTAACCAAATGATAAAGTTAACATCACCAGCAATGGAACAAAGTGACTTCACATGCACCTGATATGATGCACTGGAAAAAAATACAGCCCTTTTGTTTCTTGAGTAGGCACTAGCTAACATGAATCATCCTTTTCAGACAATAAAAATCAAGAGTGAAACATTATTATACTTCCTTTCTAAATTTCTTTAAATTTTTTACTGGTACAAATATTTGTACATATTTGTGGGGTACCTGTGATAATTTGTTACAAGCAATCCCATTACTGGGTATTTATCCAAAGGAAAAGTAATCAATATATCAAAAGAATACCTGCACTCTCATGTTTATTACAACACTACTCACAACAGCAAAGCTATGGAATCAACCTGTTAAGTGCCCATCAACTGATGAATGAATAAAGAAAATGTGGTATATATATATACACAATGGAATACTATTCAGCCATAAAAAAGAATGAAATCATATCATTTGCAGCAATGTGGATGGAACTGAAGGTCTTTATGTTAAGTGAAATAAGCCAGGCACAGAAAGACAAATATCATATGTTCTCACTCGTGTGAAAGCTAAAAAAGTGGCCTCATGGCCGGGCACAGTGGCTCACGCCTGTAATTCCAGCATTTTGGGAGGCGGAGAAGGGCAGATCACCTGAGGTCAGGAGTTCGAGACCAGCGTAGCAAACATGGTGAAACCCTGTCTTTACTAAAAATACAAACATCAGTTGGGCATGGTGGCGGGCACCTGTAATCCCAGCTACTCGGGAGGCTGAAGCAGGAGAATTGCTTGAACCCAGGAGGCGGAGGTTGCAGTGAGCCGAGATCGCGCCATTGCACTCCAGCCTGGGCGACAAGAGCGAAACTCCATCTCAAAAAAAAACAAAACAAAACAAACAAAAAAACCCAAAAAAACAAAAAAGTGGTCTCATGGAGGGAGAGGATAGAATGACAGATAACAGAGGCTGGGGGTGAGGGGGAATAAACAGAGGTTGATTAATAGGTACAAATATGCAGTTAGATCGACGGAATGAATTCCAATGTTCAATAGCAGAGTAGGGTGACTACAGTTAACAACAATGTATTATATATTTCAAAATAGTCAGAACAGAGGACTTAGAATGTTCCCAACATTTAGAAATGATATACTTCCATTTCATATGAATATTATATCATAAACTATATATATAGTAATAATTAACTACTTAACAGATTTCTTTAGAGTACCTTTACATAATGTAAATTTGTGAGCATTAAAAACAACCTACCTAGGCAACATAGGGAGACTCTGTCTCTACAAATATTTAAAAAATTAGCCAGGCATGGCGCATGCACCTGTGGTCCCAGCTACTTGGGCTGCTGAGGCGGGAAGATCCCTTCAGCCTGAGAGATCAAGGCTGCAGTGAGCCATGGTGGTGCCACTTACACTCCAGCCTTCATGACAGAGTGCAATCCTACCTCAAAAACAAACAAAAAAAATCTACCAGCTAAGTATAAAAAGCCAAGTCAAATATTTCAGATGTCAAGAAATTAATATACAATAGCCGTTAGTATTTCTATACAGTTGCTGTTGTCTAAAATTCAAATTAGATATAATCACCAAACACTGAAGACACCCTGCATTTGTGCTTTTTAACAATGTCTAGATGGTTTTTTTAGTTGTCATGATTCACAACTTTAAAGAAACTATGTATAATTCTTTTCAGCTTTAAAACCTTGGGCTGGGCAAAGATTTCTTAGAGCATGAAAAGCAAACCATAAAAGAAAAATACTGGCCGGGCGTGGTGGCTCATGCCTGTAATCCCAGCACTTTGGGAGACCGAGGTGGGCAGATCACGAGGTCAGGAGATCGAGACCATCCTGGCTAACACGGTGAAACCCCATCTCTACTAAAAATACAAAAAAAATTAGCCGGGCGTGGTGGTGGGCGCCTGTAGTCCCAGCTACTTGGGAGGCTGAGGCAGGAGAATGGTGTGAACTCGGGAGGCGGAGCTTGCAGTGAGCCGAGATCGCGCCACTGGACTCCAGCCTGGGCAACAGAGCGAGACTCCGTCTCAAAAAAAAAAAAAAAAAAATACTACTAAATCGGAATTAAACGTTAAAATTTTTTGCTGTCAAAAGATAGTTAACAAAATGAAAAGGCAAATTAGACTAAGAAAAAAATTTCACAATATCACATATCTGATAAGGCCTTGCATCCAGAATAAAGAACTCTTACAACTCAATAATAAAAAGACAAATAACGCAACTTAAAAATGTGCAAGAGACATGAACAGACATTTCACTAAAGATAACTATAAATGGCAAATAAGCACATGAAAAGATGATCAACATCCCTAGTCACTGGAACAAAATTAAAAGCTCAGTGAGATACCACTACATACCCACTAGAATGACTAAAACTTAAAAGAGTGACAACAACAAGTGTTGGTGGGAATGTGGAACAATTAGAAGTCTCATACAATAGCTCTTAGGAATGCAAAATGGTACAGATGCTTTGGAACAGTTTGGCAATTTCTTATGAAATTAAACATATACTTACTCATATGACCCATCAATCCCACTCCTGGGGACACAAAAACACATGCCTCCCAAAAGGCTTGTGCAGGAATATTGAAAGCAGCTTTATAATAGCCTCCAAGTAGAAACAACCCAAACGCCCATCAACTGGTGGCTACACTCTGGTACGTCTATGTAATAAAATATCACTCAGCAATAAAGGAACTACTGACACATGCAACTTGGATAAATCTCAAAAGCTTAAGTGGAAGAAACTAGACTGAAAAGAGTATATACCATATGATTCCATTTATTAAATAAGATGTAGAAAAAGCAAAACTACAGTGATGGAAAGCCTATCAGAGGTTGCCAGGAACAGCAATGGAAGGAGGGAACTTCTATATCATGATTGTGGTGGTGAACATACAACTGTATGCATTTGTCAAAACTCATCAAATTGTACACTTAAAATTGTAGAAGTTTACTGTATTTAAATTATACCTCAAAGCTGATTTTTTTTTAAAAAAAGCATAAATGGTTATGGTTAGGATAGTAACTAGAATGCAGCATGAGAAAGACTCTAGGTTGCAGGTACTATTCTGTTTCTTTTTTTTTTTTTTATACTTCAAGTTCTAGGGTACATGTGCACAATGTGCAGGTTGGTTACATATGTATACATGTGCCATGTTGGTGTGCTGCACCCATTAACTCGTCATTTACATTAGGTATATTTCCTGATGCTATCCCTCCCCTCTCCCCACACCCCACAACAGGCCCCAGTGTGTGAAGTTCTCCTTCCTGTGTCCAAGTGTTCTCCTTGTTCAATTCCCACCTATGAGTGAGAACATGCGGTGTTTGGTTTTTTGTCCTTGTGAGAGTTTGCTGAGAACGATGGTTTCCAGCTTCATCCATGTCCCTGCAAAGGACATGAACTCATCCTTTTTTATGACTGCATAGTATTCCATGGTATATATGTGCCACATTTTCTTAATCCAGTCTGTCATTGATGGACATTTGGGTTGGTTCCAAGTCTTTGCTATTGTAAATAGTGCCGCAATAAACAAACATGTGCATGTGTCTTTATAGCAGCATGATTTATAATTCTTTGGGTATATACCCAGTAATGGGATTGCTGGATCAAATGGTATTTCTAGTTCTAGATCCTTGAGGAATCGCCACACTGTCTTCCACAAAGATGGATTAAAGACTTAAATGTTAGTCCTAAAACCATAAAAACCCTAGAAGAAAACCTAGGCAATACCATTCAGGACATAGGCATGGGCAAGGACTTCATGTCTAAAACACAAAAAGCAATGGCAACAAAAGCCAAAATTGACAAATGGGATCTAACTAACTAAAGAGCTTCTGCACAGCAAAAGAAACTACCATCAGAGTGAACTGGCAACCTACAGAATGGTAGAAAATTTTTGCAATCTACTCATCTGACAAAGGGCTAATATCCAGAATCTACAAAGAACTCAAACAAATTTAGAAGAAAAAACAAACAATCCCATCAACAAGTGGGCAAAGGATATGAACACACACTTCTCAAAAGAAGACATTTATGCAGCCAACAGACACATGAAAAAATGCTCAACACTGGCCATCAGAGAAACGCAAATCAAAACCACAATGAGATACCATCTCACACCAGTTAGAATGGCGATCATTAAAAAGTCAGAAAACAACAGGTGCTGGAGAGGAGGTGGAGAAATAGGAACACTTTCACACTGTTGGTGGGACTGTAAACTATTTGAGTTGGGTAGTGGACATATGGATGCTTAGTTTAGGGAAAGTCACTGAGCTGTATTTTTCCGTATGTATGTTTTATTTCAATAAAAATCTTAGTAAAAGAATAAATAAATAAAAGAATGGGTCCTTAACAGTCTGAGGCTGAAAAGACTTCTTACACATAGCAGCAATGATTGAAAACTACACTCAAGAAAATGACTAGAAGGAAAAGAATGCTAAGTAACCACTAATCATAAGGGAATTAAAAAAGCAGCCACTTGTCTGAAGTATATTTTCCCATGTGAGGGACTTGACTAATAATCTCGCTAGATTTGGGTTTATATTAATATATACAGTTATGCACCATTTAACAATGTTTCGGTTGATGGACCACATATACGACCAGGGTCATATAACATTATATTAGAGCTAAAAAATTCCTATTGCCTAGTGATATCATGGCTGTCCTAACATCTTAGTGCAAGGTATTACCTTTTAAATGTTTAGATATGTTCAGATACACAAATATTTAACAGTGTATTACAACTCCCCACAGTATTCAGTACGGGAACATTCTGTACAGGTTTGTAGCCTAGGAGTAACGGGCCATACCATATAGTCTAGGTATGTAGTAGGTCATACCATCTAGGCTTGTATAAGTACACTCTCTGATGTTTGCACAATGACGAATCACCTAATGATGCATTTCTCACCTGTCATTAAGCAACACTTGACTGCATATGGTTAGGACACACTGGAATTTTCCACAAACCTCACTCAACATAACCCTTTATTAAATGAGGTTCATATTTTTATTTCTAAAGATACTCATAACACAAGTATACTCAGAATATTTTCATTTCAAAATTTAGGTTTGTAAGAAAAATCTTACTTACCTCCTTCATAAATGACTTGCCTATGCGCACCACTTTTGCAAATAAAATGGGATCGTGAGAAAGGTGAGGACCAAGGTAACAGAACATATTGAACACGTCTCTCCTCAAATCTTCAAAGCTCTCAGCTTGTTTTGGTGCTCTCTTGTTTTGCAAAGCATTAACAGGTGAGCCTTTAGCACCTTTAGGAACGCCAACCCTATTTTAAAAAGTAAAATAAATAAATAAATAAATAAACAAATAAATAAGTATATAATAAATATAACTATATACACACACACTACAATATCTACCATTTTAACAAAGTTATCTTAATCAGTGAAATTTTTTCTTGCTCATATTTGCTTTCTACATTTCAATTGTGCCTAACTTTATTACACCAGATAATTCTCAACTGGTAGAAACACATAAAAACAACAGTCATTAGAAAAAAAAAATCAGAGCTCAGAGGAGAATGTTCCAAATTAACTGCTTAATCAGAGAAGTGTGGATTTCAAGGAACATTTAACACACACCATCTGAATCTGTTTTTAAACTTGGCCAGTATCGGGAACTTGGATATGGGAATGGGGAACAAGGGATGGACCTAAGATGCACTGGAAAATGAAACAGAAAAATATGGATATAACAACACTGATTCAAGTCAACTGACATTTCTCAATCTGGATTCCACAACCTAGGGTATGTAGAATGTGGTCGTAGGGAAAGTGAGCCATGTAATAAAAGAAGGTCACTTTAGGACACCATACCCAGAGTTCTCACCTGCTCAGCAGGTGCCCCACTGTGGAGTCACAGGGGTCACTCTCTAAGAAGCCTGCATGGTCCACGGCCCATGAAGTGACACTGACGGCAGCAACCAGCAGCTACACAAAAGTCACAAGGCTGAGGCTTTTAAGGCAGGCTCTGAGCTATGGGGCTGTAGCCACAGCTGCTATCAATACTGCTCCTAAGTATCCTGCAAGTAGGCAGAAAGCTAAAGGACTAGATGACATAGTAACTGGGGATGATAAGAGAGGCTAAACTAGTAATTTCCAGAACAGCAGCCTATATGCCAGGAAAGGTAAGGGAACCAGAGAGGCAATGTCCTCACTCAGAGCCACTCAGCCAGGATGGAGAAAAATTACACTAAGAAAAAACCTCAGGAATTCTTTGCCCCTCCCACCCACTGAAAGGAGGGAAAGTCAAAACCAGAAGAATGGAGTTTCAACTCTCAATGGAACAAACCCAACCTAGAAGTCTAACTTGTAGTTTTCAGACTACACTGCAGCACACATTCTAGAACCCCTGGTCTAGACGTTAGAAGACAAGTCACTGATTAATATATATCAGACTGATACACTCTGTGAATAGTTCTTATCTTTTGATAAAAGGTACTAAAATATATGCTTGGTTTGAGGAGATAAGATAAATATAGATTTTGTTGTAGTCCTAAGCTATTTCTACCTCAATGATTAATAAAGTATAAAGTTACATACCTTCGGTAGAGAGGCTCAATAGTTACATGAATGAGCTTGCAAATAGCAAGGGCTATTAGCTTGTGTGAAGCTGCATAGTATGGAGGCATCTGATCCATAATGTTCTGTGCATGTTGCCAATCACCAATCTTTAATAAGGCTTCCAACAAGCCAAGTTTTTGGTTATCAGGTGGCTAAAAATGAATAGTCAAAACTAAGATACTCAGGATACAGACATCAAGAAATCTTAATACTTTGTCACTTAAAAAACTGACCTAAGCAACACATCAAAAATATTTGCTATTCATGGGAAATTAAACAATATATTCCTGCAAGTACAATCAAAATTTTTAGCTATTGAAAAAACATCAGGGCCAGGCGCAGCGGCTCACACCTATAGTCCAGGAACGTGGGAGGCTGAGGTAGGCAGATCACTTGAGCTCAGAAGTTTGAGACAAGCCTGGGCAACATGGCGAAATCCCATCTCTACAAAAAATACAAAAATTAGCCAAGTGTGGTGGCGCATGCCTGTAGTCCCAGCTACTCAGGAGGCTAAGGCTGGAGAATTACTTGAGCCCAGGAGGTAGAAGGCTGCAATGAGCTGTAATCATGCCACTGCACTCCAGCCCGGGTGAAAGAGTGAGACCCTGTCTCAAAAATAATAATAAATTAATTAAAAAAAAACAAACAGACACAGGCATTACAGTTTATAGACTTGGAATTAAGTTCTACTTCATGTTATGTCGTGCCACAGGAAACCAGAATTCATCATCTCTGAGAATCTCTTTAGGATTTGAGGGCCACTAATACACAGAGGACAATTAAAGTCAATACAACTTGTGATTTTACTTAGAAAACATTTTGAAATTTATACAAGAAAAAAAATATGACAGCTTCTCTTAAAAAGGAGCCATTCAGATTAAAAATAAAACCACTGTAGCAAATGATCCAGAAAATGAGGTTTCAGCAAAATGAAAACTAAGAAATTATTCTTCCATAAACGACTATTTAGAAGTTAAATTTCATAATTCAAAATCCAGAAGATAGTGTTAATTTTACTAGAATGAATTACATACTTTCTCTACTTTCTCCTCTTCTTTTTCCTTCTCTTTCTCTCGCTCATCCATTTTTTCAGAAGACAACACAACCATCGTAAGCTTTCTAACAATTTGCTTAGCTTCCGCAATTTCTCGTTTGTGTTCATCCATAATGCAATTATCAGCCGGAAGAAGCTAAAAATTGTACATTAAAATTTCATAAAATAGCTAATACCAACTACTTGTTCATATAAAAAGGAAACACTATTCTCAATTGATAAAACTATAAATAAGAAGTCTAACTTATTCGTGACCATTTGCCTTCTAAGTAAATTTCAGTTATTTTCTTATAATTTGACAGAATGAAGTACCTGAATTCTGTACCCCTTTTAAAATCAAGTCGCAGCTCAAAGTTTCACATCTTCTGTCTGACAGAGTCCCTAAAGTAATATAATAACCACAACAGTGATGTTTTCCGTTGAATTTATTAGTTTACCCAAGAAAATACATAGCAGTTCCATTAAAAACATTACAAATTTCCCCATTAAAGGCTAAACTCCAAATTAAATAAAGCATTGCAATATGGATCCAATTTGGGAAAGGTGAGCTACTGAATAACACAAAGGGATAAATTTAAATCATCTAAATGAAAAATTTCAAGTAGAAAAATTATTAGTAACTTGACATCTCACTTTTTCTAGGAGCTTATTTAAGTCACAAGCTAGTTACTAATTTATTGCAAAAGAAAAAGTACTATGTGCATAGTCAACCCTCCATTATGAAAAAGGCTCAAGTATCTCAAACAGTCACCTTGTATGAGTGGAAGATGATTAATGAAGACATTTATAAAATAACCCTAACACAAAGAAAACTTTAGGCAACAAATTACTCAGTAGTTTCTGCTAGTCACTATGATAAGCTATAAAAGAAGTGTTCCTGACCCCTAGAAATGCATAATCTATTCCATTAACTAGGTTTAATGTAAACAGTAAATGAAAATAATAATGAACTATTAAACATTATAGATTTCATTCCATTTATCAAAAAAAAAAGGAGGGAGGGAGAGAGAAAAGTCACTATGGACTGGTGCAAGGAAGTAAGCAAGACTTTTTCTCATTCTGTATGTTCTCCCCTGGCAATCAAACACATTTGTATTGCTGTACTTATACACCTGGCACAGGTCCTCTTGTTTTATTTTTTACTTTTTTTTTTTTTTTTTGAGACAGTTTTGCTCTCGTTGCCCAGGCTGGAGTGAAATGGCACGATCTCGGCCCACCGCAATCTCTGCCTCCCGGCTTCAAGCAATTCTGCCTCAGCCTCTCGAGTAGCTGGGATTACAGGCGTGTGCCACCACCCCAGGGTGATTTTGTACTTTTAGTAGAGATGGGATTTCAGCATGTTGGTCAGGCTGGTCTCGAACTCCTGACCTCAGATGATCTGCCCGCCTTGGCCTCCCAAAGTGTTGGGATTAGAAGTGTGAGCCACCGCGCCCGGCCATAGGTCCTTATCTTTTACCCAGACAATTACAACTCCCTCTAATGGCCAAACTGTTTCTTCTTATAGTTCTCTCAACTTTTATTTCTGTGTATTTTGAGAATATGTCATTAGATACATGTAAAGTTAGAACTGTTTTATCTTCCTAGTGAGCACAATCTTGTTATTATGAAGTAGCCCGCTTTATCTCCTTCTGCCAAAAAGTCTATTTTGTCCAACAGTAAGTTTGCTGATCTATTTTCTCATCCTTTTACTATCAACATTTCATTATCCTTAAGTTTAAGCTGTTTCTCATATAAATAATAAACTCATTTTTAATTCCACTTGACAATCTTTGTCATATTAACAGGACCACTCAGTCTGCTTACATTTACTGCTAAATGCAATCATAATGAGTAATAAATCTATCATCAATTTGTACTTTCCACATATGCCGGTCTATACTTCCCTCTAAAGTCATACCTGTGTTTTTAAATTTTCCCTTTTCTGTCCACTTTTCCATATTCTCAGTTTCTACATCACATCTCTCCTTTAAATACTAATATGGCTCTCCACTCCCAAGAGAAAAATCCAGATTCCTTACTATGTCACTTAAGCCGTTAACAGTTTAGCTTTCTCTATTCCATCCTCATTCCCCCTATATACCACCCTAGGCTCCAACCACTCTGAGCTTCCTGACAGTCCCATAAGGGGATAAAAAA
This sequence comes from Pan paniscus, assembly GCF_029289425.2. NCBI lineage: Eukaryota > Metazoa > Chordata > Mammalia > Primates > Hominidae > Pan > Pan paniscus. The sequence goes on from NC_073272.2 coordinate 123,143,052, forward strand.
GCCCTTTCAAATCTCCTGCCTTGGCTGGGCATGGTGGCTCACGCTTGTAATCCCAGCACTTTGGGAGGCCGAGGCAGGCAAATCACCTGAGGTCAGGAGTTCAAGACCACCCTGGCCAACATGGTGAAACCCCATCTCCACTAAAAATACAAAAATTACTTGGGCATGGTGGCATGCGCCTGTAATCCCGGCTACTTGGGAGGCTGAGGCAGGAGAATCACTTGAACCCAGGAGGCAGAGGCTGCAGTGAGCCGAGATAGTGCCACGGCACTCCAGCCTGGGCAACAGTGAGACTCTGTCTCAAAACAACAACAACAACAACTCCTGCCTTTATACTCAGTTAATTCTACCTACAAAGTTTTCTACCATTTCAGCCTAGATGGTCCTACTTGTCTATCAAGATCCCAGTTCAACATCACTAGTTTGGGAAAGTCTTCCAAAATCCCCCAAGACAGATATGGTCATTATCTATTCTGAGCTTTGTGAATATCTCCAATAGAGTACCTATTAAATAATGCAAAATTTTTTTCTCCCTTCCTAGAGTATGACTGCTTCCAAGGTAAAGACCAAGTTTTACTCAACTCTGTAGCCACAGTATACAAAAATAGGCAATGATGTTAATAAAGTGATTTCAAAGGCAGTGAAGATGATATCACCTTTGGACATACTTGTTTTAAATTAATAGATATCCTAATACAAAACCTAATAGAAGAGGAATTTATATACTATTAGCCTAGATTCTGAAACTGATGACTAAATTTTTGTTAAACTAGAGGTCATCTGCCACAATCATGAACTCTTCTACATCCTGGGTCCAGCAATAAAAGCATAATAGTCATTTAGTGCACACGAATAACACAAGAAAAATATTTTTTAAATATACTAAATATAAAAATACACTAATGAAGTTCCCCATTCATCCTGAATGCCTAAAATTAACATTTTAGAGAGAAAGAAGCAGTATATAGGTAACTTTATATTTCCCATCATTTGTAGATAATAAAAAGGCTTAAAAAACCACATTGGTTAGAACTTGGCCTCTCTCCCCATGAGCTATGCCTTGATGACAGTTAAGAACTTGAACTTCATATCCAAACTTAAACTCCGTAAAGGTGACCAAAACTTAAACTCCATAAAGGTGACCAAAAAGGTATTTAATGTTCATAGACTGCCAAATAACTAAATTTATTCACTTTATAAAGTAAACACAAATCAACAATGTATTGGGGCTTCAAAGAGTGAGACTTGAGAACCTAGAACCAACCCAATCCTGGGGGTGCTATGTGGCTACCTACTCCTCTTCCCTACCCTTGGGACAGACAATCAAGTATTCTTAGCAGCCCACTTGACTTACATGTACATAAAGATCATCTAAATCAATAAGATTAAATTGTAGAAGTACTGCTGCAACTCTGTATAAAGATGATGGTGTCTCGCCATTTGGTTCCTAGAAATATAAAAAAAAAAGTTTCCATTTAGTGCAGAAAGGACAATTAAAGCAATATCCTTCACCTACCAATAATTAAGAACAATTAGATCAAATACTCTAGGCCAAGAAAATGCTTCACTGCTCTTCCTTATCTTACCAAATATCTGAATTCAATACAAGGATTATTATGCCAACATCCCTTTTCACATTGGAACATCTTCTGAAGAACACAAGGAAAGCAATTTCAAAAATGGACACAATTTACAGTGCAGGTTAACATTTAAATAAAATCTCACAGCTGAATAGCATAAGTGAGATTTTATAATGCACAAGATTTAGTCTGCAGTTCTGTTTATATGTGTGTTTTCTTTTCTGTTTTTTTGTGTGTTTTTTGGTTTTGGGGGGTTTTTTTTGAGACAGGGTCTCACTCTGTCACCCAGTCTGGAGTGCAGTGGCATGGTCATGGCTCACTGCAGTCCTGACCTCTCAGGCTCAAGTGATCCTCCCACCTCAGCCTCCTGAGTAGCTGGAACTACAGGTATATGCCACCACACCCAGCTTTTTTTTTTTTTAGTAGAGATGGGGTCTCACTATGTTGCCCAGGCTGATCTCGAACTCCTGGGCTCTAGCGATCCTCCCACCTCAGCCTCCCAAAGTGATGAGATTACAGGCATGAGTGACCATGCCTGGCTGATACACATGTGTGTTTTCTTAACTTGCTTTTTCAAGTTAGTTCTTAGTGGAGACGCAGATAGACAAACTGTCAAGTGCAGAAGAACCATCAGCATTTGCTTTATATTTTTCTTCCTTTAATTTTATTTCTTGGGTTTTATGCTAAGTATATCTGGCTGTCAGCTGATGTTCTCCACAAAACAGGTGTACATAAATATTACAGATGAATAAATCGATGTTTTCAAGTACAGAATGGCAAAGTCAATTCCAGGCCAGCCATGAGGACCCTACATAGAAACATAAGAATCTTTGAATGCTATCAATTTTCAAAGCTAATTTTAACACTGCTGAGGTCAGATGAATGGAACAGTGAAGTGAGAATAACTGGCAATAACTAACTGGCCAAATGTAAATAAAAAGCAAACAGTAACAATACACTATGTTCTTTTTATAGTCAATACTGAAAATGAGACCTTTGTATGTGAGGTTCCTCCCACAATTATGATATTATGCAAATAAAATACAAAGCTAACCAAACTAATGTGCATCATTTATAGAAGGCATTGTTTCACTCTATTTTTAAAAAACAGATGAGATGTCTTCAATGTAACAATAGTTTCCTAATTCTAATTTGCTTACAGGCCAGGCACAGTGGCTCACGCCTGTAATCCCAACACTTTGCAAGGCCAAGGTGGGCAGATCACCTGAGGTCAGGAGTTCGAGATCAACCCGGACAACACAATGAAACCCCGTCTCTCCTAAAAATACAAAAATTAGCCAGGCGTGGTGGCAGGCACCTGTAATACCAGCTACCTGGGAGGCTGAAGCAGGAGAATCACTTCAGCCCGGGAGGCGGAGGCTGCAGTGAGCCAAGATCACGCCACTGCACTCCAGCCTGGGCGACAAAGAGAGACTCCATCTCAAAATAATTTTAAAAACATGTAAAAATAAATGCTTATAAATGGTTACTTAGTAGCAAAACATTTTCCCATAAAAATGAATTGTGGCCAGGGTTTCAAAACAAACTCACAAAAGCTTATTTAACTTATTGACAACCTGTCCTCCACTACCTGACTTGAATGTACCAGGGCCACATTCATTACTCCCTTCATTCTTGTTTAAATACATCACCACCATATGCCCCACACTCTCATCCACATACTGTCATGCACAGTCCCTGTTCTGTCCCATCATACCTTTCCACATCCTTGAAATACTTCCACAGAATCATATGGAATTCATGATCCATTCTCAGCAAAATTCCCTATATCCAAATTTCTCATCTAAAGGTTCTTTTCACCGTGGTGCTCACACAGAGCCTGGTTCACCCTGAGAACAGCCCTGCTATTGTAACGCAGTTAACTGGTAGCTGTTTTCCTCAGACGCCTCACACTACCAGGCCTGGAGGTGATGTGGCAGTTTTCTTTTTGCTTGTTATTGTTGCTTCCAGACTATTCTCCCTCTATCCACCCAGCTTTGAATTTCATATCACTCACTACTCCCTCACTATTGTTGCAATCTAGTTTCATTCTGTTGTGGTCAGAGATGATATTTTGCATGATTTCAACTGAGACTTGTTTTGTGGCCTAATATATGGTCTATTCTAAAGAATGTTCCATGTGCTTTGAGAAGAATGTAGATTCTGTTGTTGTGTGTAATGTTCTATATATGTAACGTTGTTCAAATGTTCTATTTTCTTACTCATCTTTTGTCAAGTAATGGTTAGTTGTTCTAACCATTAATGAAAGTAGGGTATGGAAATGTCCAATAATTACACAACTATGTTTCCTTCAAGTCTGCCAATGTTTGCTTCAAATACTCTGGGGCTCTGTTGTTTGGTACAGGTATGTTTATAACTGTTATATCTTCTCAATGGGTTATCCATTTTATATTATATAATGTTTTTCATTGTCTCTTGTAACAACTTATTGTCTTAAAGTCTACTTTGATATTAGCATAGCCACCCCAGGTCTCTCCAGCACAATGCTTGCACAGAATATGTTTCCATACTTTCAGTTACAAGCTATTTGTATCTCTAAATCTAAAGTGAGTTCCTTATACACAGTACGTAACTGGATCATGATTTTTTATACATTCTGCCAAACTCTTGCCTTTTAATTGGTGGGTTTAATCCATTTACATTCAAAATAATTATAGATAAGGATGAACTTCTATCATTTTGCTACCTGTTTTCTGTCATATTTTTGTTCCTCATTTCCTCTATCACTGCCTTTTTTGTTTGATTTTGTGTGTGTGCACCATTTTGATCCCCTTCTTTTTTCTGTTTAGTTTTTAATTATTTTCTTAGTGGTTCCTTTGGGTATAATAATTAACATTTTAAACTTAAAACAACCTAGTTTGAATTAATACCAACTTCACTTCAATAGTGTACAAAACCTCTGCACCTATACATCCCTGCCCCTCCCCATCTATTGTTAGTCACAAATTACATTTTTATAGTGTGCCATTTGACAGATTTATGACCTGGGTGATGGGATGAATTGTACCCCAAACCTCAGCATCACACAATATACCCAGGTAACAAACCTGCACATGTACCCCGAGTCTAAAATAAAAGTTGAAATTATCTTTTTAAAGATTCATAATTATTATGTATTTGTCTTTTAAGTCATATAGGAAAAAAAGAGGACTTACAAACCACAAATGTAATAGTACTGGCTTTTATATTTTACCTAGAGTTACTTTAACCAGTGTTCTTTCTTTGGCTTGGCTTCTTCTACCTGCTCAATTCTACTGTTGAACCTCTACAGTGAATTTCTTATTTCAGTTATTGTACTTTTCAATTCCAGAATTTGTTTGGTTCCTTTTCATAATTTTTATCTCTTTATGGATGTTCTCTATTTATTTGGTGAGACAGCACACTCCTGGTTTCCTTTAGCTCATAAAGCATTTTAGGACTATTGATTTCAATTCCTTATCTAGGCTGGGCACAGTGACTCACACCTGTAATCCCAGCACTCTGGGAGGCCGAGGCAGGCAGATCAACTGAGGTCAGGAGTTTGAAACCAGCCTGGCCAACACGGTGAAACCCTGTCTTTACTATAAAGACAAAAATTAGTCAGGCATGGTGGTGCGCACCTGTAGTCCCAGCTGTACTCAGGAGGTTGAGGCAGGAGAATCACTTGAAACCTGGAGACAGAGGTTGCAGTGAGCCGAGATTGTGCCACTGCACTTCAGCCTGGATGACAGAGGGAGACTCTGTCTCAAAAAAAAACAAAAAAAAAAAACTGGACATATTTAATATTATGTAGCAACTATGGAGATTAGATTCTTCTCCACCCCCAAATACCCAGAGGTTGGTTGATGCTGCTTATTGTGGATTTATTGTTGTGTGTGTGTGTTTAGTGACTTTTATAAACTTTTTTTGTAAAGTTTGTATTCTTCATCACGTGTGGCCACTTGAATCTATGTTCTGTTAGCTTAGTGACCAACTAGTATATTGACAGTTTTTTTAAAGGCCTGGAGCAAAAATAAATGGGAAAAGAGAGTGCATTAGAACATTCCTCAAAGTTTGGCCAGACCATTCACAGCTCTGCCTCAGTCTTCACTTCCTGCCTACTCAGACCCAGAAGAGAAAGCTTAGGGTCTCTGTTGGCCTTTTCTGGGCATGTGCCCAGCTCTGAGCATAAGCATGACCTTCTTATGGTATATATGACAACTTTTTAAAAAGCTCTTTTTCCCCATGTATCTCTTTTTCTAATGTCTTCCTTCTCAGGCTTTTCGGTCTCACTACTGCTTGTCTCAGTTGTTGTCCCTTGCTCCAGGCCATTACAGACAATAATTGTGCCTTTAAGTGCTTTTGGCAAAAGCCATACCAGCCCTGAGAATACTCCCAGTCAAAAGATACAAAAGTAGGCCCCTATGTGGGTCCTTCAGGGAGCAGGTAGCCAGATTAAAACCCAAAAACACAATTCTTTGCTCCCTCTAGCATTAGCAACCTGCACCAGGAGTGTGGGCTTCTATCACCATGGCCACCACTGATCTGGGTGTGGGGGCTAGTAGACAGGCAATTTAAAATGCCACAGCACTCTCAATTAACTTTGTAGAGCTCTAGAATATAGTAAAAAAAAAAAAACTTACACCAACCAGGGAAAGGACTGGGGAAGAATAAGACAGCAGCAAAGTTGACTGATAGTTTTTTCCACTTCGTTATGTTGTTTTTGTGGCGAGACAGAGCTCTGGAGTTCCCTACTATGCCACTTTCAGTGATGTCCTATTGATGCCATTTATGGATCCTTGAGTCTACTGCCCTTCATTTTGCAACAATATTAGCCTCTGTCACTCTCTCTGACTACAATTCTTAACTTTTGGAGATTTTCATATACATGTAGGTGAGCCTTCTACCATGTAACCTCTTGGTTCTCCTGAACCCTTTCTCTTCCAAAGATCTTCTATACCCTATCTTAACCACTTACTCCATATCCTAAATCTTATTATTACCACTAATGACAATCCTTCCATAATGCCAATTTCATGTATCTGTCCTCAAATGGGCCCTTAATGCTGCTGGACAATCATGTTCCATTTGTCTTAGCCATTCACTCAACTATATCATGTATCACTTAACAACGGAGATACAGTCAATGCCTCTTTAGAGCATACTTACACAAGCCTATATGGTACATAACCTACTACACATGTAGGCTATATGGAATACTCTATGGTTCCTAGGCTACAAACCTGTACAGCAAGTTACTATATTGAATACTATAGGCAACTGTAACACAATGATAAGTGTTTGTGTATCTAAACCTATCTAAACACAGAAAAGGAACAAAAAAATTACAGTATAAAATATTTAAAATGGTATACCTGTGTAGGACACCCACCAAGAATGGAGTGTGCAGGATCAGAAGTTGCTCTGGGTAAGTTAGTAAGTGAATATGAAGGTCTAAGACATTGCTGTACACTACTATATATTTTATAAACACTATATACTTAGGTTACATTAAATTATTTTAATATTTCTTTCTTCAATAAATTAAAATAAATTAAGCTTAGTTACTGTAACTTTCTTACCTTATAAGCTTTTTAATATTTTTTAACTTTTTGACTTTTTTGTAATAATGCTTAGCTTAAAACACACATTGTACAGCTGTACAAAAATATGTTTTCTTTATATCCTTATTCTATAAGCTTTTTTGTACTTTTAAGATTTGCTGGACAGGCACAGTGGCTCACGCCTGTAATCCCAGCACTTTGGGAGGCCGAGGCAGGCGGATCACCTGAGGTCAGGAGTTTAAGACCAGCCTGGCCAATATGGTGAAACTCCATCTCTACTAAAAATACAAAAAATTAGCCAGGCTTAGTGGCAGGCGCCTGTAATCCCAGCTACTTGGGAGGCTGAGGCAGGAGAATGGCTTGAACCCAGGAGGCAGAGGCTGCAGTGAGGCCGAGATTGTGCCACTGCACTCCAGCATGGGCAAGGAGAACAAAACTCCGTCGCAAAAAAAAAAAAAAAAAAAAAAAAAGATTTTTTAAGCTTTTTAAACATTTTTGTTAAAAACTAAGACACAAACACACACGTGAGCCCAGGCCTACACAGGATCAGAATCATCAGTATCACTGTCTTCCATCTCCACATCTTGTCCCACTAGAAGATGTTTAGGGGCAATAACACTCATGAAGCGGTCATCTATGATGACAATGTCTTCTTCTGGAATACCTCCTGAAGGACCTGAGGCTCTTCTTGAGGAGGTGTCACTCTTTTCAGAAATATGTCCATGCTACGATGGTTTGCCTGGTTTGTTTGTTTCATCACAGATTCGCTTGTAAGCAGATAATGCGCCATGTACATTCCTCTCTATTAATAAAAACCTTGGTCAGCATTGGGGTCCATGTTTTCAAACTTTTTTTTTTTTTTTGAGATGGAGTCTTGCTCTGTCACCCAGGCTGCAGTGCAGTGGCACGATCTCGGCTCACTGCAATCTCCACCTCTCGCGTTCAAGTGATTCTCCTGCCTCAGCCACCCTAGTAGCCGGGATTACAGGTCTGCACCACCATGCCCAGCTAATTTTTCCGTTTTTGGGTAGAGACAGGGTTTCTCCATGTTGGCCAGGCTGGTCTCGAACTCCTGACCTCAAGTGATCCACCCATCTCGGCTTCCCAAAGTGCTGGTATTACAGGAGTGAGCTACTGTGCCTGGCCCACGTTTTCAAACTTTTTAAGGAGCTTGCTGAAAAGCTTCTGCTAAACCCTTTACTGTGAATTTTCTTGGGGGTTCTTCTCCTGTAGTTTCCTTTTCTTGGGCCTCTTCTTCAGCTACGTGTTCCTGTTTCATTATAATCTTATGCAACCACTGTCATATATGTGGTCCATTGTTGACCGAAACATCATTGTGCAGCACATAACTGTACTTCCCTACCTTCTCTCCTAACCTCCAATACCTCCCTCTCTCATCCTCTCAGCTGATGTCCTTGCTTTCTACTTCAGTAAGAAAATTAGATCAATTAGACTTCTACAAACTCCCAATCACACCTACCCAACTATATCTACATATATTGCCTTTATACCTGTTATGATAAACTCTCTATCCTCCTATATCAAGTTAATCCACCCATTTAAGCACCAAACTCCATTTTCTCTATCCTCAAGAACACCGCTCCAAATAATTCTCACCTCTCTCCCCTGTAACACCAGCTCTCCACTTTCCACTCAGTCATACCCATCAGAATACAAATGCGTTCTCTCTCCCATCTTAAAAAAATCTCGAACCCACTTCCCTTGCCATCTACCATCCCATTTGGTCTGCACCCCTTTGTAGCAACTGCTTGATAAAGTTGTCAATTGTCACTGTCTCCAATTCTACTCTTTCCATTATCTCTTAATATCACCCAATTCCACCAAAACTGCTAGTTTTGACCTCCCTCCAATGGTTAATTTTCAGTCCTTAAATGACCTATCAGAGGCATTTGATGGTTAATCATTCCTTCCTCTATTTAGCTTCCAAAATGCCACATTCTCTCTTTTCCTCCTACTTTACATGTTGTTCCTCATCTACCTTATTTGCTGGTTCCTCGTCTTCTCCTAGACCCTTAACACTGGATTGCCCCAAGCCTTAGTCCTTGGTTCTCTTCTCTTGCCTCTCTGTATACAACCCTTAGTGATTTCATCCAATGTCATATATTTAAATAGCATCTACATGCTTTTGATGCCCACATTTCTATTTCTGGCCTGGTCTATTCTCTTGAACACCAGGTCCGTATATCCAATTATTTACTCAGATCCATGTGGGGAAAAGAAAGAGAGATCAGATTGTTACTGCATCTGTGTAGAAAGAAGTAGACATAGGAGACTCCATTTTGTTCTGTACTAAGAAAAATTCTTCTGCCTTGAGATGCTGTTAATCTGTAACCCTACCCCCAACCCCGTGCTCCCTGAAACATGTGCTGTGTCAACTCAGGGTTAAATGGATTAAGGGCTGTGCAAGGTGTGCTTTGTTAAACAAATGCTTGAAGGCAGCATGCTTGTTAAGAGTCATCACCACTCCCTAATCTCAAGTACCCAGGGACACAAAACACTGCACACAAAACACTGCAGAAGGCTGCAGGGACCCCTGCCTAGGAAAGCCAGGTATTGTCCAAGGTTTCTCTCCACGTGATAGCCTGAGATATGGCCTCGTGGGAAGGGGAAGACCTGACCGTCCCCCAGCCCGACACCCGTAAAGGGTCTGTGCTGAAGAGGATTAGTAAAAGAGGAAGGAACGCCTCCTTGCAGTTGAGACAAGAGGAAGGCATCTGTCTCCTGCTCCTCCCTGGGCAATGGAATGTCTCGGTGTAAAACCCGATCATATATTCCATCTACTGAGATAGGGGAAAACCGCCTTAGGGCTGGAGGTGGGACATGCGGGTGGCAATACTGCTCTTTAAGGCATTGAGATGTTTATGTGTATACATATCCAAAGCACAATACTTAATTCTTTACCTTGTTTATGATGCAGAGACCTTTGTTCACGTGTTTACCTGCTGACCTTCTCTCCACTATTATCCTATGATCCCGCCACATCTCCCTCTCCGAGAAACACCCAATAATGATCAATAAATACTAAGGGAACTCAGAGGCCGGCATGGATCCTCCGTATGCTGAACGCCGGTCCCCTGGGCCCCCTTTTTTTCTTTCTCTATACTTTGTCTCTGTGTCTCTTTCTTTTCCAAGTATCTCGTTCCACCTAACGAAAAACACCCACAGGTGTGGAGGGGCAACCCACCCCTTCAGATCCATATATCGATTATCTACATTTGGATGTCTAAGAGACATCTCAAACTTAACATGCGCAAAGTGAATTCCTAATTCTCCCTCCCAACACTCCAAACCCAATCTACCTGAAATTTTCCCTAAGTTGGTGACAACACTATCTTTTTAACTGCTCAGTCCAAAAAACTTCAGAATAGTCCTTAACTCTACTTTCTCACATCCTGTATCCAATCCATCAGCAAACACTATTGGTTTACCTTCAAATACATTCAGAATCTCATCAATATCCACTGCTGCCACACACAATCAGACTGATCCATTGAAAATCTAAGTAACCACACACACACGTGCATTCTCTCTCTCTCTCTCACCACAGACACACATGTACACACCCAACTCACGTCACCATTGGAGGCTGCTATTAAAGAAACTCCTTACTCTGATAGCTCGTAATTAGTGGGAAAATATTAATCATTTGTCCTGCCTTTCCAGTAGGAACCGTATTTCAAGGAAAGCAAACAGCCTGAGTTAGTAAGGGACAACTCTTCTTTATTAGAAGAATGACAGCTAATAAATATATAGGGCATGATAAAATTAGTAAATCATCAATTTGGAACCCCTAAAGGGAAAGGTGGCTCAAGCAAAGGTCATCCATAAACCATTTAATGTAAAGTTGATGAGAAACTGGATATTCCCAGGCTGCCAAAGTATCAACCTGCAGATAATTTGTTATTGAAGGGAAAGGTGGTGGGGGGGTGGGGGGATGCCATTGTATAACTGAGGAATCAGACTATCACAAACTTACTGAACCATTTAAAGACAGTCGAACATTAGATGTTACATAATCTATAAAGTATTTTTGCCATTAAATATTTTGCCTTTAGACCTAACTCCAAGTATAGAACAAATACAGGAAATAAAGAACAAATAAGATGAAAAAGCAATTAGATAAATCCAAAAGATGAGGTCTTCTAGGAATGGTCTCATCAATAAGTCAATGCGCCATTAAAAAATGGAGAAGGTGGGGAACTATTCTAAATTAAAAGAGACGAAGAATCTTGACAATCAAATACAACATGTGGTCTTTGATTAGATCATCATGTGAACATACCAGGTGTAAAATGCATTTTGGGGATAATTTGGAAAATATGAATACAGTCTAGGTTTATTATATGACAGTAATCTAATTATGTTATGAAATTGATCCTGGAGGATCACCTGAGGTCAGGAATTCGGGACCAGCCTGACCAACATGGAGAAACCCCACCTCTACTAAAAATACAAAATTAGACAGGCGTGGTGGCAGCCACCTGTAATCCCAGCTACTCAGGAGGCTGAGGCAGGAGAATCGCTTAAACCCAGGAGGCAGAGGTTGCGATGAGCCGAGATTGCGCCATGCGCTCCAGCCTGGGCAACAGGAGTGAAACTCCATTCAAAAAAAGAAAAAAAAAGGAAAATGCCCTTCCTTTTAAAAACCGTAAACTATAGTATTTAGGAAGAAGCTTTCATGATATTTGTAACATAAATTAATATTTTTAATATGGCAACATGTTAATAAACTTAATTGTAAGTAATGGGGTTATAAGTATTCATTATACTATTCACTCTTTTCTACATTTGAAAATGTTCACAATAAAATGAGAGAGAAACAAAATGTAAAGCTAAGTTAGATCACATCACTACCCTACTCAAAACCCTCCACTGACTTCACTCAGTATCAAAATCAAAAACCTTGCACTGGCTCTGTGATCTCATCCCCCACATCTCTGACCTCATCTCCTACTGTTCTACTCAATCACTCTGATACATCCACACTGACCTCCTTACTGTTCTTCAACACATCAGGCATGCTCACACCTTAGAGCCATTGCATTGACTGTTCCCTTGGCCTAGAGGCTCTTCCTCAGACATCTATACAGTTTACATCCTCATATCCTTCATGTCTTTGCTTAAATCTCAACTTTTCAATGAGTATTCTCACTATTCCAGTTAAAATTGCAACCTACCACTCCTGATCTTATCTTGCTCTGTATTTTTCCCCATCTCATTAATTATTTTCTAACATATAATTTACTCAGAATCTAAACATCAAAAAAGTAAGAATTTCTGTTTACAGATATAGCCTCAGTACCTAGTACACTACCTTGCACAAATATAGATGCTCAATCTATATTTCTTAAATGAATGAATTTGGGGTATGTATAATAGGGTTGAACCATGGTACTACCATTACTACTATTACTGTGTTTTGAATCCAGAAATCAAAGGGCAATATGGATGAGACCTATCACCTCCTCTTCCTTTCCTGTAACAAGACAACTCCAGACAAGTTTGTCTTCTGGTACCTTCACACTTTCTTGTACTCCCTTCCTGTCCTTTGTGCTGTCTCTCATGCTGTCCCCAAATCCTCTACTGTACAAGTTGAGTATCCCTCATCTAAAATGCCTGGGACCAGAAGTGTTTTAGATTTTGGAATTTTTTTTCAGATTTTGGAATATTTGCATACTGGTTGAGCATCCCAAATCTGAAAACCCAAAATCCAAAATGCTCCAATCATCTCCTTTGAACATCATTCAGTGCTCAAAAAGTTTTGGATTTCGGAGCTTTGTGGATTTGGGATGCTCAACCTCTCACTGTCGTCGATATCATAGAATAATACTAGCATTAAGGGGAAAAAAAAAGAAGCCTATTAATCCAAATAAGACCCAGCTGGTCAACATATGAGTTGGGGAAAAGGATTGTGAACATTTTCAGGTAGTGATGGGAAAGGGGTATGGTGGAATTAGGCCAGGGACCAATACACAGATTGACCATATATGCTTGGGAGCCAACTCTCAAGGTTACATCACCTAAGCAGTTCCTGATTTTCATAGCTTTCCTTACTTTACCTTCAAGGCCAAAACTTTTCAAAAATATCTGACATTTCTTCCCCTACCCTCAGTGGCCCTTAAAACTGCAGATTCTCACAATGACAAGACTTTTTTTTTTTTTTTTTTTTTTTTTGAGACAGAGTTTCGCTCTTGTTGCCCAGGCTGGAGTGCAATGGCATGATCTCGGCTCACCGCTACCTCCACCTCCTGGGTTCAAGCAATTCTCCTGCCTCAGCCTCCCGAGTAGCTGGGATTACAGGCATGCGCCACCACGCCCGGCTAATTTTGTATTTTTAGTAGAGACAAGGTTTTTCCACGTTGTTCAGGCTGCTCTCAAACTCCCAACCTCAGGTGATCCACCTGCCTCGCCCTCCAAAAATGCTGGAATTACAGGCGTAAGCTACCACGCCTGGCCCATAAGACAGTTCTAACAATAGAAACAAAGGGATGGTATTACATAGAGCAATATGAGGGTTAGTCATTCCAAGAACAAGTTATTTCTAAATTAAGTATTTCTTGGGTAAGTATTTCTTATATAAGGAAAATGGTCGTTGTCTACAAAAAAAAAAGATTATTCAAATACTGTTGACCCCCCCGGGTATATGTTAATTCAGCTCAAAAAAGTTACATTATTTATAAGGAATGTTTTCATACAAAAAGATTTTCATTCTAAAACTCACATTCAACTAACCTGATATTATGCAGGTCATCATTATTCACTGTCATATGCTCTCAAACCCACAGTCTCCAAAGCCCTAATTTAAATTTTAATTAATCATGCACAAGTTAAATTTCAGCCAACCTGTCACTAAAGCAGTTGGCTTCATGTACTCAAGCCCAGAGCAATCATGGTGGCTCTTAAAATCTGATAGAATGCTTGAATCTCTCTTTCCCAATACCAAGAGTGGACTTTCTGAGACGGAGTTTTACTCTTATTGCCTAGGCTGGAGTGCAGTGGCACGATCTCGGCTCACAGCAACCTCCACCTCCCAGGTTCAAGAGATTCTCCTGACTCAGCCTCCCGAGTAGTGGGGATTACAGGTGCCTGCCACCACGCCTGGCTAATTTTTTCTTGTATTTTTAGCAGAGGCAGGGTTTCGCCATGTTGGCCAGGCTGGTCTCAAACTCCTGACCTCAGGTGATCTGCCCGCCTCAGCCTCCCAAAGTGCTGGGATTACAGGCGTGAGCCACTGCACCCAGCCGCCACTGCTCATTTTTGAACAAAGGTATTATGCTCCTGCCCAAAAACCCTACCATGTCTCTTGTTTGGTATTGAAAAGCTATATGCTTTTAAACTGTCGTCTGCTTTCTCTTCTGTCTGCTGGAGCATCCCAGATCATAGAAAATACAAGATGAGCAAAGGCAGTAGGTACTATATCATTTAAGAATACTAAAAGGAATTATCTTATTATCCTGACCTCACACTCCAAGAGTATAGAAACAGACACTCCTCTACACCAGAGTAACCTCAGTGCCTAGCAAACAGCATAATCATAAACATTCAATGAATGCTTTCTGACTAGCTGACTATCCCAGGCAAGTAAACAAATTAGCAGAGCTATACCAAAAGGTAAATGGAGGCCTTATTACATTAAAATCCTCCATGCTATCAAGAGAATTGTCTTCCTAAAACATAGATCACTCGTTTACAATTAGTGAGCATTTACTATAGGCTAGGCAATAAATTAATCCATAGGAATTAGTAAAACATAGAACCTGCCCTATATGGTTTACAATCTGGCAAAGGAGATAGATACAGTTTATTCACCTGCCCTATATGGTTTACAGTCTGGCAAAGGAGATAGATACAGTTTATTCTAAGACAATCTGATAGGTGTTAGAAGTTATGTGTCAAGTTTTATGAGAATACAGATTAAGAAGTGACTAATTCTGCATGGGTAAAGAGTCAGCTAAGCCTTTACAGAACAAGCAGCATTTGCTCTTAAAGAATAAATAGGAGTTCACAAGATGAAGAAAGGAGAAGTGAGAGGGTTGGGTAAGAATGGTTTCTTAGTTATAAGGAACTACAGGAACAAAGGTTCATAGCAATATCTATATCTAAGTTCAAGAAATGGCTAGTCACTTAATATGACTAGAATATTAGATTTAAGAAAAAAATAACTATAAAGATAAGGCCGGAAAGAACAGTGCCAAATTGTGAAGAGCTATTTCTGCCACATTTAGAAGTTTGAATTTCATCCTAGAAGTAAAGGTTTTTGACCAGTGAAGTGCCTCAGTTAGGTCTCTTTAAGAAAGCAACAATAACAATAATATGAAAGATGGATTGAAGTAGAAATAATCAGAGACACAGATTAGCTTGACCGCTATTTTAGTGGCTTAAGGGAATGATATAAGATGTGCCTTGAATATTTATTCACATCCCTAAAAAATTCCAATAGCCATTGTTTATAAAACAAAATTCTTGATCCAAGCACAGTGGCACACGACTGTAGTCCCAGCTACTTGGGAGGCTGAGGTGGGAGGCTCACTTCGGACCAGGAGTCTGAGACTAGTCTGGGTGAGATCCCATCTCAAAATAAAAAATAAATAAATAAAAATAAGATTCTAACTCTTAACACAGTATTCAAAGCCTGTGACAATCTGAAGTACACATACCTTCCCAATTTCATTTCCTGTCCCTTCTTTTCCCATCTTACAACCCAGCCACATCAGACTATGAACCATTCCTTCTATCTCTATATATTCACACTGCCACATCTTGATTCTCACATTGTTTGTTACTTATGCAGAGAAAACCTTAATGAACTCCTATTCATCCTTCAAGGACCAGGTTTAAAAAAAGACACATCTATAAAGTCTTCCCTGACTCCACCTCTCCCAAGGCAAAACTTAATAATTCTTTCCTCTAGGCTTTCACATCACATCATTCATACTACCAATATAGTACTTATCACATTGCATTGTTAGCTATCCATTTATCTATCTCTTCTGCTAGAACGCCTGAGATGAGACCAATCATTTACAAATAAAACAAATTAAATTATATAAACAAGATTAAGAAATCAATCTCTAAATATACATACATACACGTTTTTCTTTACCTGGTAAAACTTGAATTTGAACCCAAGAATATGACACAGTGTTTGCGGTTCACACATACTCATGTAAGATTCTAACAAAGATATAAAGAAGTCATCGTGTTCTGGCCTGCATTCAAACACTTCTAAAATGACATCCAAAACTCTATTGGGATCCAGATTAAAGCATCCTGCAACAGATGAGACATACAAAAATTTAAAAATGATTATACATCATTTCTAGTGAAGCCATTAATTTTCAGGAATAACTCATATAGCAAGATAAAAATGTTTTTAAAAACAACTTTCTTTACAAATTTGCTTCCTCTCTCCCAGAGGGAAATAAATCCACTACACATTTTTACAGATGAGAATGTGACTTTCCCAGAATCACAGAACGGGTTAATGACAGAGCTGGGTCAGTATAGTCCAGGACCAGTGATACCAGTCAAATAAACATTCCTCTATGCCACACTTTGCCTCATCAGTTCTTGATTACTCGGGCTAGTGAAACAGGTCCACATTATTAATTCTTGGAAAAACACGAAAATCAAACAATGCATTTTACAAATTAAGCAACTAAAGGGTTTTTTTTTTAATGTTTTAGGCAGAAGTATTTGGAATGCTGATAAACAGTTAAAAGTCCAGGTTCACAAAAGTGGACCATCATTTTAAAAATCATTTTTATTTTATCTTACATATACTACAGAACTATAAAATATACCACTGATTTATATCCATGGCTTTTAGTAGCATTCTAAAGGGAAAAGTGGTATGCTATTTATCCTAACAGATCAAAGAATACCAAGGGAGTTGGAGGCTCCTGGTTTACGTCAGTTCCCACATGCCTTTCATCAAGCTGAATGAGATTCTAGTATTTTAAAATATGTATATTTCATTAAACATAGTCCCTAAATGCAAGCTAACCACTTCATTGGGCTAACAAATAAACACTGATTTCTTCTAATACTGGAGGAAAAAAGAACTGTGATAAATTTAGGGACATATGTTACATCTAAACACTTATACCTTATGGATGAGTTAGGGGATTTTTCCAAGAAAATTCCTATGTAATTTCCATAGGTTGTATGTCCCAACCCTTTGGTAAGATGATATCTCCAGTTACTTATATTAACGCCACACTTATTTATATTAAATGCTATAAAACTAATGTCATTTCACGTTTCATACTACCTTAGCAATCACTTAGAAAACCAAATCCTCCAAATACAAGTTTTCCCTCTTTTTATGAGATCCAAACTTAAGAACACATTTTCTTCCGCTTCTCATACTAAGGAAAAGAAGGACTAAAGCAGTGATCATGTCTTACTCAAAAAAAGCTCCATATTTTCATAAACTCTCCAAAAAGACGTTTCCCTGAAGTTCTAGGAAGAAAACTTCTAAATATTTTTACCTCCCCCTGTACTTCAAAAAAGTATGGCCTATGAATATAAAAGTGATTCGAAAATAGCAATTAAGATCCTTAAATGCTGCTGATGGCAATGAAAAATGGTACAACCACTTTGTAAAATTGGCAAGTTTCTTTAAAATTTAAACTTATACCTACCATATGACCCAGCCTAGGTATTTACCCAAGAGAAATAAATGTCTATGTCAATACAAAGATTTGTACACAAATGTTCACGGCAGGTTTATCTGTAATATACAATACTCCTCAAATGTCCATCAACATATAAATGGATAAGCAATTTGCCGTATAGGATAAGTGGAGTAAGGAAAAGTACAGTGGACATACTCAGCAATAAAAAGGGAAGAACTACTGATACAGGTAACAGTATGAAAGAATCACAAAATAATTATGCTGAATGAAATAAGCCAGACAAAAACAGTACACACTGTACGATTCCATTTATAGACAAATTCTAGAAAAAGCAAATTAATCTACAGTAACAAAAAGCAGATCAGGCCGGGCATGGCAGCTCACACCTGTAATCTCAGCATTTTGGAAGGTCAAGGCGGGTAGATCACTTGAGTCCAGATGTTTGAGACCAGCCTCAGCAACATGGCAAAACCCTGTCACTACAAAAAATTAGCCAGGCATGGTGGCACATGCCTGTAGTCCCAGCTACTCAGGAGGCTGAGGCGGAAGGATTACTTGAGCCAGGGAGACAGAGGCTGCAGTGAGTCAAGAAGAAGAAAATTGAGGGGGAATGGGAGAAATGTGCACTATCTTGTTTGTGGTGTTTTCACAGATGTATACATATGTTAAAACTCAAATTGCACACCTTAAATATGTGCATTTTACTGTATGTCAATGAAGCCTCAACAAAGATGAAAAATGCCTTCACACTGCTGTAACACTGATGATAGATTATGGAAGTAAGATCTAGCAAATTCTCAAATCATGTAACTTCTCCTACATTAACTAAATATAAAAAATTAAATCACTAAATAAAAATGAATTAACACTCTATCACAGAAGACAAAAGAGACACTGAATATAATTTTTGGCAAACTGGCTGGCTTATAATTACCCATTAGGCTACATACACAAAACTCATAAATAAAGAATAGAACAGCAACATGTTAGATTAAAATCTTTTAAGTGCTTCATTCACATTGCTTTTAAGTTTACATTTTCAGTATGCTGAAATGTGAACCACTAGCATTATGTTTTATTTAACAGCATTACTCCATCAAGGCTATTCTATCAGTGACCTTTACTATCAACTACCCACTTTCCTTCTAAGTGCAATTTAAGGCAGTAATCTGAAACAAGAGGTATGTGCACTTTTACTTATAACAGGTATCACCTTTGCATCTTTCATTAAAGAAAAACTGGCTCATGAGTTTTCTATTACATATCTCAGGTGCCGTAAGTCCAATTAATTTTATCCATAAGATAGAAAAGGTAGCCAATTGAAGGTTTAGAAAATTATTTTCATTTATTATTATTTTTAGAGACAGGGTCCCGCTCTGTTGCCCACGCTGGAGTGTAGTGGTGCATTCATAGCTCACTGCAACCTCACACTCCTGGGCTCAAGTGATCTTCCCATCTCAGCCTCCCAATTGGCCAGGACTACAGATGCAAACCAACATGTCTGGCTAACTTTTTTGTAGAGATGGGGTCTCACTATGTTGCCCAGGCTGGTCTCAAACTCCTAGTCTCAAGTGATCCTCCTGCCTTACCCTCCCAAAGTGCTGGGATTGCAAGCATGAGCCACCATGCCCAGCTGAAAATTATTTTTAAAATCTTAGCGTTTTAAGTAACAGTTAAACTAGTTCATATACAGTGAGACTCTAATAATAATCAGTAAGTTTGAATATCCAAAATGTTTCCCTAATGGCAGCTGTAGTAGAACATAAGCAGTCTTGTATGCAAACATCTTAGAAGAGCTTTGTCCAGCCCAAGCACTGATAATCATGTGATCTTTACAGAGATCACAAACCTAGCTCCCTACCTCTACCACCAGCTACATTAATACACACAGAAATTTATATATATATACACATATATTTTTTTTACATATACATACATACACACACACACACACAAACACACACACATATGCCTTTATGCCTTTTGAGGAACAAACAAGAAACCATATTTAAAGAGAATAAGTGGAAAAATAAAGAAACTGCAGATCTACAATGGCCATAGATGCCCTCCTTCATTTAAATAAGTATTAAATAACTACCCACTATGTGCCAGGTGCTTGTGATTCTCCGGGAAAATAGAAGAGAGGAGAGAGGGGGGATAAACACAAAGAGGCAAGAGAAAATTTCAGGGGTAGTGGGAGGAATGTGCGTTATCTTGTTTGTGGTATTTTCACAGATGTATACATATATTAAAAGTCAAATTGTACACTTTAAATATAAGCATTCTACTATATGTCAATGAAGCCTGAAAAAAGCTGAAAAACTATAGCGATTAATAAAATGGTTACGCTACCCTTGAGAAGAGTTCACACCTTTTGAATGATACATCTTTGAAGAAATGCAGGAAAAAGCAACTGGAGTTTCCCCAAAGATAGAAAAAATAACCAGTTATGTTACAGCGACACCAACTAGGGGCAAGAAATATGATCAAACTGACAATGACTGTTGTAGAAATTAGGCCAAATTGAGATCTTAACAGGAAAATAAAAGACCAAGATAATATTGCAGACATAACTAGGAGAGATGTCCAGCCTATAAATTTCAGGCAAGAAAACGGAATTATAGCCTCAATCATCATGTTCCTGAGAGAATGGACCTTAGGAGACAAAGAAAATCATGTTTTTAACAAAATGAAATGATCTACAATGTAGAAAGAGTTTCTTTAGAAGCTAATAAAAATCTATGCTAGACTATTTCTAAGAAACACTATTTGCAAAAAAAACTGCACATCTCAAAGCAAGAACCAATGAATAACAAAATAAAAGTATGATCTAAAAAACAGTAACAAGGCCAGGCATGGTGGCTCACGCCTGTAATCCCAGCAATTTAGGAGGCCAAGGCAGGTAGATAGCTTGAGCTCAGGAGTTCGAGACCTGCCAGGGCAACATGGCAAAACCCCGTCTCTACAAAAAATACAAAAATTAGACGGGCATGGTGGTGTGTGCCTGTAGTACCAGCTATTTGGGAGGCTGAGGTGGGAGGATGGCTTGAGTCCAAAAGGCAGATGTTGCAGTGAGCCAAGACTGTACCACTGCAATCCAGCTTGGGCAACAGAGCCAGACCCTGTCTCAAAACAAAAATAAAATAAATAACAACAACAAAAAACCCCTATAGTTGGAAACACTAATTGCTGTCTTCTTTTTCATACTATGAAGGGAAAACTTCTAACATATAGCCAAGAAACTTCAATAATGTAAAAATTTAAGTAAATAAGGCAGCCAACTTCCCTTTCAAAGAAATAGGAAAAAGGTGGCACAATAAGATGTGTCTAAGCTGAATGGACCCTATATTCAGATTGAACCAAAGATAAAATACTAAATACACTCAAAATCATGTAGTCAAAGGGGTGAAATGTCCCATAATCTATCCAAAAATAAAAATCATTTGGCTTAAGGATTTATTTTGTTTTTAATGTTACTCTGGTCACTTGAGAGACTGAAGAGGCAAAGACTCTCACTCTACCCTTCCCTAGCCAAATCTATACCCTTTGACACCAGGCAACAAATGAAGGTCTTGAGGTTTGGTGAAGAAAGCTCTGGTTCTGCGAGCAAAGGTAAAGGGGTTAGAGCCTAGGCCAAAAAGGTCCTGGACCACTAAAATCCAAAAGCAGGAAGAACCATTTTCACTCTCTAAAGCTACGCTCAAATAAGCTAGCTCCGTGATTAGTTGTTAGGCAGAACTTTTGATTTAGAGCAAGAATCAGCAAACTATGGCTTGTGGGTTAAATCCATTTAGCGGTCTGTTTTTGTAAATAACATTTTATTGGCACACAGTCACATTTATTTATGTACTATCTATAGCTGTTTTTACGCTGTTTTTACACTACAATGGCAGAATTAAGTAGTTACAACAGAAACCATATGGTCCACAAAGCCGAAAAATATTTACTATCTCACCCTTTATAGAACACACTTGCTGACCACTGATTTAGAAGAAAGGAAAGGAAAGAACACTTAGCAACCACTTGTTTTTATTATATATATTTAAAGTGTACAGCATGATGCTCTGATTTTTTTTGAAGAGCATCCAAAAGAGTAGAGTTCTTACCGTTTAGTTCAGCAAACAAAGGAGTCCACCTGTGATATCCTTTCCTCTAATTTCTAAAAGATGTTTTTTTGCCATCTTCAAGCTATGGCCATTTGTATGGTGTCTATGACTCGGCAGCTGAATAGTCTACTGTTCACTATTCATTCGTATTTAATAAGTTGTTCAAATTTAGTGTCAGATCACAATCACCATGCAGATGCATAATGGTTCTGCTTCCTTGCTTGCGCATGCAGTAAACAGCCCCAAGTTATCCAGCAGAATATAAAAATTTTGATGTGCCAGAATCTTTTAGGAGCAAATAACTGCCTTTTTTTTTTTTTTTTTTTTGAGACAGTGTCTCACTCTGTCACCCAGGCTGGAGTGCAGTGGCACGATCTCTGCTCACTGCAACCTCCACCTCCTAGGTTCAAGTGATTCTCCTGCCCAAGCCTTCAGAGTAGCTGGGATTACAGGCATGTGCCACCATGCCCAACTAATTTTTGTGTTTTTAGTAGAGACAGGGTTTTACCATGTTGGCCAGGCTGGTCTCAAATTCCAGACCTCAGGTGATCTGCCCACCTCGGCCACCCAAAGTGCTGGGATTACAGGCTTGAGCCACCGCATCCAGCCAAATAACTGCCTTTTAACTAAAGAATGATAAGTAAGGATTTATCCTGGTCAGACCAAGTACCCTGAAAGTATGTGCACCTAAAATGTATACTGCCCAAACTAGGTATCAGTTTCTGACACTGGCTGATGAAGGAGGTATTACCTGTCTAGACTGTTCCTGAACAGAAAACAATGGGAATAAACACAGAGAAACCTATCCAAAGAGGCCATGAAAAATAGGATGCTGGTCAGTGAGGTGTTCTGGACAGAATGAGACAAGGCCTGGATGAAGTCTGCACTAAGAGGGACTCCAATAAATGCTAACAACACTGAAAGAATACTCATTGGAATTGAAGTTTCAACCTCTATTTTCACATCAATGAAAAGTTTCATTCAGGCCGTGTCTGGGGGCTCACACCTGTAATCCCAACACTTTGGGAGGCTGAGGCAGGTAGATCACTTGAGGCCAGGAGTTCGAGACCAGCCCAGCCAACTTGGTGAAACCCCAACTCTACTAAAAACACACACACACAAAAATAGCTGGGCATGGTGGTGCACGCCTGTAATCCCAGCTACTCGGGAGGCTGAGGCACGAGAATCGTTTGAACCTGGGAGGCAGAGGTTGCGGATAGCCAAGATTGTACCACTGCACTCTAGCCTGGGCAACAAAGCGAGACTCTGTCTCAAAAAAATAAAAGTTCATTTCTCAGACAATTGGGGGAGGAGGAAATCACCTAGTCAGAGATAAATAAACACTGAGACAGGAAGATGAACTTTCTAAAATTCTCCATATCAGGAAAAAAAAGCTAAGAGTCAGTATAGATTATACAAGAATAGAGGAAATATTCATTCCTTTTTTACCCAGTATTTATTTATCACCTACATACCAAGTATTAAGGATAAGGTACCAAACAAAACCCCAGTCCTCACAGAGCCTACATCACAGGTGGAGGGGGAGGAGGTACAGAGCATATTATATGGTGATATATGCAAAAAAGAAAAATAATCAGAGAATAGCAGGGAGTTTTGACAGGGGTGGGCAGGGAAGGCTTCACTAAGAAGGTGACATTTGACTGCTACTTGGTGGGTTAAAATATAGGTTTAGCCCAATAAATCAAATTGTTTATACTCATAGACTGTCCATATACCTCATGAGCTTGCAGTTGTGCTTGTTACACTGTTCTTCAGAAACAGGATCATAGCCTGTTCTCCCTGAGAGTAAAGTTCAAGAAAAGTAAGTAGTGTACATTTTCTAGTAAGATAAAAGAACACCTTCAAGAAAAAATCCCTCTTTGAAATGTTCCCAAAATAACAAAGGAATAAAAAGGTATAAACTCACAAGAAATAGAAGAAACAGATGTCAACAAAAAAGGATATAAAGTAAAAAAAAACAAAAAAACAAAAACATAGCACAGAATTTTTATGTGGGGAATACTATCTTAAGTAAGTATGACAGGATACAAGGAAAGACAAACTTATAGCAAAGCAGTACTGAAAACCTTCTCAAGCTAGATCAAAAAACACTCAGGAAAGTGTGGCCCCTACCCTAGAAAGAACAGAAAGGGGCTGGGCACAGTGGCTCAAGCCTGCAATCCCAGCACTTTGGGAGGCCAAGGCGGGCGGATCACCTGAGGTCATGAGTTTGAGACCAACCTGGCCAACATGGCGAAACTCCATCTCTACTAAAAATACAAAAATTAGCTGGGTGTGTTGGCTGGAGTCCCAGCTACTCAGGAGGCTGAGGCAGGAGAACTGCTTGAACCCGGGAGGCAGAGGTTGCAGTGAGCTGGGATTGCGCCACTGCACTCCAGCCTGGGTGACGGAGTGAGACTCCATCTAAAAAAAAAAAAAAAGAAAAAAAAGAGAAAGAAAGAACAGAAAGGAACTAAGGAACCACCATGGGAAGGTTTTTAAAAATGGGTCACTGCCACACAGTTAAGCAAGAGTCCCACAGCCCTAGGGGGCCACCCATCTTGGTGTTAAATTGACAACTGGAAGAAACAACAAAGACACTAGATCAGCTGCCAGAACTAGATTAACTTCAAAGAAAAGAGTAAATTTAAACAAAAGGCTATTTAGTTGGGCACAGTGGCTCATGCCTGTAATCCCAGTACTTTGGGAGGCCAAGGCAGAAGGATCGCTTGAGCCCATGAGTTCAAGACCAGCCTGGGCATAGCGAGACCCCGTCTCTTAAAAAATAAATAAACAAAAATTTAAAAAATAAACTAAAAGCTACTTACTTGTTGGTAAGAACAAAGGTGATTATAGTAAATATAGTTTTAATTGGATTCCTACACAAAGCACTAGAGGAAGGAGATAAGGATTGGGACACCTTCTCCCTCTTTCTTAGTCATATATAAACTCCAAAAAAAGAGAAAGAACCAAGAAGCTGAGGATAAGCACCCCTAAGAAACAACTAGTGAGGCACAAAATATGACTCCTCTGGCAGGTCTCAAGACCCAGGTACTGCAAAATCTTCCCTAAGATAGCACAACACCTAGTAAATAATAAAAAAAACTCTTTCTACCTCAGGAAAATCTGGATTACCCTATTTTTCTAGTGCTCATTCATCTTTTCTACAGAAGTCAACTACTTCTTCCAAATGCTCAATGCAAATAAAAAGAAAACAGTAATGCTACAGGAATTCTACTTAAAGGGTAGGGAGAATAATAACTTTCCTATCTGTTACACTTTTACAACAGCTGTTGCACTTACTTTAAAAGGCTACTATAAAGATAAAATAAGTATCAAAGTCCCTTGTAAAGTTATTTTGAAAATCAAGTTCAAAATTACACATCTGTAGGTTTCAAAAGTTCACTGAAGATTTACTGTATTAAAGTTTTCATGTTTGCTTTTTGGTCCTCCATAAAATGGTTGAGAAATACTTAAAAATAGAAATACTAGAGAAACGTAGGGCACTCTATCAGAACAGTCCATCCTGTTCTTTGTCATCCATTCTCTTTTGAAAGTGTTGGCTTACCACTCAGGATCCCCTCCACAAAAAAGAAAGACTAGACAGAGCAGGACCTAATATTAACATACAAGGTATAGTGACAATAAGATTTCTCACAAATATCATGCTAAATTTTATAATTATTGATAAACCATTAAAAGTAAAAGCTAAACACCTCTCCCATTCCTTAACTGAAAAAAAAATAGATGGAATGCACTCATTTTGTCTTTATGGATATTCTCCAATAGCTAAAATAACTTGTTACCTTAACAACACACACTATACAGATAAATGTCTTACCTATTAAAGATTTGATATTTTCTAAGATTAAATCACTAGTAATACTTCCAGATAAATCTTGCCCCAATTCAGCAATCAGCTTGGCATAACCTTCATTCTCTTCTCTTAACAAATTGAATTTTTGCTGCTTATAACTGAAATCAGATAAATATCATTAAGGGGATAAAATTAATTTTAATGAACAAGCTTGCACAGAGTACTGTATTCTCACTGAATTTTCTTATCTCCAACCTACAGCAATCCTAAGAATAGTTGTTGAAAGTTTACCTCTTTGTGTACCTTTTAGAGTAGAAAATAACAGTGATTCATATGAGAACCCCAATATTAATTACATAGGGAAAACCAGTAACACAAGAAAAGGATATTGTTAATATCAGGGAACAATAACATATCACTATTTCCATCTCTAAGAATATACCCTGAGTATAGCCACAGTCATAAATTATTTTATTGCTAATGATGAAAGCATGAGTATTATTTTAACTTTGAATATGGGCAAAAGTAACAAAGGTTTTGCACAGGTAAAGGTCACTGATGACTCAATATTAGGCTACTTTTAGAAGGCAAAAAACACAAGACATGCTAACCACAAACAAAAAAAACAATCTTCAAAGTCCCCTTAGAAGCTACTAGCATTCAAAATATGAACGAAAAAACATACTCAGATACTTGATCTGCAACATAAGATACGTGTACTTACAAGAGTTTTGTCTTGATTTTAACTGACTTTTGATTGAATTGCTGTGATTGTTTGATAAGCCCTAATGATTCCAGTGTTTCTGGATCCAGGCGTTCCTTTAGAACTGTGTCTGAAACTAAATACTGTATTAAAAAATATTAAAGGTCATTTATTCCTTAGCATTGCATCCACAATGTTAAATATATTCAAACTAAAGCTTCCTAAATAAGAATACAAAAATAACATTCTCTATATAACAATCTACAATTTATAAAAAGGCTTAGAAGTTCAATTTAACAAATATTATGACTCCAAATATTGAAATATTTAATAAACGGCTTTCAAAAAATTCACTATAAAATTATATGCATGTTGTATACTGCCTATAAATGACAAGAACTACAGATGAAATTTTCAATATGACTGCATTTGGCTTATCTGGATTTTCACCTAATACAGCACTTAATAGCCTCCTATTTTAAGTTAAATTCTAGTATAGCAAAGACAAGCACCTTCTTCCAGGTCTCAACCATGGCAGTGCTCCCTGGTTCTAAATTTATGAACACAAATGGTTTACCAGACAACAATCATGGCAAGTTCTAGAATTTATCATTTTTAAACTACCTCTATTCTTTTACTCTTTGCTTAACAGTTTATGAGGAAAAAAATCCATTTAAAAGCTGTCTACAATCATTTCTACTTACTTTATAAATGCTTACCTTTTTCTTAGGAACTTACTAGGTCAGGAATATCACCAAAGGTTTTAAATGTATAGACAGTTTAAGTGATATGGATATGGTTACAAGCTTATTTCATAGAAACAGCATGTCTTATTTCACAAAACATTCCATTTCAAAACCCAAATCTCACCTTATGAGAAAAGTCAACTGAATGTCAATATCCTCCTTCATTAACATGATTAACTTCTATTACAACTGTTTAATGCAGATTTTTAAAAGGGAAAAATATTTTTAAAAACTTACCAAACATGCTAATACCAACTGTGTAAAATAGTCTCTCTTGCTTTTTTCTTCTAAACAATTTGTCTCAATATCTATAATGATGAAGAAGAAAAAAGTTTGATTGATTTGTCTAGACTCCCCAGCACTAAAGTAAGATACTTATTTTATTTGAAACTAACTAATTTTAAAATGCCTCAATCTGAATTTGGAAAAATTCAAAACTATGGTAACATGAGATGTTATATGAATGCTTTAATTTCTCCTAAAACTGGAGATTGACCCTGTGACCTATGACAGATCCATAAAACAGTACATCAACTACACTGGAGCTACCTGCTATGGCACTGGAAGCAACAAAGCTTCAAAAAATATTGTTCGCAAAAAATGAAACATTCAAACAAAGTTTAAATGACCACTTGTCAGAGATGCTAAAAAAAAAAAAAAAAGATTATTTTAGGTGGAAAGTTGAACAGGGTTATAACAAAGATTTCTTCTAACTCTAAAGAGCCTAATACTCAGGCTGGGCACAGTGGCTCACGCCTGCAATCCCAGCACTTTGGGAGGCCAAGGCGGACGGATCATGAGGTCAGGAGTTCAAGACCAGCCTGACCAACATGGTGAAACCCTGTCTCTACTAAAAATGCAAAAATTAGCCTGGGGTGGTGGCACACGCCTGTAATTGCAGCTACTCAGGAGACTGAGGCAGGAGAATCGCTTGAACCCGGGAGGCGGAGCTTGCAGTGAGCCGAGATCGTGCCACTGCACTCCAGCCTGGGCGACAGCGAGACTCTGTCTCAAAAAAAAAAAAAAAAAAAAAAAAAAGATCCTAATACTCATGAAGATCAAACCCATGACTTTCGCCACCCTGGTCAAATTACCATGTTCTAACCAAGCTACCTGGCCACCAACCTTATGAAAAGACAGTATTAAATATTTTTGGCCGGGTACAGTGGCTCACACCTGTAATCCTAGCACTTTGGGAGGCCGAAGCGGGTGGATCACCTGAGGTCAGGGGTTCAAGACCATCCTGGGCAACATGATGAAACCCCGTCTCTACTAAAAATACAAAAATCAGCTGGGCTCAGTGGCACACATCTGTAAGTACAGCTACTAGGGAGGCTGAGGCAGGAGAATCACTTGAACCTGGGAGGCAGAAGTTGCAGTGAGCCAAGATCGCGCCACTGCACTCCAGCCTGGGTGACAGAGTAAGACTCTGTCTCAAAAAAAAAAAAAAATTAACATCTTATCTTGAATTATAATTCTAGTCAGTAAATAGAAATTATTCAAAATTTTTATCTTCCTACTGAAATATTTAAAAACTGAGAGTTTCAGTAAATTATTCAGAAAATTTGTCAAAAAATTTTCTGATCTGAAGTGTGGAAGAAAAAAAACAATTAGTGCCAAATGCCAAGCACCAAAAATTTCAACCAGCATTGGCAGGATTACAAACAAGGCTGATCTCAGGATTACTGCTTTAACTGATTATATACTATTAACCTAATTTTACAGTCAACTCATAATTTAGAATATGCTATAAAGAGAAGCACTGGTTTTAGTGAAGTAATAAAAATTGTCATCTACATGTTCTACTGCCAACACTAAGAATCAAAAGAGAAGGGGATTTTTCATCAAACATATCCACATTTTCCTGGCCCTTGACTTTCCCTTCTTGGACAGTTGCCATTTCTACATATCCTGGCCACCGTAGCTAAGCACACAGTTAGCTCATGTGTATTAAGGAAATTTTAGGGTGTAATTTATGCAATGTAAATTACAATACAATCTCAATTTCTCATTAAGACTTTTAACCCATGTGTATCTCACCAATCCTTTTCAGGGACTCCCAATTGTTGCCCTGCTATCTGGTTTTCTGGTCCCTCCTCAGTCTAGAACTTTAAAGATACTGATTTTAAGGGATTGGGGCTAAACTGGGCCCATTCTTTTACCCAACATGTATCTATGCTCCAGGGCCCTAAAGTCCCTAAGATCTACCTCTCAAGGTCCCTAAGATCAGGGGCACTGGATGGCAGATTCATCCTCTTCAAGTCAAGTCTCTCCTCTCAGCCACTTAACCTGATTAAGACACTTACCCTCTGAGGGTTTGTGAACCTGGAATGAATTATTTTAGCTCATTAATCTTAATTCTTAGAATTGGATAAATTACTTAAATGTCTAACCATTCTCTTGGGTTCTGACAATGTTAGGAAACGCTTAAAAGAGTCTCAGTAAATTTCTTAGCTGAGCTATCTCAACAATCAGTACAGGACTCTATTATCCCAACTGTACCTTCCCTGGTTTCTTTATTCTTTTTGCTCTAACTCATAACACCATTCTAATAAACTCATTTATTATCCCTGACTCCTTTACCTCGAATAAATTCTCTTTAATTTCCCCTATGATTTCAATAAAAAGCCCTCAGCTATTTCCAGCTCTAGTGCCCAGCATCACCAATTACCTACCCCAGCCCAGAGGCCCCATCAGCATATCAACTTACAGCAGACTCCCCCTTTCTATAGCTCTCATGCCCCCTCACCTTCATACTATTAGTCTGTTAAAGTTGCTATCAGCCGGGCATGGTAGCTCAAGCCTGTAATCCCAGCACTTTGGGAGGCCAAGGCAGGCGGATCACCTGAGGTTAGGAGTTTGAGACCAGCCTGGCCAACAGGGCGAAACCCTATCTCTATTAAAAATACAAAAATTAGCTAGGCGTGCTGGCACATGCCTGTAATCCCAGCTACTCAGGAGGCTGAGGCAGGAGAATCACTTGAACCCACGAGGTGGAGGTTGCAGCGAGCCGAGATTGCACCACTGCACTCCAGCCTGGGCAACAAGACTGAAACTCCATTCTCGGGGCGGGGCTGGGGGCGGCGGTGGGGAGGTGGTGAGGTGGTGAGGGGGTGAGGGGGTGGGGGGGGTGGGAGGGGTGGGGAGGAAGTTGCTATCTTAACCCGGAAAGTGCAGCACTAATTTCCCTTGTAACTGTCAACATTTAGAATGACAATATGATGTAATAAAAAGATCATAGGCTGTGGAGCCAAAGGGACCCAGGTTCAAATTCTGCCTTACTGGCTTGCATGGCCTTGAAAAATCACCGCTTCGCTGAACCTCATTTTTCTGATCTGTACTCCTACCACCTTTACAGGAGTTGATGTAAGGATTAAAACAAAGATTAAATGCTTAACACAATGCCTAGAACATGGAAGGTACTCTAAAAGCAGAACTTAAATTGTTATCATTATTATTGTCATCATCATCATCATTATTATTAGAGGTAGCTAGCATTCTTACTCCTATTCCCCATCCTTGATCTGGGATCACACGTGAATCATTTTTTTTCTGCCAAGGGTGAGGGTAGGTGAGTGAGGGAGCAGGTGAGGGAAATCCTCTTTCCAAGTTTGCCGTCATAATCTTGCTTATAAAAATGGACTGGATAGGCCGGGCACGGTAGCTCATGCCTATAATCCCAGCACTGTGGGAGGCCAAGGTGGACAGATCACTTGAGGTCAGGAGTTTGAGACCTACCTGGCCAACATGGTGAAACCCCATCTCTACTAAAAATACAAAAAAAATTAGCCAGGCGTGGTGGCACGCGCCTGTAATCCCAGCTACTCAGGAGGCTGAGACAGGAGAATCACTAGAACCCAGGAAGCAGAGGTTGCAGTGAGCCAAGATCGTGCCACTGCACTCAGTCTGGGCAACAGAGCAAGATGCCATCTCAAACAAAAAATGGACTGGATAGGCTAAGAGAAATTTCCCAAAAGCAACCAAGCATCATCTTCATGAATTCATGTTACTTGTAAAAGACAATGACTTGTAACAATAATTCATATTACTAAATAACTATGAAGGGAAAAATATAATCTAGTAAGTCAATAAAGAAATTACTAAGGCCAATAAGCTGATAATTGATGATTAGCCAAAGAAAGATATACTCCTGACACTATCAAGGAACAACAGCTTCCACAAAATGTTACCTACAAATCTGTCTTACAGTCTTACAAATTTATAGTAAAAATATTTTTAACTGAAATTTGTTTCATGATGTATTTATTTGCAAAAAAAAAAAAAAAAAAAAGGTAATATCTTTAGTGCCTCACTAAAAATTTTAGCTTAAAACATTTTTTGGTTGGCTTACATCAATCCAACAGATATCATGAACATATACTCTATCATCCAAACCAGGATAGTTATGAGAGTAAAAGAGGGTACTATTAATAATTAGCCAGTGAAAACAAAACAAAACTGGGACATGTGGTCATCTCATCAATGGTCTTCTCTTTTCATTTATCACTCCCAGTCAACATACATTTTGACCTACTCCCAACATTACCGGGAACTCAGGAAATCTGAAACTTCCTGAAGGATCAAGCACCAGGATTTATATTTGTCAAGAACAAATTCTAAATTCTCAGTAAGATATTTAAGTAATTTATCTAATTCTAAGAATTAAGATTAATGACCTAAAACAATTCATTCCAGGTTCACAAACCTGCAGAGGATGTCTTATTTTAAAGTGAATATTGGCCGGGTGCGGTGGCTCACACCTATAATCCCAGCACTTTGGAAGGCCAAGGTGGGAGCATCACTTGAAGTCAGGCATTCAAGACCAGCCTGGGCAACATAGCGAGACTCTGCCTCTAAAAACTAACTAAATAAATAAAATGAATATAATAATGTTTGGCAATGTCTTCTATTAGATTCAAAGTTACAGAAAGCACAAGACTGGGCCTAGTGCAGTGGCTCATGCCTATAATCCCAGCACTTTAGAAGTCTCAGGTGGGCAGATCGTTTGAGCCCAGGAGTTCCAGACAAGCCTGGGCAACATGGTGAAACCCCATCTCTACCAATATATATATACAGATATATATAAATTACATATATACATATATATAATATATATTACATACATACATATATAACATATATACATATATATTATACACATATATAATATATAATATATATATCTGTATATATAATATATATGTGTATATATATATATTTTATATGTATATATATATTTTAGCAGGGCATGGCGGTGAGATAGGAGGATCACTTAAGCCCAAGAGGTTGAGGCTGCAGTGAGCCAAGATCACACCACTGCAGTCCAGCCTGGTCGAAAGAGTAAGACCATGTCTTAAAAAAGAGAAGAAAAGAAAAGAAAGCACAGGACTGACTGAAGGGAAAACTGTGCTCAGTTATTTTCATCTAGATCTAAAATTAGAGAAAAAAAATTATAATAAACATTATTGTTTAAATCCATGCCATGGGATACTACATTTCATTCTAAGTCACAGAAATACTCCTTTTTTTATCTTGCATGAACCCTTATTTATTCTGGAAAAATAAAGAAGTTGCTATTCCCAAAGCTGGTTTCTCATCCTCAAAACAAAAGTACTTTTGATTACTTTGGCTCTTCTTGCTCTTTCTAAAATTAAGAATCAAAAGAGTACAAGAGCAAAGTAAGTATTTCTTGAGAGTCCTAAGTCTGAGATTCTGACATCATTCATTGAAAACCTGCATTGAATAAGATTATTTGGTTACCAAATCTCAGAAAACTTGGCCTTTTAACTTGAAATGACTTAATTTAGCTCAAATTTATACAAATCTACATTGTCAAAAACTCAAACAATTTGAATTATACCTCTAAAGCTTGTTTATAACATTGATTATGACATTTGACTTATATTGCTATATTCTCTACAAAGAATCAATTTGCTTCTAGACTTGCAGAAACATTTGTAAAATTCTTAGTTTAAAACATTTTATTTAACAAACATTTGATTTACCAAACAGCACATTACAGGTGAAATAAAGGCTTAATACCTACCTAATATGCAGAATACATCAGCAAGAATGGAGGGCATATCCTCACGAAATTCCTAATTTTAAAAATATAATTACAGTAAATAGCAAAAAAGCACACAGCAAGTATTAGGGTTTCATAATAACACTCTTCTGTGAAACTTAAAAACAAAAAATGGCTGGGAGCAGTGGCTCACACCTGTAATCCCAGCACTTTGGGAGGCCGAGGAGGGCAGATGACTTGAGCCCAAAAGTTTGGGACCAGCCTGGACCATGTGGTGAAACCCCATCTCTACCAAAAAAAAAAAAAAAAAAAAATTAGCCAGGCGTGATGGTGTACTAGCTACTAAGGAGGCTGAGGTGGGAGGATCATTTGAGCCCGGGAGGTGGAAGCTGCAGTGAGCCAAGATCGCACCACTGCACTCCACCCTGGGCAACAGAGGAAACTCTGTCTTTAAAAAAAAAAAAAAAAAAATTGATTTCCAGGTGGTGCTGAAAAAAGATTTTTAAAAAACAAAAACCCCATCATTATATTGACAAATATTAAAATTCTTCAAGTAAACTTTCATAACAAAGAGGAAGAAGATAATGTTTGCAAAAAATGTTTAAATGTCTACCATGAAATAACTTGATAAAAAAACAGAAACCTAAACAAGCACTTTGGGAAATAAAGAGCACAAATGAGTAACATTTTTCCAAAGAAGTTTCGTTTTAGAAATCACATGAATTTAGAGTGCCTCATACTTACCTAAAGGAAGACTGTTAAAAACTGTACATTTTTCATCCAAGACTTTAAATGTTGTGCTCATGCCTGAGTCAATATTTGATTTATGCAAAAATCATAATGGTATCAGAAAAACAGAAATCTTGAAAATACAAAACCAGCTAAAAAGCTAAAAGCTGGTTTGGGCAGTTTTCAGTTTCAGGAGGTACATGTACAGGTTTGTTACATGAATATATTTGGTAATGCTGGGGTTTGGGTTTCTATCGAATCCATCATCCAAATAGTGAACACAGTACTCTATAGGTAGTTTTTCAACCCTTATTCCCCTCCTCCCTCCCCGCTTTTTTGGAGCTCAATATTCTCTTTATTTTCTTTATTTACTCTTGTAGCCTTTGGAGAAAATGACCCAAAATCGGGCCAGGCACAGTGGCTCACGCCTGTAATCCTAGCACTTTGGGAGGCCGAGGCAGGTGGATCACAAGGTCAAGAGTTCAAGACCAGCCTGGCCAACATGATGAAACCCTGTCTCTACTAAGAATATAAAAATTAGCCAGGTGTGGTGGCATGCGCCTGTAATCCCAGCTACTCGGGAGGCTGAGGCAGGAGAATTGTTTGAATCTGGGAGACAGAGGTTGTAGTGAGCCAAGATTGTGCCACTGCACTCTAGCCTGGGTAACAGAGCAAGACATTGTCTTGGAGAAAAAAGAAAAGAAAAGAAAAGAAAAGGATCCTCCTGTTTCTGAATAAAAACTTCAGCATTATTCTAGACTTGTCTCTTGACTTTCCACTCCCACGCTCAATTTTAGGGCTATTTTCCATTAGAGGGGATCATAGTTCACTTACTGCAGTTAACAGTTTGCTGGCAGTATAGCAACCCTAAAATTAGCCTATTTTCAGAAACTAAAAGAAATTCTAAAGAAAAATCTGGCAGCTGCAAGGAGACGCACAAGTTACTCTTCTGTGGGTAAGATACTGGACAGTATATAGTACTAAGAGAAAGCCATGACAATCAAGCTGCAGAAGTATCTATAAAGACATCATTAAGTATTCAAAAGAAAGAAGAAGCTATGTAAGAACCAAACACACATATATAAAATTCACTTGAACTATCCATTTTCAATAAATGAAAAAAGAATCAGAATCAGATCCCATAAACAAACTAAAACCTATACCAATGCTCAATTTACAAAATGAAATAATCTTGTCAATCAGATTTTAGCCTCAAATTTCTTAAGGGCTCTGAACTCTGGTTATGTCTATTTAAATGCAAGTACTCAGGCCACTTGAAGATCAAAAATAGAGTAAGACAAGAGTTTTCAAAAATGAAATATTAGTTGTTTAAGAAAGATTGGTAGCAACTGAATTTTTTTAACGTTAAAAAAAAGGAATTTGACTACTCCAACATGAACTAATTCTGTTGTTATCAGCTGGAGATAATTTAGAGACAAAAGGGAAACTCACTGAATTCCTACTGCTCAAATACACCCCAATATGGGGTGGAAAATTACAACAGCTAAACTTAGAATTTCCTTAAGACTATCCCTGGGAAAGCACAAAAAACATACAAATATTACCTCCCCTGACAGAAAAAAAGGCTACAGAAGATTAAAGAAACACAGTAAGAGAAGTTCAGATTGAGACCAAGAAGCTTCAAATCCCACACCTTAATAAAACCTATTATAAAAGCTATTCTGAATTTTATTTATATACAAGTTCATTATAAATGTATATATACACATATATACATAGACACAAGATAATTTTATTTATATACAAGTTTAAAAGCCAGCTTAATAATAAAAGAACAGCACGCCACTTGTAAAACCTCAAGCTTAACTACTGGTTTACAATTTGAAAGCCCATTTTCCAATTTAAATGGCAAACCACCATGAAAAATAGTTGGTCTGAATCTAACTTAAATTCTCCAATAAATGAAGGAGTGAAACAGAATAACCATGTAAAAGAGTTTTTTTTAATCTAGTCGATATTTTTTAAACCATAAGTAAATGAAAACTGGCACCAAGTGAATGTTAGAGCCAAACAATTGCAATTTAAAATAATTTAATCCTCAATTTTAAAATATATTTAATTTCTAAACATAACTACAAACAAAAAATGGCTTATACTATATTGAGAGAAAAATATTTTAGCCAATTTACTTTTTTAGAGTGGCATTTTTTATTAAGGACACCTTAATTTCTTCTTTTTTTTTAATTATACTTTAAGTTCTAGGGTACATGGGCACAACGTGCAGGTTTGTTACATATGTATACATGTGCCGTGTTGGTGTGCTGCACCCATTAACTCATCATTTACATTAGGTATATCTCCTAATGTTATCCCTCCCCCCTCCCCCACCCATGGATACCTTAATTTCATTACAGCACAGGCTTTTTTTTTTTCTCCCTACCAGCTTACCTGATATTTCCTACTTTACCAACAACCAGATAAAAAGATTAAACTATCTATGTTCCTGTCTGGCAAAAATGGGTTACCAATGTCACCTTAAAACATCCATTACTCACTTCCATAGTTCTGAGGGGAAAAAAGTTAAAAAAAGAAAATTTTAAAAATCCATCCACTACTATAATTTTGAATAAAATACAAGTTATAAACTTCAGGGATCTTTGTGTCAAAGCAAAAAGATATATAACAACTATTAACTTAAAAAAAATATACATACTTACACTAATGTCACTAAGAACATTAGATGCCTGTTCATGCTTTAGATTTCCTTTAATTACATGATATGACAACTCATAGAGAGCTTGCTGGAAATCTGTTGAACATAAGAGAAATAATGTAAGGATACAGTCTCTTGAACATGAAAAGTAAATCTATATATTTCCTACGTCTCAGAATTATTATAAACATCAATAATGAAAAATATAATTCTAATGCTTTTCCTCTAGCAATTTTTTCTTTTATTTTCACAAAAACACAAAATTAAAAGGTTAGAAAAATGTTAACCATCTCTCCACTACTATAACTACAGCTTGAGCATTCCTTTCCAGTTTTTTCTGTATGTCTACAGATTTTACATATTTAAATTCACCATGCACATCATATAGCATTCTGATTCCCCCCAAAAAACTTTTAAAGCATTTTTTCATGCTACTCGAGTCTCTATAATTATATTCAATGAACTCTAGCAAGTGGATTCAAACCAATCATTCTCCTCACCAGTAGACTTCAGATATATACTCAATTCAATCTCAGCACTATAGTGACAACAGATAAAGAATAGCAGTAAATATACTACTGAGTTTTAACCATACCCTAGTGTGAGAGAAATTTCTCCCCAAATCTAAATCTCTTTGTCCCATAAAAATCAAACAAAAAATACATGTATAAAATGGCAGTTCTATGATAACTGTCAACTACAAGTAGCAACATTCACTATTAATTACCACAGTCCCCTTTCCTGAAAAAAGATATTTTGGTTTTGGAGTGGGTAGTTAGTGGTCAGGTGAACACCTCCTTCTGGTCATCTTTTTTTTAAGTCCCATATACTGAAAACTTTACCTCCTTCCAATCATGAAAAGTAGTGAAACAAGAAGCTTTAAAGATGCTAATGTAAAATAAAGTCTATTTGTAATCTCCTTTTGAGTGGAATCAAAATTTTTTCAGAATCAAACAGCAAGTTAAAAAATCAAATACTTTAAAAATCTTCTTAGCCAGGCGCAGTGGCTCACACCTAAAATCCCAACACTTTGTGGGGCCAAGGCAGGAGGACGGCTTGAGCCTAGGAGTTCGAAACCAGCCTGGGCAACATAGGGAGACCTCATCTCTACTAAAAAAAAAAAAAAAAAAACATTAGCCAGGTGTGGTGGCACACACCTGTTATGCCAGGTACTCAGGAGGCTGAGGCGGGAACTTAAGCCCAGGAGATCAAAGTTGCAATGAGTTGTGATAGCACCATTGTCTCAAAAAATAAAAATAATAATAAAAATAAACTTCTCCCCTGCTATGACTCCTAGCCACAAAAAGGAACATAATAGAAATCAAAATGTACATAAATCCCCCCTTAATGAAAATACTATTTTGCAGTAAAATTAACTTGTTCATTAAATCATTTGCTATTGCTATTTG
Source organism: Pan paniscus (assembly GCF_029289425.2). Classification (NCBI taxonomy): domain Eukaryota; kingdom Metazoa; phylum Chordata; class Mammalia; order Primates; family Hominidae; genus Pan; species Pan paniscus. The sequence continues at coordinate 123,181,045 of NC_073272.2, forward strand.
CTATTGCTAATAATTATTCCAATTATTTATGAAGAATTCTTTATTAAATATATTCTGCCTATTTTACAACTATATCTACGTTGTGCTTTTAAATAACAATATAAAAACAAAGGAAAAAATTTCTGTATTTTGGTATCGCAGGTATAAGAGGTCAACTTTATGCTTTGTATTTCCATGAATAAAATGCTTTACAACAAACAACAAATAATACTTATTTAAAATTTTCCAGACAATTAAGGTGGTTTTTTTGGCTTTTTTTTTTTAAAGCAATAACTTAGAAGAACAAATAGCCAATTATCAAAAACTAAGGTCCCATGAGAATATGTCCTCTGGTACTCACAGGGGACCAGGGAAGTCTAATCTTAACCACAGAAGGAGATTAAAATAGAGAACAAGTGACCTGGGTCATTTTGCTGAAACTAAAGTGACATAAGAACAATCACACTGTAATCCACACAGCAGCAACGAATAGTCCCTAAATCACAAGTTTTCTTATTTTTTTTTTTCTTTTGAGACAGAGTCTCGCCCTCCAGGCTAGGGTACAGTGGTGCAATCTTGGCTCACTGCAACCTCTGCCTCCTGGGTTCAAGCGCTTCTCCAGCCTCAGTCTCCCAAGTGACTGCAATTACAGGCGTCCGCCACCACGCCCAGCTAATTTTTATATTTTTGGTAGAGACAGGGTTTCACCATGTTGACCCGGCTGGTCTTGAACTCCTGACCTCAAGTGATCCACCCGCTTTGGCCTCCCAAAGTGCTGGGATTATACGCGTGAGCCACCAGGCCCAGCCTAATTCACGAGTTTTCTAAATGCCTATTTAAAAATGGTTAGGAACTCCTATTGTGTTTTATCCATAGAACTGTAAGTGGTGGTTTAAAACTGTCAGGTTAGTTCCACAGAAACCTATAAAATCTATATTGCAGGTGAAAAACTTTATATTTACAATGAGGAGGAAAACTTACAACCTTATAGTTATCTACAAAAAAATTCAATAAAATATTTTATCTTAATGTTAACACTTCAGAAAGAGTAGTTTCAAGAATAGCCACTAGAGGCCGGGCGCGGTAGCTCAAGCCTGTAATCCCAGCACTTTGGGAGGCTGAGGCGGGCGGATCACAAGGTAAGGAGACCGAGACCATCCTGGCTAACATGGTGAAACCCCGTCTCTACTAAAAATACAAAAAATTAGCCGGGCGTGGTGGCGGGCGCCTGTAGTCCCGGCTACTCAGGAGGTTGAGGCAGGAGAATGGCATGAACCCAGGAGGCGGAGCTTGCAGTGAGCCAAGATGGCACCACTGCACTCCAGCCTGGGCGATAGAGCAAGAGACTCTGTCTCAAAAAAAAAAAAAAAAGGCCCCTAGAAGGTACTTCTAGAGATTCTTAGTTTTTGCGGGGTTTGAATGTTGAAGACACCAGTTCTTGGTTATGTCTAATATTGCTAGTACTACTCATGTTTGTTTTTTTTAAACAATAATGTACTGTTTATTTTCAAATAGCTAGAAGGAATTTTTAATTTTCCCAACACAAAGAAATGATAAATGTTTGAGGTGATACACTAACTACACTAATTTGATCATTACACATTATATACACGTATCAAAATATCACACTGTACCCCAATTACTCATGTTTATTAGCCATCATTACAATGTTGTTTCATTGGCAGTGGCTGGGGTGGGGGGAAGGTGATTTATAAAAGAAACAAGGAGAAGCAGTGTGTGCAAGGGAAACTGCCTGCCTGAAATGAAATTAATTCAAGGGAAGGGCAGAAAGAGAAAGGTCAGAGGGGACACTGCCCGAACTCAAACCCCTAAGACAGAAAAGAGATTCTGAAGAAATGACATTCAGTCAGTTTCCTGCTAGGACAACAAACTGGAGCCCCTCAAACCAACGCCTGCCTGTTGACAGAGATCAAAGGAGTATATGTGTTAAGGAAGCAGGCAAGGGTAAGAGAAGGAGAGCAATGGCAATTCAGCCAATAAGGCCACACTCATAACTATTTCTGGTTTCACATGTGAATCAGAACCATGCAAATAAACAATAATCTAATAGTTATTAAAGATCCAGAGTCACATGGTTACACTATTTACACTATCATTTATTGAAAATTCTTCTATTTTATCCACCTAATGTTTCTATCAAACAAGATCAAAGTTAACTGAGATGTTAAAAACTGATTTTAAACCCGGGGAAGAAAAAAGATAAAGTACCCAAGTATTTTTAGAAAGGAGTCTTTTTGTACATTCTTATACTTCTGACAGTCAACTAACTTAAACAAGAATACATTACTGTCTATCAACCTCAAAAATCTTTTGAGTGATCATGCAATTTTATAAGCAGGATAAACAAGAAAATAATTTGGGGGGTGGCAGGCTAGGAATGTTAACTCTTAAAACAGGTCTTACCCATATGACAGGGTGAAAAATGGCTTCTTCCTTTGTTAAAAAAAACATTTTCGGCCAGGCACGGTGGCTCACGCCTGTAATCCCAGCTCTTTGGGAGGCTAAGGTGTGCGAATCGCCTGAGGTCAAGAGTTCGATATCAGCCTGGCCAACATGGTGAAACCCCATCTCTACTAAAAATACAAAAATTCGCCAGGCGTGGTGGCGGGCGTCTGTAATCCTAGCTACTCGGGAGGCTGAGGCAGGAGAATCGCTTGAACCTGGGAGACAGAGGTTGCTGTGAGCCAAGATCGTGCCATTGCACTCCAGCCTGGGTGACAGAGCGAGATTCCATCTCAAAAAAAAAAAAAAAAAAAAACCATCTTCCACTCACACATCCAAATGTTCTTTTTATGAAACAAGGTTCACTCTGTCACCCAGGCTGGAGTGCAGTGGTGTGATCTTGGCTCACTACAGCCTCTGCCTCCCGGGTTCAAGCGATTCTCGTACCTCAGCCTCCTGAGTAGCTGGGATTATAGGCACACGCCACCACACGCAGCTAATTTTTTTTTGTTTTTTTTTTTTTTTGGTAGAGATGGAGTTTCACCATATTGGCCAGGCTGGTCTCGAACTCCAGACCTCAAGTGATCCACCCACCTCAGCCTCCGAAAGTGCTAGGATTACAGGCGTGAGCCACCGCACCTGGCCCAAATGTTCTTTAAAAAGTATATCCTCAGCTATGCAAGGTGGCTCATGACAGTAATCCCAACAATTTGGGAGCCTGAGGCGAAAGGACTGCTTGAGGTCAAGAATATGAGATCAGCCTAGGCAATATAGCAAGACACCTCATCTCTACAAAAAATAAATTAAAAAAATAAGGCTGGGCACAGTGGCTCACACCTGTAATACCAGCACTTTGGGAGGCCAAGGCGGGCAGATCACCTGAGGTCAGGAGTTCAAGACCAGCCTGACCAACATGGTGAAACCCCGTCTCTACTAAAAATACAAAATTAGCCAGGCATGGTGTCACATGCCTGTAATCCCAGCTACTTGGGAAGCTGAGGCAGGAGAATCGTTTGAACCCGGGAGGCAGAGGTTACAGTGAGCTGAGATTGCACCACTGCACTCCAGCCTGGGCAACAAGAGTGAAACTCCATCTCAAATAAATAAATAAATAAATAAGCAAGGAGCGGTGTTGCACACTTGCAGTCCCAGCTACTTGGGAATCTGAAGTGGCAGGATTGCTTGAGCCCAGGAGTTTGAAGCCGCAGTGAGCTATGATTACACCACCACTGCATTACAGCCTGGGCAATGGAAAGAGACCCTGTCTACTTTAAAAAAAAAAAAAAAAAAAAAAAAAGTATATCCTCTATTATGAAAGTCATGATTTTTGGTAGAACAAAAATAAATATATATATATGTAAAATTGTTCTTAATCTTCTATTCACAAAAGCATAATTTAAATGACCATAATAAATTTTATCTAATGATTTTTGGCTTCAAAGAATATCGGTTATAAAAATGTATTTTCTAATTTAAAAAAATACTGTGGGTTTTACCCCCAACAATACTACTGTAAATGCTTTACACTTACTAGACACAATCACTTTTAGTTTTGCCCCTCCTTTGCCAAATCCACATGTCTAATTTTAAATTAACAAAATGTTAAATAGTAAAATCCTTTGAAACTAAAGTTACTGGAAAATTATAATACATACTGCTTAATTACATATTTCATTTAATAAATCATATCTGTGATATGCAGTAAACAACTCCTTTGAATGTTTCCCATGACAACTGCCTTTAACAAGATCCCTAGACACCACCTAAACATAACCAGCTTTAGTAAAAACACTGAACCTCAGTTTCTGGAAATTTTCTAGTGCAAATAAGATCAGAACAATTTTTCTTTCCATGTTATCTTTTCTGTCATATTTATGATTGATACAGCTAACAACTGCTGAAATTTAGCTAAATACACCAAGCCCCAATTACAAAAGTCAAGCAATATCATATCATTATAATGCAGGTCAAATAACATCAGTATACAGAGATATAGTCTTACTGTAACTGCAGTTTTAATCCTGACTATAATATAACCACGTAAAACCTTTATATAATGTGAACTATCTTATACCTTTTGTTTTCATACCTAACAATGAATAGAAAGCAGACAGTTACTAATTTTAATCAAGAAATAACTAAGATACTTTTAAAAATCTTACCTCTGTATGTTGAACTATCATGGCTTTTATTTTCACTGAGGATCCGACATAAATGCAAACTAGAAAAAAATAGAAAACATGTATTTCAATTTCCACCCTAACATGAGATGATTCTTATAAAGCAAATTATATCAACTGGCAAGTAAAAAAAAATTTAATCAAGCATTTATTCTGCCTTTCATATACAAACTGTACCACTGGTAACTCATAGAAGATTAAAAATACCTCTGTAGTAATAAAGAAGGAATTATGAAATTAGAATATCACCATTTAAGACCCCTAATTAATAAAAGAATCTAGGCATCTACCAATGGCTGCTCACATTACTAAAAGAGACTATGGGCCGGGTGCAGTGGCTCATGCCTGTAATCCTAGCACTTTGGAAGGCCAAGGCGGGAGGATTGCCTGAGCTCAGGAGTTCGAGACCAGCTTGGGCAACACAATGAAACCCCGTCTTTACTAAAATACAAAAGAAATTAGTCAGGCGTGGCGGCATGCGCCTGTAGTCCCAGCTACAAGGGAGGCTGAGGCAAGAGAATTGCTTGAACCCAGGAGGCAGAGGTTGCAGTGAGCCAAGATCGCGCCACTGCACTGCAGCCTGGCAACAGAGCAAGACTCTGTCTCTACAAAAAAAAAAAAAAAAGTAAAGAAAAGAAAAGAAAAAAAGACTATGACACATTATGTGCCTCCAGATTCTGATGAAAGAAAACACCATGTAGGCTGGGCATGGTGGCTTACGCCTGTAATCCCAGCACTTTGGGAGGCCAAGACAGGCAGATAGCTTGAGCCCAGAGGTCAAGACCAGCCTGGGAAACATGGTGAAAACCTGTCTCAACAAAAAATACAAAAATTAGCCTGGCATGGTGGCTCATGCTTGCACTCCCAGCTACTCGGGAGGCTGGGGTGAAAAAATCAAATCATCTGAGCCCAGGAAATTGGGGCTGCAGTGAACCATGACTGCTCGCTCCACTGTACTCCAGCCTGGGAGACAGGAAAAAAAAAAAAAGGAAAAAAGAAAAGAAAGCATCACCTACCTATGAAGTTGTCTTTAGGGGAGAAAAAAAGTGTGAATCAAAATCTGATCAAGCCATCTAGATCCAACTACCAATTTACAGAAAAAGACAACAGAGGAATATATTAAGAGATACCATAGGGATACAATCACCAAAATCCAAACTGTGGGAAAATCTAACAGAGAGTGACCCAATCTCTTGAACAAACAAATTGCAAGGAAAAATGTAATAAAATATAAAGGAAGAGTGCAAGAGAGGAAAAGAGGAACAGAAGAGCTACAACACAGAAAAACAATTAACAAAATGGCAATAGTAAGTCCTTTCCTGTCAGTAATTACCTTAAATGTAACATCTAACTCCATGTTCAAAAGACAAAGTATCTAAATTGATCTTTTTTAAGATGAGCTATTTTTTTAAAAAGCTGTATGCTGTCTACAAGAAACGTGTTTTAAATTTAAGGACACAGATAGGCTGAAAGTGAAAGGATGGATAAAGATACTCCATTCAAATGTTAGCCAAGAGAGAACAGGGGTGGCTATGCTTATATTAGACAAAATATACTTTGAAAATATAACAATTATAAATATATACACATACCACATCAGAGGACAACAGCATATGAATATATGTGACACAGAGCTGAAGAAACAAATAGACACCAACACAGTAATAGTAGGGAATTTCATACACTACTTTCCATAGAATACCCAGACAAAAGATCAGTAAGGAAACAGAAGACTTGAATAATACTACAGACCAAATGGATTTAATGGACATATCCATAACATGCCACCCAAGATAAGGAGACTACATTCTTCTCAAGCACACACAAACCTTTTTCCAGGCTCTAACATGTGATCTAACATTCTGATCACATTAGATCACAAACAAATAACAAATTTTAAAAGATAGAAATCATACCAAGTATCTTTTCCAAACACAATGGAATAAAACTAGATATCAATACCAGAAAGAAAACTGGAAAGTTCACAATTATGTAGAAATTAAACACATTCTTGAACAACCAAAGAATCAAAGAATGAAATCAAAAAGGAAATTAGGAAATACCTTCAGACAAATGAAAATGAAAACATAAATACCAAAATTCATGAGATATACCAAAAGCGGTTCAAAAGAGGAAATTTGTAGCAATAAAGGCTTTTTTTTTTTTTTTTTGACACAGTATCTCATTCTATCACCCAGGCTGGACTGTAATGGCAAAATCTTGGCTCACTGCAGCCTCGACCTGAGCTCAAGTGATCCTCCCACCTCAGCCTCAGCACCACCACTCCCCCAACATCCCATTAGGTGGGACCACAGGTGCATGCCACCATGCCCAGCTAATTTTGTATATTTTGAAGAGATGGGGTTTCACCATGTTACCCAGGCTGGTTTGGAACTCCTGGGCTCAAGCAATCTGCCCACCTCAGCCCAACAAAGTTCTGGGAATACAGGTGTGAGCCACGGAGCCAGGCCTATAAATGCCTTTTTCTTTTTTAATCTCAAACCACCTAACTCAAAACTTCAAGGAACTAGAAAAAGAAGAATAAACTAAGTCCAAAGTTAATAGAAGGAAGGAAATAATAAAGATTAGGGCAGAAACAACTGAAATAGAGAATTAAAGAAGAAAAAAAAAATCAGCCAGGTGCGGTGGCTCACGCTTGTAATCCTAGCACTTTGAGAGGCTGAGGCGGGCAGATAGCTTGAGCTCAGGAGTTCAAGACCAGCCTGGGCAACATGGTGAAACCCTCTCTCTACAAAAAAAATACAAAAACTTAGCTAGGCATGGTGGCCCACGCCTGTAGTCCCAGCTACTTGGGGGGCTGAGGCAGGAGGATCACTTGAGCCCAGGATGTCGAGGCTGCAGTGAGCCAAGATAGCGCCACTGCACTCCAGCCTGGGTGACAAAGTGAGACCTTGTCTCAGAAAAAAAAAAAGAAAAAGAAAATGAAAAAAATCAATAAAATTAAGAGTTTTTTTTTAAAAAAGATCAACAAAACTGACAAATCTTTAGCTAGACATTCAATAAAGAAAAAGAAAATTCAAACAATATTAGAAACGAAAGAGAAAACATTACAACCAATTACACAGAAACAAAAAGGAATATAAGAGGCTACTACACCATGATACCAGAGCCAGACAAAAACATTACAAGAAAAGAAAATCACAGGTCAATGCCTCTTATAAACACAGATGAAAAAATCCTCAACAAACACCAGCAAACAGAATTTAACAGCACATTAAAAGGATCATTCACCATGATCACAATGGATTTATCCCTGGGATGCAAGGATGGTACAACATACACTAAATGTGACACATTACACTAACAAAACGAAGGATAAAAATCACTTGATCATCTCATTAGATGCCGAAAAAGCATTTGACAAAATTCAATATCCTTATGATAAAACTCTCAACAATTAACTATAGAGGCTGAGCGCAGTGGCTCACGCCTGTAATCCCAGCACTTTGGGAGGCTAAGGCAGGTGGATCACTTGAAGTCACGAATTGGAGACCAGCCTGGCCAACATGGTGAAACCCCATCTCTACTAAAAATATAAAAAGCAGCTGAGTGTGGGCCGGGCACGGTGGCTCACGCCTGTAATCCCAGCATTTTGGGAGGCCGAGGCGGGCGAATCACAAGGTAAGGAGATCGAGATCATCCTGGCTAACACGGTGAAACTCCGTCTCTACTAAAAATACAAAAACAAAATTAGCCAGGTATGGTGGCAGGCGCGTGTAGACCCAGCTTCTCGGGAGGCTGAGCCAGGAGAATGGCGTGAACCCGGGAGGCGGAACTTGCAGTGAGTCAAGATGGCGCCACTGCACTCCAGCCTGGGCGACAGAGCGAGACTCTGTCTCAAAAAAAAAAAAAAAAAAAGTAGCCGAGTGTGGTGGCGTGCGTCTGTAATCCCAGATACTTGGGAAGCTGAGGCAGGAGAATCGCTTGGACCCAGGAGGTGGAGGCTGCAGTGCTGCAGTGAGCCGAGATCTCACCACTGCACTCCAGCCTGGGCGACAGAGCAAGACTCCATATCAAAAAAAAAAATACATACTAACTATAGAATGAATGTTCCTCAACACACACAAAAAAAGGCCATAAATAACAAGCCCATAGCTAACATTATATTCAATAGTGAAAAGTTGAAAGTTTTTCCTCTAAGATCAGGTACCTGCCCACTCTCTCCACTTCTATCCAACAGAGTACTAAAAGTCCTTGCCAGAGCAATTGGGCAAAAAGAAGAAATGAAAGTTATCCAAACAAGAAAAGAAGTGAAACTGTCTCTGCTGACAAAATGATCTTATATTCAGAAAATCCTAATGACTACACCATAAAGTTAGAAATAATAAATATATTGTATCCATCAAGGCAAAAAAATTTTTTAAAAAAAGGAAATAATAAATAGGGTAAAATCACAGGATATAAAAATCAACACACAAAAATAGGTAGTGTTTCTATATACTAACAATGAACTACCTGAAAAAAAGTTTTAATTCCATTTAAAATAGCTATATTGTAGCACTGCAAGAATGGCAAAAAGAGAAAAATAAAAATAAAAATATAATAGCTACAAAAAATAAAATACTTAGTAATAAATTTAACCAAGGAGATGAAAGATCCATACACCACAAGCTATCAAATGCTGATGAAAGAAACTGAAGATGACAAATGAAAAGATATTCCATGTTGATTGATTAGAATAATTAAGATTGTTTAAATGTCCATGCTACCTGAAGAGATATAAAGACTCAATGCAATCTCTATGAAAACACCAATGCCATTTTTCACAGAAACAGAAAAATCCTAAAATTTATATGGAACCAAAAAAAAAAAAAAAAACCAATAGCCAAGGCAATCCTGAACAAAAAGAAAAAAGCTAAAGTATCACACTATTTGACTTCAAGGTACAGTTGGCCCTCTGTATCCACGGGGGATTGGTTCCAGGACCATCTCCCACACACACCAAATTCACAGATGCTCAAAAGTCCCTTATATATGGCATATATACAGTCATCCTTCTGCGTCCGCAGGTTCCGCATCTGCGGATTCAACCAACTGTAGATAGAAAAATACTTAACAGTCAGCCCTCCATATCCACAGCTTTTGATCTGCAGTTGGTTGAATCTGTGGATGCAGCCAACCCACTAAATATAAGGCCAGCCAACTGTATATTACAAAACTAGGGTAATTAAAAGAGCATGGCGCTGGCATAAAAATAGACACATCAACCAATGGAACAGAATAGAGAGCGCAGATATTAATCCATGCATTTATAGCCAATTAATTTTCAACAAAGGGTACCAAGAACACATAATGGGAAAAAGACAGTCTCTTCAATAAAGAATGTTGGGAAAACTTAATATCCACATACAGAACAATGAAACTGGACACTTACTTCACACCATATACAAAAATCAACTCAAAATGAATTAAAGACTTAAATGTAAGACCTGAAACTATAAAAATCCTAAAAGAAAAAATAGGGGAAGAGCTACACAACACTGGTCTGGGCTATAATTTTTTAGATTTGACCCCAAAAGCTCAAGTAATTAAAGCAAAAATAGACAAATGGGATTACATCAAACAAAAAAAGTTTCTACACAGGAGGCCGGGTGCAGTGGCTCATACCTATAATCCTAGCAGTCTGGGAGGGCAAGGCAGGCAGATAATCTGAGGTCAGAAGTTCAAGACAAGCCTGACCAACATGGAGAAACCCTTCTCTACTAAAAATACAAAAATTATCCGGGCATGGTGGCGCATGCCTGTAATGCCAGCTACTCAGGAGGCTGAGGCAGGAGAATCGCTTGGATCCAGGAGGCAGAGATTGCAGTAAGCCAAGATCGCGGCACTGCACTCCAACCTAGGCAACAGAGCGAGACTCTGTCTCAAAAAAAAAAAAAGTTTCTACACAGGAAAGGAAACAATTAACAGTGTGATGGAGACAACCTATGGATTCAGAGAAAATATTTGCAAGCCAAACATCAAATATGGGGTTAATATCCAAAATATATAAAGAAGTCAAGGGGCCGGGCACGGTGGCTCACGCCTGTAATCTCAGCACTTTGGGAGGCCGAGGTGGGCAGATCATGAGGTCAGGAAATCGAGACCATCCTGGCTAACATGGTGAAACCCTGTCTCTACTAAAAAAATTCGAAAAAATTAGTCGGGTGTGGTGGCGGGCGCCTGTAGTCCCAGCTACTCGGGAGGCTGAGGCAGGAGAATGGCATCAACCCGGGAGGCAGAGCTTGCAGTGAACCGAGATGGTGCCACTGCATTCCAGCCTGGTCAACAAAGCAAGACTCCGTCTCCCAAAAAAAAAAAAAGAAGTCAAGAAAACAACCCAATTTTAAAATGGGCAAAGGACTTGAGTAGACATTTCTCAAAAGACATACAAATGACCAACAGAAAAAAAAACCTCAAAATCATTAATAACTAGGGAAATGCAAATTAAAACTACAATGAGATACCACCTCACACCTGTCAGAATGGCTATTATCAAAAAGACAAAAAATAAGTATCGAAGATGTGGATAAAAGGGAACTCTTGCCAAGCGTGGTGGCTCAGGTCTGCAATCCTAGCCTTTTCGGAGGCCAAGGATAAGAATTGCTTGAGGCTAGGAGTTGAGACCAGCCTGGGCAACCTAGCAAGACTCCATCTCTACAATCAACATATGCTGACATCACGCCACCGCACTCCAGCCTGGGCAACAGAGTGAGACCCTGTCTCAAAAAAAAAATTAAAAAATAAAACATATTTCCAAAATAAAAGAAAATGGTGATGCCAGCCAGGCATGGTGGCCCATGCCTGTAATTCTAGCAATTTGCAAGGCCGAGGCAGGAAGATTCCTTGAGGTTAGTTGGAGATCAGCCTGAACAACATAGCAAGACCCTGTCTCTACACAAAAAAAAAAAAGAAAGAAAGAAATAGGCATTGTGGTGTGAGTCCTAGCTACTCGGGAGGCTGAAGCGGGAGGATTGCTTGAGTCCAGGGGTTTCAGGTTATGATGAGCTATGATTTCACTACAGCACTCCAGCCTGGGCAACAAAGCAAAATGCTGTCTCAAAAACAAAAATAAAAAATAATAAGCCTGGGTAACAAAGAGACCTCATCTCCACAAAAAATAGACAAAACTAGCCCGGCATGGTGGTGCAGGCCTATAGTCCCAGTTACTTGGGAGGCTGAGGTGGGAGGATCACTTGAGCCCAGGAGGTCAAGGCTGCAGTGAGCTGAGATCACGCCATGCACTCCAGCCTAGGCAACAGAGTGAGACCTTGTCTCAAAAAAAAGAAAAAAAATAGGCCAGGCATGTGGCTCACACCTGCAATCCCAGTCTTTTTGGAGGCCGAGGCATGAGAATTGCTTGAGGCTAGGAGTTCGAGACCAGCCTGGGCAACCCAGCAAGACTCCATCTCTACAAAAAAAATTTAAAAATTAGCGGGTCATGGTGGCACATCCCTATAGTCCCAGCCACTTAGGAGGCTGAGGCAGGAGAATCACTTGAGCCCAGGAGTTCAAGGTTACGGTGAGCTATGATTGCACCACTGCACTCCAGCATGGGTGACAAAGCAAAAGCCTATCTCTCGAAAAAAATTAAATAAAATAAAATAATGCAATTGTTATGAAAAACAGTATAGAGATTCCTCAAAAAATGAAAAGTAGAGCTACCATATGATCCAGCATTCCTACTTCTGAGTACTTATCCAAAAAAATTTAAGTCAGGATCGCACAGAGATAGCTGCACTCCCATGTTCACTGCAGCATTATTTACAATAGCCTAGAGGTAGAAACAACCTAAATGTCCACCAACAGAAGAGCAAATAAAGAAAACGTCGTGTATATCTATGAAAGTAAACATTATTCAGCCATAAAAAAAAGAAGGAAATCCTGTCATGTGCTACAATGTGGATGAACCTTAAGGACAGTGTGCTAAGGTAAGAAGCCAGCCACAGGACAAATACTGTATGATTCTACTTATATAAAGTATCTAACGTAGTCAAACTCAGAAGCAAAAAGTAGAATGGTGGTTGTCAGAGGCTGCAGGAAGGGGAAAATGGGGAGTTGGTGTATAATGGATATAAAGTTCAGCTCATAGAAGATGAAAAAGATCAGGAGAAGATCTGCTAACATTGTACTTATAGTTGACAATATTGTACTGCTCACTTAAAATTTGCTAAGAAGGTAAATTTCATGTTAGGTGTTTTTTTTTACCACAGTAAAAAAGTTACTTAAAAATTGTTAATTTTGTTAAATCCTGAACCCTAAGAACATGTTGTTTTGGGGTTTTTTTGTTGTTGCTGGTTTTTTTCGTTTGTTTGTTTGGAGACAGAGTCTTGCTCTGTCTCCCAGGCTGGAGTGCAGTGGCACAATCTTGGCTCACTGCAGCCTCCACCTCCCAGGCTCAAACAATCCTCCCGCCTCAGCATCCTGAGTAGCTGGGATTACAGGTGTGCACGACCATGCCTGGCTAATTTTTGTATTTTAAGTAGAGATGGAGTTTCACCATGTTGGCCACGCCAGTCTCGAACTCCTGACCACAAGTGATCTGCCCACCTCGGCCTCCCAAACTGCTGGAATTACAGGAGTGAGCCACTGTGCCTGGGCAAGCATGTCTTTTTTTAAGAACACATCCTTTTGGCTCGGCGTGGTGGCTCATGCCTGTAATCCCAGCAGTTTGGGAGGCCGAGGAGGGCGGATCACTTGAGGTCAGGAGTTCAAGACCAGTCTGACCAAATGGTGAAACCCCATCTCTACTAAAAAATACAAAAATTAGCCGGGCGTGGTAGTGCATGCCTGTAGTCCCAGCTACTCGGGAGCCTGAGGCAGGAGAATTGCTTGGACTCAGGAGGCAGAGGTTGCAGTGAGCCGAGATCACACCACTACACTGCAGCCTAGGCGACAGAGCAAGACTCTATCTTCAAAAAAAAAAAAAAAAAAATTAAAAAATAACACATCCTTTCAATAGCCTATATGATGAAATTTAAAAGGTTGCATAAATAATTTCTGCCACACACCCAAATACAACCACAGTATTTGTCTACAGGTAAAGCACTTGTGCGATTGTTTGAATTGCAAGCTGAACTAGCTTGTTTTTATGAAACACCATTTTTTACTTGAAAGAAAAGCAAACTATGGTTTTTAAGACATGGGTCTTTCACAGGCATTTTCTCAAAACTGAACCAAGTGAGCCTGTCACTTCAAGGAAAACAACAGAGTACTTGCTGCCGATGATACGCTTTTACACTGTTGGTGGGGGAGTAAATTAGTTCAACCATTGTGGAAGACAGTGTGGTGATTCCCCAAGGATCTAGAACCAGAAATACCATTTGACTCAGCAGTCCCATTACTGGGTATATACCCAAAGGATTACAAATCATTCTACTATAAAGACACATGCACACGTATGTTCACTGCAGCACTATTTACAAGAGTAAAAACTTGGTACCAACCCAAATGCCCATCAATGATAGACTGGATAAAGAAAATGTGGCACATATATACCATGGAATACTATGCAACCATAAAAAAGGATGAGTTCATGTCCTTTGCAGGGACATGGATGAAGCTGGAAACCATCATTCTCAGCAAACTAACACAGGAACAAAAAAACCAAACACCACATGTTCTCACTCATAAGTGAGAGCTGAACAATGAGAACACATGGACACAGGGACAGGAACATCACACACTGGTGCCTGTTGGGGGTTGGGGAGCAAGGGGAGGGAGAGCATTAGGACAAATACCTAATGCACGTGGGGCTTAAAAACTTAGATGACAGGTTGATAGGTGCAGCAAACCACCATGGCAAATGTATGCCTATGTAACAAACCTGCACATTCTGCACATGTATCCCAGAACTTAAAATTTAAAAAAAATAAGACAGTTGTAACACATGCAGTGTAACCCAAAAAGGGCTCAAATACAGACTATATAAAGAACCCCTACAAATCAGTGAAAGAAACTCAAGCAACTCAATAACAAAAAAGGCAAAAGATATGACAGAGACCTTTCACAAAAAGAAATAAGAACTCCAGTACAGGCGTGGTGGCTCACATCTGTAATCCCAGCACTTTGGGAGGCCAAGGCGGGCGGATCATCGGAGGTCCGGAGTTCAAGACCAGCCTGCCCAACATGGTGAAACCCTGTCTCTACTAAAAATACAAAAATTAGCCAGGTGTGGTGGCACACACCTGTAATCCCAGCTACTCAGGAGGCTGAGGCACAAGAATCGCTTGAACTCGGGAGGCAGAGGTTGCAGTGAGCCAAGATCACGCCACCACTGCACTCCAAACTGGGCAACAGAGCAAGACTCTGTCTCAAACAAACAAAAAAAAATAAGTACTCCAAATGACCAATAACATATAAAAAGATGCTCATGGAAATATAAGCCACAGTAAAATTACATACATATTTACAAAAAATTTAAGTCTGACAATATCAAACATAGTGACAATGTGAAACAAGGTCAACTCATACACTGCTGGTGGGAGTGTACACTGAAATAGCTTGGCAATATCTAACAGAGCTAAAGTGTAACCTATAACCCAGAGATTCTACACCTAGTATATACTCCACAAAAACACATGCTTGTATACACCAAAACTGTTGTATAATAATGTTTCTATTGGCACTGTTAGTAATAGCCAAAAACTAGAAGCAACAAAAATGTTTAACAAGACAGCATAAAAATAAACAAATACTGGTATACGATGGAGTATCTTGCGACTATGAAAATGAATGAACTAAAAAAAAAAGGAAAATCAATGAACTGCAAACATACAATATGGATGAATCTTAAAAGTCATAACTGTTGAACAAAAGCAGCCAGAAACAGTAGGATAAATATTCAATGATTTCATTTATATGAAGTTCAAGAAAAAAATTAAACATATTGGGTAATGACACTGCAAAGAAAATCAAGAAAGTTCCTTTGAGTTGAAGATGCAAGGTTAAAAAAAGAGAAAAATCAAGAGGAAAACCATAAATGTCAGGATAATGGTTACTACATGAGAGGTGGGAAAGGTTTGATCGGGAACAAACGGTATGTTGCCTTGACCTGGGTGTAAGTTACATAGGGGTGCATCTTACAGTGATTATTTTAAGCTCTATATTGAGGTTTCATGACTTCTCTGTATTTTCATTACATTTCACAATTTAGAAAAAAATTCTTCCATGTTGCACAAGGCTTTAAAGAGAGCCAATGAATTCATATAGAAGAGTTTCTTACTCTTTTATATCTAGTAATCCTTTTTCTAGTCAATGAAACAAATAATTTTAAGACTTACAGAACCTGCTTATATATCACATCTAAGGCTAAATAAGATGCCAGATTACAATCATCCACAGAGAGATTATCTACTTTGCAGATTATACATAACCTTGCAGCTCACCTCTGTGCCTTCTGATTATGTCAATACCCTATCATCAGGATGAGCAGGGTAAGGTTATTAAAAGTCAACAGAGTAAACTTTTGCTGGTCAACAATTCACTTCTAGGTTTCACAAATATGTTCAAAACCAAAAAATAAAAAGGCAATGGAAGCCAGGCACTGTAGCTCACACCTGTAGTCCCAGAACTCTGGGAGGCTAAGGTGGGTGGATCAGTTGAGGTCAAGAGTTTGAGACCAGCCTGGCCAACATGATGAAACCTCGTCTCCACTAAAAATACAAAAATTAGCTGGACGCAGTGGTGCGCACCTGTAATCCCAGCTACTCTACAGGCTGAGGCAGGAGAATCGCATGAACCCAGGAGGCAGAGGTTGCAGTGAGCCAAGACTGCATCACCGCACTCCAACCTGGGCAACAGAGCGAGACTCTGTCTCAGAAAAAATAAAAATAAAAAATAAGGGCAATGGAGAGCATCTACTAAATTAAATATTTAGTTTGAAAATGTCAGGCCAGGCATAGTAGCTCACGTCTGTAATCCCAGCACTTTGGGAGGCCAAGGTGGGTGAATCACTTGAGCTCAGGAGTTCAAGACCAGCCTGGTAATATCACCTGAGCTCAGGAGTTCAAGACCAGCCTCGTAACGTGGTGAAACCCTGTCTCTACCAAAAACACAAACAATTAGCAGAGCATGGTAGCACACGCCTGTGGGCCCAGCTACTCAGGAGGCTGAGGTGGGAGGATCGCCAGAGCCCAGGAAGTTGAGACTGCAGTGAGCCAAGATCACACCAGTGAGCCATGATCGCACCACTGCACTCCAGCCTGCACTCCAGGGTGACAGAGCAAGATCCCATCTCAAAAACAAAAACAAAGAAAGAAAATGTCATTTAGCTATTAAACATTTCTCACTAAAAAAAATTATTCTGAGAGTACCTTACAAATGGTAAGCTGGTTTAAGTTTGATCCCAAGTACTTTCAACTACTTCCCTGGAGAACTAGACAGGCCTTCTAATGGGTTGAAAAGAGAACAGTGGTTGGTTAAGAACACTGGTTAAAGTTGGGTATGCTGGCTCATGCCTGTAATCCCAACACTTTGGGAGGCCGAAGTGGGAGGATCACTTGAGCACAGGAGTACAAGACCAGCCTAGCCAGCCTAGCCAACAAGTGAGACCCCATCTCTACAAAAAAAAAAAAAAAATAGAAAAAAAAAGTAGCCGAGTGTGGTGGCACATGCCTATAGTCCCAGCTACTTGGGAGGTTGAGCTGGGAGGATCACTTGAGCCTGCAGGTCGAGGCTGCAGTGAGTGGTGATCGTAGTACCACTGCACTCCAGCCTGGGCAGCCTGGGGAACAGAGTGAGACCCTATCTCAAAAAAAAAAAAAAAAAAAAAAAACACGATTAAGCTTCTAATTTCACAAAATACGTTAAACCTAACATAAGTTTATCTGGAATATAAAACAAAATCAATCTTCCTTCCACTAGGCAACATAGAAATAACATCTGCTTCAGACTAGCATCAGAAGATATAACCTAAAAATGCCATCTAGGTCTTTTGTGGAGAGGAGATATATAAGTATATCAAGGTTGCTTCAATATTTACTATGAAGTATTAAAACAATTCCCTCTTTGGGTTCTCATTTCCCTTATAGGGTCAATTCCCTTTAGAATATAATAGCAGGGGCCAGGCACCGTGGCTCACACCTATAATCCCAGCACTTTTAAGAGGCCGAGGAGGGCAGATTACTTGAGGCCAAGAGTTTGAGACTAGCCTAGCCAATATGGTGAAACCCCGTCTCTACTAAAACTACAAAAATTAGCCGGGCTTGGTGGCCAATGCCTGTAATCCCAGCTACTCAGGAAGCTGAGGCAGGAGAATCACCTGAACCCAGGAAGCGGAGGTTGTAGTGGGTCAAGATCGCACCACTGCACTCCAGCCTGGGCGACAGAGTGAGACTCTGTCTCAAAAAAAAATAATAATAATAATAGCAGGAAGCACCATGTCTTTGAAAGAAGAATTTAACAGAATAAAGTAACTCATCTTTCCCTTTGTACTCGGGCTACTAAAATGCAATTTCAAATATTCCTTCATATAGAAAAAGAGAAAACAGAAAAAGAGGAAAGGAAAAGGAAAGGATGAGAAAGAAAGAGAAATAAAATAATTGTTTAAAATTCCTCCTTATTCACTTGAGCCCAGGAGGTCAAGGCTGCAGTGAGCCAAGATCGTGCCACTGCACTCCAGCCTGGGCAACAGAGTGAGACCCTGTCTCAAAAAAACAAAAAACAAAAAAAAAAAACTTCTCCTTATAACAATGCACTTGCTTCCTCACATTTTCAATAGTTTCATTTCTATTTAACAATCTTAATGCATGTCTTTTGCAAAAAGCCTTCCAATGGTTGCGGGGAAGAGTTTGCACATCAGTGTTGCAAACTCCTACCTAGACTAATGGTACAGTCATCATTACATAACTTTAAGAAATAACTGAAATATAATTCTATATTGTCAGTCACCAGGCTACAAACATGTTCATTAGGACACAGATGACAATGTCATCATGAACTATTAGTTAGAATCTCAAAGATTTGCTCAAGTTGCATATGGAACCATTGAAAGGTTATTACAATAAGGCAATTTGTTTGCATAATAGATACTTATATTTCCCTAGTATAAAAGAGGTATTCCTTTGGCTGGGCGTAGTGGCTCATGCCTGTAATCCCAGCACTTTGGGACGCTGAGGGGGGAGGATCACTTGAAGCCAGGAGTTTATGACCAGCCTGGGCAATATAGCAAAACCCCATCCCTACTCATACACCCGCACAAAAAAATGTTTTTAATTAGCCAGGCATGGTGGCATGCACCTGTAGCCCTAGCAATTCAGGAGGCTGAGGCAGGAAAATCCCTTGAGCCTGGGGGGGTCAAGCCTGCAGTGAGCCGTGATCGCCTGCACTCCAGCCTAGGTGACAAAGCAAGACCCTGTCTCAAAAAAAACTTAGTTAAAAATAAATTTTTTAATAAAAAAAAAAAACTGGTATTCCTTAGTTATAACAAGAAACTAAAAACAAACACTAAGATTTTTCCCCAACAAGTAGATGTATCTGTGCTCTTCTCCCTAAGTAATTCACTAATAGAAGTCCACCAAGGATTCTTAAAGAAACTGTTTCTGAACATTACATTTGTCTTACTATACACCTGCCTAATGGTTTTAGGTCACTAACCTAAATTATAGGGAGAGGAAAAAACAAAACTACCTCTAATAGTTGCCCACTTTAATATCGCTTAAAAATAATCAAATTTTCTGTCTCAGTCCAAATTGAAATTATTTTAATCCCTTAATAACTTTCAAATACTTGAGTTTACCATTTTTCCACTTTTTAATTTAATTTTTTAAAAATAAAAATAGAGATAGGTTCTCGCTATGTCGCCCAGAGCTCTCCTGGGCTCAGGCAATCCTTCCTCCTGCCTCAGTTGCCCAAGTAGCTGGGATTACAGGTGTGTGCCACAGTGCACACCACCTTACATGCCACCACGCCAGGCATTCATTTTTTCTACTTTTAAAATAGTTTAGTGCTATTATGGAGATGCTGTCTCAGGTCCCTGAGAACGAGGACAGAATCTACTTTCTGTCAAAAGATGTATGGAAAACTGAATAAAATGTCTGAAGTTCCTTCAAGGACTTAAAAGGTATTTTGTGAATACTTCTTAACATGAGTATACGGCTTTTCATCTTACTTGTTCCCATTTTCCAGTATAAAGGAAACAGAGTCACAAGCTTAAACTACTTGATTATGCTCACATCTCAAATGTGGCTTTCATATATAGAAGGCTGATGTTCATTTACGCTTCACTTAATTCTTTAAAACAAGACAACAAAAAGGTTAAATGTAGTTAAATAAAGTGCTACCTCTATTATCATTTGTAGAACAGAAACATAACCCACAAAAATGAATACTGGGACAACACAGTTTTATCTTGTAGAAACATGCATTTAAAAGAAAAGGAAACAGGAAATGTTAAAAAAAAAAAAAAAAAAAGACAACAGGAGTTGCCGCACTTACAGTAGGAAAAAAGCACAAGTATATTGACAGCACTCACCCTACCTAAACATTAAAGCATTACAGAATAATTTGTTTTAACAAACAAAGCAGTAGCCTATACAACCTCCTGACATTGCTTCAACATTTTGTGAAGAATGTTTCTCTTCCCAGGAAAACAGACTAAGACTTATACTTAGCTTATGAATACAGGTCGAAATGGGAAATTAAATGCTAAATGAAAACTGAGACATCAAGAAAAGGTTTCAGATAAAGCTTTGGCTGAATTTGGAGCAACTTTGCGAGGAAAAAAGACTCAACCACCAAGACTAAAATTTCTTAGAATGATTATATCCCTTTACCTGGAATCCTCCAAGAAATTCAGATCAGATGGCATGTTTTGAACAACCAAATATACTTAAATAAGTTCTAGAATGTCTAAAATCATGTCGTAGCAGCAGAAGAAAAAGAACAGCAATCAAAACATTTGGCAATTAAATTTTAAAACTTTATTGTAACTACCATTAATAAGGTAAGACCTAATAAAACTTTCTAATTGATACCTAAATAAGCTATTCAAACAAACAGATGATATTCAACAAACATAAGTATTTCAAAATTAGACTAAGTATTAACATGAGGCTAGCATCTTCAGATTAAGAGCTTCGAATATCAATTCTCCATTAAGGTTGCCTGTAACAAAGAAATGCTGAGTTCACTGTGTTAATGATTTCTACCAAAAACAGAATTCTACACTGGATCTACCAGTACATGCAAGTTTATTAGCTTCATCATGGCAAGTTCTACGTCAATATAAAATAATCAAGAAACTAAAACTAATTCCAAAATTAAGTGATTAAATACATATCTTTCAGAATTTGGAAGAGTTTGCATTTAGATATAAGTATTATTGGAAATTACAATTACATTTTGGTAGTCCTCCTTTGCCCTTCTGATCCCTCTTGGAAAAGGTCACTCTTTAAGAGTTCTATAATTTAGCATTAAAAACATAATTGGTATCTCTGGAAACATAATGGGATATCTAGATATGTGATGGATGGACCATTCAGATAGGCAAAATACAGTTTTACTTTTCTCTCTAATTACCTAATAAAACATTCTTCAAAGTCAAGACCTTCCATTTAATAGACAGTTGTTTTTCATGGCGTACAATTAAGAATTTGCCCTATCTGAAAGTTATAAAATGCCCCATACATCTCTTATGTTGCTTTCAACACTAGCTGACTACCACCCCCAGAAAAGATTTATGCTGGTAAGAAGTGACAGACAAGAAATGAATTAACAACCTCATGAAATATATCACATTATTTTTAAAAAGATAGTTTTCAGTCAAGTTAAAGCTTATCTGCTAATTTATCTTGTTAAAAAGGAAAAATTCACCCAAGGTATAATTTTAAATATTGGTCATATTCTAAACGCCAAATCTATAGCTTCACTAATAATGTGGTGGCACACTACCTTCATTTTTAACATTTCCAGTTGCTGTTTTATATTTCAGAAGCTGTTTTCAGACAAAGGAAAAAGGTTTTTTGTAATATATTTGCACCACCACGTATTCTGCCTAGCAATATGAAAATGCTAACACCTATCTTTAGGAAGACACAAAAACTCCAAAGACATGCTATATGCAACAAAGTTTCATAGAGGGAAAACAGGTCAAATAAACTGAAACTAAGTACTGGATGGTGATGTGTTTAACTATTTAAAATAGCTTATTATGTTACACAATTTTAAATTCTCTTCCTGTAACAGAATGCAATCATAAAACTGACTATACTGATTTGGATCTACTATAATTCAATCCACATTCCACAAGTCATGCAATAACTACATACACGTAAGTTCTAATAACAGGTTTTTTTTGCTGTTGTTTTTGGTTTGTTTTTGTTTGTTTGGGTTTTTTTTTTTTTTTTTTAAGAGTTTCGCTCTTGTTACCCATGCTGGAGTGCAACAGCGCGATCTCCGCTCACCGCAATTTCCGCCTCCCAGGTTCAAGCGATTCTCCCGCCTCAGCCTCCTGAGTAGCTGGGATTACAGGCATGTGCCACCACGCTCGGCAAATTTTGTACTTTTAGTAGAGATGGGGTTTCTCCATGTTGGTCAGGCTTGTCTGGAACTCCTGACCTCAGGTGATCCACCCGCCTCGGCCTCCCAATTTGCTGGGATTACAGGCATGAGCCACCACTCTCGGCTTCTAATAACAGTTTTTAAGCAGCTCTTCAAACATAAGAACTATGAGAGATAGCATGTATTATGTAAATATACATAATGTGAACCTAAAATTCCATTTTATCTAAGTATTTCGATCTCCTACATCACTTTTTCTCAAACCATTACCAGTCAGAAGCCAAGCAGAATTTCACCTTATAGCCCTAATACCACTCATGCTAAGGTGGCATTAATAATAGTAAAACTGTTGGGAGGCCGAGGTGGGCGGATCGCCAGGTCAGGAGATGGAGACCATCCTGGCTAACACGGTGAAACTCCGTGTCTAGTAAAAATACAAAAAATTAGCCGGGCGTGGTAGCACGCGCCTGTAGTCCCAGCTACTCAGGAGGCTGAGACAGGAGAATCGCTTGAACGCGGGAGGCGGAGGTTACGGTGAGCCGAGATCGCGCCACTGCATTCCAGCCTGGGCGACAGAGCGAGACTCCGTCTCAAGGGGAAAAAAAAAAGTAAAACTGTCAAAAAACAGTAGCTGAAAGGAGGAAGCTGAGCAATCTACAAAGATAACAGCCCCTAAATAAATGAGCTGGCTTTGAAAGTAAACAAAACAATGAACTGCTTTTATCAGTTTTGGGGGATTACCCTAATATCGATGAAGATGATGGTCTGGCTGGGTAACTTCCCATCTTGCCTTCCCCAAACTTGATGGCTATTTGTCAACTAGCTATCAAACTTGATAGCTATTTGTTAACTAGCACATACCAGGATTTGTAAAATGTTCATTATAGTTAAAAACGAAGATTTATCAAATAGCCTTCTCTGACAATTAATAAACCAATAAGTACTCTAAGCATAGGCTGGGGGGGCGGGGCATGTGTTAAACCAAAAGAAATATGAGACATAGTCCCTATATTTCAAAGGCCTCCCAATTCATTACAGTGCAAGAATAAACACACATGAATAAGTCAGAGACCAATTAATTGCTAACCTGAGTGGTACAGACTTTAAGTGCATGAGCTGTCCTGAGAAGTTTAAATATCTAAAGGTTGGAATAATATTACTTTTAATAGCTATCACTTGAGCACTTACTATAAGCCAAGTGCTTTACAGGCATTATTTAGTCTTCACAACAATCCTTTGAGTAGAGTACTTATTATTCCCAATTTACTCAAGGGGAAACAGTCCAAGTGGTTAAGGAACTTACCCAAGGTCACTCAGCTACTTAAGTGGCTAAGACAGCCGCTTATTTAGGGAATTCTAGAGCTCACACTGTTAAGACTTCATACAGCAGTGCGTGGGGTGCGGGGGAGGAAGCCACATAGGCTGGCACTATTACAAGCGCGGGATCCGGCAACGCGTTCCTCGTGTTTCGTTCCAAGTAACGAAGTTACAAAGATTTGAATCTTTAGCATGAGCCACGGTAAACTGGCTACTAGAAATGGAGAGGGGTGGGCAAGGACGACAAAAATGGCTAACGAGGGTTAATTTCATCCAGGGTTGAGCTTTAGCATCTAAAAGCGACCCAGAGAAGGAAATGAGATGTTATTAATATTTGTTCTTATATCTGAGGTTTGCTTTGCTGCTTAAACGACTCCTTCCAGGGGAAGGGGAGGAGGGAGCGCTCTAATGTGGGGGCGAGAAGACTAGGGGTATGGCAAATTACTGTTTTCGGTGTTACGGGGGAAAGTTTCACGACTAAAGGAAACGCGTTATCCTAGGTACTGGAGAAGCTTGGAGAGCTGCCAGAATTAGTTGCAGTCCCAGGATAAAATGGGGTTTAGGGAACATTTAATGACGAAAGTTGAATCCAACCCGAAATAGCTCTAAGGTGAAAAGACGGAGCAAAGAAATGTCGGTAGTTCTTCAGGGAAAGCGGCAATCCCTGCCACACTTCCCCACGGCGCTACGCGAGGCCGGGACAGTCGAGAGACCGCTCCCCGGGAGGGCGAGAGGTGCCAAACCGGGTTCTTCGCGGCGCCCCGGGCTTCGCGGCAGCGGGCGAAGAGGAGAGGAGGGGAGGGGAATCCGGGACGGTTCGCCCTCCTTGGACTTCAGGCAGAGGAGGCGCCAAGCTCCAAACTGCGGAGTCCAACGGGTGCAGAGTGAAGAAATGGCACAGAGAGAGATGGAAAGTCCGAATTGCCCCAGCTCAGCCCCATAAAGATAAAGCAGCCAAGTGAGATCAAGCGAAGAGGGGGACACAAAAAGAGACCAAGAGGGAGCGCGGAGACCTGCAGGGGCGGAATAGGAGTTCTACTAAGAGGCTAAAGGAAGCCCAGCTACCGCAGGCAGTAGCGATTTCTGGGAGGCCAGGGAAGGAAGGAGGTCCGCGGCGGTAAACAGCACCTCTCCCCGAGTTCGAAACTCCTAGCCGACCATCCACGCCCGCCGCCCGGGTGGGGGAGGGGGTACATCTTTCCCCCTCAACCTCCCACTACAGGTGAGAGTGCAGCTGACGCCCTGGCCCGGCCCGGCAGTGCGCCTGCCTCCGGCCTGAACACTCACAATTCGCCTCTCCCTGATTTCTCCCAGTTCTTTATCCACTCTGCGGGAACCACCACAGCCGCGGACGCCATCTTCCTCTCACTAGTAGCAGAAGCCCGGATGTGTAGCACGCGAGCGAAGGGTCAAAGGGGAGCACCGCCCACGAGGAATGCCGGGAGCTAAGAGTTCGGTTTTCGATTTCCCGCCCCACTTTCCTCTCCACCCAGCGGAAACCCGAGGCAAGGCAGCCAACGACGTGGAGACTCGCGGGCCCCTTTGCGAGGTTACTACACGGGTTGCGCCCTCCGAAGTCTTCGGCCTTACTTCCCATTAGAACAGAGAAATGCCATCCACAGGCCAACAAGTAGACTTCATCTTCTTCCGTAATATCTACCCCTAACCACTAATACAAACACGCATTTTTCAAGCACCTAATATGTGCTAGACACTGGGAATAGAGAAATAATACAGTCTTTGGGAAAGCCATAAATATAAGCAAATAAATTACATTACGCCCTGCTGACTGCTGAGATAAAAGAAAATAATCGGGTCCCTCTCCTTCTCCCTCTCCCGTCTCCCTCTCCCGTCTCCCTCTCCCCACAGGGTCTCCCTCTCCCTCTCTTTCCACGGTCTCCCTCTGATGCCGAGCCGAAGCTGGACTGTACTGCTGCCATCTCGGCTCACAGCAACCTCCCTGCCTGATTCTCCTGCCTCAGCCTGCCGAGTGCCTGCGATTGCAGGCGCGCGCCGCCACGCCTGACTGTTTTTCGTATTTTTTTGGTGGAGACGGGGTTTCGCTGTGTTGGCCGGGCTGGTCTCCAGCTCCTAACCGCGAGTGATCCGCCAGCCTCGGCCTCCCCAGGTGCCGGGATTGCAGACGGAGTCTCGTTCACTCAGTGCTCAATGGTGCCCAGGCTGGGGTACAGTGGCGTGATCTCGGCTCGCTACAACCTCCACCTCCCAGCCACCTGCCTTGGCCTCCCAAAGTGCCGAGATTGCAGCCTCTGCCCGGCCGCCACCCCGTCTGGGAAGTGAGGAGCGTCTCTGCCTGTCCGCCCATCGTCTGGGATGTGAGGAGCCCCTCTGCCCGGCTGCCCAGTCTGGAAAGTGAGGAGCGTCTCTGCCCGGCCGCCATCCTGTCTAGGAAGTGAGGAGCGTCTCTGCCCGGCTGCCCATCGTCTGGGATGAAGTGAGGAGCGTCTCTGCCCGGCCGCCCATCGTCTGAGATGTGGGGAGTGCCTCTGCCCCGCCGCTCCGTCTGGGATGTGAGGAGCGCCTCTGCCCGGCCGCGACCCCGTCTGGGAGGTGAAGAGCGTCTCTGCCCGGCCGCCCCGTCTGAGAAGTGAGGAGACCCTCCGCCCGGCAGCCGCCCCGTCTGAGAGGTGAGGAGCCCCTCCGCCCGGCAGCCGCCCCGTCCGGGAGGGAGGTGGGGGGGCCGGCCCCCCGCCCGGCCGGCCGCCCCGTCCGGGAGGTGAGGGGCGCCTCTGCCCGGCCGCAGCTACTGGGAAGTGAGGAGCCCCTCTGCCCGGCCACCACCCGGTCTGGGAGGTGTACCCAACAGCTCATTGAGAACGGGCCATGATGACAATGGCGGTTTTGTGGAATAGAAAAGGGGGAAAGGTGGGGAAAAGATTGAGAAATCGGATGGTTGCTGTGTCTGCGTAGAAAGAGGTAGACATGGGAGACTTTTCATTTTGTTCTGTACTAAGAAAAATTCTTCTGCCTTGGGATCCTGTTGATCTATGACCTTACCCCCAACCCTGCGCTCTCTGAAACATGTGCTGTGTCCACTCAGGGTTAAATGGATTAAGGGCAGTGCAAGATGTGCTTTGTTAAACAGATGCTTGAAGGCAGCATGCTCGTTAAGAGTCATCACCACTCCCTAGTCTCAAGTACCCAGGGACACAAACACTGCAGAAGGCCGCAGGGTCCTCTGCCTAGGAAAACCAGAGACCTTTGTTCACTTGTTTATCTGCTGACCTTCCCTCCACTATTGTCCTATGACCCTGCCAAATCCCCCTCTGCGAGAAACACCCAAGAATGATCAATAAAAAAAAAAAAAAACTTCTCAATTAAAAAAAAAGAAAATAATCGGGAAGGGGGCAGCCATTGACTGTGTGCCAAGCATTATGCTAATACGAGGGATACGACCTAACCGTGGGAAACATGGATGCACGAGTTCTGACACGCTCTGCACTTTGGGAGGCCAAGGAGGGTGGATCACATGAGGTCAGGAGTTTGAGACAAGCCTGACCAACACGGTGAAACTCCATCTCTACTAAAAATACAAAATTAGCCGTGCATGGTGGTGCATCTCTGTAATCCCAGCTACTTGAAAGGCTGAGGCAGGAGAATCGCTTGAACTGGGGAGGCGGAGGTTGCAGTGAGCAGAGATGGCAACATTGTTCTCCAGCCTGGGCAACGAGTGAGACTCTGTCTCAAAAATAAAGAAAATAAAAGAAACATAATTACTATGTTTAAGGAGGGTTACTATGTATTCATAAAAGTTTCAATTGACTGGGAAAATATAGCAATCCTAGTCTTGAATGTACTCAATTACAGTTTTGAAACATGTGAAGCAAAAATTAACAGAACTACGAGAACAAATTGACAAATTCACCACCACAGACAGGGTCTTTAGTTCATGTCTCTCAGAAATTGACAGATGAAGCAGACAAAATAATCAGTGATGATGTAGAAAATTTGAACAAATGAATATGCTTGATCTGGTAGCTATACATAGAACACTGTACCTAGCAACTGGAAAATAAACATCCTTTACAAGAACACATGAACAGAAGTAGAGGGAGGGAGTGAAGAAAAGAAAAAAAAAAAGAAGCAGCAGGGCCGTGTTCACAGATCAAAGGGACCTAGCCAAAGGGAAAAGTGGGGGCCAAACTCCATGCCATGCTCCACTTGCCAAACCACACGTTCAAGTGTGGTACTGCATTTAGCTGGAAGATAGAGCATATTTTCCTAATTCACACAAAGGCAATGTGTCATCTAGTGGTGGTCCAGCACATCGAACGTGTATAAAAATTAACCATATACTAGCTTTAAAAAAAAACAAATGTCGGCCAGCCGCGATGGCTCATGCCTATAATCCCAACACTTTGGGAAGCCGAGGCTGGCGGATCACTTGAGGTCAGGAGTTTGAGACCAGCCTGGCCAACATGGTGAAACCACTTCTCTACCAAAAAAAAAAAAAAAAAATTAGCCGGGTGTGGTGGCACAAGCCTGTAATCCCAGCTACTCGGGAGGCTGAGGCAGGAGAATCACTTGAACCTGGGAGGTGGAGGTTGCAGTGAGCTGAGATTGCACCACTGCACTCCAGCCTGAGTGACAGAGTGAGACTCTGTCTCAAAGAAAAAATAAAAATATAAAATAAGTAAACAAGTTTCAAAGAATCAATCTTAACCAGTTCACATTTTCTGACCACAATGCAATTAAATTGTAAATCAATAACAAAAAGATAAAGAAAGAAAATTATAAAAAAGAAAATGATCATACTTTGAAATAAATCACAGGTCAAAGAAAAAGTCAAAAAAGATAAAATACTTAGTACCAAATAATAACAAAAATATTACATATCACAACTAATGACAGAAATTATGGGTTGCAGCTAAAGTGATATTTTAAAAAATATGCCCTTACACCTTTGTATTATTAAAGAAAAAAAGGTTGAAAATTCAAAAGCTAAGCATCCAATAACAGAGTAAACAGTAAATGAAAATAGAAATAAAGAAACTTTAAAATAGCAAACATTCATTCAATTCCAGAATAAGCAGGGTTTTTTGTGGTTGTTTGTTTGTTTTTGAGACAGAGTCTCGCTCTGTCACCCAGGCTGAAGTGCAATGGTGCAATCTTGGCTCACTGCAACCTTTGTCTCTTGAGTTCAAATGATTCTCATGCCTCAGCCTCCGGAGTAGCTGGGATAATTTTCTTGTATTTTTAGTAGAGACAGGTTTTTCTCTATGTTGGCCGGCTGGTCTCTAACTCCTGGCCTCAAGTGGATCCACCTGCCTTGGCCTGCCAAAGTGCTGGGATTATAGGCTTGAGCCACTGTGCCTGGCTGAGAATAAGCAGGTATCTTTAAAAAATTAATGAAAAAGAAAATATCCATTATAAAGGATCAATAAAACCAAAACTTGGCTGGTTGAAAAGTCTAATAAAATTGACAATCTTCTGGCAAGACTGATCATAAAAAGGAAGAGAGAAGCTACATATAAACCAGTACTAGGAATTATATCATTGGGTTCATGACAGGAAGCAGATGACATACTTAAAAGGAATAATTAAAGAGAGTTTAATGAAACAACCATGCACAAGGATGTGGGCAGGATTAAGGGAAACCTACAACAGGTGGTGAAGCACCTCTGGGATAGCAATACTAGAAAACATTAGCACTCCTAAGCCTCTAGGGGCAAGGGGAGGGAGTCCTTACCAAAAACTAGTGAGAGCTGTAGCAGTAGCTATAAGGAAAGCAACACCCAAAGGGAACTGTGGGTTTCTGTGGAGAAATATAGTCACTGCCAATTCATATCCCAGCAGGGAGGGAGTCTGAAAAATACCCCAATCTTTCTCTCCTTCACCATCTGATCTCCTGCTGATACCTCCCATGGGCTAAAGGCTAGAAGAAGTCACAATGCAAAAAATGCTGGTGAATGCAGTTTATATGGGTCAGGGGACAGAGCAGGCTGGAGAAAGGTTAAAAGTGGATCTTGAAAGGGAAAACAGAATTTCCAGTACTGCCCATTCCTTTTGTCCCCTCTACATCCACTCTTGCTTTTTGTCTGGATGAAAAACTCATGTCCTCAAAACAGAATGTTCAAAGTCCTATCAGCTACTGTATCATTACAGGATGATGTTGATTCATTCATATGCCCACATGAAATCTAAAATATTAGCCAACACCAGTGGTTTTTACACAAAGTAGAAGAGAAGGAGGAGCTATTAACATAAACATAGTTGCTACAGTCCCTGCTTCTAAAACGGGAAGCAAGCCTTCAGTTGATAATCATACCTCTTTTTTCTACCATTGACTCCATGTTTCCCTTATCCTCTTCGAGCATCTCAGCAGGCCGGGATACATTACCTGATAAAGTTCCTGAAACCTTTATCGCCACTGAATCTGGGTCCTTATAATCTTGCCTTGATTGAATTACCAGTTTTCATTGACCAATACTATTGAGCAAGAGAGTGATAAGAGGAAGCCCACTGAAAGTCGGTGGGTTCTAGACACAGTCCTTCTTGCCTTCATTGTGTAGTAGTCAGAATAGACCACCCTGCTCAGTACAGTGACTCCTTATTTGCCCCCTGTTCATCATGCTGCTGTTCGACAGATTGAGGAGCATAAAATGGCCAGAGAGCAGGGTGTCAGCTTCTCAAATGTCAGAATCCTGTCATATTCCCTGGTGGAAGCATTTCTCCTGCACTAGAACTTCCTAACCCACTGAGTCCAACATGTAGAAATGGAAAGCAAATATTTTTTCAGTGAGGGGGTCACTCCTACCTCTACCCCTTGAATCTTGGACCCATACACTATGGCAACAATGGAGAGAATATGATATATTGGCCTATGATGTAAAGCACATAGTAGGTTCAGTAGGACAGAATCCCAAACTTGCTGAGTGCTGCCACCCTGCTGGTGTCATTACTGAGCTTTCATCAGGAAATTTCACCATTCTGAGAAATAAAAATAAAATCCTGGCTGAGTGCGGTGGCTCACACCTGTAATACCAGCATTTTGGGAGGCCAAGGCAGGTGGATCACTTGAGGTTAGGAGTTAGATTCCAGCCTGATCAACATGATGAAACCCCATCTCTACAAAAATACAAAAATCAGCTGGGCATGGTGGCGGGCGCCTGTAATCTCAGCTACTTGGGAGGCTGAGGCAGGAGAATCACTTGAACCCAGGAGGCAGAGGTTGCAGTGAGCCGAGATCATGCCATTGCACTCCAGCCTGGGCCACAGAGCGAGACTCTGTCTCAAAAAAAAAAAAAAATTAAAAATTAAAAAAATAATAAAATAAAATCCAGGCTGGGCGTGGTGGCTCACGCGTGTAATCCCAACACTTTGGGAGGCCAAGGCTGGCAAATCACGAGATCAGGAGTTCGAGACCAGCCTGACCAACATGGAGAAACCCCGTCTCTACTAAAAATACAACAAAATTAGCCAGGCGTGGTGGCAGGCACCTGTAATCTCAGCTACTCGGGAGGCTGAGGCAGGAGAATCACTTGAACCCGGGAGGCAGAGGTTGCAGTGACCTGAGATTGCACCACTGCGCTATAGCCTGGGTGACAGTGTGAGACTCCGTCTCAAAAAATTAAATTAAATTAAATTAAATTCTATGCCCCCACCCACCACTGCAACCCACTAAACGGCCCCTCTCTTGGCTAAGTGGGCCCCAGAGAAACTTTCAAAACTTAGTTCCCAGCCATGATGGGATGGGAGATAGGACACGCCTCATTTTACCCCCTCTCTTGCTAACTGCCAATAAGCTTTCTTCCCTAAGAGTTAAACAGAAACCAGTGCTTTTGAAAGATTTGCTCCACCACTGATATCAACCAACCACCTGACACCTGATGCTGCCCCTCCCTTTTGTGGTTTGATACAACAACTGACTAGCATTTCTTCCTGATCAGAGGCCACTGATCATGGGGTAGTTCTGACTATTCTACAGAGGCTGCGCACAGAGGAATTTCATGTCCTCTGCTTCACCTTTTGATGTATAGAGCCTAATTGTAATACATCTAAATGTTAAGTCTCTATCCCAAAGTGAACATGGGACACCTGTTGCCTACATGTTAGCTTACTACACATGCCTGTGCCTCTCCTTCATGAATAGTCATAGCTCCTCTTATAACCTGTTGAATATGTATACTTAGCCAACCCTCTTAGCTTCAATTCTTGTTCCCTTTACTCCTCCCTTGATGTGTCCAGCCAGAGACTTTGCTTCCCAGCATGCAAGATTGCCAGCCTGCAGGTTGCAACCCCTTATGAGAAATAAAACTCTCAGCGGCCGGGCACGGTGGCTCACACCTGTAATCCCAGCACTTTGGGAGGCCGAGGTGGGTGGATTACCTGAGGTCAGGAGTTTGAGACCAGCCTGGCCAACATGGTGAAACCCTGTCTCTACTAAAAATACAAAAATTAGCTGGGTGTGGTGACACATGCCTGTAATCTACTCAGGAGGCTGAGGCAGGAGAATCGCTTGAACCCAGGAGGCGGAGGTTGCAGTGAGCTGAGATCGTGCCACTGTACTCCATCATGGGCAACAGAGTGAGACTCCATAAAAACTCTCCTTTCCAAATGTATAAACCTCATCATTTTTCAGTTGATGTGGTTCTTCAGTTGACATATCAAGACAGATGTTTTTGCATGATGGGACACAGGATAAGATCAATTAATTCCATGGAGATGAGCTTATCACATTTCCTTCATCCTAAAATGAGTTCCTTTGTTGGTGGCACTGTTCAGTGGGATGCCATGTTGATGAATAAGGCATTCTACGAGTCCACATGGTGGTGCTGGCAAAAACACTACAAGTATGAAAAGCAAATTTGTATTCAGACTATGTATCTATTCCTGTAAGGACATTTTGTGCCTTCTCCCATGATGAAAGGAGTCTAGTGTAACTAACCTCCCACCAGATGACTATCTGGTTCCCTGTGGAATGGAACCACACTGATGCCTTAGGCTTTGGTCTCTGCTGATAAGCAGATTGCCCATTAAACAGTGATGCTAGAGAGATCAGCTCCAGTGAGAAGAACCTGCTGTCGAGTCCACATATAGACCCCATTCCAGCTGCCATGACCATTTTGTTCAAGGGCCTACTGAGCAAACATTAAGGTAGCTGAAGGAAAAGGTTGGCTAACATCAACAAAATAGATCATCTCATCCACTTGATTGCTGAGAGTCTCCTCTACAAAGAATGCCCTCTGGGGACAATTACGAGGAATACAAATACCTTCACACTCTGGCCTACTCTAAGAGGCCCATCCATGTATCTCTCTCCTAAGCCTCCTCATCACCAAATTCTTACCTTGTTTTTTTCACACTCTTCACTAGCCAGCCAACTTATTAGCCTCTGCCCATGAATCTGCATAGATCAGTATATGAGGACATTTCTCTTTCCTTCAATGTAAACAAACAGATGTAATATTGGGAAGATTTTCCTATACCTCCGTCTTTAGGGGCCATTCCTGAGTGGGGCTATAAGACAACTGCTGCCCACTTCCAGCAGCTGCAAGCCAACTATGCAAACACATCCATAGACCCACAGACCTACAGTTTCTTGCTTTGTTAAATGGTCATAGAGAGCTCTCTTTGAGGCCATATATATGGACTTATGGAGAAGTAGTGGCAAGTACCATGAGAGTCTGAGCCACTTCCTCGTTCAGTTTACTTTTACCTTCCCACTTTTCTAGGATCCAATATTATATGCAATTTCTATTTAACAATGGAATGCTGCCTGCATATGGCCATTTGATGATTGAATGGGTTAGATAACACTCAGTTAATGATGGACAGTTCAAGTCACATAATTTCTTCGTGTTCCATAGTCAGAAATTCAGTCATGGCCAGGAATGGTGGCTCACGCCTGTAATCCCAACACTTTGAGATGCCAAGGCAGGAGGATCACTTGAGGACAGGAGTTTGAGACCATCCTGGGCAACATAGTGAGACCCTGTCTCTACAAAAATAAAATAAAAATTATCTGGGCATGGTGGTGCACACCTGTAGTTCTAGCTACTCGGCAGGCTGAGGTGGAAGGATCCCTTGAGCCCAGGAGTTCAAGGATGCAGTGAGCTATAATTTTACCACTGCTATCCAGCCTGGGCAACAGAACAAGACCCTGTTAAAAAAAAAAAAAAAGAAAAGAAAAGAAAGAAAAAAGAAAAGGAAAAGGGGCCTAGTAGCAAACCAGGTGCTGCCTTTCAAATGGAGAATAATTGTCAAGCAAGGAAAGTATAGTCTTGGCCAGGTGCGGTGGCTCATACCTGCAATCCCAGCAGTTTAGGTGGCTGAGGCAGGCAGATTGCTTGAGCTCAGGAGTTCGAGACCAGCCTGTACAGCATGGTTAAACCGCATCTCTACAAAAAATACAAAAAGTAGCCAGGGGTCAGTAATGTGCACCTGTAGTCCCAGCCACCCTGGAGGCTGAGGCGGGAGAATCACTTGAGCCTGGGAGGTGGAAGTTGCAGTGAGCCAAGATTGTACCACTGCACTCCAGCCTGGGCAACAGAGCCAGACCCTGTCTCAAAAAATAAAAAGGGGAAATATAGCCTTGCTTCAATCCCCTAAGATTCTGTGCTGTGAGAATTGTAATGGGCTTCATAGAACGTCTCTGCCACACTCTTCCAAAACCATTCAGTCTGCTGAGTCATAAGGCCCAACCAACAGGGCAGCCCAGATTTGCTGCAGAGCCTTTTCTTACTTCAAATCTCACTCAAAACTGGCAGCCTTACAGGTTACTCAGTAAATAGGCCAGAGCAGCATGCCCAAATATGGTATACATTGCCACCTAAATCTAAAGAAGCCCGCAGAGGATTGGTTTATTTCTTTGTGGCGGGCGATGCAGGGAAAAACAATTTGTCTTTTATTTTAGAGGAGGTATCCTGACATGCTCCAGACCACTGGACCCCTAGAAATGTCATCCATTCAGCAAACATCAGAACTTTCGCAGGATTTGTCTCCTAGCCTGTGACCACAAGTCAATTAGGGTGCTTGATTGTTGCTGCTCATAGTGATCATTATCATTATGTCATCAATGTAATGGACCAGCATTATGTCTGTGGGATGAAAAGACAGCAGTTCCTTTTGGAATAGATTATGACAGAAAACAACATAGTTTAAGATAGCCCTGAGGTAAGAGAATGAGGATAAACTGTTCCTGATTATCTTTGCTGATAACATTTGCTAGGGAATTAGGTGCCAGAGGCGACGTTCATTTGCTCCAGTAAATGGGAACCACAGCCATGACTGGCATCATTATCTGACTAACAGTAGCTCACAATCATTTTCCAAAACCTATATGGCATTTTCCATAGGCCAAATGGGCCAGTTAAACGGGTAAGCAGTTGGAATCTTCACATTTCCATTTTTCAAGTCCTTGGTTTTGGTTCCAATCTCTCCCATTGTCTCAGGGATTTGGTATTGCTTTAGTGGTAGGGGTGAGAGGAGGAGGTACAGTTAAAAGGGTTGCTATTTGCTACTTCCCTATAATAAGAGCTTTCCCTCTGTGGATATGTGGGTCAGAAAAACAATGTGTGGTGATTCTGCAAAGACGGGTGCAAGTTCCCACTGAAATGGACTCAGACCAAGACTTTATTTAGCACCTGACTCAATAAATCCCCTCTCTGGTGATGGACGACAGTGGCAAACTATGTCTATAAGAATTAGCATTGGCCAGGCGCAGTGGCTCACGCCTGTAATCCCAGCACTTTGGGAGGCCGAGGAGGGCAGATCACGAGGTCAGGAGATCGAGACCATCCTGGCTAACTCAGTGAAACCCCGTCTCTACTAAAAATACAAAAAATTAGCCAGGCATGGTGGCGGGCGCCTGTAGTCCCAACTACTCGGGAGGCTAAGGCAGGAGAATGGCGTGAACCCAGGAGGCGGAGCTTGCAGTGAGCCGAGATCGCACCACTGCACTCCAGCCTGGGTGACAGAGCGAGACTCCGTCTCAAAAAAAAAAAAAAGAATTAGCATCAATTCAGAAACAGGATCTAATAATTTTCAAATTGTTCTGGGTATTTTCTTTTTCTTGGTCATGGTCCTCTGGTAAATGGGCACAGGTCCCAGTCTGAGGGAGATTTAGAAGATTTGCAATATATATCTGTGATAGCATCACAGCTGAGTCCTTTCTCAGAGAGATCCAGCCTCCCTCTTAATCAATGGGCTCCAGATCTGTGAACTGGCTTAGTAGATCTGGGAACAGAGTAGGAGTTGAGGAGTCTGCAAAGTTTCTGCGTATCAGACCTAGAATTTTTCTGCTTCTGAAAGTCACACCTATTTTATTCCAAGGGAATTCCATAAATAATCAACCACTGCAACAGATGGAGGCAAAAACACTCTATTGCCATCCTATCCCTGCACTTTATTACGTTACTTGCACCCACCTTAGTTCTCAAAGTTAAGTACCATCACAGGCACTGTACCCTTTTGGACCCTATTGTTCCCACTGAAGCATCTCCCACCATTATCCCCGGCCTACAAAGGATATTCAATGGAGCTTTTCAATAATACTAATGCTCATCTCACCAATGTATTTCTTGATGCCTTATTAAAGAGAGTGCCCTCCCAGTAGGGTGACCAAGTTGTCCCAATTTTCCTGGGACTGTACTGCTTTTAAACTGAAAACGTCATAACCTAGGAAACCTGTAAGTCCTAGGTGAATCAAGACAGTGGGTCACCCCACCACCCAGTTCTTCTGAGAATATAGTTGGAAGTAGGCACTGAGCAGGTGGCATATAATAATCCCACTTTAACATTCCCTTCCCCTTGGGCATTTGAGCATCTGGGCTACACTAAGATCTTTTTGTTTTTGTTTATTTTTTTTTCTGTCACCCAGGCTGGAATGCAGTGGCATGATCTTCACTCACTGCAACCTCCACCTCCTGGGTTTAAGCAACTCTCCTACTTCAGCCTCCCAAGTAGCTGGGATTACAGGCATCCACCACCTTGCCTGGCTAATTTTTGTATTTTTACTAGAGACAGGGTTTCACCATGTTGGCCAAGCTGGTCTCGAACTCCTGACCTCAGGAGATCCACCCACCTCAGCCTCCCAAAGTGCTGGGATTACAGGCGTGAGCCACCATGCCTGGCCATAAAAGGTTTTTACACAGGGGAAGCCTGGTACCCTTAGACAAGGAATATAGGGCTGCTTCTACTGGCAAGGAAGGGGAGTTGGGGGTTAAATTTTTCTCAGCCTCATCTGTTTATGCCCAAATAATTCCATCCAATGTGTTAGGGTCCTATTCCTTCCCCAGGAGTGCCTTTAACTTAGCCTAAGAGTCCTGGCAAGTCTTTACCTTTAATTGATGCCACACATCTGCAACATTTATAATCAGTCCTGGCCGGGTGTGGTGGCTCACGCCTGTAATCCCAGCACTTTGGGAGGCCGAGGCGGGCGGATCACCAGAGGTTCACCAGCCTGGCTAACATGGTGAAACCCTGTTTCTACTAAAAAAAAAAAAATACGAAAAATTAGCCAGGCATGGTGGCACACACCTGTAATCTCAGCTACTCGGGAGGCTGAGGAAAGAGAATCACTTGTCACGCCATTGCACTCCAGCTTGGGCACCAAAAGCGAAACTCCGTCTCAAAAAAGTTAAAAAAAAATTATAATCAGTCCCTGAGCATGATCTTCAGGCTTATCTGTCCTGCAGCTCCAGGAGAATTAAGACTACTTTAATGCCTCTAAAAGGCAGTAAGTTGGGACCGACTCATATTCAGAGAAGGACTGTGTGGTAGATAGAGCTCCCTCTCCCCTCTCCCCTCTCCCCTCTCCCCTCCCCCCTCCCCCGTCTCCCCTCTCCCCTCTCCCCTCTCCCCTCTCCCCTCTTTCCACGGTCTCCCTCTGATGCCGAGCCGAAGCTGGACGGTACTGCTGCCATCTCAGCTCACTGCAACCTCCCTGCCCGATTCTCCTGCCTCAGCCTGCCGAGTGCCTGCGATTGCAGGCGTGCGCCGCCACGCCTGACTGGTTTTCGAATTTTTTTGGTGGAGACGGGGTTTCGATGTGTCAGCTGGGCTGGTCTCCAGCTCCTAACCGCGAGTGATCCGCCAGCCTCGGCCTCCCGAGGTGCCGGGATTGCAGATGGAGTCTCGTTAACTCAGTGCTCAATGGCGCCCAGGCTGGAGTGCAGTGGCGTGATCTCGGCTCGCTACAACCACCTCCCAGCCGCCTGCCTTGGCCTCCCTAAGTGCCGAGATTGCAGCCTCTGCCTGGCAGCCACCCCGTCTGGGAAGTGAGGAGCGTCTCCGCCTGACTGCCCATCGTCTGGGATGTGAGGAGCCCCTCTGCCTGGCTGCCCAGTCTGGAAAGTGAGGAGCGTCTCTGCCCGGCCGCCCATCGTCTGAGATGTGGGGAGCACCTCTGCCCTGCCGCCCCGTCCGGGATGTGAGGAGTGTCTCTGCCCGGCCGCCCTGTCTGAGAAGTGAGGAGACCCTCTGCCTGGCAACCGCCCCGTCTGAGAAGTGAGGAGCCCCTCCGCCCGGCAGCCACCCCGTCTGAGAAGTGAGGAGCGTCCTCCCTCCTCATCTGGGAGGGAGGTGGGGGGGTCAGCCCCCCGCCTGGCCAGCCGCCCCGTCCGGGAGGTGAGGGGCACCTCTGCCCGGCTGCCCCTACCGGGAAGTGAGGAGCCCCTCTGCCCGGCCAGCCGCCTCGTCCGGGAGGGAGGTGGGGGGGTCAGCCCCCCGCCTGGCCAGCCGCCCCGTCCGGGAGGCGAGGGGTGCCTCTGCCCGGCCGCCCCTACTGGGAAGTGAGGAGCCCCTCTGCCCGGCCAGCCGCCTCGTCCGGGAGGGAGGTGGGGGGGTCAGCCCCCCGCCTGGCCAGCCGCCCCGTCCGGGAGGCGAGGGGTGCCTCTGCCCGGCCGCCCCTACTGGG
This sequence comes from Pan paniscus, assembly GCF_029289425.2. Classification (NCBI taxonomy): domain Eukaryota; kingdom Metazoa; phylum Chordata; class Mammalia; order Primates; family Hominidae; genus Pan; species Pan paniscus. The sequence continues at coordinate 123,219,361 of NC_073272.2, forward strand.
AAGTGAGGAGCCCCTCTGCCCGGCCAGCCGCCCCGTCCGGGAGGGAGGTGGGGGGGTCAGCCCCCCTCCCGGCCAGCCGCCCCATCCGGGAGGGAGGTGGGGGGGTCAGCCCCCCGCCCGGCCAGCCGCCCCGTCCGGGAGGGAGGTGGGGGGATCAGCCCCCTGCCCGGCCAGCCGCCCTGTCCAGGAGGTGGGGGGGGCGCCTCTGCCCGGCCGCCCCTACTGGGAAGTGAGGAGCCCCTCTGCCCAGCCAGCCGCTCTGTCTGGGAGGGAGGTGGGGGGGTCAGCCCCCAGCCCGGCCAGCCGCCCCGTCCGGGAGGGAGGTGGGGGGGTTAGCCCCCCGCCTGGCCAGCCGCCCCATCCGGGAGGTGAGGGGCGCCTCTGCCCGGCCGCCCCTTCTGGGAAGTGAGGAGCCCCTCTGCCTGGCCAGCCGCCCCGTCCGGGAGGGAGGTGGGGGGGTCAGCCCCCCGCCCGGCCAGCCGCCCCGTCCGGGAGGGAGGTGGGGGGGTCAGCCCCCCGCCCGGCCAGCCGCCCCGTCCGGGAGGGAGGTGGGGGGTCAGCCCCCCGCCCGGCCAGCCGCCCCGTCCGGGAGGGAGGTGGGGGGGTCAGCCCCCCGCCCGGCCAGCCGCCCCGTCCGGGAGGGAGGTGGGGGGGTCAGCCCCCCGCCCGGCCAGCCGCCCCGTCCGGGAGGGAGGTGGGGGGGTCAGCCCCCCGCCCGGCCAGCCGCCCCGTCCGGGAGGGAGGTGGGGGGGTCAGCCCCCCGCCCGGCCAGCCGCCCTGTCCGGGAGGTGAGGGGCGCCTCTGCCCGGCCGCCCCTACAGGGAAGTGAGGAGCCCCTCTGCCCGGCCAGCCGCCGCCTCCGGGAGGGAGGTGGGGGGGTCAGCCCCCCGCCGGGCCAGCCGCCCCGTCGGGGAAGTGAGGGGCACCTCTGCCCGGCCGCCCCTACTGGGAAGTGAGGAGCCCCTCTGCCCGGCCAGCCGCCCTGTCCGGGAGGGAGGTGGGGGGTCAGCCCCCCGCCCGGCCAGCCGCCCCGTCCGGGAGGGAGGTGGGGGGGGTCAGCCCCCCGCCCGGCCAGCCGCCCCGTCCGGGAGGTGAGGAGCGCTTCTGCCCGGCCGCCCCTACTGGGAAGTGAGGAGCTCCTCTGCCCGGCCACCACCCCATCTGGGAGGTGTACTCAACAGCTCATTGAGAACGGGCCATGAAGACAATGGCGGTTTTGTGGAATAGAAAGGGGGGAAAGGTGGGGAAAAGATTGAGAAATCGGATGGTTGCTGTGTCTGTGTAGAAAGAGGTAGACATGGGAGACTTTTCATTTTGTTCTGTACTAAGAAAAATTCTTCTGCCTTGGGATCCTGTTGATCTGTGACCTTACCCCCAACCCTGTGCTCTCTGAAACATGTGCTGTATCCACTCAGGGTTGAATGGATTAAGGGCGGTGCAAGATGTGCTTTGTTAAACAGATGCTTGAAGGCAGCATGTTCGTTAAGAGTCATCACCACTCCTTAATCTCAAGTACCCAGGGACACAAACACTGCGGAAGGCCGCAGGGTCCTCTGCCTAGGAAAACCAGAGAACTTTGTTCACTTGTTTATCTGCTGACCTTCCCTCCACTATTGTCCTGTGACCCTGCCAAATCCCCCTCTGCGAGAAACACCCAAGAATGATCAATAAAAAAGAAAAAAAAAAAAAAAAAAGACTACTTTAATGCTGGCATTGTGGCTCTTTGATTTTCCATTGTGGTATGAGGTGTGCATTCAAGGCTTTCAGTTTGTCCTCTTTTCGATGTAAATTCTTTATGGTCATCAGAAACAGCCTTAGCCAAGTTAGCAATCACCATTGTCACCATAGGGACTAAGTGCTCTAGCCATTTCATTTTGCAAAGATTTGTCCTACAATTGCATCCCATTTGAAGCCACCATGGGTGATAATTTAAGTAATCACCATTCAATTCATGCCACACATTAAAAATGTCCCATTTCCCCTAGCAAAGAGGTCATCAAGCAGATAGCATTCTTTAGGACGAAGAAGCAGAAATTAGGAGTGCAGCGAGTTTACTGGAAAGTGAAACTCGTGAAGGAAAAGAGAATCAGTAATCAGAGGTCTAGACACACAAAAAAATTAAACTTAAGTTAAACACAGGATTTCAACGTTCTTTTTTTTTTTTTTTTTTTTTTTGAAACAGGGTATCTCTCTGTTGCTCAGGCTGGAGTGCAGTGGTGTGATCACAGCTCACTGCAGCCTCAACCTCCTGGGCTCAAGCAATCCTCCCTCCTCAACCTCCTGAGTAGCTGGTACTACAGTGCATGTCACAGCACCTGGCTAATTTTTTTTATTCAGTCAGTGGTTCTCAAACTTTAGTGTGCATCAGAATCCCCTAGAAAGCTTATTAAAACAGACTGCTGGGCCCTACTCACAGGGTTTCTAATTCGGTAGGTCTAGGGTGGGGCTTGAAATGTGCATTTCTAACAGGTACCAGGTGACACTCCTGCTGTTGGTCTAGAGACAATATTTTGAGAACTGCTGCCCTAAACATTAGAAGTGGTTCTTAAAAGGCTGGGTGCAGTGGCTCATGCCTGTGATCCCAGCACTTTGGGAGGCTGAGGCGGGTGGATCACCTGAGGTCAGGAGTTCGAGACCAGCCTGACCAACATGGTGAAATCTGTCTCTACTAATAATACAAAAAATTAGCTGGGCGTGGTGGCGGACGCCTGTAATCCCAGCTACTTGGGAGTCTGAGGCAGGAAAATCACTTGAACCCGGGAGACAGAGGTTGCAGTGAGCCGAGATCACGCCACTGCACTCCAGCCTGGGCAACAAGCGTGAAATTCCATCTCAAAAAAAAAAAAAAAGAAGTGGTTCTTAAAGTGAGATACTCCAGCAACCTACATCCGAATCACCAAGAACCCTGGCCTCCTGAGGTGTATGTTTTAAAGGAGAAGAGACACAATAAGCAATTAAACTAATAGAAATACAATGTCATAAAAATAAAGTGGAGCAAGGAGATGAAGAGTGATAGGGAATGCTATTTTAGATAGGGTGGTCAAATCAGGCATCTCTAAGAAGAAAACATTAGACAGAGACCTTAATGAACAGAGAGCAAGCTATTAATTATAATTCATGTCAATATGTTAATATGTGAAAGAAGAGTATTACAGGCAGAAAGAAAAATCAGTGCAAAACCCATGAGACAGGAATATGCTTGGTATGTGTTCCTGGAATAACTCAAGGCCAAGAATTTGATTCTTTGTTCTTTCTGGTTCTTTGTGTTCTTTTCTCCCTGGGGTAATAAGCTTCAGTTTATTCTCTATCTCATAAATAGGGTCATACAATACATGCTGTTCTGCAACTTGCATTTTCCGTTAATGATAAATCATGAACATCCTTTCATGTCACTACATTTAAGATCTGCCTCATGGTTTATAAGAATTGCATAGTATTTCATAATATAAATGCACTAGGGATTTATTCGGGAAAAAAAATCAATTCTTTCTTCTTTTTTTGGAGACGGAGTTTCACTCTCGTTGCCCAGGCTGGAGTGCAATGGCACGATCTTGGCTCACTGCAACCTCTGCCTCCCAGGTTCAAGTGATTCTCCTGACTCAGCCTCCTGAGTAGCTGGGATTACAGGCACATGCCACTATGCCCAACTAATTTTGTATTTTTAGTAGAGACGGGGTTTCACCATGTTGGTCAGGCTGGTCTTGAACTCCTGACCTCAGGTGATCCACCCGCCTCGGCCTCCCAAAGTTCTGGGATTACAGGCGTGAGCCACCGCACCCAGCCTCTGTGTATGTGTGTGTGTGTGTGTGTGTGTATGTGTATGTGTGTGTATATATATATATATACATATATATATATATATGTAAATGAAATAGGGTCTCACTATGGCCAAGCTAGTTTCAAACTCCTGGTCTCAAGCAATCCTCCGGCCTCAGCCTCCCAAAGTTCTGAGATTTACAGGTGTGAGACACTGTGCCTGTCCTCAATTATTTCTTTAATCAGTTTCCCATAAAGGAATAAATTGTTTCCAGGTCTTAGCTATGACCCAAAAAATGCTGTAGCAGGCTGGGCGCAGTGGCTCACGCCTGTAATCCCAGCACTTTGGGAGGCCAAGGTGGGCAGATTACTTGAGGTCAGGAGTTTGTTACCATACTGGCCAACATGATGAAACCCTGTCTCTACTTAAAATACAAAAACTAGCCGGGCATGGTCGTATGCGCCTGTAATCCTAATTACTGGAGAGGCTGAGGCAAGAGAATCGCTTGAACCCAGGAGGAGGAAGTTGCACTGAGCCAAGATCACGCCACTGCACTCCAGCCTGGGCGACAGAGCGAGGCTCCATCTCAAAAAAAAAAAAAAAAAAGAAAAGAAAAGAAGGCCGGGCGTGGTGGCTCACGCCTGTAATCCCAGCACTTTGGGAAACCGAGGCGGGTGGATCATGAGGTCAGGAGATCGAGACCATCCTGGCTAACACAGTGAAACCCCGTCTCTACTAAAAATACAGAAAAATTAGCCGGGCGTGGCGGCGGGCGCCTGTAGTCCCAGCTACTCCGGAGGCTGAGGCAGGAGAATAGCGTGAACCCAGGAGGCGGAGCTTGCAGTGAGCCGAGATCGCACCACTGCACTCCAGCCTGGGCGACAGAGTGAGACTCCGTCTCAAAAAAAAAAAACAAAGAAAAAAAAAAAAAAGAAAGAAAAGAAAGAAATGCTGTAGCAAGTATGTGTATATGTGTGTGTATGTACTTGTTCATACATTCCTTTACGCATTACAAATTTATTGAGCCGCTATTATGTGTTTGGTACTGTGTTATGTGCTGAAAATACAATGACTAACAAAACAGACATGATTCTTGCTCTTATGGAACATATAATCTACTGGGGAGAGTATCATACAATTAGTATATAGTAAAAAACTGTCTAAAGTTCTAGCAAGGTATGGCAGACACTGTTGTTCAGCGACCCAACTCTCACTCCCAGTCCCATTTTCCCCAGCCTCCTCCCAGCTAGAATACTGGCCAAAGAGACACAGTGGGTTGTGGTAGGCAATATAATGGCCCCCCAAAAGATGTACATGTCCTAGTCTCCAGAACCCGTGAATATGTTAGGTTACATGGCAAAGGGGAATTATGACTGCAAATAGAAGTAAGGTTGCAAACCAGGTGACCTTAAAATAGGGAGATCAGCTGGAATTATTCAGGTGGGTCCAAAATAATCACAAGAGTCCTTAAATGTGGAAGACAGCTGGCAGCAGAAGAGTCAGAGAAGGAGATGTGGTGATGAAAACAGAAGTCAAAGTGATGTAGGCTGGGCGCAGTGGCTCACACCTGTAATCCCAGCACTGTGGGAGGCCAAGGCAGGAGGATCACCTGAGGTCAGGCATTCGAGACCAGCCTGGCCAACATGGTGAAACCCTGCCTTTAGTAAAAATACAAAAATTAGCTGGGCATGGTGGTAGGCACCTATAATCCTAGTTACTTGGGAGGCTGAGGCAGGAGAATTGCTTGAACCCGGGAGGTGGAGCTTGCAGTAAGCTGAGATCTTGTCGTTGCATTCCAGCCTGGGCGACAGAGCAAGCCTCCATCTTAAAAAAAAAAAAAAGGTCAAAAGTGATGTGATTGTGATTGCTGTTGCTGGCTGTGAAGGTGGAAGGGAGCTACCTGTCAAGGGATATGGGCACCCTTGAGAAGCTGGAAAAGAAAAGGAAACCAATACACCCCCAGAACCTCCAGAAGGCACATAGCCCTGCAGACACTGTGATTTTAGCCCAGAGAGACCCATTTCAGACTTCGGACATCCAGAACTGTGAGATATTAAACCTGTGTTCTTATGGCCGGGCTTGGTGGCTCACGCATGTAATCCCAGCACTTTGGGAGGCCGAGGCGGGCAGATCACCTGAGGTCGGGAGTTCAAGACCAGCCTGACCAACATGGAGAAACCCTGTCCCTACTAAAAATACAAAAATTAGCCGGGCATGGTGGCGCATGCCTGTAATCCCAGCTACTCGGAAGGCTGAGGCAGAAAAATCGCTTGAACTCAGGAGACCGAGGTTGCTGTGAGCTGAGATCGCGCCATTGCACTCCAGCCTGGGCAACAAGAATGAAACTCTGTCTAGGCCGGGGTGCAGTGACTCACGCCTGTAATCCCAGCACTTTGGGAGGCTGAGGTGGGTGGATCACGAGGTCAGGAGATCGAGACCATCCTGGCTAACATGGTGAAACCCCATCTCTACTAAAAATACAAAAAATTAGCCGGGCGTGGTGGCGGGCACCTGTAGTCTCAGCTACTCAGGAGGCTGAGGCAGGAGAATGGTGTGAACCCCGGAGGCGGAGCTTGCAGTGAGTGGAGATCGCACCACTGCACTCCAGTCTGGGCAACAGAGCCAGACTCCGTCTCAAAAAAAAAAAAAAGAGTGAAACTCTGTCTCAAATAAATAAATAAATAAAATAGAATAAGTAAATAAATAAACAAACTAACTTGTGTTCTTTTAAGCCACTAAGTCTATGGTAGTTTGTTACAGCAGTCATGGGAAACGAATGCAGGGGTTCTTTGGGAAAACTTTTGCTTTCCTGATAACAGCGCTGTCTCTAACTCTTCTTTCTTATTTTTGCCTTTAATGTGGAGCTGTAAAAGTCATCTAGTGGCATTGAGGAAAAGGCCAGAAGAACTGTGAAGCCATCAGCCCTAACATTGTTGAGCTGCTGAACAAATGCTAGCAGCCCCTGATCTCTAGCTTTCCAGTTTTGTGAGAAAATAAACCCAGAAATCCATATTTAAGCCATTGTAGGTAGATATTCTGTTACAGACAAAAACACCTCTGAGTGATAAGAAGGTAAAAGTATGAGGCTATGAGAGAATATAACAGAAACTTGGACTGGTGGTTATGAATAATGTGGGTAGTAGAATTTTTCAATTGTTATTTCTTCTTGTTGTTGTTCTATTGACTGATTGATTGCTGCTCAACATCCAATCCCTCTCCCTATTTGGGGAAGAATCACCCAGTATGTGCAGCTTTGTAGTACTGAACCTCCTACTTCAAGATCTAAATGAGAAAATCTTCCATCTAGCTGCTCCATGGCAACCAGTGTACAGGCACTAGCTCACCTCAACCAGAAAAAGGGAACAAGGCTATTTAAAAACAAATGTAATAATTCCGGCCAGGTGCGGTGGCTTATGCCTGTAATCCCAGCACTGTGGGAGGCTGAGGCAGGCAGATCACCTGAGGTCAGAAGTTGGAGACCAGCCTGACCAACATGGCGAAACTTTGTCTCTGCTAAAAATACAAAAACCAGCCAGGCGTGGTGGAGGGTGCCTGTAGTCCCAGCTACTGGGGAGGCTGAGGCAGGGGAATCCCTTGAACCCGGGAGGTGGAGGTTGCAGGGAACCGAGATTGTGCCACTGCACTCTAGCCTGGGCAACAGAGCAAGACTCTGTCTCAAAAACAAAACAAAACAAAACAAAACTTGTTAATTCCCGCTCACCATCCCCCCTCATAACAGACTCTAGATGTTCCTCCCAATATCCTCTAAGCACTCAATGTTTCTGTATGGGCCACTGGTTTCTTAACTGCAAGCACCTGTGACTCTCTGCCTAAGGGCTTTCTGACCACAGGAGTGTGCTTAGCCAGTATACAAGGCAGGCCAGAAGTGCCAGGGAGTTAAGGCCCTTGGGAGAAACCCTCTATCAATGATGGACACAAATGAAGGGAAAATACCCCCAGCTTCCTTGTTCCCTGGGCAGAAAACCCGATGCATGTCCTATTTACCCTTCCTGAGGCCCCAGTGGAATTGAATCCGAGTTGCCCCAGTGTAATTTGTTCATTAGCAGACCATGTGTTGTGTTGTGTTGTGTTTTGAGACGGAGTCTCACTTGTTGCTCAGCCTGGAGTGCAGTGGCATGATTTTGGCTCACTGCAACCTCCACCCCCCAGGTTCAAGCGATTCTCCTGCCTCAGCCTCCCAAGTAGCTGGGATTACAGGTGCCCGCCACCACACCCAGCTGACTTTTGTATTTTTTTTTTTTTTGAGACGGAGTCTTGCTCTGTCTCCCAGGCTAGAGTGCAGTGGCAGTGGCGTGATCTCGGCTCACTGCAGACTCTGCCTCCCAGGTTCAAGCGATTCTCCTGCCTCAGCCTCCCGAGTAGCTGGGATTACAGGCACCTGCCACCGCGCCTGGCTAATTTCTGTATTTTTTAGTAGAGACGGGGTTTCACCATCTTGGCCAGGCTGGTCTCAAACTTCTGACCTCATGATCCACCCGCCTCAGCCTCCCAAAGTGCTGGGATTACAGGCATGAGCCACCGCACCCGGCCAATTTTTGTATTTTTAGTAGAGACAGGGTTTTGCCATGTTGGCCAGGCTGGTCTCAAACTCCTGACCTCAAAGTGCTGGGATTACATGCATGAGCCACTTGCACATGGCTTTTTTTTTTTTTTTTTTTTTTGGCAGACCATATATTGTTTTCCATTTCTTCCCTATCTCACTTCCTTCCATTGTTTCCTGGGATTACCTCCCAAGTAAACCACTTGCTCTCAAACATTTACCTCAGGGCCTGTTTCACCCAAAGTATGACTTTTGGTACCAGAAGTGGTCATTTAAAATAGACCCTCAGGATGGAATTCTGGAGCTGGATCACTTGTAGAACGTATGAAAACAAGAACCTCATTACTGATGGTAAGCAGAGTGTTGGTAATCCCTGGCATGCTGTTGCCTCACAGTTGCTGAGATTGGTATAGGGTACAAGTGAAAGGAAGCTTATGCAATAGTTCTAGCACTTGAAAGGTGGAAATTTTAAGAATCATTGAGTTAGTTTCCTGTTGTTAATGGCCATAGAAACCTTAAAGGAAGAAAATGATAAGTTTTGTCAGCTTTTTTTTTTTTTTTTGAGGTGAAGTTTCGCTCTTGTTGCCCAGACTGGAGTGCAATGGTGCGATCTCGGCTCACCACAACCTCTGCCTCCCAGGTTCAAGCAATTCTCTTGCCTTAGCCTCCCAAGTAGCTGGGATTACAGGCGTGTGCCACCACACCCGGCTAATTTTTGTATTTTTAGTAGAGACAGGGTTTCACCATGTTGGCGAGGCTGGTCTTGAACTCCTGACCTCAGCTGATCCACCTGCCTTGGCCTCCCAAAGTGCTAGGATTAGGCATGAGCCACCACGCCCAGCCATGGTTAGCCAGCTATTAACTCAAGGAATAGTGTGGGCCAGGCTCGATGACTCATGCCTGTAATTCTAACACTTTGGAAGGCCAACGTGGGAGGGTCACTTGAGCCCAGGAGTTTGAGACCTGCCTGGGCAACATAGTGAGACTCTGTTTTTCCAAATAATTTTTAAAAATAGCTAGGCATGGTGGTGAATGCCTGTGGTCCTAGCTACTCACAAGGCTGAGGTGGGAAGATTGCTTGAGCCTGGGAGGTCAAGGCAGCAGTGAGCTGTGATCATGCCACTGCACTCCATCCCAGATGACAGAGCAAGACCTTGTCTCAAAAAGAAATTTTTTTAAAAGAATGATGTGAAAGCAAAAGGCCTTCATAAGAAATTGTATTTTTTAAATCTCTTCCGGAAAAGAATAGTCTATTCTAATAGACCCCAGGTTTGACTGTGAGAGTGATAGACTTACACAGAAGGATGATGCTTATCTTCCACAAGATCTGCCCCCACCTCAGCACATTTCTTCTATAGACAAATAACAAGGGATGATTCTTAACATGGGCCAAGAAGAGAAACAGTGTTTCTACTATGGGAGAAAAGAGATTATTCACTGAATAGTTGTCAGTCTTGGAAAATTTCTATTTGCCAGAATCAGGAGAATAAACTGGGAATAGATCTTGAGGGTTCTGGACCAGGAAGGGATAGAAAGCTGGATATGGAAGAATTTATAGTTATTGGAACACTCTCCCATGACTCAGGATTTAGCATCCTGGCAAGGACATCTGGAGCCAGTCCTAGTATGCTGCTGGAATGGCTCCTTGAAACTTGGAGACAACAATGCCTCTGTAGTAAATGAAGGGGAGTTGTTGGAACTGCCTTGACTTGAGAGAAGGGTCAAAAGGCTCAGAAAGGTAGGCAAATTAGCACAGCTTACTTATGCAAAACCAGAAAATATATCAGTGGACAATGTCTCCTGAGAGGGCCCAGAGGACACTTGTTTTGTTAAGGCTACTAGCAATATTGAAAAACTCCATGGTGGCTGTTTTCTATGGGTCAGGGTACATGATAGGAGAGATTGCTATGTAATTAGGCCCCTTGGTGTCTGTCAATGAAGATAATAGGATTCTGAAAGAGCAGAGGCCAGGTGGTAGCAGTTAACTGTCAGAGTCAAGGTGAATGTAATAATCATAATGGACAGCAAGTCTGGAATGGCAAAGATGGAACTTTGACCTACAGGACTCTGTAGAGATAGTTAACAAACTGACATTCCCTGGAACAAGATAGATGAGAACCTATATTAATTTGCTAAGGCTGCCATAACAAAATACCACAGATAGGTTGCTTAAACAATAGAAATGTATTTTCTCACAGTTCTGGAGGCCAGGAGTCCAATTCAAGGTGGGGACAGTTTGGTTTCTTCTGAGGCTTTTCTCATTGGCTTGCACATGGTCTCCTTCTCACTGTCCTAACATAGTTGCCCCATGGGCTCTGTATTGTCTGTGTCCTAATCTCTTCCCTCTAAGGACACCAGTCATATTGGATTAGGGCCCACCTATATGATCTCTTTTTACCTCAATTGCCTCTTTAAAAGCTCTGTCTCCAAATACAGTCACATTCTAGGGAAAAGGGGATTAGAAATTCAACATATGAATTTTGAGGGGGACACAATTCAGCCCATAATAGAAGCCAACAAGAGTATTGCTTATAAAATAAAATTAAAAACCAGCCAGGGCCAGGTGTGGTGGCTCACGCCTGTAATCCCAGCACTTTGGGAGGCTGAGGCAAGCAAATTGCTTGAGGCCAGGAGTTAGAGGCCAGCCTGGCCAACATGGTGGAACCCTGCCTCTACTAAAAATACAAAATTAGTCAAGCATAGTGCCACGATCCTGTAGTCCCAGCTACTGAGGAGGCTGAGGCAGGAGAATCATTTGAACCCAGGAGGCAGAGGTTCCAGTGAGCCAATATTGCACCACTGCACTGCAGCCTGGGCGACAGAGTGAGACTCTGTCTCAAAAAAAAAAAAAAAAAAAAATTCACAGACAAGAATCAGGCGCAACTCCCCTACTATAAGTTCCCAATAGTTAAACAGGGTTGGATTGCTGTAGAAGACCCAGGAGACCCAGCATGAGGGTGCTTACAAATGTACAGTTTACTAGAGGAGAATGATATAATATAGCAGGAAAGTAAGAATATGCATCTGATATGGTTTGGCTGTGTCCCCACCCAATTCTCATCTTTAATTTCCACATGTTGTGGGAGGGACCCAGTGGGAGGTAACTGGATCATGGGGGCAGGTCTTTCCCATGGTGTTCTCATGGTTGTGGGTGGGTCTCACAAGATCTGATGGTATTATAAGGGGAGTTTCCCTGCACAAGCTCTTTTTCTTTGCCTGCTGCCATCCATGTAAGATGTGACTTGCTCCTCCTTCCCTTCTGCCATGATTGTGAGGCTTCCCCAGCCATGTGGAACTGGAAGTCCATGTTAAACCTCCTTCTTTTATAAATTGCCCAGTCTCGGGTATGTCTTTATCAGCAGCATGAAAATGGACTAATGCAATAAATTGTATTAGTCGTTGCTGAAAAGATAACTGAAAATGTGGAAGCAACTTTGGAACTGAGTAACAGGCAGAGGTTGGAACAGTTTGGAGGGCTCAGAAGAAGACAGAAAAAATGTGGAAAAGTTTGGAACTTCCTAGAGACTTGTTGAATGGCTTTGACAAAAATGCTGATAGTGATATGAACAGTAAGATCCAGGCAGAGGTGGTCTCAGATTGAGATGAGGAATTTATTGTGAACTGGAGCAATGGTGACTCTTGTTATGTTTTAGCAAAGAGACTGGCAGCATTTTGCCCCTGCCCTAGAGATTTGTGGAACTTCGAACTTGACAGAGATGATTTAGGGTATCAGGTGGAAGAAATTTCTAAGCAGCAAAGCATTCAAGAGGTGACTTGGGTGCTGTTAAATGCATTCAGTTTTATAAGGGAAGTAGAGTATAAAAGTTTGAAAAATTTGCAGCCTGACAATGTGATAGAGAAGAAAATCCCATTTTCTAAGGAGAAATTCAAGCCAGCTGCAGAAATTTGTATAAGTAATGAGGAGCCAAATGTTAATCTCCAAGACAATGTGGAAAATGTTTCCAGGGCATGTCAGAGGTCTTCATGGCAGCCCCTCCCATCACATGCCTGGGAGCCTAGGAAGAAAAAACGGTTTTGTGAGCTAGGTCCAGGGTCCCTGTGCTGTGCACAGCCTAGGGACTTGGTGCCCTGTGTGCCAGCCACTCCAGGCATGACTAAAAAGGGCCAAGGTACAGCTTGGGCCATGGCTTCAGAGACTGCAAGCCCCAAGCTTTGGCAGTTTCCATGTGGTGTTGAGCCTGCAGGTAAGCAGAGGTCAAGAATTGAGGTTGGGAAACCTCTGCCTAGATTTCAGAGGATTTATAGAAACACCTGGATGTCCAAGCAAAAGTTTGCTGCAGAGACGAGGCTCTCACGGGGAACCTCTGCTAGGGCAGTGCAGAAGGGAAATGTGGGTTCTGAGCTGCCACACAGAGTCCCTACTGGGGCACTACTTAATGGAGCTATGAGAAGATGACCACTGTCTTCCAAACCCCAGAATGGTAGATCCACCAACAGCTTGCACCATGTGCCTGGAAAAGCCACAGACACTCAGCCAGCCCAAGAAAGCAACCGGGAGCGGGGCCATACCCTGCAAAGCCACAGGGGTGGAGCTGCCCAAGACCATGGGAACCCACCTCTTGCATCAGTGTGACCTGGATGTGAGCCATGGAGTCAAGGGAGATCATTTTGGACCTTTAAGATTTGACTGCCCCACAGGATTTCAGACTCACATGGGGCCTGTAGCCCCTTTGTTTTGGCCAATTTCTCCTTTGGAATGGCTGTATTTACCCAATGTCTGTACCCCCATTGTATCTAGGAAGTAACTAACTTGCCTTTGATTTTACAGGCTCATAGGCAGAAGGGACTTGCTTTGTCTGGGATGAGACTTTGGACTGTGTACTTTTGAGTTAATGCTGAAATGAGTTAAGACTTTGGGGGACTGTTGGGAAGGCATAATTGGTTTTGAAATGTGAGGTCATGAGATTTGGGAGGGTCCAGGGCCAGAATGATATGGTTTGACTGTGTCCCTACCCAAATCTCACCTTTAATTCCTACGTATTGTGGGAGGGACCCAGTGGGAGGTAACTGGATCATAGGGGCAGGTCTTTCCCATGGCATTCTCATGGTTGTGGGTGGGTCTCACAAGAGCTGATGGTACTATGAGGGGGAGTTTCCCTTCACAAGCTCTTTTTCTTTGCCTGCTGCCATCCATGTAAGATGTGACTTGCTCCTCCCTTCCTTTGCCATGATTGTGAGGCTTCCCCAGCCATGTGGAACTGTAAGTCCATATTAAACCTTTTTCTTTTGTAAATTGCCCAGTCTCAGGTATGTCTTTATCAGCAACATGAAAACGGACTAATACAGCATCATAGACATAAATGTATACAAATAAAAAAATAAAAGAAACAAGAAGCAAGCTCTGTACATCTCAGAGTCACATTGCTAAGACAAATAAAGCAATATGCAGAAAAATCTGTATGTCACACTATCACCTGTGTAAAAAAATGTGATGCAGGCTGGGCACAGTAGGGGGACGCTGGCTCACACCTGTAATCCCAGCATCATGGGAGGCTAGATCACTTGAGGCAGAGGTTGCAGTGAGTCAAGATTGTGCCACTGCACTCCAGCCTGGGCGACAGTGCGAGACTCTGTCTCAAAAAAATAATAATGATGATGATGCAAATATCTCTGAAAGTTTATGGGAGAAACTGGTGACCTAGGCTGCCTATGTGGAATGGACTGAGTGGCTGGGGGAGGCCTGGAAAAGAGCTTTATCACAGCATACCTCTTGGGACCTTTTGAATTTGAACGATATGAATATTTTACTCATTCAAAATAATAAATACAATTTTAATTTCTATAATAATTATAATATAAAGTTGTTTTATCCAGTTCAATGGGATGTTTACAAATATTCCTATTTGAATTTTATTGTATTTGTTATTTGAGGGAGGATTAGTGTTTTTATATCTTTCAATTTGCTCAGATCTTGTTTTAGGTTTTTCAAAAAGAAGTTATAATGTTCTTCATATAAATCCTGTATATCTCCTGTTCCATTCATTCCTAGATTATTTTAAATTTTTTTTGGTATTGTGAATGGAATATTTTCCCATTGCTATTGCTAGCTGGTTATTCGTAACATTAGAAAATTCTACTGGTTTTTTGCTTGTCATGTAGCTAACCACCTTACCAAAAACTTTTATTAATTCTAGTAGTTTTTTCAAAATGTCAGTGGTGTGAGGAAAACAATTCTGGAAATTTTTGTAAAACCAGAGTCTATTGGGTTTTCTATGAATATAATAAAAATTTGATAATTTCTGGGTCTTTTTTCTGATAATTATTCCTATTATATTGGTTTTAGTAAAAGCCAAATGAGAGCCAGAGGGAGAGAGAGAAAAAAAATATGATAGAAGTTTATTTATTTATTTATTTAAAATAGAGATGGGGTCTCACCATGTTGCCCAGGCTGGTCTTGAATTCCTGGGCTCAAGCAATCTGCCCACCTCGGTCTCACAAAGTGCTGGACTTACAGGCATGAGCCACCACACCTGTCCAGCTTATTTATTTATTACATATCCGTATGACCAATTCAGGCTGGTGGGACATCCTTGCTCCACAAGGTTATTCAGTGATCCATTACTATCCAGCCATCTACTGGGGTATTGTGCTCATCTGAATGGTTGAAGCTAAATTACAGTTGTACCTATATTATAGCCTGTGGGGAGCAGGGTGGGAGAAAAGTCTAGGACAAGCAATTTCCTTTTAAGCACTTGAGGGGTACATTGAAACCTATCTCTTCTGTGCATATTCTACTGGTGCAAACATGGTGATGTGGCTGCAGGTATCTTTAAGAAAAACTGGAAAATGTAGTCTGTCTCAGTCATGTGCTTTAAAGCCGAACTTCTGAGGAGGAAGGGGAGAATAGATTTTGGAGGACAACTAACAGTCTTCTACACATACCACTTCATTTTCTTGTCTTATTGGATTGTTTAGAACATACAAAACAATGTTGAATAACAGTGGTGATAGCATCCTTCTCTCGTTCCTGATTTTAGTGAAAATGACTTCACATTTTCATTTAGTATGTTTGCTGTTGAGTTTCGGAAGTCTTTATCATGTTTAAATAGTTTCTTTCTTTTTTTTTTTTGAGATAGAGTCTCACTCTGCCGCCCAGGCTGGAGTGCAATGGCATGATCTCGGCTCATTGCAACCTCTGTCTCATGAGTTCAAGCGATTCTTGTGCCTCAGCCTCCCGAGTAGCTGGAGCTACAGGTGCATGCCACCATGCCCAGCTAATTTTTGTATTTTCAGTAGAGACAAAGTGGTTGGCCAGGCTGGTCTCAAACTCCTCACCTCAAGTGATCTGCCTACCTTGGCCTCCCAAAGTGCTGGGAGCCACCATGTCTGGCCTATAGTTTCTTTTTAATTTCTATTTTACTTTGAAGTTTTATTAGAAATGGCTGTTGAATTTTTGATGCTTTTTCAGTTTCTATTGACATAATAACATGAGTTTTCTCCTTTAATTGCTTCAGGTCATGAATTATGTTAATAGACTTTTTGGAGTCTCACTATGTTGCCCAGGCTGGAGTGCAGTGGCCATTCACAGGTACATTGATAGTACACACTACAGCCTTGAACTCCTGGCCTCCAGCGATCTTCCCACCTCAGCTTCCTGAGTAGCTGAGACTACAGGCACATATCACCATGCCCAGCAATGTTAATAGATTTCTTAATGTTGAATCATTTTTGCTTTTCTTTATTTTTATAATTATAATTTTGTACAGGCAGGATCTTACTACATTGCCCAGGCTGGTCTCAAACTCCTGGCCTCAAATAATCCTCCCACCTTGGCCTCCCAAGATGCTGGGATTACAGGTGTGAGCCACTGTGCTCAGCAATTTTTTTTTTTTTTTTTTTTTTGCTTTTCTTAAATAGACCCTACTTAGTCATGGTATATTATTCTTTGCTACACTGCTAAATTCAGTTTATTAATATTTTATTTCGAATTTCTACATGTATCTTTTGTGCAAATATTATCATATTTTAATATATTCCCACATGTAAGGCTATGCTAGCTTTACAAAATAAATTTCGGATCTTTTCATCTTTTTCTGTGGTCTGAGGACTGGTGCCTGTCCCTAACGTGTTACCATCTATGATGAGATAAATACAGAAATTGAGAGGGTTTAGAAATTGTTATAGCAATTTAACATCATTATGACATCCAAGCAGTGATCATCAGACTCATCAATGAGTAATGTATTCAGGTTTTGTAATTATCTTATTTGTCCCTATGTTTTTTTTTTGTTGTTGTTTTGTTTTTTTGTATTTTTTAGTAGAGACGGGGTTTCACCATGTTAGCCAGGATGCCAGGATGGTCTCAATCAATTTTTTTTTTTGAGACGAAGCCTTGCTCTGTCGCCCAGGCTGGAGTGCAGTGGTGGCACGATCTTGGCTTACTGAAACCTCCACCTCCCAGGGTCAAGTGATTCTTCTGCCTCAGCCTCCTGAGTAACTGGGATTACAGGAACGTGCCACCACACCTGGCTAATTTTTGTAATTTTAGTAGAGATGGGGTTTCACCATGTTTGCCAGGCTGCACTCGAACTCCGGACCTCAGGTGATCCACGTGCCTCTGCCTCCCAAAGTGCTGGGATTACAGACATGAGCCACCGTGTTCAATTTATTTTGATTTTTTTAAGTGTTTTTTTTTTTGTTTTTGTTTTTGTTTTGAGATGGAGTCTTGCTCTGTCACCCAGGCTGGAGTGCAGTGGCTCAATCTCAGCTCACTGCAACCTCCGTCTCCCGGGTTCAGGTGATTCTCCTCCCTCAGCCTCCTGAGTAGCTGGGACTACAGGCTCGGGCCACCATGCCCAGCTAATTTTTGTATTTTTAGTAGAGACAGGGTTTCACCATGTTGGCCAGGATGGTCTCAATCTCCTGACCTCGTGATCCGCCCACCTAGGCCTCCCAAAGTGCTGGGATTACAGGCATGAGCCACAGCGCCCGGACTATTTTGATTATTTTTTAAGAAAATTTAATTTTATTTCTGATTATTCTAAAAATTTGAAAATTGGCCTTGCACTTTATGTCTGCGTATTATTTAATTTTTCTAGTCTTTTAAATTAAAATTGGCAAAAGTAGGCCAGGCACGGTTCCTCATGCCTGTAATCTCAGCAGTTTGGGAGGCCAAGGTGGACAGAGGCCAGGAGTTAGAGACCAGCCTGGCAAACATGGCGAAACCCTGTCTCTACTAAAAATACAGAAATTAGCCGGGTGTGGTGGCGCACCTGTAGTCCCAGCTTCTCAGGGGGCTGAGGCATGAGAATCGCTTGAACCCAGGAAGCAAAGGTTGCCGTGAGCTATGATCGTGCCACCACACTCCAGCCTGGGTGACAGAGCGAGACTCCGTCTCAAAAAAAAAAGAAAAGAAAGAAATGGCAGAAGTATATGTCCACAATAATTCTAAGTTTTAAAAAACTTGTTCTTCACTGCAGATATTTTGAAAAACACTATCTAGAATGGACTAGATAACATTGAAATTATTTGTTCTTTAAAGGTTAGCTAAAATTGGCCAGGAGCAGCGGCTCACACCTGTAATCCCAGCACTTTGCGAGGCCGAGGTGGGAGGATCACTTGAGCTCAGAAGTTCAAGACCAGCCTGAGGAACATAGTCTCTATTTTTTTTTTTTTCTAATCAAAGCATTAAAAAAAAAAAAAAAAAAAGGTTAGCTAAAACTTAGCTAAAACCCAACTAGACCTGGTGACTCTCCATTCTCTTCTGTGGTTATTGCTCTTTTCAGGTTCTCTACTTCTTGGGTCAATTTTGGTAGTTTATAGTTTGCTAGGAAACCAGTCATTTCTTCTACATATTCACATTTGTTACCCACAATAGTTTCTTAAAATTTTTATCATATGGCTGTGTTTTTATCGACTTGCTCATTACTAATATTTTTCCCTCCTTTCCCCTTCTTTCCTTCTTTTTTTTTTTTTTTTTTCTTCCTACCTTAGGCTAGCTGACAGTTTGTCTATTTTATTAGTCGTTTCAAAAAAAAAAAAAAAAAGCCAAAAAACACCTGCTTTAGGGGCTGGGTGGGAGGGTCCAGTCCAGGGTAGAAAACTGGGTTAGTTGAGAGTCGGCAGATGAGGCCAGTCGGAGCCGAAGGAAAGGAGCGGCGGAGGCGGCTCAGCGGACTCAGCCCTGCCAAGGAGAATTCCTAGGGCCGGACCTAGAGTTTTCCGGGCCCCATCTTCCGACGTCGCCGCCCCGGATGTCATCTTATTCTCCTTTGTCTCCGCCTCCCCCTCTCCTCCTCCCGCGCTGGGCTCGCGGTGCCTGGTTCCTCTTGGAGCCGCTTCTTCCGCCGCCGCCGCCGCCGCCGCCGCCGCCGCCGCCGCCGCCACTCGGTTCATCCTCCTGCACCAGATGGCCAATCGAGTGATCAGGCTGTACACAGTGGTAGTCAGTCTCAGGACCTCAACTGAAAGCACAGCTAGAAGGGCGACTTTCACAGGGTCGGTTAACAAAAAGATTCTAGAGCCATGATCGCACTCCATGGGTCTTTTTGTTGCTGGTGCTTATGGCCTTCCCATCATGTGTTCCCTGTCGATGTGCACTTTCTGGTATGGATAGACACAGGACACCTCTGTATGACCTCCCTATTGAGCAAAAGATGTATGGAGAATCAAAAATTGAACACAGTATGACATACATTGGCCTTATATTGTTAAAGCCATGGAGAACCATAAGGATGAGCTTACCACCATTTCTGTACTGGTTGGAACTTTCAGTGAGTCAAAAGAAGAGGAATACAGGAAACTCTACAATACGTAGCTAGTGCAGCACTATCCAATAGAAAGATAACATGAGCCAAAAATGTGAGCTATGAGTGTCATTTTGAATGCTCTTGTAGCTGCATTAGAAAAAGTTAAACAGGTAAAATAAATCTTAATAGATTTATTATTATTATTAAGTCTCGTTCTGTGGCCCAGGCTGTTGTGCAGTGGCATGGTCTCAGCTCACTGCAACCTCTGCCTCCTGGGTTCAAGCAATTCTCCTGTCTCAGCCTCCCGAGAAGCTGGGACTACAGGTGCGTGCCACCACACCTGGCTAATTTTTGTATTTTTAGTAGAGACGGGGTTTCACCATGTTGGTCAGGCTGGTCTCAAACTCCTGACCTCAGGTGATCCACCCACCTCAGCCTCCCAAAGTGTTGGGATTACAGGCGTGAGCCACCGCGCTCGGCCAAATCGTAATAGATTTAATATTATATATCCAAAATAGATCATAATCAATTAATATGAAAAATATGAGATATTTTACTTTTTTTTTGCATTCTAAGTCTTTGAAATCTTGTCTGTTTACACTTACAACACATTTCCAATCAGATTAGCTTCGCTGCATTCCAGGTGCTCAATAGCAACCACCATTTCGGACAGTGCAGTTTCTTCTATTTCTGCCATTGAGGTCAAAAGTTCTGGACAGTTACTCTGCTCAATCTCTAGGAGAGACTTAGAAATATATTGACTATCAAGCCAGGCACGGTGGCTTACGCTGATTTTGATCTTGGGGGACACTCAAACCTCAAACTAATAGAATGTTCTCTTGTTTTCTAGCAGGAGTAGCCCTTTTAAAATTTGAATTGATTACAAATTTCTTCCTCGTTTAGGGCAGTGGAAGAAAGGCCAGCATGAAAATATGTTGATTTACAGTTCCCACCATGGCAGGCAGCCCTTTAAATGCTACTTGTTTTTTGCCTAATATATAATTTAATAGATCCTAAATATCCACTCTTTGAAAATTTGTGCACATGTATTCCACTTGAATAATTTTGCAAATTGCACAGAGACACAAAACGGTGGAAGCATTAATAGGTTGAATTTACTTTTTTAAAAGCCAGCTTTTGGGTTTTGGCTCTACGCATTTTTGTTTATTTTTGTGATAGAAACAGAGAGGCATTACTCAGATCCCACTTCATGAAGGCTCTCACTGTCCAGCTTCAAGGAGTTTGGTTAGCTGTTACTGCCATCAGCTGTTAGTAGCTCCAAGGTCAGACCACCTCAGTTTTTGAGCTGAAATCATCCTCAGGATGCCCATGGCTAATGATGGAGCAAAAGGAGGTATTGGGATATAGCCTTTTCTGCTCAATGCAGAACTCATCTGATGGACAATCTTTGCTCCAGAGCTCCCCATTGGACTGACAGAGCCTTTCTCAGGTCTACATTGCAGTCGTACAACACCCCCTTCCCTTTTTTTCCGCAGACATTACTCCTCTATAAACCTTTCGTACCCTTAACTCCCTAGTATCTGTTTCCCTGACAACCCAACCTGTGACGAGTTTCTAGTTCACTCATTTGAGCTTTATCTTTCATTAATTCCCTATTTGTATTTTCTTTTGGATAATTTTGTGGCTTTGCAACTGTGTTTATAGTATATTACTCAGTGTACATATTTTCCACTTTTAATAATAAGAGCATTTATAGTGGAGTATTGCAAACTGCTGGATTTGAATGCTTTTAGGACAGTCATGTACTCTCCAATTCTCCATAGGCCCTTCCTCTACCTATTTTTACATCTAACCACTTCCTACATCTAAATCACCTACATAGGCCCTGGACACATTTGTGATTCCTAATGTAAAGCTATACATTTTCTTCTAAATAGAGCCTTAGATGATCCCATAGGTTTTGTTATAAAGCATTTACCTTTTTGTTACTTCCTAAAAAATTTATAACTTCTGTCTTGATTTTCTCTTTTATCTAGGAGTTTTTTGGGGATTTGTGGGGTTTTTTTGTTTGCTTGTTTGTTTGAGATGGAGTCTCTCTCTGTAGCCTAGGCTGGAGTGCAGTGGCATGATCTCAGCTCACTGCAACCTCTGCCTCCCGGGTTCAAGTGATTCTCCTGCCTCCCAAGTAGCTGGGATTACAGGCGCATGCCACAACGCCCAGCTAAATTTTGTAATTTTTAGATAGAGACAGTGTTTCGCCATGTTGGCCAGGCTGGTCTTGAACTCCTGGACTCAAGTGATCCACCTGCCTCAGCCTCCCAAAGCTCTGGGGTTTTGTTGTTGTTGTTGTTGTTTTGTCTTGTTTTTTAGAGACAGGTTCTAGCTCTGTCACCCAGGCTAGAGTACAGTGGCACAATCATGGCTCACTGCAGCTTTGACCTCCCAGGCTCAAGCAACCCTCCCACATCAGCCTCTAAAGTACAGGAATGCACCACCATGCTTGGCTACTTTTTTTTTTTTTGGAGATGGGGTCTCACTATGTTGCCCAGGCTTTGATCTTGAACAAAATTTTTGTAGAGACAGGAGTCACGCTATGTTGCCCAGACTGGTATCAAACTCCTGGTCTCAAGCAATCCTCCCACCTTGGCTTCCCAAAGCACTGAGAGTACAGGCACAAGCCATTGCACCCAGCCATGATCTAGGGGTATCTAGGAGACTGTTCCTCAGTTTTTAAGTAGTAAAGATATTTTGACCATCTTCAATTATTTATTTTAAATTTTACTGGATTACAATGAGAATGTGTTGCCTCTACAAATCTCTGCTTCTTTAAATTCATGAAGTTTTCCTCTGTGAAGAAGCACACAGTTGATAGACATTAGAACATAATTTACATAAAAAATTTTTTTTCCAAGTTCCCAAGACCTGGAAAACAAAATAGTTTACATTTTAAAATGTGTGTGGAAATATACATATATATGATTATATGTTGAACTTGTTTGTCACATTATTCAGTCATCTATTTTCTAGCTTATTTTTCATCTACTTGATCATTCAAGTTCTGAAGGAGATATATTATAATCTCCCATTATGGTGGTGGTTTTCTATCAAAATCTTCTTGGGTTTCTGAGAGTTTGCTGTAAATATTAAGCTGCGATACTTCAGTACATAAAAGTTTGTGATTCATCACTTCAACAAGGATTGAACCATTTATGCCCCCTTTTCGTCTTAATGCATTTGATCTTGAATTCCACTTTTTTTTTTAATAAAGCTTGATGGCTTAAGCAACGCATTTATAACCTCACAGTTTCTGTGAAGCCTAGAGTCCTGACCTAACTGGGTCTTCTGCTTCAGATTCTCTCATAAGATTGCAATCAAGGTGTCCATTTAGGGTCTTTCACAGGCTGCAATCAAGGTGTCAGCTGGGGCTGCAGTCTTATCTCAAGGCTCACCGTGACAGGATGCACTTCCAAGATCACTCAAATCGTTGCTGGAAGGATTCAGCTCCTTGCTGGCTGTTGGACTAAAGGCCCCAGTTCCTTGCCAGGGGGCCCTCTGCATCAGCGTAATCACTTAGGAAGAGCCAGAGACAGAATATGAGCAAGACACAGAAGCTACAGTCTTTTGTAACCTAACTATGAAAGTGACATCTCATCACTTTTGCCATGGCTCATTTGTTACAAGCAAGTCGCTGGGTCCAACACAAGAGGAGGGATTTACAAGAGGGTGAATATTGAAGAGGTGAGGATCATTGGGAGCCATTTTAGAAGCAGCCTACTACAGCTTGGTGCAGGATTTTTTTTTTTTTTTTGAGACGGAGTTTCACTCTTGTCACCCAGGCTGGAGTGCAATGGCACAATCTCAGCTCACTGCAACCTCTGCCTCCCGGGTTCAAGCGATTCTCCTGCCTCAGCCTCCTGAGTAGCTGGGATTACAGGTGTGCGCCACCATGCCCAGCTAATTTTTGTATTTTTAGTAGAGACGGGGTTTCACCATGTTGGCCAGGCTGGTCTCAAACTCCTGACCTCAGGTAATCCACCCACCTCGTCCTCCCAAAGTGCTGAGAATTATAGGCGTGAGCTACCTCGCCTGGCCTGGTACAGGATTTTTAGTTAGGAGTTCTTTTCTCCCAATTTTCTGTAGATGGTATTCCACTGTTTTCTACCTTTCTGTGTTGTAGATTTTTAAAACACAAAAAAACTAGCCAGGCATGGTGGTGCACACCTGTAGTCCCAGCTACTTGGGAGGCTGAGGCAGGAGGATCACCTGAGCCTGGACATGTTGAGGCTGCAGTGACCTGTGATCATGCCACAGCACTCCAGCCTGGGTGACAGAGTGAGACCCTGAAAAAAAGTAAGTAAGAAAGAGAGAGAGAGAAGGGAAAGGAAAGGAAAGGAAAGGAAAGGAAAGGAAAGGAAAGGAAAGGAAAGGAAAGGAAAGGAAAAAGGAAAGGAAAAAGGAAAGGAAAGGAAAGGAAAGGAAAGGAAAGGAAAGGAAGAAAAGAAAGAAAGAAAAAGAAAGAAAGAGAAAGAAAGAAGAAAGACAAGACAAGACTGGGCTCGGTGGCTCACGCCTGTAATCCCAGCACTTTGGGAGACCGAGGCGGGCGGATCACGAGGTCAGGAGATCGAGACCATCCTGGCTAACACGGTGAAACCCTGTCTCTACTAAAATTACAAAAACTTAGCCAGGCGTGGTGGCAGGCGCCTGTAGTTCCAGCTACTCAGGAGGCTGAGGCAGGAGAATGGCGTGAACCTGGGAGGCGGAGCTTGCAGTGAGCCGAGATGGCGCCACTGCACTCCAGCCTGGGAGCGAGACTCTGTCAAAAAAAAAAAAAAAAGAAGAAGAAGAAGAAGAAAAGAAGAAAGAGAGAAAGAGAGAGAGAGAAATAAATAAATAAATAAATAAATAAATAAATAAATAAATAAAGTGGTGTTACCAGAGCCCAAGAATCTGGGTTATCCAGCGCAACCCTGTCTGGCAGGATCTGGGGTTATAGAGGAGCTGCAACCAGTACCAGACATATTACCCAAGACAGAGAGGAAGTTCTACAGAAATGTCCAAGCTTCTCCCTGTTCCCAGTCTTCAGCCTTTTACCAGTGCCTCCCAGTGGCCAAAGCTAGCTGGAAGCTAGAATGTGTTCTTTCTGTTTGGAAACTTACAAGGTTTTCTCTTTATACTTGGAATTCAAGGATTTCACAAGGATAAATTTTGATGTGTGTCTCTTTTCATTATCATTCATAAGACTCAGTGAACACTTTTAATCTGCGAACCCAAATCTTTCTTCAACTCAGGGAAATTTTCTTCTATTATTTATCTAGTTAGGTTTTCGCTTTCTTATATTCACTTTGTCCTTCTGGACTCCTATCATTTTCACAACAGATCTCCTGAGTTTCTTAATCCTCAATGATTTCTATTTCTTTACATTTTTGTTCTCTGTTGAAAGCTATTTCTTCCGCTTGATCTTCCAGATTGCTAATTTGGTTCTCAGTTAAGGATCATCCTCTTTTCCAGTTTGTGCACTAATTTTTTTTTTAATTCTAAAATCATGTTTTCTAGTTCTAGATTGTCTTTTTTGTGCTCTAATTGCACATCCTTGAGAGCTTTCATTACTTGTTTGTTACACTTTATCATTTGACACACGTGTATATAATATACGCCAAGCACTGTTCTAAATATTTTACAAATATTAACTTGTTTAATCATTTACTAATTCTCTGTGACTCTTCCCGTGATTCTGCATCAATAGAAGCCATCTGTCTAGTTGTGTGAGTTAGTCTTCCTCCCTCTAGTTAATAAATGTCCTCAAATGGGTCATTTCTCCTTACCTGCTCATAGTTCTGACTTCTTAGCAGTTAGGTCAGATTAGGGTCTCCTGAGCAGTGGTAAACCAGTGAGTGGTAGAAGACTAAGCAGTTTTTGCTGTTGTAGGTGAGAAATCAACTAGATGAAGAGATATTATGCCTTTGCTGAGACGTAGGAAGGAAGCCTCTTTGCCCCAAGCCTCCCTGAGCATACGTGGCAATCTCTTCCAACCATAGGGGCTGAAAGTAATTCAGACCAGCAAAATAGTTTTCCTCAAGTTCCATCATGGTCATGTGAATCAGTCAGGTCCCTTAGGGCTTCAGGAAAGCAGGTGAGCAGGTTGAACCTTCATAGAACAGGCTTCATAGAGCAGAATCAGTCTTTGTTCCAGGTTTCTTTTTTTTTATTTTTTTATTTAAAATTTATTGAGGGCTTTCCTGTATTTACTGGAAAGCCTGCTAGACAAATTCTAAAAGAGCTGTAACACCCCCAGGTTTTAAGAGAGATACCCTGCCCTGGCCGGGCGCGGTGGCTCACACCTGTAATCCCAGCACTTTGGGAGACTGAGGCAGGTGGATCACGAGGTCAGGAGATCGAGACCATCCTGGCTAACACGGTGAAACCCCATCTCTACTAAAAATACAAAAAATTAGCCAGGCGCCTGTAGTCCCAGCTACTTGGGAGGCTGAGGCAGGAGAATGGCTTGAACCTGGGAGGCAGAGCTTGCAGTGAGCCGAGATCGCACCACTGCACTCCAGCCTGGGCGACAGAGTGAGACTCCATCTCAAAAAAAAAGAGAGATACCCCGCCCTCTACCACTATCCCTTGACTCTCTCTTGACACTAAGCAGATCAGACAGTCTCAGCCAATTCAGCAGGGGAACTCCAGAGCCAAAATTGCCTATTTGAAGTGTCTCACTGGCCAGGCGTGGTGGCTCACGCCTGTAATCCCAGCACTTTGGGAGGCCGAGGCGGGCGGATCACAAGGTCAGGAGATGGAGACCATCCTGGCTAACACGGTGAAACCCCGTCTCTACTAAAAATACAAAAAATTAGCCAGGTGTGGTGGCGGGTGCCTGCAGTCCCAGCTACTCGGGAGGCTGAGGCAGGAGAATGGCGTGAACCTGGGAGGCGGAGCTTGCCGTGAGCCGAGATCACGCCACTGCACTCCAGCCTGGGCGACAGAGCGAGACTCCGTCTCAAAAAAAAAAAAAAAAAAAAAAAAAAGAATGAGACCCTGTCACAAAAAAAATTAATTATTTAATTAAATTAAATTAAAATTAAAATTAATTTTAAAAATAAAATAAAGTGTCCCACATTGAGCAGAAATGGTCAGATGCTAGCATCACTGCCATATGCAGTCATAGGCTGGACGCTGCTCAAATCTGCTCTCCATACCCACTAGAAAATCCTAAAAGAAATATAGCCTTAAATACAGTTTTTAGGCTCCATCACCTTACCTATCCACCTATCCTGGCTGTTGTGTTACTCTCCAGCAGGATTCAGGAGGAAGAGTGTGTCAGGAACATTTATTCAAGCTTTTATCTTCCCAGAACTTGAGGATACTATTTCTTTTTTTAACCTTCCATACTGTAGAAGCATTGCAGCCATGCTAATTTCAAAGAGAAGAATGAAAGAAAGTAGGAATAGCATTGCTACTGGTTTTCCAAGACCTAAAAATTATGTCGTATTTCTCTAGTTTGGTCTTGAGATCTTTCTCTGCAGAGGGAGTGTAAACTCTAGCCCTGCCCTGATTAGGTTCCAGGGGATTGTTTGTCGATATTTACACTGTGCCTTTCACAGGATACTTCTTTATCCTAGCAGATGGCCTAATGCCTAGGTATCTGACCCATGGTCAGGTGTCCCTCTCATAGGAAACTTGTTTATACTGTCAACTGCCCTTGAGGCTCTTTTCTGACTTGTGTTCAGTTTATTCCTACCAAGATAGCCACTCTTTAGGAGAGCTTTCACTGGAAGTAAAATTAGGTCTGTGTGTGTCAGTCAGGTGAGGTACAGAGAAGACAACATAACAAAAACACATGAAAAAAACAAAAGCAGTTTATTACTCATAGATCCCAGAGAGAAGAAGGGTGCCAACAAGCAGATTGTCAAACCAGTGAGAGGGGAGTGAGAAACAGAGAAGACCTATGCAGTGAGTCATTCACTGGGGCCCAGGATACTACCAAATCAGAGTTCCCTTCCAATTGGTGGAGTTAGAGAAAGCAGACATGAGTTCTATGGGGTTGCATTGTGACAGAGTGGTCATTGCAGCATATCTGTAGAGCCCCTGTTGAGGGTAGAATAAATGGAGTGAGTCAAATGTGGTCACACCCGGCTAATTTTTGTATTTTTGGTAGAGACGGGGTTTTGCCACTTTGGCCAGTCTGGTCTCAAAATCCTGGCCTCAAGTGATCCGCCCGCCTCAGCCTCCCAATGTGCTGGGATTACAGGCTCATCACGCCTGGCCCAACATCTTAATGACTAAACTGAAATACTTGAAGCAGGGGTGGCAAACTCAAAGACTAGGGTCAAGCAGGTAAGTATGTGAAGGAAGGGACCAAGTATAACTACATAAGCATTCACTGTGTGAGTGGTAAGGATGGCAGCAAATTCCAGAAGGCAAGCTACTCAGCTCCAGCATACATTGCAGTCAAAAATGCAGTCTGAACCGGAGCCTACATTCTTTTTTTTTTTTGAGATGGAGTTTCGCTCTCGTTGCCCAGGCTGGAGTGCAATGGCATGATCTCTGCTCACTGCAACCTCCGCCTCCCAGGTTCAAGCTATTCTCCTGCCTCAGCCTCTCGAGTAGCTGGGATTATAGGCATAAGCCACCATGCCAGCTAATTTTTTGTATTTTTAGTAGAGACGGGGTTTCACTATGTTGGTCAGGCTGGTCTCGAACTTCTGACCTAGTGATCCACCCACCTCGGCCTCCCAAAGTGCTGGGATTACAGGCATGAGCCACTGCGCCTGGCCCAGAGCCTACATTCTTAACCACAGTGCAATGCAACCAACATTTAGGGCTGAACCTGTACCCATACCACCACTCACCATACAGTAAAAAGGCTGCAATAAGATGAGGACTTACGGCCGGGCATGGTGGCTCATGCCTGTAATCCCAGCACATTGGGAGGCCGAGGCAGGCAGATCACCTGAGGTCAGGAGGTCGAGACTAGCCTGGCCAACATGGTGAAACCTTATCCTACTAAAAATACAAAAATTAGCCAGGGGTGGTGGCGGGTGCCTATAATCCCAGCTACTTGGGAGGCTGAGGCAGGAGGATCACTTGAACCTGGGAGGTGGAGGTTGTGGTGGGCCAAGATCATGCCATTGTACTCCATCCTGGGCAACAAGAGTGAAACTCCATCTCAAAAAAAAAAAGAAAAAGAAAGAAAAGATGAGGAATTACATCACCACTCTTTTGATTAATCAAGAAAACCATAAGGTAGTACTACTGAGATCCCTACTCATAGCACCAGAATAAAGCCCATACCAACTTTCACCACATCAAGCAAAAGCACCTTTTTAAATCAAGGCCATCATCATACCATCACTTAATTTACTAGGAGCCAATCTCTGATACAACCATGACCTATATTCATATCAACATTTAGCCCTCCATGAGAAAGCATTAGCGAAGAAGAAGGTTTTTATCCCCACAATACCAAGAGAAAGCTGTGGCCACTCGATTTTCCTTGTGGACCTAGAAGTGTTCAAAAAAAATAGTTTATTAATCTTTTAAAAGTTTGAAAAACCTTTAAGTAGCAATTTATCTAATTCTTTTAATGGTTTTGTCATTTGTACTACGTGGATTACTATCAATTATTTAACCAACGCCCTATATTTAGGGCTTCTTCCTTCAAGTATTCATCGTTACAAATAATTCTGCAATGATCATTACTATGTATCCATCTTTAAGTATTTCTACAAGATATATTCACCAAAGTGTAGTTGCTAGATCAAAAGGTCTATACCAGCCCAGCATAGTGGCTCACGCCTGTAATCTCGGCACTTTGGGAGGCCGAGGAGGGCGGATCACAAGGTCAGGAGTTCAAGACTAGCCTGGCTAGCATGGTGAAACCCTGTCTTTACTGAAAATACAAAAAATTAGCCGGGCATGGTGGCATGTGCCTGTAGTCCCAGCTACTTGGGGGGCTGAGGCAGGAGAATTGCTTGAACCCAGGAGGCAGAGGTTGTAGTTAGCCGATATTGCCCCACTGCACTCCACCCTGGATGACAGAGCGAGACTCCATCTCAAAAAAAAAAGAAAGGTCTATACCTTTAAAATGTTTATAGATATTGATAAAATGGCATCAAAATATTAACCCAATGTATAATCCTACAGACAGTGTTAAAAGAATGGCTATTTATCAATATTCAAGCCAACCCTGGAAACTGTCAATATTTCAAATCTTTACTAATCTGACAAATCAGATGAAATATTTTGATTAGCATTTATTTGGTTATTAATGAGGTTCAGTGTCTTTCATACATTAGCCATCTGTATATTCTCATAACCTTTGTCTATTTTTCTAATGCGTCATTGGTCATTGATTTGTAAGAATTTTTTTGTATTAAGTAAATAAGGTTTTCTCTCTCATATGTAGTGCAAATATTTATTCACAATTTATTTTTTAAAATCTTTATTTGTGCTGCCTTATGCCATGCAGATTTTTTTAAATGTAGTTGAATTTACGTCTATTTTTCCTTTAAAGCTTCTTGGGGCCGGGAATTGTGGCTCATGTCTGAAATCCCAGCACTTGGGTAGGCTGAGGCAGGAAGATCGCTTGAGCCCTGGAGTTCAAGACCTGCCTGAGCAAAGTAGGGAAACCCTGTCTCTACAAAATTAAAAATTAAAAAAAAAATAGCCGGGCATGGTGGCGCCCACCTGCAGTGTAGTCGCAGCTACTCAGGAGGCTGAGTTGGGTGGATAGCTTGAGCCCAAAAGGCCGAGGCTGCAGTGAGCTATGATCGCACCGTCGCACTCCACCCTGGAGACAGAGAAAGACCCCATCTCAAAAACAAACAAACGAACAAACAAACAAAAAACTTGGCTTGTGTCATGCTTAGAAACCCCTCACCTGCTTTTTTCTTTGCTTGTTGTTGTTGTTGTTGCTGTTAAGAGATAAAGTCTCTCTGTAGCCCAGGCTGGAGTGCGGTGGTGTGATCACAGCTCGCTGTAGCCTGGAACTCCTGGGCTCAAGCAAGCCTGCTGCCTCAGCCTTCCGAGTAGCTGGAACTATAGGCATGCACCACCATAACCGCCTAATTTTTTAATTTTTTATTTATTTATTTTTTTTGAGATGGAGTTTTTGCTCTGTTGCCCAGGCTGGAGTGCAGTGGCATGATCTCGGCTCACTGAAACCTCTGCCTCCTGGGTTCAAGCGATTCTCCTGCCTCAGCCTTCCAAGTAGCTGGGATTACAGGCGCCTGCCACCACACCCGGCAAATGTTTGTATTTTTACTAGAGACGAGGTTTCACCATGTTGGCCAGGCTGGTCTCGAACTCTTAACCTCAGGTGATCTACCCTCCTTGGCCTCCCAAAGTGCTAGGATTACAGGTGTGAGCCACCACGCCTGGCCGTGATCTACTTTTAATTTGGACTAGTGTAACTCCTTCATGCAATAAACTGAAAAGAGTCATTTTGTCTGTCAGGCCTCTGAGCCCAAGCTAAGCCATCATATCCCCTGTGACCTGCACGTATATATCCAGATGGCCTGAAGCAACTGAAGAATCACAAAAGAAGTGAAAATGGCCTGTTCCTGCCTTAACTGATGACCTTACCTTGTGAAATTCCTTCTCCTGGCTCATCCTGGCTCAAAAGCTCCCCCACTGAGCACCTTGTGTCCCCCACCCCTGCCAGCCAGAGAACAACCCCCTTTGACTGTAATTTTCCACCACCTACCCAAATCCTATAAAACGGCCCCACCCCTATCTCCCTTCGCTGACTCTCTTTTCGGACTCAGCCTGCCTGCCCCCAGGTGATTAAAAAGCTTTATTGCTCACACAAAGCCTGTTTGGTAGTCTCTTTACAGCTCACACAAAGCCTGTTTGGTAGTCTCTTTACACGGACGCGCGTGAAATTGTCTATTCTTGAAGTTCCTCATTTAAACAAAGGTCAAGGAGTAGGCACCTGGTAGTATCAAGCCTGAAACAAAGCAATAACGTGATGTTTCACCCAAGCCCAGAGTCCTAAGATCACAGACGACTAGGCTGTGTCTGGCAAGAAGCTCCTCAGCTCCCTCTCTGCAGTTCCCTGCCCTAAGCGAATGTCACCACCTGCTGAGAGCAACAGCAGCAGTACCACTAGAGGGAGCCTTTGGTGGTAAAAGAAAGATCCCCTGGTATCTCCAACCTAACCAAGAGGGCAGAGCTTAGAGAGGATACCTTCCCTTTGGTGAGGTGACAGGATATCTGGCTTGCCACAGTTATCTTTTTTTTTTTTTTTTTTTTTTTGAGACGGAGTCTCGCTGTGTCCCCCAGGCTGGAGTGCAGTGGCGCGATCTCGGCTCACTACAAGCTCCACCTCCCGGATTCCCGCCATTATGCTGCCTCAGCCTCCCGAGTAGCTGGGACTACAGACGCCAGCCACCACGACCGGCTAATTTTTTTGTATTTTTAGTAGAGACGGGGGTTTCACTGTGTTAGCCAGGATGGTCTCGATCTCCTCACCTCGTTATCCGCCCGCCTCGGCCTCCCAAAGTGCTGGGATTACAGGCGTGAGCCACCGCGCCCGGCCCACAAAGATCTTTTTGACCAGACATATGCTAGCTAAGGGATGTCCAAACACCAGAATGTGAAGCCAACCTTCCATCAGACTTAAACTTTTGACAGGAGAACAAATCTCAAACTGATGAATCAGTCATGTAGCTAGCTAGCTATAGAGCTTTCAACTTAAATTAGCAGCAGCTGCCCAATGCCATGTGAAGTAACAAACTGGTTTTTGGGTTTTTTTCCCTTTGGTTTTAATGTTATGTGTAATATATACATATATACATATATATATATATATATTTTTTTTTTTTTTTTTTTTTTTTTGAGACGGAGTCTTGCTCAGTCGCCCAGGCTGGAATGCAGTGGCGTGATCTCGGCTCACTGCAAGCTACGCCTCCCGGGTTCATGCCATTCTCCTGCCTCAGCCTCCCGAGTAGCTGGGACTACAGGCGCCCACCACCACACCCGGCTAATTTTTTTTGTATTTTTAGTAGAGACGGGGGTTTCACCATGTTAGCCAGGATGGTCTCGATCTCCTGACCTTGTGATCCAAAAAGTACTGTGCAGTTTTAAAATCAGAATGGTGATAAATATATACATTAATTTGGGAATAATTACTACTTTTGCAAAATTCAATCCTTTGCTGTCCCTCTAGATTAATTTTAGTCTCTTTTTTTTTTTTGAGACAGAGTCTTGCCCTGTCGCCCAGGCTGGAGTTGGAGTGCAGTGGCGTGATCTCGGCTTACTGCAAGCTATGCCTCCCGGGTTCACGCCATTCTCCTGGCTCTCAGCCTCCCGAGTAGCTGGGACTACAGGCGCCCGCCATCATGTCTGGCTAATTTTTTTTTCTTTTTTTTTTTGTATTTTTTAGTAGAGACGGGGTTTCACCGTGTTAGCCAGGATGGTCTCGATCTCCTGACCTCATGATCCGCCCGCCTCAGCCTCCCAAAGTGCTGGGATTACAGGCGAGAGCCACCGTGCCCGGCCTAGTCTCCTTTATATAGGTGTTACACAATTTCTTCATTAATATCGTATTTATGAGTCACCTATAATGTGCAAGGCACTGTTTATTCTTGTATGCTGGACATACAAGAATATGTCCCTGTTTTCATGAAGTTTACAATCTAGCTGGGGAGGGAGACAACATTTTTAAAAACAAATAGCCGGGTACGGTGGCTCACGCCTATAATCCTTGCACTTTGGGAGGCTGAGGCGGACGGATCATGAGGCTAGGAGTTTGAGACCAGCCTGACCAACATGGTGAAACCCCCTCTCTACTAAAAATACAAAACTTAGCCAGGCGTGGTGGTGCCTGCCTGTAGTCCCAGCTACTCAGGAGGCTGAGGCGGGAGAATCGCTTGAACCCAGGAGGCAGAGGTTGCAGTGAGTCAAGATCGCACCACTGCACTCCAGCCTGGGCGACAGAATGAGAATCTGTCTCAAAATAAAACAAAATAAAATAAAATATGACAATTGGTGACAAGTGTTATAAGGAAAATAAACCTGGGTAAGAGCATAAAGAATAAAAGGAAAGGAATGCTATTTTACATAGGCTGATCTGGGAAGGCCTTTCTGATAGGTAACACTTCAGCAAAAACTTAAAGGAGGTGAATGAATCAGCCATGCGGCTATCAAGGTAAAGAGCATTGCAGGCAGTAACAAAGCCCTGAGGCTGAAGCATAACTGGCTTGTTTGAGGAACAGCAGGAAGCTAGTGTGACTGAAGTACAGGTGATAAGATCTGAGTGGTAACCAGGGATCAGGTTATATAAGTCCCTGTAGGTCATGGGAACGATTTTGGATTTTATTCTGAGTGGGTTTAAAAGACACTGGGAGGTTTTAAACTAAGAAGTGACATGTCTGATTTATTCTTTTAAAGGATCAGTCACTTTAATGAGGAGAATAGAATGGCAAAGGTGGAAGCTGGGAACTCAGTTAAATCCAGGAGATAGATGATGGTAGCTTGGGCCAGGGTGGTGGTGAGGGTAATTTGTGCTCAGAACAGAAAGAAGTGAGCCAGGGCCTCTTCCCTCCAGAGGCATTTACCAAGCAAAAGGTGTTCCTTAAGTGAGAGGGACACATGAGACAATGAGTTAGTGACCTGCAGCCACCAGGAAAGTAGACCCTGGACTCTGGATATCTCTCTCTGTGTGTGTGTGTGTGTCTCTGTCTCTGTCTCTCTCTCTCTGTCTCACACACACACACACACACTCTCTCTCTCTCTCTCTCTCTCTCTCTCTCTCTCTCAACTAGGATTCTGTTGTAGTCTTTGCTCCAGGGGTCATTTGCCCAGCCCAGGAAACAACTGATAGGCAAGCAGTGCTTTGGGGTGGACACTGGGAACTGAAGAAAGCAGCTGAAGCTGTCCACCAGCCAAAGGGGACTCCTAGTGCAAATTACACTCTTGTGCAGAGAGAACTCAAAGGACTACACTCTGGAATATGGAAACAAAAAATTCCTCAAGCTTTGTTTCCAGACCACTAATGCTTTCAGGTGAGTCATGACTAAGGCAAGCTTAGAGAGACCAGAAACCCAGAGAGGTTAGCATAGCATGCAGGGATAGCTTTTAACCTTAAGGTGTTTGACCATTCCAAAGAGGTATGTGAGAAGCTGAGCTGCTCATTTGTTGGTTTATGGGGCTGCGGGACAAAAGGTGGAATCTAAGGTGTACTGTTCCCTGCTTTGGGTTTGGAAACTAGATAGCTACACCCTAGTAGTAAGGACGAACCAGAAGTAAATTAGCCTTCATGACCTCTGTAGATCAGATTTATCATTTGAATGGCCCACAAAATACCAAGATTTAAACTTGGAATAAGGTAATCCCGTACTCTTCCCATACTATTAGTGCCCCAGGCACTTGGTAAGGAACAAAAAAATCCTTTCTGGGAAAAGATAATATTATTCCAAGTCTCAAATTATTTCTATAAATAATTCTTCAGGACCGGGCACAGCGGCTCACACCTGTAATCCCAGCACTTTGGAAGGCCAAGGCGGGTGGGTCACCGGAGGTAAGGAGTTCGATACCAGCCGGGCCAACATGGTGAAACCCCATCTCTACTAAAAATACAAAAATTAGCTGGGCATGTTGGCAGGCACCTGTAATCCCAGCTATTCGGGAAGCTGAGGCAGGAGAATTGCTTGAACCCAGGAGATGCAGTTGCAGTGAGTCAAGATCGCGCCACTGCACTCCAGCCTGGGCGACAAAAGCAAGGCTCCATCTCAATAATAATTAATAATAACAATAATTCTTCAAATAGGATATCCAACAGATAACTAAAGATAATCAGGGGCCAGATGCGGTGGCTTACGCCTGTAATCCCAACACTTTGGGAGGCTGAGGTGGGCAGATCACGAGGTCAGGAGTTCGAGACCAGCCTGGCCATCATGGTGAAACCCCCATCTCTACTAAAAATACAAAATTTAGCTGGGCGTGGTGGCGGGTACCAGTAATCCCAGCTACTTGAAAGGCTGAGGCAAGAGAATCATTTGAACTCGGGAGGCGGAGGTTGCAGTAAGCTGAGATCGTGCCATTGCACTCCAGCTTGGGCAACAGGACGAGACTCCGTCTCAAAAAATAAATAAATAAATAAATAAATAACCAGAGCCAGGCACAGTGGCTCGTGCCTGTAATCCCAGCACTTTCAGGAGGCCGGGGAGGTGGCTCACTTGAGGTCAGGAGTTCAAGACCAGCACACCTGCAGTCCCAGCTACTCAGGAGGCTGAGGCATGAAAATTGCTTGAGCCTAGGAGGCAGAGGTTGCAGTGAGCCGAGATTGAGCCACTGCGCTCCATCGTGGGCAACAGAGTGAGACTCTCTCAAAAGAAAAAAAAAAAAGATAACGAGACACACAGTGAGAGACAACAAAGATTGAGCAAGAAGCATCAGAAACAACAGACAATACGAATACATCTGCCATCCACTATGACTCTAGATACTGTTAAAACCCCTATTTAAATACTTCTTAAGGAACTAGAAACTGTAAGGTGATACTACAGATTTGAAAACAAACAAACCAACTGGCTGGGCGCATTGGCTCACGCCTGTAATCCCAGCACTTTGGGAGGCCGAGGCGGCAGGTGGATCACCTGAGGTCAGGAGTTCGAGACCAGCCTGGCCAACATGGTGAAACCCCATCTCTACTAAAAATACAAAAATTAGCCAGGTATGGTGGCACATGCCTGTGGTCCCACCTACTTGGGAGGTTGAGGTGGGAGGAGGATCACTTGAGCCCAGGAGGTTGAGGCTACAATGAGCCATGTTTGTACCACTGCACTCCAGGCTGGGCAACAGGGCAAGACCCTGTCTCAAAAAAGAAAAAGAAAAACTGTCAATAGTAATAAAGTAGAATTTATTTAATCTTATAAAATAGCAAAATGGAATTTCCTTAATCTTAAAAGAAACCTAAAGCAAGCATCAAACTTAAAGAATAAATATTAAAAGCTTTCCCCTATTAATGAGGAATGAGACAATGATATCCATTATCACTATTTCTATTCAATATTTTACTAGGCACAAAACAGCAATAAAAAATAAAAAAATTAAAGGTAAAAATATTAAAGATTAGGGCTGGGCGCAGTGGCTCATGCTTGTAATCCCAGCACTTTGGGAGGCAGAGGCAGATGGATCCCTTGAGGTCAGGAGTTCGAAACCAGCATGACCAACATGGCGAAATTCCTCTACTAAATACAAAAAATTAGCCAGGCTTGATGGCGGGCACCTGTAATCCCAGCTACTTGGGAGGCTAAAACAGGAGAATCCCTTGAACCCGGGAGGCAGGAGTTGCAGTGAGCTGAGATTGTGCCATTGCACTACAGCCTGGGCAACAAGCGCAAAACCTCGTCTCAAAAAAAAAAAAAAGAAAGAAAGAAAGAAAGAAAAGAAAGAAAGAAAGAAAGAAAAAGAAAAAAGAAAAAGTACAGTAGATTATTATAATTAATTAGAGAGTTTAGCAAATTGCTGGATACAAAATTAGCATTCAAAAATAAATTATAGAAGTATTATAGAAGTAAATATTTGTGATCCTGGGATAGGCAATAGTTTCTTAGATAGAGCATCAAAAACACGAATGACAAAAGAAAAAAATAGATAAATAGGGCTTCATAAAAATTTAAAATTTTTGTACACCATAAGTCACCATCAAGAAAGTAAAAAGACAACCTACAGAATGGGAGAAAATATTTGCAAACCATATATCTGACAAGGGACTTTTATCTAGAATGTATAACCTTAACATTCAATAATCTTTAAAAAAAAAAAAAAAGCCCAATTTGATTTTTTGGTTTTTTGTTTTTTGTTTTTTTGTTTTTTTTGAGACGGAGGCTCACTCTGTCACCCAGGCTGGAGTGCAGTGGTGCGATCTCAGCTCACTGCAAGCTCCGCCTCCCAGGTTCACGCCATTCTCCTGCCTCAGCCTCCCGAGTAGCTGGGACTACAGGCGCCTGCCACCACGCCCAGCTAATTTTTTGTATTTTTAGTAGAGATGGGGTTTCACCGTGTTAGCCAGGATGGTCTCGATCTCCTGACCTCTTGATCTGCCCACCTTGGCCTCCCAAAGTGCTGGGATTACAGGTGAGAGCCACCACGCCCAGCCAAAAAAAAAGCCCAATTTTCAAAAAGGGGCAAAGGGGCCGGGCACGGTGGCTCACGCCTGTAATCTCAGCACTTTGGGAGGCCAAGGCAGGGGGATCAGGAGGTCAGGAGTTCGAGACCAGCCTGGCCAACATGGTGAAACCCTGTCTCTACTAAAAATACAAAAATTAGCCGGGCATGGTGGCAGTACCTGTAATCCCAGCTACTCGGGAGGCTGAGGCAGGAGAATTGCTTGAACCCAGGAGGCAGAGGTTGCAGTAAGCTGAGATTGCCCCATTGCACTCCAGCCTGGGCAACAGAGTGAGACTCCTACTCAAAAAAAAAAAAAAAGTTGGCGGATGCGGGGACAGCAAAGGGCTTAAGTAGACATTTCTTCAAAGAAGATATACAAATGGCTGATAAAGACATTTAAAGATCTTCAGGGCCAGACGTGGTGGCTCACATCTATAATCCCAGCACTTTGGGCTGCCAACGTGGGAGGATATCTTGAGCCCAGGAGTTTACGACCAGCCTGGGCAACATGGTGAGACTATCTCTACATAAAAACGAAAAATAAGGCTGGGCATGGTTGCTTACACCTGTAATCCCAGCAATTTGGGAGGCCGAGGCAGGCAGATCACCTGAGGTCAGGAGTTTGAGACCAGCCTGGCCAACGTGGCAAAACCCTGTCTCTACTAAAAACTATAAAAATTAGCCTGGCATGGTGGCAGGCGCCTGTAATCCCAGCTACTTGGGAGGCTGAGACAGGAGAATCGCTTGAACTTGGGAGGCCGAGGTTGCAGTGAGCCGAGATTGAGCCATTGCACTCCAGCCTGGGTGACAGAGCAAAACTCCATCTCAAAAATAAATGACTAAATAAAATAAAGATGTTCAACATCACTAATCACTAAGGAAATGCAAACCAAAACCACGAGATACCATTTTACATGCAGAAGAATGGCTATAATTTTAGAAAGATAGAGTTTCACAAGTCTAGACGCTGAGCCGCAGCACATTTGCAACGTCACGTGGAAGCTGAAGCTGCACCTCCCACGTGGCCCCTCTAGCCAGCTGAGCACCTCAGATAAGAACTACACCCAGGCTAGCACCAGCAGCTCAGCCACCAGCAGCAGCCCCACCCTCTGCAGCTGGCTCTCCTGCTGCTGCACTCCGCGGCAGCCAGGTCTGATGGCCCGGGCGGCAATCACTGCAGCTGGCATGGCTGTGGACTCTGCTGTGGGGCACATACTGGGTCATGCCATCAGTGGGAGCTTCAGTGGAGTAAATAATGCTGAGCCCCCAAGTGGTGACATCACTTACCAGAAGCCTCAGGGAACCCACCTGGCACAGCAGCAGTAGGCTTTCTTGTATGAGATAAAATGGTTTTTGGAATGTGCCCAGAATCAGGGAGACATAAAGTTCTGTGAGGGTTTCCATGAGGTGGTGAAACAGTGCAGACTTGCAAATGGATTTATCTAATCAAGAAGTTCAAATTGAAGACATGGAAAATCAGCTCTCATAACTAAGTTAATTTAGCATAAAAACATAATTGATAGCCGGGCGTGGTGGCTCACGCCTGTAATCCTAGCACTTTGGGAGGCTGAGGCGGGCGGATCACCTGTGGTCAGGAGTTCGAGACCAGCCTGGCCAACATGATGAAACCCTGTCTCTACTAAAAATACAAAAAAATTAGCCAGGCATGGTGGCAGGTGCCTGTAATCCCAGCTACTCGGGAGGCTGAGGCAGGAGAATGGCTTGAACCCTAGAGGCGGAGGTTGCAATGAGTCGAGATCGAGCCATTGCACTCCAGCCTGGGTGACAAGAGTGAAACTCTGTCAAGAAAGAAAGAAAGAAAAAAGAAAGAAAGAAAAGAAAAAGAAAGAAAGAAAGAAGGAAAGAAAGGAAGGAAGGAAGGAAGGAAGGAAGGAAGGAAAGAAAGAAAGAAAGAAAGAAAGAAAGAAAGAAAGAAAGAAAGAAAGAAAGAAAGAAAAGAAAGAAAGAAAGAAAGAAAGAAAGAAAGAAAGAAAGAAGGAAAGGAAGGAAGGAAGGAAAGAGAAAGAAAGAAAGAAAGAAAACGAAAGAAAGGAAAAGAAAGAAAGAAAGAAAAAAGAAAGAAAAGAAAAAGAAAGAAAGAAGGAAAGAAAGAAAGAAGGAAAGAAAGAAAGGAAGGAAGGAAGGAAAGAGAAAGAAAGAAAGAAAGAAAGAAAGAAAGAAAGAAAGGAAAAGAAAGAAAGAAAGAAAAAAGAAAGAAAGAAAAGAAAGAAAGAGAAAGAAAGAAGAAAAATGAGGGCTAAGAGCTGAGACCCTTTAGCTATGCTAGTATCGACCACCTCATCTATCCTAGTGATGGCATCATGTAAGCCTGTTCATGCTCTGACCCTTGTGGTTTCCCTTTTTTTTTTGGAGACGGAGTTTCACTCTGTCATCCAGGCTGGAGTGCAGTGACGCGATCTCGGCTCACTGCAACCTCTACCTCCTGGGTTCAAGCCATTCTCCTGCCTCAGCCTCCTGAATAGCTGGGACTACAGGCGTGTGCCACCACACCCTGCTACCCGGCCAATTTTTTTTTTCCCATCACCACGTCCAGCTAATTTTTGCATTTTTAGTAGAGACTGGGTTTCACCACATTGGCCAGGCTGGTCTCGAACTCCTGATCTCAGGTGATCTGCCTGCGTGGGCATCCCAAAGTGCTGGGATTACAGGTGTGAGTCACCGCACCTGGCCAAGATTTTTGTTTAAATTCTAAATAGTAACCGTTTGCTTTAGGGCTTACTCAGTTGCTTTTTGCTACTCAAGCCATGGAAGAGCAGACAGGAGGCTGTTCAGAAAAAAATGTATACTAAAGGATGACGTTGGCTTTTTGTTTAAAGTCTGTTTTTTCTCATGTTAACACAATATCCATCTGAGCCTGTTTTACTAAGGTTTTTAAAAACTATTATCATAAATAAACATTGAACTTATCAGATGCCTTTTTTGGCATATATCAAGAGGATCATGTGGTTTTCTACCTTTCATCTATTAATATAATACTATACAATTAATATAGTTCATTATACTGAACCATCTCTTACATTTCTGGAATGAATTCCACTTGGCCATGGTTAATGCACAACTTTTGTTATTGTTGTTAAATATCATATCAGGGTTTTTGCAGATATATATATATAGACATATAGATATATATATGTTGTTTGAGACGGAGTCTCACTCTGTTGCCCAGGCTGGAGTGCAGTGGCGCAATCTCGGCTCACTGCAACCTCTGCCTTCCGAGTTAAAGCAATTCTCGTGCCTCAGCCTCTCGAGTAGCTAGGATTACAGGTGTCCACCACCACACCCAGCTAATTTTTGTATTTTTCGTAGAGACAGGGTTTCACCATGTTGGTCAGGCTGGTCTCAAACTCCTGACCTCAGGTCATCCGCCCACCTCAGACTCCCAAAGTGCTGGGATTACAGGCATGAGCCACCACACCCGGCATTTTGCAGCAATATTTTTGAGTTATTTCATCAAACTTATTTTGAGCAACCCCATTTTCTTGACTGATGTTTTTCCCTTCCAAACCATCACTATCAGGATACAGAGCCCAGAGACATAGCACAGTCCATCATCCCATGCATGGTCCCTGCTCAGTTCAGGATTCCTTCACATACCATGTCTTGGCCCAACACAAAGGAGCCCTCATACAGTTCATAGTCCTTAACAATAGGAGCCAGCAAGGTGGGAAATGACCCTCTGTCTAGTTGAGGATCCTCATACAGATATATGCTCCCCAAATTACTAAGCAGACAATCCTCTGAGCAGACACTAGCAAATCAGCCAAGGTCCAGACCTCTAAACAGTTCAATAGGAGATGAACCCCACTCAGCATCTATATCAGGAATTGCAAAGTGGTATCCTTGAGTGGATTCCTTTTTTTTTGAGATGGAGTCTCACTCTGTCGCCCAGGCTGGAGTGCAGTGGCATGATCTCGGCTCACTGCAAGCTCCGCCTCCAGGTTCACACCATTCTCCTGCCTCAGCCTCCCGAGTAGCTGGGACAACAGGCACCCGCCACCACGCCCGGCTAATTTTTTGTATTTTTAGTAGAGACAGGGTTTCACCGTGTTAGCCAGGATGGTCTTGATCTCCTGACCTCGTGATCCACCCGCCTCAGCCTCCCAAAGTGCTGGGATTACAGGCGTGAGCCACCGCGCCCCGCCTTGAGTGGATTCTTGATCCACATTGCACATTTTTCTCCATACACAATGCTTCTTTTTTCTTAATAATTTTTTTGTAGAGACAGGGTCTCGCTATGTTGCCCAGGCTGGTCTTGAACTCCCAGGCTCAAGTGATCCTTCTGCCTCAACCTCCCAAAGTGCTGGGATTACCAGAGTATGCCACCACACACAGTCCCTTTTTGAATTGAACCAAGACTTAAAAATCAGAATATTTATGGCAGGGCACAGTGGCCCATGTCACCAGTGCTTTGGGAGGCAGAAGTGGGAGGTTTGCTTGAGCCCAAGGGTTCAAGGCCACCCTGGGAAATATAGCGAGACCGCGTTTCTACAAAAAATTTAAACATTAACTAGGTGTGGTGGTGTGCACCTGTAGTCCCAGCTTCTAGAGAGGCTGAGGTGGGAAGATCACTTGAGCCCAGGAATCAGAGGCTGCAGTGGGCTGTGATCACACCACTGCACTCCAGCCTAGGAGACAGTGACACCTTGTCTTTAAAAAAAAAAAAAAAAAAGAGGCCGGGCGTGTTGGCTTACACCTGTAATCCCAGCACTCTGGGAGGCCAAGGTGGGCAGATCACTTGAAGTCAGGAGTTCAAGGCCAGCCTGGCCAACATGGTGAAACCCTGCCTCTATCATATCTACTAAATATAGTATTAATAATAATAACATATACTTTTTTTTGTTTTTTGTTTTTTGTGAGACGGAGTCTTGCTCTGTTGCCCAGGCTGGAGTGCAGTGGCGCGATCTCGGCTCACTGCAACCTCCGCTTCCTGGGTTCAAGCGATTCTTCTGCCTCAGCCTCCTGAGTAGCTAGGATTACAAGCATGCACCACCACGCCCAGCTAATTTTGTATTTTTAGTAGAGAAGGGTTTCTTCATGTTGATCAGGCTTGTCTTGAACTACCGACCTCAGGTGACCCACCTGCCTCAGCCTCCCAAAGTGCTGGGATTATAGGCGTGAGCCACCACATCCAGCATATACTGTTTATTTTTCTCTCATATTACAGGTTGTTTTCTGAACCCGTTTCCATGAGGGGTGAGTGTTTCAGGAAAAATGGAGGAGTGCTAATTAATTTGTGAAAGTAATTAATATTCCTCTGCAATTAAATGTGTAGATACTCAGCCTACAGTATTTGTTCATTTACCTGCTGGCATCTGAGCTAGTAATCCTGCTGCTCAGCAACAACCAGACAGTCCCCTCCAAGAATATGGCCGTGCAGCTCCCTCTCCAGATATAGGTCTAATCCTCTACCTATATTCAGTCAAAATGAAGACAGCATCCCCACAGATAGTGGTTATATAGATATCCCCAATTCATTACTCAGTAGGCTTTGAAACAGGATCTTCGTAGACCATGATACATAAACATGCCACTATTTGGCAAATCAGAAGATAATACTTAAAAACCAAAAACCTATATTCATCCTACCCTTTCACTACACATGATACAGTCTGACTAGACAGATCATTTTTAGAATGTTGAGACAGACCCTTCACAGTTCATTATATACAAACCTAGAATTATATCTTGCCATGATTTTCTAAACTATGGCATGGATATAGGAACTGGTTATATTGATAGCTGTTTCACACTAAGCTGAGTGTTGGTATGAGAATGGGCTGTAGTCTGAATCCATAAACTTACCTTTAGGTAGGTGATATAGTTTGGATCTGTGCCCCCACCCAAATCTCATGTTGAAAAGTAATCCCCAATGCTGGAGGTGGGGTCTGGTGGGAGGTGATTGGATCATGGGGATGGTTTCTAATGGTTTAGCACCATCCCCCTTTAGCTGTTCTCGTGATAGAGTTGTCTTGAGATCTGGTTGTTTAAAAGTGTGTAGCTCCTACCCCATCTCTTTCTTCCTCCTGCTCCAGTCATGTAAGACGTGCCTGCTCCTGCTTTGCCATCCAACATGATTATAAGTTTCCTGAGGCCTCTACAGAGGCAGAAGCTGCTGTGCTTCCTATACAGCCTTCAGAACCATGAACCAATTAAACTTCGTTTCTGTGTAAATTACCCTCTGTCCAGTATTTTTATAGCAATGGAAGAATGGGGGCATCGCCTATGGGATTAGTTTTGAACGTAGAATGTCTTGTATGGTGAGAGTTGATGTATCAGTCAAGTTAGGCTAGATTATACCAAGGTTGAAAAATCTTAGTGGTGGCCAGGCATGGTGGCTCACTGTAATCGCAGCACTTTGGGAGGCTGAGGCCAGAGGATCGATTGAACCCAGGAGTTCGAGACCAGCCTGGGCAACATGGCAAAACCCTGTCTCTACAAAAAATATAAAAACTAGCTGGGCGTGTTGGTGCACACCTGTAGTTCCAGCTACTTGGGAGGCTGAGGTGGGAGGTCAACGCTGCAGTGAGCCAAGATCATGCCACTGCACTGCAGCCTGGGTGACAGAGCAAGACTGTGTCTCAAAAAAAAAACAAAAAAAAAAAACATAATGGCTTAAAACTACAAAGGTTTATTTTTTGTTCTTGTTGCATATCCAATGCAGTTCAGCAGAGAGGCTCTGTTCATCAGAGCCATTTAGCAAACTTTGATTAGACAAAGGGTCACATAACATGAAACAGGCCGGGCGCGGTGGCTCACGCCTGTAATCCCAGCACTTTGGGAGGCTGAGGTAGGAGGATCACTTGAGGTCAGGTGTTTGAGACCAGCCTGGCCGACATGGTGAAACCCCGTCTCTACTAAAAATACATAAATTAGCTAATTATGGTGGCCTGCGCCTGTAATCCTAGCTACTCAGGAGGCTGAGGCAGGAGAATTGCTTGAATCTGAGAGACAGTGCTTGCAATGAGCCGAGATCGCGCCACTACACTGCAGCCTGGGTGACAGAGCAAGACGCTGTCTCAACCACCACCAACAACAACAACGACGAAAACCATGAAACAGTTTCTCTCAGCCCAGGACTACAAGTAAGCCCAAATCTTACAGGACACTTCTTCTGTCTAGATTAAGGTGTATATCCATATAACTCTTTAGCAAAGGGTAGTCCCTACTCATAATAGGCCCAAACTACATAAGCCTTACTCATGAGCCAGCACTGGACTAGAAAGTCTAAACCTGGCCGGGCGCAGTGGCTCAC
This sequence comes from Pan paniscus, assembly GCF_029289425.2. Taxonomy (NCBI): domain Eukaryota; kingdom Metazoa; phylum Chordata; class Mammalia; order Primates; family Hominidae; genus Pan; species Pan paniscus. The sequence continues at coordinate 123,263,739 of NC_073272.2, forward strand.
ACCTATAATCCCAGCACTTTGGGAGGCCAAGGCAGGCAGATCACCTGAGGTCGGGAGTTTGAGACCAGCTTCCTCAACATGGTGAAACCCTGTCTCTACAAAAATACAAAAATTAGCCGGGCATGATGGCGGGTGCCTGTAATCTCAGCTACTCGGGAGGCTGAAGTGGGAGAATCGCTTGAACCCGGGAGGTGAAGGTTGCAGTGAGCCAAGATCACACAACTGCATTCCAGCATGGGTGACAGAGCAAGTCTCCATCACAAATAATAATAATAATCATCATCATCATTGATCTGTATATACTTTTGGAATGTTTACATACACAGGCATATCTTATGCAAATAATAAAACTTCTGGCTTATCCTCTTAAAACCTTATATTATTTTTCTCATTACTACACTGCATAAGACCTCAGCTACAATATTGAAGAAAAATGATGACTGTAGTGAGCATCTTTGTCATGTTCATGATCTCAAAGGAAAAACCTTTTGTTTCGTTAAGTATGATAATGGGTATAAGTCATTTGAATATCTTTATTAAATTAAGGACATTTCTTTATATCCCTATTTTGCCATTAGTTTTATCATAAGTGGGATATTGAATTGTGGAAAGTGTGTGTTTTTTTTTTTCTGCATCTTCTGAGATTACCATATGATTTTGTCTTTTAATATGTTAAGACGACCAATTAAAACAATTGATTCCTTAATAATAAACCATCCCGGCATTTCTGGGAATAACCCCAACTCATTCAGGATATATTATCCTTTCCATATATTACTGGACTTGGTTTGCTAAAATTTGGTTTAGGATTTTTGCACCGATAAGTGAGATTGACATGTCTTTTCCCTTTTTCAAACTATTCGTGGGTTCTGGTATCAAGATAATAGGAACCTCATAAAGTGAGTTGATGAATAGCCTATCTATTTCTAGTCTCTGGAGAAGATTGGAACTATTTCTTCTTCAATGGTTTAGTAGAACTCAACTGTAAAGACATATAGATATGGAGCTTTACTTTTATTTGAGTTTTCTACTTTTTCTGTATCAATTTTGATAAGTTGTGTTTCAAGGAACTTATCCATTTTATTTACATGTTAGTTTACGACATAAAGTTGGTGATATTATCCTCTTATTATCTAATTATCTCTTGGATCTTGAACCAATAAATTGCTCATTAGTAGCTATTTGATGATTCTAAACATCTTTTCATGTGCTTTGATCACTTTTTTTACTTATCTTTAGAAAGTAAAGATAAGGTGGCCGGGCACAGTGGCTCACGCCTGTAATTCCAGCACTTTGGGAGGCCGAGGCCGGCGGATCATGAGGTCAGGAGATCGAGACCATCCTGGCTAACGTGGTGAAACCCCGTCTCTACTAAAAATACAAAAAATTAGCTTGGTGTGGTGGTGGGCGCCTGTAGTCTCAGCTACTCAGGAGGCCGAGGCAGGAGAATCGCTTGAACCCTGGAGGCGGAGCTTGCCGTGAGCGGAGATCGTGCCACTGCACTCCAGCCTGGGTGACAGAGCAAGACTCCGTCTCAAAAAAAAAAAAAAGAAAAGACATTCTCCCACACCCATCCTCATACTCTGTCCTTAGGATGTATGCAATCTCTCCATTTAATCTCTCATTAGGGAGAGATTGCATACATGCATACATGCAATCTCTCCCTAATCCTTTCTCGAGTCCTACAAAATCAAGCATTCTAGCTTCCACTGGCTATCAATGGATTTCTCCCATGCCAGGAAGAAATGCATGTCCTAGCAATGAGGAGTGGGAGGAGTGACTTTTGTTCCATTAATAAAACTAGAAAGAGGCCTGGCTCATGCCTGTAGTCCCAGCACTTTGGGAGGCCGAGGCGGGTGGATCACGAGGTCAGGAGATTGAGACCATCCTGGCTAACACGGTGAAACCCCGTCTCTACTAAAAATACAAAAAATTAGCCGGGCGTGGTGGCGGGCGCCTGTAGTCCCAGCTGCTCGGGAGGCTGAGGCAGGAGAATGGCGTCAACCCGGGAGGCAGAGCTTGCAGTGAACCAAGATGGTGCCATTGTACTCCAGCCTGGGCGACAGAGCCAGACTCCATCAAAAAAAAAAAAAAAAAAAAAAACTAGAAAGAGACTCGGCCTGGTGGGTCACATCTGTAATCGCAGCACTTTGGGAGGCAGAAGTGGGAGGATCACTTGAGGCCAGAAGTTTGAGACAAAAAAAATTAAAAATAAAAACAAAATAAAAAAAGAAACTAGAAAGAGACACTGTGTGCTTCTACCATTTCAAAGCTGTTTTCCCCCCGAAAGTACCTAAAAATCAAAGTTACCTCTTCACTGCTTCACAGACAGCCCTTGGAGTGCAGCAGGCTTCAGCACACGGACGAGGGACCACTCTGGTGAGGCTTTATATCTACAAGCAGCTGTATCTATAACAGCAAACTCCTATTCACCTTCTGCCTATAACAGTTTCACACTCACACATACACATCACACAGTGAGCCAGGGGACAGACCCCAACACAGACCTAAGCTCATGCCCACAGAATGACTCAGACCACAAACAGACACCACATGACCTGGCTTAACCCTGTACCCACCCCATGGCTCTTCAAATAAGAGTGAAACATGGTATACATCAGAGCCAATATGGGTACCACCAGGAGATAGTCTCCCACTCAGGCTGGGTCTATGCCTCTATACATACCAAGCATACGATGGAAATGCCAGGCCTGAGCCCCCTGCCCCCACCCCCCACACACAAACACACACTTGCTGTAACATAGCAGCTACAATGATGGCCCTCACTAAGAATGAGGCCCATGCACAATCCACTCCCCAGCACACCCAAATGCAGCCCCTGTTCCACAGAGGAGACACTCATACGCCAAGGATCAGCACAGAATGTGATAGCCTCCAGGCAAACTCACTATGCCATCATTCATCATACAAGAAATCCTCATTGGAGCAAGGCCTCTGTAATGATCACTGCTCAGCACCAAAGGCTGCATTTCCAGCCCTCACCTACTGGACCTGATGGGGATGGGACATGTGGGCCCCACCTTCCTCCATGAAACGCTCTCTTCCCTCAGATCCCTGGACTCTGCGCCTGCCTCTCCCACTCTCCAAGTTCCCCTCCCGCTGTCCCCTGCTCCCATGGACGCTGTTCGCTGGGCCCTTGAAGACCTCCCCCACTACTTCACACAACTCCCAGGTGACCTGTGAATCTCTGCTCAGGTGTCCTCGCCTCAAGAAGCCTTGGATGGTCCCACCCACAGCACCTGGACTTGCCTCTCTGTCACAGTGTGACCGGATGTTCCCAGGTGCCTATCTCTCTCTTTTGAGAGCTAAGGTCCTCATGGGCAGGAAACCACTGCCACTCTCCTCCACGTCTCCAGCACCGAGCATGGTGCCAGGCTGTGAGCCAAGGCTCCGTAAAACTGGGTGCCTCTCGAGCTGGAAGCCTGTGTGTCTGGAAGCTCAGGGAGCAGCTGTGACCGGCACGTGGGATTCCTGAGCTCCCATGAACAGGCAGGAGAGGAGACACAGGCCTGCACGTTGCTGTGGAAAAAGCCCTTGCAGAAGGCAGGAGGGGCTGTCAAACCAGGCTTGCTCTGAAAATGTGGCAGCAAGGGCCGCCTCTAATAAACCCCGTAAAGGCTCAGTAAATGTGTGTTGAATCAGCAGAGAGGCGTCGCTGCAGACTTAGCCATCATGAGAGGGATGAAGGGCCCTTGAGTTCCTCTGTTAGTGAGGATAATTTAGCAGGCAGAAGAGAGGGAGGCTGCATCAGCGGCTTGTAGGGAGAAGCACTTGGCGCAGCAGAATGGGCAGTGATGGCCCAACAATTCCAGGTCAAGCGATGGCTTCAGAACACGCAGGGGATCCAGGCCCCTCCTTGCACGCCGAGGGGGAGCACTCTCTGCAGTAGCCGGTGACACACATTTCATCACAGGGAGGAGGAGTGGCTTCAGGGTGACCGACTGTCTTGGCTTTGCTGGTACGAGGGGATTTCCTGAGAAGCCAGACTTTCCAGTTTAAAATCAGGCCAGTCCCAGGCAAACTGGGACAGCTGGTCACCCTCTGTGGCATTGGAGGGCATGTCAGTCTCAAGCAGGGCCTCTTGCCTTCTGCTGTTTAGAGCGGAGGAAGTGAAGGGGGCCTGGGTCTGAGCTGTAGCTCAGTGGGACTATGGGCCTGCCTCCAGTTCTAATGGGGGGCTGCCTGGAGGTGGCATGGGTTGGGCCCTCTTTTTCTTTTTTTAATTTTTTTCTTTTTAATTAATTATTGAGACAGGGTCTCTCTCTGTCACCCAGGCTGGACTGCAGTGGCGCCATCATAGCTCATTATAGCCTCGATCTCCCAGGCTCAAGCCATTCTCCTCCTTCAGCCACCAACTCCCACAAGTAGCTGAGACTACAGGTGCGTACCACCATGCCTGGCTATATATATATTTTTTAATTTCAGTAGAGATGATGTCTCGTTATGTTGCCTTTGGGGTTGGTCTCAAACTTTTGAGCTCAAGCAATCCTCCTGCCTCAACCTCCCGAAGTGCTGACATTACCCATGCCCAGAACGTTGGGCCCTGTTCTGGAGGGCTTGCCCTAAAGAGGTTTGGTCTCAGCTCTGCTATGGGCACATTGTCCTTGGCAGGTATACTCATAATGACCCAAGACTGAGCTAAGACCAGTCTGTCTTCATCTAAACTGGACTCTGTGTATGGCCAAAGTCTGTCTTGGGGAATCCCTAATCTTGTAATGGTTATGCACTCTGGACTGGTTTAGGGATGAGTGTGTGCTCAGGCCTGTGTCAAGCCAGTGTCATGGTTTGTTGAGCAGGGAGATGTCCACATCCTGTCTCAGCAAAGCCTGCCCCCTTAGTGGAGGCATAAGCAGGTATCTGAGGGGCAGCTGTCTCAGTATGTCTAGCTGAAGGTTGGCCATAAACCCTGGTCTAGCCATGAGCTGGTTTAGAAAGTGTTCTCTGTGGGTATATACGTGGGTCATGTCCTTGGCACTGATGTGCCATGGTGTCATCTTGGCTGGTGGTGTCTCCTGAGATAAAGGTATATTCCGTGGCGGTCCCCTGGCATGTTAGTGGTAGTTTTTACCCTTTTCTAGACAACGTCTGTTTCATAGTCCATGTCTGTCACTGACCTAACTAATGGCTGACTCATGCTATGATTTAGAACTTGTGTGGGCTGTGCATCGTGAGTTCTGGGCAGGTTTTAAGTGTCCTTGTTAGAGACTCCCTATATTTCTTTTTTTGTTGTTAGACAGAGTCTCGCTCTGTCGCCCAGGCTGGAGTGCACTGGCGCGATCTCCATTCACTGCAACCTCTGCCTCCCAGGTTTAAGTGATCCTTCCGCCTCAGCCACCTGAGTAGCTGGGATTACAGGCATGCACCACCATGCCCGGCTAATTTTTGTATTTTTAGTAGAGACGGGGTTTTACCATGTTGGCCAGGCTACTCTCGAACTCCTGAGCTCAAGTGATCCACCCACCTTGGCCTCCCAAAGTGCTGGGATTACAGGTGTGAGCCATCACGCTTGGCTGAGACTCCCTATAGTTCTTCAACAGGATGGAGAGTTTTCTGAAGTATTAATGGTATGACTGAGGAGATCCTGTTTTGAAAGCAAGTCCTGAGTCTTGGGGTAATGCAAGTGGAGGGATACGAGGAGAATCTGCTTAGGGAGGGTCGCAATGGTGGAGATATGGTCCCCAGCTTGCATTAAGGAAACAAAATGTCTTCTTTATTGAAGAAAGGGACAGTATAGTTTTTAGTAAGAGTCCAAACAGAGCCTAGGCATGTGTACCACTCACCCCAAATAATCTAGGCTGTCCACCATTTTTTTTTGAGACCGAATCTCGCTCTTTGGGAGACCGAGGCAGGCAGATCACCTGAGGTCAGGAGTTCGAGACCAGCCTGGCCAACATAGTGAAACCTCATCTCTACTAAAAATACAAAAATCAGCCGGGCGTGGTGGTGCATGCCTGTAATCCCAGCTACTCGGGAGGCTGAGATAGGAGACTCGCTTGAACCCAGGAGGCAGAGGTTGCAGTGAGCTGAGATCATACCATTGCACTCCAGCCTGGGTGACAGAGGGAGACTCCGTCTCAAAAAAAAAAAAAAAAAAAAAAAAAAAAAAAAAAAAAATTAGCCAGGAGTGCTGTTGAGCACCTGTAGTCCCAGCTGTTCAGGATGCTGAGGTAGAAGAATTGCTTGAGCCCGGGAGGTCAAGGCTGCAGTGATTTTGTCACTGCACTGCAGCCTGGATGACAAGGTGAGACTCAGTCTCAAAAAAAAGGAAAGAAAGAGAGAGAGAGGGGAAGGAAGGAAGGAAGGAGAGAGGGAGGGATGGAAGGAGGGAAGGAGGGAGGGAGGAAGGAGGGAAGGAAGGAGGGAAGGAGGGAGGGAGGAAGGAGGGAAGGAAGGAGGGAAGGAGGGAAGGAGGGAGGGAGGGAGGGAAGGAGGGAGGGGGGAAGGAAGGAGAGAGGGAGGGATGGAAGGAGGGAGGGAGGAAGGAGGGAAGGAGGGAAGGAGGGAGGGAGGGAAGGAGGGAAGGAGGGAAGGAGGGAAGGAGGGAGGGAGGGAAGGAAGGAAGGAAGAAAGGAAGGAAAGAAAGAAGGAAAAGGAAAAGTTAAAGTTTGCCAATCCTTATGCTAGAGAACTGTTCCCATTTGTTCAGCTCATCTGGAAGGATAATAGATGGCAAAAAATAGCATAAAATTTAGTTTGTGGCCATAATCCTCACAACAACCTGTTGATGTAGGGTGACATTCTCATCACATTCACAGATGAGGAAACTGAGATACAGAGAAGTGAAGTGACACAGCTAGTAAGTGCCAGAACCAAGATCTGGCCCCAGGCAGGCTGGCTTTATAGACTGGCTCCTATCTACTACAGAGAACTGTCTCCTTTGTAGAGCAAGGCTAGACATGCAGCCTTTATACAGCCTCCACCCTGCTAGTGTTATCACGATTCCGGAGTTCATTGAGGCCTCAGCTGGACTAAAGCAACATGCTCCAGTGCAACATCTGGACCCTTGCAGACAAATAATTGCACTATTCTTTACATCCTGTCTAAGTTCCCTTGTCACATCTGTGAGGAAGACCTCCCTGTTCTACTTTCCTCAGCCATACTCTCCACACATAGAAAAGGACAAAGACTCAGCTACTTAGGAACATCACTTGGCTGCAGTGAGCTATGATTGTGCCATGCACTCCAGCCTAGATGACAGAGCAAGACCCTGTCTCTAATAAGAAAGAACAAAGAATTTCATAAGTAACACTTATTCATTCACTATTATTAAATTCTAGCATTTTCTTCTATCTGCTTCAGAATTTCGTTTATTAAAAAATAAAATATAGGCCGGTCTCAGTGGCTCATCCCAACACTTTGGGAGGCCAAGGGTGGGGTGGATCACGAGGTCAGGAGTTCAAGACCAGCCAGGCCAACATGGTAAAACCTCATCTCTACTAAAAAAATTCATAATAATACAAAAATTATCTAGGCGTGGTGGCACACACCTGTAATCTCAGCTACTAGGGAGGCTGAGACAGGAGAATCGCTTGAACCTGGGAGGCAGAGGTTGCAGTGAGCCGAGGTTGCACCACTGCACTCCATCCTGGGAGACAGAGTAAGACTTCGTCTCAAAAAAAAAAAAAAAAAAAATTGGCCAGGGCGGTGGCTCACGCCTGTAATCCCAGCACTTTGGGAGGCCGAGGCGGGCGGATCACGAGGTCAGGAGATTGAGACTATCCTGGCTAACACGGTCAAACCCCGTCTCTACTAAAAATACAAAAAATTAGCCGGGCATGGTGGCAGGCGCCTGTAGTCCCAGCTACTCCGGAGGCTGAGGCAGGAGAATGGCGTGAACCCGAGAGGCAGAGGTTGCAGTGAGCTGAGATCAAGCCACTGCACTCCAGCCTGGGCAACAGAGCAAGACTGCGTCTCAAAAAAAAAAAAAAAAAAAAAAAAAAAAAAAAAAAAAAATTAGCTGGGTGCCGTGGCAGGCACCTGTAATCTCAGCTACTCGGGAGACTGAGGCAGGAGAATCGTTTGAACCTGGGAGGCAGAGGTTGCAGTGAGCCCAGATCATGCCATTGCACTCCATCCTTGGCAACAAGAGCGAAACTCCATCTCAAAAAAAAATTAAAATTAAAATTAAAAAAATAAATAATAATACTAAAATATAGCCCCAGTTGAAAATCCCTGTTCACTTCTGTATCTCTTTTCCTTCTCTCTCCAGCGGTAACCACTATTCTGAAATTGGAGCTTATCTTTCCTGTGCGTGCCAGAACTCTTAACTAGCCTGCCTTTTTTTTTCTTTTCAAAATTTCATCATCCAGCATAGGCAAGAAATACTAGCTTTTCAAGTTCATATAGTCTCTCCAATCATTTTCATCCCTCCTCTGATGAGGTAACCTTTGAACCTGGTTGTTTGGAGTTCAGTGTCTTTGTTCATGGTGATCTTAATCTACTCATAAGAGTGGTTGCCAGGCAAGAAAGGGGGATGGAAGTAAACAGAACGAGAGTCACGTCTGAGTCATTAGTCGGCCACAATTAAGTGCTTCCTATCTCAGTCTGTGACATCCAGCTGCTACTCACAGGGCCAAAGCAAATATAGCAGGGGCACTTCCTATGAGGGCCTTTGTTTAAGTGGTGTTCCAGAGTGCATGCTGTACTGGGTAAGGCAACCCACAGCAGATGAAAACATCTTGATCAAAGGGATGAGGAAGGAAGGAAACCAGAAGTCACAAGTAAGAAGCAGTGACAAGCATTGTCTTCCAAGAATCATCTTCAGTTTTCCAAAAGGAATAAGTTTAGGCCTGGTGTGGTGGCTCATGCCTATAATCCCAGCACTATGGGAGGCCCAGGCCAGCAGATCACTTGAGGTCAGGAGTTCGAGACCAGCCTGGCTAACATGGTGAAACCCCATCTCTATTAAAAATACAAAAATTAGGCAGAAGTGGTGGCTCACACCTGTGGTGCCAGCTACTCAGGAGGCTGAGGCAGGAGACTTGCTTGAACCTAGGAGGCGGGGGTTGCAGTGAGCCAAGATCGGGCCACTGCATTCCAGCCTGGGCAACAGAGCAAGACTCCGTCTCAAAAAAAAAGAAATAGTTTAGGGGTTACAAGATGGTAAGGTCAGAAACTGGTCAGAAAATGAAAGGCAAGATAAGTTGAGGCAAACAGCTCAAGACCTGGGCTGAACTGAAAAAAGAGGAAAGGGCATGGTGGCTCAGGCCTGTAATCCCAGCACTTTGGGAGGCTAAGGTTGGTGGATCACCTGAGGTCAGGAGCTGGAGAGCAGCCTGGCCAACATGGGGAAACCTCGTCTCTACTAAAAATACAAAAATTATACGGGCGTGGTGGCATGTGCCTGTGGTCCCAGCTACTCAGGAGGCTGAGGTAGAAGAATCGCTTGAACCCAAGAGGTGGAGGTTGCAGTGAACCAAGATTGCTCCACTGCACTCCAGCCCAGGCAAGACAGCGAGACTCCAAAAACAAAAACAAAAACAAAAAAAAACAAGAGGAAAGAGTAATAGGGACCTGTGCTGCGTGTCCTTTATTGATTTGCTCCTCTAGATCCACTCTCTTTTTTTTTTTTGAGACAGATTCTCACTCTGTCGCCCAAGCTGGAGTGCGGTGTCTCGATCTCAGCTCACTACAACCTCCGCCTCCTGGGTTCAAGTGATTCTCCTGCCTCAGCTTCCTGATCAGGTGGGATTACAGGTGTGTGCCACCACGCCCGGCTAATTTTTGTATTTTCAGTAGAGACGGGGTTTCACCATGTTGGTCAGGCTGGTCTCGAACTGCTGAGCTCAGGTGATCCACCCGCGTTGGCTTCCCAAAGTGCTGGGATTACAGGTGTGAGCCACCGCGCCTGGCCTAGATCTGCTCTCTTCTCTGTTCTGTACTCTGGGAGACTGACCTATGTACATCACATCAGTGAGCTCCATTGCCTCTGGCTTCCAGCTGGGTTGGTTTGTTTGTCTGTCTGTCTGTTTGTTTGTTCTGTTTTGTTTGAGACAGAGTCTCACTCTTGTTGCCCAGGCTGGAGTGTAATGGCGCAATCTCAGCTCACCGCAACCTTCGCCTCCAGAGTTCAAGCGATTCTTCTGCCTCAGCCTCCCGAGTAGCTGGGATTACAAGCATGCACCACCATGCCTGGATAATTTTGTATTTTTAGTAGAGACGGGGTTTCTCCTTGTTGGTCAGGCTGGTCTCAAACTCCTGACCTCAGGTGATCCGCCCACCTTGGCCTCCCAAAGTGCTAGGATTACAGGCGTGAGTCACCGTGCCCGGCTTCTCCAGCTGAATTTGGTCAGTGGGGAGGGACTGGCAAGAATTTTCAGAAAGGGCAGAGAATGAAGTTAGGGTACTTATTCCCTAACTTTTTTACTGAGGGGTTTCCAGCAGGCTGGCTGGCCCTTTCTCTCACCTGAATGAAGGTCATAGTTCCTCCTGTGAATTAGCCCTTTCCATACAATATTTGCTCTTCTCCAACCCAAGTGCAAGAAATCACCCCCTTCCTTTGCTTCCTACTTTGTTAAACCTGGGTTCTGCAATATAACTTATGGATTCTCTACATCCTATACAAATGTTGTAAATAAGCCGGGAGCGGTGGCTCACACCTGTAATCCCAGCACTTTTGGAGGCCAAGGCAGGTGGATCACTTGAGACCAGTAGTTTGAAACCAGCCTGGCCAACATGGCGAAATCCTGTCTCTACTAAAAATACAAAAATTATCCAGGCTTGGTGGCACAGGTCTGTAATCCCAGCTACTCAGGAGGCTGAGGCACGAGAATTGTTGGTCCTGGGAGCTGGAGTTTGCCGTGAGCCAAGATCTCACGCCACTTCATTCCAGCCTGGGTGACAGAGTGAGACTGTGTCAAAAAAATAAATAAAAATAAAAATAAAAAAATAAAAAGCAAATGTTGTAAATAGTTGTTTTATTCAGTGCTTCTTTTTTCTTTTTTTTTTTTTTTTGAGACGGAGTCTGCAACCTCTGCCTCCCGAGTTCACGCCATTCTCCTGCCTCAGCCTCCCGAGTAGCTGGGACTACAGGCGCCCGCCACCACGCCTGGCTAATTTTTTTCTATTTTCAGTAGAGACGGGGTTTCACCGTGTTAGCCAGGATGGTCTCGACCTCCTGACCTTGTGATCCTCCCGCCTCGGCCTCCCAAAGTGCTGGGATTACAGGCGTGAGCCACCGCGCCCGGACTATTCAGTGCTTCTTTCAAAAAAATTGGTTAGGCTATCTGTTCCTACTGGACTTTAACTGATCCAGAACTCCTTTTTGTATTACTGAGAAAATTCCTTACAAAATAATTCCATTACTTCTATTAATAACAACTCATTGACTTTCAATTCAAGGAAGAGATATATAAAAAGACACTCTAACTAATAATGTTGTGAAACCACAAAATGTTTACACCCAAATTTCCTAAAGAAATCATATTCAGGCTGGGCGCGGAGGCTCACGCCTGTAATCCCAGCACTTTGTGAGGCCAAGACGGGCTGATAACTTGAGGTCACTAGTTCGAGGCCAGCCTGGCCAACATGGTAAAACCCTGTCTCTACTAAAAATAGAAAAATTAGCCAGGTGTGGTGGTGCATGCCTGTAATCCCAACTACTCGGGAGGCTAAGGCAGGAGGATTGCTTAAACCCAGGAGGCGGAGGTTGCGGTGAGATGAGATCTCGCCAGTGCACTCCAGCCTGGGCAACAGAGCAAGACTCCATCTCAAAAAAAAAAAAAACAAAGCCAGGCACAGTGGCTCACGCCTGTAATCCCAGCAATTTGGGAGGCCAAGACGGGCAGATCACCTGAGGTCAGGAGTTCAAGACCAGACTGATCAATATGGTGAAACCCCATCTCTACTAAAAAATACAAAAATTTGGTGTGGTGTGGTGGCTCATGCCTATAATCCTAGCACTTTGGGAGGCCAAAGCAGGTGGATTGTCTGAGCTCAGGAGTTCGAGACCAGCCTGAGCAACATGGTGAAACCCCATCTCTACTAAAATACAAAAAAAGTAGCCGGGCGTGGCGGCATGTGCCTGTAACCCCAGCTACTTGTGGGGCTGAGGCGGGAGAATAGCTTGAACCCGGGAAGTGGAAGTTGCAGTGAGCTGAGATCATGCTATTGCACTCCAGCCTGGGCAACAGAGGGAGACTGTCTCAAAAAAAAAAAAAATTAAAAAATTGCTGGGTGCAGTGGCTCACACCTGTAATCCCAGCACTTTGGGAGGCCAAGGTGGGTGGATCACCTGAGGTCGGGAGTTGGAGACCAGCCTGACTAACATGGAGAAACCCCATCTCTACTAAAAATACAAAATTAGCCGGGCGTGGTGGTGCATGCCTGTAGTCCCAGCTACTCAGGAGGCTGAGACAGGAGAATTGCTTGAACCCAGGAGGCAGAAGTTGCAGTGAGCCGAGATCACACCACTGCACTCCAGCCTGGGTGACAGAGTGAAACTCTGTCTCAAAAAAGAAAAGAAAAGAAAAGAAAAGAAAAGAAAAGAAATCTTATCCAGAACATTGAGTTCTAAGCTCAGGAATCTTTAATATCTTTTTAATTTTTTTATTTTTATTTATTTATTTTTTTGAGATGGAGTATCGCTCTGTCACTCAGGCTAGAGTACAGTGGCACAATCTCAGCTCACTGCAACCTCCACCTCCCGGGTTCAAGTGATTCTCCTGCCTCAGCCTCCCAAGTAGTCAGCCAATTTTTGCATTTTTAGTAGAGCTGGGGTTTCACCATCTTGGCTAGGCTGGTCGCAAAGTCCTGACCTCAAGTGACCGCCCACCTCAGCCTCTCAAAGTGCTGGGATTACAGGCGTGAGCCACCATGCCCGACCTAATATCTTTTTTAAAATGTTGAATTTCACAAAGGTAATCTCTGATGTGTTTATTTATTTGATGTCTATGTCCCCTACTAAATTCCATGACTCTGTTAGAACAGGGACATATCTGTTTTGTTGTATGCTATATCCTCAGTGATGAGGACGGTAACTCTCAAATAGTAGATCCTTGACATTTTTTTTTTAAGTTTAATGAATGAGTGAAAAAAAGTCAAAAGCAGTAATAACAACAATTAACCATCATGGATTACTGATGAGTCACTCTCTTAATTAGAGGCAGATGTGATGAGGCAGGCACTTGTTTGGATAGCGTCCTTAGTGAATCATGTGACCTGTTTATGGCTTACAATTATATCGTTTTGTGAAGGTGGTGTGGGAGTGTTCACAAATTTTTCAGGGTGTCTGCTCCATTATAAAGATAACATGAGATGGTAAATTTCAACATAGCCTGAACAAAATTGGACTTTAGGAAAGCCTTAAAGCCTCATTCAGAGCTGAGGAATTCATAACACATGTTTTGCAGGGGTGTGCCTGTAATATCAAGTGAGTCCCTGAAGGGAAAAGGCAATAACATTAAGAAACCTGTAAATGCTTTTGATAGGAGCACTAGCAGAGATTCCTTAACTTAATTGTGCCCTTACCTAACACATCACCCAGGAAATAATACTCATCAGTACACCCTTTTCAGGGCATTCATTTGCAGATGCTTCTGGTCAATAAATCAGCAAACATTCCTACTGCACCTACTATTTGTCCCATCCTGTGAAGACACCCTCCCACCCCAAGGCCCTGGCAATGATGAATAAGACATAGTTCACATCTGTGATTGCTCACAGACTAGTGGAGCCATAGTCACAATATAAGTACCCTAATGAAGGTATTAATTTTTTGTTTTGTCTTTTTTTTTGAGACAAAGTCTCGCTCTGATGCCCAGGCTGGAGTGCAGTGATTCGATCTCGGCTCACCGCAACCTCTACGTCCTGCGTTCAAGCAATTCTCGTGCCTTGGTCTCCCTAGTAGCTGTGATTACAGGTGTGAGCCACCATGCCCGGCTAATTTTTGTATTTTTAGTAGAGACGGGGTTTCACCATATTGCCCAGGCTGTTCTCTAACTCTTGAGCTCAAGTGATTCACCCGCCTAGGCCTCCCAAAGTGCTGGGATTACAGGCGTGAGGCACTGTGCCAGGCCTATTTCAGTTTTCTTTCAGTTTAATTTTTTCCCCTTCCCATTCTTATTGAATTAATTTCTTTTTTCTTTTCTTTCTTTCTTTTTTTTTTTTTTTTTTTTGAGATGGAGTTTTGCTCTTGTTGCCCAGGCTGGAATGCAGTGGCCCTATCTCGGCTCACCGCAACCTCTGCCTTTCGGGTTCAAGCGATTCTGCTGCCTCAGCCTCCCGAGTAGCTGGGATTACAGGCATATGCCACCATATCCGGCTTATTTTGTATTTTTAGTAGAGAGGAGATTTCTCCATGTTGGCCAGGCTGGTCTCGAACTCCCAACCTCAGGTGATCCGCCCGCCTCGGCCTCCCAGAGTGCTTGGATTACAGGCGTAAGCCACCGCGCCCGGCCCTTATTGAATTAATTTCATTTTCTGATTATATAAAACATTAATATGCTTATAGAAGTCAAGAATATGTAATAATTCATACTCAGGAATGTCACTTCCTTCCATCCATATCCTTTCTGTACCACTGGTCCTGCCTCCTCCAATCTCTTGTGTGGTGATCTGCATTGTTGTTTTCTGGTTTATTTGTCCTGTGTTTCTTTTCCTAAAGATAAGCAGACATAGGACTGTTTTCTTGTTTTTCCTTCTTTGTTGACCAGATGGGAAACTATTACATATACTCTTTTTCATTTTGCTTCTTCTGCTTAACATTAATAGGGATTTTTTTTTTTGAGACAGTCTTGCTCTGTCACCCAGGCTGGAGTGCAGTGGCATGATCTCAGCTCACTGTAACCTCCACCTCCTGGGTTCAAGCGATTCTCATGCCTCAGCCTCCTGAGTAGCTGGGATTACAGGTACGCGCCATGATGCCTGGCTAACTTTTGGGTTTTTGATAGAGACAGGGTTTTGCCAAGTTGGCCAGGCTGGTCTTGAACTCCTGACCTCAGGTGATCCTCCTACCTTGGCCACCATGTCCTGCCAAATAGGGATATTTTAAGGTCTACTAATGTCAGGACTAGGGTGAGGTAAGGCATACTGGGCCCAAAATTCAAGAAGACACTAGTGAACTCTGATTGGAGGAGTCTGATATCTGATAGGTGAATAGGTATACACCTAGCAGAGAAGAGGATCAAGACGGGACAAAGGAAAAGTATGTGCGAAGGCAAGGAAGCATGAAAGAGCATTGTGAAAAGTGTAATGTAACTGAAGTAGAGAATGTTTGTTAGGGAGTGCCTGGAGATGATGCTAATAAAGTAGGTGGAGGCTGGGTTATGAATTGCCTTAGGTGCTAAGAGCCTGGACTTTATCCTAGAGGCAGTAAGAAACCCTTGAAGATATGTTCCACACCCTTGATTGCAATATTCACTCAGTCATCAGGTTTCATCAACTCCACTTCCACGATGGCTCCTCTTGAAGGGTTTTTTTTTTTTTTTTTTTTTTTTTTTTTTGGCGGAGGCAGGGAACAGAGTTTCGCTCTTGTTGCCCAGGCTAGAGTACAATGGTACAATCTCGGCTCACGGCAACCTCCACCTCCCGGGTTCAAGCGATTCTCCTGCCTCAGCCTCCCAAGTAGCTGGGATTACAGGCATATGCCACCACACCTGGCTAATTTTGTATTCTTAGTAGAGACGGGTTTCACCATGTTGGTCAGGCTGGTCTCAAACTCCCAACCTCAGGTGACCCATCCCCCCCTTGGCATCCCAAAGTGCCAGGATTACAGGCGTGAGCCACCGTGCCCGGCCCTTTTTTTTTTTTTTTTTTTTTTTTTTTTTTAAGACAGGCTCTTACTCTATCGCCCAGGGTGGAGTGCAGTGGTGCAATCATGGCTCACTGCAGCCTCGAACTTCTGGGCACAAGCAATCCTTCCACCTTAGCCTCCCAAGTAGCTGGGACTACAGGCACATGCCACCACACCCTGCTAATTTTTTTTTTTTTTTTTTTTTTTTTTTGTAGAGACAGGGCTTCACCATGCTGCCCAGGCTGAGCTCAAACTCCAGAGCTTAACTGATTAACCCACCTAAGCCTCCCAAAGTGCTGAGATTACAGGTGTCAGCCACTGTGCCTGGACCTTGAAGTTTTTTAATCAGGGCAGTAACAGGATTATAATTTTCTTTTAGTGAGAGGAAACTGGCAATGTCGTATGGATTAGACTAGGAGAATAAGTGATAAGAATGGTAGAACCAGAGGCAGGTAAGGAGGCTCAGAAAATAAAAGGTGATAAAGAACTGAATTGAGAAGGCAGTGGCAGGCAGATTGGACAAAAAGAGAGAAATGTTTATGAGATAGAATTAGCAAAACTTGGCTGGAGTGGTGGCTCATGCCTGTAATCCCGGCACTTTGGGAGGCCAAGGCAGGTGGATTCCTTGCACTCAGGAGTTCAAGACAAGCCTGGGCAACATGGTGAGACCTTGTCTCTACTAAACTACAAAAATTAGCCAGGCGTGACGCCTGTAGTCCCAGCTACTCAGTAGGCTGAGGCAGGAGAATCACTTAAACCCGGGAGGCGGAGGTTGCAGTGCGCCGAGATCACACCATTGCACTCCAGCTTGGGCGACAGAGGGAGACTCCATCTTTTTTTTTTTTTTTTTGAGACGGAGTCTCTCTCTGTTGCCCAGGCTGGAGTGCAGTGCCGCGATCTCGGCTCACTGCAAACTCCGCCTCCCGGGTTCATGCCATTCTCCTGTCTCAGCCTCCCAAGTAGCCGGGACTACAGGCGCCCGCCACCACGCCCAGCTAATTTTTTTGTATTTTTAGTAGAGACGGGGTTTCACCGTGTTAGCCAGGATGGTCTCGATCTCCTGCCCTCGTGATCTGCCCTCCTCAGCCTCCCAAAGGAGACTCCATCTTTAAAAAAAAAAAAAAAAAAAAAGGCCGGGCGCGATGGCTCACGCCTGTAATCCCAGCACTTTGGGAGGCTGAGGCAGGTGGATCATGAGGTCAGGAGTTCGAGACCAGCCTGACCAACATGATGAAACCCCGTCTCCACTAAAAATACAAAAATTCGCTTGAACCAGGGTGGTGGAGTTTGCAGTGAGCCGAGATCACGCTACTGCACTCCAGCCTGGGCGACAGAGTGAGACTCC
This sequence comes from Pan paniscus, assembly GCF_029289425.2. Lineage (NCBI taxonomy): Eukaryota > Metazoa > Chordata > Mammalia > Primates > Hominidae > Pan > Pan paniscus. Next base: position 123,280,835 of record NC_073272.2, read on the forward strand.
ATCTCAAAAAAAAGAAGAAAAAAGAAACGTGGACAGTCTCCCTCTTCTAATTTCTTTTTGCCTTCACAATCAAGATGAAACCAGGAAGTTTCGGTAAAATATTTGTTTTATCAGGTTATGCCTGGGAGTCCCCAGGAGGTGTTTTTAATGTCCTCATGAACCTGATATGGAGAGTTCAATAAGACACCTGAGTGCCTTACCCTTGCCACAGTTAGTGTCCACTGTCAAAGTATAAATTTTAGGAAGTTAAAAATCTGACTCATACGGCCGGGCGTGGTGGCTCATGCCTGTAATCCCAGCACTTTGGGAGGCTGAGGCGGGCGGATCACGAGGTCAGGAGATCGAGACCATCCTGGCTAACACGGTGAAACCCCGTCTCTACTAAAAAAAAATACAAAAAATTAGCCGGGCGTGGTGGCTGGCGCCTGTAGTCCCAGCTACTCGGGAGGCTGAGGCAGGAGAATCACTTGAACCCGGGAGGCAGAGCTTGCAGTGAGCCGAGATAGCACCACTGCAGTCCGGCCTGGGCGAAAGAGCGAGACTCCATCTCAAAAAAAAAAAAAAAAAAAAGAAATCTGACTCATACAAAATATAAAGCGAGCACCAATGAATTTTTTTTTTTTTTAGATAGATTCTCGCTTTGTCTCCCAGGCTGTAGTGCAGTGGCGCAGTCTCTGCTCACTGCAACTTCTGCTTCCTGGGTTCAAGCAATTCTCCTGCCTTAGCCTCCTGAGTAGCTGGAATTACAGGTATGTGCCACCACGCCCAGCTAATTTTTGTATTTTTAGTAGAGACAGGGTTTCACCATGTTGGCCAGGCTGGTCTTGAACTCCTGAGTGCAAGGGATCCACCTGCCTCGGCCTCCCAAAGTGCTGGGATTACAGGCGTGAGCCACCATGCCAGGTCTTAAAATTTGTATTTAACTCATTAATGAGCATACAGCACTATGGTAAGTAGGTTCAGAGGAAAATCTGAAAGATAGATATTGATACTAAAAGAATTTTAGAATAAGATTACTAAATTAGATACAACACTGGTTGATATCCCATAGGGAAACACAACTGTTAGCTTTGGGATTATCTTTTCCACCAGACAGAAATCATTTGCATGAAAGAAGTCTGCAAGTTAATATGCAACTTTACAGAGACTTGATCTTAATCAATAGTAAGCAGTTAAGTCAGGCAAGGCACGGTGGCTCGCGCCTGTAATCCCAGCACTTTCGGAGGCCCTGGCAGGCCGATCACCTGAGGTCAGGAGTTTGAGACCAGCCTGACCAACATGGTGAAACCCCATCTCTACTAAAAATACAAAAATTAGCCGGGCTAATTTACTTCATTCTCTGCCCTTTCTGAAAATTCTTGCCAGTCCCTCCCCATTGACCAAACCCAGCTGCAGAGGCCGGGCGCGGTGACTCATGCCTGTAATCCCAGTACTTTGGGAGGCCAAGGTGGGTGGATCACTGAGGTCAGGAGTTTGAGACCAGCCTGACCAACATGGTGAAACCCCATCTCTACTAAAAATACAAAGTTAGCTGGGTGTCATGGGGTGAGCCTGTAATCCTGTCTACTTCGGAGGCTGAGGCAGGAGAATCGCTCGAACCTGGGAGGCAGAGGTTCCAGTGAGCCGACATCGCACCATTGCACTCCAGCCTGGGCAACAGAGCGAGACTCCGTCTAAAAACAAAAACAAAAACAAAAACAAAAAAGAGTGAAACTCTGTCTCAAAAAAAAAAAAAAAAAAAGCCAGGTATGGTGGTTCATGCCTGTAATCCCAGTACTTTGGGAGGCCAAGGTAGGCAGATCACAAGGTCAGGAGTTCAGGACCAGCCTGACCAACATGGTGAAACTCTGTCTCTACTAAAAATACAAAAATTACTGGGCATGGTGGTGCACACCTGTAATCCCACCTACTCAGGAGGCTGAGGCAGGAGAATTGCTTGAACCTGAGAGGTGGAGGTTGCAGTGAGCCCAGATCGTACCACTACACTTCAGCCTGGGCAACAGAGCAAGACTCTGTCTCAAAAAAAAAAAAAATGCTGGGTGCAGTGGCTCATGCTTGTAATCCCAGCACTTTGAGAGGCCGAGGCGGGTGGATCACGAGGTCAGGAGATCGAGACCATCCTGGCTAACATGGTAAAACCCCGTCTCTACTAAAAATACAAAAAATTAGCCAGGCATGGTGGTGGGCGCCTGTAGTCCCGGCTACTCGGGAGGCTGAGGCAGGAGAATGGCGTGAACCCGGGAGGCGGAGCTGGTAGTGAGCCGAGATTGCACCACTGCACTCCAGCCTGGGTGACAGAGTGAGACTCTGTCTCAAAAAAAAAAAAAAAAATGGAAAATCCACACAAAGTAGATTAGTGGTTGTCAGGGGATGTGAGGAGGGGAAATTGGGAAGCACACGGTTTATTTTTGGGGTGATGAAAATATTCTGAAGTTAAATAGGTGTGATTACAACATTGTGAATATACTAAAAACCACTGAATTGTGCATTTTAAATGGTTTACATGGTGAATTTTATGTTATGCGAATCATCCAAAATAAATAAATAAATAAACAATACGATGATGTCATTGTAATGCAAACTACCCTGAAACTCATCAGACCCATGGTTACAAAGCCACACTATTAGATAATATATTGCATGCTTTGACCAGGGATCAGTGCCAGTCAAGAACTTTGGCAAAACGCTCAGGCTGATTTCAGCCTTGTTGCATACCTCAATATATGCCATCTCCATATAAGGCATGGCTTTTACAAAGAGTTAATACATGCATTAACCCTCACAGCATAACTGTCAAGCACAGTGTGCCCATAGCAGAGCTGAGACCAAGCCCCTTTAGGGCAAGCCTTCCAGAAGAGGGCCCAACCCATGCCACCTCCAGGCAGCCCCCCATTAGAACTGGAGGCAGGCCCATAGTCCCACTGAGCTACAACTCAGACCCAGGCCCCCTTCACTTCCTCCGCTCTAAACAGCAGAAGGCAAGAGGCCCTGCTTGAGACTGACATGCCCTCCAATGCCACAGAGAGTGACCAGCTGTCCCAGTTTGCCTGGGACTGGCCTGATTTTAAACTGGAAAGTCTGGCTTCTCAGGAAATCCCCTCGTACCAGCAAAGCCAAGACAGTCGGTCACCCTGAAGCCACTCCTCCTCCCTGTGATGAAATGTGTGTCACCGGCTACTGCAGAGAGTGCTCCCCCTCGGCGTGCAAGGAGGGGCCTGGATCCCCTGCGTGTTCTGAAGCCATCGCTTGACCTGGAATTGTTGGGCCATCACTGCCCGTTCTGCTGCGCCAAGTGCTTCTCCCTACAAGCCGCTGATGCAGCCTCCCTCTCTTCTGCCTGCTAAATTATCCTCACTAACAGAGGAACTCAAGGGCCCTTCATCCCTCTCATGATGGCTAAGTCTGCAGCGACGCCTCTCTGCTGATTCAACACACATTTACTGAGCCTTTACGGGGTTTATTAGAGGCGGCCCTTGCTGCCACATTTTCAGAGCAAGCCTGGTTTGACAGCCCCTCCTGCCTTCTGCAAGGGCTTTTTCCACAGCAACGTGCAGGCCTGTGTCTCCTCTCCTGCCTGTTCATGGGAGCTCAGGAATCCCACGTGCCGGTCACAGCTGCTCCCTGAGCTTCCAGACACACAGGCTTCCAGCTCGAGAGGCACCCAGTTTTACGGAGCCTTGGCTCACAGCCTGGCACCATGCTCGGTGCTGGAGACGTGGAGGAGAGTGGCAGTGGTTTCCTGCCCATGAGGACCTTAGCTCTCAAAAGAGAGAGATAGGCACCTGGGAACATCCGGTCACACTGTGACAGAGAGGCAAGTCCAGGTGCTGTGGGTGGGACCATCCAAGGCTTCTTGAGGCGAGGACACCTGAGCAGAGATTCACAGGTCACCTGGGAGTTGTGTGAAGTAGTGGGGGAGGTCTTCAAGGGCCCAGCGAACAGCGTCCATGGGAGCAGGGGACAGCGGGAGGGGAACTTGGAGAGTGGGAGAGGCAGGCGCAGAGTCCAGGGATCTGAGGGAAGAGAGCGTTTCATGGAGGAAGGTGGGGCCCACATGTCCCATCCCCATCAGGTCCAGTAGGTGAGGGCTGGAAATGCAGCCTTGGGGTGTAGCAAGTGTTGATCTTAGGAGAGAGGTTTCACAGTTGAGGCATCATGGCAGAGGCCAGCTTACAGGGGGTAGAGTGGTGAACAGGAATGAAGAGACACGGGCTACAGACTGCTCTTCTAAAAGCTTGGCTCTGACATTTATAGACATAGAAATAGAAAGTCCTAGTTTTGGGGCTAAGCACGGTGGCTCACGCCTGTAATCTCAGTAGTTTGGGAAGCTGAAGCTGGTGGATCACTCGAGCCCATGAGTTCCAGACCAACCTGGGCAACATGGCAGAACCCCATCTCTACAAAAATACAAAAATTATCCTGGCTTGGTGTTGTGCGCCTGTAGTCCCAGCTACTAAGAAGGCTAAGGTGGGAGAATCGCTTGAGCCTGGGAGCTTGAGGCTGCAGTAAGCCATGGTGGCACCACTGCACTCCAGCCTGGGCAACAGAATGAGACTCTGTCTCAAAAAAGAAAGAAGGAAAGAAGAGAAGGAGAGAAGGTGGGACAGAGGGAGGGAAGGAGAGAGGGAGGGAGGGAGGGAGGGAGGGAGGTAGGAAGGAAGGAAGGAAGGGAGGGAGGGGCTAACTTTGGGATTTCAAGTGGAAGAGATGTAGTTGATTATAAGAAGGAAGTTGGGGCAACCCGCTGGGGTCCCCTTCCATGCTGTGGAAGCTTTGTTCTTTCACTCTTCACAATAAATCTTGCTGCTGCTCAAAAAAAAAAAAAAAAAGAAGGAAGTTGGGGAAGGATGCAGTAGAAAAGGAGTGAATAAAGAATGAAGAGATAGGCCAGGTGCGGTGGCTTACACCTGTAATCCCAGCACTTTGGGAGGCCAATGCGGGTGGATCACCTGAGGTCAGTTTGAGACCAGGCTGGCCAACATGGTGAAACCCCATCTCTACTAAAAATACAAAAAATTAGCCAGGTGTGGTGGCGAGCGCCTGTAGTCCCAGCTACTCAAGAGGCTGAGGCAGGAGGATCACTTGAACCCGGGAGGCAGAGGTTGCAATGATCCGAGATTGCGCCACTGCACTCCAGCCTGGGCAACAAGAGCGAGACTCCATCTCAAAAAATAAAATAAAATAAAATGAAGAGATAGAGAGAAGGTTCTTATTGGGGGCTGGGTCCAGGTATGCTGCAAGGTAATAAGAGTTCACATCATGGGTTGAACCAAGTCTCTTATTCTTTATCCTGAGCAGCTGAGAACACTGGGTCCGTGTATGGAGAAAGAGCTGGCTATCATAGAGTTTGCTTGAGGGTTGACTTGTGTACAGATCCTGGCCTAAGTATTGTCCTGTGCCTTGTTGGGCAGGGATATAGGTAGAGTGCTGTTCTGCAGGTAGTTATCTCAGCTGGTGTTGGAACTGTAACCACCCAACGGGTTCACCTGGCCCGCTGCCTAGACAGAGCCGATTTATCAAGACAGGGGAATTGCAATAGAGGAATTCACTCAGAGCCTGCTGCATGGGAAACCAGAGTTTTATTATTACCCAAATCAGTCTCCCCAAGCATTCAGGGATCAGAGTTATTATGGAGGACTTGGTGGGTGGGGTGCCAGTGAGTCAAAAGTGCTGATTGGTTGGATTAGAGATGAAATCAAAGGGAGTCGAAGCTGTCCTCTGGTGCTGAGTCAGTTTCTGGGTGGGGGCCACAAGATCAGATAATCCAGTTTATCAATCTGGGTGGTGCCAGGTGCAGGATCTGAAAAATATGTCAAGCGCTGATCTTAGGAGCAGTTTGGGGAGGGTCAGAATCTTGTAGCCTCCAGCTGCATGACTCCTAAACCATAATTTCTTTTCTTTTTATTTTTATTTTTTTTGAGACAGTGTCTCACTCTGTCACCCAGGCTGGAGTGCAGTGGCAAAATTTCGGCTCACTGTAGCCTCGACCTCTTGGGACTCAAGCCATCTTCCCACCTCAGCCTCCTGAGTAGCTAGGACCACAGGCGTGCACCACCACACCAGACTAATTTTTTTATTTTTTGTAGAGATGGGGTTTTGCCATGTTGCCCAGGGTGATCTCGAGCTCCTGAGATGAAATAATCTGCCCACCTTGGCCTCCCAAAGTGCTGGGATTACAGGCATGATCCACCCCACCCAGCCTAAATCATAATTTATCATCTTTTGGCTAATTTATTAGTCCTACAAAGACAGTCTAGTCCACAGGCAAAAGGGAAAGAGCTATTATAATCTTTGTTCCAAAGTTAAATTATAAACTAGGTTCCCCCCAAAATTACTTCAGCCTACAGCCAGGAATGAACAAGGACAACTTGGAGGTTAGAAGCAAGATGGGGTTGGTTAGGTTAGATCACTTTCACTGTCTCAGTTATCATTTTGCAATGGCAGTTTCAGAACCAGCATCACATTCTGATCTGCTGATCAAGTGGTCACATGGGGTATGTCTAGGAGCTGTGTCATAGTTTGCTGAACACTGGGCAATGATCTATCTACAGGGAGGCCCTTCTCATAGTGTCCTCAGCAATGGCTCAGGTATGATTCATGTCCTGATAAGTCCTGGCATGCCACTGAGAGTGTGTGGACTTAGCCTGTGGAGGCTAAAGCAACTCTATCTTGGAAGCTATTTCACCATGTTGGCTTCCCATCAACCCCTATTCGAGGAAGGCCTCTAAGATTTCCAGTTTATGTATTGATCCTAGTGTAAGAACATGTATTAATATTTACCGTAAATCCCGCCCTTAGGTCAAACAACCTTGATGTTATCATACTTCAGTTTTCCTATATATCCCTTCTGAACCACCCCCCTCCCCTATGGTGTATAAACCCTAGGTCTGGGGGAAAATGCTGCAGGGATCCACCATTTTGTCTTGCTGTCACCCAAGACACACAGACCTGGCTTTTGTTCATAAGTCCCCTTTTTTTTTTTTTTTTGACCGAGTCTCACTCGGTCGCCCAGGCTGGAGTGCAGTGGTGCCATCTTGATACAGCTGCGATGAGTGGAGGAACACCAAGGTTCTTCCTATTGAGTCGAATTAGATAAAACGACATGGACACACGTGGAGTGGTTTTAAGGAGCGGAGAGTTGGCCGGGCGTGGTGGCTCACGCCTGTAATCCCAGCACTTTGGGAGGCCGAGGCGGGCGGATCACGAGGTCAGGAGATCCAGACGATCCTGGCTAACAGGGTGAAACCCCGTTTCTACTAAAAATACAAAAAAAATTAGCCATGTGTGGTGGCAGGTGCCTGTAGTCCCATTTACTCGTAGTCCCAGCTACTCAGGAGGCTGAGGCAGGAGAATCAATTGAACCCGGGAGACGGAGGTTGCAGTGAGCAGAGATCACACCACTGCACTCCAGCCTGGGCCACAGAGCGAGACTCCATCTCAAAAAAAAAAAAAAAAGCGCTGAGACTTTTCTGCTACACATGAAACGATTATGGAGCTGCTTTAAAAGAGACAAAAACTTTCCAAGGACCCCTTTTCCTCTCTGTCTTTTTTTTTTTTTTTTTGGCGGAGTCCCGCTCTATCTGCAGGCTGGAGTGCAGTGGCACTATCTCGGTTCACTGCAACCTCCGACTCCTTGGTTCAAGCAATTCTCCTGCCTCAGCCTCCCGAGTAGCTGGGATTACAGGCACGTGCCACCAGGCCCAGCTAATTTTTATATTTTTGGTACAGACGGGGTTTCACCATGTTGGCCAGGATGGTCTCGATCTCCGGACCTTGTGATCCACCCACCTCAGCCTCCCAAAATGCTGGGATTACAGGCGTGAGCCACCTCACCCGGCCGACAAATCCACTTTCTTAGAAAGAAACTTTTAATAGGAACTTATGGGCCGGGTGCACTGGCTCATGCCTGTAATCCCAGCACTTTGAGAGGCCGAGGCAGGCAGATCACCTGAGGTCAGGAGTTCAAGACCAGCGTGGCCACCATAGTGAATCCCCCTCTCTACTAAAAATACGAAAATTACCTGGGTGTGGTGGCACACACCTGTAATCCCAGTTACTCCGGAGGCTGAGGCAGAAGAATTCCTTGAACCCAGAAGGCAGATATTGCAGTGAGCCAAGATCATGCCACTGCACTCCAGCCTGGGTGACAGAGCAAGACTCTGTCTCAAAAAAAATAAGAAAGTGGATTTGTCAGCCTCTTTCTTCAGCCTCTTAGCTTCCTCAAACTTTGGGGCAGGTTGCATAGACCTACCCACCATGAGACATAAGCCTATACCATCTGAGATTACACTGTCTGTACCAAGTGTTCACTTGTCTGGGTCATCTTTTAGGCAGGAAACTGTTCTCAGTGTGAGGATCAGTGATCTGATCACCCCAACTATCCAGTAACTCACTGAGCAGGGATGTGTTCCTGGGCTCTGCTTTTGCCCAGAGCTGTCTCTTGGTTCATAAAATGGTGGTGTAGACCCTGGTTTGGTCTGGGCTATTTCCTTATGTGTGAAGCATTTTTGTGGGAAGGAAAGAATGGTCTTTCTGAGGGCAGATGCTGCTTTTTCTTTTTTTTTTCTTTTTTGAGACGGAGTCTCACTCTGTTACCCAGGCTGGAGTGCAGTGGCACGATCTCGGCTCACTGCAACCTCTGCCTCCCGGGTTCAAGTGATTCTCCTGCCTCAGCCTCCCGAGCAGCTGGGACTACAGGCACGTGCCACCACACCTGGCTAATTTTTTGTATTTTAGTAGTGACAGGGTTTCATTGTGTTAGCCAGGATGGTCTTGATCTCCTGACCTCGTCATCCGCCCGCCTCAGCCTCCCAAAGTGCTGGGATTACAGGCGTGAGCCACCGCGCCCGGCCTGATGCTGCTTTTTCAAGTGCACAGTGATGGCGTGGATGTTGACCTTTGTCTGAGAAGGGGTAGGCACCAGTGGTGCTGAGAGAAAATGAGGATATGTCCTCTAGACCCTGTGGTAGCTGAGAAGTGGGGATCACCATATGGGCTGAGCAATGGTGTAAGTTTTTCTCTGTGAGTGCTTTGTCCTGGTATGTCCCAGTCTTGATGTTACCACAAAGTGTGGTCTGGGCAGGGACTGACTTCTGGTTTTCTGGTGTGCCAGATGCGTGGCATGGTGTAGTCTAGGTTGGTGCTGTCTTATAGTGGCCCACGTAGTGGTGTGGCAATGAGGCAGGAAAATGGGGTCTAGAGGCAAGGAACATAAGGCCAATACACACTACAGCTATGACAGGAAGTATCTTCTCCATAGGGCGTACGCCAAGAAAATGACTTTGTAACTTTACTTCATGCTCTTCATTTACATAGGGCATACACCAAGTAACCAATGGAAACCCTTAGAGGGTATTTATTTATTTATTTATTTTTCTTTGGTTTTTTTTAATTTTTCTTTTTTTCCCCCAGAGGGTATTTAAACTCCCACAGATTCTATAACGGGGCCCTTGGGCCCCTATGCTCGCTCCCACACTGTGGAGTGTACTTTCATTTTCAATAAATCTCTTCATTCCTTCCTCGCTTTGTTTGTGTGTTTTGTCCAATTCTTTTCTTTTTTTTTTTTTTTTGAGACGGAGTCTCGCTCTGTCACCCAGACTGGAGTGCAGTGGCACGATCTCGGCTCACTGCAACCTCCGCCTCCTGGGTTCAAGCAATTCTCCAGTCTCAGCCTCCCGAGTAGCTGGGACTACAGGAGCCTGCCACCACAGCTGGCTACTTTTTGTATTTTTAGTAGAGATGGGGTTTCACCATGTTGAACAGGCTGGTCTTGAACTCTTGACCTCAGGTGATCCACCCACCTCAGCCTCCCAAGGTGCTGGGATTACAGCTGTGAGCCAACGTGCCAGGTCATTTTTGTATTTTTAGTAGAGACGGGGTTTCACCATGTTGGTCAGGCTGGTCTCGAACACCTGACCTCAGGTGATCGACCTGCCTTGGCCTCCCAAAGTGCTGAAATTATAGGCGTGAGCCACCGCACCCAGCCAGGGCTCATTCTTTCTTTTGTGAATAGGCATCTAGGCCCCATGTTGGCTCATGAATCTCTCCTAGTATGGCAGGTGGGGAGTTTCATGGCCTAGTTCAGATTTCAGTTTTGATATATCTAATGGTATAGGTGTAGGCCTTTATCCAAGTGAGAGCTGTTTCCTGATGGGCTAAGTGTGAGTATAGTTATCAGTCTTGGTCAACAAGGACTTCGTGTTATGGTGTTCAGTGGCAGTATATATAGTATTATCTCTTTTCCATATAAGATTTTTTTGTCTTGGTTTGCTAACAAATGATCTGCAATATAGTGTTGTTATGGTAGGCCTTCTAGTGTAATGAGTGAAGGAATGATTCCTGATGATTGCTCTGGATGTGGGGCTCCTGCTGATTTACTGAATGCTCAGATAAGTGTGTTTCCTGGTCTCTGCTTTGTACGTTCTGTAGAACACTGAGTTTGGGACAAAGTACAGATATGTTTTGGTCTTTGTGCTAATCCTTCCCATGATGTGCTGAAGCAAGTCTTTGTACTAAGCTCTTGCTAAATAGTGGTATGACTAGTGTTCCTGTTTGAGTTCATCTGTTCCCTGATGTACTACACACATCTGAATATCTGAATATCTGAATATAGATTCCAGCCTGGCAGAAGGCTATTTCATGGAAAATTTTTAAGATGGGTGGGTAGAGACCTGATTCTAAGGTAAGAGCTGTCTCATAATTTGCTGAGGAATGCGTGAGTATGAGCGGTGATCTGAGCAGGGCTCTATCAAGGTGAACTGCCTCGCACTTTGGGGCAGGTGTGCATAAAGCTACCCACTGTGAGACATAACCCTGTACCCTCTGAGATAACATTGTCTGTACCAACTGGTCACTTGTCTGGCTCCTCTTTTAAGCAGGAGACTGTTCTCAGTGTGCAGATCAGATGGTTGAAGTCGGCCAGGTGCGGTGGCTCACACCTGTAATCCCAGCACTTTGAGAGGCAGAAGCAGGCGGATCACCTGAAGTCAGGAGTTCGAGACCAGCCTGGCCAACATGGTGAAACTCCGTCTCTACTAAAAATACAAAAATTAGCGAGGCATGGTGGCTCAAGCCTGTAATCCTAGCTATTCAGGAGGCTGAGGCAGGATAATTGCTTGAACCCGGGAGGTGGAGGTTGCAGTGAGCAGAGATCGTGCCAGTGTACTCCAGCCTGGGTGACAGAGCGAGACTCTGTCTCAAAAAAAAGAAGGCTGAAGTCAGTGTAGGTTCTCACAAGATAGGGCTGTCTCCACATGTGTTGAGAGGTGAGATGCGTACATACTGTGGTCAGTGCATGAGCACCTGACTTAGACTTGTTGAATAGTGGTAGGGATACTACATGAACTGCCATGCAGTATATTGACTAGAGGTGGGACATAGGACCAGGTTGGCCCTGAAAAGTTAAGTGATCTTTTATGCATGGGCCTGAGTCTGTGTTTGGGCAAGAGTGAGCCTCATAGTTTTTCAAGCAGTGGTATAGCTATAGGCCCACCCATCTCTGGGAAGGGGCCATATTCTAATATGCTGAGTGGTAGCAGAATATGGGTCCCTGTCTGGGTGGGTGCTACACTTTCCATCAGAAGTACAACCAGGCCGGGCACAGTCGCTCACGCCTATAACCCCAGCACTTTGGGAGACGGAGGCGAGTGGATCACCTGGGGTCAGGAGTTCAAGACCAGCCGGGCCAACATGGCAAAACCCCATCTCTACTAAAAATACAAAAATTAGCCGGGCATGGTGGCAGGCGCCTGTAATCCCAGCTACTCAGGAGGCTGAAGCAGGAGAATTGCTTGAACCCAGGAGGCGAAGGTTGCAGTGAGCCGAGATCGCACCACTGCACTCCAGCCTGGGTAACAAGAGGGAAACTCTGTCTCAAAAAAAAAAAAAAAAAGAAGTACAGCCAAACTACTCTCTTTCACACTCTCAATTTCTGCTGGAACAGCATAACCCACTCCTCCACAGAGCAGACCCATCCTACAGCAATTATTGTTTCCACACGCAATACTTTACTCTGGTCATGTCTGTCACATCAATAGCTTCAACTTGCGGGCCAAGGAGTACTCCTAAACATTCATTATGCCTAGACACTAAAAAATCTGGATAGCAAACAAGTAACAAGGACGATCCCTTTCTCTGCTATCATTAACTCTTTGCGTTTCTTCTTTAGTTTCTCTACCAGTCACTGCCGTCATTCCCCATGGTAGTTTCAGAAACTCAGAGTATAAACTTACTCTCCTGGTTCCGGTGTGTACTGGTGTGATACTGTGAAATATATATATTTGGTCTTCCTCCCCGTTTCCTGGCATACAACTACTAAAATCCTTGGACTCTCCAAAGTTATGTGTTTTTGTATGCTAATGATTGACTGATAGCTTCAGGATATGACTCACCCAAAAGACAAAGGCCAACCTCCAGGGAGTGGAGAGTGGCTGAAGGTCAAGTTGAGCACCAGTGGCCAATGGTTTAATCAATCATGCCTATGTAATGAAAACTCCATAAAAACCCAAGAGGATGGGATTCAGGGAGTTTCTGGATGACTGAATACATGGAAGTTCCTGGAGTGGGGTGTGCCCAAGGAGGGCACAGAAGCTCTGCACTCCTTCCCGCGTACCTCGCCCTATGTATCTCATCTGCATCCTTTGTAATAAAGCAGTATGTGTAAATGTTTCTCTGAGTTCTGTGAGCCACTCCAGCAAATTAATCAAACCCAAAGAGGCAGTTGTGGGAACCCCAACTTAAAGCCGGTTAGTCAGAAGTTCTGGAAGCCTGGACTTGTGACTGGTATCTGGTCGGGAGCAGTCTTGGGGACTGAGCCCTCAACATATACAGGATCTGATGCTATCTCAGGGTAGATAAAGTTAGAATTGAATTAGAGGACACCCAGTTAGTGTCCGCTGCAGAACTGATTGCTTGTTTGTTGGTGAGGAGAAATCCCCTACATTTGGTCACAGAAGTCTTCCGCGTTGATTGTGGCTGTGTTGGTGTGAGAGCAAAAGAAAAACCTGTTTGAGAGTTTTTTCCAAAGAATCCAAACATGGTTAGTTTTCCCTAACGAGTGGGAAGAAGAGTGTCCCCCAAAACTCATGTCAACCCAGAACCTGTGGACAGGTCTTTGCAAATGTAATCAAGTGAAAAGAAGGTCATATCAGATTAGAGTAGGCCCTAAATCCCATGTGACTGGTGTCCTTGGTGTCCTTCTAAGAAGAGGGAAATTTGGCTGGGCATGGTGGGTCATGCCTGTAATCCCACCTACTCGGGAGGCTGAGGAAGGAGAATTGCTTGAACCCTGGAGGCAGAGGTTGCGGTGAGCCGAGATCGCGCCATTGCACTCCAGCCTCAGCAACAAGAGCGAAACTCCATCTCAAAAAAAAAAAAAGAAAGAAAGAAAAGGCCAGTGCGGTGGCTTATGCCTTTAATCCCAGCACTTTGGGAGGCCGAGGTGGGTGAATCACGAGGTCAGGAGTTCAAGACCAGCCTGACCAAGATAGTGAAACCCCTTCTCTACTAAAAATACAAAAATTAGCTGGGCGTGGTTGTGTGCGCCTGTAATCCCAGCTACTCAGGAGGCTGAGGCAGGAGAATCGCTTGAACCCGGGAAGCAGAGGTTGCAGTGAGCTGAGATCTTGCCATTGCACTTCAGCCTGGGCGACAGAGCGAGACTCCGTCTCAAAAAAAAAAGAAAAAAAAGAAATTAGCCAGGTGTGGTGGGGGGGGCGCCTGTGATCCTAGCTACTCAGGAGGCTGAGACAGGAGAATCACTTGAACCCAGAAGGCGGAGTTTGCAGTGAGCCAGGATCCTGCTATTGCACTCCAGCCTGGACAACAGAGCAGGACTCCATCTCAATAAATAAATAAATAAGAGGGAAATTTGGACATAGACACACTGAGGAGAATGCCATGTGAAGGAAGAGGTTGGGGTGATGTGTCTACAAGCCAAAGGATGCCAAGGGTTAGCGGCAATCACCAGAAGTTAAGAGGAGGCAAGGATGAATTATTCCCTAGAGGCCCTGCTGATCCCTTGATTTCTGACCTCTAGCCTCCAGAACCATGAAAGACAATAAATGTCTGCTTTTCTTTAGCCACTCAGGGCTAATTTGTTATGGCAGCCTATGGAAACTAATACACCTTGTTTGTATTTCTTTCTTTTTGGTTAGACCCTGTCTAAACGCCAAGGATTTTTTGTTTTGTTTTGTTTTTTGTTTTTTGTTTTTTGAGACCGAGTCTTGCTCTTTCACCCAGGCTGGACTGCAGTGGCACGATTTCAGCTCACTGCAACTTCCGCTTCCCAGGTTCAAGTGGTTCTCCTGCCTCAGCCTCCTGAGTAGCTGGGATTACAGGCAGGCGCCACCATGCCCAGCTAATTTTTGTATTTTTAGTGGAGACGGGTTTCACCATCTTGGCCAGGATGGTCTCAATCTCTTGACCTCGTGATCCACCTGCCTCAGCCTCCCAAAGTGCTGGGATTACAGGCATGAGCCACCACACCCGGTTGGATTTTTTTTTTTCACTAGTTCACTAGTGAGTTCATTCCTCTTTGAAAAAGTGAGTATAACGCCAACTGGATTTCATCAAACATCTACATCAGTGAAGCAATTAGGATGGCTGAAATAGTACCAGGGCGTGTTAGCCAAGTGGTACCAATTTAGAATACAGCTAATTTTTTTTTTTTTTTTGAGATGGAGTCTCATTCTGTCACCCATGTTGGAGTGCAGTGGCGCAATCTCGGCTCACCGCAACCTCTGCCTCCTGGGTTCAAGCAATTCTCCTGCCTCGGCCTCTTGAGTAGCTGGGACTACAGGTGCCCGCCACCACGCCCGGCTAATTTTTATATTTTTAGTAGAGATGGGGTTTCACCATGTTGGCCAGGCTGGTCTCGAACTCCTGACTTCAGGTGATCTGCCTGCCTCAGTCTCCCAAAGTGCTAGGATTACAGATGTGAGCCACCGCGCCCAGCAGATTTTTTTTAATAGTAAAACAAGTAAAATTTTTAATTTACCACAGATTTAAAGCACACAAACTTGTTCTGAGAAAGAAAGACCTTTAAAAATTCCTGAGAAAGGGCCCGACGCGGTGGCTCAAGCCTGTAATCCCAGCACTTTGGGAGGCTGAGGCGGGCGGATCACTTGAGGTTCGGGAGTTCGAGAACAGCCTGACCAACATGGAGAAACCCCATCTCTACTAAAAATACAAAAAATTAGCCGGGCGTGGTGGTGCACGCCTGTAATCCCAGCTACTCGGAGGCTGAGGCAGGAGAATCGCTTGAACCCGGGAGGAAGAGGTTGTGGTGAGCCAAGATCGAGCCATTGCACTCCAGCCTGGGCAACAAGAGCAAAACTCTATCTCAAAAAAAAAAAAAAAAAAAAAAAATTCCTGAGAAATGCCAGGCGTGGTAGCTCATGCCTGTAATCCCGCCATTTTGGGAGGTCGAGGCGGGCAGATCACTTGAGACCAGGAGTTTGGGACCACCCTGGCCAACATGGCAAACCCCATCTCTACTAAGAATACAAACATTAGCTAGGGGTGCTGGCGGGCACTTGTAGTCCCAGCTACTCAGGAGGCTGAGGCAAGAGAATCGCCTGAACCCTGGAGGCAGAGGTTGTGGTGAGCCCAGATGGCGCCACAGCACTCCAGCCTCGACCACAGACTGAGATGCTGTCTCAAAAAAAATAAATAGGCCAGGCATGATGGCTCATGCCTGTAATCCCAGCACTTTGGGAGGCCAATGTGGGCAGATCACCTGAGGTCAGGAGTTCAAGACCAGCCTGACCAACATGGAGAAACCCCGTCTCTACTAAAATTACAAAAAATTAGCTGGGCATGGTGGTGCATGCCTGTAATTCCAGCAACTCGGGAGGCTAAGGCAGGAGAATCGCTTGAACTCGGGAGGCCGAAGTTGCGGTGAGCCAAGATCCTGCCATTGCACTCCAGCCTGGGCAACAAGAGCGAAACTCCGTCTCAAAAATAAATAAATCGGTCGGGTGCAGTGGCTCACGCCTGTAATCCCAGCACTTTGGGAAGCTGAGGCGGGAGGATCACGAGGTCAGGAGATTGAGACCATCCTGGCTAACACGGTGAAACCCTGTCTCTACTAAAAATACAAAAAAAAAAATTAGCCGGGCTTGGTGGTGGGTGCCTGTAGTCCCAGCTACTCGGGAGGCTGAGGCAGGAGAATGGCGTGAACCCGAGAGGCGGAGCTTGCAGTGAGCCGAGATCACGCCACTGCACTACAGCCTGGGCAACAGAGCGACACTCCGTCTCAAAAATAAATAAATAAATAAAGCCAGGTGTTGTGGCTCATCCCTGTAATCCCAGCACTTCGGGAGGCCAAGGCAGGCGGATCACCTGAGGTCAGGAGTTCGAGACCAGCGTGACCAACATGGAGAAACCCTGTCTCTACCAAAAATACAAAATTAGCCAGGCGTGGTGACACATGCCTATAATCCCAGCTACTCGGGAGGCTGAGGCAGGAGAATCGCTTGAATTCGGGAGGTGGAGGTTGCAGCGAGCCGAGATCGCGCGATTGCACTCCAGCCTGGGCAACAAGAGGGAAACTCCGTCTCAAAAAATAATACTACTACTAATAATTAATAAATAAAGTCCTTTCTACATTTTAAAATCAGGGGAAATATTTTGTATCCATCCGCTTGCTCTGTTTTTTTACCTTAGTAATTATGATAGTATAGTTTTAATCCATTTTAATAGGTAAATTTACTTCATATTTTATAGATTTGTAGTGTTCTTATTTAAAATTAAATTTCCAGCAATTACATATTTGGGGTCTAGATACTATATTTGATGGAGGAAAACCAAATATACAGCATCTTATTCCATTTCCTTCACTTCTTTTTATAAGTCATCTCTTATCCTTCAAAATGCTTTCCCTCTTTTGGCTTCATCTCATTATCAAACACTTCAACAATATGGCTTCTACTATCCTAAATTATCTCATTCACTTTCCTTTTTGACAGTCTTCCACCCCATCCCAATTTCTGTCCTCCATCTTCCTACCTACTTTTTCTTTTTTTAGGAGATTAGGTCTCCCTATGTTGCCCAGGCTGGAGGACGGTGGCCATTCACAGGTACAATCATAGCTCACTGCAGCCTCTAACTCCTGGGCTCAAGTGATCCTTCCGCCTCAGCTTCCAGAATTGCTGGGACTACATGAGTGCACCACAGTGCCTGGCTATCTTCCTACCTACTAAGTGTTATGAAAGAAATTCTAATCAGGCCAGGCCTGGTAGTTCACACCTGTAATCCCAGCACTTTGGGAGGCCGAGGCGGGTGGATCACCTGAGGTCAGGAGTTCAAGACCAGCCTGGCAAACATGGCAAAACCCCGTCTCTACTGAAAATACAAAAATTAGCCGGGCATGGTGGCACTCACCTGTAATCCCAGCTACATGGGAGGCAGAGGCAGGAGAATCGCTTGAACCCCGGAGGCGGAGGTTGCAGTGAGCTGAGATCATGCCACTGCACTCTAGCCTGGGCAAGAGTGAGACTCTGTTTCAAAAAGAAAGAAATTCTAATCATACTGCCTGGATTCCATACAAAGTCAGTTTCTCAATGGATAACCCTTAACATCCAACTCTGGAAAGGAATAGCCTTTGGGTCTAAGGCAGCCTCCTAGCTAGCAAATGGTTTGCCAGGAAAGCAAATGGTTTGCCAGGATCCATGCATCACTTAAAACCCACAGCTTAAGGTTATATGCATGATGGAACTTGAATGTATTCCTTGAACTTTTGTAGCTTACTGGTTACTCTTTGCTCAGATCTCAGTTCCTGTTTGTTCACTCATCCCTTGCTGAGTGCTGCCCCACGCCACACGCCGCACCATCTACTCCACCCACACCATTTTCCAGTTACTGAACCTTGCCCAACCCTTGTCGGTTGCCATGACTACTTCCATGCTAAGTCAGGACTTTGACTTCTCCGCCAGGAGCTTTTTTTTTTTTTTTTTTTGAGGCAGAGTCTCACTCTGTCGCCAGGCTGGAGTGCAGTGGCACGATCTCGGTTCACTGCAACCTCCGCCTCCCAGGTTCAAGCGATTCTCCTGCCTCAGCCTCCCAAGTAGCTGGAATAACAGACGCGGGCCACCACTCCCAGCTAATTTTTTTTGTATTTTTAGTAGAGATGGGGTTTCACCATGTCGGTCAGGCTGGTCTTGAACTCCAGACCTTGTGATCCGCTCCCCTCGGCCTCCCAAAGTGCTGGGATTAGAGGCGTGAGCCACCGCACCTGGCCCCACCGGGAGCTTTTTTTAAATTTAATTTTATTTTTTTGAGACGGAGTTTCGCTCTTGTTGCCCAGGCTGGAGTGCAGTGACGTGATCTTGGCTCACTGCAACCTCCGCCTCCCGGGTTCAAGCGATTCTCCTGCCTCAGTCTCCCAAGTAACTAGGATTACAGGCATGTGCCACCGCACCCGGCTAATTTTGTATTTTTAGTAGAGACAAGGTTTCTCCATGTTGGTCAGGCTGCTCTGGAACTCCTGACCTCAGGTGATCCACCCGCCTCGGCCTCCCAAAGTGCTGAGATTACAGGCACGAGCCACCGCGCCTGGCCCACTGGAGCTTTTTAAAACTCCTATATATTGAGACACACACTATACTAAATGCATCACATCCCTATCTCATTGAATGCTCACAACCTTATGAAGCATGAATTACCCCTTCGCTTTCAGCCAATGGTCATGCCTTCCATAATGTGGGAAAGAATGAGCCCATCCAACATAAGCTTCCCTAATTCCTGTCTTATCCATCTCAACCTTTCTCTGGAAGTTTTCTGCTTCACTTCATTTTCTCCAATTGTGAAAAAATATCAACTAGACAGAGACAGAAATAAAGAGGCATCTGAGAGACAGACATAGTCAGTCCATGGTCTCAAGAAGCACAGACCCTTTTTTTTGAGACGGAGTTTCACTTTTGTCACCTAGGCTGGAGTGCAATGGCGTGATCTCGGCTCACTGCAACCTCCACCTCCAGAGTTCAAGTGATTCAACTACCTCAGCCTCCCGAGTAGCTGGGATTACAGGTGCCCGCCACCACACCTGGCTAATTTTTGTATTTTTAGTAGAGATGGGGTTTCGCCATGTTGGCCAGGCTGGTCTCAAACTCCTGACCTCAGGTAATCCACCTTAGGTGCTGGGATTACAGGCATGAGCCACCATGCCTGGCCAGATGGCTTTGATTTTATCTTTGCAACCACCATTCCTATCCTGATGACTCCAGACCCCTCCCTGATAAGTTTCAAAATAATGGCTCCAAATGTCCCATCTCCCACCACAGCTGCCTTTGCCTCAGCTTTGAGGAAAGCATACCACACTCTTCTTTACGTTCTATCACATTTGGGGCTGAGAGAAGCCCCTCGGATCATCTATCCTTTCCCTTCCTTTCATCTCCACACTGTTCTGTTTCCTCCCCAAAACAAATCCACAATCCACCTCTCCCTCTCAGATTTTTCCACTGCACCATAGGGAATTCTCATTCAAAGATAGACAAACTCCTTTCCATGGAAACTTTCCCACTTTCTAGCTCTAAATGAAACATTGCTCTCTCCTCAAGACACCACTGCCCTGCATCTCCCTCCAGGGGAGGCCACACATTTATTCATTTTCTACATATTACAAGACCCAGAAGGCGGGCGTGGTGGTTCACGCCCATAATCCCAGCACTTTGGGAGGCCAAGGCAGGCGGATCTCTTGAGATCAGTTTGAGACCAGCCTAGCCAAAATGGCGAAACCCCGTCTCTACTAAAAATACAAAAATTAGCCAGGCATCATGGCTTATGCCTGTAGTCCCAGCTACTCGGGAGTCTGAGGCAGGGGAATCACTTGAACCTGGGAGGTGGAGGCTGCAGTGAGCTGAGATTGCACCACTGCACTCCAGTCTGGGCAACAGAGCGAGACTCTGTCAAAAAAAAAAAAAAAAAAAAGACCCAGAGGTAGGGTTGGTATGCTCTTACTACTTTGTCACTATTTCTAAGCTGTAACTCTTCCAACATTGCGTCTTTGAAGTTCATGTCACCCAGTTTTTCTTCTTCATTGCAGTCATCTAACAACCTGCTGGCCAGCCTCTCACTGGATATATTGCCACCTGTATCACAGTCTTCCTCTACTAAATTGGCCATCAACCTGGATGACTTCAGTGTTCTTATCAATAAACATCCATCTTGGGCACTTAATGTCTAGGTTGGGGAGTCTAAGATGGCAGCATTTGAACAGCCTTTGCTGACTTAACCTTCTGGTTTCTTGGTGGTTTCTCATTATAAAAGCACTGCATTTGAACAGAGACTCAGCCTTGTGGTGTCCGGCATAGAGAGTCGAGGATGGTGTCAGTTCTAAAAAAAAATCTGAGTTTTTTTTCAGCAGCTGACTAGATATCCAAGTATCTTATATGGGGAAGTGTCTGGGAAAGATGTTTAAGCAAGAGTTGCAGCAGACAGTCTAGGCTTATCTGGCAAGAATGTATTCAAATCAGCTCTATTACAAAGGGATGACATTGAATTAAAGTTCCATGATGTTGATAAATAAAACAATATTTCATCAAATATTTCCTGAGAGCCTACTACATGCTAGGTACTGTCCCAGAAGCTGAGGACAAAGGAGAAAGAAAAGAAGACATTATCCCATTGCTCAAATTAGTTCATAACTGTTTAACATAAATCATCCAAATATCAAGTAGAGGTAATGATACCCACTCCACAGGGTAACATTGTTTTGAGTTTTAAATGAGAGCATTAATGTACAGCAAATAGCTCAATGTATACATGGTCAGTAAACGGTAAAGGCATGGGGCTACTATGAATTCTCTGCACCTCCCAAATATGACCACCAGGTGTCAGCCTCCCCTAGCCAAACCCTACCAGGTGAAGGGTGTCCAGGTTGTCTATCCTTTCCAACACTAGAGGAAAGAGCAAAGGATCTTGGTGCGACGATTTACCCTTCACCTACTGCTGTTCTGAGCTACTTAGGTGCACAAATATCAGTACCGACTTTTTTTTGAGATGGAGTTTCGCTCTTGTTGCCCAGGCTGGAGTGCAATGGCGTGATCTCGGCTCATTGCAACCTCCGCCTCCCAGATTCAAGCGATTCTCCTGTGTCAGCCTTCCGAGTAGCTGGGACTTCAGGCGTGTGCCACCATGCCCAGCTAATTTTTTTGTATTTTTTAGTAGAGACGGGGGCGGGGGGGGTGTTCACCATGTTGGCCAAGCTGGTCTCGAACTCCTGACCTCAGGTGATCCACCCGCCTCGGCCTCTCAAAGTGCTGGGATGACAGGCGTGAGGCACCGCACCCAGCCCAGAAATATCTTAGTACCGATTTTAGGTGAGAACTTGCCTGCCTACAGACTAAACCCAGTTGTGCAGTCTCCCTAGGCATGGAAATTTGGAAATGTCCAAGATAAGGTCAAGGAAAAACAGAAAAAGAACGTTCAAGGCAAAGAAGAGCAAAAAAGCGGAATCAGGAAAAAGCCAGGGAGAGAATGAAATAGGAGGAGGAAAGAAGAGATTTAGAGAGAGGAAAAGATAAAATTTTTCTTACTCAGTCACCTCTCCAGGGCCTCACCAAAAGCTGTGCCAAAGCCCTTTCATTTAAGCCACCAGCAACCTGAAACCCCCACCTCCCAGGCTCCTGCCACACGTCAAATCCCTTTTTAATCCTTGTAATCCCACTGATTCTCTAGCTGGCTTTCTCTTGGATGTATTTCAGAGAGGAGCTTTAGAGTCCCTGGCAAAGAACTCATCATTCATTTTTGGCCCATGTCATTTCTACTTTATATATGAGCTTCCATCTTTTCCAGACTTCCCTGTTCTCCCCATTAGAAACTATATTTCCATTTTTTGAAAGACACTTTTCCCCCACTTACAATAGCCTCTTTCACTTTGCTAGTTCACCAAGCTGCAGGTTTTATTTCCCAAGTGCATAGTATTTTTTATCATTGGCATACATTTTTTTCAGGCTTCCAAAAAGTATTTTTAAAGTAGTCCACAGGCTTCCTGTGGGTTATTGACTTTTTGAATGTTAGTCTTAATTTGTCCTAATGTCTAGTAACATGTGGCATACCCAAACAGGAGTAAGCCTTGTTCAGACACCATCCTGAAGCAGGATTGTTGACTCAGTCTGCTCTCTTTGGGCAGAAACCTGGCTGTAATTGAGTTAGGCCCATCCACCGGTTAAGAGCTCTTTACTTCACACAGAACAGATCTTTGCTCAGGAATTTCTAAAGAAAACCAGAAGGAGGCCAGGCGCCATGGCTCACGCCTGTAATCCCAGCAATTTGGGAGGCCAAGGAGGGTGGATCACTTGAGGTCAGGAGTTTGAGACCAGCCTGGCCAACATGGTGAAACCCCTTCTCTACTAAAAAAATACGAAAATTAGCTGGGTGTGGTGGTGTGCTATGCCTGCAATCCCAGCTACTCAGGAGACTGAGGCAGGAGAATTGCTTGAACCCGGGAGGCGGAGGTTGTGGTGAGCCAAGGTCACGCCACTGCACTCCAGCCTCGGTGACAGAGTGAGACTTTGTCTCAAAAAAAAAAAAAAAATTAAAGCATATTGCAATTCACGTAAAGGCTAAATTTATGAACTAATGAACTACCACTAATTCCTCCTCACTCTTAGCAAGAAATGGTTAAGGGAAGTGAAGCAATTTCTAGGACAACATAAGGATTCTAGGAATTTACAGCCAGTTACCTGAAAAGTCTGAACTTGGATTTCTTCCAAATAATGACCAATCCAGGTCATTGCCTGATCAATCACAAGAGGCCTGAGCCTACAAGGCCATGTCCCACCTCTCAACTCTCCCATGGGAGGCTGTCATGAGACAATTTCCCATCGGCTCTCAGGCTCTGATGAGGAATGGAGCTTTCTGCCTCACTCCCACATAATATAAAACTGCTTTTAAATATAATACATAAATAAAAATTTATAAAATGCACATTTTGTATAAATATTAAATATAAATTTATATAAATATATATCCTGCATACTATAAAGCTGCAGAACATAAAACCTCCAAGTGGTAGCTGTGAAGGGACTCCTCCCAAATACAATGTCCCACAACACACATTGCAGTCATCTGGCCCCTTTTTGCTTCATTGTCATGTTTTTTTGTTTGTTTTTGAGACAGATTCTCACTCTGTTGCCCAGATTGGAAATGCAATGGTGCAATCACAGCTTACTGAAGCCTTGAAATCCTGGGCTCAAGCAGTCCTTCTGCCTTAGCCTCCTGAGCAGTTGGAACCACAGGTGCCTGCCACAATGCCTAGCTAATTTTTATTTTATTTTTTGTAGTGACGGTGTCTCACTATGTTGCACAGGTTGTTCTTGAACTCCTGGGCTCAAGTGATCTTGCAGCCTCAGCCTCCCAAAGCACTGGGATTATAGGCATGAGCCACCGTGCCCAGCCAGTGTTGTATTTTTAGTGTTGGGGACAATGATTCACAGGGAGCTCTCACCTAGGTTTAGTCTTCTTTTTGCTGTCTAAGTAATAAAATGTCTAAATCTAGAATGACTCATTGTTTCTTTACCAACCAAATTAGTCAGATCTTGGCCCTTGCCTTGCCTTTTTTTTCTTTGAGACGGAGTCTCCCTCTGTTGCCAGGCTGGAGTACAGTGGCGTGATCTTGGCTCACTGCAATCTCCGCCTCCCGGGTTCAAGCGATTCTCCTGCCTCAGCCTCTTGAGTAGCTGGGATTGCAGGCATAGTACGCCACCACACCCAGCTAATTTTCATTTTTTTTTTAGTAGAGACGAGGTTTCACCATGTTGGCCAGGCTGGTCTCGAACTCCTGTCGCTGGGACTATACAGGCGCGTGCAATCACACCCGGCTAATTTTTTTTAGTAGAGACAAGGTTTCTCCATGTTGGCCAGGATGGTCTTTTGACCTTGTGATCCACCCGCCTTGGCCTCCCAAAGTGCTGGGATTACAGGCGTGAGCCACCACGCCCGGCCGGCCCTTGCCTTGTCTTATGTGTGAGCTTGACAACCCTTAAACCAGTCCACACAACCAAAATGTGATTGAGTCCAAAGCATGACAGGTGAAGAAGATAGCTGGGGCCAGGCACAGAGGCTCATACCTATAATCCCAGCACTTTGGGAGGGCAAGGCAGGAGGGTCGCTTGAGCCTAGGCCTCCAAGACCAGCATGGGTAACATAGTGAGACCCCATTTCTACAAAAAAACAAAAAACCAAGCCCAAAACAAAACAAAAAGACAATACAGTTGGTTCCATTGACAACGTCTGATTACTCCTTCCTACAGGAGGCTGTTGCTGTTTCTGACACTAAATGAGGGTTCACGTTTGTGTTGTATATTCTTTTTTTTTTTTTTTGAGATGGAGTTTCTCTGTTGCCCAGGCTGGAGTGCAATGGCACGATCTCGGCTCACTGAAATCCACGCCTCCCAGGTTCAAGCGATTCTCCTGTCTCCTGACTCAGCCTCCCAAGTAGCTGGGATTACAGGCGCCCGCCACAACGCCTGGCTAATTTTTGTATTTTTAGTAGAGGCGAGGTTTTGCCATGCTTGCCAGGTTGGTCTCGAACTCCTAGCCTCAAGCAATTTGCCCACCTCGGCCTCCCAAAGTGCTGGGATTACAGGCATGAGCCACCGCGCCCGGCCTTGTGTTGTATATTCTATGAGTTTGGACAAATGAATAATGGCATGTATCCACCATTACAGTATCATACAAAATAGTCTCACTGCTCTAAAAATCCTCTGTGCTCTGCTTATTCATCCCTGTCTCTCACCTTCCTAACCATTGATCACCACTGAACTTTTCACTATCTCCATAGTTTTGCCTCTTCCAGAATGTCACATAGTTGGAAACATACATTATGTAGACTTTTCAGATTGGCTTTTTTCAGTGAGTAATACGCATTTAAAGTTCCTACATATCTAGCCCGGGCTTGGTGGCTCATGCCGGTAATCCCAGTACTTTGGGAGGCCAAGGCGGGCAGATCACCTGAAGCTAGGAGTTTGAGACCAGCCTGACCAACATGGAGAAACCCTGTCTCCACTAAAAGTACAAAATTAGCTGGGCATGATGGCGCATGCCTGTCATCCCTGGTACTTGGGAGGCTGAGGCAGGAGAATCACTTGAATCCGAGAGGCGGAAGTTGCAGTGAGCCGAGATCGCGCCATTGCACTCCAGCCTGGGCAACAAGAGTGAAACTCCGACTCAAAAAAAAAAAAAGTTCCTATATGTCTTTTCATGGTTTCATAACTCATTTCTTTTTTTTCTTTCTTGTTTTTTTTTTTTTTTTTTTTTTTTTTTTTTTTTTTTTTTGAGATGGTGTCTTACTCTATCACCCAGGCTGGAGTGCAATGGGGCGATCTCGGCTCACTGCAACTTCTGCCTCCCAGGTTCAAGTGATTCTCCTGCCTCAGCTTCCTGAGTAGCTGGGATTACAAGCGCCCACTACCATGCCGGGCTAGTTTTTTTTATTTTTATTTATTTATTTATTTATTTATTTATTTGAGACAGAGTTTCGCTCTTGTTGCCCAGGCTGGAGTGCAAAGGCACAATCTTGGCTCCCCGCGACCTCCGCCTCCCAGGTTCAAGCGATTCTCCTGCCTCAGCCTCCTGAGTAGCTGGGATTACAGGCATGTGCCACCCCAGGCCCAGCTAATTTTGTATTTTTAGTAGAGACAGGGTTTCTCTTTTTTTTTTTTTTTTTTTTTTTTTTTTTGAGACAGAGTCTCGCTCTGTCGCCCAGGCTGGAGTGCAGTGGCACGATCTCAGCTCACTGCAAGCTCCGCCTCCCGGGTTCACGCCATTCTCCTGCCTCAGCCTCCCGAGTAGTTGGGACTACAGGTGCCCGCCACTGTGCCCAGCTAATTTTTTTGTATTTTTGGTAGAGAGGGGGTTTCACTGTGTTAGCCAGGACGGTCTCAATCTCCTGACCTCGTGATCCACCCGCCTCGGCCTCCCAAAGTGCTGGAATTACAGGCGCGAGCCACCATGCTCGGCCATTTTTTAATTTTTAGTAGAGATGGGGTTTCACCATGTTCTGGTCTTGAACTCCTGACCTGAAGTGATCTGCCCGCCTCGGCCTCCCAAAGTGCTAAGATTACAGGTGTGAGCCACTGCGCCCAGCCAACTCATTTCTTTGTTTCTTTTTTTTCCTTTTTTTTTTTTTTGAGACGGAGTCTCGCTCTGTCCCCAGGCTGGCATGCAGTGGCGCGATCTCGGCTCACTGCAAGCTCCGCCTCCAGGGTTCACACCATTCTCCTGCCTCAGCCTCCCGAGTAGCTGGGACTGCAGGTGCCCGCCAACGCGCCCGGCTAATTTTTTTTTTTTTTTTTTTTTTTAATCTTTAGTAGAGACGGGGTTTCACTGTGTTAGCCAGGTTGGTCTCTATCTCCTGCCCTCGTGATCCGCTTGCCTCGGCCTCCCAAAGTGCTGGGATTACAGGCGTGAGCCCACTGCACCTGGCCTATTTTTTTTTTGTTGTTTTTTGAAACTGAGTTTAGCTCTTGTCGCCCAGGCTGGAGTGCAGTGGTGCCATCTTGGCTCACTGCAACCTCTGCCTCCTGGGTTCAAGCGATTCTCGTGCCTCAGCCTCCAGAGTAGCTGAGATTACAGGCCACTACGCCCAGCTAATTTTTGCATTTTTTCCTTTAGTAGAGACGGGGTTTCACCATGTTGGCCAGGCTGGTCTCGAACTCCTGACCTCAAGTGATCTGCCCACCTCGGCCTCCCAAAGTGCTGGGATTACAGGCGTGAGCCATTGCACCCGGCCACTTCATTTCTTTTTAGTGCTGAATAATATTCCGTTGTCTGGATATGCCACAGTTTATTTATCCATTCACCTACTGAAGGACATCTCAGTTTCTTCCAAATTTTGGCAATTATAAATAAGGCTGCTATAAACATACATACACTTTTTATTTGTGATTGGTTAAGGACCAGGAAAAAAGAAAAAAAATCATGTATGTGCAAGTTTTTGTGTGGGCAAGAATTTTCAATTGATTTGGATAAATACCAAGGAGTGTGATTGCTGGATTATGTGGTAGGAATATGTTTAGTTTTCTAAAAAACTGTCAGTTGTCTTCCAAAGTGTCTGTCCTACTTTGCATTCCCACCAGCAACAAATGAGAGTTCCTCTTGCTCCACATCCTCATCAGCATTTGGTGTTGTCAGTGTTCTGAATTGTGACCACTCTAACTAGGTATGCAGTGGTATTTCATTGTTGCTTTAATTTGCATTCAGCTAACAACATATGATGTAGAACATCTTTTAATATGCTTATTTGACATCTGTATGTCTTATTTATTGAGGTTATCTGTTCAGGTCTTTGGCTCCTTTTTTTTTTTTTTTTTTTTTTTTGAGCAGGAGTCTCACTGTGTTGCCTAGGCTGGAGTGCAGTGGTGCATCTAGGCTCACTGCAACCTCCACCTTCCCAGTTCAAGCACTTCTCCCTGCCTCAGCCTCCCGAGTAGCTGGGATTACATGCTCCCGCCACCACGCCCAGCTAATTTTTGTATTTTTAGTAGGGATGGGGTTTCACCATGTTGGCCAGGTTGGTCTAGAACTCCTGACTTCAAATGATCCACCCACCTCGGCCTTCCAAAGTGCTGGGATCACAGGCGTGAGCCACTGCACCCCACCTGTAGTTTTCTTTTTTTGTTTTTTTTTTTTTTGTTTCTGAGACGGAGTCTCACTCAGTCACCCAGGCTGGAGTGCAGTGACACAATCTCAGCTCATTGTAACCTCCGCCTTCCGGAGCCACCGTGCCTGGACCCGTAGTTTTCTTCATATAAATTTTATACATATTTTGTTAGGTTTATATCTAAGTATTTTTCTTTTTTCTTCCACTCAATTTTAACAAATCTCAACATTTTGCCGTTTTTTGCCTTTTTTTTTTTTTTTTTGAGACAGTCTCACTCTGTCGCCAGGCTGGAGTGCAGTGGCAAAATGTTGGCTCACTGCAACCTCCACCTTCTGGGTTCAAGCGATTCTCCTGCCTCAGCCTCCTGAGTAGCTGGGACTACAGATGCGTGCCAACACGCCCAGCTATTTTTTGTATTTTTAGCAGAAACGGGGTTCCACCATGTTCACCAGCATGGTCTCCATATCTTGACCTCATGATCCATCCCCCTCGGCCTCCCCAAGTGCTGGGATTACAGGGGTGAGCCACCGCACCCGGCCCAACATTTTGCCATTTTTGCTTCAGATTGTTTTAAAAATAAAACATTAATAGTACAAGAAAAGTATAAATAGACTTGAATTGCCTTGTGTATCTCTCCTCTATCCCATTTCCCTCTCCCTCCCCCCAAAACACCACTAGAATAATTTGGTATCTATCATTTGTATACATAGTTATAGATGCATGATTGTAACGTGGTATCCGTTTTTCTTATACTATATGTATCTTGTAGTATATGTAGTATATGTTTCATTCTTTCTCTTTTTTTTTTTAGAGACAAAGTCTCACTCTGTCACCCAAGTGGTGTGAACACAGCTCACCGCAGTGTTGATCTCCTGGGCTCCAGTGATCCCCCTACCTCAGCTGCCTAACTAGCTGGGACTACAGGCCTGCACCACTATCCCTAGCCAATTTTTCGTATTTTGGGTAGAGATGAAGTTTCCCCATGTTGCACAGGCTGGTCTCAAACTCCTGGGCTCCAGCAATCTGGCCACCTTGGCCTCCCAAAATGCTGGGATTATTGGTGTGAGCCACCTCACTTGACCATGACACATGCAACTCATTTTTTTTTTTTTTTTTGAAACGGAGTTTGAGGCCGGGCGCAGTGGCTCATACCTGTAATCCCAGCACTTTGGGCGGCCGAGGCGGGCGGATCACAAGATCAGGAGATCGAGACCATCCTGCTAACACGGTGAAACCCCGTCTCTACTAAAAATACAAAAAATTATCTGGGCGTGGTGGCCGGCGCCTGTAGTCCCAGCTACTCGGGGGGCTGAGGCAGGAGAATGGCGTGAACCTGGGAGGCGGCAGAGCTTGCAGTGAGCAGAGATAGCGCCACTGCACTCCAGCCTTGGCGACAGAGTGAGACTCTGTCTCAAGAAAAAAAAAAGAAAGAAAGAAACGGAGTTTCGTTCTTGTTGCCCAGGCTGGAGTGCAATGGCACGATCTCGGCTCACCACAACCTCTGCCTCCTGGGTTCAAGCGATTCTCCTGCCTCAGCCTCCCGAGTAGCTGGGATTACAGGCATGCACCACTGCGCCCGGCTAATTTTGTATTTTTAGTAGAGACAGGGTTTCTCCATGTTGGTCAGGCTGGTCTCAAACTCCCGACCTCAAGTGATCCACCTGCCTTGGCCTCCCAAAGTGCTGGTATTACAGGCGTGAGCCACCATGTCCGGCCACCACATGCGACTCTTTTTTTTCTCTTTTTTTTTTTTTGAGACAGAGTCTCACTCTTGTCACCCAGGCTGGAGTGCAATGGCACAATGTCGGCTCACTGCAACCTCCGCCTCCTGGGTTCAAGCAATTCTCCTGCCTCAGCCTCCCAAGTAGCTGGGATTACGGGCGCCCCCCACCTCGCCTGGCTAATTTTTTGTGTGTATTTTTACTAGAGACAGAGTTTCACCATCTTGGCCAGGCTGGTCTCGAACTCCTGACCTCAGATGATCCACTCTCCTCAGCCTCCCAAAGTGTTGGGATTACAGGCGTGAGCCACCGTGCCCGGCCACATGCAACTCTTTAATTCATTCCTTTCGACTATCATATGAAATTCCAGGCTGGGCACGGTGGCTCACGACTGTAATCCTAGCACTTTGGGAGGCCGAGGCGGGCAGATCACATGAGGTCAGGAGTTCGAGACCAGCCTGACTAACATGGTGAAATCCTGCCTCTATTAAAAATACCAAAAAATTAGCTGGGCGTAGTGGTGAGCACCCATAATCCCAGCTACTTGGGAGTCTGAGGCAAGGCAATTGCTTGAACCTGGGAGGCGGAGGTTGCAGTGAGCCGAGACCATGCCATTGCACTCCAGCCTGGGCGACAGAGGGAGACTCCGTCTCAAAAAAAAAAAAAAAGTTCCATTGTATAAATATATCACAATGTATTTACTCAGTCCAGTATTGGTACATATGTAGGTCATTTTCAATATTTCACTATTATGCCGGGAGTGGTGGCTCACGCCTGTAATCCCAGCACTTTGGGAGGCTGAGGCAAGTGGATCACCTGAGGTCGGGGGTTTGAGACCAGCCTGACCAACATGGAGAAACCCCGTCTCTACTAAAAATACAAAATTAGCTAGGTGTGGTGGCACATGCCTGTAATCCCAGCTACTTGGGAGGCTGAGGCAGGAGAAGTGTTTGAACCCGGGAGGCGGAGGCTGCGGTGAGCCCAGATGGCGCCATTGCACTCCAGACTGGGCTACAGGAGTGAAATTCTGTCTCAAAAAATAATAATAATAATATTTCACTATTAAAAGCAATGTTGCATCACTAGGGAAATGCAAATTAATACAACACTGACAAAATAAATAAACAAACAAAAAAACACTGACAGAACACTACATACTTAATAGAAAGGCTAAAATACAATAAATTGACAATACCACTTACTGGTAAGGATGTACTCTCATCCTTTGCTGGTAAGAATACAGAATGGTACACACATTTTGAGACAGTTTCTTTCTTTCTTTTTTTTTTTTTTTTTGGAGACAGAGTTTCACTCTTGTCTTCCAGGCTGGAGTGCAAAGGCGCGATCTCACTCACTGCAATCTCCGTCTCTGGACTTCAAGGAATTCTCCTGGTTCAGCCTCCTGAGTAGCTAGGATTACGGGTTTGTGCCACCACGCCCAGCTATTTTTCATATTTTTAGTAGAAACGGGGTTTTACCATGTTGGACAGGCTGGTCTCGAGCTCGAACTCCTGACCTCAAGCAATCCACCCACCTCAGCCTCCCAAAATGCTGGGATTACAGCCATGAGCCACTGTGCACGGCCTCAGTTTCTTTTCTTTCTTTCTTTTTTTTTTTTTTTGAGGTGGAGTTTTTGCTCTTGTTGCCCAGGCTGGAGTGCAGTGGCGTGATCTTGGCTCACCGCAACCTCCGCCTCCTGGGTTCAAGAGATTCTCCTGCCTCAGCCTCCCAAGTAGCTGGGATTACAGGCATGTGCCTCCAAGCCTGGCTAATTTTGTATTTTTAGTAGAGATGGGGTTTCTCCATGTTGGTCAGGCTGGTCTCGAACTCCCAAACTCAGGTGATCCACCTGCCTCGGCCTCCCAAAGTGCTAGGATTACAGGTGTGAGCCACCACACCCGGCCTGGCCTCAGTTTCTTATTAATATAAGTATATTCTTATCATTTAACCCAGTAGTCATACTCCTAGGTATTTATCCAACGGATTTGAACATTTATGCCCACAAAAAAACCTTCATCTGAAGGTTTATAGCCACTTTTTTCATAACTGCCAAAAACAGGAAGAAACCAAGGTAAACTTCAATATCTGAATGGGTAAACAAATTGTGGTACAGCCCTACGACGGCATATATTTTTCAATAAATAGGAATGTACTATCAATTCCCACAACAATATAGATGAATTGTAAATGTATATTGTTATGTGAAAGAAACCAGTTTGGAAAGGTGATATCCTGTATGAATCCATTTATATAACATTCTGTAAAAGGCAAAACTTAAGAAACAGTAAAAAGATCAATGGTTGCTGGAGTAGGGGAGGGTTTAATAGGTGAAACAAGGAGTTTTTTAGGGTGATGAAAGTATTTTGTATGATACTGTAACAGTGGATACGTGACACAATGCATTTGTCAAAAACCATAGCATCGGCTGGGCACGGTGGCTCACGCCTGTAATCCCAGCACTTTAGGAGGCCAAAGTGAGCGGATCACGAGGTCAGGAGTTTGAGACCAGCCTGGCCAACATGGTGAAACCCCATCTCTACTAAAAATACAAAAATTAGTTGGGTGTGGTGGTGCGTGCCTGTAATCCCAGCTACTTGGGAGGCTGAGGCAGGAGAATTGCTTGAACCCTGAAGGCAGAGAGTGCAGTGAGTCGAGATCACACCACTGCACTCCAGCCTGGGTGACAGAGCAAGACTCCCTCTCCGGAAAAAAAAAAAAAAAAGAGAATAAATTTTAATATAGCAAATTAAGGAAAAATATTTAGGAGATCAATGAATACCAGGATGGAATGCAGGCTGGGACAAAAGGATCTAACTTTATTACAAATGCATAGCATAACCTCAATGAAGAGGGTGGGAGGAAAGGTGCTAATGCAGGTACTGTTGGAAATGAGTGAGGTCTGTAAGACTAAAGACAAAAAGAACTGTGCACAAGCACTGTACTGTAGTTGTCAAAGTTGTTTCCCATGAAGATAAGGCTTAACAGTTCTGAAATTGCTGTATGTGTATACTGGGATTCAACAGTAAGTAAATGGATAGTGGACGGTGGGAGCCATGTTTCTTACTGTTGGAGTGGGAGGTACAGATAGGCAACAGGAAGAGGCTAGAATTAACCATGTGATAATGGATTAGAGTTGGATACATCAATATGAATTCTTTGGGTTAATATAGATACTGTGCTGGGTGCAGTGGTTCACACCTGTAATCCAAGCACTTTGGGAGGCCAAGATGGGCCCATTGATTAAACTCAGGATTTCAAGACCAGCCTGGGCAACACGGCAAAACCCTGTCTCTACAAAATTACAAAGAAAAAAAAATTTAGCTGGGCATGGTAGTGTCTGCCTATAGTCCCAGCTACTCAGGAGGCTGAGGTGGGAGGGTCGCTTGAGCCTAAGAGGTAGAGGTTGCAGTGAGCGAAGATGGCACTACTGTACTCCAGCCTGAGTGACACAGAAAGACCCTGCCTCAAAAAATATATGTATAGATATTGGTGGGTGTGGTGGCTCACACCTATAATCCCAACACTTTGGGAGGCCGAGGTGGGCAGATTACCCGAGGTCAGGAGTTTGAGACCAGCCTGGCCAAAATGGTGAAACCCTGTCTCTACTAAAAATACAAAAAAAAAAAAAAAAAAAAAAATTTAGCAAGATGTGGTGGTGCACACCTACAGTTTCAGTTCCAGTTCCAGCTACTGGGGAGGCTTAGGCATGAGAATCACTAGAACCTGGGAGACAGAGGTTGCCATGAGCCAAGATTGTGCCACTGCACTCCAGCCTGGGTGACAGAGCCACCAGGCATGGTGGCTCACGCCTGTAATCCCAGAGCTTTGGGAGGCCGAGGCTGGCAGATCACCAGGTCAGCAGTTCTTTTTTTTTTTTTTTTTGAGACGGAGTCTTGCTCTGTTGCCCAGGCTAGAGTGCAGTGGCGCAATATTGGCTCACTGCAGCCTCCACCTCCCGGGTTCAAGTGATTCTCCTGCCTCAGTCTCCTGAGTAGTTGGGATTACAGGTGCACGCCACTGCGCCTGGCTAATTTTTTGTATTTTTAGTAGAGACGGGGTTTCACCATGTTTGAGCTGGTCTGGAACTCCTGACCTCGTGATCCACCCACCTTGGACTCCCAAAGTGCTGGGATTACAGGCGTGAGCCACTGCGCCCGGCCCTGGTCAGCAGTTCTTGACCAGCCTGGCCAACATGGTGAAACCCCGTCTCTACGTCTCTACTAAAGATACCAAAAAAAAAATTAGCCGGGGCGGGGCGCGGTGGCTCACGCCTGTAATCCCAGCACTTTGGGAGGCTGAGGCGGGCAGATCACCTGACGTCAGGAGTTCGAGACCAGCCTGACCAACATGGAGAAACCCCATCTCTACTAAAAATACAAAATTAGCCAGGTGTGGCGGCCAATGCCTGTAATCCCAGATATTTGGGAGGCTGAGGCAGGAGAATCTCTTGAACCCGGGAGGCAGAGGTTGCAGTGAGCTGAGATCGTGTCATTGCACTCCACCCTGGGCAACAACAGCGAAACTCTGTCTCAAAAAAACAAAACAAAACAAAAAATTATGTGGGCGTGGTGGCTCACGCCTGTAATCCCAGCACTTTGGGAGGCCGAGGCGGGTGGATCACGAGGTCAGGAGATCGAGACAATCCTGGCTAACATGGTGAAACCCAGTCTCTACAAAAAATACAAAAAAAAAAAAAAAAAATTAGCTGGGCGTGGTGGCGGGCGCCTGTAGTCCCAGCTGCTGGGGAGGCTGAGGCAGGAGAATGGCGTCAACCCAGGAGGCAGAGCTTGCAGTGAGCCGAGATAGTGCCACTGTACTTCAGCCTGGGCGTCAGAGCGAGACTCTGTCTCAAAACAAAACAAAACAAAACAAAAACAAAAAAACTGCCTTTGTGACACTAATGGAAGGCCACAAGAATAGGATTATGGGAGGGTCCTGAACTCTAGGAAATTGTAGGCACAGTTTCTATAATCCCTTATTGCTCAGGAGTCATGTGGCCAGAGATCACATGATTCATGACTTTCTCCACTGCTCCTATAGATAACATCACTACTGTAAAACCTAAAATTGGTGTTTTGAGATATTTTTCAGACTGACCCCATCCAGACTTGTGACTCATGACTCAACAGGTCCTGTGGCCCCACACAGAGGCTGACTCAGTGCATGAGGATCATTTTCCACACCCCTATGATTTAATCCCCAACCAACCAGCAGCACCCATTCCATAGCCTCCTACCCACCAAATTGTCCATAAAAACCCTAACATCGGCCAGGCGCAGTGGCTCACGCCTGTAGTCCTGGCTACTCGGCAGGCTGAGGTTGCAGTGAGCTGAGATTGCGCCGCTGCACTCCAGCCTGGGCGACAGAGCAAGACTCCCTCTCAAAAACAAACAAACAAATAAAACAAAACACAAACAAACAAACAAACACAAACAAACAAACAAACAAACACCTGCTAACATCTGAGACTTTGAGGAGACTGACTTGAGTGTTAACTCCAGTTTTCCCACATGGGCCAGCCTCATGGACTTATGCCAATTAAACTCTCTACTGCAATGCCATGGTCTCAGTGGATTGATTTTGTCTGTGTAGTGGGTGGGAAGAACTTGTCAGGCGATTACACTAGTGAGGATGTGGAGAAAAGGGAACTCTTATACACTGTTGATGGGAATATAAATTAGTACACTCATTATGGAAAGCAGTATGAAGGTTGCTCAAAAGAAACTAAAAATAGAGCTACCATATGATCCAGCAATCCCACTATTCGGTATTTATCCAAGGGAAAAGAAATCAATAAATCAAAGGGATATAGAAACCACCATGTTTATTATAGCACCATTCACAATACTAAAGATAGGGAATCAACCTAAGTGTCTAACAACAGACAAATGAATCAAGAAAATGTGGTATATATATACACAATGGAATACTATTTTGCCATAAATAAGAATGAAATCAAGTGTTGACTGGGTGTAGTGGCTCACGCCTGAAATTCTAGCACTTTGGGAGGCCAAGGTGGGTGGATCACCCTGAGGTCAGGAGTTCGAGACCAGCTTGGCCAACATGGTAAAACCCCATCTCTACTAAAAATGCAAAAAATTACCCTGGCATGGTGGCGGGGGCCTATAGTCCCAGCTACTCAGGGGGCTGAGGCAGGAGAATCACTTGAACCCGGGACGCAGAGGTTGCAGTGAGCTGAGATCACACCAGTGCACTCCAGCCTGGGAGACAGAGCAAGACTCCATCTCAAAAAAAAAAAAAAAAAAGAGGAATGAAATCCTGTCATGTGCAGCAACATGAATAAAATTGGAGGTCACTATGTTAAGTGAAATAGGCTAGGCACAGAAAGATAAACATTGCATGTTCTCACTCATATGTGGGAGCTAAAGAAGTTTATCTTGGCCAGGCGTGGTGGCTCACGCCTGTAATCCCAACACTTTGGGAGGCCGACGCAGGGGTATCACCTGAGGTCAGGAGTTCTCAACCAGCCTGGCCAGCATGGTGAAACCCTGTCTCTACTAAACATACAAAAATTAGACGGGCGTGGCAGCAGGCACCTGTAGTCGCAGCGACTTGGGAGGCTTAGGCAGGAGAATGGCTTGAACCTGGGAGGTGGAGGTTGCAGTGAGCCAAGATCGCACCACTGCGCTCCAGCCTGGGTGACAAGTGCGAGTCTATCTTAAAAAAAAGAAAAAAAGGCCAGGCGCGGTGGCTCACGCCTGTAATCCCAGCACTTTGGGAGGCCGAGGCGGGTGGATCACGAGGTCAGGAGATCGAGACAATCCTGGCTAACATGGTGAAACCCAGTCTCTACAAAAAATACAAAAAAAAAAAAAAAAAATTAGCTGGGCGTGGTGGCGGGCGCCTGTAGTCCCAGCTGCTGGGGAGGCTGAGGCAGGAGAATGGCGTCAACCCAGGAGGCAGAGCTTGCAGTGAGCCGAGATAGTGCCACTGTACTTCAGCCTGGGCGTCAGAGCGAGACTCTGTCTCAAAACAAAACAAAACAAAACAAAAACAAAAAAACTGCCTTTGTGACACTAATGGAAGGCCACAAGAATAGGATTATGGGAGGGTCCTGAACTCTAGGAAATTGTAGGCACAGTTTCTATAATCCCTTATTGCTCAGGAGTCATGTGGCCAGAGATCACATGATTCATGACTTTCTCCACTGCTCCTATAGATAACATCACTACTGTAAAACCTAAAATTGGTGTTTTGAGATATTTTTCAGACTGACCCCATCCAGACTTGTGACTCATGACTCAACAGGTCCTGTGGCCCCACACAGAGGCTGACTCAGTGCATGAGGATCATTTTCCACACCCCTATGATTTAATCCCCAACCAACCAGCAGCACCCATTCCATAGCCTCCTACCCACCAAATTGTCCATAAAAACCCTAACATCGGCCAGGCGCAGTGGCTCACGCCTGTAGTCCTGGCTACTCGGCAGGCTGAGGTTGCAGTGAGCTGAGATTGCGCCGCTGCACTCCAGCCTGGGCGACAGAGCAAGACTCCCTCTCAAAAACAAACAAACAAATAAAACAAAACACAAACAAACAAACAAACACAAACAAACAAACAAACAAACACCTGCTAACATCTGAGACTTTGAGGAGACTGACTTGAGTGTTAACTCCAGTTTTCCCACATGGGCCAGCCTCATGGACTTATGCCAATTAAACTCTCTACTGCAATGCCATGGTCTCAGTGGATTGATTTTGTCTGTGTAGTGGGTGGGAAGAACTTGTCAGGCGATTACACTAGTGAGGATGTGGAGAAAAGGGAACTCTTATACACTGTTGATGGGAATATAAATTAGTACACTCATTATGGAAAGCAGTATGAAGGTTGCTCAAAAGAAACTAAAAATAGAGCTACCATATGATCCAGCAATCCCACTATTCGGTATTTATCCAAGGGAAAAGAAATCAATAAATCAAAGGGATATAGAAACCACCATGTTTATTATAGCACCATTCACAATACTAAAGATAGGGAATCAACCTAAGTGTCTAACAACAGACAAATGAATCAAGAAAATGTGGTATATATATACACAATGGAATACTATTTTGCCATAAATAAGAATGAAATCAAGTGTTGACTGGGTGTAGTGGCTCACGCCTGAAATTCTAGCACTTTGGGAGGCCAAGGTGGGTGGATCACCCTGAGGTCAGGAGTTCGAGACCAGCTTGGCCAACATGGTAAAACCCCATCTCTACTAAAAATGCAAAAAATTACCCTGGCATGGTGGCGGGGGCCTATAGTCCCAGCTACTCAGGGGGCTGAGGCAGGAGAATCACTTGAACCCGGGACGCAGAGGTTGCAGTGAGCTGAGATCACACCAGTGCACTCCAGCCTGGGAGACAGAGCAAGACTCCATCTCAAAAAAAAAAAAAAAAAAGAGGAATGAAATCCTGTCATGTGCAGCAACATGAATAAAATTGGAGGTCACTATGTTAAGTGAAATAGGCTAGGCACAGAAAGATAAACATTGCATGTTCTCACTCATATGTGGGAGCTAAAGAAGTTTATCTTGGCCAGGCGTGGTGGCTCACGCCTGTAATCCCAACACTTTGGGAGGCCGACGCAGGGGTATCACCTGAGGTCAGGAGTTCTCAACCAGCCTGGCCAGCATGGTGAAACCCTGTCTCTACTAAACATACAAAAATTAGACGGGCGTGGCAGCAGGCACCTGTAGTCGCAGCGACTTGGGAGGCTTAGGCAGGAGAATGGCTTGAACCTGGGAGGTGGAGGTTGCAGTGAGCCAAGATCGCACCACTGCGCTCCAGCCTGGGTGACAAGTGCGAGTCTATCTTAAAAAAAAGAAAAAAAGGCCAGGCGCGGTGGCTCACGCCTGTAATCCCAGCACTTTGGGAGGCCGAGGCGGGTGGATCACGAGGTCAGGAGATCGAGACAATCCTGGCTAACATGGTGAAACCCAGTCTCTACAAAAAATACAAAAAAAAAAAAAAAAAATTAGCTGGGCGTGGTGGCGGGCGCCTGTAGTCCCAGCTGCTGGGGAGGCTGAGGCAGGAGAATGGCGTCAACCCAGGAGGCAGAGCTTGCAGTGAGCCGAGATAGTGCCACTGTACTTCAGCCTGGGCGTCAGAGCGAGACTCTGTCTCAAAACAAAACAAAACAAAACAAAAACAAAAAAACTGC
Source organism: Pan paniscus (assembly GCF_029289425.2). Classification (NCBI taxonomy): domain Eukaryota; kingdom Metazoa; phylum Chordata; class Mammalia; order Primates; family Hominidae; genus Pan; species Pan paniscus. The sequence continues at coordinate 123,319,324 of NC_073272.2, forward strand.
CTTTGTGACACTAATGGAAGGCCACAAGAATAGGATTATGGGAGGGTCCTGAACTCTAGGAAATTGTAGGCACAGTTTCTATAATCCCTTATTGCTCAGGAGTCATGTGGCCAGAGATCACATGATTCATGACTTTCTCCACTGCTCCTATAGATAACATCACTACTGTAAAACCTAAAATTGGTGTTTTGAGATATTTTTCAGACTGACCCCATCCAGACTTGTGACTCATGACTCAACAGGTCCTGTGGCCCCACACAGAGGCTGACTCAGTGCATGAGGATCATTTTCCACACCCCTATGATTTAATCCCCAACCAACCAGCAGCACCCATTCCATAGCCTCCTACCCACCAAATTGTCCATAAAAACCCTAACATCGGCCAGGCGCAGTGGCTCACGCCTGTAGTCCTGGCTACTCGGCAGGCTGAGGTTGCAGTGAGCTGAGATTGCGCCGCTGCACTCCAGCCTGGGCGACAGAGCAAGACTCCCTCTCAAAAACAAACAAACAAATAAAACAAAACACAAACAAACAAACAAACACAAACAAACAAACAAACAAACACCTGCTAACATCTGAGACTTTGAGGAGACTGACTTGAGTGTTAACTCCAGTTTTCCCACATGGGCCAGCCTCATGGACTTATGCCAATTAAACTCTCTACTGCAATGCCATGGTCTCAGTGGATTGATTTTGTCTGTGTAGTGGGTGGGAAGAACTTGTCAGGCGATTACACTAGTGAGGATGTGGAGAAAAGGGAACTCTTATACACTGTTGATGGGAATATAAATTAGTACACTCATTATGGAAAGCAGTATGAAGGTTGCTCAAAAGAAACTAAAAATAGAGCTACCATATGATCCAGCAATCCCACTATTCGGTATTTATCCAAGGGAAAAGAAATCAATAAATCAAAGGGATATAGAAACCACCATGTTTATTATAGCACCATTCACAATACTAAAGATAGGGAATCAACCTAAGTGTCTAACAACAGACAAATGAATCAAGAAAATGTGGTATATATATACACAATGGAATACTATTTTGCCATAAATAAGAATGAAATCAAGTGTTGACTGGGTGTAGTGGCTCACGCCTGAAATTCTAGCACTTTGGGAGGCCAAGGTGGGTGGATCACCCTGAGGTCAGGAGTTCGAGACCAGCTTGGCCAACATGGTAAAACCCCATCTCTACTAAAAATGCAAAAAATTACCCTGGCATGGTGGCGGGGGCCTATAGTCCCAGCTACTCAGGGGGCTGAGGCAGGAGAATCACTTGAACCCGGGACGCAGAGGTTGCAGTGAGCTGAGATCACACCAGTGCACTCCAGCCTGGGAGACAGAGCAAGACTCCATCTCAAAAAAAAAAAAAAAAAAGAGGAATGAAATCCTGTCATGTGCAGCAACATGAATAAAATTGGAGGTCACTATGTTAAGTGAAATAGGCTAGGCACAGAAAGATAAACATTGCATGTTCTCACTCATATGTGGGAGCTAAAGAAGTTTATCTTGGCCAGGCGTGGTGGCTCACGCCTGTAATCCCAACACTTTGGGAGGCCGACGCAGGGGTATCACCTGAGGTCAGGAGTTCTCAACCAGCCTGGCCAGCATGGTGAAACCCTGTCTCTACTAAACATACAAAAATTAGACGGGCGTGGCAGCAGGCACCTGTAGTCGCAGCGACTTGGGAGGCTTAGGCAGGAGAATGGCTTGAACCTGGGAGGTGGAGGTTGCAGTGAGCCAAGATCGCACCACTGCGCTCCAGCCTGGGTGACAAGTGCGAGTCTATCTTAAAAAAAAGAAAAAAAGGCCAGGCGCGGTGGCTCACGCCTGTAATCCCAGCACTTTGGGAGGCCGAGGCGGACGGATCACAAGGTCAGGAGATCGAGACAATCCTGGCTAGCACGGTAAAACCCCGTCTCTACTAAAAATAGAAAAAATTAGCCAGGCGTGGTGGCAGGCGCCTATAGTCCCAGCTACTTGGGAGGCTGAGGCAGGAGAATGGCATGAACCCGGGAGGTGGAGCTTGCAGTGAGCCAAGATCGAGCCACTGCACTCCAGCCTGGGCGACAGAGCGAGACTCCGTCTCAAAAGAAAAAAAGAAAAAAAAGTTGATCTCATTGAGGTGGAGAGGAGAATGATAGTTACCAGAGCCTGAGAAGGGTGGGAGCAGGGGAGGGATGAAGAGAGAGGTTGGGTAATGGGTGCAAACCTACAGTTAGATAGAAGGAATAAGTTGGGCCAGGTGCGGCGGCTCACGTTTGTATTCCCAACACTTTGGGAGGCAGAGGCAGATGGATCACCTGAGTTGAGGAGTTTGAGACGAGCCTGACCAACATGGCAAAACCACGTCTCTACTAAAAATATAAAAAATTAGCCAGATGCGGTGGCGTGCACCTGTAGTCCCAGCTACCCTGGAGGCTGAGGCAGGAGAATTGCTTGAACTCGGGAGGCGGAGGTTGCAATGAGCCGAGATGGTGCCACTGCACTGCAGCCTGGGCGACAGAGTGAGACTCCGTCTCAAAAAACAAAAATCAAAAAACAACAAAAAAAAAGAAGGAATAAGTTAGTAAAAGGAAAATAAATCTTGGGAACCCAAAATCACTAAGCCAAAGAGAAAAGTGAAACTGAGAACTGCACAGGGCAAACCTGCCTTCCATTCTCCCTAAATAAGCATTCTGTTCATGTGAGACAAATGCATATCTGATTGCTTCCCTTGCCCTACTGCTTCACTAAGCCAGACTAAGGGGTAAGTGAGTATTCCTGTGAATTGTGTAGTCAGTGCAAGGCTAATCAGAAACTCAAAAGAATGCAACGGGCTGGGCGTGGTGGTTTACGTCTGTAATCCCAGAATTTTGGGAGGCCGAGGCGGGCAGATCACGTGAGGTCAGGAGATCGAGACCATGCTGGCCAACACTGTGAAACCTCGTCTCTACTAAAATACACAAAATTAGCTGGGCGTGGTGGCGTGCGCCTGTAATCCCAGCTACATGGGAGACTGAGGCAGGAGAATCACTTGAACCTGGGTGGTGGAGGTTGCAGTGAGCTGAGATTGCGCCACTGCACTCTAGCCTGGTGACAGAGTGAGACTCTATCTCAAAAAAAAAAAAAAGAATGCAACCATTTGTCTTTTATCTCCTTATGACCTGGAAGCTCCCTCCCCCACTTCAAGTTGTCCTGCCTTTCCGGATTTAACCAATGCACATCTTACATATATTGACTGATGTCTCTTCTCTGCCCAAAATGCATAAAACCAGTCTGTGCACCGACCACTTTGGGCACATGTTGTCAGAACCTCCTGCTGCTGTGTCGCAGGTGCATCCTTAACCTTGGCTACATAAACTTTCTAAATTGAGACTTGTCACGCATACTCTTTGGTTTACAAGTTCTAGTGTTTTGTTAGATATGAATTCTATATTTCTTTTCAAAGAATCAATATGTCAGTATGTTCAATTCTTTGCCTTCTTCTTTTAAACTTAACTTCCTCATAAAGCAACCCTTTTAGATTACCTGCTCCACCCTGACTCCTTTCAATCACCTGCCCCACCCTGACTCATTCGGATTACCTGCTACCTGCTCCGCCCTGACTCATTCTCCACCCTGCATAACCATTTTTTCCCTCCAAACCACTCACCCCGTCACGCTCTTTAAATTAGCCGATCGGAATTAGTTTAGCCTGTGCTGTCTAACCCTAGCCAATAGGGGAACGACACAGCAGCAGGGGCCACGTACGTCAGAGATAAGAACCCCTTTCCCTCCCTTGTCCAGGTGTGCGCTCACCATTGCTCCATCTGTAAGGGTGCACCCTTCTATAGAAGTATCTTGCCTTGCTGAGAATTAAAAAGAAAATTTTATATTCAAGTGCTATTTCTTTTGTGGCACCGAAACTTTATTTATAACAGTTTGAAGCACACACAGTAGGGTAACTATAGTTAACAATAATTTATTGTATATTTCAAAATAGTTAGAAGGGAAGATTTGAAATGTTCCTAACACAAATGATAAATATTTGAGGTGATGGATGCCCTAAATACCCTTATTTGATCATTACACATTGTATACATGTATGAAAATATCACACGCACCCCATAAATAAGTACGACTATTATGTATTTTTTTTTTCAGATGGTCTCTGTCACCCAGGCTGGAGTGCAGTGGCATGATCACCGCTCACTGCAGCCTTGACCTCCAGGGCTCAAGCGATTCTTCGGCCTCAGCCTCCCGAGTAGCCGGGATTACAAGCACACACAACCGCGCCCGACTAATTTTTGTTATTTTTTTGTGGAGATGGGGTTTCACCACGTTGCCTAGGCTGGTCTCAAACTCCTGGACTCCAGTAATCCGCCCCGTCAGACACCCAAAGTTCTGGGATTACAGCTGTTTACAAACGTGCATGACAACTATGTATCAATTTTTTAAAAGCAAAAAAAAAAAAAATTACAACAGTTGAACAATTAAAAAAAGAATACACTTTCCATTCTTCCTTGCAGCAGGGAATAGCCAATGAAGTGTAAGTGCAAATACGATAAGGCTTCTGGGAAGGGTCTTTAAAGGGGCCTGGCCTAGATGGGAAGTCTGCTGTTTCACTTGTCCCCACCTTCCCTCTCTTCCTCCCACAAATAGCCCCTCTTCACAACTCTTAAAAGCATTCCTTTACAGTCCATTAACACTGCCACTACCTCTGCTGGAAGCTTCCTCATTTCCTGGGTTACTGCAATAGTGTCTTAAGTCATCTCCCCACCCCTTCCCTCTGATCCATTCTGTATATTACCCTACCAGGCTGCTTTTTCTAAAACCCAACTTTGATCAATTCACTACCCTACTTCAAACTCTTTTGATGGTTCTCTTGCCTCCAGAAGTGGTTCTTAAAACTGGCTGCATCAGAATCAGCTGGAGAATTTGAGGAAGTCATACATTTTCCCAAAACATAACCCAAACTGACTGAATGTGCATCACAGGAATGTCTAGGAATTAGAAGTTTCTTGTATTTTCTTCTTCTACTACTTCTGCTTCTCCTTCTCCTTCTTTTTTTTTTTTTCTTTCAAGACAGTGTCTCTCTCTGTTGCCCAGGCTGGAGGGCACTGGCATGATCTTGGCTCACTGCAGCCTCAACCTCCCAGGCACAGGCGATCCTCCCACCTCAGCCTCTCAACTAGCTGGGACTACAGGCGTGAGCCACCGTCCTTGGCTAATTTTTGTATTTTTTGTAGACATGGAGTTTCACCATGTCACCCTGGCTAGTCTTGAACTCCTGGACTCAAGCAAACCAACTGCCTTGGCCTCCAAAGTGCCAGGATTACAGGTATAAACCACCAGGCCAGGCCAAGGCAGACTTTATTCAGGACTATGGTGACAGGTATAGGAACCACTGCAATGAGATTTTGCAGTAGGGGAGAGAGACTGGGTTCAACTCCAAATATGACAAGACAAAATGAGAATTTATAGCCAAGGAACAGGATAGGAGTCAATGAATGGAAAGTTACTAAGAGGAGACATCAAAGATAGGGGAATTTTTTTCTTCTGTTTTCTCCTTGTTCAGGATCTTTTTATTTTATCTTATTTTTCTTTCTTTGTTTTAAGGCTAGGGGAAATCTTGCTGGGTAGACTCAGGATTCTTGCTGAAGGCAGGCTAGAATGATAAGATATGGAGAGTAGGCCAGCATGGTGGTTCATGCCTGTCATCTCAGCACTTTGAGAGGCCAAGTCAGGAGGATCTTTTGAGCCAGGAGGTCGAGATCACCTTGGGCAACATAGGGAGACCCCATCTCTCAAAAAAAAAAAAAAAAATCTGGCCGGGCGTGGTGGCTCATGCCTGTAATCCCAACACTTTGGGAGGCCTAAGCAGGCAGATCACTTGAGGTCAGGAGTTCGAGACCAGCCTGGCCAACATGGTGAAACCCCGTCTCTACTAAAAATACAAAAATTAGCCAGGCATGGTGGCAGGCGCTTGTAATCTCAGCTACTCGGGAGGCTGAGACAGGAGGATCACTTGAACCCAGAAGGTGGAGGTTGCAGTGAGCCAAGATTGCGCCACTGCACTCCAGTCTGGGCAACAGAGCAAAACTCTGTTTTACACACACACACACACACACTCACACACAGAAAAAAAAAATCTAAAAAAAGAAAGACATGGAGAGTAGAGGATGAGGAATTTGATCAGATATTGAGGTTGATCAGACACTGAGGGCAGGCATTTTTTACTAAACTGACTCAGCAGTATTTTTGCTAACACTGGATTAAGTGGGTCAAGGACAGAGCCCAAGGTTGGAGCTTAGTCAGAAAGAGGGCTCAGAGGACCCAGACTTAGGTTTGGTCAAGGAGAGAGTCTCTGTTACTATGTAACATAATTAACACAGCATGAACACAATAAACATTCAGTAAACGTTAGCAGCTACACTCTAGCCATAAGACATTAACGGTCGTGCCCCATGTACATGCTACATGCATTAGCACATTCTGACGAGTCCACTTAGAATGCCTTTCTCCTGCTTCGCCTAGCTAATTCTCCCTTGTCTTTCAACACTGAAGTCCTGTTGGAGTCAGTTCTGATCTGGGTCCCTCCTCTGGGCTCCCACTGCACCCTGTGCCTGCCTCCACCAAGTGAAAAACCACTGCAGGGTTTTAGGTGGAGGAGTGACCTGACTTGTCTTGAATATCTACTATATGCCAGGCACCACTGTAGGTTCTGAATCAAAATAAGAATAAAAAGAACACTTAGCAGCTGGGCGCGGTGGCTCACACCTGTAATCCTAGCACTTTGAGAGGCTGAGGCGGGTGGATTGCCTGAGCTCAGGAGTTTAAGACCAGCCTAGGCAACAAGGTGAAACCCCATCTCTACTAAAAATACAAAAAATTAGCCAGCGTCATGGTGTGTGCCTGTAATCTCAGCTACTCAGGAGGCTGAGGCAGGAGACTCGCTTAAACCCAGGAGGCAGAGGTTGCAGAGAGCTGAGATCATGCCACTGCACTCCAGCCTGTGCAACAGAACAAGACTCTGTCTCAAAAAAAAAAAAAAAGAAGAAGAACACTTAGAGGGTTACTGAGAAGATTAAAGAGATAAAGCGAGATAAAGCTTGCGAAGCACTTAAGACATTGCCTGACATATGGCAAACATTCAGTAAATGCTAACCACTATTACTTATATTTAGAAGAATGTAAATAACTATTATTATTACTATTATTTTTTGAGATGGAGTCTTGCACTGTTGCCCAGGCTGGAGTGCAGTGGTGCGATCTCAGCTCACTGCAAGCTCCGCCTCCGGGGTTCTTGCCATTCTCCTGCCTCAGCCTCCCGAGTAGCTGGGACTACAGGCGCCCGCCACCACGCCCGGCTAATTTTTTGTATTTTTAGTAGAGACAGGGTTTCACCGTGTTAGCCAGGATGGTCTTGATCTCCTGACCTTGTGATCCGCCTGCCTTGGCCTCCCAAAGTGCTGGGATTACAGGCGTGAGCCACCGCACCCGGCTAACTATTATTATTTATACTCCCTTACATACATTCAGGTCTTTGGCATCACAGTCTTCCTTTCTAAACACAAATCTTACTACCATCCTGGATGATGATCTCTCCAACATGCCAGCCTCTCTCTTGGACCTCAACTCCAGCAGCTTTCACCTCCTCCCTACTCAAGACACACCATGACAACACTCTGACCTTGACATTGTTGTTGGATTGTTGGATTTTTGCACAATAATAGACTGGGTATAACAATAGGAATAGATTAGTGTATATTAATAGAAAGCTCAGGTGCAATTTTCCATTAGTTTGAGATGAGAGTGTAATCTTCTGTTCTTGCCACAAACAAGCAAGAAGTCTTTTCTGTATGACTGGGTCCCAGGAAGATAAAAGCAGAGAAAGGAAAGGAGGTGCTGGCTAGAGATGCTAGCTTTGCCAGCACAAGCTAAGGGCAGGCATCTTTATGACTACTCAAAGAGAGGAAATTACAGTTGCAGTCTTTCTGGCAGCAAAGAGGGAATGAGAGGTTAGTGACCAAGATACTGGATCATGAATCAGGAGACTGAGGGGCGGATGCTGCCAATAGATGCTATTTGACATGAATGCTCATCACAAAGGCTGTTTGGTTATTGGTGAGTCAAGAGTAATCCTCTGCAAGTCTGCACCCCTTTCTCCCAGAAGAAGTTTCTTTTTTATTGTTGTTGTTTCCCTACTCATAGAAGAAGTTTCATGAAGCTGATAGCTCCGAGAACAAGGCCTGAAAGTCGGGGCTCACCCGCCCCCCCCCCCACCCCGCTTCACTCAAAGCTCTGCTTTTTTTTTTTTTTTTTTTGAGACGGAGTCTCGCTCTGTCGCCCAGGCTGGAGTGCAGTGGCGCTGCAAGCTCCGCCTCCCGGGTTCACGCCATTCTCCTGCCTCAGCCTCCCGAGTAGCTGGGACTACAGGCGCCCGCCACCATGCCCGGCTAATTTTTTGTATTTTTAATAGAGACGGGGTTTCACTGTGTTAGCCAGGATGGTCTCGATCTCCTGACCTCGTGATCCGCCCGCCTCGGCCTCCCAAAGTGCTGGGATTACAGGCGTGAGCCACTGCGCCCGGCCCTTTTTTTTTTTTTTTTTTTTTTTGAGACAGAGTTTCTCTCTTGTTGCCCAGGCTGGAGTGCAATGGCGCGATCTTGGCTCGCTGCAACCTCTGCCTCCCTGGTTCAAGTGATTCTCCTGCCTCAGCTTCTCGAGTAGCTGGCGCCCGCCACCAAGCCCAGCTAATTTTTTGTATTTTTAGTAGAGACGGGGGTTTCACTATGTTGCCCAAGCTGGCTTCGAACTCCTGACCTCAGGCAATCCGCCCGCCTTGGCCTCCCACAGTGCTGGGATTACAGGCGTGAGCCACTGTGCCCGGCCTATAACTGCATTTTGGAAAAGAGTTCTAGTGCTAAATCTTTGCCGTTCCCCTCAGCGGATAACTACATATTTTACGTTCCACAGTATCCAGCTGCCACTGAGGTGTGGTGGCCATCCTCAAAATTCCCTTCTACTTATCCACATCTTGTGTCCTTTAGTCTCTGAGGATGTGTCCTCTTTTTCTGTTCAAGGATAATGCCTCTATTCATGCTTGATCCGATCTCTTTCTCCTTTCCTCTGAGTCTTTATGCCATCAATTTTCCTTTCTTCTGTTAGGTGGAACCATATTAAATTGCTGTTTGCATCATTTGGCAATGGTGGAACATTGGCAACTTCATGCGGTTCAAGTTAATATATCTTCATTCTTTTCCTCTCTAAATGTTCCTTCTCCTCAACCAAAATCAATTACAATAAAATATCCTTGTATAGGTAAGAGTAAGCTCTCTATATATTGTGTTTTGAATTTTACACTTACATATGTCCCTGCATATAAAACCTAAACACCGTATCTCAGGTATACTGGCCTTTGCTGTTCATATCTCCCAATTGACAATTCACCCAATAAGTATTTACTGAGGATCTGGCATGTTCATGAAACACTTATTCACTCACCCAACAAATATCTTCTGAGCACATACACTGTGTCAGATACTGTTCTAAGCACTCGAACGATATCAGTGAACAAAACAAGGATCCTTGTGCTCTTAGAGCTTATATTCTAGCAGGAGTGGAAAGGAGACAATGTACAGTAAAGAAACATAATAATTAAAAGTACCATATAGTATGTTAGAAAGTGACAGATGCCGGGCGCGGTGGCTCACGCCTGTAATCCCAGCACTTTGGGAGGCCGAGGCAGGCGGATCACCTGAGGTCGGGAGTTTGAGACCAGCCTGACCAACATGGAGAAACCCTGTCTCTACTAAAAATACAAAATTAGCTGGGCGTGGTGGTGCATGCCTGTAATCCCAGCTACTCGGGAGGCTGAGTAGGAGAATCGCTTGAACCTGGTAGGTGCAGGTTGCAGTGAGCCAACATCGTGCCATTAGCACTCCAGCCTGGGCAACGAGAGCGAAACTCCGTCTCAAAAAAAAAAAAAGAAAAAAGAAAGTGACAGATGCCATGGAAAAAGCAGAAAGTTGAGCAGAGGAAGGGAGATTGGGAGTGCTGGGAGGAGGAACTGTAATTTTAAATATGGTGGTCACTGTAGGCCTTTTGGAGAAGGTAACAATTAAGCAAAGACTTGAAGGAGGAGAAGGATATGCTATCTGGGGAAAGTGTTCTGGGCAGAGTAAACAGCAAGTACACAGACCCTGAGTCAGGAAAACTAAAAAAAGAAGGAGGAGAATAGTAGGAAATGAAGACACAAAAGTAACAGAGTTTAGGGTCTTTGTATTAGGTATCTACTGCTGTGTAACAAATTGCCCTAAAATTTGGCTACTGACAATAATACACAGGAATTCAAGAGTCCTTTGGCTTGGGGGTTCTGGCTCTGGGTCCCAAGAGGCTACAGTTTCTGAAGGCTGTGCCTGAAGATTCTTCTTCCAAGGCGGCTCACTCACATGGTTGGCAAATTGGTGCTGGTTGTCGATGGGGGAGGAAGAGATGAGGAGAGGGGAAGGGCTTTGTTTCTATTTGTGTGGGTCTCTCCACCTGCTGTTTTTAAAAAAAGCCTAGTGAAGTAAAGCAGTGAGAGTAGAGAAGGAAGAAAGAAATCTGTAACTAGTTGTGATCAATTGGTTGTAAACACCACTTCACTCAGACCAGCCTCCACATGCTGTTTGAGTATCTTCATGACATGACAGCTGGCTTCCCCTACAGCAACCAATCCAAAAACGGAGCAAGGCAGATACCAAAATGCCTTTTATGACCTAGTCTTGTAAGTCACACGCTATCATTTCTACCATATACTACTGATGACACAGTCAGCCCTGGTTCATTATAGAAGAGAACTACCCCGGGGTGTAAATAGCAAGAGGTGAAGAGCATTGGTGGTCATTTTGGTGGCTATGATAGCCTTGGTAGGTCATTATAAATCTGTGGTTTTTACTTTGAGGGAAATGGGAAGCCAATTAAGGGATCTGAGCAGTGAAATGACAATGATCTCACATGTTTCATGAGGATAACTCTTGCCACTGTGTGAATTGACTGGAGAAGAGCAAGGATGTAAGCGGGAGACCAGTGAGAAGGCTATTACAGTCCAAGAGAGATGCACTAGGGTCATAATGGTGGAGTCGAGAATTGGTGATATTCTGGATTCATTTTGAAGACAGAGATGACAAGATTTGCTGATGGATTGGATGTGGGATATAAGAGAAAGGAATTAAAGATGACTTCTAAGGGTTTTGGAGGAATAGGAATTACAAAAATGAGTTCCACATAGATCTTGCCATAAATGAGCTTACAACATAGGAGAGACAAGGTGTGTACGCAAGTGCCATATATACTACATGGCAGAAAGCACTATGCTCCATAATACAGTGCCAAGTACAATAAAAAAGTTCTGGAGATGGTTGCACAACAATGTGAATGTACTTATTGCCACTGAAAAATGGTTAAAATGGTAAATTTTTATTTATTTACTTATTTTTATTTATTTTTAATTTATAAATTTTAATTTATAAATTTTATTTATTTATTTATTTTTATTTTTATTTTTTCGAGACGGAGTCTTGCTGTGTCACCCAGGCTGGAGTGCAGTGGCAGGATCTCGGTTCACTGCAAGTTCCGCCTCCCAGGTTCACGCCATTCTCCTGCCTCAGGCTCCCGAGTAGCTGGGACTACAGGTGCCTGCCACCACGCCCGGCTAATTTTTTGTATTTTTAGTAGAGACTGGGGTTTCGCCGTGTTAGCCAGGATGGTCTCGATCTCCTGACCTCGTGATCCGCCCGCCTTAGCCTCCCAAAGTGCTGGGATTACAGGCGTGAGCCACCGCGCCCGGCCTATTTATTTTTATTTACTTATTTATTTTGAGACGGAGTCTCGCTCTGTCACCCAGGGTGGAGTGCAGTGGTGCAATCTCGGCTTACTGCAGCCTCCGCCTCCCGGGTTCCAGAGATTCTCCAGCCTCAGCCTACCAAGTAGCTGGGATTACAGGCACTCACCACCACACTCGGCTAATTTTTGTATTTTCAGTAGAGACGGGTTTTCACCATGTTGGCCAGGCTGGTCTCGAACTACTGACTTCTGGTGATCCACCCGCCTCGGCCTCCCAAAGTGTTAGGATTACAGGCGTGAGCCACCATGCCCAGCCAAAACAGTAAATTTTATGTTATGTACATTTTACCACAAGAAAAAAACGGTGCTTAAAAAAAGCAAAAACAAATATTAGAGAAGTGCCACTAGAGTTCAGAGCATGGAGAGATGAACTTCAGCTAAGAAAATCAGAGAAGGCTTTGTGTACGGGCAGTCTTTTTTTTGAGACGGAGTCTCGCTCCCTTCCACGGGCAGTCTTTTCACATAGGCAGAGGGAGTAGTTTGAACAAATTAGCGGAAGGCAGGAAAACTGAGGATAGGCGAGGCACAAGGAGTAGTTCTGATTTGTTAGAAGATAGGGTAGGGTACCCAAGGGGAGAATAAACATGCAACTACGAGTTTTAAGAAAATTCTTTCCTCTCCTCCCTCCAAGTTCCCTTGTTGTGAAGGGAGGATCATATCTTGTATCACTTGATTTCATTTGAAATGAAATATTCAGAATCCATCATCTCACCACATTACCCTGTAAGATCCCATTTTCCTGAAACAAAAATTCCTATGTTGATCTGACAATCCTACAACGCATTTGAAATAAATCCAGGGTATGACCAGCATTTTATGTACACAGACCTCCTTTGTTTCCGGTCCATCTGCTTTCTTTTTCCTCTATTAATTTTCCCTTCACCTCCCAATCTTAACCCCCCCCCATTCCCCCAGGGTCTCCCTTTCTTGTCATCCCTTTCATCCTTCCCTTCTTGGAAACAGATCCGATTCTAACCTCAGTTACCTTATTAGCCGCGTGATACTGGGATAGTTATCCCCTGTGGGCCTCAGTTTCCTTTGTAAAATGGGCTTATTAAACCCCCAAAGACAGTGCTTATCTTACAGGGTTGTCAACATTACAACAAAGAACACGTTATATGCCTAACACAGTACCTGATCTATAGTAAGAACTCAACATTTTCGCCCCTTCTCCTCCTCTTTTCTGTCCTTGTGCCTTTCTTCCACTATTCCTCAACCCCAGGGCCCAACAGGTAAAAACCGTGGGAAAAACCATCCTTAAGGCTGAAAGAAGAAACACTGGAGCTGGGGGCGGAGACTACGAGGTGCTCACTGCGCATGTGCGCCCGCTAGGTCAGCTTCTCGGTTCCAGCCGGGCGGGGGGGCCGGTTGGGGGTGGGGGTAGGGGTTGCAAGGGCCTCATTTTTTCTTACTGCCCCCATCCGGTTCGGGGAGGTGGCGGGACCTTGGCGGCGCCCGGAGCCGGCGTGGCGCTCATCGAGGGACGCCCGGCCCAAGTGGTAAGTTGAAAAATGGCGGAGGGGGGGAAGAAGGAGGGGCTTTGCAGGGCAGGAGGCTGACCTCCCGGCCGGGGGTGGGAGGGACACAGCCGGGGCCCAGTGGCGCAGCCCGGGCTGGGAGACTGACGGACCGCGCCCGGTGTCTCTTTGAGGCCCTGACGTGGACACACTTCGGGTTTCACGACTCCGGGTTTCTCCAGGGGATGGGCCGGCCGGTAGAGGCGCGTGAGGGAGACGAAGGGACTTCCGTTTCCTTCACCTAGGCTGGGGCCAAGCCGCAGAGCGGAGTTGGCATTTCCAGATTGGGGCTCGGGCCGCGCCTCCTCCGGGACCCTCCCCTTGGACCGAGCCGATCGCCGCGGGGCAGTTCGGGCCGGCTGTCCTGGCGCGGTGGGTACAGCTTGTGTAGGCTTTCCCCTCCCCCGCTTTCCCTCCTTCCCCTCTCCTCCCTCCCCTCTCTTCTTTTCCCCTCCACTTCCCTCGGGCCGGCGCTGCTGGGGAGGGCGGGAAGGCCGCGCCAGCCCATCAGGGGTGGCCCGGCCCCGGCTGCTTGCCCGGGTTCCTCGGACTGCCGACGGCAGGCGTGGGTGGGTGGGTGACTTCAGGCCTGCAGGATTGCCTTCCTAAACCCTGTGACACCTAAGGTAAATTGAGGCAAAGAACTTTTTAAAAAAATATGATCAAAGGGATTTCCTCCCCATGTGATAACCTGTGGCTTGTGTGGAGCAGGGTGGAGTGTGCCTGGAGAGGGCATATGAAACTGAAAGAATAAGGACCAAAGAGCTTCCGGAAGAGGAAATTAGCTGGTGATTCTTTCCAATCTGCTTTCCCAGTCACCTTTCCGGCATGTTCTGTAAAACAAAATGTAATTTGACTTTGTTTCATTATTTTAACTCCATAACACTTAAATTGTTTTCTTTTCGGGGAGGGGAGTGTTTATTCTCAAACTAAGCAGTAGCCCTCTCCACCTCCGAAAAAGGAACAACGTCAATCCAACCTTTGTTAAAAAACTCCAACCTATCAGATTTTAATAATCTAGTAGTTTGCTTTCAAATATAATTATGTCGCTAGTTCTGTCACAACTATACTTTGATAGTTTAATGACTCACAGAAATTTGTAAGACTGGAGGTTGCAGTAGTGTTTCTTTCTTATTCTTTTTTTTCCCCATAATATTTATTATAGTCAATGAACAGTGTTACAGACGGCCATCTTAGAATTATAACATTTTAGAGTTGGAAGGGATCTTAGTCAAACCCTGTCCTTTTACAAAACCAGAAACCACGGCTTAGGAAGATTTCATAGCTTGCTAAAGGCTATCCAACTAGTTAGATTAGAACCCATGTTATCTGGCTTCTTGCCCACCACTCTTCCTGCGCAATTGCTCCATATCGCCTCCAAGCATGAAAATTAAATGTATTCAATTCAACACACATTTCTGAAGAGTATAATACTTTGTACCAGTGACTGTGGTACCACTTTCTATGTATTTCAATGTATTTAACATGCTTATGGAGTACTTGAGATCCCCCCCACCCCCACATTCAAGAAGTGGCAACAGTTTAGATTTATACACACACTTTCACATGTACGTGTGTATACTTGCATTTGCTCAGATAGTTTCTTGAAGGATACACAATAAAAATGTTAATAGTAATTACTTATGGAGGAGAAGAGAGATAGAAGACTTTTTACTTTGCACTTCACATGATCTAATGTACGGTTTGAATTTGTTATAAATTCGTATTGATTTCATAATTGAAAAGTTTTAAAGTTCACACCTTCCCACACAAATATATATATCAACATAAGCAAGTATATACCAATGGTATGTACACATATTTATGTGCATATATGTATTTATACATATCAGTGGTTTGTACTGTAAAATCCGGTATGATTCAGGTCAACTCAGCTGACAAAGCAGACCTCATTATTGGATACTCATGTTTCGTTTTCTTGTATTGCTCTCTCCTAATGTAAGATAGTAAAAATAATGTTACTAGTCGTCATATATTTTTACAAATTGTCCTAAGCTTCTTGATTATCAAATAATGTAGCAAACTTTTAACACATTTAAAATATCAAATCTGGGTACTTGCTTCAGTGGTAGCACATATACTAAAATTCGAACAATTCAAAGAAGATTAGCATGGTGTTTTTTTTTTATCAATTAATTAATTAATTTTTTTTTTTGAGACGGAGTCTTACTCTGTCATCCAGGCTGGAGTGCAGTGGCCCGATCTTGACTCACTGCAGCCTCCGCCTCCTGGGTTCAAGCTACTCAGCCTCCCCAGTAGCTAGGACTACAGGCATGCGCCACCACGCCTGGCTAATTTTTGTATTTTTAGTAGACACCGGGTTTCCCCATGTTGGCCAGGCTGATCTCGAACTCCTGACCTCAGGTGATGCACCCGCCTCGGCCTCCCAAAGTGCTGGGATTAAAGGTATGAGCCACCTCGCCTGGCCAGTCCATTTTTTTTTTTTTTTGAGACAGTTTCGCTTTTGTTTCCCAGGCTGGAGTGCAATGGCGCCATCTCAGCTCACTGCAACCTCCCAGGTTCAAGTGATTCTTCTGCCTCAGCCTCCCAAGTAGCTGGGATTACAGGTGCCCACCACCACACCTGGCTAATTAGGTCCCTTTTTTTTTAATAAACCACAAGAAAAATTTGACACCTGACGCTGTGGCTCATGTCTGTAATCCCAGCACTTTGGGACGCCAAGGCGGGCGGATCACCTGAGGTCAGGAGTTGGAGTCCAGACTGGCCAACATGGTGAAACCCCACCTCTACTAAAAAAACTAGCCGGGTGTGGTGGCATGCGCCTGTAGTACCAGCTACATGGGAGGCTGAAGCAGGAGAACTGCTTGAACCCAGGAGGCAGAGGCTGCAGTGAGCCGAGATTGCACCACTGTAGTCCAGCCTGGGCGACAAGAGTGCACCTTTGTCCCGAAAAAAAAAAAAAAATTGACACAAGGAAAATATCTGCAGCCTGGGCAACATGGCACAGCCCTCTCTCTAATAAAAATAAAAAATTAGCCGGGTGTGCTGGCTTGTGCCTGTAGTCCTAGCTACTTTGGGGAGCTGGGGCAGGAGGATCACCTGAGCCTTGGGAGGTGGAGGCTGCAGTGAGCCATGATTGGGCCACTGTACTCCAGCCTGGGCGAAAGAGTGAGACCCTGTCTCAAACAAAACAAAGAAACAAAAATCTGAATTGTAGACTCTTTGTAGATAAGAACATATTTTTTAAAAAAGTTAAGACTAGGGCCAAGTGCGGTGGCTTTCACCTGTAATCCCAGCACTTTGGGAGGCTGAGGTGGGCGGATCACCTGAGGTCAGGAGTTCAAGACCAGCCTGGCTAACATGGTGAAACCCCATCTCTACTAAAAATACAAAAATTAGCTGGGTGTGGCGGTACACCCCTATAGTCCCAGCTACTTGGGAGGCTGAGGCAGGAGAACCACTTGAGCCCATGAGGCGGAGGTTGCCGTGAGCTGAGAACGCAACATTCAACTCCAGCCTGGGCCACAGAGTGAGACTCCACCTCAAAAACAAATAAAAAGTTAAGACTAAAACAGTTTATAGTGATTAGGAGTTCAGCTGTCTAGTTTTGTTTTTGTTTTGAGATGGAGTTTCACTCTTGTTGCCCAGGCTGGAGTGCAATGGTGCGATCTCGGCTCACCTCAACCTCTGCCTCCCAGGTTCAAGCAGTTCTCCTGCCTCAGCCTCCCGAGTAGCTGGGATTACAGGCATGCGCCACCACGCCCGGCTAATTTTGTATTTTCAGTGGAGACGGGGTTTCTCCATGTTGGTCAGGCTGGTCTCAAACTCCTGACCTCAGGTGAAAAAGTGCTGGGACCTCAGGTGAAAAAGTGAGTCACTGCACCTGGCCCAGCTGTCTCGTTTTTAGAAATAGATTAAGACTCAAAAAAAATATTGCCCACTGTAATATATCTGATTATTAGCAAAGCTTGGACTAGAGTCTAGGTTCTAGTCTAGTGGCCCTTGTACTATACCTGTAATTTTATTGCTTTCTAGTGCATTGGATGATTCCAACTAGGCTGACAAAGTAATAATATCTAAAGGTTAGCCAGGACCATTTCAATAGTTAAGAATTATTATTTTTTTCTTTGGTTTTTATTTTATTTTGTCTTCCTTTTTTTTTTCATTTTCAGGAAGTGAGCAGTTTCTCAAAATTATTATAATTAATGGACCAGCTAGTTTGTATACTGCTTAAAATATTTTAGTAACATAAATTTTACTAAATAAATTTACTAATTTAGTAAATAAATGTTCTCCTTTTATTTCATTGTAAACATTAATTTCTTTAGTAAATCCTGTATTTATATTGTAAATGTTTAGAGATACCAAATGTAAAATAATGATATTTCACTGTTTTTGTTTGGTCTAATATTTAAGTCTGGTAGGTAGTATTAGCAGAGAGCAAAACCTACAGTTTATGAAATAAACATTCATTGAGCACTTAATGTGTTCCAGGCATTCATTGTAGTATGTGGTAGGATTCCAAGGATAAATATGGCAAAACAAATGCCTTTCTTCTGTTTTTTTTTTTTTTTTTTGAGACGACGGAGTCTGGCTTTGTTGCCCAGGCTGGAGTGCAGTAGCGCGATCTTGGCTCACTGCAGGCACTGCCTCCCGGCTTCACGCCATTCTCCTGCCTCAGCCTCTCAAGTAGCTGGGACTACAGGCACCCGCCACCACACCCGGCTTAGAGTGTGTGTGTGTGTGTGTGTGTGTGTGTGTGTGTGTGTGTGTGTGTGTGTTTTAGTAAAGACAGGGTTTCACCGTGTGTGTGTGTGTTTTAGTAAAGACAGGGTTTCACCATGTTAGCCAGGATGGTCGCATTCTCCTGTGTGTGTGTGTGTGTGTGTGTGTGTGTGTGTGTGTGTGTGTGTGTGTTTTAGTAAAGACAGGGTTTCACCGTGTGTGTGTGTGTGTTTTAGTAAAGACAGGGTTTCACCATGTTAGCCAGGATGGTCGCATTCTCTGTGTGTGTGTGTGTGTGTGTGTGTTTGTGTGTGTGTGTGTGTGTGTGTGTGTTTTAGTAAAGACAGGGTTTCACCGTGTGTGTGTTTTAGTAAAGACAGGGTTTCACCATGTTAGCCAGGATGGTCGCATTCTCCTGACCTCGTGATCTGCCTGCGTTGGCCTCCTAAAGTGCTGGGATTACAGGCGCGAGCCACCACACCAGGCCGCCTTTCTTCTTTTTTTTTTTTGCTTTTTTTTGTTCGTCTGTTTTTATTTTGCTTTTGTGTGTTTGTTTGTTTTTCCATTGTTCTTTTGAGGCTGGGAGATTATCATGAGCTGTCAATTCTCAAGCTTTATCTCTGTGAGATAATCTGGTAATAGTATTATAAAATGTAACCTGTTAGCACTATTAAAGGACATTGTGTGAGTAGATATGAGGAGACAAACAGTAGTGATAAGATAAAAAATACTTTAGAATTTAACAAATACTGTTTCTGTATCTTAGAGGTTGTGCTACAGTGTTTGGAAAGAGCCCTACGTTGGGTACCACAGTACAGGTTATTGACTTTGTTTCCAATTAGCTGTGGGATTGTGCATGTCAATGACCCCATCTTTCTTTACATGTTCACATTTTTGATATGTTATTTTAGGTGTTGAATTCAAAACATAAAAAGGGTATTTTAAGGCCGGGCATGGTGGCTCACGCCTGTAATCCCAGCACTTTGGGAGACTGAGGTGGGCGGATCACGAGGTCAGGAGATCTAGACCATCCTGGCACCCCTCTCTGCTAAAAAAAAAAAAAAATACAAAAAATTAGCGTGGTGGCAGGCGCCTGTAGTCCCAGCTACTTGGGAGGCTGAGGCAGGAGAATGGTGTGAACCCGGGAGGCGGACCTTGCAGTGAGCCGAGATTGCACCACTGCACTCCAGCCTGAGCTACAGAGCGAGACTCCGTCTCAAAAAAAAAAAAAAGGGTATTTTGAATATTTTATTTTATTTATTTATTTTTGAGACATTGTCTTGCTGTGTCACCCAGGCTGGAGTTCAGTGCATGATCCCAGCTCACTGCAACCTCCACCTCCTGGGTTCAAGTAATTCTGGTGACTCAGCCTCCCAAGTAGCTGGGATTACAGGCGTGTGCTACCACACCCGGCTAATTTTTTTTTTTTGGTATCTCTTTTTTTCCCCTCGGAGACAGAGTCTTGCTCTGTCGCCCAGAGCTGGAGTGCAATGGCTGCGATCTCTGTTCACTGCAGACTCCGCCTCCTGGGTTCAGGCAATTCTCCTGCCTCAGCCTCCCGAGTAGCTGGGATTACAGGCGCACGCCACCACAACTGGCTAATTTTTGTATTTTTAGTTGAGACGGGGTTTCACCATGTTAACCAGGTTGGCCTCGAACTCCTGACCTCGTGATCCACCCACCTCAGCCTCCCAAAGTGCTGGGATTACAGGTGTGAGCCACCACACCCAGCCTTTTTTGTATTTTAAGTAGAGACAGGATTTCACCATGTTGCCCAGGCTGGTCTTGAACTCCTGACCTCATGTGATCTGCCTGCCTTGGCCTCCCAAAGTGCCGGGATTACAGGCATGAGCCACTGTGCCGGCCTTTGAGTATTTTAAGTTATAAAAGAAATATGTGTTTCTATATATATTATATAATATATATTATACATGATATATAATATATATGATATATCATATATTATATACAATATATTATATATGATTGATATATAATATATGATATATCATATATAATATCAAAATATATAATATGTATATAATAATGTATGATATATATAATATAGTATATAATATATTACATATATGTATAATATATTATATATAATATATAATACAATATAATATGTAAAATATATATAATATGTAATATAATATGTAAATATATATAATATATAATATAATATAATATGTAAAATATATATAATATATAATATATAATATATATATTTTTCAGACAGAGTCTAGCTCTGTCACCCAGGCTGGAGTGCAGTGGTGAGATCTTGGCTCACTGAACCTCCGCCTCCCAGGTTCAAGCGATTCTTCTGCCTCAGCCTCCCAAGTAGCTGGGACTACAGGTGTGCTACCACACCTGGCTTATTTTACTTTATGTATTTATTTATTTTTCTGAGACGGAGTCTTGCTCCTGACCTCATGTGATCTGCCCGCCTCGGCCTCCCAATGTGCTGGGATTACAGGCATGAACCACCGTGCCTGGCCAGAGATATGTGTTTATTATAGAAAATTTATGAAATAGAATAATTACGATCATATTGTCTACAGCTTGTTTTAATCTTTTTTCCCCCCCCATTCAACATTCTATAGTTAACATTTCTGTTTTCTTTTTTGAGACGGAGTCTCGCTCTGTCATCCAGGCTGGAGTGCAGTGGTGCGATCTCAGCTCACTGCAACCTCCACCTCCTGGGTTCATGCCATTCTCCTGCCTCAGCCTCTCTAAGTAGCTGGGACTACAGGTGCCCGCCACCACGCCTGGCTAATGTTTTTGTATTTTTAGTAGAGACGGGGTTTCACCATGGTCTCCATCTCCTGACCTCGTGATTAGCCCGCCTCAGCCTCCCAAAGTGCTGGGATTACAAGTGTGAGCCACTGCGCCCAGCAGTCTTTTTTTTTTTTTTTGGTTTGGTTTGGTTTTTTAGACAGAGTCTCACTCTGTCCCCCAGGCTGGAGTGCAGTGGCACAATCTCAGCTCACTGCATCTCCGCCTCCTGGGTTCAAGTGATTCTCCTGCCTGAGCCTCCTGAGTAGCTAGGATTATAGACATGTGCTACCACGCCCGGCTAATTTTTGTATTTTTAGTGGAGGCATGGTTTCCCCATGTTGGCCAGGCTGGTCTTGAACTCCTGA
Organism: Pan paniscus; assembly: GCF_029289425.2. Taxonomy (NCBI): domain Eukaryota; kingdom Metazoa; phylum Chordata; class Mammalia; order Primates; family Hominidae; genus Pan; species Pan paniscus. The sequence continues at coordinate 123,340,546 of NC_073272.2, forward strand.
CCTTGTGATCCGCCCTCCTTGGCCTCTCAAAGTGTTGGGATTACAGGTGTGAGCCCCCGTACCTGGCCTTTTTTTTTTTTTTGAGACGGAGTTTTGCTCATGTTGTCCAGGCTGGAGCGCATTGGTGTAATCTCAGCTCACTGCAACCTCTGCCTCCTGGGTTTAAGTGATTCTCCTGCCTCAGCCTCCCAAGTAGCTGGGATTACAGGCGCACGCACAACCATGCCCAGTTAATTTTTCTATTTTTAGTAGAGATAGCGTTTTACCATGTTGGCCAGGCTGGTCTCGAACTCCTGACCTCAGGTCATCCACCTGCCTCGGCCTCCCAAAGTCCTGGGATTACAGGCGTGAGCCACTGCGCCTGGCCTGAAGTCTTTCAAAATACATTTTTTATTTATCCAGTGTATTATTTTATACTGCACTTTCTTCATCTGTAAAGTAACAGGGTCAGGCATGGTAACTCATACCTGTAAGCCCAGCACTTTGGGAGGCTGAGGTGGGAGGATTGTTTGAGACCAGCCTGGGCAACATCGTGAGACCCCGTCTCTACCAATAATAAAAAAATTAGCTGGATGTGATGGCACGCACCTGTGAAGATCGCTTGAGCCCGGGAGGTCAAGGTGGCAGTGAGCCATGAGGGCACCACTGCATTCTAGCCTGAGTGACAAGAGTGAGGCCCTGTCTCAAAACAAACAAACAAGCAAACAAACAAACAAAAAACCCAGGGTGGCTGGGCTTAAGGACTAGTTGATTCCAACGATTCAAAACCCATTATAATAGTTTTTAAGCCTGATTATCTGAGATTTTGTCAAGGAAAAAAATTCCATATAACAATCCCAGGCCAGGCATGGTGGCTCATGCCTTTAATCCCAGCACTTTGGGAGGCCAAGTCAGGGAGATCCCTTGAGCCCAGGAGTTCAAGACCAGCCTGGGCAACATGGTAAAATGCTATCTCTACTAAAAATAGAAAAATTAACTGGGCATGGTTGTGCGTGCGCCTGTAATCCCAGCTACTCTGGAGGCTGAGGTGGGAGGATCACTTGAGCCCAGGAGGTGGAGGTTGCAGTGAGTCAAGATCAGGGCACCCCATTCCAGCTTGGGGGACAGAGCAAGACCCTATCTCAAAAAACAAAAACAGGAATTTGAGGCCAAATTTATGGATTATATATTTTATCTGCTCTGTATGTGGTTAATAATAGGTTATCCTTTATATGATAAAAACATACTTATGTCCATTTTGCAGGACTTGGCATGGGCTTTTATTGTTTTAAATTGTGATATATTTGTAGCTCTGCTGTTTGATACATTTTGGGATTTGATTTTGGTATGATTTGGTACCCAGTCTTTGTTATGGATACATGTGATTCACCTTGTTATGATATAGTTTTATGTATTTTCGAGGATATGGGTCATAGTGAAAAGTCACGTTTACCTGTACAGACTGAGAATAGCTTGATCTCAGATGGTCAGATGTTGAACCAAGTGGATTAAAGCTGATTTCTTAAACTGGACAAGGCTGCTGCCATTGTGCATTCCCTGGTACTTATAAAATATTATGGTTTGAAATTTTATTCTTATTTCTGTAATCATCTTATTCACCTTAAATACAGAAATACAGACATCTGGCTGGGCGCAGTGGCTCACACCTGAAATCCCAGCACTTTGGGTGGCCGAGGCAGGTGGATCACTTGAGGTCAGGAGTTCAAGACCAGCCTGACCAACAGGGCGAAACCCCATCTCTACTAAAAAAATACAAAAAAAAAAAAAAAAAAAAAAAAAAAGCTGGGTCATGCCTCTGCAATCCCAGCTACTTAGGAGGCTGAGGCAGGAGAATTACTTGAGCCTGGGAGGTGGAGGTTGCAGTGAGCTGAGATCATGCCACTGTACTCCAGCCTGGATGACAGAGTGAGACTCCATCTCAAAAATAAAGAAAAGAAAAAAAAAACACAGACATCTCAGCATATATTACCATGTGACTTAACCTTTCTATGGTTCTAGCTAATTTTTTAGGCCTTGAAAGGGAAGGAAGCCTAACATTTTCTGCTACCTCATTGGACTGTCCCTTCTGCCAGTAATCCTTGTAGTAATTTCCTTAGACCTATATTGGTCATAATCACTGGGTGCATGACCTTTGATGAGTAACAGTCAGAACTACTGTTTCCTCATATTTCAGATGAGGCCTATGATATATTATGTAGGTTAAATTAGATTCCATATATGAAAACATTCTAAATTGTAAAGCACATTACATATGTTAGTTATTATCAAAGGTAACATCATGAAAGAAGAGAAGATGAGCTATAGAATCACACAAGCCCATGCTTAAATTTTGACCTTACATTAAACCAAAGAGGATTGATTTTTTTTTTTGAGACGGAGTCTCGCTCTGTCGCTCAGGCTGGAGTGCAGTGGCGCAATCTCAGCTCACTGCAACCTCTGCCGCCCAGGTTCAAGCGATTCTCGTGCCTCAGCCTCCTTAGGAGCTGGGACTACAGGCACGCGCCACCACGCCCAGCTAATTTTTTTGTATTTTTAGTAGAGACAGGGTTTTGCCATTTTGGCGAGGCTGGTCTCGAACTCCTGACCTCAGGTGGTCTGCCCACCTCAACCTCCCAAAGTGCTGAGATTACAGGCTTAAGCCACCATGCCCAGCCAAGATTGAAAATTTTTAGTTTAAATTCAGCATGTTTAGTAGAGAAAGTACTTACTTGTAGCTAAAATGATGGGATGAAGGAAAATGAAAATTAGTTTGTAGATAGTATTTGGGTACATGCGGACACTCATGAAATATGTTGTATCATTTAAATTTGGTTTGTAGCACAGTTTCCTTTACTTTGTGTCATTTAAAAAAATTAAAACCTAGACAGAAGAGAAACATACTAAATGTTTGAATATAGATAGCACTGTGGCTTTCAGATAGAGTTAAATATTTTTACTGAAGAAAGAGAAAAGATGTGGGCTCTTATCCATAACTTGTTTGATCAGCCTGGGCAATATAGTGAGACCTTGTCTCTACAAAAAAAAATTTAAAAATTAGCTGAGTGTGCTGGCGCCTGCCTGGAGTCCAGCTCCTCAGGAGGCTGAGGTGGTAGGATTGCTTGAAACCGCAAGGCAGGGGCTGCAGTGAGCCGAGACTGTGACACTACACTCCAGTCTGGGCGATAGAGCAAGACCCTGTCCCAGAAGAAAAAAAAAAGTTGTTTAAGTACTTGCTTGAGATCCTAACATGATCATGGAATAGAATACTTCACTCTGAGATGAGAAGATCATTTGAGGCCAGGAGTTCAAGACCAGCTTGAGCAACATAGTAATACCCCATCTCTTTTTGTGTGTGCATGTGTGTGTGTGAGGGAGTCGGAGTTTCACTCTGTCAGCCAGGCTGCTGGAGTACATTGGCACGATCTGGGCTCAATGCAACCTCCGCCTCCCAGGTTCAAGTGATTCTCCTGCCTCAGCCTACCGGGTAGCTGGGATTACAGGCATATGCCACCATGCCCAGCTAATTTTTGTATTTTTAGTAGGGGCCGGGTTTCACCATGTTGGCCAGGGTGGTCTCAAACTCCTGACCAAGTGATCCACCCACCTCAGCCTCCCAAAGTGCTGGGATTACAGGCGTGAGCCACCACACCTGGCCATGAGCCACCAAGCCTGGTCGAGACCCCATCTCTTAAAGAAAAAAAAATAATACTTCGTTCTGAGAAATGTCTAGGGGTAGGTATTACCTGCTTATGAAGTCATCCATGGCATTTCTGGAACCATCTGATTGTATGAACTGCTTTCTAATCACTCTGTCAGAATAAGTTATCTGGACAAAGTATCAAGAGTACAGTAAGTTCCGGTTCCATGCCACTAATCAGCTCTATGGCCTTAGTCAAATCATTTACCTTCCTTATGTTTTAGTTTCTTTTTCTTTCTTTCTTTCTTTTTTTTTTTTTTTTTTTTTTGAGACAGGATCTGGTTCTATCAGCCCAGGCTGGAGTGGCCAGGCTCAAGTGATCCTCCCACCTCATCCTCCCGAGTAGCTGGGACTACAGGCTCCAGCCACCATGCCTTAGTTTTTTGGGGTTTTTTTTGTTTTTTTTTGTTTTTTTTAGTGACTGGGTCTACCTATGTTTCCCAAGTGGATTAGTTTCTTTTTCTGTAAAGTAAGAGAATGATTTTTATTATCCTGTCCAGCAAGACATAGTTATTATGAACAATTTTTGCTCGTGAGTGTCTACAAAATATAATAATGGCCGGGTGCGGTGGCTCATGCCTGTAATCCTAGCACTTTGGGAGAATGAGGCGGGAGGATCACGAGGTCAGGAGATCGAGACCATCTTGGCCAACATGGTGAAACCCCGTCTCTACTAAAAATACAAAAATTAGCTGGGTATGGTGGCACGTGCCTGTAATCCCAGCTACTCGGGAGGCTAAGGCACGAGAATTGCTTGAACCCAGGAGGCGGAGGTTGCAGTGAGCTGAAATTGTGCCACTGCACTCCAGCCTGGTGACAGAGCGAGACTCCATCTCATAGTAATAATAATAATGATGATGCTTTTTAGTATACTTGATTCTGAGCTGCTCTTTTTGTTAAAATTATTTTAGGGAAGTTTTTGCCCAAAGTTCGCGGATACTTCTTTCTTCTTACCAGGCCCCAAAGTCATTGTAAATTTTTACAAGGCAGTGGATGAACAGTTCATAACTCCAAAGATAGATATCACTCAGAAAAATTTTTCCACAAGAAGTCCTTTTTTTTTTTTTCGTCCTTTTTTTTTGGCACACTAGTGTCTCACTTAGCAAGTCCTTTTATTTTCAACTCAAGTTAACAATAAGTTGGCCGGGTGCGGTGGCTCACGCCTGTAATCCCAGCACTTTGTGAGGCTGAGGCGGGCAGATCACCTGAAGTCAGAAGTTTTGAGAACAGTCTGGCCAACATGGCGAAACCCCGTCTCTACTAAAAATACAAAAATTAGTCGGGCATGGTGGCGTGCCCCTGTAGTCTTGCTACTCAAGAGGCTAAGGCAGGAGAATCACTTGAATTTGGGAGATGGAGGTTGCAGTGAGCCGAGATCACGCCACTGCACTCTAGCCTGGGTGACAGAGCAAGACTCCATCACAAAAAAAGAAACCCAATAAGTAGCAATCAGGTATCACCTGTGTTTCTCAGCCCTTCTCTTCTGCTGCTGGTTTACTGCCACTCAAGCGGTGGACCAAAAGGCATTTGTTTCTGGCCAACCACCATGGACATGACCTGATGACTGCTTTTATCTCTGGGACTTGACCTGTATCCCTCTCTCTCTCTTTTTTTTGGATAGCTTTTCATTCTGTCTCCCAGGGTACAGTGCACTGGCACAATCGATAGCTCACTGCAGACTCTGCTTCCCAGGCTCAGGCAGTCCTTCCACCTCAGCTTCCTGAGTAGCTGGGACTACAGGCATGTGCAACCATGCCCGACTAATTTTTAATTTTTTTTTTTTTTTTGAGACGAAATTTCGCTGTTGTTGCCCAGGCTGGAGTGCAATGGCGCAATCTCGGCTCACCGCAACCTCGGCCTCCCAGGTTCAAGTGATTCTCTTGCCTCAGCCTTCCTGAGTAGCTGGGATTACAGGCATGCGCCAGCACGCCCGGCTAATTTTGTATTTTTACTAGAGACGGGGTTTCTTCATGTTGGTCAGGCTGGTCTCGAACTCCCGACCTCAGATGATCCTCCCGCCTCGGCCTCCCAAAGTGCTGGGATTACAGGCGTGAGCCACCACACCTGGCCTAATTTTTATTTTATTTTTTTTTGTAGAGATGGGGTCTCACCATGTTGCCCAGGCTGGCCTCAAACACCTGGGCTCAAGCAATCCTCCTGCCTTGACCTCCCAAAGTGCTGGGAATACAGGCATGAACCACCATGTCTGGCCCTCTCTCTCTCTCTTTTTTGAAACCTGATGATCGCCAGGCACGGTGGCTCACGCCTGTAATCCCAGCACTTTGGGAGGCCAAGGCGAGCAGATCACTTGAGATGAGGAGTTTGAGACCAGCCTGGCCAACATGATGAAACGCTGTCTCTACTAAAAGTACAAAAATCAGCCAGGCGTCGTGGCGGCACACACCTGTAATCCCAGCACTTTGGGAGTCTGAGGCAGGTGGATCACTTGAGGTGAGGAGTTTTGAGCCCAGCCTGACCAACATGGTGAAACCACATCTCTACTAAAAATAGAAAAAAAAAAATTAGCTGGGCCTGGTAGCACACACCTGTAATCCCAGCTACTTGGGAAGCTGAGGCAGAAGAATTGCTTGAACCTGGAAGGCGGAGGTTGCAGTGAGCCCAAATTGCGCCACCGCACTCCAGCCTGGGCGACACAGCGAGAGTCCGTCTGAAAAAAAAAAAAAAAAAACCTGGTGGGTTGCTCAGAGGCAGTTACCTATGTAACAAGCTGGCAGAAATTCTCAGGATAGGCAAAAAGATAAGAACCAAAGAACATATCCTTCCCTTTCTAAGTCATAAAAATTACTTCCTGTGAATGAAAAGCCAAAACTTTGCATTACCAGGCCCTGCTATTGATAGTTTACTTGGCCAGTGTATTCACAGAGGGAGGAAGCATTGTCACATGGCAAATAACCAGATTACACCCATAGTCTGGTTGGCAGGATTGTACAAGGGTGCCTGACTAATCAAGAGTCCACCTGCTTATTTCTTTTCATTAGAATCTAATATATTTGCTATATAGAATTTAGAAAGTTAAGGAAAGCGCAAAGAAAATAATTTAATCTCACTGCTCAGAGATAACCACAGCAGAATTTTGATATGTAATTTAGCCTGTCTTTATATATCTGTATTTTTTAATAATTTGGGTTATATAATACAACATCATTTTGTAACCAGCTTTTTCCACTTAATACAACATCATGGTGCTCGCTTTGGCAGTACATATACTAAAATTGGAATGATACAGAGAAGGTTAACATGGCCCCTGTATAATATATGCATGTTTTTAAAATACATCCTGAACATGAATTTTTAATGGTTACCTGGTGGCCCATATTACCATAGTATTGTCCTCTTTTGTTAGATATTGAATTGTTTTTAGTAAATAGCACTTTATGGAACATCCTTATATATACATTCATAATGAAATGATGGGGGATTTTTTTTTTTTTTTTTTTTTTTTTTGAGATGGAGTCTCCCTCTGTTGCCCAGGCTTGAATGCAGTGGCGCAGTCTTGGCTCACTGCAACCTCCACCTCCCGAATTCAAACAATTCTCCTGCCTCAGTCTCCTGAGTAGCTGGGACTACAGGTGTGTGCCACCACCCCCAGCTAATTCTTGTACTTTTTTTTTTTTTTTTTTTTTTGTGGAGCCTAGGTTTTGCCATGTTGGCCAGGCTGGTCTTGAATTCCTGACCTCAAGTGATCCACCCACCTTAGCCCCCAAAGTGCTGGGATTACAGGCATGAGCCACTGTGCCTGGCTGATCAGGGATTTATTTTTTTTTTTTTGAGATGGAGTTTCGCTCTTGTTTCCCAGGCTGGAGTACGATGGCACAATCTCAGCTTACTGCAACCTCTGCCTCCCAAGTTCAAGTGATTCTCCTGCCTCAGCGTCCCGAGTAGCTGGGATTACAGGCGTGCACCACCATGCCTGGCTAATTTTTTGTATTTTTAGTAGAGACGGGGTTTCACCATGGCCAGGCTGGTCTTGAACTCCTGACCTCAGGTGATCCGCCTGCCTTGGCCTCCTAGAATACTGGGATTACAGGCGTGAGCCACCGCGCCCGGCCTGATCAGGGATTTATTTATTTTTATTTTTATTTTTTTGAGAATATGTTTAGAACCAGAATGGGTGGTTCAAGAGATAATCATATATTTAAGACTTTTAGAACATATATTGCCAGATTACCTTCCAGAAAAGATGTACCAGTTTTTAGTTCTAACAGGCAAATGCCTCTTGCTTCATACTCTCCAGCCACTGCGTTTTCGTTGTTGGTAGTAATGTTGACCTTTGCCAAATAGGATAAAAATGTTATCTTTTAAAGTGTTTATTTCTTTGATTATTAATGAGGTTTAACATTGTTGCATATGTTTGTTGACCATTAATATTTCCCACTTGTAAATTTGCCTGTTTTCTATCAACGTATTAATCTTTTTCTTATAGATTTTTTTTTTTTTTTGAGACGGAGTCTCACTGTGTCGCCCAGGCTGGAGTACAGTGGCACCATCTCAGTTCACTGCAACCTCTGCCTCCCACGTTCAAGCGATTCCCCTGCCTCAGCCTCCCGAGTAGCTGGGATTACAGGCATGCGCCACCACGCCTGACTAATTTTTGTATTTTTAGTAGAGACGGTGTTTCACCATGTTGGCCAGGCTGGTCTTGAACTCCCGAAATCAAGCGATCCACCCACCTCGGCCTCCCAAAGTGTTGGGATTACAGGTGTGAGCCACAGCACCCAGCCTTCTTATAGATTTATAAGTGTATTCATACTACTTTTTTTGTTTTTTAAGACAGTGTCTTGACCTGTTGTATAGGCTGAAGTGCAGTGACGCAGTCACAGCTCACTGTAACCTGGAATTCCTTGGCCTACATTGCCCAGTCTGGTCTTAAATTCCTGGGCTCAAGTGATTCTCCCGCCTTAACCTCCCAAAGTGTTGGGATTACAGGGGTGAGCCACCGCATGTGACCTCATGCTGCTTTTTTTTTTTTTCCAACTACTTTAGTCAGATGCTTCTTGAGACTATTACTAGTCAAAAACAAGATAGATTAAATGGAGATAGTGACAGGACACTGCCCTGTTTGAGGCCATCTATTATTGGTGTGAAAAGCAAACATTACATAAGTAGGTTTAGATAGAAGGTCATTCACTCCAGCATTGTTCATAATAGTAAAAAACTAGTCAAACACAGTGGTTCACGCCTATAATCACAACACTTTGGGAGGCCAAGTCAGGAGTATAGCTTGAGTCCAGGAATTCCAGACCAGCCTGTACAGCATAGAGAAACCACATCTCTAAGAAAACTTTTTAAAATTAGCAGGGCATGGTGGCATGTGGCTATAGTCCCAGCTACTCAGGAGGCTGAGGTGGGAGGATTGCTTCAGCCCAGGAGGTCGAGGTTACAGTGAGCTATGATCACACTACTGCACTCCAACTCGGGCAACAGAGCAAGGCCTTGTCTTTTAAAAAAATAAATAAATAAATAAAAAGGAAAATAATATGAATAATATTATTCATATTAAAAGAAAATATTATTGAAAATATGAATATTTCATATTAAATATGAAATTTAATATTCATATTAAAAGAAAATATGAATATTCATATTCAAAGAAAAAAAAAGAATTTAAAGAATATAGTTAAAGGAAAAATTCACTGGGCTCTGTGAAACAGGTTAAATATGTAACCGCTTCAAACAGAAATGACTTAGTCCTCTCACCTAGTTCTGAAAATGTACTAACATCCCATTTTCCATATCAAAAGCACATAATTTCATTAGCAAAAGCCTCTTTGTTTTAGACTTAAAATCACCTCTGATCCACCAAAGTTTATGCAGTTACCAAACTACTATTTTAATAACATTTTGACAGCTTTATTAAGATAAAATTTATATACCATAAGATCCATTTAAAGTATATAGTTCAGTGGCTTTTAGTATATGCAGTGTTGTGCAACTATCACCACAATCTAATTTTAGAACATTTTCATTACTCCAGAAACAACCCCAGTAACCATTTGTAGTCACTTCCTATTTCCCCCTCCCCAGCCCTAGGCAACCACTAATCTACTTTCTGTTTCTATTTATTTTAATAACATTTCAAACTTGTAATATTATTGTTCTCATGCTTATTCTGGGTCGTTGGCTCAGAGGTTTAAAAGCTCTTAAACTACCCAAATTTACAAGTCCTATGACATCCTCATTCAGAAAACATTCAAATGATGGTTTCATAATGTTATGATAGTTCCATCTTCTAAGAGTTTTTGATCTGGAGCATATGTTTCAAATTCTATGTTTGTACTACTGCTAAATTCACTTAATTAGAAGAAATAAAATCATTCTATCGAGACTCAAAAATGAGTTTGTTCTGTTTATGTTAACGATTGCAGGCTTTTGATGGTAGGAATGGCTTTAGCAGTCTTCTGTGGCACACCATTATCTTAAATAATATTGTCACCTTCCCCACTGTCTTCATCCTTTGGCTCAAAGTTTGGTTCAGTCTGCTGTGGTTAGGCAAGAAGGCTATTATCAGCAGATTGGCTGGAGCTACCAGAAGTCTGACTGTTCCCAGTAACATTATTCTCCTGGTTGCTGGTCTCACTGTTAGGATGAGGTGGCTGCTGTTTGCACTCATCATGTCTGTTTACTTGATTGAGATGCTTCCCTGAAACTTATGTACCATCAACTTCTAAAAACTTCATCATTAACAGTTCATAGTTCTGTGCTGTGAGCCAGGCCTGGAACAAGCCAGGATATAAAAGATCCCTGGGATGCTCTCTAAGCCATGTGGTGTCTCCCTTAGGCTAGAACCATCCTGGATATAGAGTCCTAGGGGATGCTTAGTTCCTGGGAGAACATCCACATCTATGATTGAAGACACGGGTCTGAAGTCTTAGGGCATAGCAGTGACTGGATATAGCCTTTTTCTGTGGTTGACAAAACCACAGAAAGAGATTTTTTTTTTTTTTTTTTTTTTGAGATGGAGTCACTCTGTCACCCAGGCTGGAGTGCGGTGGCACAATCTCGGCTCACTGCAAGCTCCACCTCCTAGGTTCACGCCATTCTCCTGCCTCAGCCTCCCGAGTAGCTGGGACTACAGGCGCCCGCCACCATGCCCAGCTAATTTTTTGAATGTTTAGTAGAGACGGGGTTTCACCGTGTTAGCCAGGATGATCTCTATCTCCTGACCTCGTGATCCGCCTGCCTTGGCCTCCCAAAGTGCTAGGATTACAGGCGTGAGCCACTGCGCCTGGCCAGAAAGAGAGGTTTTAAGTGACAATATTATTAAAGACATTCTGGAGAAAAAGATCACCTATAATCCCGTCACCTTAACATTTTCTCGATTTATTTAATATTACTTTCCGAGTCTTGTCTATAAGTATACATTTTCATACAGTGGTAATCTGGCGTGCATTCTACCTTATATCCTTTTCCCCATTAAAATAACCTTTATTCTACGTATTTGAAAACCTTGGCTGGGCTCAGTGGCTCACGCCTGTAATCCCAGCACTTTGGGAGGCCGAGGCGGGCGGATCACAAGGTCAGGAGATCGAGACCATCCTGGCTAACACAGTGAAACCCCGTCTTTACTAAAAATACAAAAAATTAGCTGGGTGTGGTGGCACGTGCCTGTAGTCCCAGCTACTTGGGAGGCTGAGACAGGAGACTCCCTTGAACCCGGGAGGCGGAGGTTGCAGTGAGCCGAGATTGCGCCACTGCACTCCAGCCTGGGCGACAGAGCAAGACTCCGTCTCAAAAAAGAAAACCTTAAGGCTGGGCGCGGTGGCTCATGTCTATAATCCCAGCACTTTGGGAGGCCGAGGCGGGTGGATCACCTGAGGTCAGGAGTTCAAGACCAGCCTGGCCAACATAGAGGAACCCTGTCTCTACTAAAAATACAAAATTAGCCGGGTGTGGTGGTGGGTGCCTGTAATCCCAGCCACTCAGGAGGCTGAGGTGGGAGAATCACTTGAGCTCAAGAGGCGGAGGTTGTGGTGAACCGAGGTCGTGCCATTGCACTCCAGCCTGGGCAACAAGAGTGAAACTCTGTCTCAAAAAAAAAAAAAAAAGAAAACCCTAATAAAAAAAAAAAAAGCAGCCTGGCACAGTGGTTCACACCTGTAATCCCAGCACTTTGGGAGTTCGAGGCAGGTGGATCACCTGAGATCAGCAGTTCAATTCCAGCCTGGCCAACATGTTGAAACCCCATCTCTTCTAAAAATAAAAAAATTAGCCAGGCGTGGTGGCGGGCGCCTGTAATCCCAGCTACTTGGGAGGCTGAGACAGGAGAATGGCTTGGACCTGGGAGGCGGAGGTTGCAGTGAGTTGAGATCACGCCATTTCACTCCAGCCTGGGCCATAAGAGCAAAACTCTGGTTCAAAAAAAAAAAAAAAAGAAAAAGGGAGAAATAGAAACTTTTGTGTCGTATACAGACACCAGGGTTTTGTATGTGCCTTTGTCTCTGTATCCCCCACCTCCACATTCCCACATTCTCGCTAGATTAGCTGTCAACCTCCTCTCCTTGGCACCTCCTGGTGGCTCTCTTTACGCAGTTGACTGGACTAAATGTATGTACATACATGTATACTGTAAAACCTTACATATCACCATTGTAGAATCTCCCAAACCCTTCATTTAAACATGCACCATTGCTTGCTGGTCCTTTTTGTCCCATTTTTTGCTTCCATAGTGCTATTTTCCCAACTACTGTTACCCTTAAGATTCCTGACTTCCCAGCCCCTTTATACCAAAAGCTTTCTTTGACATTTTTCTCTTTCCGTGCCTTCCTGCCTTTCCACTTACCCAGTACAAAGCCTGAAGATGCTTTCACAGAGAAGCCTTAAATTATCCCAGCATACCTTATTGCACCCACACCTTTTCACTTCAAAAACCTTTTTGTCACCCTTGTCTAATATTCATACCCTATTTTCTTCTATATTCTCAATTCATCTGCTCCATATATACTTGTTTTCTGCGGTATCATTTTCCCCACCTCCATTTCACTTAGATCCTATATTTTTTTACCCTATCTTACCCTTTTTGTTTGGTGCCTTCCTCCAAACCCAAGGTTTCTGTCTTTCATCAGTCATCCTTCCACCTTTCACTCTTAAACTCTGCTAATTCTGGTTTTCCTCCTTCTCAAAAAGCTCACACTCTGCTAATGTGTATATATTGTTCACTTGAGTGCTTCTAAATAAATATTTACTTTTCAAAACAGTGAAATCTGAACTATTAGCATGGAAACAACCTCTGGGAAGATAAGATCTCCACTCAAAAGCTTCAAATTGAGATTCTCCTGCTCATGTTGAATGATGGTTTTATCTAATATTTTCTGAAATAGGGTGACTACTTGAAGTACACAAAATTGTGAAATGAGAATATCTTTGATTTTGTACTTCTTTTTTTTTTTTTTTTTTTTTTTTTTGAGACAGAGTCTCACTCTATCACCCAGGCTGGAGTGCAGTGGCAGTCTTGGCTCATTGCAACCTCCACCTCCCAGGTTCAGGTGATTCTCGTCCCTTGGCCTCCCAAGTAGCTGGGATTATAGGCATGTGCCACCACACCCGGCTAATTTTTGTAGTGTTTGGTAGAGATGGGGTTTCACCATGTTGGTCAGGCTGGTCTTGAACTCCTGACCTCAAGTGATCCACCCACCTCAGCCTCCCAAAGTGTTGGGATTACAGGCGTGAGCCACTGTGCCTGGCCACTTATATCTATTTTGATTGACTTGAAATAAAATTTAACACCTCAGGGAAGGCAATTCTCATGTGTTTTGAATTATACTGAGCATTAATTCTTCAGGATAATTATAGACTTGGAAATGTTTAACCCAGTCTCCCAGTCCATGCTGAAGTTCCTTTAAGTGATAGGAGGAACTCATAATCTACAAGGCAACCCAATCCATTTGGTGCTACCATCGATTGTTATAAAGCCCATCCTTGGGTTAAAATCTACTGTTTACAGTTGTATTTAATGACCTTAATTCTGCCCTCAAGCTATATAAAATTTGGATCTGTTTTCTACATGATAATCTTTTAGATATCTTAAGGTAGTTAGTCTATCCTCTCTACCCTTCCCCTCACAGTTTTTCCACCCTTTGAGATAAATATCCTTCGCTATTCCAACTATTTCTCATATGGTATCATTTTTATCATCCCGATTGCTCCCTAAGGATGTTAAACTTTGTTAATGTCCCTTCCAAAATGTATTTGGAACTGGAAATAATATCCCTTGGTAGCTGAATTGGATCTGGATGTTGCACATCTGGACACTAATGCAGTCTGAAGTTGCTGTAAGTTTTTTAGTCGACTTGTAATGTTGGCTTATGATGAATTTGTAATTAAATAAAATCCCAAGGTTTTAATCTGGAGGATTGCCTTTAAGTGATTTCTTCTTAAACTAAGTCTCCATCTTCTTTTAGTTATGCAACAGATTTTTGTTTGTTTGTTTTTTGAGACGCTCGCTCTGTCGCCCAGGCTGGGGTGCAGTGGCACGATCTCAGCTCACTGCAACCTCCACTTCCTGGGTTCAAGCAATTCTCCTGCCTCAGCCTCCCAAGTAGCTGGGATTACAGGCATCCGCCACCATGCCTGGCTAATTTTCTTTCTTTTTTATTTTTTTTTAGTAGAGACGGGGTTTCTCCATTTTGGTCAGGCTGGTCTCGAACTCCTGACCTCAGGTGACCCACCCTCCTCAGCCTCCCAGAGTGCTGGGATTACAGGCGTGAGCCATCACGCCCGGCCTTTTTTGAGATGGAGCCTCGCTCTGTCGCCCAGGATGGAGTGCAGTGGCATGATCTTGGCTCACTGCAACCTCCGCTGCCCGGGTTCAAGGGATTCTTCTGTCTCAGCCTTCCGAGTAGCTGGGATTACAGGTACCTGCCACCACGCCTGGCTAATTTTTGTATTTTTAGTAGAGGTGGGGGTTTCACCATGTTGGTCAGGCTGGTCTCGAACTCCTGACCTCAAGTTATCCGGCCACCTTGGCCTCCCAAAGTGCTGAGATTACAGGCATGAGTCACCGTGCCCGGCCTATGCACCAGATATTTTTTAAAAACCAGATGTAAGACTTTATACTTATCCCTATTAAATTTTATCTCATTAGCCTATCAGGTAGCCTTGGTTTTTTTCTTTTCTTTTCTTTTCTTTTTTTTTTTGAGACAGAGTTTCACTCTTGTTGCCCAGGCTGGAGTGCAGTGGCACGATCTCGGCTCACTGCAACCTCTGCTTCCGGGGTTCAAGTGATTCTCCTGCCTCAGTCTCCCAAGTAGCTGGGATTACAGGCATGCTCCACCACGCCCAGCTAATTTTGTGTTTTTAGTAGAGACAGGGTTTCTCCCTGTTGGTCAGGCCGGTCTCGAACTCCCGACCTCAGGTGATTTGCCCACCTCGGCCTCCCAAAGTGCTGGGATTACAGGTGTGAACCACCATGCCCGGCTGTTTTTTTTAAGACTAGTCAAGTGCAGAGTGAGAAGGGGGGAAAGAGTAGAACAAGGAGTTTGATCAGCCTTGGTTTCTTTGAATCTTGATTTTTGTCATCCAGTTTATTGTGCTGATTCAACAAAGGGCCTTGAAGCTAATGTTGGAATGTTTTCAGACATATAGGAAATGATAATTCATCAAAAGTCATGGAGACTATATTCCAAAAGTTTTACGCAGATATAACTCAGCTGTTGAGGTATATGAGTTAATACCACTATAAATTGACATGGCCAGGAAAGACTGAAGTCCATTGCCAGCTTGCTTTGTGTTGAACATTACTCCAAAAGAGATTAAATTTTAAGGCATATTGTGTCAACATAAAGGCAAAAGAGCTGGCTAATTCTTCTCAAGAAATCAATTAATGGCAGGGCGTGGTGGCTCACGCCTGTAATCCCAGCATCTTGGGAGGCCGAGGCGGGCAGATCACCTGAGGTCAGGAGTTCAAGACCAGCCTGACCAACCTGGAGAAACCCCGTCTCTACTAAAAAATACAAAATTAGCCAGGCATGGTGGCGCATGCCTGTAATCCCAGCTACTTGAGAGGCTGAGGCAGGATAATTGCTTGAACCTGGGAGGCGGAGGTCGCATGAACCAGTATCACACCATTGCACTCCAGCCTGGGCAGCAAGAGCAAAACTCCATCTCAAAAAAAAAAAAAAAATCAATTAATGCACGCATAATATAGAGACAGAGTCACTGTTACCATTCTCTTATTTTGCCTTTGACAAGTTTATATTGAGCACGTTATCAGGCAATGTGGGAGATTCTGGAGAACCAGGTTTGCCTCATAACTAGGGTTACCATATGCTCTAGTTTGCCTGGGGCAACCCTGATTTATGCCTGTTGTCCCAGTGTGATTATTACTAGTGTGATTTTTCACTTTGAGAAGTGTCCAGGTTTGGAGGATAAATTATCTTTCTAATAATTGATACCCTTCTCATAACCTAACGGGTTCCTTTTAGTATTTTATCTGGGTTAAAATTACCAGCTGTAATTTGGCAGCTCTAATAAGACTGCAGCAATACTTATCTTCCATTTGAACAGATTGTTACTTGACCAAGGGAAGTTAATAGCAAAAGTAACTGCAGGGCACATGTATGTCATGGGCAAAAAAAAAAAAAGTAACAGCAATTAAGGTTTGCAGGTACTTAGAATTTTTCCTGAGCCACCCTCTAGAGGGCAGTGTTACATATAAATCTGTAATTATCCAGTTACAACAAAAAAAGGGCTCTCATTCATGCATGAAAATCAGAAATATTTCATACTCTTAAAGAACACATTGGAACCAATATTATGATTAAAACATATTTTGCTAAGCAAAGAGATATTAAAAATTAATTCATTAACATTCTGAACATTTTTTAACTTGTAAAAACAACTTTGATGCCTTGAATATATAATGATTCATTATAACAATTATGCATAGATTTTAATAATCTGCATATTTTATGCTTCTTTCATGTTTTTCCTAATTAATGATTTGACATGGTTAATAATTATAATATATTCTGCATCACAGTTTACATATTTATGTAAAATAAGCATTTAAAAATTATTAGTTTTATTCTGCCTGCTTAAATATTACTTTCCTCAAAAAGAGAAAACAAAAATGCTACATTTTACTTTATGACTTGAATGATGTGGTAATGTCGAACTCTAGTATTTAGAATTAGAATGTTTCTTAGCTGTCGTGTAGTTATTTTTATGTCATAAGTGGATAATATGTTAGCTCCTATAACAAAAGTCTATTGCTTGTGTTTCACATTTTGGATTTCCTAATATAATGTTCTCTTTTTAGAAAAGGTGGACAAGTCCTATTTTCAAGAGAAGATGACTTTTAACAGTTTTGAAGGATCTAAAACTTGTGTACCTGCAGACATCAATAAGGAAGAAGAATTTGTAGAAGAGTTTAATAGATTAAAAACTTTTGCTAATTTTCCAAGTGGTAGTCCTGTTTCAGCATCAACACTGGCACGAGCAGGGTTTCTTTATACTGGTGAAGGAGATACCGTGCGGTGCTTTAGTTGTCATGCAGCTGTAGATAGATGGCAATATGGAGACTCAGCAGTTGGAAGACACAGGAAAGTATCCCCAAATTGCAGATTTATCAACGGCTTTTATCTAGAAAATAGTGCCACGCAGTCTACAAATTCTGGTATCCAGAATGGTCAGTACAAAGTTGAAAACTATCTGGGAAGCAGAAATCATTTTGCCTTAGACAGGCCATCTGAGACACATGCAGACTATCTTTTGAGAACTGGGCAGGTTGTAGATATATCAGACACCATATACCCGAGGAACCCTGCCATGTATAGTGAAGAAGCTAGATTAAAGTCCTTTCAGAACTGGCCAGACTATGCTCACCTAACCCCAAGAGAGTTAGCAAGTGCTGGACTCTACTACACAGGTATTGGTGACCAAGTGCAGTGCTTTTGTTGTGGTGGAAAACTGAAAAATTGGGAACCTTGTGATCGTGCCTGGTCAGAACACAGGCGACACTTTCCTAATTGCTTCTTTGTTTTGGGCCGGAATCTTAATATTCGAAGTGAATCTGATGCTGTCAGTTCTGATAGGAATTTCCCAAATTCAACAAATCTTCCAAGAAATCCATCCATGGCAGATTATGAAGCACGGATCTTTACTTTTGGGACATGGATATACTCAGTTAACAAGGAGCAGCTTGCAAGAGCTGGATTTTATGCTTTAGGTAAACTTTATTATAAAACCAATAAATAGCTTCCCAAGTATGCCAGGGCTCATAAAAAGTAAATAGATGCCCTTAGCCCCCTGAACTGGTAAATATTTAGGTATAACTTGGCATGATTATATATATATCTGTATTATTCCTTGAACTCTTATGTTGAACCTGTAATGTAACTACTGAATTTATGTGAAAAAGACTACCATATTATGAGTCATGCTTCTCTTCATGTAATTGTTTTTAGGAAGTAGATAACTTGCAAAAGATGGTAGACATCCCCAATAGCAAAATGGGTCTAATAGTAATATTAACCATCATTTATTGAGCAATTACTATAAGTGCTCAATATATATACTTCATGCATTTTCTCTAAGCTTCACAATAGCTTTGTTTGTTTGTTTGTTTTTGAGACAGAGTTTCGCTCTTGTTATCCAGGCTGGAGTGCAATGGCGTGATTTAGGCTCACCACAGCCTCCACCTCCCGGGTTCAAGCGATTCTCCTGCCTCAGCCTCCTGAGTAGCTGGGATTACAGGCATGTGCCACCACGCCCGGCTAATTTTGTATTTTTAGTAGAGACAGGGTCTCTCCCTGTTGGTCAGGCTGGTCTCAAACTCCTGACCTCAGGTGATCCACCTGCCTCGGCCTCCCAAAGTGCTGGGATTACAGGTGCATGCACCATGCCTGGCTAATTTTTGTACTTTTAGTAGAGACGGGGTTTCACCATGGCCAGGCTGGTCTCGAACTCCTGACCTTGTGATCCGCCCGCCTTGGCCTCCCAAAATGCTGGGATTACAGGCATGAGCCACTGCGCCGGCCATATGAGTACTTTCAAATGGACTGTGGTAGACATTTCAGGAAGGGCCATTGGAGTGATTGCTTCTAAAGATATTTTTAAAAGTTATACCATTATATATTTGACCCATTTATTTTAAGATTGAATAATGCCTATAAAATATTGGTTATTTCGAAAGATTTTATTTATGTACCATCATATAGTAATCTTGAAGGTTTGTTTAGTGTCATGTAGCTATAAACTTAGAGAAACTTACAATTTCATTATGTAGAACTTTAATGTTACTAATACTTGAAACATAACTTGTTTTAAAATTTCACAGTTTGAAACAGTAAGGACAATATTGGTGGCCCAAATAACATACTAAAAAGAAAGTATGGCCGGGCGCGGTGGCTCCCGCCTGTAATCCCAGCACTTTGGGAGGCTGAGGTGGGTGGATCACCTGAAGTCAGGAGTTCAAGACCAGCCTGGCCAACATGGTGAAACCCCGTCTCTACTAAAAATATAAAAATTAGCTGGGCGTGATGGCACGCGCCTGTAGTCCCAGCTACTCGGGAGACTGAGGCAGGAGAATCACTTGAACCCAGAAGGCAGAGGTTGCAGTGAGCCGTGATCGCGCCATTGCACTCCAGCCTGGGCAACAAGAGTAAAACTCCATCTCAGAAAAAAAAAATAATAAATAAATAAATAAATAAATAAATGAAAATAAAGTATGCCAGGTACAGTGGCTTACGCCTGTAATCCCAACACTTTGGAAGGCCGAGGCGGGTGGATCACTTGAGGTCAGGAGTTCAAGATCAGGCTGGCCAACATGGTGAAACCCCATCTCTACCAAAGATATAAAAAATTAGCCGGGTGTGGTGGCGCATGCCTGTAATCCCAGCTACTTGAGAGGCTGAGGCAGGAGAATCGCTTGAACTCAGGAGGCAAAGGTTGCAGTGAACCAAGACTGCGCCATTGCACTCCAGTCTGGGGAACAGAGCCAGACTCAGTCTCAAAAAAAGAAAGAAAGTAACAATTTTAGTTTTTAATAAAACTTGGGCAGTTTTATTTTTGTCTTCTGTAAAAATACCTCACATTGAATCAGTGAATTTAGTGTGTATTTCTTCCTCAAAGGATAAAGATCATATCTGTTACTTAGATGTGAATTTGAATGTCTTGTTTTAAGCTGTGAGATTTTCATGTTTTTTAGATGTGCTTAATTTTTAGGTGTTAAATGAATATTTTTGTGTAAGCTTCTAATTGCACAAATACATATATTCCTGTGTGTTTTCGTAGGTGAAGGTGATAAAGTAAAGTGCTTTCACTGTGGAGGAGGGCTAACTGATTGGAAGCCCAGTGAAGACCCTTGGGAACAACATGCTAAATGGTATCCAGGGTAAGATATTTAATTGTTCATTGTACAGGCAAGTTGGATAGCATGCAGTGGGAGACTTGAATTACTTTTTACCTCAACTATTTTTGCCTTCACTATGGCTTGAAATTCATGCTAGGTTTATAAAAATGAGCAAGGTTTATAAGCCTTCTCTGATGACCAAAAACATTCACTGCTTATGTGTGATATCTATGACATTCAGATTATCCCTTTTTTTTTTTGAGACGAAGTCTCACTCTCTTGCAGGCTGGAGTGCAGTGGTGCAATCTTGGCTCACTGCAACCTCCGCCTCCCAGGTTTAAGTGATTCTTGTGCCTCAGTCTCCTGAGTAGCTGGGATTACAGGCACCCGCCACTGCCACCATGCCTGGCTAATTTTTTTTTTTTTTTTTTTTTTTTTTTGATATGGAGTCTCACTCTGTTGCCAGGCTGGAGTGCAGTGGTGTGATCTTGGCTCACTGCAACCTCCGCCTCCCAGGTTCAAGCGATTCTCCTGCCTCAGCCTCCCGAGTAGCTGGGACAACAGGCAAGTGCCACCACGCCCAGCTAATTTTTTGTATTTTTAATAGAGGCAGGGTTTCACCATGTTGGCCAGGATGGTCTTGATCTCCTGACCTTGTGATCCGCCCGCCTCGGCCTCCCAAAGTGCTGGGATTCTGGCTAATTTTTGTATTTTTTAGTAGAGACAGGGTATCACCATGTTGGCCAGGTTGGTCTTGAACTCCTGACCTCAGGTGATCGGCCCGCCTCGGCCTCCCAAAGTGTTGGCATTACAGGTGTGAGCCACTGCGCCTGGCCTCTAGATTATCCCATTTCTTTTTTTTTTTGAGACAGAGTTTTGCTCTTGTCACCCATGCTGGAGTGCAATGGTGCTATCTCAGCTCACTGCAATCTCCGCCTCCTGGGTTCAAGTGATTCTCCTGCCTCAGCCTCCTGAGTAGCTGGGACTACAGGTGCCTGCCACCACGCCCAGCTAATTTTTTATATTTTTAGTAGAGATGGGGTTTGACCATGTTGGTCAGGCTGGTCTTGAACTCCCAACCTCAGGTGATCCACCCACATCAGCCTCCCAAAGTGCTGGGACTACAAGCATGCTCCACCTTGCTTGGCCTCTAGATTATCCAATTTTTAAATACAGATTAGGAAATGTGTGCTTTTTTGTTGTTGGAAGTAGGCTCTTTTATGATCAGCATGAGAGCCCATATTGCCAAGGAGATTCGTTAAGAAGCCATCATACCCCTAGGAAATATTAATGTATCTCATTATCTCTATGACATACAGTTGTTCACATTTTAAGATCTCTGGTTGGAGTGTGGTGGCTCGCGTCTATAATCTCAGCACTTTGGGAGGCTGAGGCGGGTGGATTGCTGGAGCCCAAGAGTTTGAGACCAGCCTGGGCAACATAGTAAGACCCTGTCTCTACAAAAAATACAAAAAAAAAAATTAGCCAGTCATGATGGCACACACCTGTAGTTCCAGTTACTCATGAGGCTGAGGTAAGAGGATCACTTGAGCTGGGGAGGCAGAGGTTGTGGTGAGCTGATGCCACTGCACTCGGCGCCACTGCACTCCAGCCTGGGCGACAGAGTGAGACACTGTCTCAAAAAAAAAAAAAAAAAAAAAAAAAAAACTAGCCGGGCATGGTGGCTTACGCCTGTAATCCCAGCACTTCGGGAGGCTGAGGCAGGGAGATCACTTCAGGTGAGGAGTTTGAGACCAGCCTGACCAACATGGTGAAACCCTGTCTCTACTAAAAATACAAAAATTAGCCGGGCGTAGTGGTGCATGCCTGTAATCCCAGCTACTCAGGAGGCTAAGACAGGAGAATCGCTTGAACCCGGAAGGCGAATGTTGCAGTAAGCCAAGATCGTGCCACTGCACTCCAGCCTGGGTGACAGAGAGAGACTCTGTCTCAAAAAAAAAAAATAACAAAAGTCAAGGTGCTAATTTAATAACTTGTTTTAGAAAGTTCTCAAGTTGATATTTTTTGCTCTACTAACATTAGCATAGGTAGCATAACAAAGGGAACTTTTTTAACCTTAAAATGACAGTGGGATAGGGAATTGGGTAACATTTTACTTTGTGGCTCCTTAGAAGTACTGAAAAGCAAGTTAATGGAATTAATATAATTAATATGATGGAGATTATATCTTTGCTTATACTTCACTAATTTATCAGCTACTAAAGTTTAATCTTTTAATTGTTTAGGTGCAAATATCTGTTAGAACAGAAGGGACAAGAATATATAAGCAATATTCATTTAACTCATTCACTTGAGGAGTGTCTGGTAAGTCTCATATAATTTATATTTTCAAATTCACATTTCAAATTATAATTTATATTTTCATTATGTAATTTATATTATATCATTTGTTTTATAGTTATTTCTTCATGCGATATTCACAGTATAGTATTATAAATCAATATATGTGTACATTACATCAAAACACAAATTTTAAGTTAAAAACAAAATAATAAATGTATGATGGGCTTTAAAGATGAGAGCTAGCTGGGCAGTGTTTCACACCTGTAATTCCAACATTTTGAGAGGCCAAGGTGAGAGGATTGCTTGAGCCCAGGAGTTTGAGATCAGCCTAGGCAACATAGTGAGACCCTGTCTCTACAAAAAATTTTAAAAACCAATTAGCCAGACTTGTGGTACATGCCTGTAGTCCCAGCTACTTGGGCGGCTGAGGCGGGAGGATCGCTTGAGCCCAGAAGGTCAGAGGATTCAGTGAGCCAGGTTCATTCCACTGTACTCCAGCCTGAGTGAGAAAGGGAAACCCTATCTCTTAAAAAAAAAAAAAAAAAGAGAGAGCCTAAAAAGTGTTTCTTATTCTTTACCTGAAGTAAATTTGTCAAAAGATAATCAGGATGAACTGATTTAAGTATCATTGTAGGCAAAAATGGGCTTGAAGAACTAAAATATTAAAAGTCCCTTAGCCTTCTGAAATTAGATCTTTGTATAATGTGCTTTGTACTCATAAGTAGTTTTAAGTTTTTGCAGACAGTATTTAAAATCTCAAATATATCTAAATTGATAGGATGGGCGCTGGGCACGGTGGCTCACGCCTGTAATCCCAGCACTTTGGGAGGCCGAGGCGGATGGATCACCCAAGGTCAGGAGTTCGAGACCAGCTTGACCAACATGATGAAACCCCGTCTCTACTAAAAATACAAAAATTTAGCTAGGCGTAATGGCGGGCGCCTGTAATCTCAGCTACTGGGGAGACTGAGGCAGGAGAATTGCTTGAACCTGGGAGGTGGAGGTTGCAGTGAGCTGAGATCACGCCACTACACTCCAGCCTGGGCAACAAGAGTGACACTCCATCTCAAAAATAAAAAATAAATAAATTAAATAAATAAATAAATTGATAGGATGAATTGAGGTGGCCAAGGCATCAGTAATAGGTGGAAAGAACCCTGGACTAAAATGGGAAACTAGAGTTGCCCCCAGTGACTCTACCTTGAAGTCATTCATTCTCCCTGGGCCTCAGCTTTTTGTTTGTAAAATGAAGGGATTAGATTAGATAATCTTATGACTTCCTTCTAGCTCCATCAGGCTATGCCTCTTGTCAATATTCATATATTGAATTGGAATAAAGCCAATTTATTTTAAATTTATGATTAATTTCACTTTTCAAATGGAAATGATTGCCTCTACCAAAAATAATTCTAACTTACAGTTCCTATTTCTGTTACAGGTAAGAACTACTGAGAAAACACCATCACTAACTAGAAGAATTGGTAAATATGCTTGTTAACTATCCTTTTAATTTAACTGCCAATTTATTTATTTATTTATTTATTTATTTAGAGACAGAGTCTCACTCTGTTGCCCAGGCTGGAGTGCAGTGGTGTGATCTCAGCTCACTGCAATCTCTGCCTCCCGGGTTCAACCGATTCTCCTGCCTCAACCCCCCAAGTAGCTGGGACTACAGGCCTGCGCCACCATGCCCGGCTAACTTTTTATATTTTTAGTAGAGACGGAGTTTTACCATATTGGCCAGGCTGGTCTCAAACTCCTGATCTTGTGATGCGCCCGCCTCGGCCTTCCAAAGTGCTGGGATTACAGGCATGAGCCACCGCACCCGGCCTTTAACTGCCAATTTATTATAGTTGTTATTTATGGGGTGGAAAGATAAGCATGTTCTTCCAAGGTCACCATGATATATTTATTTGAGATGACATTACTATAAATTTAAGAATTTAGGCGGCCGGGCGTGGTAGCTCACGCCTGTAATCCCAGCCCTTTGGGAGACCGAGGCAGGCCAATCACGAGGTCAGGAGATCGAGACCATCCTGGCTAACATGGTGAAACCCCGTCTCTACTAAAAATACAAAAAAAAAAAATTAGCTGGATGTGGTGGTGCACACCTGTAGTCCCACGTACTTGGGAGGCTGAGGCAGGAGAATTGCCTGAACCCAGGAGGTAGAGGTTGCAGTGAGCCGAGATCATGCCATTGCACTCAAGCCTGGCGACAGAGCGAGATTCCATCTCAAAAAACAAAAATGAAAAAAATAATTTAATGAAGTACTTATAAATTGCAGTCAGAGGCTGGGTGCAGTGGCTGACACCTGTAATCCCAGCACTTTGGGAGGCCGAGGAGTTCAAGACCATCCTAGCCAACATGGCAAAACCCCATCTCTACTAAAAATCCAAAAATTAGCCGGGCGTGATGGTGTGCGCCTGTAATTCCAGCTACTCGGGAGGCCGAGGCGGGAGAACCGCTTGAACCTGGACAGTGGAGATTGCAGCCAGCTGAGATCGTGCCAGTGCACTCTAGCCTGGGCAACAGGGCAAGACTCCGTCTCAAAAAGAAAATAAAAGAAAAAAAAAATCAGTCAGACGTGTCCGTATTAAAAATGTTAGTAGGCCATCAGATAGTTTTTCCAAGTTCAGGAGGAACACTGATAGGTTGCCTCATTGCCATCTCTGCTAAAATCACAAGAGAAAGGGTGAAGTGTCTTTTTGTACCTGGGGTTCCTTAAGTAAGCCAAAATTATTTCAGTTTTCTACTAGTGTGCCATTACCCTGATAAGCCCTTACCCACCTGCTTCTTTATCCCATACTGTCATTGTACCTTCCTCAGCTTCTTCACAGAGGTGTAAGTTTTGGTTTGTTTACCTCCTGTTACCTCATGGAGAAGTAGAGGTTTTAAAACTCAAAAAGTGGGCAGAGAAAGATATTATGCTAAGCAAGGAAGGTAATTGTTATCCCCACTTTTCAGATGAAGAAACAGAGTCAGAGAGGTTAAGTGACTTGCGCACAATCACATTACAAATAGTTAGTGGAACTAGGACCACAAGCAAGGTCTTCTGAATCCTACATCACAGGGCAGATCTCATTTTCAACTTAGGCATATTTCAAAAGTAGTAGAAAGTTTAATTTAGAATATGTCTAGTGATTCCCCACTTCCTAAACTGGTACCATCATCTATTTAGTATCTTAAGAATTACAAGCGGCTGGGTGTGGTGGCTCACGCCTATAATCCCAGCACTTTGGGAGGCCAAGGCAGGTGGATCACCTGAGGTCCAGAGTTCGAGACCAGCCCAGCCAACATGGTGAAACTCCGTCTCTACTAAAAATACAAAATTAGCTGAGCGTGGTGCTGCATGCCTGTAATCCCAGCTACTTGGGAGGCTGGGGCAGGAGAATTGCTTGGACCTGGGAGGCAGAGGTTGCAGTGAGCCGAGACCACGCCATTGCACTACACCCTGGGCAAAAAGGAGCAAAACTCTACCTCAAAAAAAAAAATACAAAAATTACCAGGGCGTGGTGGCACGCACCTATAGTTCCAGCTACTTGGGAGGCTGAGGCATAAAAATTTCTTGAACCTGGAAGGCGGAGGTTTCTGTGAGCTGAGATCATGCTACTGCACTCCAGCCTGGGTGATGGACCGAGATTCTATCTCAAACATAAATAAGTAAGTAAGTAAGTAAATAAATAAATAAATAAATAAAACATAAATTCAGCTCCATGACTGCTCCTGCAGAGCAGGGCTACCCACTACGCAGTGAGTGGCATTACTACTATTTAATTGCAGAACACTATCATTACCCCAGCAAGAAACTCCATGCTCACCCATCAACAGTCATTCTCCATTGCCCACCCTACCCCTAGGCCAAAGCAACCAGTAATCTACTTTCTGTCTCTATGGACTTGCCTATTCTGGACATTTAATATAAATGGAATAATGTAATATGTGTCCTCAAGGTGTATCCATGTTGTAGCATATATGAGTACTTCATTCTTTTTTAATGTAGAAAAAGAGTCCATTGTATAAATAATACCACATTTTGTTTATCCATTTGTCAGTTGACATTTGGCTTGTTTCTACTTTTTGACTATTATGAATGATGGTTCTATGAACATTTGTGCATAAGTTTTTGTATAGACATGTTATATACCCAGTTCTCTTGGGTATATATCCAGGGATGGAATTGCTGGGTCATGTGGTTATTCTATATTTAACCTTTTGATAAACTATCAGACAGATTTCCAAAGTGACTGCACCCTTTAACATTCCTACCAGAAGTGTATGAGGATTTCATTTTCTCTACATTCATTATCTGTCTTATTTATCACAGCCATTCTAGTGGATGTGACATGGTATCTCATTGTGGTTTTGTTTTGCATTTCCCTGATGATTAATGATATTGAGCATCTTTTCATGTGCCTATTGGCCATTTGTAAATCTTCTTTGTAGAAACGTCTGTTCATCTCCTTTGACTTTTTTTTTTTTTTTTTTTTGAGACGGAGTCTTGCTCTGTCACCTAGGCTGGAGTGCAGTGGTAAGATCTCGGCTGACTGCAACCTCCGCCTCCTGGGTTCAAGCGATCCTCCTGACTCAGCCTCCCTGGTAGCTAGGATTACAGGTGCTCACCACCATACCTGGCTAATTTTTGTATTTTTAGTAGGGACGGGGTTTTGCCATGTTAGCCAGGCTGGTCTTGAACTCCTGACCTCAGGTGATCCACCCACCTTGGGCTCCCAAAGTGCTGGGATTACAGGTGTGAGCCACCATGCCCGACCCATTTTTTATTTTATTTTTTCTTTTTTTTGAGACAGGGTCTTGCTCAGTCACCTGGGCTGGAGTGCAATAGTACAGTCACGCTCACTGTGGCCTCGACCTCCCTGGCTCAAGCAATTCTGCTGCCTCAGTCTTCCGGGTAGCTGGGACTATGGGTGTGCGCCACCACACTCAGTTAATTTTTGTATTTTTTATAGAGAGAAGGTTTCGCCATTGTTGCCCTGGTGGTCTCGAACCCCTGGGCTCAAACAATCTGCCTCCCTTGGCCTCCCAAAGTGCTGGGATTACAGGTGTGATCCACTGTGCCCAGCCTTGACCATTTTTTATTTGGGTTGTCCTTTTTCTACCGAACAGTCTAGGGGGATGGGTTATCTTTTTGTTATTGAGTTAAAAGAGATCTTTATATATTACAGTTCTTTTTTTTTTGGCTTCTTTTACTCTCTAAATGAAGATGATAGTTATTTATATATAAAAGTCCCTGTCAGATTTATGATTTGCAAGTATTTTCTCCCATTGTGTGGGTTTCCTTTTTTTTTTTTTTTCCCCAAGACGGAGTCTTGCTCTGTTGCCCAGTCTGGAGTGCAGAGGCGTGATCTCTGCTCACTGCAACCTCCGCCTCCCGGGCTCAAGCAATTCTCCTTCCTTAGCCTCCAGAGTAGCTGTGATTACAGGTGTGCACCACCATGGCTGGCTAATTTTTTTTGTATTTTTAGTGGAGATGGGGTTTCACCATGTTGGCCAGGCTGGTCTCAAACTCCTGACCTCGTGATCTGCCCACCTCAGCCTCCCAAAGTGCTGGAATTACAGGCGTGAGCCACTGCACCCGGCCACCTTTTTCACTTTCTTGGTGTTCTTCGAAGCATAAACGTCTTTAATTTTTTATTTTTTTATTTTTTGAGACGGAGTTTTGCTCTTGTTGCCCAGGCTGGAGTGCAATGGTGCCATCTCAGCTCACCACAACCTCCGCCTCCCAGGTTCAAGCAATTCTCCTGCCTCTGCCTCCCCAGTAGCTGGGATTACAGGCGTGCACCACCATGCCTGGCTAATTTTGTATTTTTAGTAGAGACGGGGTTTCTCCATGTTGAGGCTCGTCTCGAACTCCTGACCTCAGGTGATCCGCCTGCCTCGGACTCCCAAAGTGCTGGGATTACAGGCGTGAGCCACCGTGCCCAGCGAAACATCTTTAATTTTTATGACATCCAATTTATCTATTTTTCTGTGTGTGTTGCTCATGCTTTTAATGTCATATTTAAGAAACCATTGCCTAATCCAGGGTCACCAAGGTTTATACCTATGTTTTCTTCTAAGAGTTTTATGGTGTTATATCTTACATTCTGGTCTTTGATCCATTTTGAGTTAATTTTTGTATATGGTATCAGGTAGGGGTCCACGTCCTTCCTTTTTGTTTTTAGCAAGTTGAGTTTGAGATACCTGCAGGACATTGAAGTAGGAGGATAATAAAACCTGTATAAAGGAGAGTAAGATGTTGCTGGTAGGGAAAGTGTCTGGAAAGACCTTTTTTTTTTTTCCGGAGACGGAGCCTCGCTCTGTCACCCAGGCTGGAGTGCAGTAGTGCGATCTTGGCTCACTGCAACCACCGACTCCCGGGTTCAAGCGATTCTCCTGCATCAGCCTCCCCAATAGCTGGGACTACAGGCACATGCCACTGCGCCCGGCTAATTTTTGTATTTTTAGTAGAGACAGGGTTTCGCCATGTTGGCCAGGCTGGTCTTGAACTCCTGACCTCAGGTGATCCACCTCAGCCTCCCAAAGTGGTGGGATTACAGGCGTGAGCCACTGCGCCCGGCTGGAAAGACCATTTTTCAGAAGGGTCGATGAGGGAATGGAAGGGAGCCACCAACATCTAATTAGGTGGGCACAAGTAATGGAGCAACAAAACAAACTGAAAATAAAAACAAGTCAAAGATAGGAGAAGCAGGAAAGAGCAATGTCTAGTTGCCCTCTGGACATTTCCACCTAGAATGCATCTCTAAAAACCACTCAGACTGAATCTAATCCTGCACTTTTTTCTCCTGTATTGGTTAATAGTACCACAGTTCACAAGGTTGCCCAGTAATTTATGTTGTTCCTAAGCTCTTTGCTCTCTGTAATCCTTTTACATTTAATTAATCATCAAATTTGATGGATTCCACCTTTTTAATGTTGCTTCAGACTTTCCCACTTATTCTGCTCTAGTTCAGGCCCTTCCTTGTTTTTCAACTGGACAATTGTAGTAGTCTCCTAACTGGTCTTTTGTCTGTATTATAACCTGCCAACAGAGTTTTTGTTTGTTTGTTTTGTTTTTTTGTTTTTCTGAGACGGAGTCTTGCTCCGTCGCCCAGGCTGGAGTGCAGTGGCGCGATCTCGGCTCACCGCAACCTCCACCTCCGGGGTTCACGCCATTCTCCTGCCTCAGCCTCCTGAGTAGCCGGGACTACAGGCGCCCACCACTATGCCCGGGTAATTTTTTTTTTATTTTTTGGTATTTTTTGCAGAGACGGGGTTTTGAACTCCTAGGCTCAAGCGATCTGCCCGTCTTAGCCTCCCGAAATGCTGGGACTACAGACGTGGGCCACCATGCCCAGCCTTATCTTTTATTTTTATTTTTTAATAGAGATAGGGTCACACTTTGTTGACCAGGGTGGTTTCAAACTCCAGGCCTCAAGGAATCCCCCTTGGCCTCCCCAAAGTGCTGGGATTACAGGTGTGAGCCACTGCACCCGGCCTCCTCTCTTTCAAAAAACATTTATTGAGCTATAATATACATACAGTAGCCGGGCGCAGTGGCTCACGCCTGTAATCCCAGCACTTTGGGAAGTTGAGGCAGGTGGATCACGAGGTCAGGAGTTCGAGAGCAGCCTGGCCAATATAGTGAAACCCCATCTCTACTAAATATACAAAAAAATTAGCCAGGCGTGGTGGTGCATGCCTGTAATCCCAGCTACTCGAGAGGCTGAGGCAAGAGAATTGCTTGAACCTGGGAGGTGGAGGTTGCAGTGAGCCGAGACGCGCCATTACACTCCGGCCTGGGTGACAGAGCGAGACTACGTCTCAAAAAAAAAAAAAAAAAAATATATATATATATATATATGATTATATATATATATATGATTATATATATATATGATTATATATATATATGATTATATATATATGATTATATATATATGATTATATATATGATTTTATATATATATGATTTTGTGTATATATATGATTTTGTATATATATGATTTTGTATATATATATGATTTTGTATATATATATACACACACATACACACATAAAGTGCTTAAAGTACCCTAATCGTAAGTTTTCTACTTGATGAATTTTAACATATATATGTTAAAATATATATTAAATATGTGTTAAATATATATTAAAATGTATATGTTAAAATATATATATTTATCTGTGTGACTATCCCCCAGATTAAGATATAGAACATTCCCACAACCCTAGAAAGTTCTTTCATGCTCCTTCCCCATCGTACCCACCCCCAAGTTATATTCTGGCTTCTATTACCATAGATTAATTTTGTTTATTACCATAGATTAGTTTTGAAGTTCTTATAAATGGACTCATGCAGTAGGTACTCTTTTGTATCATAATGATGAATTATGATTATGTTTTGCTCATTATATCTATGAGATCCATCCATATTGTCTGTGGCAGTAGTTTTTTTTTTTTTCTTGCTGTGTAGCGTATGAATATACCACAATTTATGTATCTGTTCACCTGATGATGGACATTTGAGTTGTTTCCAGTTTGGGCCTATTATAAATAACACTGCTATGAATACTCTTGTGCATATCTTTGGCAGAGATATACACTCATTTTTAATACCCAAGAGTGGAATTGATGAGTCAGAGGGTATAAGTGTCCTCTCCTAGCACTTCCCTACACATGCTGTGTTCCTACTTTAAGTATCATAAAAACAAGTTTCCATTGACTGTCTTGCTTTATTCAGTCCTACCCGCTCTGCTACAGAAACGAAGTTTGAGAGCTAGGAAATTGACACATTCAAGGTTATAGACTGGGACTTCCCTGATTTCCCATCATTTTCCCCAAATAATTGCTAGTGACTCAGTAACAACATCCACTCTTTAAGTAACTTAGGTTAATTGTTAATGAGTACAGCTAGATTCAAAACAGTTCAGATTTTTGAAGCACTTAACCTTTTTCTTGCCTATTTTACCTTGCATCGTTTCAAACACTACAAAATACATACTCATTGCATTTACAATTAATTGTAAGATTCTGAAAGTGATTTTTCAGTGCCTGAATACTTCAAAAAATCTTCCCAAAGCAGCTTTGCTTTGCTGGTTTGTTTTTGTTCTTTCGCTTGCTCCTTAATTTTTTCATTTTAACTATATTTTGCTATTGAGTTGTGATAATGAAAATAATTGTTTAAATTCTATGTTCTTTTTCCTCACCAATTTTTATTTCAGATGATACCATCTTCCAAAATCCTATGGTACAAGAAGCTATACGAATGGGGTTCAGTTTCAAGGACATTAAGAAAATAATGGAGGAAAAAATTCAGATATCTGGGAGCAACTATAAATCACTTGAGGTTCTGGTTGCAGATCTAGTGAATGCTCAGAAAGACAGTATGCAAGATGAGTCAAGTCAGACTTCATTACAGAAAGGTATGCATTGCTGTTTTTAAAAAGCAAGAAAGGGCCGGATGTGGTGGCTCATACCTGTAATCCCAGCACTTTGGGAGGCTGGGACAGGTGGATATGGACATTTTTTAAACGTAACCTTAATGCTGTGTGTTAGTCTGCTCAAGCTGCTATAATAAAATTCCATAGACTAGGTGTCTTAAACAACAGACTTATTTCTGACAGTTTTGGAGGCTCCAAAATCAAGGTGCTGGCTGATTTGGTTATTGGTGAGGGCCCTCTTCCTGCCTTGCAGATGGCTGCCTTCTCACTGTGTCCTCACATGGCATGGGTTGGGATTGGATGGGACAAGATGGAGCAAGTACTCTGGTCTCTTTTCCTCTACTTTTAGGAACACTAATCCCATCATGGGGGGTCTCCATGACCTCATCTAAACCTAATTACTTCCCAAAGGCCTCATTTCCAAATATCATTACATTAATCATGGAAAAAAGATTAAAAATATGAGTTCTACCAGCCTGGACAGCATAATGAAACTGTCTCTACAAAAAATACAAAAATTAGCCGGGCATGGTGGTGTGTGCCTGTAGTCCCAGCTCCCTGGGAGGCTGAGCGGGGAAGATCACCTGAGCCAGGGAGGTCAGGGCTGCAGTGAGCCATGATCATGCCACTACACTTCAGCCTGGGCAACTGAGCGAGATCTTGTCTCAAAATATATGTATCTCTCCTTTAAGGATGATGGACACTGTAGTGCTTGCCAACAACATCGAAGGTTAAAGAAGAAGTTTCAAACTGAGTACACTTTTGGGTACTTTACCTGTAATAGTTCTCTAAGCTCTTGACCATCCTCCCTCCAAAAAGATGAGAATTCTCCTACTGCTAAAAAAATTAAACGTTTACTTATTTTTGACGCATTTAAGATCCTTTTGATCTTTAAGATATTTCAAGTGCTTTTGAAACATTATTCAGATAATCATATAAGTTATGAAACAGTATGAACATTAATGATATTTAAAATTATATTCATTGATGTAAGAATCAATGGAAAGCTTCCAATTTTTTCCTTATAGATGCATTTATTTAAAACTTACACAAGCTCCACTTATCTTGGTGGTGGTAAAATAAACCCTTTAATTGTCATCTTTCTTTCTTTTTTTAATTTTTTATTTGTTTTAAGACGGAGTCTCACTCTGTCGCCCAGGCTGGAGTGCAATGGCACGATCTTGGCTCACTGCAACCTCCGCCTCCCCAGCTCAAGCGATTCTCCTGCCTCACCCTCCCGAGTAGCTGGAATTACAGGCATGTGCCACCACGCCCGGCTAATTTTTTGTATTTTTAGTAGAGACAGGGTTTCGCCAAGTTGGCCGGGCTGGAATTTTTCTACTATAACAGAAACACAAGCAATTGTGTCATTTTTTTCCTGCATCTTAAACACGCGCTTAATTGTTTGGCCATAAGTTGTTAGTTTTCAAACCTTAATGTATCTGCAGCAGAAGGGTTTAGCAGGTTGTAATAGGAAGAGATCAAGAGACTGTGCATTAGGGAGAGTGTCTTTTCTCTATCTAACAGGAGTCAATGGGCGCTCATATTATCACTGAGACTACAAACTAGGATGGTGTGGGAAGGAGAGCCTAAGGGTTGGAATTCATTTGAACTCTCCTCAGTCTCACTAAATTGAGAGGCAAGTAATTGATACAGGCTCTCTACTCATGCTGGGACTGCTGCCTATTTGTCTTCCCAAAAGCTGATGAGGAAAGACTGGCACTAAGAATCTTTTAATTTTATATAAAATAAGGATGGGGCTAACTGAAGTGAAGCAGGTGAAGGTTATTAGAGAAAATATAACATTGTCACTTACTGAGAAATCCTAGATTTAGTGCTAAACTTTTTTGCCAATGGCTGTGTAACAGAGAATGCCCTAGTAAAAGGTCTTGTAAAAATAGTACCGAATCAGTATCTTTTTTTCCTTCTTTGAAAAAATTATGTAGTGTAAGATAAAGCCCTTTATTTAGTATACGTACTAAAGTACTTATTTTAATCTTTATGTGTATATATATTACTGTATATAATATAAAAATCAAATAACCCATATTCATTTCTTATCTGTCTTTCCATATGAATCTGCTCTAATAGTAAAATGAATAACATCAGTTTATTCTAGAAGAGGTTTTAAATAATTACAAATATTAGAAATAACATCAAAAGTTATCTAGCCTTTATTGCTCATGTGCCAGTAACCTTCTGACCTAGAAGAGGGCTTTGTGGGGAGGAGAAGGGGAAAGGCGCTGTAGAGAAGTATGTAGAATCCAGTAGTTACCTTTAAGCCAAGAGGGAAGTAATTGCCAGTGGTAAACTACTGGTCTGAGGGGAAAAGATCTATGCCCAGAATATCACCATCTCAAGTTAGTGGCTTTATACAAGGATGAAATAATATAGAAAAAAATGAGATGATATGGTGTCACAAACAATCAGAACCAAAGGAACCTTCAAGATTATTTTATAATTTTTTTTTTTTTTTTTTTTTTTTTTGGAGACGGAGTTTCACTTTTGTTGCCCAGGCTGGAATGCAATGGTGCAATCTTGGCTCACTGCAACCTCCACCTCCCGGGTTCAAGCAATTCTCCTGCCTCAGCCTCCTGAGTAGCTGGGATTATAGGCATGTGCCACCACGCCCTGTTAATTTTGTATTTTTAGTAGAGACGGGGTTTCTCCATGTTGGTCAGGCCAGTCTCCAACTTCCAACCTCAGGTGATCTGCCCGCCTCGGCCTCATAAAGTGCTGGGATTACAGGCATGAACCACTGCACCCAGCCCATTTTATAACTTTTATGACCTTAATCGGGAACCTGAAGTACAGATGGGCTGTTGCCTAGGATCACGCTGATAGTTGGGAATAGAATTCAGATTTCCTGACTTCTGGTCCAGTGTTTTGGGGTTTGTTTCAGTTTTTTTTTTTTTTTTTTTTTTTAGATTTTAAAAAATTGTGATAAAATACACATATAGTTTACCATCTTAACCATTTTTAGTGTATGGTTCCGTAGTGTTAAGTACATTTACATTGTTGCACAGTCAACCTCCAGAACTCTTCATCTTGCAAAACCGAAACTCTACGTCCATTAAACAGCCAGGCGTGGTGGCACACGCCTGTAGTTCCAGCTGCTTGGGAGGCTGAGGCAGGAGGATTGCTTGAGACCAGGAGCTCAAGGCTGCAATGAGCTGTGATTGCACCACTGCTCTCCAGCCTGGGATACAGAGCAAGACCCCATCTTTAAAAAATAATAATAATAATAAAAACATGTTCATTAAACAACTCCCCATTCCCTCTCTTCCCAACCCCTGGCAACTACCATTTTACTTTTTGTCTCTATAAATTTGACTACTCTAGGTGTCAGTATTGTTGTTGCTTTGTTTGTTTGTTTGTTTGTTTGTTTGTTTCTTCCTTTTTGTGGAGAACGGGGTCTGACTATATTGCTCAGGCAGGTCTCGAACTCCTGGGCTCAAGCTATCCTCCCGCCTCTGCCTCCCTGAGAGCTGGGATTACAGGCGTGAGCCACCGCGCCCAGCCTGTTTGTTTGTTTTTAACTCGTTGTAGCATTGCATCTAAAAGTAATGTGGAAATTACTTGTTCTCCTTTTGATTTTTTTGGCATGAAATACACACTTCATTCTGACTTTTTTTGGTGTTGATGCTTTCTTATAATATACATCAGCTTATAGTGCCGTTTCTTTACTTGTATTTTTTCCTCTGCCTTGAGTACGTTTTCTCTATCTGTATACCTAGTCCCATTCCCCACTCTACCCCCAACTCCCTGAATCTACTTTGTGAACTCATGTTTCAAGGTTCAGCTCAGAAGTCACTTCTTTCAAGTTTTCTCCCGCACCCACAGCAGAGTTAGGAGCTCCTTCTTATCTACTCCTGGTGCTGGTAGAGTTTTGTTTTATTTTGTTTTGTTTTGTTTTTCTTGAGACAGGGTCTCGCTCTGTCGCCCAGGCTGGAGTGCAGTGGCACACAATCTCAGCTCACTGCAACCTCCATCTCTCAGGTTCAAGCGATTCTGCTGCCTCAGCCTCCCGAGTAGCTGGGATTACAGGCATGCACCACCACACCCAGCTAATTTTTTGTGTGTGTATTTTTAGTAGAGATGGGGTTTCACCATGTTGGCCAGGCTAGTCTTGAACTCCTGACCTCAAATGATCTGCCCGCCTCAGCCTCCCAAAGTGCTGGGATTACAGGCGTGAGCCACCAGGCCTGGCTGAGCGCTCAATTTTGCTTTTTACACTATTTTGGGACTGGTTTCTGCCCTGCCCATTAGACCAAGCTTCTTAAGGGTAAGTGCTTTATCTTCTTATCTCTGATGCATTCCATGTTTGAGCCTATAGTTTTTATTATGCCCAAGAGGGTACTTTTTAAGAAGAAAGAGATTAAACAATCCTTTCCTCTACCCCCTAGCCAGAGAAACCTTTCTGAGACATAGATGTGATCATATCTGTCTCTAGTTTAAAACCCTTCACTGGCTCCCAGGACCCTTGGGATCAAGTCCAAACTCCTTTACGTGGCTCGCCTAATCTTTCATGATCAGGCACCCTTTTGTAGCCTCATCTCATGCTATTTTCTCAAATTCTGTGCCCAAGCTTTGCCTGTGCACTTGTAGGCCACGTTCTGTCTCTCTCCTTGGAGCTCGTTTATGCTGTTTCCTTTGCCTAAAACACTTTTCTCCCATTGCCCTTATCCCCCAAGGCCTCCCTCTCCTAGTAAACTCCTAATTCATTCTTTTGTACCCAGTTTTAGGTATAATTTCCTCCAGGAGGCCTTCGTTTATGCATGCATGCACACACATGCACACACACCCTTCCTGTGCTCTTCATAACACATTGTAATTACCTTTGTCATCATACCATTTATACTTTCCTGTTTGCTTGTGTTCTTTGCTTGTCTATGAACTATTGGGGGCCTGAGGTTTATGTATTTGTTAATTGTATCCCTAGTACCTAGAACCTAGTTAAGTGTCCAGTAAGTATTTCTTGAATAAACTATTGTTTTCCAAACATGTTTTCAGAATAGTGTTCAGCAGGATGTTAAAAGGATGCCATGAAAAAGGAACCCCATAGTTAAATAGGGAAATGCCTTGTACATTTCTAAGAGGGAACATAGACTATACTGTCCTATATTGTACTGTACTGCCCTGTCCTGGATGACAGTGGTTCTCAAGCGCCAGTGTGCCCAACCCCAGAAATTTTAGATTCTGTGAATGGAGCCCAGAAATCCGTTGTTTAAAAATGCCCCAGGTTATTCTCATGTGAGGCCATATTTGGAAACCACTGGTACATAATGATTATAAAGATGCTAAAATAAATAAATAGTTGTGATCACAAAGGTATAGTTAAAATATGTAATGCATTTGGAATAGTGCCTAGCACATACTATTTATGCAATATTACTGGTAACTGCTGCTGCTGTTGTCATTATTGTTATATGTGACCATGAAA
The DNA here is from genome assembly GCF_029289425.2 of Pan paniscus. Lineage (NCBI taxonomy): Eukaryota > Metazoa > Chordata > Mammalia > Primates > Hominidae > Pan > Pan paniscus. The sequence continues at coordinate 123,377,716 of NC_073272.2, forward strand.
CACATTTTTTGTGGCATATTTATTCACATTTCACAAAACTATTTTGGGAAAGGCTGAATTAAGCAAGTACTTCAGTGCCACCTATATGCTGATGACATCCAGATCTCTATCTCTAGCCCTGACTTCTCCTGACCTCAAGATTTGACTCTTCAGTTGCCTACTGGTTATTTTTATATGGGTGTCCTGAAAACACCTCAAAAATATCTGAAGATCCCAAACCTGTACCTCCTTTTATATTTCTTATTGGCATCACCATATCCTTGTCAGCCAAGCTAGCAATCTTGTAATCAACTTTAGTTTGTCTTTCTTCTTCAGCCCTCATATCCAGTCAGTCACCCAATCCTACTTGTCCCACTTCAGAAGTGTCCCTCAAATCCATCCCTCTATTTCTGGAATTAGTCGTGACCTTTCCATATGCTGCTCCTTTTACCTAACCCTTGTTTTTCTGCCTGGCAAATGACTGTCCATGCTTAAATGTCACTCCTCCACTTCCCTCCTCCCCCGATCCAGCCACTGCCAACCTGTGAAGCCTTCTCCAACTAGCCTGAGCAGAACTTGTTTTCTCATCTTGTCCCAGAGCACTTTGTACATAACTTTATTATAGCACTTATCACTTTGTACTTTGTGCTTAACCTCCTAGCCTCATCTTACATCCTCTCCCACTAGCGTGTGAGCTATTTAAGAGCAGATGCCACGGGTGAGTCATCCTCATATCTCCCGGCACTTGTTGGGTGCTTGGCACGTAGTAGGGGCTCAATAAATGTTTTCAATGAATTTAAACAACTAAGAGAGTCTAAAACTAGCATAATTATTTTCTCTTTTTGCAGAGATTAGTACTGAAGAGCAGCTAAGGCGCCTGCAAGAGGAGAAGCTTTGCAAAATCTGTATGGATAGAAATATTGCTATCGTTTTTGTTCCTTGTGGACATCTAGTCACTTGTAAACAATGTGCTGAAGCAGTTGACAAGTGTCCCATGTGCTACACAGTCATTACTTTCAAGCAAAAAATTTTTATGTCTTAATCTAACTCTATAGTAGGCATGTTATGTTGTTCTTATTACCCTGATTGAATGTGTGATGTGAACTGACTTTAAGTAATCAGGATTGAATTCCATTAGCATCTGCTACCAAGTAGGAAAAAAAATGTACATGGCAGTGTTTTAGTTGGCAATATAATCTTTGAATTTCTTGATTTTTCAGGGTATTAGCTGTATTATCCATTTTTTTTTACTGTTATTTAATTGAAACCATAGACTAAGAAGCATCATACTATAACTGAACACAATGTGTATTCATAGTATACTGATTTAATTTCTAAGTGTAAGTGAATTAATCATCTGGATTTTTTATTCTTTTCAGATAGGCTTAACAAATGGAGCTTTCTGTATATAAATGTGGAGATTAGAGTTAATCTCCCCAATCACATAATTTGTTTTGTGTGAAAAAGGAATAAATTGTTCCACGCTGGTGGAAAGATAGAGATTGTTTTTAGAGGTTGGTTGTTGTGTTTTAGGATTCTGTCCATTTTCTTTTAAAGTTATAAACACGTACTTGTGCGAATTATTTTTTTAAAGTGATTTGCCATTTTTGAAAGCGTATTTAATGATAGAATACTATCGAGCCAACATGTACTGACATGGAAAGATGTCAAAGATATGTTAAGTGTAAAATGCAAGTGGCAAAACACTATGTATAGTCTGAGCCAAATCAAAGTATGTATGTTTTTAATATGCATAGAACAAAAGATTTGGAAAGATATACACCAAACTGTTAAATGTGGTTTCTCTTCGGGGAGGGGGGGATTGGGGGAGGGGCCCCAGAGGGGTTTTATAGGGGCCTTTTCACTTTCTACTTTTTTCATTTTGTTCTGTTCGAATTTTTTATAAGTATGTATTACTTTTGTAATCAGAATTTTTAGAAAGTATTTTGCTGATTTAAAGGCTTAGGCATGTTCAAACGCCTGCAAAACTACTTATCACTCAGCTTTAGTTTTTCTAATCCAAGAAGGCAGGGCAGTTAACCTTTTTGGTGCCAATGTGAAATGTAAATGATTTTATGTTTTTCCTGCTTTGTGGATGAAAAATATTTCTGAGTGGTAGTTTTTTGACAGGTAGACCATGTCTTATCTTGTTTCAAAATAAGTATTTCTGATTTTGTAAAATGAAATATAAAATATGTCTCAGATCTTCCAATTAATTAGTAAGGATTCATCCTTAATCCTTGCTAGTTTAAGCCTGCCTAAGTCACTTTACTAAAAGATCTTTGTTAACTCAGTATTTTAAACATCTGTCAGCTTATGTAGGTAAAAGTAGAAGCATGTTTGTACACTGCTTGTAGTTATAGTGACAGCTTTCCATGTTGAGATTCTCATATCATCTTGTATCTTAAAGTTTCATGTGAGTTTTTACCGTTAGGATGATTAAGATGTATATAGGACAAAATGTTAAGTCTTTCCTCTACCTACATTTGTTTTCTTGGCTAGTAATAGTAGTAGATACCTCTGAAATAAATGTTCTCTCAAGATCCTTAAAACCTCTTGGAAATTATAAAAATATTGGCAAGAAAAGAAGAATAGTTGTTTAAATATTTTTTAAAAAACACTTGAATAAGAATCAGTAGGGTATAAACTAGAAGTTTAAAAATGCTTCATAGAACGTCCAGGGTTTACATTACAAGATTCTCACAACAAACCTATTGTAGAGGTGAGTAAGGCATGTTACTACAGAGGAAAGTTTGAGAGTAAAACTGTAAAAAAATTATATTTTTGTTGTACTTTCTAAGAGAAAGAGTATTGTTATGTTCTCCTAACTTCTGTTGATTACTACTTTAAGTGATATTCATTTAAAACATTGCAAATTTATTTTATTTATTTAATTTTCTTTTTGAGATGGAGTCTTGCTTGTCACCCAGGCTGGAGTGCAGTGGAGTGATCTCTGCTCACTGCAACCTCCGCCTTCTGGGTTCAAGCGATTCTCGTGCCTCAGCTTCCTGAGTAGCTGGAATTACAGGCAGGTGCCACCATGCCCGACTAATTTTTTTTATTTTTAGTAGAGACGGGGTTTCACCATGTTGGCCAGGCTGGTATCAAACTCCTGACCTCAAGAGATCCACTCGCCTTGCCCTCCCAAAGTGCTGGGATTACAGGCTTGAGCCACCACGCCCGGCTAAAACATTGCAAATTTAAATGAGAGTTTTAAAAATTAAATAATGACTGCCCTGTTTCTGTTTTAGTATGTAAATCCTCAGTTCTTCACCTTTGCACTGTCTGCCACTTAGTTTGGTTATATAGTCATTAACTTGAATTTGGTCTGTATAGTCTAGACTTTAAAGTTTTCTACAAGGGGAGAAAAGTGTTAAAATTTTTAAAATATGTTTTCCAGGACACTTCACTTCCAAGTCAGGTAGGTAGTTCAATCTAGTTGTTAGCCAAGGACTGAAGGACTGAATTGTTTTAACATAAGGCTTTTCCTGTTCTGGGAGCCGCACTTCATTAAAATTCTTCTAAAACTTGTATGTTTAGAGTTAAGCAAGACTTTTTTTCTTCCTCTCCATGAGTTGTGAAATTTAATGCACAACGCTGATGTGGCTAACAAGTTTATTTTAAGAATTGTTTAGAAATGCTGTTGCTTCAGGTTCTTAAAATCACTCAGCACTCCAACTTCTAATCAAATTTTTGGAGACTTACCAGCATTTGTCTGTGTTTGAACTATAAAAAGCACTGGATCTTTTCCATCTAATTCCGCAAAAATTGATCATTTGCAAAGTCAAAACTATAGCCATATCCAAATCTTTTCCCCCTCCCAAGAGTTCTCACTGCCTACATGTAGACTATTCCTTTTCTGTATAAAGTTCACTCTAGGATTTCAAGTCACCACTTACTTTACATTTTAGTCATGCAAAGATTCAAGTAGTTTTGCAATAAGTACTAATCTTTATTTGTAATAATTTAGTCTGCTGATCAAAAGCATTGTCTTAATTTTTGAGAACTGGTTTTAGCATTTACAAACTAAATTCCAGTTAATTAATTAATGGCTTTATATTGCCTTTCCTGCTACATTTGGTTTTTTCCCCTGTCCCTTTGATTACGGGCTAAGGTAGGGTAAAGTGGGTGTAGTGAGTGTATATAATGTGATTTGGCCCTGTGTATTATGATATTTTGTTATTTTTGTTGTTATATTATTTACATTTCAGTAGTTGTTTTTTGTGTTTCCATTTTAGTGGATAAAATTTGTATTTTGAACTATGAATGGAGACTACCACCCCAGCATTAGTTTCATATGATATACCCTTTAAACCCGAATCATTGTTTTATTTCCTGATTACACAGGTGTTGAATGGGGAAAGGGGCTAGTATATCAGTAGGATATACTATGGGATGTATATATATCATTGCCGTTAGAGAAATGAAATAAAATGGGGCTGGGCGCGGTGGCTCACGCCTGTAATCTCAGCACTTTGGGAGGCTGAGGCAGGTGGATCACGAGGTCAGGAGATCGAGACCATCCTGGCTAACACGGTGAAACCCCGTCTCTACTAAAAAACAGAAAATTAGCCGGGCGTGGTAGCGGGCGCCTGTGGTCCCAGCTACTCGGGAGGCTGAGGCAGGAGAATGGCGTGAACCCGGGAGGCGGAGCTTGCAGTGAGCCGAGATCGCGCCACTGCACTCCAGCCTGGGCGACTGAGCAAGACTCTGTCTCAAAAAAAAAAAAAAGAGAAATAAGAAAATGGGAAGCAATATTTGACATAGTTCTTTTTAGTCAAATCTACTTGTTAAAAAAAGGGTAGCAGTTTATTCATCTGTGAAAGGAAAATAATACTTATCTTACAAGGTTGCAAGAGCTCAAGGAGACCATGTATGTAAAGTTCCTGCTGTAAATATGAACTCCCATCCTAATACCCTTTTACCTCTCTGTGGGTTTGTCTTGACCTGGAAATTTGGGCTAAAACTTAGAAAAAATTCTTACATGATAACTCTTTCAGTGATGCTTACTCATAGTTTTTGGTGTTTCTCATAGATAAGATATAAATCGGCTGGGCACGGTGGCTCATGCCTGTAATCCCAGCACTTTGGGAGGCCGAGGCGGGCAGATCACCTGAGGTCGGGAGGTCGAGACCAGCCTGACCAACATGGAGAAACCCCGTCTCTACTAAAAATACAAAATTAGCTGGGCGTGGTGGCTCATGCCTGTAATCCCAGCTACTCGGGAGGCTGAGGCAGGAGAATCGCTTGAACCCAGGAGGCGGAGGTTGTGGTGAGCGAAGATCGTGCCATTGCACTCCAGCCTGGGCAACAAGAGCAAAACTCTGTCTCAAAAAAAAAAAAAAAAAAAAGATATAAATCACAATAAATAAATAGGTCAATACAAATGTTAGCCAGGCATGGTGGCACATGCCCATAGTCTCAGCTACTCTGGAGGCAGAGGCAGGAGGATCACTTGAGCCCATGAGTTTGAGGCGCAGTGAGCTCTGATTGTGCCACTGTACTCCAGTCTGGGTGACAGAGTGAGACCCCATCTCTAAATAAATAGGTCAAACCCTTAAAAATATTTAAATTCTTAAAAAATTGAAAAGATTATTCTTCTCAAATTTAGTTGAGCTTTCTAAGAGAAGCAATTGGCTTTTTCCCACTTTAATAATCATTTTCAGTTTGACTCATACAGTTAACACAATGTGAATTTCTTCCTCAGCATAACAGAGTTATAGAATGACAGGGCTGGAAGTGACCTTAGAGAGTATCCAGTTCTTTCATTTTACAGGTGAGGCAACTGAGACTCAAAGGTGATGTAATTTGTGCAAAGATTATAGCTAATTAGTAGCAGAGCCCTGACTGGGACATAGTTTGAAGGTGAAAAACTTCACCAAGCTACCTTTCTTGAAAGGTCCAAATGTTTATTTTTTCAACTATTCTTTCCACTGTACCATAACTTTCACTACATATTAAATGACACTTTATAACTAATATAATAGGACAATCATCAATGCATATATAGCCAGCCCTTCATATCTGTGGGTTTTGCATCCATGGATTCAACCAAGGAGGAATTGAAAACACTGAGAAAAAAAAAAAAAAGACCACACAATAAAAAAAAAAAACAAAATAATACAAAAAAAAGCCAAAATTGTCATACTGTTGTTAAGCAACAGTATAACAACTATTTACATAGCATTAAGGTTGGTGCAAAAATGCAAAAAAAAAAAAATGCAATTATTTTTAAACCAACCTAATATATTGTATTAGGTATTAAAGTCATCTGGACATGATTTAAAGTATATGATGCCAGCCTGGACAAAAGGCAAAACACTGTCTCTACAAAAAATACAAAAATTAGCTGGGCATGGTGGTGTGTGCCTGTAGTCCTGGCTACTCCGGAGCCTGAGGTGGGAGGATCGCTTGAGTCTGGGAGGCAGAGGCTGCATTGAGCTATGATCATGGCACTGCATTCCAGCCTGGGTGACAGTGCAAGACCTTGTCTCAGAATAAATAAAGTATGTGATGAAGATGTGCATACATTATATGCAAATACTATTTTTTTTTTTTTAATTTAAACAGTCTCACTGTGTTGCCCAGGATGGAGTGCAATGGCACAATCTTGGCTCATGGCAAACTCTGCCTCGCAAGCAGCTGGGACTACAGGCATGCTCCACGGTGCCCAGTTAATTTTTTTTGTATTCTTAGTAGAGACAGGGTTTCACCATGTTGGCCAGGCTAGTCTTGAATTTCTGACCTCAAGTGATTCACCTCCCAAAGTGCTGGGATTACAGGCGTGAGCCACCACGGCCGGCTAATTTTTGTACTTTTTAGTAGTGACTGGTTTCGCGGTGTTGACCAGGCTGGTCTCGAACTCCTGATCTCAGGTGATCTGCCTGCCTCGGCCTCACAAAGTGCTGGGATTACAGGTGTGAACCACTGCGCCCGGCCTTGTGTGATTTTATCTAAGGGACTTAAGCGTCCTCAGGTCCTAGGGGGTGGTGAAACCAAAACCCCAGGGATAGCAAGGGACAATTGTATCTTCAAAGTAGACAAATGGCGCCGGGCACGGTGGCTCACGCCTGTAATCCCAGCAGTTTCGGAGGCTGAGGCAGGCGGCTCACCTGAGGTCAGGAGTTGGAGACCAGCCTGGCCAACATGCTGAAACCCTGTCTGTACAAAAATACAAAAATAGCTGGGCATGGTGGCGCATGCCTGTAGTCCCAGCTACTAGAGCGACTGAGGCAGGAGAATTGCTTGAACCTGGGAGGCGGAGGTTGCAGGGAGCCAAGATGGCGCCACCGCACTCCAGCCTAGGTGATAGAGTGAGACTCCCTCTCAAAAACAAAACAAAACAAAAAAATTAGACAAATGCTACATTAATGTTTGGGTGGTCAGATTCTACTTTGAATCTGAAGTTTGCAGATATGCCTATAGATTTTTGGAGTTCACCACTTTCTTATTCTGTATCATTAATGTAATATTTTAAATTACTATATATGTTACCATTTTTCTGGATTTAGTAAGAAATTTGCAGTTTTGGTTTGATGTAACAAGGGTTTTAATGTAATTTATGTTAGATTTTGCATTTTTTTCATTACTGTTATATTTTAACCTGACTGACTGATCTAATTGTATTAGTATTGTGAATAATCATGTGAAATGTTTTGAGACAGAGTACTATATTTGTGAATATAATTTTATGGTTTTTTTCACTTAGAACCTTTCTGTGTGGAAAACTAAGAAAATTGCTTTCTGCTGTATAATCTGGCATTCATTGTAGATTAAAGCTTATTTTTCTGTGAATAAAACGTATTCAATAAAATACTATTCTTTAAAATTATATCTTACTACCTTGTATTTGTTTCACTTTCTTAGAAAAAATAAAATCACCCTCTTAAAAATACTGCAATGTAACCTCCTAAATATATCTTATGCCATTGTACGTAGGCGTAAGGTACACATTAGGTCATGCCATGTTTTAAAAGAAAAGACATCAGTTTTCACATTAATGTATGGAATTCTATAAGTGCATGAAATGTCAATTTTTAAAATGTATATATATGAACAATGGTAACACCACTCCCTCCAAAAAGATATGCTTGGTTGTCTCAGGAGATAGTATACTCACTATAACAAAACTTGAACAGGCAAGTAGCAATGAACCTAAAAAACCACTGCCCCTTTGAGGCAGGCAGCAAGGAAGGATATTTGTGAGTTTGCGGAAGCAACTGCCAGTGAGTTTCAGAAGCTGTGAGCAATCTGGTGGGATAAAGAATGAGGGAATAAAGAACCTTTGGCAAAAAGAATTTTTTTTTTTTTTTTTTTTGAGATGGAGTCTCACTCTGTCTCGCAGGCTGGAATGCAGCGGCGCGATCTTTGCTCACTGCAACCTCCACCTCCAGGCTCAAGCAATTCTGCCTCAGCCTCTGGAGTAGCTGGGATTACAGGCACCCACCACCATGCCGGGTAATTTTTTTTTTCTTTTTGATACGGAGTCTTGCTCTGTCGCCCAGGCTGGAGTGCAGTGGCACAATCTCAGCTAACTGCAACCTCCACCTCCCGGGTTCAAGTGATTCTCCTGCTTCAGCCTCCCGAGTAGCTGGGATTACAGGTGCACGCAACTATGCCTGGCTATTTTTGTATTTTTAGTAGAGACGGGGTATCACCATGTTGACCAGGCTGGTCTTGAACTCCCAACCTCAGGTGGTCCACCTGCCTCGGCCTCCTAAAGTGCTGGGATTACAGATGTGAGCCACTGTGCCCAGCCTAATTTTTGTATTTTTAGTAGAGACGGGGTTTTACCATGTTGACCAGGCTGGTTTGGAACTCCTGACCTCAAATGATCCACCCGCCTTGGCCTCCCAAAGTGCTGGGATTACAGGCGTGAACCACCATGTCCGGCCAGAAAGAAATTTAGAAGTTCCTGCCCACAATGGAGATTCCTGAATTAAGTTGTATTTCAGGCCCAGTCTACGTAGGGACTGGTTATCTAATCTTTGACAGTGTTATCACTGCACTGTTGTCTGAGATAAACCTTAATAACCATGTCTTAAACACAGTCCAAATTTTTTCTTACGTGTCAACTAAACTTTAATATTGAAGATGTGAATTTTCAAAGCTTTCTATTACAGAAAATTTTAAACAAAAGTAGAAAGCATAATGACTCCACGATATTCATCACTTATCCTCAGCAATTTGACATTTTATCAGTCCTGTTTCATCTAGCACTCCTTCCACTTGCTCACCCCAATACTCCAAAGTAAATCCTAGACATAATGTCATTTGTCCTGTAATTACCTCATTATATATTTCTTTTTTTAAATGTTTTATAGAGATGGGGTTTCACCATGTTGCCCAGGCTGGTCTTGAACTCCTGGGTTCAAGTGATCTGCCCGCCTCAGTCTCCCAAAGTGCTGGGATTACAGACATGAGGCACCGCGTGCCCAGCCTTGTTATGTCTTTCTTTCCTTCTTTCCTTCCTTCCTTCTCTCTCTCTCTTTCTTTCTCGGGTTCAAGCAATTCTCCTGCCTCAGCCTCCTGAGTAGCTGAGAGTACAAGCATGTCCCACCATGCCCGGCTAATTTTTTGTATTTTTAGTAGAGATGGGATTTCTCCATGTTGGTCAGGCTGGTCTCGAACTCCTGACCTCAGGTGATCCGCCCACCTCGGCCTCCCAAGGTGCTAGGATTAAAGGCTTGAGCCACCGCGCCCAGCTGCCTTGTTATGTATTTCCAATGCATAACAAAAAATTTGCATAAATGTGTGAATTTTTAACTCACCACTGTTATTGCTGAATTTTAATATACATTTAAACAATAATTAGGCCGGGCACGGTGGCTCACGCCTGTAATCCCAGCACTTTGGGAGGCCGAGGCGGGCGGATCACAAGGTCAGGAGATCGAGACCATCCTGGCTAACACAGTGAAACCCCCGTCTCTACTAAAAATACAAAAAAATTAGCCGGGCATTGTGGCGGGTGTCTGTAGTCCCAGCTACTCGGGAGGCTGAGGCAGGAGAATGGCGTGAACCCGGGAGGTGGAGCTTGCAGTGAGCCTAGATCGCGCCACTGCACTCCACCCTGGGCAACAGAACGAGACTCCGTCTCAAAAAAAAAAAAAAAAAAAAAAAAAAAACACACAATAATTAAAATCAACTTTATGTCCCATTTTTCCATATTTGAAAATTAAGGGAAATAAAACCCCCCATAACTGATATTATCATTTCAAAAATACTTTTAAACCACGTTTTCACTATTTCATGTGGTAGTTTGCTTATAAATTGTAGAACAAATATAGTACTTATTAAAAGTTAGTAGACTAGCGGCGTGCGGTGGCTCACGCCTGTAATCCCAGCACTTTGGGAGGCTGAGGCGGGCAGATCACAAGGTCAGGAGATCGAGACCATCCTGGCTAACACGGTGAAACCCCGTCTCTACTAAAAATACAAAAAATTAGCCAGGCGTACTGGCGGGCGCCTGTAGTCCCAGCTACTCGGGAGGCTGAGGCAGGAGAATGGCGTGAACCCAGGAGGTGGAGCTTGCAGTGAGCGGAGATTGCGCCACTGCACTCCAGCCTGGGCGACAGAGCGAGACTCCGTCTCAAAAAAAAAAAAAAAAAAAAAAAAAAAAGTTAGTAGACTAACTACATGGTATATGGATACCTAGTGGTTCTCAGAAGTGCATCACCTGGGAATTTGTTAGAAATTCAAATTCCTGGGCCCCACCTCAAACCTAGAATCAGAAACTGAAGATGCAACCCAGCAATCTTTTAATGAGCTCTCTACGTGGTATAGGGGCCAGCTAAAGTTTGAAAAACACTGGAATATCATATGGGGTCTGAAACCTATAAATCAAATTGATGTAGATCTCTGCAAATGATTATCATCCTCACCTTTCTTACTTTTCCCTATAACTAACTCATTGCTGGCCCAGTGTTGTATTTTCTCATGTTACAAAATATAAAGGCATAAAATACAATATCTTGTGAATGCCTTCTGATTCTACTTTTCCAAAAAAACTCTTGCATACACTTTGAACTTTGTAATGGGAATTTTTCTGCAACACTTTCCCTGCTGAGTTCAACATAGCCCCACATTGCTCATTGCCATTACACTATCCTCCAGTTAAGCAATGAAAGAGTTATGTATTTGAAGGCTCACTCATTAGTGCTAGCCCAACAGCAACAAGTTGAGACTGTACAGAACAGACCTGCATTTCTAAAGAGCCAAAGCTTCAGTGCAACATGAGCCTTGAATTTGGAATGCTAGAATTTCAGAGTTGGAAGAAGTCAGCCTCTCTAATTCATAATAATTAGTAGTTCTGAATTCTTTTTTAGTTCTGAAATTTTAAAAATAATTGTGCCACAAAAGAACCAAAGAAAACTGGCCGAACACGGTAGCTCATGCCCTCCTCGGCCTCCCAAAGTGCTGGGATTACAGGCGTGAGCCACCTCGCCTGGCCTGGGCCTATACTTGTTAATTGTAGGCTTATGACTAAATATTGGAAGAATACTGGGTAAAAGTTAATAAGGGTCCCTGGAGTGTTTGTGCACCTGTATTTCCAGCTACTCAGAAAGCTGAAGCAGAAAGATTGCTTGAGCCTGGGAGTTCGAGGCTACAGTACACTATTATTGCTCCTATGAATAGTCACCGTACTCCAGCTTGCGCAACGTAGTAAGACCCCTTCTCTAAGAAAGAAAACAGAAACAAAGAATAAGAACCCAAGAGAAATCAAAACTGTTATTTTCTTCTTGTAATTTCCCAGAACTTAAATTTGCGAAGAAAGACTAGGATATAATAAATTGAGATATGTATTTAAACAATGATCTAACTTCAAAATTTAATTTTTCTTACAATAGACCTTACTGTTCCAAAAATATATTTTACATACAAAATTATTAATGTCTATTTGTTATGTGAACTTTTATTTTGAGAGTCAGTTTTCTTTGTGTGTGTGTTGTTTATTTTTTATTTTTTCAGATAAGTGACTTGGAAATGTTTCTTTAGCTTTTTCCTGTTACTAGGTACTGAGGATTTCTTTTTTAATTCCATTAGCTTATATAAGGGGCTTTGCATTTTTGGCTAAGGCATAAAAAGTGTATTTTCTCATTAAATACTGGAATTTTGTTTGGCAGAGATTAGGCTCTGCTTCTGCCAGATTACTGACAATTATGTTGAGGAAGAAAGGCAAACACATGAGTATGTTCATGAACACCTAACTGTTGTTTCAGGGAAACTAGGATTAAAAACAAAAGAAAGACTCCAAATCTCCTCCCATAAAATTAATCTTCTGAAGTTGAGAAAAACTTGCTAAAAATCATTTTATTTTTCATTAAACAAACATTACACATGGATTTCTTAGTAGAAATTTAACAAAGGTCTGTGTTAATCATTAAGTAAAGAGAATGATCTAACAAATCTGGAAAAACCTGTTTTTCTTTCAACTAGATTTTGTTGTTGTTGTTGTTATTTGATTACTAAAAAGAATGTACTCTATGCTGTACCGTTCTTGGTTTTCTGTTATAAATTTTTAGATACATTAGATTTTTATGTGATCCATAATAACTAAGTGAAAAAGCCTGGACAGGGTGGCTCACACCTGTAATCCTAGCACTTTGGGAGGCTGAAGTGGGTGGATCGCTTTAGTCCAGGAGTTCGAGACCAGTCTGGGCAACATGGCGAAACCCCGTCTCTACAAAAAAATAGAAAAATTAGCCAGGTGTGGTGGCATGTGCCTGTAGTCCCAGCTACTCAGGAGGCTGAGCTGGGAGGATCACTTGAGCCCAAGAGGTCGAGGCTGCAGTGAGCCGTGATTGTGCCACTGCACTCCAGCTTGAGTGACAGAGCAAGAGCCTGTCTCAAAAAAAAAAAAAAAAAAAAAAAATTAAGTGAAAAGACCTATATTAAGTGTGAATTGTAAGTCAATATTTGACTAGTTATATGAAGTGAAACATAAAAATATCAATACAAGAGGGTAATAATTTCTGTTCACCTACCTCAGAGGATTGTTGTAAGGATCATATGAGAAAATGTACATGAAAGAGATTCAAAAAGTACAAACCCTCTATATAAGCCTGAGGAATCATTCCTCTAATTAGAGTTTATTGGACTAATTATGTGTTAGTTTCACATGAAATGAAACAGTCGTGAAACAGTATGATTAATCAGGGATATAGCATGATGAAATTCATTTATACAGCTTCTTAGCCATTTCCATGGCTCTCAAAACCCTTTATATACATTATCTCTTTGCCTTCTACTCTCTATATGGTTACTCCTTATGTTTAAATCAGTATATGGGTAATGGCACTGAGATAATTGGAGAAATCGTTGTTGTGTACCATTGTGGAAATTGTGTTCTTAAGTCCTGCCATTCAAGGGGCCCTCAGATTTACTTGGACAGTCAAGTCAGTTCTGTTTTCTAACATGAAAATAAGAATGTATGAAACAGATAAATTTAGGGATGTTAATTTGTACTCTCAAAGGATCTCTTGATACATAGTAGTGATATCAATTTACACAACAGCATCTCTGAAACTGTAATTTTCTTTTCTTTTCTTTTTTTTTTTTTTTTTTTTTTTGAGGTGGAGTCTCGCTCTGTCTCCCAGGCTGGAGTGCAGTGGCGCAATCTCGGCTCACTGCAAGCTCCGCCTCCCGGGTTCACGCCATTCTCCTGCCTCAGCCTCCCGAGTAGCTGGGACTACAGGCGCCTCCCACCACACCCAGCTAATTTTTTGTATTTTTTAGTAGAGACGGGGTTTCACCGTGTTAGCCAGGATGGTCTCGAACTCCTGACCTTGTGATCTGCCTGCCTCGGCCTCCCAAAGTGCTGGGATTACAGGCGTGAGCCACCGCTCCCAACCTGAAACTATAATTTTCAAAGCACTTTACCTGCTTTGTTTTGTAACATCTCTCTAAAGTGGGCAGTTTATTATAATTCTGCAGTTAATGAAATGGCCACTGAAAGGTTAGGTGACTTGCCCAGGGTCATACAGATAGGTAGAAGCAAAGCCATAAAAATAACTCTGACTTCTGGTCTGGTACTCTTGCACTATGCCATTGTGTTTCTTATTCATTATATTCCTAGCATCTCCGTAATTTACAGCTGAGAAACCCCAGACATAGAGGTTATATGACTCACCTAAATCATATGGTGAATCACCAGTCAAGCTGTTCTTATAGGCAACAAAGCTGTTTCTAGCTAATTTTTGGCATCATTTAGCTAAATTGGCTGCCTCACTGTCTGATGTATATACGTCTAAATCTAAGCTCCTTTTTGGATGGCAAGACCTGGCTGGCCATATGATACCAAACCACAAAACCAAATCTATTCAACTTGAATTGAAAAATTAAAGTAATTCTTAAAAAAAAAAAGTTTAACTACATTTCTGATCTCAGGAATTTGGAAATGGGAAAGATAACTTTTCACTACACTGCCAAGGCAAACCTTGGAAGTCAGGAACCATGTCTGCCTAGTCCCTATGTTATCATGACTAGCACACTATCTAGTCCATTAGTAGGCACTGAGTTAATTTTTGCTGAGTGAAGGAAGGAATGAACAAATGAATAAATAAATGGAGTGGGAAGACCTCCCCATCCAAAAACTGTGCATTGACAAGTACAATACAATTTGGATCAATACTGATGTTTTTACAAATTTTTCTTTTCTTTTCTTTTCTTTTTTCTTTGAGACAGAGTTTTGCTCTTGTTGCCCAGGCTGGAGTGCAATGGCGTGTTCTTGGCTCACCGCAACCTCTGTCTCCTGGGTTCAAGTGATACTCCTGCCTCAGCCTCGCCGGCTAATTTTTGTATTTTTAGTAGAGACGGGGTTTCTCCATGTTGGTCAGGCTGGTCTCGAACTCCTGACGTCAGGTTATCCACCCGCCTCAGCCTCCCAAAGTGCTAGGATTACAGGCGTGAGCCACTGCGTCCGGCCTCCTTTTTTTTTTTTTTTTTTTTTTGAGACAGAGTCTTGCTCTGTTGCCCAGGCTGGAGTGCAGTGGTACAATTCCAGCTCACTGCAACCTCTGTCTCCCAGGCTCAAGGGAAACTCCCACTTCAGCCTCCTGAGTAGCTGGGACTACAGGTGTGCCACCATGCCTGCCTAATTTTTGTATTTCTTTTTTTTTTTTTTTTTTTTGAGACAGAGTCTCACTCTGTCCCCAGGCTAGAGTGCAGTGGCTGATCTCTGCTCACTGCAACCTCTGCCGCCCGGGTTCAAGTGATTCTCCTGCCTCAGCCTCCCGAGTAACTGGAACTACAGGCGAGCACCACCATGCCCAGCTAATTTTTGTATTTTTAGTAGAGACGGGGTTTCACCATGTTGGCCAGGATGGTCTCGATCTCTTGACCTCGTGATCTGCCCGCCTTGGTCTCCCAAAGTGCTGAGATTACAGGCGTAAGCCACCGCGCCTGGTCCTTTTTTTTATTTTTTGAGATGGAGTTTTACTCTGTCGCCCAGGCTGGAGTGTAGTGGGCGATCTCGGCTCGCTGCAACCTCCGCTTCCCGGATTCAAGCGATTCTCCTGCCTCAGCCTCTCCGGTAGCTGGGATTACAGGCATGTGCTACCACGCCCAGCAAACTTTTGTATTTTTAGTAAAGACAGGGTTTCTCCATGTTGGTCAGGCCAGTCTCCAACTCCTGACCTTGTGATCCACCTGCCTTGGCCTCCCAAAGTGCTGGGATTACAGGCATGAGCCACCATGCCCGGCCTGAAATATATTTTTATTTTATTTTATTTTATTTTACTTTTTTGAGATGGAGTCTCACTCTGTCGCCCAGGCTGGAGTGCAGTGGCATGATCTTGGGTCACTGCAAACTCTGCCTCCCGGGTTCAAGCCATTCTCCTGCCCCAGCCTCCCAAGTAGCTGGGACTACAGGCACCAGCCACCATGTTCGGCTGATTTTTTTTGTATTTTTAGTAGAGACGAGGTTTCACCGTGTTAGCCAGGATGGTCTTGTTCTCCTGACCTCGTGATCCGCCTGCCTCGGCCTCCCAAAGTGCTGGGATTACAGGCGTGAGCCACCGCACCCGGCCACCTGAAATATATATTTAAATTCAGCCACCTTGATTAATGAGTTTAATAGAACCCATTTCACTTCACTGTTACCCTCACCACCGTCTCTCAATCCTATTAAATCAAACTAACACTGTGTGTTAAGTGTTTGATGTGTACCCAGAAATTCTGGGAAGAAGGATATAAGAAAACAAGACTCAAACTCAGCCCTCCTGGGGTTTATAGTCTCGTTGGCAGAAAGAGACTTACATACATCATTCACAAGCTATTCCCTGATTCCGAATACAATACAGGGGCATTGATAACTGTTGTGTTGTTTAACCCAAAAAAATCAAAAGAACAAAAGAGTATAAGTACAGTGTGATACAGCGCTAGATTGTGTGTAATAGACTATCATTACAACAGGAACACAGAAGGACAAATGAGGTGTGGCCCAATAATTGGAGTAGGTTTTCTGAAAGGAGTGTCACAAAAGCTAAAAGATCTGAGATTGACCAGGTGCAGTGGCTCACGTCTATAATCCCAGCACTTTGGGAGGCCGAGGTGGGTGGATCACCTGAGGTCTGGAGTTTAAGACCAGCCTGACCAGTATAGTGAAACCCCATCTCTACTAAAAATACAAAAATTAGCTGGGCATGGTGGTGCGCACCTGTGGTCCCAGCTACTAGGGAGGCTGAGACAGGAGAACTGCTTGAGCCCAGGAGGTGGAGGTTGCAGTGGGCAACCAGTGCACTCCAGCCTGGGTGACAGAGTGAGACTCTGTCTCACAAAAAAAAAAAAAAAAAAAAAAGATCTGAGGTTGTTCCAGATCCTAAAGCTGTATGATCGTATATGATACATTTGTCATTTTGTTTTGTTTTGTTTTCTGTGCAAGGTGAATGATGGAGGACAAAAGGACCCACTTGGTCTATTATGTTATAAACTTATATGTGTGTGCTGGCATATGTCTTGCATATTTTAATATGTTTCCATGTACATTTTATTGAATAATAACTCTTCAAACAGATTACAGCTTAAAATGAATCTAGCCTCCCTTGCTTCCAAACAAACAAACAAAAATTAGAAGCCAAAATTTACTCAAAGCACTGCTCAAGCAGTCTGTCTTCATTTGGAAATGGTCAATTAACTCAAATGACAAATCAATCTGGAATAGGAGCAACTCCACAGATGATTCATGGTGACTGAAGGCACCTGGTAACCTTTCTGTCTCCATTTCTTCATCTGTCTGTAGGGAATAATGGTCTTACAGAGGTGTTACAAAAAACAATTAAAGTTGGTAATGTGCTTTGAGAGCCATGGATGAACCATGCTTTCAAAGTGCATAATTACATACTGCAGCGAGTCTCTCATACTTGCATCCTCTACTCAGCTCTTTAATAGGTATTTGAAATGACACAACTCAGGTAGGTTTTCCATGTTCTCAAGTTACTACTACATTATTTATCCACTGATACCAGTTGTCTTTAAAATAGAATGCAACCCACAGTAGTAGTAAGGACCATTAATCCTTTGGGCTTTAGGATACTTAAAGTCTTTCTTCTGTTTTTTTTTTTTTTTTTTTTTTGAGACGGAGTCTAGCTCTGTCGCCCAGGCTGGAGTGCAGTGGCGCGATCTCGGCTCACTGCAAGCTCTTCCTCCCGGTTTCAAGCGATTCTCCTGCCTCAGCCTCCCGAGTAGCTGGGATTACAAGCGCCTGCCACCATGCCCAGCTAATTTTTGTATTTTTAGTAGAGACACGGTCTCGTCATGTTGGCCAGGCTGGTCTTGAACTCCCGACCTGGGGTGATCCACCCGCCTCGGCCTCCCAAAGTGCTGGGATTACAGGCGTGAGCCACCACACCCGGCCCAAGTCTTTCTTCTTGGGGAGTATAGTTTTCCAGATCATTTTCTACCTTCATTTTTCAATTTTTCCACTTCAGTTGGCTCACTCATCTCCTCTCTGACAAAAGTCCGTGAAGATTGTAAAAGATCAGCTCAGTGGCTTCACTGAAACCTAATAGGAGGCCCCTCTTTGCTTTGCTGAATACTTGGTAATTTCTTGTTTGCTGTTCTTATTCCTCTTCTTTCCCTCCACCTGCTCCATATTTTAATTGGCCTGTTGGAAACACACAGCAGGTGAAATTCTTTAGATGTCTCCACAGCAGGAGAAGGAAAAAGATGTTGAAATCAGAATGTTGAATATTTAAGTCGGGAAGGAGAAGGGCTGGGATTGGCCAAGCAGAAAACAAGAGGGGAGAAACCAGCAAGATGTAGTGACAACATCCCAGTCACTCTGGGTAGTAAGGGGAAACCTAGAACAACAAAGCCAGCTGAGAACACATGAAAAAAGAACTACTGACCCATAACCTGGGCAACCTTCCCACACACTCCTTTTGCCATTCTGCCATATGAGAGAAGGAAAGGAGAGAGTGTAGTATCCCTCTCCATTACAGGAAAGCAGTGTCAAGCTTATATCTTCTAATGAACTTGGATAAACTTGGATCCTACTTAGTGGCAACTTTATGTTCAAAGGAAAGCACATTTTCTCTGATAGCCCCAAAGAATCTAAATATTTGGTTCCAAGATGGAATATGAAATGGAATATGAGACTATGAGTATAAATCAAATATTTTTCTTTTTATCTTTTTTTTGGGGGGGGCAGGAGGGACAGGGTCTTCTTCTGTCACCCAGGCTGGAGTACAGTGGCACGATCATAGCTCACAGCAGCCTCAACCTCCTGGGCTCAAGCCATCCTCCCACCTCACCCTCCCGAGTAGCTAGGACCACAGGCTGTGCCACCACACTCAGCTAATTTAAAAAAAATTTTTTGTAGAGATGGGGTCTCCCTATGTTGTCCAGGCTGGTCTTGAACTCCTGGACTTAATTGGATCTTCCTGCCTCAGCCTCTCAAAGTACTGGGACTACAGGCATGAGCCACCACGCCCAGCCCCATTTTCGTATGTTAGGTTTGAATTCTGTCCTTTATCAATGTGTGATAATTTTGATACATGAATTTCAAGCAAAAACTTTTCTTTCCTCCAGCCCCAAAGTTCTGTCTGAACTATATAGGGTGTGGGGAGGCTGTTTTCCTTCATAGAAACTACTACTTGAAGCAGTGACCATTGCTAAGGGGATTCAGCCGCCATTACTAAAGTAGAAATTTACTAAAGTACCCAGAAAGTGAGTCAATTTTACTCTGCTGGAAGGAAATATTTTCCTTTAAATGGAGTAAGAAAACACAAGAGGGTTCCACCCTTCTTGAAATACTGTAGCACTGCATATGTTTCTCACTCTGAGTGCAGAAAACTTTTGAAAAGTGCCTATTTATATAGCATTTTTTGAAATAACAAAATTTAAGAAGTGGAGGGCCAGAGTAAGTGGTTGCCATGGATTGGGGAAGGGAGGGTGGCGGTAGATGGGTGTGGTTATAAAAGGGCAACAGGAAGAATCTGTGATGCTGTAATTGTTCTGTATCCTGACTGTGGTGGTGGGTACATGAATCTACGCAGTTGATAAAATGGTATATAAGCTGGGTGGAGTGCTGCCCACCTGTAGTCTCAGCTACTTGGGAGGGTGAGGTGGGAGGATTGATTGAGTCAAGGAGTTCAAGGCTAATGAGCCAGAGGAAAGATTGGGTGGAAGGCAATGAAGAAAGTATTATTATTATTATTATTATTAGAGACAGAGTCTCACTCTGTCACCCAGGCTGGAGTGCAGTGGCATGATCTCAGCTCATTGCAACATCTACCTCCTGGGTTGAAGCAATTCTTATGCCTCAGTCTCCCAAGTAGTTAAGATTACAGGTGTGTGCCACCATACCCAGCTAATTTTTGTATTATTATTATTATTATTATTATTATGATTTTTGAGGCAGAGTTTCGCTCTTGTTGCCCAGGTTGGAGTGCTATGGCGTGATCTTGGCTCACCGCAACCTCCGCCTCCTGAGTTCAAGCAATTCTCCTGCCTCAGCTTCTCAAGTAGCTGGGATTACAAGTGTGCACCACCATGCCTGGCTAATTTTGTATTTTTAGTAGAGACAGGGTTTCACCATGTTAGTCAGGCTGGTCTTGAACTCCTGACCTCAAGTGATCCACCGGCTTCGGCCTCCCAAAGTGCTAGGATTACAGGCGTGAGCCACCTCGCCCAGCCAATTTTTGTATTTTTTAGTAGAGATGGGATTTCTCCATGTTGTTCAGGCTGGTCTCGAACTCCTGGCCTCAAGTGATCTACCCAACTTGGACTCCCAAAGTGCTAGGATGAAAGGCATGGGCCACTATACCTTGCCTGTATTGTCTTTTTTTTTTTTTTTTTGAGACGGAGTCTCACTCTGACACCCAGGCTGAAGTGCAGTGGCACAACATCGGCTCACCGCAACCTCCGCCTCCTGGGTTCAAGCGATTCTCCTGTCTCAACCTCCGGAGTAGCTGGGATTACAAGCGCCCGCCACCATGCCCGGCTAATTTTTGTATATTTAGTAGAGACGGGGTTTCACGATTTTGGCCAGGCTGGTCTTGAACTCCTGACCTCATGATCCACCCGTCTTGGCCTCCCAAAGTGCTGGGATTATAGGCGTGAGCCACTGCGCCCGGCCTGTATTATCTTAATCGGATGAAATTCTCTCTTTCCTCTCTGGGGCTAAGCATGCTGTATTGTAGTTTCCTACTGCCTGTCCATCTCTTCAGATGGTCTATAAACTTCTAGAATGCAAGAACTGTGGCTTATTTTTCTGAATCCCAAGTGCCTGCCATATGCTAGGAGCTCAATGTTTGCTTCTTTAATAAATGAACGGTAAAGGCCGGGCACGGTGGCTCACGCCTGTAATCCCAGCACTTTCGGAGGCCGAGGCTGGCGGATCAGAAGGTCAGGAGATCGAGACCATCCTGGCTAACACGGTGAAACCCCGTCTCTACTAAAAATACAAAAAATCAGCCGGGCATGGTGGTGGGCGCCTGTAGTCCCAGCTACTCGGGAGGCTGAGGCAGGAGAATGGCGTGAACCTGGGAGGCGGAGTTTGCAGTGAGCCAAGATCGCGCCACTGCACTCCAGCCTGGGCGACAGAGTGAGACTCCGTCTCAAAAAAACCCAAAAAATCCCTTCTCTACAAAAAATACAAAATTAGCTGGGCGTGGTGGTGGGTGCCTATAATCCCAGCTACTCAGGAGGCTGAGGCAAGAGAATCGCTTGAACCCAGGAGGCAGAGGTTGCAGTGAGCCAAGATCACGCCATTGCACTCCAGCCTGGGCAACAAGAGCAAAACTCAGTCTCAAAAAAAAAAAAAAAAGTAATCTCTACATAATCGCATTGAAGAAAACCAGATAATGACCTGATAACAATCATTTATTTGAGGAAGTTTGGGAGTAAACTGTTCACAAATGAAAGGAACAATACAGGAGAAACACAACTCCTATATGATATTCTAAGATGCAGTATAGCCAAAGGTCATAATTAAATTGCAACTGGTTCCAACACATTTCTCTTCCAAACTGAGACCCAGTTTACTTTTTCATTCCACTACTCTGATGTGCACCTTCAATTTTTTCTTTAACCACACAGTACTACTTGCCATTCCTGAGATTGACATACACTTTTCCTCCTCTGCATCTTTGCTTCACTTTGCCCAGAAAGCTTTTTCCTCCATTACCTTCCCGGAGAATTCCTATTCATCTTTCCATTGCCAGCTTGTCTCACTTGCTTATTGCTGCATAACAAAATCCCCCAAAACTGAGTGGCTTAAAACAACGTGCTTTATTATTTCCTAAGATTTTTGTGGATTGGCTGGACAGTTCTGCTGGTCTTGCCTGGGTTCACTCATGTGGCTGCAGTCAGCTGGTGGGTCATCTGGGGGCTTGGCTCAACTGGGACACTGTCATAGCTGGTCTTCTCTCTTTACATGGCTTCTTTCCAGCAGCATAGCCTGCACTTCTTTATATGGCAACTGGGTTCCAAGGGCAAAAGCAGAAGCTGCTAGTTCTCATAAGGCCTGCCTGGGCTCAGAGATCCCAGGATGTTGCGTTTGATTGGTCAAAGCAAGGTACATGGTCAGAGATTCAAGGGGAGGGGAAAGAGACTCTACCACTTGATGGAAGGAGCAGTAGAGTCACATTGCGAAGGGGCATGGATACAGAGAAGAATAATTCATTGGGAGCCATTTTAACAATCATACAGCTGAAATGTCACCTCTTAATTCATCATTTGTGATATGTATATATGTGTGTATATGTATATATACATGTATGTACACATACTCATCACATTTTCTAATTACTTGTTCCTATGTTTCCTCTGATGATATTCTGGCATGCTCCTGACACATAACTGAAGTCAAGAGTTTAAAAAAATAGGTACAGCCCAGACATGATGGCTCATACCTGTAGTCCTAACACTTTGGGAGGCCAAAGCAGGAGGATGGCTTGTGCCCAGGAGTTCAAGAGCAGCCTGGGCAACATAGCAAGACCCCCATCTCTACAGAAAAAAAAAACATTTTTTAAGGTATACAGTCTGAAAGGATAGCTTTTGGTAATCTTATATGCAAAAAGCGGTATTGGGGAGATGAAGCTGGAAATATAGTTTGGGGTCATATCATCAAAAACCTTGAATGCCATGCCAAGGGATTTAGATTTAATTTTGCCAGCACTTAAAACTGAAGTCAAGAACATAATCTCACTAGGTGCAATGGCTCACACCTGTGATCCCAGCACTTTGCTAGGCCGAGGCGAATGGATCGCCCCATCCCTACAAAAAAAAACAAAACAAAATATTAGCCTGGCGTAGTGGCCACTTGAGAGGCTGAGGTGGGAGGATCCCTTGAGCCCAAGAGGCAGAGGTTGTAGTGAGCGTGAAGATCGTGCCACTGCACTCCAGCCTGGGCGACACAAAGAGACTCCGTATCCAAAAACAAAACAAAACAAAACAAAAAACGATAATCTCTTCCCAAACTACTTCTTTCCTGTTCAGGCGAATGTCAGAAACATGGACTCACAGCCCCACCCCCTTCATTCATCCAAATGGCTTCCAAGTTCTTATCACAATTCCTAACTATCTCTTGACTCATTCTCCCATCTACACTGCCACAGCCTTATTTCAGGGCCTTGTCATTTCTTCTCTGACCTGTTATCATAGCCTCTTTTTTTTTTAGACAGAGTTTTGCTCTTGTTGCCCAGGCTGGAGAGCAAGGCTGGAGTGCAATGTCACAATCCCGGCTCACTGCAACCTCTGCCTCCTGGGTTCAAATGATTCTCCTGCCTCAGGCTCCCGAGTAGCTGGGATTACAGGCATGTGCCACCACGCCCGGCTAATTTTGTTGGTCTGGCTGGTCTCGAACTCCCAACCTCAGGTGATCCGCCCGCCTCGGCCTCCCAAAGTGCTGGGATTACAGGTGTGAACCACCGCACCCAGCCCATAGCCTCTTAATAGGTTTCCTGATATCAGTCTTGCTCACTTGTCCATGCTCCATACTTCTACCAAAAGCATCTGCTGCTCGTTCCCTCATTATAAGCTTTTGTGGATTCCCATCACTCTCAAGATAAAGTTCAGTCTTTAGCACTCATTGCAAGAGCCCTCCACAATTTGGCCCCTGCCTAATCTCTCTCCACTGTTCTTTGCCCCTTCTCCTTTAGATTTCAGCAGTACCAAACTTCTTGTAGTTCCTCAGTTCATGCCTTCTTTACGTCTTGGTGTATTTGCCCATGCTAGACTCTCTCTCAAATACTGAATACTCTCTCATCCCTTCTCTGCCTAGGTAAACTCCCAGTTTTCTTTCAGTCTCAATCTCAGACCAGGCACGTTGGCTCACACCTGCAATGCCAGCACTTTGGGAGGCTGAGGCAGGAAGATTATTTGAGCCAGGAGTTCAAGACCAGCCTAGGCAATATAATGAGACCCCCATCTCTACAAAAAATATATTATAGAAAAATTAACCAGATGTGGTGGCACACATCTGTGCTCTCAGCTACTGGGGTGGCTGAGGCGGGAGTATCACTTGAGCCCAGGAGGTTAAGACTGCAGTGAGCTGTGTTCGTGCCACTGCACTCCAGCCTGGGCGACAGAGCCAGACCTGTCTCAAGAAAAAAAAAGAGAAAATATACAATAGTGGAATGAAGAAGGCACTAGATAACAGCAAGACTTCCCTCACCTTCTCCTCAATAAGGTAAAAAATGAAAAGAAACTTATATTGTACTACAACAAACTAGAGAGGGACACAAAGAAAGTTTGAAAAACATATAAGCTTGACCAGAATTAATATATTAATAATATGTGAAATACAATACAATAATACACTGACAGGAAGCTTGGTGATATGGTTTGGCTCTGTGTCCTCACCCAAATCTTACCTTGAATTGTAATAATCCCATGTGTCAAGGGTAGGAACAGATGGATATAATCGAATCATGGGTGCAGTTCCCCCATGCTGGTCTGATAATAGTGAGTTTTCACAACATCTAATGGGTTTCTTTTTTCTTTTTCTTTTTTTTTTTTTTTGAGATGGAGTCTCGCTCTGTCGCCAGGCTGGAGTGCAGTGGTGCAATCTCGGCTCACTGCAACCTCCACCTCCCGGGTTCAAGCGATTCTCCTGCCTCAGCCTCCCGAGTAGCTGGGACTACAGGCATGCACCACCATGCCCAGCTAATTTTTGTATTTTTAGTAGAGACGAGGTTTCACCATGTTGGCCAGGATGGTCTTGATCTCTTGACCTCGTGATCTGCCTGCCTCGGCCTCCCAAAGTGCCGGGATTACAGGCGTGAGGCACCGCGCCCAGCCAATTTGATGGTTTTAAAAGCATCTGGCATTTCCGCTTCTGGCGCTTCTCTCTCCTGCTGCCATGAGAAAAAGAACGTGTTTGCTTCCCCTCTGCCGTGATTGTTAAGTTTCCTGAGGCCTCCCCAGGCATGCAGAACTGTGAGTCAATTAAACCTCTTTCTTTTATAAACTACCCAGTCTTGGTTATTTCTTCATAGCAGTGTGAAAATGAACCAGTAACAGTAAATTGGTACGGGGATTGAGTGGGGCTTTGTTAAAAGATACTTGAGAATGTGGAAGTGACTTTGGAACTGCGTAATGGGCAGAGGTTGGAATAGCTTGGAGGACTCAGGAAAAGACAGGAAGATGTGGGAAAATTTGGAACTTCCTAGAGACTTGTTGAATGGCTTTGACCAAAATGATGATAGTGATATGGACAATGAAGTCCAGGCTGAGGTGGTCTCATATGGAGATGAGAAAATTGTTGGGAATGGAGTAAAGGTCACTCTTGCTGTGCTTTAACAAAGAGACTGGTGGCCTTTTCACCCTGCCCTAGAGAACTTTGAACTTGAGAGAGATGATTTAACGTATCTGGTGGAAGAACTTTCTTTCTTTCTTTCTTTCTTTCTTTCTTTTTTTTTTTTTGAGATGGAGTTTCACTCTTGTTGCTCAGGCTGGAGTGCAATGGCATGATCTTGGCTCACTGCAACCTCTGCCTCCTGGGATTACAGGCGCATGTCACCACACTTGGCTAATTTTTGTTTGTTCGTTTTTTGAGATGGAGTTTTGCTCTTGTTGCCAAGGCTGGAGTGCAATGGTGCTCACTGCAACCTCCTCCTCCCAGGTTCAAATGATTCTCCTGCCTCAGGCTCCCGAGTAGCTGGAATTATGGGCATGTGCCACCATGCCCAGCTAATTTTGTATTTTTAGTAGAGACGAGGTTTCTCCATGTTGGTCAGGCTGGTCTTGAACTCCTGAAATCAGGTGATCTGCCAGCCTCGGCCTCTCAAAGTGCTGGGATTACAGGCATGAGTCACTGTGCCCAGCCTTCTGGTGGAAGAACTTTCTAATCAGCAAAGCATTCAAGAGGTGACAGAGCATGAAAGTTTGGAAAATTTGCAGCCTGATGATACAGTAGAAAAGAAAAACCCATTTTCTGGGGAGAAATTCAAGCTGGCTGCAGAAATTTGCATAAGTAACCAGGAGCCAAATGTGAATCACCAAGACAATGGGGAAAATGTCTCCAGGGCACGTTAGAGACCTTCAAGACAACCCCTCCCATCACAGGCCTGGAGGCCTAGGAGGGAAAAATGGTTTCCTGGGGCAGGTCCAGGGCCCAGCTGCTGTGTGCAGCCTTGGGACTTGGTGCCCTATGTCCCAGTCACTCCACCCATGGCTAAAAGGGGCCGAGGTACAGCTCCAGCCATTGCTTCAGAGGGTGCAGGTCCCAACCCTTGGCAGCTTCCATGTGGTGTTGAGCTTGTGGGTGCATAGAAGTCAAAAACTGAGGTTGGGGAACCTCTGCCTACATTTCAGAGGATGTATGGAAATGCCTGGATGTTTATGCAGAATTTTGCTGCAGGAGTGGAGACTTCATGCAGAACCTCTGCTAGGGCAGTGTGGAAGGGAAATATGGGGTGGGATCCCCCACACAGAGTTCCCACTGGGGCACTGCCTAGTGGAGCTGTGACAAGAGGGCCACCATCCTCCAGACCCCAGAATGGTAGATCCACTGACAGCTTGCACCATATGCCTGGAAAAAGCTGCAGACCCTCAATGCCAGCCTATGAAAGCACCTGGGCGGGGGGGGGGGGCTATACCCTGCAAAGCCATGGGGGTGGAGCTGCCCAAGGCCATGGGAGCCCACTTCTTGCATCGGCATGACCTGGATGTGAGACATGGAGTCAAAGGAGATCATTATGGAACTGTAAGATTTAATGACTGCCTTATTAGATTTCGGACTTGCATGGGGCTTGTAGCCACATTTTAGTCAATTTCTGCCATTTGGAATGGGTGTATTTTTATTTTTTATTTTATTTATTTATTTATTTTTGAGACAGAGTTTCGCTCTGCCCAGGCTGGAGTACAATGGCGCAATCTTGGCTCACCGCAAACTCCACCTCCTGGGTTCAAGCGATTCTCCTGCCTTGGCCTCCTGAATAGCTGGGATTACAGGCATATGCCACCATGCCTGGCTAATTTTGTATTTTTAGTAGAGACAGTGTTTCTTCATGTTGGTCAGGCTGGTCTCAAACTCCCGACCTCAGGTGATCCACCCACATCGGCCTCCCAAAGTGCTGGGATTACAGGTGTGAGCCACTGTGCCCCACCTGGAATGGGTGTATTTACCCAACACCTGTACTCCCACCATATCAGGGAAGTAACTAACTTGCTATTTTACAGGCTTCTAGGCGGAAGGGACTTGCCTTGTCTTAGATGAAACTTTGGACTTGGACTTTTGGGTTAGTGCTGGAATGAGTTAAGACTTTGGGGGACTCAGGACGGGTGTAGTGGCTCACGCCTGTAATCCCAGCACTTTGGGAAGCTGAGGCGGGCAGATCAGCTAAGGTCAGGAGTTCAAGACTAGCCTGGCCAACATGGTGAAACTCTGTCTTTACATAAAAATACAAAAAATTAGCCTGGCATGGTGGCACATGCCTGTAGTCCCAGCTACTTGGGAGGCTGAGGCAGGAGAATTGCTTGAACCCAGGAGGCAGAGGTTGCAGTGAACCGAGATCATGTCACTGGACTCCAGCCTGGGTGACACAGTGAGACCCTATCTCAAAAAAAAAAAAAAAAAGATTTTGGGGGACTGTTGGAAGGGTATGATTGTGTTTTGAAATGTGAGGACATGAGAGTTGGGAGGGGCCAGGGGCAGAAGGATATGGTTTTGCTCTGTGTCCCCACCCAAATCGTACATTGAATTGTAATAATCCTCATGTGTCAAGGCCGGGACCAGGTGGAGATAATTGAATCATGAGGGCAGTTCCCGCATGCTGTTCTCGTGATAATGAGTGAGTTCCCATGAGATCTGACAGTTTTCTAAGAGGCTTCCCACTTTGCTCGGCTCTCATTCTCTCTCCTGCCACCCTATGAAGAGGTGCTTCCTGCCATGATTGTAAGTTTCTTGAGGCCTCCCCAGCCCCACAGAACGGTGAGTCCATAAAACATTTGTTCTTTATAAATTACTCAGTCTCAGGTATTTCCTTATAGCAACGTGAGAATAGACTAATACACTTGGTTATAGTGGAAATCACATAAATTTTGCATCCTAATGGACCTGAGTTTTAATTCTGTCCCTGACCTCCTTGTACAAGTCATTTAAATTATCTAAACTTCAATTTTTTTCACCTATATCATGGAGATAATAATATATAATATCGAGATAATAATATGGGAGGTTTAAAGATAAGGTACTGGGCTGGGCACAGTGGCTCACACCTGTAATCCCGGCACTTTTGGAGGCCGAGGTGGGTAGATCACTTGAGGCCAGGAGTTCAAGACCATCTTGGCCAACATGGTGCAACCTCGTTTCTACTAAAAATACAAAAATTAGATGGGTGTGGTGGCGCATGCCTGTAGTCCCACAGCTACTCGGGAGGCTGAGGCAGGTGAATCACTTTAACCCAGGAGGTTGAGGCTACAGTGAGCTGTGATCGTGCCACTGCACTCCAGCCTGGATGACAGAGCAAGACTCTGTCAAAAAAAGATAAGGTACCGTATGTAGTCCAGTGCTTGACACAGAGTAAGTCTTCAAAAAATGGTAACTTTTGCCCTTTATATCTCAAAACTCCTCATTCCTTTACTATGTCTTTTCCCCTCCCTCCCTCCCTCCCTGGTCCAATGACAATCCCAGTACCTGGGATTCCTTCCTTCCTTCCTTTTTTTTTTTTTTTTTTGAGACAGGGTCTCCCTCTTTCACTCAGGCTGGAGTGCAGTGGCATGATCAGGGCTCCCTGCAGCCTCAACTTCCCAGACTCAAGTGATCCTTCCACCTCAGCCTCCCAAGTAGCTGGGACTACAGGCACGCACCATCACGCCTGGCTAATTTTTGTATTTTTTGTAGAGATGGGGTCTCGCTATGTTGTGATCTGTCTGCCTCAGCCTCCCAAAGTGCTGGGATTACAGACATGCACCATCTGCACCATCTTTCTTTCTCTTTCTCTCTCTCTTTATTTCTCTCTCTCTCTCTTTCCTTTCTCACTTTCTTGATGGGATCTCACTATGTTGCCCAGGCTGGCATTCAGTGGCTATTCATAGGCACAATCATAGCATGCTACAGCCTTGAATCCTGGGCTCAAGTGATCCTTCTGCTTCAGCCTCCCGAGTAGCTGGGACTACAGGCATGTGCCATTGTGCCTGGCATCAAAGCACTTTCATACACATTGTCACAAGATCAGTTAGGGATAGAGAAAGAAAATATACCATGCAAGGCTACAGGGTACTCTGGAGAAAGCGCTGGGCTTGAAATCAAACAGACCTGGGATGGAATTGGCTCCATTATTTCCCGAGATATATGACCAAAAGGAAATTCCCTTTATCTTAGAAAAAAATTTTTTTGGCCAGGCACGGTGGCTCACACCTGTAATCCCAGCACTTTGGGAGGCTGAGGCTGGTGGATCACATGAGGTCAGAAGTTTGAGATCAGCCTGGCCAACATGGTGAAACACCCTCTCTACCAAAAAATACAAAAATTAGCTAGGTGTGGTGGCGGGCATCTGTAGTCCCAGTTACTTGGGAGGCTGAGGTGGGAGAATAGCTTGAACCCAGGAGGTGGAGGTTGCAGTGAGCAGAGATCACACCACTGCCCTTCAGCCTGGGCAACAGAGTGAGACCCTGTCTCAAAAAAAAATTAATATAGGTTCTCACTATGTTGCCCAGATTAGTTTCTTTTGTGCAGTGGTGCTATCTGCAATCTCCGCCTCTTGAGGCTAGCCCGGCCAGCCCAGACTAGTTTCAAACTCCTGGGCTCAAGCAATTCTCCTGCCTCAGCCTCCTGAGTACCTGAGATTACAGACACATGCCACTGTGCCCCATTTTCCTTAACCTCTTTTTGAGCCTCAGTTTCCACATCTGTAAAATAGGGATAACAGTATCTAGTTACTAAATGAGGGATTTTGTGCACTTATACATAGGCCTAAAAACCAGTAAATGAGGCCGGGCGCAGTGGCTCACGCCTGTAATCCTAGCACTTTGGGAGGCGGAGGTGGGCAGATCACGAGGTCAGGAGTTCGAGACCAGCCTGGCCAATATGGTGAAACCCCATCTCTACTAAAAATACAAAAATTAGCCGGGTGTGGTGGCACACACCTGTAGTCCCAGCTACTTGGGAGGCTGAGGCAGAAGAATCACTCAAACCCCGGAGGTGGAGGTTGCAGTGAGCCAAGATCATGCCACTGCACTCCAGCCTGGGTGACAGAGCAAGGCTGTCTCAAAAAAAAAAAAAAAAAAAAAAAGAAAGAAAGAAAAAACATACAAACAAAGAAAAACGACAACAAGAAAAACAGTAAATGAGTATTTTGGCTGGGAGCAGTGGCTCCTGCCTGTAATCCAAGCACTTTGGGAGGCCAAGGTGGGAGGATCACTTGAGCCCAGGAATTGGAGACCAGCCTGGAACCTCATCTCTAAAATAAATAAATAAATAAATAAAAATAAAAGCTGGGAATGGTGGCACGTGCCTGTAGTCCCAAGTACTTGGGATGTTGAGGTGGGAGGATCACTTGAGCCTAGGAGGTCAAGGCTGCAGTGAGCCATAATTGTGCCACTGCACTCCAGCCTAGTTGACAGAGTGAGACCCTGTATCAAAAAACAAAACAAAAATGTAAATCAGTATTTCAATTTGTGAGCTCTGAAAAATCAAAGCTTGTGCTTATAAATGACAACTAAATTTAGGAGTCATAGGCACCACCAAAAAGCTCAAATAATCTTGTGTGATTCCAATGACTTTGAGAAGAAATTTTTGTATAAAACATATGTAATGCTTTGAATTCCTCGGTTCAAGCAATCATCCTACCTCAGCCTCCCAAGTTTCTAGGACTACAGGCGTGGATCCCTACACCTGGCTAACTAAAAAAATATTTTGTAGAGATGGGGGTATTCCTATGTTGCCCAGGATGGTCTTGAACTCGTGGCTTCAATCATCCTCTTGCCTCAACCTTTCAAGTAGCTGGGATTATAGCCGCATGCCACTATGCCCAGCTCCAAAATCTACTTTCTTTTTTTTTTTTTTTTTTTTTTTGAGACAGAGTCTCACTCTGTCACCCAGGCTGGAGTGCAGTGGCGTGATCTCGGCTCACTGCAAGTTCCACCTCCCGGGTTCACGCCATTCTCCTGCCTCAGCCTCCCGAGTAGCTGGGACTACAGGCGCCCGCCACCACACCCGGCTAATTTTTTTGGTATTTTTTTTCAGTAGAGATGGGGTTTCACCGTGTTAGCCTGGATGGTCTCAATCTTCTGATCTCATGATCCGCCAGCCTCGACCTCCCAAAGTGCTAGGATTACAGGCGTGAGCCACCGCGCCTGGCCCAAAATCTACTTTCTTATTCCTAAGGTGGCTTCAATGGTGCCTGGATACTGTAAACAGGGTTACCAATTAGTGCACTGACAGAAATTAGACGCTGGATTTGCAGAAGTGAGTTGTGAACCCTGAATTATGTCAAATCCCTCCAAACTACAGCCTCTCTGCAAAGCCCTGTTTGGGTGGGTAGCTGGTCTCTTAGTGTGTCTATCCATAGGCTCTCCATCAAAAGGTAGCAATTCAGCCGGGCATGGTAGCTTACACCTGTAATCCCAGCACTTTGGGAGGCTGATGGGGTCGGATCACAAGGTCAGGAGTTCAAGACCAGCCTGGCCAACATGGCAAAACCCCGTCTCTACTAAAAATACAAAAATGTGGTGGGCGCCTGTAATCCCAGCTACTCGGGAGGCTGAGGCAGGAGAATCGCTTCAACCCGGGAGGCAGAGGTTGCAGTGAGCCAAGATCGTGCCATTGCACTCCAGCCTGGGCGACTAGAGCAAGATTCCGTCTCAAAAAAAAAAAAAAAAGTAACAATTCACAAGTTTACACACAAAGAAAAAAGACTAACTTAAAATGTTACATTCAGTTTTTATTAAACTAGTTGTCTCCTATTGAAAGAATTACATACATTGCACTTCTAGGTAGAGAAACACACCCACAGGTACACAAGGATGTTTACTATAGAACGGTTGTTAGCTGTGAAAAATAAACAATTTCTGTGTCTATCAGTGGGGGAATGACTAAATAAAATGTAGCTCATTCATGTAATAGAACACTATACAGTAGTTAATAATCATGAAGTATTATATGTATCAACAGGGATAAATCTCTAAAACATAATGTTGAATGAAAAGCACATGTCACAAAAGGGTATGTACAGTATGACACGATTTATGTCAAACACTATGATACAATACTATGTTCTATACTTTAGGCTTATAAACAAATTGGTATGTATGTATGTATTTATTTATTTATTGAGATGGAGTTCCACTCTTGTTGCCCAGGCTGGAGTGCAGTGCCACAATCTCGGCTCACTGCCACCTCTGCCTCCCGGGTTCAAGTGATTCTCCTGTCTCAGCCTCCCAAGTAGCTGGGATTACAGGTGCCCGTCATCATACCCAGCTATGCAAATTAGTATTTAAAATACCAATTCTATGCCTACTTAAGTAGAAGTATTTAAAATATTTGTCGGGAAGGATGTGTACCAACCTAAAAAATGATTATCTGTGGAAAGAAGGGAAAGAAGCAGGTTGGGATGGTGGCCAAGGGGACTGTGATGGTTAATTTTTTTTTTTTTTTTTTTTGAGACGGAGTCTCACTCTATTGCCCATGCTGGAGTGCAGTGGCATGACCTCGGCTCACTGCAACCTCCACCTCCCAGGTTCAAGTGATTCTCCTGCCTCAGCCTCCCAAGTAGCTGGGACTACAGGCGTGCAACACCATGCCCAGCTATTTTTTTTTTTTGTATTTTTAGTAGAGACGGGGTTTTGCCATGTTGGCCAGGTTTCTCTCGAACTCCTGACCCCAGGTGACCTGCCCGCATTGGCCTCCCAAAGTGCTGGGATTACAGGAGTGAGCCACCAAGCTCGGCCAGTGATGGTTAATTTTATGTGCAAACTTGATTGGGTCAAAGTGTACCTAGATATTTGGTCAAACATTATTCTCAGTGTGTCTGTGAGGGTGTTTTTGGAGGAGATTAACATTTGAATTGGTAGACTGAGTAAAGCAGATGGCCCTCCCCAGTGTGGGTGGGCCTCATATAATCAGTTGAAGGCCTGAATAGAACAAAAAGGCTGACCCTCTCAAGAGTAATGGGTAGTTCCTACTACTTGACTGCTTGAGCTGAGACATTGGTCTTTTTCTGCCTTTGGACTCAAACGGAAATATTAGCTCTTGTTGGGTCTTGTGCTGGCTCTCAGAGTGGAACCACACCATTGACTCACCTTGGTCTCCAGCTTGCCAACTGCAGATCTTTGGACTTTTCAGCCTCCATGATCACGTGAGCCAATTCCTTAACACACACACACACACACACACACACACACACACACACACACACACACAGTGGTTCTGTTTCTCTGGGGAATCATGACTAATACAAAGACTTTAGCTTCATCTTTTTAATGTTCTGATTTTTTTTTTTTTTTTTTTGAGACAGAGTCTCGTTCTGTCACCCAGGCTGGAGTGCAGTGGCATGATCTCGGCTCACTGCGAACTCTGCCTGCCGGGTTCACGCCATTCTCCTGCCTCAGCCTCCCAAGTAGCTGGGACTACAGGTGCCTGCCACCACGCCCGGCTAATTTTTTGTATTTTTAGTAGTTTCACTGTGTTAGCCAGGATGGTCTCGATCTCCTGACCTCGTGATCCGCCCGCCTCGGCCTCCCAAAGTGCTGGGATTACAGGTGTGAGCCACTGTGCCTGGCCAATGTTCTGATTAAAAAAACACTTTTTGGGGGGGGGGTACAGGGTCTTGCTCTGTTGCCCAGGCTGGAGTGCAGTGGCATGATCAGGGCCCAGTGCAACCTCAACCTCCCAGGCTCAAGCGATCCTCTTACCTCAGCCCCCCTGAGTAGCTGGAACTACATGCGCCACCACACGTATCTAATTTTTTTGAATTTTGATAGAGATGAGGTCTCACGATGTTGCCCATGCTGGTCTTGAACTCCTGAGCTCAAGCAATCCTCCCACATCAGCCTCCCAAAGTGTGGAGATTACAGGTGTGAGCCACTGTGCCTGCCCTATTCTGACTTTTTTTTTTTTTTTTTTTTGAGGCGAAGTCTCACTTCCCCAGGCTGGAGTGCAGTGGCGCTATCTAGGCTCACTGCAACCTCCGCCTCCTGGGTTCAAGCGATTCTCCTGCTGCGGCCCCTTGAGTAGCTGGGATTACAGACGCCTGCCTCCACGCCTGGCTAATTTTTGTATTTTTAGTAGAGATGGGGTTTCACCATGTTGGCCAGGCTGGTCTAGAACTCCTGACCTTAGGTGATCCACCTGCCTTGGCCTCCCAAAGTGCTGGGATTACAGGCATGAACCACCATGCCTGGCCAATTCTGACTTTTTAAAAGGAGAATGGATTCATGTATTACATTTATTATTAACTCTATCTTCAGAGAACCAAAATATGTCAAGCCTGTATTGTTATTCCCAGGTAAGATATAATGAAACTGAAAGGTTAAATGATTGTCCCAGTCTTTCCCCTTAGCTCTCCCTGACACATTCACAGGGAAGTTGCAAAGACAAATGCAGCATTATAATATAAAAATATTTGGAACTCCTTGTTAACACATAGAAATATAAGGTATTGTCATTTCCTGATTTTTCCTTCTCACCTTCTTTTCTTAGATCTTCCACACCAAAGGAGTGAGCTCACACACATTGAGGAAGACAGTGGAGGCAACAAATGTCTCATAAACATGGGAATTAACTCCATGTTACTTTCAAGGTTTGAGGATGTGCCAAAAGTTGTCTGACCCTCGGAGTATGGAGTGAATACGACTTTGGAAATCATTGAGAATCAATGCTTTAGAAACATAATTTATGGGCACAGTAGCTAGACAGCAACATTTGCAGTGGAAAATTCCTCTAACTCCCAGGTTAAAGGATGGGGATAATTATTCTGGAGAGGAAAAATGTACTTTGAAATATGTAAGAGGAAGGCAGAAAAAATTTAAAAGGGGGGAAAACTTTATGTGAATATGTGAATATTTATAAAATCCTGAAGTCTCTTAACTGTATTTTTGAGGAAAAGCATATTGACATGAAATCTATTTGGGAGACTTTCCATTTTACTTAAACAGAGAAAAAGGAATAAAGGTGGTTCTGTTATCAACAGTGTTTTAAAACCCTCTTTCCACCAAATTAAGAAAAAGCTACTGCATCTTAGATCTCGGAAGGTCTTGTGTAACTACTTGAATCTGTAAACAGGGAAGTGGAACAGTCTCCCTACTCTTCCCCCTTACTCCAAATCAATTGTTTGACCTTTATTTTTATTTATTTATTTATTTATTTTTGAAACAGAGTCTCACTCTGTCGCCTGCCATTATGCCCAGCTAATTTTTTGTATTTTTAGTAGAGACGGGGTTTCACCATGTTGGCCAGGCCACTCTCGAACTCCTGACCTCGTCATTCGCCCGCCTTGGCCTCGCAAAGTGCTGAGATTATAGGCGTGAGCCACTGTGCCTGACCTTTTTGACCTTTAAATTAATAATGTTGTATTAGTTGTTACACGAAATGCCCCATTATACAAGTAGAATTATTCATCTTATCAAACTTGGTAGTTTATCAGGATACTTCTGAAAGCTGTTTTCAGAATTTTTCCTTTTCCCTGATTAAGTATGGCTTTCTTTAAGCAATGTACTTTATTTATTTATTGAGATGGAGTTTCCCTAGGTTGCCCATGCTGGAGTGCAGTGGCGCGATCTCAGCTCACCGCAGCCTCTGCCTCCCGGGTTCAAGCAATTCTCCTGCCTCAGCCTCCTGAGTAGCTGGGATTACAGGCGCATGACCATATGCCCGGCTAAATTTTGTATTTTTGGTAGAGATGGGGTTTCACCATGTCGGGCAGGCTGGTCTCGAACTCCTGACCTCAGGTGATCCACCTGCCTCAGCCTCCCAAAGTGCTGAGATTACAGGCATGAGCCACTGCGCCCGGCCTAAGCAATGTACTTTAAATGTATAAACAACATTATTGCGTTTAAGGAATTCTAAAATGATTATGTGGACCTCTGGTTTGAGTTTGGCCATAGTCTTTCAAGAGACTTTATATGGTGTTTACATGAAAGTATGCTAATAATATTTTATTGTGAGGTTTTCATTACTTTTATCTGTAGAATCTAATTTTTCTCAGACTCTATCATTGAGCTTTTATTAAATATCCTAGTGCATTTCAACTACAATGAAAAAGGTTTTCTGAACTTCACATAATCTTTATTTTGCATTATTTGTATAAATATTTAAAATTACAATCAGAATTTTTCATTACATTTGAGATCCAAGACAAATATTCTGGCTTCATATTACACCTTTTCATTTCTTTTTTTTTTTTTTTTTTGAGACAGAGTCTCGCTCTGTCACCCAGGCTGGAGTGCAATGGCGTGATCTTGGCTCACTGCAACCTCTGCCTCCTGGGTTCAAGCAATTCTGCCTCAGCTTCCTGAGTAGCCAGGATTACAGGCGCCTGCCACTACACCTGGCTAATTTTTGTATTTTTAGGTGAGACAGGGTTTCACCATGTTGCTCAGGCTGGTCTCGAACTTCTGATCTCATGATCCACCTGCCTTGGCCTCCCAAAGTGCTAGGATTACAGGCGTGAGCCACTGCGCCCGGCCCTAGAAAGATAAATTTTTAAAAACTTATGGTTTTGATTTATTTTTCGCAGGCAAAGGCACTATGTCTCACCCATTTCCCTGTCTTCAAAATAAATTGTTTGTAACTTTCTAAACATTTGCAACTATCCTCTTGAGCATCAAAACCACAATTTGGTTGAAGTAATGATGTCATGACCGCAACTTATCTTACATATTTTTGATTCTCTTTTAATTTTCATATACTGCTATTTGTAGATTGAAGGATAGAACCTGATTTTCCATCAAACAGCATACCATTTTTTGTACTATATATAAAAAATCTGATTGATCACTGTACTTCAAAGGTCTTTGAACTCTATTTCACAACAGCTGTTATGAATGAATGTCTTTTCCAACTCTGTTTTGTTATTTCTTCTTGGGACGTAAGACTGAATTCATCAGGTGGGTGTTTTATTGGTCTTAACTTGCTGAATGGTAGGCTGTAAACCTTAAGAATGTTTCGACAACTCATAAAGGAATAAAGACCCCTGTTTAAAAGTTTCTGATGATTGAGATCTTAAATAGACTACTAACCTCATTAAGTTTCATCTGGTAGTCCTTTTGACAACTTATAATATTTAGATTTTTATCACTTTCTCTTTCTAAAGGTTGTGGGAAAGTGTCATTTATTTATTTTTTTTAATAGGGACAAACAACTTGGTATAGCCCCTATTTTTTTTGCTTTTTCTTGTGCTACTAGTTGATATACTTCTTTAAGAATATCTAATTGGCTATAATGTTTTGCCCTGGAAAGTGACTTTAAATTGATTCTCAAAGTGTTCTATAAGCCATATTTAAATCTGAAAGGATAAAACCTCAGTAAAGACTCCAAGGCTGATGTCATTTTCTAATTTGGCACCTAGACATTTGGATGTCCCACCCTCTGTGAAACAAGTCATCGACTTTCATTGTTGGTAGCCAGCTCTTCATTTACAGCTCTGAGAAAATGCATGCCAAGTTTTATAGCTTCGTAAATAAATAAAAAAGCATCTTAAAAAAAAGACTATATGAAAGGCATTCCAAACTAATGGATATATCAAATATTTATTGATCACCAAGTTTTATTTATTGAGCATCTACTGTGCTAGACAGATGTTTCTACTCTTGAAATGAATAAGTACACTAAGTTTGGCTAGGCAGCAGAAAACTTGATCTTGTATCCACTCTCTGTAAAATGTGTTCTCTAGCGGTGCAGAGAAACAGCCTAGGACTTGGGGATGAGAGGATTAGGGTGTTGCTTTTAACTGTTACTGGACAATGTGTTATACTGGGGAAGTTAATCTCCTGACTCTTCGGTTTCTTCTCTGAAAAGTGAGGTAGTTGGTGTGGATGCCCCTCTATGTATCTTCCACACATTCTTCCAAATAAAGGGAAGGGACAAATGTGGAACGCGATATTCAAGAGAGATTTTATGCCAAGCATGTTAGCTCACGCCTGTAATTCCGGCACTTTGGGAGGCCGAGGTGGGTGGATCACTTGAGGTCAGGAGTTTGAGACCAGCCTGGCCAACATGGTGAAACCCCGTCTCTACTAAAAATACAAAAATTAGCCAGGCATGGTGGCAGGCGCCTGTAATCCCAGCTACTTGGGAGGCTGAGGCAGGAGAATTGCTTGAACTCGGGAGGTGGAGGTTGCAGTGAGCCGAGATCCTACCACTGCACTCCAGCCTGGGCAACAGAGTTGAGACTCTGTCTCAAAAAAAAAGAAAAAAAAGAGAGACTTTGTGGGGAATATGAGGCTTGACGAAGTCCATTGAAGGATTTAGAAGCTTGGGAAGCAAGCAGTGTGTCTGGGCATAGCTAAATTGGTTCCTGCTGCTAGGTATGTGATTACTTTTCGTTTATGGCATATAATAAATAACTACAAAGCTAAGATAATGTATATATTTACCTACTTCCTTGGGAAGACAAGTTTGAAAGATGCTTCAGGTGATTTGAGGATGAGAAAAGACGGCATATTAAAATATATTATTATCATTATTAGGTACTTATCACTAGGTTTTTCTTCTTGTTTTTGAGATAGGGTCTGGCTCTATCATCCAGGCTGGAGTGCAGTGGCACAATCTTGGCTCACTGCAGCCTCCACCTCCTGGGCTCAAACCATCCTCCCATCTCATCCTCCCAAGTCAGTAGCTGGGACTACAGGCACACGCCACCACATCTGGTTAATTTTTGTATTTTTAGTAGAGAGGGGTTTTTGCCATGTTGCCCAGGCTTGTCTTGAACTCCTGAGCTCAAGCGATCCACTCGCCTTGGCCTCCTGAAGTGCTGGGATTACAGGC
This sequence comes from Pan paniscus, assembly GCF_029289425.2. Taxonomy (NCBI): domain Eukaryota; kingdom Metazoa; phylum Chordata; class Mammalia; order Primates; family Hominidae; genus Pan; species Pan paniscus. The sequence continues at coordinate 123,416,561 of NC_073272.2, forward strand.
CTGAGCCACTGCGCCTGCCCTTATCACTAGGTTGGTTGGTTTGTTTGTTTTTGAAAATGTATCAACTCAGGTTAAAAGTAAAACAGAATAACTCATTGGTTATAATAACACACACAAAAATCCATAAATCTGGACATGATCTTTGAATTAGATTCCTGACAAATATGTTTTAACTACTGGCTCTCCTGGGGGAAAAATAGACTGGTCTCTAGTGTTTGCTGATTTCCATGGTGTAAATACTCCCATCATGGCTGATTTCAAGCTATCAACCTGAAATCACTGAACCAGAGTTGGGAAGACATGTGTACAATCAATTCTAGTGAGATGGTGCTAGAAGACTGTAGCACACTACCACTGTATATAAAGTATGCATAAGGAATATATTTATATTACCTTTCTTTCTGAACCATTTGAGGATAAGTTGCAGGCATAATGCACCTTTTACCCCTAAATATTTCAGCATGTACTTCTTTTTTTTTTTTTTTTTTTGAGACGGAGTCTTGCTGTGTTGCCCAGGCTGGAGTGCAGTGGTGCGATCTCAGCTCACTGCAAGCTCCACCTCCTGGTTCACGCCATTCTCCTGCCTCAGCCTCCCGAGTGGCTGGGACTACAGGCTCCCGCCACCATGCTCGGCTAATTTTTGTATTTTTAGTAGAGACGGGGTTTCACCATGTTAGCCAGGATGGTCTCGATCTCCTGACCTTGTGATCTGCCTGCCTTGGCCTCCCAAAGTGCTGGGATTACAGGCGTGAGCCACTGTGCCCGGCCCAGCATGTACTTCTTTTTTTTTTTGAGACGGAGTCTCGCTCTGTCGCCCGGACTGGAGTGCAGTGGCGTGATTTCAGCGCACTGCAAGCTCCGCCTCCCGGGTTCAGGCCATTCTCCTGCCTCAGCCTCCCAAGTAGCTGGGACTACAGGCACCCACCACCACGCCCGGCTAATTTTTTATACTTTTAGTAGCGACGGGGTTTCACCATGTTAGCCATGATGGTCTCTATCTCCTGACCTTGTGATCTGCCCGCCTTGGCCTCCCAAAGTGCTGGGATTACAGGCATGAGCCACCGCGCCCGGCCTGTACTTCTTAAGAATAAAGACATCCTCCCACATAACCAGAATGTAATTGTCAAAATCAGGAAATTAACACTAATTCAGTATTATTAGTCCAGGCATGGTGGCTCATGCCTGTAATCCCAGCACTTTGGGAGGTCAAAGCAGATGGATCACTTGAGGTCAGGAGTTTGAGACCAGCTTGGCCAGCAAAGTGAAACCCTGTCTCTACTAAAAATACAAAAATTAGCCAGGTGTGGTGGCACACACCTGTAATTCCACTACTTGGGAGGCTGAGGCACAAGAATGGCTTGAACCCGGGAGGTGGCGGTTGCAGTGAGCCGAGATAGTGTCATTGCACTCCAGCCTGGGTGACAGAGTAAGACTCCATCTCCAAAAAAAAAAAAAAAAAAAAAAAGTTTGGTCTAGAATCTAATCCGGTACTGTCTATATATTTGAGATAAATGTATTTTCTCAGAAGTTTCTATCCTTAGCACTCTTTTACTTTGCAAACCTCCACTCATCCTCTCTTCACACCTCTTAATCTTTCCACAAGCAGTTCTAGCATTAATTTCTAGTGTCTAACATTAGAAGTGCTATCAGCATATAACAGTAAACTTGCTACCAATGATAGACATCAAATGCTGATAGTAGTGATAGTGTTTTAATTCTGTTTCTTTTTTCCATTTTTTTTTTCCTTTTTGCTTTTGCTGATTTTCCTTTTTTATTGACCACCATGGCTAAGGCCAATAGTGTTTGAATTTTACTTAATGTTGGTAGTTACAGTAGCAAATACTTCACTTAAACTGAAATAGTCTTTATTGTCATTAATATGAGTGTCCTCCTTAATTATTAATATGACCTTGGCTTTATAAGCTTGTATGTGTACCAATAAAAGAGAGTCTTGTTGGAGGTTCTGGGCAATATTAATTTTAACCAAATCACTTTCAGCAATATAGGGAAAGAGCCAAAAATTATTTGTTGTTGGGGGTAGGGTTTATTTTTTCTGTTAACAACAATGCTTCTGTTTCTGTAAGTCTGAGTTGATAGGTCTGCTTGTGGCTTGATAAATGTTTTGTTGTTTATTAAAAGTTTGCACTGAGGCCGGGTGTGGTGGCTCACGCCTGTAATTCCAGCACTTTGTAAGGCCGGGGCAGGCGGATCACGAGGTCAGGAGTTTGAGACCAGCCTGACCAACATGGTAAAACCCCGTCTCTAGTAAAAGTACAAAAATTAGCTGGGCATGGTGGCGCACGCCTGTAATCCCAGCTACTTAGGAGGCTGAGGCAGGAGAATCACTTGAACCCAGGAGGCAGGGGTTGCAGTGAGCCGAGATCGTGCCACTGCACTCCAGCCTGGGTGACAGAGCAAGACTCTGTCTCAAAAAAAAAGAAAGAAAAAAAAGTCTGCACTGAAAAAATAATGCAAATGTCATTTGTCTACACAAACTAACCCTATGACATGTTTACTTAATACAGATAACTAGCATCAATGGCAGTGTTAAGTCATGATATAATTAGTTCCTGATAGGAACCAATTATTTTGGCTAGTATTTCTCAAATGATTTAGGCAGAAGGTAGTTTTTCCTTGAAATTTCCAGATATTCATAAGTTTCAACTTTGCTTCCATGGAGACACCACCATTCAGTGAAGGCTGTGCCTCTATATGCAAAAATACACAAAAAAAGAAAACTGAATGGATTATCAAAAAAGACAAAATGAAGTTGTTCACTGTAGTTACCATCTTGTTTCAGGCTAAAAAGCATATATACCTCATCTAAACCCTGGCTACATTTTCACTGCCACTGCTTAGTTTGGCCGCATCACTTCTTAGACTGTGTATCTCTTTCCAGTGCATCACGCAGATCGACATCTTTCTAAAATGTCAATCTGAATATGTAGCTTCCATGGCTCTCTATTGCCTATGGGATGCCAAAATCCTTCCTCAGCACTGCATACAAGGGCACTCTATGATTGGGCTCTTGCTTATGTTTCCAGCATAAACTTCTCCAGTTCTTTGTTTTAGTATTTCAAATTATTTATTTATTTTTTAAGAGGCAGCATCTTGCTCTGTTGCCCAGGCTGGAGTACAGTGGTGTGATCATACCTCACTGCAACCTTGAACACATGGGCTCAAGTGATCTTCCTGCCTCAGCCCCAGTTATTTTATATATATATATATATATATATATATATATATATATATATATATATATTTAATTCGAGACAGGGTCTCACTTCCATTGGCCAGGTTGGAGTGCAGTGGCAAGATCACAGCTCACTACAGCCTCGATTTCCTGGGCTCAGGTCATTCTCCCACCTCAGCCTCTCCAGTTATCTGGGACTACTGGCATGCACCACCCCACCTGGCTAACTTTTTGTATTTTTAGTAGAGATGGGGTTTCGCCATGTTGCCCAGGCTTCAGTTCTTTTAGTAGAAATCCCTGCCCTCCATTTTCTAGGTGTTAGCTAAATTAACTACTTGTAGTTCCAGGAGGAGATGGGCTCTCTGTTTTGATTTCCCATTCCTTTGTTCATACTCTTCCCTGGGCAAAGCTATCTTTTGTTTGCCTAATGAAGACTATGTCACTTTAATGCTTTTTAAAATTTTATTTTTAAAATAATTTTAATAGAGATGGGAGGTCTCACCATGTTGCCCAGGCTGATCTTAAACTCCTGGGCTCAGACGATCCTCCTGCCTCGGCCTCTCAAAGTGCTAGGATTACAGGCGTGAGCCACTGTGCCTAGTTCATCACTTGAGCTCTTACCATCCTTTTCTGACTCCCGACTCCAGAATCCTTTTCTGACTCTTGCCCACATTCTCCTTTGTGTGCACATTCTACTTTTGTCAATCTTCTATAATAGCACCTACAACACTTGATTGAATTTCTTTGATCCCGACTATCTTTTCTTAATAGGTTGCAAGCTCTTTAAGGTCAAGAGTTGTGAATTACAGTCCTCCCTCTGTATCTATGGGTTCCTCATTCTTGGATTCAGCCAACTGTCGATCAAAAATATTTGAAAAAGGCCGGGCGTGGTTGCTCATGCCTGTAATCCTAGCACTTTGGGAGGCTGAGGCAGGCAGATCACTTGAGGTCAGGAGTTCAAAACCAACCTGGCCAACATGGTGAAACCCTGTCTCTACTAAAAATACAAAAAAGTTAGCCAGGCATGCTGTTGGACGCCTGTAATCCCAGCTACTCGGGAGGCTAAGGTAGGAGAATCGCTTGAACCCAGGAGGTGGAGGCGTGAGTGGAGATCATGCCACTGCACTCCAGCCTGCGCGACAGAGCGAGACTCCGTCTCAAAAAAACAAAAAGCAAAAAACAAACAAAAAAAATTGAAAAGAAAAACAACAGTAAAAAAATACTACAACTATAGAAAATAATACAAATAGGCCGGGCATAGTGGCTCATACCTGTAATCCCAGCACTTTGGGAGGCCGAGGCAGGTGGATCACGAGGTCAAGAGATCAAGACTGTCCTGGCCAACCTGGTGAAAACCCCGTCTCTACTATAAATACAAAAATTAGCTGGGCATGGTGGTGCATGCCTGTAGTCCCAGCTACTCAGGGGGCTGAGACAGAAGAATCGCTTGAACCCGGGAGGCGGAGATTGCAGTGAGCCGAGATTGCGCCACTGCACTCCAGCCTGGGCGACAGAGCGAGACACTGTCTCAAAAACAAAAGCAAAAGCAAAAACAAAAAAAAACAACAAAAAAGAAAATAATACAAATTAAAAAACCAATACAGTAGAACAATTGTATTGTGTGTGTATATATATATGTAGTATTTACATTGTATTAGGTATTATAAGTAATATAGAGATGATTTAAAATATGTGGGAGAATGTGTGTAGGTTATATGCAAATACTGTGCCATTTTATATTAGGGACTTGAACATTTTGATATTCTGGGGGGATCCTGGAACCAACCTCCCTTGGATATGGAAGGATGACTATATTCATTTTTCTATGACCAGCCCATAGAATACTGTGTGGCTGGCTGGCAGAAGGCACTCAGTAAATACTGTTGAATGAAGAACAATTTTAATCAGAATTATCTGGATAGCCACTGTTCAATGTGGTAGCCACTAGTCACATGTGGCCATTTACATTTAAATTTGAATGAGTTAAAATTAAAAGAAATAAAAAATTCAGTTCCTCAGTTGCACTAGCCACATTTCAAGTGCTCAGTAGCTACATGTGACTACCATGCTAGATTAACACAGGTTATAGAAATTGCCATCCTTGCAAAAAGTTCTAAAAGTGCTGATTTAGATAATTATTTCTTCTCCTATTTCAATATAATAAACATGTACTACCAGCCTGGGCAACAAAGAAAGATCCCCATCTCCACAAAAAATTTAAAAACAAAATTAGCTGGGCACGGTGGTGTGCGCCTGTAATTCCAGCTACTTGGGAGGCTGAACTGGGAGGATCACTTGAGCCCAGGAGTTCCAAGTTGCAGTGAGCCATGATTGCACCACTACACTCCAGCCTGGGTGACAGAGCAAGACCCTGTCTCATAAAAAAGAGTTACTGATTTTCTATATGTCAACATTTGTGCTAGGCACAGTGGTTATAGCAAATGTGAATAAAACATTATTACTACTATAATTATTATTTTCAAGGCAGCCAAAATCTGGTAGGGAGAAGACTTCCAAACTCAAAGAGATAATTTCCCAAGGGGACAGCAGGGGAGGCTTTATGGAGACATTTTCATTTAAACCGGGCACTCAAGGATGAAGAGAATTTGAATGGAGGAAATATACAGAGGCGGGAAAGTTCATGGAAAACAGTAAGAATTTTATTTTATTTTTTGAGATAGGGTCTTGCTCTGTCACCTAGGCTGGAGTGCAGTGGCACGATCACAGCTTATTGCAGCCTTGACTTCCCGGGCTCAAACGATCTTCCCATCTCAGCCTCCCAGTAGCTGGGACCACAGGTGCGCATCACCATGCCCAGCTAATTTTTTAATTTTTTAATTTTTTTTTGAGACAGAATCTCGCTGTTACCTAGGATGGAGTGCCGTGGCGCAATCTCGGATCACTGCAACCTCTGCCTCCCAGGTTCAAGCAATTCTCCTGTCTCAGCCTCCTGAGTAGCTGGGACTACAGGCGCACGCCACCATGCCCAGCTAATTTTTTTTCTTTTTGTTTTTTTGAGACGGAGTCTTGTTCTGTTGCCCAGGCTGGAGTGCAGTGGTGTAATCTCTCCTCACTGCAACCTCCGCCTCCCGGGTTCAAGCAATTCTCTGCCTCAGCCACCCGAGTAGCTGGGATTACAGGCACCTGCCATGATGCCCGGCTAATTTTTGTATTTTTAGTAGAGATGGGGTTTCACCATGAGGCCAGGCTGGTCTTGAACTCCTGACCTTGTGATTCACCCACCTTGGCCTCCCAAAGTCCTGGGATTACAGGCCTGAGCCACCGCGCTCAGCCTAATTCTTGTATTTTTAGTAGGGATGGGGTTTCACCATATTGGTCAGGCGCCCAGCTAATTTTTGTGACGCAGTTTCACCATGTTGGCCAGGCTGGTCTCGAACTCCTGACCTCAAGTGATCTGTCTGCCTGGGCCTCCCAAAGTGCTGGGATTATGGATGTGAGCCACAGTTCCTGGCCTAATTTTTAATTTTTTTTTGGAGATGGAGTCTCGCTCTGTTGCCCAGGCTGGAGTGCAGTGCACTGCACCTCTGCCTCCTGGGTTCAAGCAATTCTCCTGTCTCAGCCTCCCAAGTAGCTGGGACTACAGGCACCCGCCACCACGCCCAGCTAATTTTTGTATTTTTAATAGGATGGGGTTTCACCATGAGGCCAGGCTGGTCTTCAACTCCTGACCTTGTGATCCACCTGCCTTGGCCTCCCAAAGTGCTGGGATTACAGGCATGAGCCACCATGGCTGACCTAATTTTTGTATTTTTAGTGGAGACGGGGTTTCACCATGTTGGCCAGGCTAGTCTTGAGCAATCCTCCTGCCTCAGCCTCCTAAAGTGCTGGGATTACAGGCGTGAGTCACGGTGTCCAGCCTGCAAGTAATTTAGTTTGCTTTGAATGCATGGCATAATGAACAGGGAGTAGCTGTTTGTTCATTCATTCCTTCAATCATTCAACAAATATTTTTTGAGCACCTATCCTATTTCAGGCTCTATACTAAGGGCTAAGGATGCAACAATGAACGTTACCTCAGCAGAGTTCACTGTTATGAGATTTGGATACGACTGTGGAATGCACTGAAAACTACCCTAAAGAGTTTGTACTTGGTTCTTCAGATCCTCACTGCGCAAACTGTGGACTTTAGACCAGCAACCTGGGAGTGTACCGGAAGTTTGTTAGAAATGCAAAATCTCAGCCAGGCAAGCGTGGTGGCTCGCGCCAGTAATCCCAACACTTTGGGAGGGCAAGGCAGGTGGATTGCTTGAGCCCAGGAGTTTGAGACTAGCCTGGGCAACATGGCGGAAATCCCGTCTCTTAAAAAAATGCAAAAAAATATTAGCTGAGTATGGTGGCAGGCGCCTGTAGTCCCAACTACTTGGGAGGCTGAGATGGGAGGATGGCTTGAGCCCAGAAGGCAGACGTTGCAGTGAGCCAAGATTGTGCCATTGCACTCCAGCCTGGGCAACATAGTGAGACCCTGTTTCTACAAAAACAAAACAAAAAAACAAATCCAAAGTCTTAGGTTCTGCCCTAGCCACAAACTTACAGAATCAGAATTTGCATTTCAGCAAGATCCTTAGGTGATTCTTATGCACATTAGTGTTAGAGGAGCATTGTTGTAGGCCAACTAAGACAATAAGAGAGTATGTACATTGGTCACTAAGTTAAAAAAAAAAAAGAAAAAAGAGCATGTAAATGAATGAGCCAGAGTAAGCAAGAAAGTAAGGGAGCTAGTAAGCATGCACAAAAATAAGGAAGTAATCTAATCGGGATTGGATTGGATGTGAAAGAAACCGGACATGGGACTATTACTGTAGTTAGATGAGAAGTGGAAGGGGTTAGATGTGAGAGATAGAATCTTTTGTAAAAAGTTAGAGCGGGCCGGGCGCGGTGGCTCACGCCTGTAATCCCAGCACTTTGGGAGGCCAAGGTGGGTGGATCACAAGGTCAGGAGTTCAAGACCAGCCTGACCAAGATGGTGAAACCCCGTCTCTACTAAAAATACAAAAAAATTAGCCGGGCATGGTGGTGGGCGCCTTTAATCCCAGCCACTCGGGAGGCTGAGGCAGAGAACTGCTTGAATCCGGGAGGTGGAGGCTGCAGTGAGCTGAGATCGCGCCACTGCACTCCAGCCTGGGCGACAGAGTGAGACTCGTCTCAAAAAAAAAAAAAATAGAGCTTTGGCTGGCTAACATGGTGAAACCCTGTCTCTACTAAAAATACAAAAAAAAAAAAAATTAAAAAAAATAAATTAGCCAGGCGTGGTGGCAGGCGCCTGTAGTCCCAGCTACTCGGGAGGCTGAGGCAGGAGAATGGCATGAATCCGGGAGGCGGAGCCTGCAATGAGTCGAGATCACGCCACTGCACTCCAGCCTGGGCAACAAAGTGAGACTCCGTTTCAAAAAAAAACAAAACAACAACAAAAAAAGATAGAGCTTTGGTTCCATTAACTCATACTGGGAACATTGCATATCATTCAAAGTAAAAAAAAATCAGCAAATCTAGTAACAGGGTATTTCAGATGTCTTAAAAGGTGCCAGTTATTTGTTTTAGACAAGGCTTATTGGTATGTCTATTTCCTGTTAACGCCACAGGTCCAAGGTCTATTTCTAAGTATTGCAGCATCAAGCCCTTAATCATGTAAGTTCACACAGGGGCAATGATAAGGATCTTGGAAATTAAGTCATTATATCCAAGTTTATAAAAAGCTGATTTGTAAACCAGAAATTCAATTTATTAATTTGCAATAGAGTAATTATCTTTCCACTAACCAGAGAATTTTTTCAGTTATTACCACTGTCATTTTTTTTTCTTTTCTTTTTTTTTTTTTTTTTTTTTGAGATAGGGTCTCACTCTGTCTTCCAGGCCGGAGTGCAGTACTGCAATCTCGGCTCACTGCAGCCTTGACTTCAAGCGATCCTCCACCTCCAGGGCTCCAACCATCCTCCCACCTCAGCCTCCAGAACAGCTGGGACTACAGGAGCATGCTACCACGCCTGGCTAGTCTCAAACTCCTGGACTCAAATGATCCTCTCACCTCAGCCTCCCAAAGTGTTGGAATTACAGGCATGAGCCACCATGCCCAGCCCCAGTGTTAAATTTTTTATTACAACTTTTTATTTTGAAATAGTTTAGGACTATTTTATTTTGAAATAGTTTAGTTTGCTACAAGAAGTAGCAAAAATAGTAGACAGAATTCCCACGTACCCTTCACAAAGCTTTGCCCCAATAGCACCTTGTCAAATCCAGGAAATTGACAATCGATACAACACTATCAACTCAAGTGCAGACCTTATTTGGATTTCACCAGGTTTTTTCATGTACTTATGTGTGTGTATTTGTAGTTCTCTAAAATTTTATCACCTGTAGATTTGAGTAACCATCACCAAAATCAGGATGCACCATTGTTCCATCACCACAAAAAACTCTCTCATGTTACCCCTTAATACTCAGTCTTTTCCCAACCCTAATCCTTGCCAACCACTGATCTGTCCTCCATAACTGTAATTTTTCATTTTGATATCATATAATGGAATCATTGTAACTGATTTTTTTTCCCACTAAGCATAATGCCCTTCAGATCCATGTAAGTTGTTTGTATGTATCAAGTTTATTTTTATTTTTATTTTTTTTGAGACAGAGTTTCGCTCTTGTCGTCCAGGCTGGAGTGAAGTGGCACAATCTCGGCTCACTGCAACCTCCGCTTCCTGGGTTTAAGCAATTCTCCCATCTCAGCCTCCCGAGTAACTGGGACTACAGGTGCCTGCCACCATGCCTGGCTAATTTTGGTATTTTTAATAGAGATGGGGTTTCACTATGTTGGCCAGGGTGGTCTTGAACTCCTGACCTAGGGTGATCCAACTGCCGTGGCCTCCCAAAGTGCGAGGACTACAGGCATGAGCCACCGTGCCTGGCCAATAGTTTCTTTTTATTGCTGAATAGTATTCCATTCCATGATGGAACCAGTTTGCTTAACCATTCACCAGGTGATAGATATTTTGGTTGTTTTCTGTTTTTGGCTATCACAAATAAAAGCTGCTATAAGTACTTGTGTGCAGGTTTTTGTGTAAACGTAAATTTTAATTTCTTTGGGATAAATGCTCAGGAATGAGATTGCTGGGTCAGATGGTAAGTATGTATTTAACTTTGTAGGAAAGTGCCAAACTGTTTTCTGGGGCAACCAGTATAAGATCTTAAAACTTCCATAAGTAATACATGCTCACTGTAAAAAAAAAAAAAAAAAAAAAAAAAGAATAAAATAAGGTGGAAATATATAAAACGAAAAGTAAAATGACAAGTCATGGAACTGTACTGCCTCTTTCCTGAGTAGTAACTGTTGTTAGGTTTCCTGTATATTCAAGAATGTTTTGGCTGGGCGTGGTGGCCCATGACTGTAATCCCAGAACTTTGGGAGGCTAAGGCAGGAGAATTTCTTGAGATCAGGAGTTTGTAACCAGCCTGGGCAACATAGTGAGATGCCGTCTCTATCAAAAAAATGTTTTATGCATATGCAAGCAAATACATGTGTGTATATAAGTATATATATATTCCAAAATGTGATCACAGTATACAGGTAATTGCAACTTGATTTTTTCTCATATCTTAGACATATTTGTTTTTTTTTTTTTTTTTGAGACAGAGTCTCGCTCTGTCGCCCAGGCTGGAGTGCAGTGGCATGATCTCGGCTGACTGCAAGCTCTGCCTCCCGGGTTCACTCACGCCATTCTCCTGCCTCAGCCTCCCGAGTAGCCGGGACTACAGGCGCCCGCCACCACGCCCGGCTAATTTTTTTGTATTTTTAGTAGAGACAGGGTTTCACCGTGTTAGCCAGGATGGTCTAGATCTCCTGACCTCGTGATCCACCCGCCTCGGCCTCCGAATGTGCTGGGATTACAGGTGTGAGCCACCGCACCCAGCCCATATTTGCAATATTAATAAATATATACTTGTTTTAATGGTGGGCATAGGACTATTGTATGCCCACCATTATCCAATGTATCTATTGTATGGATGTATTATAATTTCTTTACTCAGTCCCCTGATGATGACCATTTCTATTGTTGTCAGTTTCTATTACAAAGCTATAATGAAAATCTTTCTATATATATTTCTTTATAATTTGTATGAGCATATCTGTATGGTAGACTCCTAGAAATGGAATTGCTAGATCGATTTTACATTTAACTGCTCCGAGATACTTTCAACTTTTTCTCCAGTTTTTAAAATTTTTGTAGAGATGGGGTTTTGCTATGTTGCCCAGGCTGGTCTCAAACTCCTGGGCTCAAGTGATTCTCCTGCCTTGGCCTTCCAGTGTTAGAATTGCAGATGTGAGCCACTGCATCCGACCTTTAAAAAATTTTTATTTTTCAGTTTTTTTAAAAAAATTTACTCTCCCCTCAATGATATATGAGAGTTCTCAGTTCTTTACCAACACTAAGTATTATCAACATTTTAAATCTCTGGCAATCTGGTAGGAGAGTTTGTATTTAATTTGCATTTATTTTATTTTATTATTTTTTTGAGACAGAGTCTCGCTCTTTTGCCCGGCTGGAGTGCAGTGACACGATTTAAGCTCAGTGAAACCTCTGCTTCCTGGGGTCAAGAGATTCTCGTGCCTCAGCCTCCTGAGTAGCTGGGACTACAGGTGAGCTACCATGCTCAGCTAATTTTTTTATTTTTAGTAGAGACGGGGTTTCACCATATTGGCCAGGATGGTCTCGAGTGATCTGCCCGCCTCGGCCTCCCAAAGTGCTGGGATTACAGGCGTGAGCCACTGCGCCCGGCCTTAACTTGCATTTCTTAGTGGCAAATGAAGATGAGCACTATTTTATGTATGTATTAGCCATCTGTATTTCTTATTTCTTTTTTTTCTTTTTGAGAAGGATTCTCGCTCTGTCGCCCAGGCTGGAGTGAAGTGACACTATCTCGGCTCACTGCAACCTCCGCCTCCCGGGTTCAAGCGATTCTTCTGCCTCAGCCTCCTAAGTAGGTGGGACTACAGGTGTGTGCCACCATGACCATCTAATTTTTTGTATTTTTAGTAGAGACGGAGTTTCCTTGTGTTAGCCAGGGTGGTCTCGATCTCCTGACCTTGTGATCCGCCCACCTCGGCCTCCCAAAGTACTGGGATTACAGGCGTGAGCCACCGCGCCCGGCCTAGCCATCTGTATTTCTTCTCCCACAAGTAGACTATATTCTTTGTCCACTTTTCTACTGGAGTTTTAAATTTTACCATATTGATTTTGACAGTTCTCCGTATCTTGAAGAAATTAGCTTTTTTCATCCATATAGCAAACATTTTCTCACAGTTTCTAGTTTATCTTTTGACTTTGTTTCTGGTGTCTTGGTATACATAATTTTTTAATTTCTGTGGACTTAAATTTATTTATCTACTTTTAGGTTTCTGGGTTTTATGTTTAGAATGGTGTTTAAAAATATAAAAAATGGGCTGGCGCGGTGGCTCACGCCTATAATCCCAGCCCTTTGGGAGGCCAGGCGGGCGGATCACGTGTGGTCGGGAGTTGAAGACCAGCCTGACCAACATGGAGAAACTCCATCTCTACTAAAAATACAAAAATTAGCTGGGCGTGGTGGCGTGTGCCTGTGATCCCAGCTTACTCAGGAGGCTGAGGCAGGAGAATCGCTTGAACCCTGGAGGTGGAGGTTGCAGTGAGCTGAGATCGCACCACTGCACTCCAGCTTGGGTGACAGAGCGAGAGTTTGTCTCAAAAAAAAAAAAGAAAAGAAAAGAAAATATAAAAAAAAATATATATGCTGTCCAGAGGAGAAGACTATCTGGAAAACCTAATTTATAATCAGAAGTCTGTTCCATTTGCATGGAGTTAAAGCAAAGAGATCTGTGGGATGTTTTAGTCCGTCTATGGTAAACCTGGAGGATTATCTTTGTTATACTGTGGCATATGAATTTCTTGTGACCAGAACATTTCTGCATCAAATAGTGTCTTGCTTTTTATATAGTATCAGAGGTTTGTAAGTTTTAACTATTCAACTCTCCTTTTTCACTATTTCTTATTAGGCACCCAAAGCTTCTGCCTTTACAATATTATCTCATAAAGGACATGTTACAAACAAGATTAAAATTATTTTCCATCAGTTATTTCATTTTTCATTATTTCATATTTCGTTTGATGGCATTTTCTCCCTTTGTCCTCACATTCAAAGGGTGAATTGTTTATATTTTTCAGTACCCCATGAAATAAACTCCACTTCTTATGATAGGACTGGGGCACCTAGCATTCTGTACATATTGAAGTCTTGATAAGTATTTTTTTGAAAGAGCTCTAACAAAAAAAATGGTTACTGTAAAATATTCTTAAATATTAGTAAAAATTTGCTACAACATTTATTTCTGATGTTATACCAGTTTGTTATTAATCTTCAGTGGTATTTTTCACAAAATCAGAGCTAATTTGCTAAACAGAAGAACTTTTCAGTTTTGTTCTAAGCATAAAATTGTTTAAAATCTCAGTTGCTACATAGATAATTAACTGAGAATACAAATTTATAAAATAGATAAAAAACTATTTGTACCATGTACCATAAATGTGATGTTTGGAGCAGAAAATCAGTAGTTTTCAGCTAATACTAAGACAGGAAATCATTTAATATCAATTGAGATTAAATTGGCACAATTGAACTAAATTAATGTAAAAATGACTTGGTACACGGCCCAATTTTTCTATTACTTCAAGTGGAATTTTGCATTAACTTATATAACTCTGTAAATTTTCCACTACTCTCTATTTAATGTTCTAGCTGCATCATTCTGTAACTTGAATCTATTAAAAACTGTATAGCATTCTACCAAAGATGGTCTATAAAAGAAATGGAAATTTATTGTGAATAGTATTCCACTCTCCAGAGCTTTAGAGGTAAGTAAAAATGTCTCAGATTTTACTTCTTGTTATTGATATTCAGATGTTTCTGTTTAACTTTTATTGTCCAGTTGATTAAATATACTATAACTCTTTTTGTAAAGTTGCAGAAAAAACAATAAGCACAGAGGATGGGAGAGAAACTAACAAGAGATATGGAAGGAATATAATTTAAGGACTGAAAATAATCGTTATATTACATTAGGAATGTTTCAGAAGTGATATCGGGGTGAAAGCTTCATGATTTACACGGGGCTCACCCTATTTCTCAGTTGGAAAATTTGTTTTGTTATTAATACGTTTTATTTCTTTTCTTCTAATTGAAATGTAATTTAAGAAATATTTTAACCAAAATTTCAAAAATGGAACAGAAACGAAGACTTCTTAAGCAAACACTATTTTATGAATCTACGAACTTCTATAACAGCAATGGAGACACTGCAATAGGTCACTTCTTCCTGTCCAAGGAAAAAGCAGCGCTTTGGAGGGGATAGGCCCTCCTCGAGTTTTTCTCCCCCGAGTAAAGAGCTCTTGGCGGTCAAAGGTCCAATACACTGGATTCGAAACAAACAAAAAAAAAGGGTGACAAAGATTTTAGTTAACAGGGGTCGGAGGAGCAGAAAGGGTCTTTTCGCACTTCAAACATCTTGGGGGGAGGGATGGGAAGGCAGGATGCGAAGTAACCTAAATTCCCAACCATTTCGCGTGGTTGCACCCGCCCAGGAAGGCAGTGGATGCGCGGGGGAGGCGGGGTAGGTCCTCCTCCACTCCTTTTGCCCAAATTTCGATTTCCCTCCACTTCGCTCGGTCCTATCTCTTCCCCCGCCCCGAGAGTGGCGACCAAATTGGTCGAGCGCCCGGCCTAGCCTAGTAGTCCAGTTCTTTAGGACTCCTAGAACCTGGAGATACAGACCACGTTTTCTCGGAGACGGGACCAGTGGGCTGTAAAGCAAAACAATTTTTCTTTCTTTTCCAGGGCTAGGTCTTACTGGTAGAGAATCAGCTCGCTCTCTCTCCACACCCGAAGCAAAAAGCAAAACAAAACCAACCCTTATTCCGCCCCCGATCTAGCCCAAGTAGCTCCATTAAACCATTTAGGATCAGGTGCCAGAGTTAAGCGACTTGGGTTCTTTTGGTGGGAAGGGGTAGGGACAAGGGGGCATCGAAGGTACGGGAACTAGGGCCACAGGCCCCTCACAGGGGTGTGTCAGAAGAGGGGACTTCGAAGGGTGATGCCCGACTGGGCTGCCACCTTAGCGCCTCGCGAGGGGCGGAGGGGCCCGGGGAACGAGTCCCGGAGCGAACCCAGCCAGCCTCTGGATTCCCACGGCCCAGGGCTCCGCCGGACATTCCTACCGCCCTCCCCTCGACACCCCACTAAAGACAGAAGAACCGCGGCTCGATCGGGTCCGCGGCGGAAGCGCGGCCAAACGAATGAGTAAGTCAGGCGCGGGCACGGCACCTTGTTTACCCCACTCGGCGGCGCGCCCCTGCGGGCGCCTGGTTTGCCGGCGGCGTCGGAGACGCTGAACCCGGGAGTCAGTCGGCCACGATTGGTCGGTGACTGGGAGGAGGACGCTGGGTGGGAGGGCTGGGAGCCAGGCGATGCAGTGGCAACTCTCTGCCGCTAGATGCCGCTCCCTCCCAACGGGAGCCGGGCGCGGGTTCGTGGCCGACAGATGGCGCCTGCGCGTTCCATTCGCCTCCAAGTCGCCGAAGAGCGAACACCCCAAACAATCCCGAAGCGCCACCAAAAAAAAAAAAAAAAAAAAAAAAAAAAAAAAAAAAAAAAAAGAAAAAAAACCCCGCCGGATCCGACCGCCACTTTCAAAACCCCCCACCGCTCTAGAACCGCGGGAGCTTCCGTCCCTGAGTAGAATTCGAGGGTGTAAAGAAGAGGAAGGGGAAAAATATCTTGTACCAGCCCAGGGGTGAAGAAGCCCCCGGCCTGAGAAAGAAGGAGGAGTGGGGGAGGCGAACAGTCTCGTTGCTGCCTCTGTGTACGCTGAGGGGGGAGGTAAGTTATAAAATGGCGGAGGCGAAGCTTCTAGAAGTTTGGAGGGGCACCCGGAGGGCGCTTGGCCCACCGTGAGGTGTGTATGGTTGAAACAGGGCGAGAGAGAGGAGTTGGGAGGGAAAGAGGTTGGGCACTCTGTTGCCATTGAATTTCCCCTCTGCTTTCTTCGCCCCCATGGGGGGCAGCCATGGAACGGGGGGCAGAGTCCAGGCGGGAGGATCTTTCTCGCCCCCGCGGCGCCCCCCGCCCTCCTTTCTCCCTTCTCCCCCCAAGTCGCTACCCCAACACTTCCAAGGAACTTCCAGCCCCCCTTCCTCCCTACCTCCTACTCCTAGAGTGGCTTTCTACCGCAGGGCTCTTCTTTTCGACTACCCTCGCTGAAGATTTTCTCTTCCTTCCCTCGCCCAACTCTCCCTCGGGGCCTCTACGGAGACCCCCCCCCCCCATGGGTGGCCCAAAATGGAGAACGCGGAGCAGCGCAAGATGGAGGCTCCGCTTCTCTGTGTAGCAGTAGATTTAGGTTCCTTTTCTCCGGCAGGCTCCTAAGCCTAGGAGAGCCCGAACTGGAGGTGGGGTGGGGTGCGAGCCGTAGTCGGGGGAGGAAAGCCGGGAGGCTGTGGTTGGGGTGGGGGAGAGCGCGGTGTCGCGGTGAGGGGAAGGCAGAGAGCAAAATGGTGGTGCTGGGAACCTAGGGGGGAGGGGAGAAAGGAGGCTCAGTTGTGTATATTTGGGCCTCGGACCGAGGGAGGCGAGGGAAAATCTACTCTGATCACACCCCTCCCTCGTGCCCCCTCCCTTCTCCCTTCCCCTCCTTCCTTCCCTCCCTCCCCCCTCCCTCCCTCTCTTCCTCCCTTCCTAGAGAGGGAACAACATTCATGTGACGGGCCCCTCTGCTTCTCCCCCGCCCCATCATCTCCAGCGCGTGGTGGGGGAACTGCTGGGGAAGGCGATTGGCATCGATCTCTCCATCCCTTCCGAGGCCCGACTTCGGTCAGTTTTCTTCGGGCAACAATTTTCTAAATTGGCTGGGGTCTGGCGGTGTTGGCCCCCGCGCGCAGACCTTGCCCCGAAGGGGGCCCTGCCTGCCTGGCATGGGCGGAGGGGGGAAGGGCGGGAGTGGAAGGCTGTTTGTTGGGGGGTTTTGGCGCCACTTTTGTTTTAGTTTTAGTGCTGCTTTTCATTCCCACCCCCACCCGCACTGTCTTTCTCAAGGCACGAACTGAGCTGATCCTTGCCCCAGGTAGGCAGCCTGTGCGTTTTCACTCCACACTTTTATTCTTGCTCGGGGTCGACTTTCTTTTTTCTTCTCCCCTGGATCCGGAGATCTGCGGACGGCGATTTTGGGACGAAAAGGGTCGGATGGGCCGTGGGAGAGAGAAGGTGTGGGAAACAGCATCAAGTAGTTCCGCAAAACTTTGAGCCCCGTTCCCATTTTCTTTTGGCCTAGAATTGTGAACGTATTGTTGATTTCGGCCTTTTTTTCCCCCCGTCGCGAGAATGTCTTGTTTTGCCTTTAGTTTTTTATAAACCGCTGTACTTTCGACATTTAGTTTCCGCTCCCCCTTGGTGCATATGTCATTTTATTTTTAATCCTTAACTGTAATGGGTTATCGTGTGATTTTCGTGCTTCAGTGCTCGGCTTTAATTTTTAATATTGTATTAGTAGTTTCATCCGGTTTGTGAGACTTTCTCTTCCGTGGCCTAGAATGTTTTTTATGTTGTTGCCTACCACCCCTCTTCCCTCTCCCTCCTCCTTTCTCTTGGATGTAGTTTTTAAATTGAGGGCCATGGTGTTGGATTAAATGGTAATTTACAGTTTACATGATATATCTATTGGAAACTTTTGATCTGTAAGGTTAGATTTAAAGTAAACGAGGCGCTTGTGTTGGTTTGCAATGGTTCCTTAAAATGCGCGGGCCACCCCCTTCTCCCACCGTAAAGCCCCATCTTCCCTTCACACTGGAGTGTAAATTCCATACCCCTTTTCTCCCACGGACCGCCGTATTTCACAGCAGCCACACCCTGTATTTGTCTCTGTGGATTGGACTCATTATCAGCTTAATTTAGTGACTCTTAAACCACCATGATGGGACTTGCTTAAGCACGAAGCTTCTTTTCCTGTTTAGTCCTAGTGGTTAGTGTCGAAAGAGGAATAATCGAGGTTTCTTGATGAAACCTAGTGCGGTCCAACCTCTGCCTTTTTTCTGTTGTCTTTTTTCCTACTCCGGGCTGTTGGCGGTGTCAGCACCGCTGCTGGGGGCGGGGGTGGAGGGGAGAAAGAGTCGGGTTACCGAAGTGCGTCATTCCTGGCTCTAGCAGGGCCTGCTCGGGAGCTGCTGGTGTTTGTTACTGTCCTCGCAGCACTTTTCTGCCAACCTTCTCTCTCTGCGTATTGGTTAGGAGCAAAAGCAGGAGGCGGTCTCCTAATTCTGTCTGTAGCCTAGCGCGTTGCGTTTAAGGGTATATCTGAACTTATTTTGTTAAAAAAAAGGCTCTGGGAAGTGGATGCATTTGTTTAATGACATATAATTCAGGTAGTTTAGGCTTGCTCTCATATACTTTCCGATGAACAGTGGGGTTAATTTTCAACATTTTCAACCACTTAACGTTAAAATGCCTGGTTTTCTTTCTACATTGATATCAATCTATAATTAGGGATCAGAAGGACCAGTTTAAGGTATATAAGTGTTCAGCAGTTTTTCAAGTGGTTGAATTGCAGTTTTATGACACATTATGTTAAATAGTCGATTTTTTTTTTCATTTTGAACTAAGGTGCCACGTTAAGTAAGTTAATTGCAGATGTTTAAGTTCGTTTTCATCACATTTCCCTATTTGTCTTTTTAGGTATAATTTTAAATATGCCCTTTGGGTTTATGGACTTCATTAAAATTCTTAAAGATGGTTATATCTTTGTGTTTAACTGAATTCTTAAATTTATCACCTACCAAAGAATTGTGTAAGGCGTAAGGCGGCTGTATAGTTACATTGTTGGATTTTGACTTAACATGCTAGTTTTTGATACTTTTGCTATCTTTGGGTAGAAGTGTACTTAGAGAACATAGTATCTTCCTCTTAATTCTTTTTGAAGATAATAATGAGAGGAGGGAGTGGGTAGGAGGTAGGTGTGAAGCAAAAGTGGCCTTGAGTTGATTATTGTAGCTGGATGAATACAGAAGCGCTCATTGTTACTATTATTCTCTCTACTTTTGTGCGTGCTGTTAAACATTTCCATAGTTTAAGATAAACTTTTTTGCAGTAGAATTTCCAGATTGTCTTACAGTCTTGGGGGTAATGACTTAAGTTTATATTTACATGTCAAAATTACTTGCATAGGAAATTTAGCCTTGTGTAAGTGATTACACAATGCTTGGCAAAACTTTCAAAAAAAAAAAACGTTTAAACGGGAACTAGTATAAAACAGGCAACATAAATACTTATAAATTGGTTGAACTTTAAATGTTTATAACTTAGCCTGAATGTGCTCTACTTTTAGTTTCCTTTTTAATTCTTTGAAAACAGGAAAATTCCATTTGCAATTTTTGTAAATTCTGCTTAGTGTCTATTTCATCAAGTTGGAGTTACAGTGAGTCAGTATGAAAGGGATTTACTATTAATAGGAGGGGCTTTGGCAGTTGCAGTAAGTGACAGTGGAAGGGATTGAGGTACCATAGGGAGCATTCCTGGTAGAAAGATCTAGGTAGCTGAATTCAGTTTCAGAATTTGGTGTTTAATGACTAGGTAGAGAAGTGGGTTGGAAAAGAAATGTACTTATTAGCTATTCCTTCCCACTGTGAAGTAACTATAGTATTCTAAGGTGTATCAGAGACTGGCAGAGAGGGTGGAGTGGGTTTTTTTTTTTTTAACTGATAAGAAAATGAGTGTTTACATTTAAAATGGTTTAAATCACCTCATGCCCCAAGGATCTGGTGCTATAACTAGTTAGAAGTTGATATGTAAAATATTTCAATATTGTCTGTTAACATTCTGACCATTACCCGTAAACAGTAAAAATGTGTTGCAATGACAATCCTTGGTCTCCCTTAATTAGTGCATTTGTGAACTGCTCCTAAATTCTATTAAGGTAAGTGCCTTTTTTTTTTTTTTTGGCAGTTCTATACTGTTCAGTGTCAGGTTTATTTTTTTACCCCAGGAGATACATTTTAAAAATACATGTCACAGTTCCGAAAGGAATCCAAAACAATGGATATTTAATTTATAGCAAAATTTCACCCCAATCTGGGAACAGACATTTTGTAACTGTTATCATTAGTCTGTCTGTGTATTTCATGTTCAGGATTTTAGCTTTAGAAGGATGTTAAAGGAAAATAGGTGACATATTTCAAATTTTTATTCATATACAAATATTCTTAGTAGATGGTAAGGATTGTGGCATCAGATTTATTTTATTGTGGTGAGGCAATAGCTAAACTACTACACCAACACATGATGAGTTTGGTAACTTTCAAGTATATTTAGTTAGGATTTTTTAAAGCCCAAATGCTCAAATAAGATTTTCATGAAATCAAATTCTACATTTCTTTTTCAACTGTATTGACTTCTGCGGTCACCTGAGGACTTATGAATTAAAGTGAATGGGATGGGCTTGGGGGACAGGCTAAGGCTCAGATCTATTCCTTTGGGAATTTAGGGTTAGATGTGAAAATATGCAGTTTAGTAATGCTTAATATTGTGCATGTTTAACTGATACCACCCACAGTCATATGTGGGAAGGTAGTAAACAGAGAATAGCATAATCTTTCTGCTTCGGGTTCTTTATAATAGATGGCAGACTTCAGTTTTTGATGCTGCAAGTTGACTTTTGAACTTAAACCAAAATCGGCGGGGCACAGTGGCTCACACCTGTAATACCAACACTTTGGGAGGCTGAGAGGCTGAAGTGGGAGGATCACTTGAGCCCAAGGAGTTCAAGACCAGCCTGGGCAACATAGGGAGACCCCATGTTTATAGATAATTTAAAAATTAGGTGTGGTGGTGCACACCTGTGGTCCCAGCTATTTGGGAGGCTGAGGCAGGAGGATCACCTGAGCCCGGTACATAGAGGCTGCAGTAAGCCACGATTGCGCCACTGCACCCAGCCTGGGCAACAGAGCAAGACCCTGTCTCAAAAAAAAATTAAAAATAAACTAAAATGTACAGTTTACTATATAATGGAGTACCGTTTTGGGAGTTGGGGAGAATAGCGAGGGAGAGGGATAGTTTCAGGTATGGGCATCAGTATATACTGAAGTGTGGTTGTTGGAGAGTAAGGAAGGAACTTTAAAGACATAGGCTATTTTAAAAGTTTTTGGCTGGGCGCCATGGCTCACGCCTGTAATCCTAGCACTTTGGAAGGCTGAGGCGGGCGGATCATGAGGTCAGGAGTTCAAGACCAGCCTGGCCAACATGGTGAAACCCCCATCTCTACTAAAAATACTAAAATTAGCTGGACGTGGTGGTGCGCGTCTGTAGTCCCAGCTACTTGGGAGGCTGAGGCAGGAGAATCGCTTGAACCTGGGAGGCAGAGGTTGCAGTGAGCTGAGATCGCGCCACTGCACTGTAGCCTGGGCAACAGAGCGAGACTCCGTCTAAAAAAAAAAAAAAAAAGTTCTTAACATTTTTCTGCATTGGCTACATGTTCAGGACTTTAGTTCGTGTTTCAGTACTGTCCCTGTGTAATAATTCTTTATGTTTCTGGGTATCATAAATGATGGTTATTGCGTGTTCTGATTGGCAAAGATACATGATAAAGCAAAATTATCAGTTTGATTTTTCAGTCTCTTGAGTTGACTGCTTTACGTTTAATTTACCCAAATTTTATATTTCTTCAGTGTAAGTGGTGTTGCTTAGTGGAGTCTAATTTTTGTTGATGTGCCTTTTAAAAATCTATGCATCTTCAGCAACTGTGGTAATCTGCTACCTGAATTGTGTTTTTAATGTGTGCTTGCTATAGATCTTTGATACTCACCAGTAGACACCAAGAAGTCTTTACATATGGTTATTGTAGTAAGTCAAGAAGAGATTTATTTATTTTTTGAGATGGAGTTTTGCTCTTGTTGCCCAGGCTGGAGTGCAGTGGCATGATCTTGGGCTCCCTGCAACCTTTGCCTCCCGGGTTCAAGTGATTCTCCTGCCTCAACCTCCCAGTAGCTGGGATTACAGGTGCCCGCTACCACGCCCAGCTAATTTTTTGTGTTTTTAGTAGAGACAGAGTTTCACCATGTTGGTCAGGGTGGTCTCAAACTCCTGACCTCAGGTGATCCACCCACCACAGCCTCCCAAAGTGCTGGGATTACAGGCGGAGCCACCGTGCCTGGCCAAGAAGAGATTATTGAAATTGTTTTCCATTCCTTCTGCCGAAGAAAGAGAGGATGAATAATGTCAATGGTGTATTCTTTTTTTTTTGAGACGGAGTTTTGCTCTTGTTGCCCAGGCTAGAGTGCAATGGTGCGATCTTGGCCCACTGCAACCTCCACCTACTGGGTTCAAGCTATTCTCCTGCCTCGGCCTCCCGAGTAGCTGGGATTATAGGCATGTGCCACCACCCCGGGCTAATTTTGTACTTTTAGTAGAGACGGGGTTTTTTCCATGTTGGTCAGGCTGGTCTCGAACTCCCGACCTCAGGTGATCTGCCTGCCTCGGCCTCCCAAAGTTCTGGGATTACAGGCGTGAGCCACTGCGCCCAGCTGGCCTATTCTTTTTTATTACAGTCATGCATTGCTTAACGGCGGGCATACCTTCTGAGAAATGCATCTTCAGGTGATTTTGTTGTGTGAGCATCATACAGTGTACCTACACACACCTAGATGGAATAGCCTACTATACATCTATGCCATATGGTATGACCTGTTGCTCCTAGGCTACAATCCTGTACAGCATATTGCTGTACTGAATATCGTAGGCAGTTATAATACAGTGGTAAGTATTTGTGTTTGAAAACAAAAAAGATACAGTAAAAATACGGTATAAAATAAAAAATAGTACACCTCTATAGGGCAGCTCCCTTATAATCTTATGGGACCACTGTCTTTTTTTTTTTTTTTAGATGGAGTCTCCGTCTGTCGCTCAGGCTGGGGTGCAGTGGCGAGATCTTGGCTCACTGCAACCTCTGCCTCCTGAGTTCAAGCGATTCTCCTGCCTCAGCCTCTCAAGTAGCTGGGATTACAGGTGCATGCCACCATACCCGGCTAATCTTTGTATTTTTGGTAGAGACGGGTTTTCACCATATTGGTCAGGCTGGTCTCAAACGCCTGACCTCGTGATCCGCCTGCCTCAGCCTCCCCAAGTGCTGGGATTACAGGCATGAGCCACTACACCCAGCTGGGACCACCGTCTTATATGCAGTCTGTTGTGGACTAAAATGTCATTATATGGCACATGACTGTATTTTAATTGGGAAATACATTACTAGGCTTGATGAGACAAACTAGGGAGATTCCAGTAAGCTCTGCCTAACTTAAGGGACCATTCAAAGGTAAAATTTCTTTGTAAGAAATAAGTTGGCTGGGCGTGGTGACTCACCCTCTGAATCCTAGCACTTTGGGACGCCAAGGTGGGAAGATCTGTTGAGCCCAGGAGTTTGAGACCATCCTGGGCAACGTAGGGAGACCCCATCTCTACAAAAAAATTTAACAATTAGCTGGGTATGGTTGTGCAGCCTGTGGCCCCAGTTACTGGGGAGGCTGAGGTGGGAGGATCACTTGAGCCCCAGGAGGTTGAGCCTGCAGTGAGCCATGATCATGCCTTTGCACTTCAGCCTGGGCAAAAGAGTAAGACCCTATCTCAAAAAGTTGTTTAAATTCTGTTGTACATCGTTCAAGGGGGGTAAAAAACAAGTCCTATTTACATTTTTGCAAGAATAACTTTTGAAACCTGAAGCATTCTAAGAAACTTAATTTAACTGCTATTTAAGTTCCTACTGAATGCCAGTAATGCTTTAATCTTCTGTTTAATCTTCTCAACCACTTTGCAGGATAGGTTGTCCTCATCATTTTACACATGGGGAAATTGACGCTCTCAGAGAGTAAATGCCTTGTCTCAAGTCACATGGATTCACACTCAGATTAGCCTGGCCTCAAAACCTTTGTGCTTTTTTGTTAAACTCAGTTGTTTCCCTTATCTGGTTTAGGTCTTGGGCTATCTGTCATCAGAGAGCATGCATTCTTATTTTAATTTTACAAAATCAAGATTCTTTTTCATGTATAGTGCAAGGTAAATATAGATTTTTACCCAGAGTCAGATAAGTTGCTGCCTGAGGTCTATATTGTCTTTTAATAGTAATAGAAGTAGTTGAAATAAATCTGAGCATTGGTTTTGTTTGCATATGCTTATTAAAGTTTGTGGGATAATGAATTGTATTCTTGAATTTTTTGGGGGTGGGGAATCATGTGATACCTGAAATGGTTTCATAGATATTTTTTCTTTTAGGTCATTTATGCTCTATTTAAAATGGAGATTACATGTGTCTGAGAATTGTTCCCCAGTCCTTCAGCTTGTTTTACTGAGTGGTTAGATTCGAAGTAAAAAGTTTAGGCTAATCTTTAATAATTCAGCGCTCTGGTTCTTTAGGGGTATTTTTTGTTATTTAATTGTACCTTAAAAATTCTTTTTTATTCTGTTAATATCTCCTGTTTGCTTATACTTCCTATTTTAGTTCATCTTTCACTGTTAAGTTTTCTTGTTCTTACTGTTATCAGGTGATAAATAGTTAATATCAGGGCCCCAAGTTATTAGGTTCATTAGTGATCGGTATCTTAGTCTCAGTTTTCTTTTTCCTTTCTGTTTTTTTTTTAGATGGAGTTTCGCGCTTGTTGCCCAGGCTGTGGTGCAGTGGCATGATTGGCTCACTGCAACCTCCGCCTCCCAGGTTCAAGCGATTTCCTCGCCTCAGCCTCCCGAGTAGCTGGGACTACAGGCGCGTACCTCCACACCCGGCTAATTTTTTGTATTTTTGGTAGAGATGGGATTTCCCCATGTTGGCCAGGCTGGTCTCGAACTCCTGACCTCAGGTGATTCACCCATCTCCACCCCACAAAGTGTTGGGATTACAGGCGTGAGCCACCGCGCCCGGTCTTCCTGTTTTTTTTTTTTTTTTTTTTTTTTAATTGTAACTGAAGTTTTTTTTATCTGAAGGAATTCTGGTTGTTGGACTTATGACCTAAGATAAATTTATGGAGACAAGGAAAACAAAATATATATATTTGTGCTTTTCATAGCCATGAGTCAAATTTATATGTTTATAT
The DNA here is from genome assembly GCF_029289425.2 of Pan paniscus. NCBI lineage: Eukaryota > Metazoa > Chordata > Mammalia > Primates > Hominidae > Pan > Pan paniscus. The sequence goes on from NC_073272.2 coordinate 123,441,911, forward strand.
TGATCATTCCTTTAAGCTTTAACATGTAGGAAATACTTTTTTCCCAGGTGATGAACAGCAGTCTTATACTCAGACTCTTTGTTCATTGAGGAGTCTTTTCATCCATATTTCCCCCTTTGTATTCCAAGAAAACCAAGAACTGGTGTTCCATGACAGAATTACTCCCCGAGGCATCCATTGTATATTATAAATTAGTTTCTCCCCTGCACATCTAGAAAGATATTAGTTAGGTATCATTCTTGGGAGACTTCAGGAATAGTCACTGAAGTCATTTTCTGAGTTCTGTAGTCAAGTCATTTTCTGAGTTCTGTAGTTAACATGAGGAACACTGGTTGAGAAAGGCTGCTAGAATATTAAGGGACTTGGTTTGGCACTAAATAAAGTTTTACTTTTCACTGTCACTTTCCTGTTAGTAACTCTAATATGGCCTCTATTAAAATTCGTGATACAATGTGAATGCTGTTGATACTGCTATTGCTGTGGGATAAATTGGTTAGTGTTGATTTCAAGCAGTTAGTGCTGCTTAGTTGTTTGAAAGAATTTAATGTGGGACATTAAATGCATCATTTTATTTATAAGAAGGAATATTGTGGGAGCACTGTTCATTATACAGTTCAAAATCTATAAAAAGTCACTGACAGTGACTAACATGAACAAGAACTAATACTAACTGAACTCTTACCATATGCCAGATACTCTTAAAAATGCTTTGTGTGTATTAGCTTACTTTATCTTAGTAACTCTATGAGGTAGGATGACCATATGATTTATTGTTCAAGCCAGGATACTTTTGAGCGTGAAAGGGATTGCTTCTTGGCCTTTTGGCTAAGATCAAGGGAAGAGTGAGTGAAAGGGGGCACTCACTGAATGGCATGCTGAGATAATAGCAGAAACTAGGACTGTTTGAGAGAAAGGATGTATGATGACCCTAATTAATACCTTCTTTTTCAGAAGAAACTGAAGCATAGGGAGACCAAATAACTTGCCCACTTAGTAAGCGGTAAGAAGGGATTTAAAACCTCTGTAGAGGCTGGGCACGGTGGCTCATGCCTGTAATCCCAGCACTTTGGGAGGCCGAGGCAGGTGGACCACCTGAGGTCAGGAGTTCGAGCCAGCCTGGCCAATATGGTGAAACCCCGTCTCTACTAAAAATATAAAAATTAGCCAGGTGTGGTGGCATGTGCCTGTAATCCCAGCTTCTTGGGAGGCTGAGGTAGGAGAATCGCCTGAACCTGGGGGTAGAGGTTACAGTGAGCTGAGATTGCGTCCCTGCACTCCAGGCTGGGCAACAGAGCAAGACTCTTGTCTCTAAAATAAAATAAAACCTGTAGAGATTTCCATGGGAATGAAAGTGATTTAAATTATTTTAAATTGCCATATTCTGGGAGTTTGTTTACTTTTACCCTTTTGGGGGAGTTTTTGTTGGTACATGGTCAATAGTAAAAAGACAAGATAGTGTTTTTTAAAATCCAGGAGAATTTCCACTTGGATTTTTTTCAAGTGGCTGTTAGACCGAGGTGATTATATTGTCTTAATGTTGAAAAGCAACTTTCCTGAGGGCCACCTAAGTTAAAACAAAACTCTAAGATAACGACATCTGAGTTTGTTTTCCGTACGTATTATTCAGGTTCCCTTTACCATTTTCTTAGGCAGAAATGTGGATTGTAGAAATTTTTACTGAGAAGACAGTAGAAAGAAGATGAATACTTTTGTGACTAGGGAGAAGTGTTACTAGAAAAGAAAGAAAAAGGTCCAGTTTAGAGACTTTTGAAGGTAAACTGATTCTGTAGCATAGTTTGAGAGTTGTCTTGTAGAGATTGATATGTCATTTCATAAAAAATATCCCTCTTTTATTGTGATTTTTAAAGCTATTTTATATTTCTGGCCTGTTTATGCTTGTGCTGTCACCTGAAAAAATATTACTGGTGAATTCAAATGTGGAGAAATGATTTTGGCACAGTTGTGGAAACAACTATATTGTAAACTAAGATCTTTTTTTTTTCCTTTGAGTGGGAGTGAATGGTAGTATCTGATCTTAAGGAGACTTCCAGTTTTGTTTTCATACTTGGCTATTTTAATTGTTCATTGAGTAATTTGTGTTTTTTTTTTCCCTCTAGCTAGTTGACGTTTGGAGGTTTTGTTGGTGTCACTATCATTAAATAGGTCCGTTTCATTTGTAAGGTCTTTTTTTTTTTTTCTTTTTTTTGAGATGGAGTCGCCCAGGCTGGAGTGCAGTGGCGCAATCTCAGCTCACTGCAAGCTCCACCTCCGGGGTTCACGCCATTCTCCTGCCTCAGCCTCCCGAGTAGCTGGGACTACAGGCGCCTGCCACCATGCCCGGCTAATTTTTTGTATTTTTAGTAGAGACGGGGTTTCACCGTGTTAGCCAGGATGGTCTTGATCTCCTGACCTCGTGATCCGCCCGCCTCGGCCTCCCAAAGTGCTGGGATTACAGGCGTGAGCCACCGCGCCCGGCCAGTTTTTAAGGTCTTTTATTTAGTTCATTGAAACCATTATGAGACAAGATATAGCTTGAAGGGGGACTGGATTTCTGACCAGATGAAGGAATTTGTGGCCTGTGTAGTGACTACGGGAGACAAAAGGTTATTTTGGGGAGATTTGATTTATTATATAAGATTAATGGGCTGGGCTAGGTGGCTCATGCCTGTATTCCCAGCACTTTGGGAGGCTGAGGCTGGTGGATCACTTGAGCTCAGGAGTTCAAGACCAGTCTGGGCAACATGGTGAAACTCCCCCCCTCTACCAAAAATACAAAAAAAAAAAAAAAAAAAAAAGAACCGAATCAGCCTGGCGTGGTGGCGCTCACCTGTGGTCTCAGCTACTCAGGAGGCAGAGGTGGGAGGATCACTTGAGCCTGGGAGGCGGAGGTTGCAGTGAGCTGAGATTGTGGCATTGTACTCCAGCCTGGGTGATAGAGTGAGACCCCCACTCAAAAGAGAAAAAAAACAGTAGTAAAATAAAATTTAAAAAAATGCAGTTGGATTTTAAATACTATATTGCTGGTTTTTAAGCTGGGGTCCATGGATGGGATGGAGATTTGTGAACCCTCTCAAATTATGTACAAACTGTATACATGCATTTCATCAGTTTCTCTAGGGCTCATTGTTAAAATCAGCTGGTATTTAAAGTACTTATGGGGGACCGGGTGCGGTAGCTCATCATGCCTGTAATCCCAGCACTTTGGGAGGCTGAGGCAGGCAGATCATGAGGTCAGGAGATCGAGACCATCCTGGCCAACACGGTGAGACCCCGTCTCTACTAAAATAACAAAAAATTAGCCGGGCATGGTGGTGCGCGCCTGTAGTCCCAGCTACTCGGGTGGCTGAGGCAGGGGAATTGCTTGAACCCGGGAGGCTGAGATTGCAGTGAGCCAAGATCGCGCCACAGCACTCCAGCCTGGCAACAGAGTGAGACTCTGTCTCAAAAAAAAAAAAAAAAAAAAAAAAAAAATAGACCGGGCGCGGTGGCTCACACCTGTAATCCCAGCACTTTGGGAGGCTGAGGTGGGCAGATCACCTGAGGTCAGGAATTCAAGACTAGCCTGAGCAATGTGGAGAAACCCCATCTCTACTAAAAATGCAAAATTAGCCGGGTGTGGTGGCGCATGCCTGTAGTCCCAGCTATTCGGGAGGCTGAGGCAGGAGAATTGCTTGAACCTGGGAGGTGGAGGTTGCAGTGAGCTGAGGTCACGCCATTGCACTCCAGCCTGGACAACAAGAGTGAAACTCCCTCTCAAAAAAAAAAAAAAAGTACCTATGAAAGATGGGATATACAATGGTAAACTAGATTACATAGTCTCTGCCCTTAGGGGAATATAGTCAGTTGGACTTTGTCACTACAGAAGGGTTAAAAAAATACCTATTAAAATACCGTGTATTGGGTTTACATTAAAGAATATTGGGCTAAAACCAGCCATCAATGCAGTTTTGACACTGTGTTCCTAATGTGAGATTAGTGACATACTGAAAAATTAGGGCTGCACTGAAAAACTTTAGGGAAAAATAACAACTGAGAAAACAAGCAGAACAACCGAGGGCTTTAATGTAGCCTTGGAATGCTTCAGTCTTTGGCAGTTGTTAATAAACGAAGTTAAAAGAGCCCATGATCATCTTTTCTTTTTTTTTTCTTTTTTTTTTGAGACGGAGCGTTACTCTGTTGGCCAGGCTGGAGTGTAGTGGCACAATCTTGGCTCACTGAAACCTCCACCTCCTGAGTTCAAGTGATTCTCCTGCCTTAGCCTCCCAAGTAGCTGGGATTACAGGCACCCGCCACCAGGCCTGGCTAATTTTTGTATTTTTAGTAGAGAAAGGGTTTCACTGTGTTGGCCAGGCTTGTATCGAACTCCTGAGCTCAAGTGATAACACCCGTCTTGGCCTCCCAAAGTGCTGGGATTACAGGCATGAGCTACCGTGCCTGGCCCCATGATCATCTTATATGTGCAGTTACTGTTATCCAAAGGTTGATACCTTCTTTTTTTTTTTTTTTGAGATGGAGTCTCGCTCTGTCGCCCAGACTGGAGTGCAGTGGCGTGATCTCGGCTCACTGCAACCTCTGCCTCCTGGGTTCAGGCGATTCTCCTGCTTCAGCCTCTTGAGTAGCTGGGATTACAGGTGCATGCCACCACGCCTGGCTAATTTTTGTATTTTTAGTACAGATGGGGTTTCACCATATTTGTGAGGCTGGTCTCGAACTCCTGATGTAGTGATCCGCCCGCCTTGGCCTCCCAAAGTGCTGGGATTACAGGCATGAGCCACCACACCCGGCCTAGTATTTGATTTTCATTACATTCACTCACCCACACACTCATCATATAAAATGATTGAGGTTTGGTATACTTGAAGTATTTTCATTTCAGGATTGGGATATATGATAACCTCTTTCCTTAGATTTCCAATCTTTTTTTCCTTTCAAAAACAAGGGTAATTTTTGCACTCACCAGTGTGTCTACTGCCTTGTACCTAATTAGCAAACTTTATGGTGGCTAGAATGTTATTACAAAGAACATGTTTAATATCTTCTTACTAAAATAGAGGCATTTTTTGTAGTCTAAAGAAATAGTATATATATAAAGATAGGAAAATGAACCTTTGAGAATTTCCCTTCTACACTATTATAAAGAAGAAGATAAAATGTAGGAAATATTATTAGCAAAACCATAATATTTTTCCTTTGGGATATGTCCCTCCCTGTTTCCACCACTCATTCAGTCCAAAAGACATTCCTCAGAATTTACTCCTGGCAGGAGAATTGAGGAAGTGGTGGTAGTCATGGTTGGCAGAGAAGCAGAAGCATGAAGGTATGTTTTTGAAAAGCAAACTTGTCAATGACAAATGGATTTTTCCAGTTGTGAGTATACGTACTTTTTTTTGAGCCAGAGTTTCGCTCTTGTTGCCCAGGCTGGAGTGCAATGGCGTGATCTCAGCTCACCGGCAACCTCTGCCTCCTGGGTTCAAGCGATTCTCCTGCCTCAGCCTCCTGATTAGCTGGGATTACAGGCATGTGCCACCATGTCCGGCTAATTTTGTACTTTTAGTAGAGATGGGGGTTTCTCCATGTTGGTCAGGCTGGTCTCGAATTCCCAACCTCAGGTGATCCGCCCACCTTGGCCTCCCAAAGTGCTGGGATTACAGGCATGAGCCACCATGCCCTGCGGGATATGTACTTTTTGAGTTTTGATTAAATATCAGTGCATAAAGTGCTACTGTTCATTGAGGAATATTTAGTAGTTATATTCATATTTGGGTATTCTGAATATACTTGAAAAATTTCAGAGGGATCATTTGAACAATATGGGATTTTATTAGAAAAGTTCCTGTAGTAGGACATTTGTTCCTAATCCTTTTAAGTTAGACTGAAGCAGTTTTCTAAGTTACTACGGAAAAATAGGTTTCTGCCGGGAGCAGTGGCTCACACCTATAATCCCAACACTTTGGGAGGCAGAGGTAGGAGCCCAGGAGTTCCAGACCAGCCTGGGCAACAGAGCGAGACCCTGTCTCTACCAAAAATTCAAAAATTAGCCAGGCATGGCAGTGTACATCTGTAGTCTCAGCAACTTGGGAGGCTGAGATGGGAGGATTACTTGAGCCCAGGAGGTTGAGGCTGCAGTGAGCCAAGGTCGTGCCACTGCACTCCAACCTGGGTGACAGTAGTGACCCTTTCTCTTAAAAAAAAATTTAAAAAGATGAAATTAAATTTTAAAAAAGAAAGATTTGTAACTTGCAATTGTGTGTGCATATATGTATAAATATATAGTATTTGAATGTACAATATTGGCAAATATCCAGATTTATCTCATAGCAAGATTAACCTTTTCAGTCTAGGAACTGTTTTCATCTGATTTTGAATCCTTGTTTCATTGTGCAGTATATATTATACAGGTTCTCAAATGGTAATTGAATTGAAATCTTCGATTTTTTTTTAAGAAATGTAACCCTGCATTATAATTGCATTATTGGTATTCATATTTAAAAGCTGCATATTGGAAGAAAAATAGTTTCCCATAGTTGGTTTTACATTAATGATAAAGTTTGTATCGACAGGATACCACTTACAGCATCTTCTTACTATATGACAAGTTGTACTAGGCTCCCTAACATTTAATTTTTTGTTTCTCACAACAACCCTGTTGAGGTTGTTTACTGAGGTTCAGAATTGTTAGAGACTTGCCCAAGATCACTTAGCTAATAAGTGGCCAAGCTTACTTTTTGAATCCAATTCTGCCTAATTCCAGAACACTTCTTTACATGGTGATACACTGCCTCCCAGTGGGATGATTTATAGATTTCATAGTGATACTTTCTTTGGGGAAAGAGAATATAAAGGATACAAGAACTCTAAATGGAAAAGACAGAGGAGGAAGTTAAACTTCTCATAGTGGTCAGGAACCTTTTGGGGGATTAAGTAGGAGGAAAGCTTATTTTCAACTGAGAGCTGATGGATGTTTGAAGTTGCATGTGATATGTGTCATGTTTTATAATAAACATCAAGTAGCAACTAGAAAAGGCTTAGCGGCAGGGAGATGATAAAGTTTCTTACACTGTAGTGATGATAAAGTTTCTTACACTGTACTGATGATAAAGTTTCTTATACTGTACTGTTTTAATCTTGAGTAAAGTGACATCTGAATTAATTTTAAGGAATTAACCTTTATAGAAAATAAACTGAAACAAAATGTTAATCTAAAGCATTGTCTCCATAGGTAGTGTTCCCACCAAAGAACAATAATTCTAATAAGAATAATCTGTTCAGGTAAACTGGTCTAAGTCAGGCAGCATTATGATTCCAGTTTGTGTTTTGGTTTTCATATTCCACTAGCCTCCCTTTTCTGCTGTTTCACCCCCCCCCTCCGGTATCTTTACAGTTTCTGTAGTTCTTCATAAAAAGTAGAAATGTTTTGATGCCGATTTCCTTATTTTACTTTTATGCGGTTACTGCTAACAGTAGACAGCCTTATTTGTGAGGCACTGAAATAGAAGTGATTTCAAAAATTAATCCATTTCGTGACTCAGAAACATTTCCTTTAAAAATAATGAAAAAAATAGAAAAATTAGTCCATTTAAATTTCCCTACAAGCCTGTGAGGTGTTGATGTTATTATTATTTTCTGTTTGTGTGTGAGGAAACGGAGGCATAGTGAGCCTAAACTTTTTCTAAGCACACACATACTTAGGAAGTGTTGGAGCCTTAATGTGAACCCAGGCAATCTGGTTCCCAAGTGTTTTTTTTTTTTTTTTTTTGAGATAGGGTCTCATTCTGTTGCCCAGGCTGGAGTGCAAGTGGCACTATCATGGCTCACTGCAGCCTTGACTTTCTGGGCTCAAGCGGTACTCTTACCTCAGCCTCCTGAGTAACTGGGACTACAGGTGCATGCCACCAAGCCCAGCTTATTTTCATATATTTTGCAGAGATGGGGTCTTAACCATATTGCTTAGGCTGGTTTTGAACTCGTGGGCTCAAGCCACCCGGCCGCTTTGGCCTCCCAAGTGTTGGGATTGCAGGCGTGAACCACCGTGCCTGGCCACTACTGAGTTCTTTTTTTTTTTTTTTTTTAACTTTTAAGTTGAGAGGTACATGTGCAGGATGTGCAGGTTTGTTAACATAGGTAAACCTGTGGTTTGCTGCACAGATCATCCCATCACCTAGGTATTAAGCCCAGTTTCCATTAGCTATTCTTCCTGATGCTCTTCCCCCACTCCCACAGGCCCCATTGTGTGTTGTTTCCCCCCATATGTCCATGTGTTCTCATCATTCAGCTCCCACTTATAAGTGAGAACATGTGGTGTTTGGTTTTCTGTTCCTGAGTTCTTAATGCTACACTACCATACTGCTGATGAGTGGACAATAATGTGAGTGGTTTCTTCATCTTGGCAGTGTACTTTTAAGTCCTCTATTTAATTGTGGAGTATGTTTGTGCATCCTTATAGGAATTTTAGGAGATAGCAGAGGATTGGGCAAATCTTTGATCCTCAAGATTCCCCAGCTGTACAATAGGTGTAATCCCATTTGCCTTATAGGTTATTTATAGAGACTATATAGTAATACAGGTTGAGCATCCCAAATCCAAAATCCTCCAAAATCTGAAACCTTTTAAGCACCCACGTGATGCTCCAAAGAAATGTTCATTGGAACATTTTGGATATGGGATGCTCAACTGGTAAGTATAATACAAATAATCCCAAATCCAAACAATATTAATATTTGGATTTTGGAATATTTATATTTGAAACACTTTTGGTCCCAAGCATTTTGGATAAGGGATACTCAACCTGTACTTTTTCTGGGATTTTTCTGTGTGCCAGATAATAGGCTGAGGGTTTTGCTGGCATGATAGGCCCCCCAGATAGGTCAGTAATTCCATTTATTGAGTACATTCCATGTGTCAGATACTTGAGGTAATATACTACCTTTAGTTATTACATGATAGGGGATATTATACCCATTTTATGGATGAGAAAACTGAACCTAAAGAAATTCAGTAATTTGCTCAGATAGGTTTTTACTTTGCGGCCTTTGTACTTGTTGATCCCTCTGCCTGGCTTGGTTACTCATTTCTCTAGGATATTTTGCTCAAATATTACCCTTTCAGTGGAACGTTCCTTGGCCATCTCATTAAAATAATATCCCTTGCTTTGCCAGCCCTCCTTTTTCAGTTTATTTTGCTTAATATTACCATCAAACATACATTTACATGAGTTGTCTCTTTCCCCACTCTAGAATGTTAAGTGAGAGGAAGGATATTTGTCAGCCGCCTTTATATTGCTTTAACCCCAGCACCTAGAACAGTGCTTGGAGTGTAGTAAGTATTTAATATTTGTTGAGCTAATGCTTATGTGGCATCCAGGGATACACTGGACTTATTTGCAAGCTGATCCTGAAGTAAACTAATTTCATATTTAACAGACCAAAATGGGCATTCCTTAGAAGTGAAATGCTGTAGCAGGTGTTTGGGCCTGTTTTGGGTGGGGGTTGGGAGGCAGTTGAGTCTCCTGTAGTTTTTAGAGGCCTATTCTCATGAATTGCCTTGAGTTCCAGGAGGAGTATATGCCTTCAGCTCAGCTTCTAGGTTCTGTAGAGCCTTTTATCTATTAGTACAGGTCTCTTAAAGCTGCTGCTGCTTACTTAACTTGCAACTCCTCATTTTGCCCAAAGATTCTTTGAGTGACCCTTTATAGTGTATTTGTGATGATCACAGCATAGAGCTTGATGTGAAGCAGAGGGTTAGCTTTGAACAGGGGGTCCTAGCTTTGCCATTTATAATTTAGTAGGAGATAACATAGCATACATATGTACATTTCTAGATAGATACATATGTGTGTATATTTTAAAAATGCATTGTGCTGAAACTTTCAATAATTAGGTTTTGGTTAATATTTAATATTTCGATAGCACATAGTTTTTTCTGACATCTTGGAATGCATACCCTTTTTCTTTCTGCTTCTCAAAACATTTCTTGCAATAATGTGTGTAGTTGGAACATAGTAGTAATAATATTTTACTGTACTCTTGCATCCAAATGCAAGCTGATTTTGGAGAGAAAGAGACATTGGATTTTAGATACTTCAACCTTAAGTTGATATTATGTAACTGTGGTTCAGCAGAGATAAGAGCAGGAGATTTTTTTGGGATCATTATGCATAGTGTACATTGGCTTTTGGTGGGGGTACTTAGAATTAAAGAGCCGGAGGGTCAGAGGTGAAAACATCATGCTTAACTTGGCAGGAGGAAGAAGTAGGATCACTGATAAGAGTGGTCAAAGAGGTAGGAGAAAATTTAGGATAATGTAGCATACAATCCATAAGCATCTCAAATTTGAAAAGAATCCAGATGGCATGTTCTCCCATCTGGGAGATGCTTTTAAATTGTATACAGTATAAAAACTGTTCTTCCAATTATGTCAAGTTAAAATTATCTTTAAAGCTGATATAATCAACAATTATCCTTATGTAGATTGTTTTCTTTGTCGCATCTCATGGGAATTGGGTTCTTCTCCCACACTGGGTCCCAGGTTACAAATAATAGGTTTAAGCTGGGAAGTGGTCAGGGACAGGAAGGGAGGGCATATTTGGCTTTATTGAATTCTACAAAGTCAAATAGAATTGTATTGGAATTATTTTACATGCAACATTGGTATTAGTGTGGCTGATCAAAGAATTGATTGTACTTAAATATGCAAATAGTATTAGGATAATGCAATACTGCAATTTGATGTCCTCTTCAAAATAGCTCTGAAAAATATGATTGGAATTTCTGGAGTCTATTTTGAAAAGGAAAACTTTTTTTTTCTTTTTTCCTTCTGTACTTCATGTGAAATAAGTGTGTAGGCAACTACTTTAGTTTTTTTAAGTTTTGTGTAAAAGCTAACTTGGGTAGAAATAATGCTGGAGATGAGTATCTTATAAAAATCACTTCATTTTTCTGCTTCTTGAGAGAATATTTTACAGAGAAATTATTATCAATATGAAAAATGACTCATAATTCTACTTTTCTCATTCCAGAAGTTTTTTTTCTTAATTTTGGTAAAATATATATAAAATTTGCCATTGTAACCATTTTAAGTATACAATTCAGTGGCATTGAGAACATTTACGTTGTTGTGCAACCATTGTCACCATTCATACCCAGAATTTTTTTACTATCTCATAATAAAACTGTACCCATTAAACAATAGGGCCCTGTTCCTCCCTCCCTCCCTCGCTCCCTCCCACCTCCCAGCCCCTGGTAATCACTGTTCTTCTTTCTTTATATTTGACTATTCTAAGTATTTCATGTAAGTGGAATGATACAAAATTTGTTCTTTGTGGCTATTTCATTTAGCATGTATTCCAGGTGATACATGTTGTAACGTTTATCAGAATTCATTCCTTTTTAAAAGTGAATAATATTCCATTGTATGTATATACCATATTTTGCTTATCTACTCATCAGTTGACAGATGCTTGGGTTACTTATACTTTTTGGCTATTATAGGCATTATTCAAGCATGAATAATGGTGACAGGAACATTGGTGTACAAATATCTGTTCAAGTCACTGCATTCGATTCTTTTGTATATATACCCAGAAGTGGAAGTGCTCCACAAATATTTGAGTACCTAGTATATGGCAGGCACTGTGCTAAGCACTGGGGATGCAGCAGTGAAAAAGAGGGGCCTGGTTCTTGCCCTTATGGAATTTACAGTCTAGTAGGGAAAAAAGATGTTAAATAAGCAGTTGCAGTTAAGTGGGTTAAATGTTACAAAAACGTTAAGCACAGAGTGCCGTGTGTATGTTTCATATAATTGTAATAATATATATATGTTAAGCCAAAAGAGACTATAAAACATCAAATACTTTTTCCCCTTCCAATATAATCCCCTGCAGCACCTCACTACCCCTGGCCACCTACCACGTGGAAATGTCTTCTGCTGCTTTTCTTCACATTTAAAAATGCAATGCCGCTGGGTGAGGTGGCTCACGCCTGTAATCCCAGCACTTTGGGAGGCTAAGGTGGGTGGATTGCTTGAGGCTAGGAGTTCCAGAAGAGACTGGGTAACAGCAAGACCCTGTCTCTACTAAAAAAAAAAAAAAAAAAGCCATAGTGGCATGTACCCACAGTCCTAGCTACTTAAGAAGCTGAGGCTGGAGGATCCCTTGCTCCCAGGAGTTTGAGGCTGCAGTGAGCTGTGGTCATACCACTGAACTCCAGCTTGGGTGGCAGAGTGAGACCCTGTCTTTAAAAAAAAGAAAATGCATCCAGAATTTTTTTTTTTGTTTTTTTGAGATGGAGTCTTGCTCTGTCACCCAGGCTGGAATGCAGTGGCACGATCGTGGCACGATCTTGGCTCACTGCAACTTTCGCACCACTGCAACCTCCACCTCCTGGGTTCAAGCGATTCTTGTGTTTTGGCCTTCTGAGTAGCTGGGATTACAGTGCCACCACGCCTGGCCAATTTTTGTATTTTTAGTAGAGATGGAGTTTCACCATGTTGGCCAGGCTGGTCTCGAACTCCTGACCTCAAGTGATCCGCCCGCCTTGGCCTCCCAAAATGTTGAGATTATAGGCGTGAGCCACTGCACCCTGCCCGAATTTACTTTTGAATATGATGTGAGGCAGGGCTATACAGACTTTTGTCTTTTTTTTTTTTTTGCCATTTTTTTGCCTTTTTTTTTTTTTTTTTTGCCGTATCATGAACCAAAACCAACTACTTTCCTTGTACATTTTTCTGTTTCTTTATCCTCATTTTTAGGTAGCAATACTTCTACAAGTAGCTTTATCTTTTTCCCTATCTAATTGTGTCCAGCAGTTGGAATCACGCTGTCAGTCAGCATGAACATTTTTAAAGCTCTTGGTAACTGAAGTTATATTGTTTTCTAATAGGGTTGTACTGATTTTACAGTGCCACCAGTGCTGTGATAACGTGGTAACCACATTTTCCCTGCTTCAGAGATGTTAAACAGTCCGTGCAGTTCCTCAGATTTCTTTAATTTGCATTTCTTTGATTACTAGCTGAAATTAATATTTCCCCTTGTTTTTCAGCAAGGTATTGTGAATGTGACTGACAAACTTAAGTTTAACCTGAGAGGGCCTTATAAATTATGAGTATACAGTAGTTTTTAGTAAATTACTGGCACTTTTTTTTTTTTAGTATTTAGATGTATCTAATTTTTTTAAATTGAGTTTGTGTATTTTGTGATGTCTGTTCACCTTATTTGTAGTTCTCCTAGTTCATTTCAATTTACTGCTTAGGAAACCTGAAGTAATCTATCCATCCTCTTGTTTAGCCTAGTAGTGCTAAGTTGCATTCAGTGGATAGCCAATTCGTGGATGAGCTGAGTTCAAGTGTTTTGTAAATAGAGTATGAGAGAATCAGTGGGAAGAGCCCAGATTTTTTTTTTCTTACTGTAGTGTAATCTTTTTAGCAGTGAAGCCTATAGTGAAATGAGATTTTTATTAGTAACTTAGCCTGCTTCTTGATAGTAATGGTTATTTATAGTCATGAGCCGAACGGATAAAGTAAAATTGGCTGTTTGACATAATTCTTTTGAAAAATAATTACATAATTGTATTTATCTTTATGCCAGGTGGTAGTAGTCTACATAAACTACTTCCAGGTAGGAAGTCCGCAGTATTCTCCTTTTGGGGATTTGTCAGTACCAAGGCATTGCAGAACCTGTGGAAAAAGATATCCTTTATGATATCTGAGAATGTTCTGGACTAGCTAACTTTAGAGTGGTTAAAGAGACACTAACAACTTAGTGGTGAAAAATTTTCCAGGTGTAGAAAGAGAAGTTAGGGGCAAATAAAACATTGTATAGAGCAGTTAATTTTGTTTCCTTTAACCTGTGTCAGAAAAAGAATAATTTTCTTTTCTTTTCTTTTCTTTTTTTTTTTTTTGAGACGGGGTTTCGCTCTTGTTGCCCAGGCTGGAGTACAATGGCGCGATCTTGGCTCACTGCAACCTCTGCCTCCCAGGTTCAAGTGATTCGCCTGCCTCAGCCTTCCTGAGTAGCTGGGATTACAGGCATGCGCCACCATGCCCGGCTAATTTTGTGTTTTTAGTAGAGACGGGGTTCTCTATGTTGATCAGGCTGGTCCCGAACTCCCAACCTCAGGTGATTCGCTGGCCTCAGCCTCCCAAAGTGCTGGGATTACAGGCATGAAGCATCATGCCTGACCAAAAGAATAATTTTCAAACATCCTTTATAGATTGACTTATTTAGGAAGATAGAATGTATTATTTATAGTTTTGCTGAAAATAATCATGCACGTTACATTACATTTAAATGCAGTGAATGGAGAGCCCTGTTCCCCTTTCAGCGTAATCATCTTGTTTTATTTTCATGCTAGCATTTACCAGTACTTGGTATTTTCTCATTTTTCTTCCCCCTCAATAGCCCCCTCAAGCTCCATGGGGGCAAAAACTTCTCTCTTCAATGTTGTAAACATGGTGTCTCTAATAGTGCCTGATATATAGCAGGCTCTCAAGAAATATTTGTTGAATGATTTAATTTAGTGCTTTATCTGGATACTGATCAAAATATTTTATTTAATTTAAATTTTTTTTTGAGGTGAGGTCTCACTCTGTCACCGAGGCTGGAGTGATCTCAGTTCACTGCAGCTTCTGCCTCCCAGGGCTCAAGTGATCCTCCCACCTCAGCCTACGGAGTAGTTGGGCCCACAGGCACACGCCACCACACCTGGTTAATTTTTTGTATTTTTGGTAAAGGCAGGGCTTCACCATGTTGCTCAGGCTGGTCTCGAACTCCTGAGCTCAAGCAATCTGTCTGCCCTCCTTGGCCTCCCAAAGTGTTGTGATTACAGGCACAAGCCACCGTGCCCAGCTTCTGATTAAAATATTTATAAATAAATTTAGTCTTAGTTGTGAATATAACTGCATTTCTGAACCTACCACTCAGATTCTTAAACATCAGTCTATGAAGCAGGAAAAAGTTTTGAGATCTGAGAGGCTTGTCAGTATTACTGTAGAATACAAGAAATTGGAGCCAAGGTTAAAAAATACAGTCTGAAGCTCATTAAATACTTTTTTTTTTGCTCTATTTAACTATGTCTGAACTCATTATTAGCATGTTTTCTTCTGATCAGTTGTCCTTACAAGTTAAGACAACCGTTTATTCCTTTTTTTTGAAACAAGGTCTCACTTTTTCACCCAGGCTGGAGTGCAGTGGTGTGATCACAGCTCATTGTAGCCTTGGCGTCCTGTGCCCAAGGGATCCTCCTGCCTTAGCCTCCTGAGTAGCTGGGACTACAGATGTCTGCCACCATGCCTGGCTAATATTTTTTATTTTTTGTAGAGATGGCGTCTTACTTTGTTCCCCAGGCTGGTCATTATGTGCTTTAATCAAATGTAATAGTAGCAATGATTCCACGATAGTTTTAGTTTGCATAGCACTTTCACTCTGTCTTCATCATAATAATGATCCTTTAGGGAGGGAGGTCTTATGGTATTTTTTATTTTTTATTTTTAGACACGATTTCGCTCTGTTGCCCAGACTGGAATACAGTAGCAAGACCACATAGCTCACTGCAACCTCAAACTCCTGGGCTCCAGTAATCCACCCCCTTCAGCCTCCTGAGTAGCTGGGATTACAGGCACGCTCTACCATACCAGGCTAATTTTTTTTTTTTATTATCGGTAGATACGAGGTCTTGCTATGTTGCCTAGGCTGGTCTCGAACTCCTGGGCTTAAGCCATCCTCCCTGCTCCACAGCCAGCCTCTTGTATTCATGCTACTTTACAAAGAAGGAATTAGCCTTTCAGAGGAGCTAAGAAACTTGGCCCAGGGTTACACAATTAGAATTAGTAATATGAACACTGGGACATATATCCTGTGTTCTCTGGTTCTGGTTCTGTGTTTTTTAGAACCATAGAATTTTAGAGGAGGAAGAAGCCTTGAAGAGTAGTACTCTAACCTCACATATATATATATCATATATATGTATCATATATCATATATACATATATGATATATATCATGTATATATGCATGTATCTATATATGTATCATATATGTATATATGATATATATGATACATATATGATACATATATGATATATAATATATGTATATATGTATATGTATATATGTATATATGTGTGTATATATGGGAAATATTTATTTACAAATATATATGATGTTAATATATATAATAAACTAACTTTATAAAGCTAATATGGCAGAGTTAGGATTCCAACCCAGGTCTCTTCCTTAGATCAGTCCTGTGATCTTTCTAATCTTCCATGTCTTTGATTCTGGAGATGTGTATGCTACCTGATGGAAATGTCTGATAACAAAGGTATTTGAGTTTCTTAATAGTTTTCTGTCACATGTTTGTTCTTGTAATGGTGAATAGCTTCCAAAAACATTTGAATTTATTTTGAGGCAGCTTGGGATGGTGGAAAGAACTTACGCTTTAGAGACAAGTAGATTTAAGAGCACCTATGACACCTTTCTTTATTGACTGTGTGACCCTGTTGTTTACTAATCTGTAAAATGGGCAGAATATCATCTACCTTGAACTAAACATAGTGTATTATGTTGAGTGACATAGAATGTGCTCGATAATGTTACCATTGTTTTAGAAAATGTTACAGAGATGAAATGTACTTCATTACAGTATAGAAAGGGACAACTAAGATGAAAAAACGTTTTGGAAAGCATTTGACCAAAGGTTTTATATCTGCATTCATACAGATTGATGTGAATAACTTATGATTTTAAATGTTAGTGAACATTTTTTTTTTTAGAGTATCTTTTTTGAAACAGGGCCTGCGCAGTTTTCTCTCAAACTTCTGGGCTCAAGCAATCCTCCCACCTCAGCCTTCTGAGTAGCTGGGACTGGAGGTGTGCGCCACCATGTCCAGCTACTTAAAAAAATTTTTTTTTTTAAATTTTTTTTAGACGGAGTCTCGCTCTGTCACCCAGGCTGGAGTGCAGTGGTGCGATCTCAGCTCACTGCAACCTCCACCCCCTGGGTTCAAGCGATTCTCCTGCCTTAGCCTCCTGAGTAGCTGGGATTACAGGTGTGCGCCACCACGCCCAGCTAATTTTTGTGTTTTTAGTACAGACGGGTTTCACCATGTTGGTCAGGCTGATCTCGAACTCCTGACCTCGTGATCCACCCACCTCAGCCTCCCAAAATGCTGGGATTACAGGCGTGAGCCACCGTGGTGTCGCCCAGGCTGGAGTGCAATGGAGTGATGTCGGTTCACTGCAACCTCCGCCTCCCAAGTTCAGGCGATTCTCCTGCCTCACCCTCCTGAGTACCTGGGACTACAGGCATGCACCACCATGCCCGGCTAATTTTGTATTTTTAGTAGTGACGGGGTTTTGCCTTGTTGGCCAGGCTGGTCTCAAACTCCTGATCTCAGGTGATCTGCCTGCCTTGGCCTCCCAAAGTGCTGAGATTACAGGCGTGAGCCACCATGCCCGGCCTTTAAATTTTTTTGTAGCGACGATATCTCCCTGTGTTTCCCAGGCTAGACATCTATCATTTTAAATTCTTCATAACTTTTCAAGGAATAGGTGCAAATCTCTGCATTTTACAAATAGAAAAAAATTGTAGAGATGCATCTTGTCTTTAATCAAGAGCCCTAAAGTAAATCTACTTGGGTCTAATAATGAGAAAATAAGGGATAATTCAACATAAAATCTGTACATAGGAAGTGTTGTTAGTTATTACAATGAAGTGTTGGGGTCAGTCTTAATGTCTAATAATAAATGAGTAGATTATCACATCTGGTGGAATCTCATAAAACTATTAGAAGTTTGTATTATGAATATTACAGAAGTGCCTAGAAATGCATATGGAGATGAAAAGTTGTGCACAATTGTATCCATTTTGTGGTTATAGTTTTGAAAAATCTACAAAGTCATACAGGCATATACATGTGGACAAAGGCTGGGAAGGAAAATGAAAATAGGTGATTTATCAGGGTATTATAATGCTATGTGATTGTTCTGATTATTTTTAAAGATAATTTTGTGTAATAGGGAGAAAACCAAGATGATATATTTCCCATGTAGTGTGCACTGAAGAGCATTGGCATTAAAACAGTCAGGGGTTCCACCTAGATGATGTGGTTTATAGTATATTGTATCTTATACTTTGGGGGAATTTTAATAGTCTTGACTACTGGCTTTTAATTTTTTATTAGTAAACTTTTAGCATACTATCATTCAACCCATTGCATTTTACCATGGAGTTTCACTATTATTTTATTATTTTCTTCTTCTTGAGAATTATGGCCACAATAAGTAGACTTGTATGTTATGTAAATAAATCTTAATGGACTTTTTTTTTTTGAGAATCTTCAACTTGGTGTCATTAAAGAAGCATTTTTAAGCCCGAGATATATGTTCCATTGCAGTGTTATGAGGGAAATCATCCATTATAAACTTCTATGCCCATAGCTTTTTGTGTAGCTTGTCTTGTCAATCAGCAAAGCAAATACTTTACTGCTCTCTGCCTTCCAAATTACTTCATATATTTCATGGTTGATATACTTTATGGTATGTGTGTTCTTTTCTGTTTCATTGCTTCCATAAAAAAGACTGGTTGAGGTGTTAGTTTGATTTCTTCTCTTTTTCCATTCATCTGTGAGTACTACTACAAGACACAGTGCACCATTGATTCTTGCATTCCTCATTTACATTCTGATTTTAAAAGAAGCTTGTTAAAAAGAATTTGCCTGGGTAAATGGTACTATAGTCTTGGTGGTTTGAAAACTTAGAGAATGCTTTTTCAGTTGTTTCATTCCAGTTAAGCATATTGTTAAACTGATAAGGTTCATTCTCTCTGTGTGTCTCTGTCTATTTGTGTGTGTCTTGCCTGTCTCTCCCACCACCTTCTCCCCTCAGCCCCCACCATTTTGTTTTAAACTAATCTTCAGGGAGTATGTCCACAGTGAAACTATTCAGAGTTCCCTGTACTGTATGTAATTCCTTGGAATGTTTGCCTTTCTTGAGTTGTTGTGTATTTTACAGAAGTAGTTAGTATCCGGTAGACTTAATGAGTTTTGTAGCATGGTCTTCACATCTTCAAAGAGTTTTTGAATGTTTAGAGCATACTACTTCAAAAGAAGGAATAATTTTATTAATAATTGTGTAAAAATAATGATCCCTGCCCATAGCAAAAATTTAGTACAAAAGGGGTATAAAGTGAAAGATTTCATTTCTTCCATTCCAAGTTTTTAGAAGTAACCACTGCTGATAGTTTTTTGTATCCTAGAAATTTCCTAATCATAAACGAATTGAATTATATGTATTGCATTGTAACTTGCTCTTTTCACTTTATTATAGTACCTTATATTTTACAATATCAGCATATTTTAAAGCAGCATATACATTGTATTTATAAATCTAATCATCCCCATGGCTTTTAGAAATGCAAAAATTTTATTTAAAACTCATATATGTATATGTATGTGACTTAGTGTTTTTTCTTCCAGGAAAAGTGGTATTATATAATTATTTTCTTTTTTTCTTTCTTTTTTTTTTGAGACAGAGTTTTGCTCTGTTGCCCAGGCTGGAGTGCAGTGGCTCCATCTCGGCTCACTGCAACCTCCGCCTCCCGTGTTCAAGCAGTTCTCTGCCTCAGCCTCCCGAGTAGCTGGGATTACAGGCGCCCGCCACCATGCCTGGGTAATTTTTGTATTTTTAGTGGAAACAGGGTTTTGCCATCTTGGCCAGGCTGGTCTTGAACTCCTGACCTTGTGATCCAGCCACCTCAGCCTCCCAAAGTGCTGGGATTACAGGCGTGAGCCACCACCCCTGGCAATTATTTCTTTATACTACGTTAGCCTAACATTTTTTTTTGTTGCATTGGGGATGTGATTTAGGGCATACTTTATGTTAAAAGTGTTACTGGTAGAGGGTCTTGACTGCAGGTTGTCCAGGTTCTTGGCATTTTGAACGAAGAATTGGACAAAACACACATCAAAGCAAGGAAAGAATGAAGCAAGGAAAGCAGATATTTATTGAAAATGAAAGTACACTCCACAGAGTAGAAGCGGCTGGACCAGCGGCTCAAGAGCCCTGGTTACAGGATCTTCTGGGGTCCAAATACCCTCTAGAGGTTTTCCGTTGGCCACTTGGTGTACACCCCATGCAAATGAAGTAGTGGCCTGTGATCAGTCTGATTGATTGTGGAAAGCAAGCAGTCGAGGGCTGAAGTGAAGTTACAAAGTTACGCTCCTATGCAAACTTTGTAACTATACAAAGTGATACTCTTAAGAAAGGTACTTTCAGTTTTCCCTCTGCCACACAGAGGTACTTTAGTATGGAGAATTACTTAGGTATGGAGGGTTGAGGTTTTCCTTTTGATTTAGTTCTAGGAAGTCAGGGTGAATAGGCCTTATTCCACCTGCCTCCAGACCCCATTCTCTTGCCTCAAAAGAACAAACTTTACTATGTACATATTTTGATGGTGTCTTTTCAGAGTTGTGTTTAAGATGCAGTTTTTGTTTTCAATGTCCACAGTCTTAATACAGAAGGTAGCTAATGAAACAAAAATACTAGAATAGAGTCATTATTGTAATGATGGAAACTTACATAAAGTATAGGAACAGAAAGAGGTAGTGATTATCTCAGAGATTTCAAGGAGTGTGTCTTACAGAGGAGGCGTAGTGATTGAGGTTCAGTAGTTTATCACGACATTCCAAACCACCTGACCTCCATCTCTCATAACTCTAACTGTTCTTAGTTCCCTGGGGACACCAGGCTGTTTGCCTAGATATTTCTTTGCTTGGGCTGTTTCTAATGCCTAGAATATTCCTGTACCCACTTGCCAGCATAACAGTACATGTCCTTCCAGATTTAGATTGAGGTTACTTGAAAACCATACCTGAGGTTTCCTTTCCCAGAAGAGCTACTTTCTGGTGCCCTGAGGCTTCCTAAGCATATTCATGCCAGTGTGCTTTCAGTGTACCCTATAGTAATCACTTATGTGACACCTTCACTATACTTTAAATTCATTGGGGGGAGAGAGTATGTTTTATTCATTTTCCCTGAACATTTTATTATGAAGAACTCCAATGTACATAATTGTATAGTGAATACTCATATACCTATCACCTAGATTTGACTTTTAGCTTTTTGCTCTACAGTCAGCCCTTCATATCCATGGTTACCCATTTGTGGATTCAGCCAGTATTTGAAAAAACCTGCTTTAATCTGCACTGAACATATAGAGATTTTTTCTTGTCATTTTCCACTAAGTAATATGGTATAACAATTTTTTTTTTTTTTGAGACGGAGTCTGACTCTGTTGCCCAGGTTGGAGTGCAATGGCATGATCTCAGCTCACTGCAACCTCCGCCTCCCAGGTTCAAATGATTCTCCTGCCTCAGCCTCCCAAGTAGCTGGGACTACAAGCATGTGCCACCATGCCTGGCTAATTTTTGTATTTTTAGTATAGATGGTGTTTCACCATGTTGGCAAGGCTGGTCTTGAACTCCTGACCTCAGGTGATCTGCCCGCCTCTGCCTCCCTAAGTGCTGGGATTACAGGCGTGAGCCACCATGCCCGGCCCAACAACTATTTTCTTTTTTCTTTTTTTTTTTTGAGACAGAGTTTTGCTCTTGTTGCCCAGGCTGGAGTGCAATGGCGCGATCTCGGCTCACCGCAACCTCCGCCTCCCGGGTTCAAGCGATTCTCCTGCCTCAGCCTTCCGAGTAGCTGGGATTACAGGTGCACGCCACCACGCCCAGCTAATTTTGTATTTTTAGTAGAGACGGGGTTTTTCCCTGTTGGTCAGGCTGGTCTCGAACTCCCAACCTCAGGTGATCCACCCGCCTCAGCGGGATTACAGTGCTGGGATTAGAGGCGTGAGCAACGACGCCTGGCCACAACAACTATTTTCATAGCACTTTCATTATATTTGCTATTACAAGTAATCTAGAAGTGATTTAAAGTATATGGGAGGATGTACGTAGGTTAGATGCAAATATTGGGCCATTTTATATAAGGGACTTGAGCAACTATGGATTTTGGTGTCCTCGGGGTGTGCTGGAACCAATCAATCCCCCATGGATACTGAGGGATGACTGTATTTGTTTTGTCAGGTACCATCCATCTAGCTTTTGTGCTCTGCGTTTTTAAACATGCACTCCAAAGTAAGTTGCAGACATTGGTGTATGTCACCTCTGAAGAATTCAGCATTAAAATCCTTAATTTTATTTATTATTAACTCTTTATTTTAATCCTTTTTTACATTTTAAAATGTGTATTATTTTTATCATCAGGCCTACCATAGTGCTGCTACAGATATACTTAATATTTGAATTGAAATCTCTTAAAATTTTTAAATTTTACTTTTTTTTTTATTTCCGTAGCCTTTTTACTTTGTGCATTTGAGTCTAAGTTTACTGCACTCGAAGAGATCAATTCATTGAGGGCTGTAGTAGGGAGAGTTTCATGGAACAAATACTGTGTTTTTCTTGGAGACAGGGTCTCCCTCTGTCTCCCAGGCTGGAGTGCAGTGGCTCAATCTTGGCTCACTGAAACGTCTACCTCCCAGACTTGAGCAATTCTCCAACATCAACCTCCCAAGTAGCTGGGACCACAGGCGCACACCACCATGTCCAGCTAATTTTTGAATTTTTTTGTAGAGACGGGGTCTCACCATGTTGCCCAGGCGGGTCTGAAATTCCTGAGCTCAAGAGATCTGCCCGCCTTGGCCTCCGAAAGTGCTGGGGTTACAGGCGTGAGCTACTGTGCCCGTCCTATGGTTTTAACTGGTCCTTAAAGAATGATTCTGCATTGAGTACAAAGGGGGTGGTTATGGTTACAGGCTGGAGAAACAGAGATGGGAATGAGTACTTTCCATGGAATAATGAGACAAACATTGTGATTGAAGCTGTAGGTTCAATTTTATTAATAGAAAAAGCAGGTCTTTGGTTTTTGCAGGATCTTGTTGGGATTGATTATATTTAAATATAAGTGCCTAAAAATGATACCTTGTATTTTTCTTAAACGATACATTTTTCTAGTTGGGTAAACTTTTGAGTTATTTAGACTAAAAACTGGGTGGCTTAGTGTTTCTGTAGAAGATAGAAAATGAACAGAGGAGCCGGTCACAGTGACTCACACCTGTAATCCCAGCCCTTTAGGAGGCTGAGTCCAGGAGTTCAAGACCAGCCTGGGCAACTTGGTGAGACCTTGACTCTACACAAAAAACAATTTTAAAAAAAATTCCATTTAAAGAAAATCGGGGAAGATCCCAGTGGTGAGTTGAAATCTATATGGAATGAACTTCCTGGAGATTTTCAATCTCGCTTACCTTAAATTTGAGCAATACCTTTCAGGAAAGGTACATTTTTTTTTCTTGTGGAAAGAAGAGTAGTGTGGCCACTGGTGGCTTATTCTCTGGAAAGCTTCTTAAGGACATTCTGGGGAAATGCATCATTGAGCTGTGGGTTCCTGGCATTTGAGTGAATAATGTTCAGATGATTAAGTGGCCCAAGGCAGGAAGCAGGGAGAATGTTTGCTTCTCTTCCCTAGCTACTCATACCTCCTGTTTCTCTAAAACTGGGTAATCCTATATATAACAGGTTGCTGATTCCATGACTTAGAATAGCTTTTCTTAAAGTGGAGTATGGATTCACCTATATTAGGGGATTTGTGAATAATACAAATACCTGAGACCTGTATACAGATCTACTGAATGAGTCCTTGGATGTCGGACCTGTGACCATGCATTTAAACGAACATTTTATGTGATTTTTATGCATATTGGAATTTAAGAGAACTGCTCTCATATAGGTGGAATTTTCCATAATTTATTTATTAAACAACCACCTATAGGCATTATGGGGGAGTTACTGCTCCTCTTTAGGAAGTATAATTACAGGCAGTAAATGCTGTCTTAGTCCATTTGTGTTTTGCTGTAACAGAACACCCGAGGCTGGGTAATTTATAAACAAAAGAGGTTTTAGCTCAGTGTTCTACAGTCTGGAAAATAAGAGAAGCATTGCACCATATCTACTTGGCTTCTGGTGATGGTTACTTGCTAGGTCAAAACATGGTAGATAAGGTCAAAGGGGAAGTGGACACATTCAAAGAGAGAACCCGAGGGATAGCTTGGCTTTATAGCAACAGCCCCACTCTCTTGGGAATGAATCCATTTCCAGGAGAACTAATCCAGTCTCACCAGAGTGAGAACTCAGAACCTCACTCATTACCAAAAGATTGGCAACAAGTCATTCATGAGGAATCTGCCACCATGACCCAAACACCTCTCAATAGGCTTTACCTCCCAACACAGCCACGTTGGGGATCAAATTTCAACATGAGTTTTGGTGGGGACAAACAAACCATATCTAACCCAAAGCAAATGCCTATTGCTTTATAATAAGATTGATGGTAAAGTGCAGCTGTTGGGGATTTTCTGCTGCTCAAGATTTTGCTAAAGATCGTTTTGTGTACACAATTGTAAGGAAACTATTATTTTTATTGCATGTATTGAATGAAGAGTAAGATATTTCAGGGGTTTCTATGTGATAGTTTTAGATAGTTCCTTAAGTACAAAGGAAGAAAATTAAGACCTCTTATGTTTGAAATTGAGTGATTCACAATACTTTAAGAGTGTAGTCTTATTTTTGTTCTGAAGAGCTATTATGTGGATTATCCTAGTAAGACAACTATATATTTATGAGACAAATATGTAGAAGATGAGTTCAAGCCTAGATTTTTGCCTCTTAGCTGTGTGACCTTGGGAAAAGCTTTTAACTTAAAAACAAATTCAGCGTTGATTAGTATTTAGGGGAAGTTGATTTGCTGTAGAAACCATGTTATGCTATTACTTGCATAAGTATTTTGGTAACACTTCTGGTATTACCATGGTAGTATAAAAGCATTTTTTTCCCTCTCGTATAATACAGAAACAACAACGTAAACAAAAAACCTCTGCAAACTCCTATTTTTAGCACACTTGGAGACATAAAATGTGCCGATTACAAAATATGTGTAGAGGGGCCGGTAGGTCGTGCATCAAAGAAGTGTGGAGAATAGTGAGCTGGCCCAGAGATGGTAGATCTTAGAAAGCTTGACTGTAAAATACAATAATATCCTTTGTATGTGACAATGGGAGCAGGTAAAGAGATGAGCAGGCTACAAGATAAAGCCTTTATGGAAAAGGTTTAGTCACGACTAGGGAGATATGGTAGGGCTTTTGCACAAAGAATCCGTTTTAGCAGGAAATCATCTCTGTGGAAGCAGTGGAGAGAACTTTTGACTTAAGAAGCCTGAAAGGCTATTTATCCTAACATATAAAGAGCTCTTTGGAGTCAGTAAGAAAAAGATCATTAGCGGTGGCTCACGCCTGTAATCTCAGCACTTTGGGAGGCCGAGGCGGGTGGATCACGAGGTGAGGAGATCGAGACCATCCTGGCTAACATGGTGAAACCCCGCCTCTACTAAAAATACAAAAAATTAGCTGGGCGTGGTGGCAGGCACCTGTAGTCCCAGCTACTCGGGAGGCTGAGGCAGGAGAATGGTGTGAACCCGGGAGGCAGAGCTTGCAGCAGTGAGTCAAGATTGCACTGCTGCACTCCAGCCTGGGTGACAAAGCAAGACTCTGTATCAGAAAAAAAAAAAAAAAAAAATCATTAGCTTCTTAAGAAAATGCAAGCAGCATTTATGAAAAAGATAATATGAATGGCGCTTAAATAAGAAAAATAGAGAAGTGCTTATTAAAATGACAGATATCCCTTCTTAGACCTGTTTGGTTCCTGATTTCCTTAGCAAGAGTTCAGATAGTGATTAATACTGCATTATCTAAATCTGTTTGGTTGATGTTTTGAGTAACAAGGGATTTATTGAAAATGTATGCTTGGTTCCTGAGATTGTGAAGTAGAATTTTGTGTAGGGAGGTTCACCTGTATCCTGAATACCACTATTCACTTAGCAGATTGCCAAAAATCTCTATAAAGTCTTGACAGCACTGTTGGTGACTGTATAGAAACTGACAGATGCGTACATACATTGCCGGTGGAAGTATAATTTGATATAACCCCCGAACATGGAGGGCAATTTTGATATCTGTTAAAATTACAAATGCATATCACCTTTGGCCAATGCCTTCAATCATGTTTCAGTCAGTATGAGGGACTACTTATGTGTTAATTGGTTAAAACAATCACAGCAACATAGAATTAAATATTAAATATTAATCAGTTAGCTGAAACAGATAGCTTTGAGGTTCCAATGTAGATGTTGATGAAATAACATCAGAAGAAAGCATTTGAGTATGGGCAGGCGAACACTGATGGACATAAATTAAAAAATTAAGATATTTATATACAGTCTAATTTACACTTTTTAGCGGATAATTCTGGGAGTTTTGACAAATGTATACAGTTGTCTAACCATCACTACAATTAAGATATAGATCAGTTCCAGTACCTCTATTTCCACATCCCTCCAATATTCCTTGGTAGTCCTTCTTTCCTCCCCAACCATAGCCCCTGGCAACCACTGATTTCTTTCTCATTTATATGTTTTTTTTGCTCTTTCCAGACTGTCATATACATGGAGTCATATAGTAAGTAGCCAGTTGAGTCTGGCTTCTTTCACTTAGCATAATGCATTTGAGATTCATCGGGGGTGTTGTGTTAGCAGAAATTTGTTCCTTTTTATTACTGAGTAGTATTCCATTGTATGAGTATAACATAATTTGCTTATCCATTTACCACCAGTTGAAGGACATTTGGGTTATTTCTGCTTTTGGTGACTACAAATAAAGCTGCCTAGAAGTTTTGATAGTTTTAGGTTTTTACATTTGAGTCTAGCATCCATTTTGAGTTAAATTTTTGCATATGGTACAAGGTATGGAAAGAATTAACTTTTTTTGACATATGGATATCCAGTCATTCCAGCACCATTTGTTGAAAAGACTATCTGTCTTCATTGAATTGCCTTGGCACCTTTGTCAAAAATCAAATGACCATATGTGTGTAGGTCTATTTCAGGACTTTCTATTCTATTTCATTGAACTGTCTTGATCACCATTCGCACTGTCTTACCGTAGCTTTATAGAAAGCCTTGACATCAAGTAGTGTGAGTCTTCCAACTTTGTTCTTTTTCAAAATGGTTTTGGTTATTCTAACTCCTTTGCCTTTTCACCTAAGAATCAGCTTGCTGATTTTGAAAAAAATTTTAGTAGAATTTTGATGAGACAGATTTCTAAAAATTGTGGTAGCATATATATAACAAAATTCTCTATTTTAACTTTTGAAGTGCACAGTTTAGTGGCATTAAGTACATTCACATTGTTTTGCAACTATCACTACCATCTATTTCTAGCAACTTAAAAAATTTTCCCAAACTGAAACTCTGGACCCATAAACAATGACTCCCCAGTTCCTCCACTACACCCAGCACCTGGCAAACCACCATTCTACTTTGTCTCTTTGAATCTGACACCTTTAGGCACTTCATCCCGTATTTGTAGAATAATAGAATATTTGTCGTTTTGTGACTGGCTTTTATTTCACTTAGCCCATTGTCTTCAAGGTTTATCCTTGGTTGGTTGGTTGGTTTTTGTTTTTTTGAGACAGAGTCTCATTGTGTCACCTAGGCGGGAGTGCATTGGCACGATCTCGGCTCACTGCAACCTCCTCCGCCTCCCAGGTTCAAGCGATTCTCTCGCCTCGGCCTCCCAGGTAGCTGGGATTATAGGCACCCGTCACCCTGCCTGGCTAAATTTTGTATTTTTAGTAGAGACAAGGTTTCACCATGTTGGCCAGGCTGGTCTCTAACTCCTAATCTCAGGTGATCTGCCCACCTCGGCCTCCCAAAGTGCTGGGATCACAGGCGTGAGCCACTGCGCCTGGTCCCTTGTTGTTTAATATGTCAGAGTTTATAATCTATTGTATGTATATACCACATTTTGTTTGTCCATTCATCTGTTGATGGCTCCTCGGGTTGCTTCCACATTGACTGTTGTGAATAATGTCGCTATGAACATGGGTACATAAATGTCTTTTTGAGTGCTTTCTTTGAATTCTTTGGGGTATATGCCCAGAAGTGCAATTACTGGATCATATGGTAATACTGTGTTTAATTTTTTTTTTTTTTTTTTTTTTTTTTTTTTTTTTTGCGATGGAGTCTCACTCTGTCACCCAGGCTGGAGTGTGGTGGCATGATCTCCGTTCACTGCAACCTCTGCTTCCCAGTTTCGAGATTCTCCTGCCTCAGCCTCCTGGGTAGCTGGGATTACAGGTGCTCGCCACCATGCCCAGCTAATTTTTTTTTTTTTTTTTAAGTAGAGATGGGATTTTGCCATGTTGGCCAGGCTGGTCTCGAACTCCTGACCTCAAGTAATCCACCCATCTTAGCCTCTCAAAGTGCTGGGATTACAGGTGTGAGCCACCACGCCCTGCCGTGTGTGTGTATGTGTTTTTTTTTTTTAAGGAACAGTTATATCGTTTTCTACAGTTACATCCCCACAGTTTCAGTTTCTCAATTTTCTCACCAACATTTTTTTGTCTGTCTGTCTATCTATCTATCTATCTATCTATCTATCTATGTAACTAACTGATGGCCTTCGTAATAGATATGAAGTCAAATCTTAATGTGATTTGATTTGTACTTCCCTAATAATTAGTGACCTGAGTCTCTTTCAAGTGCTTTGGATAGATTTTTAAATATAGTCTTAAATATTCTTATAAAAGTTGTATATGTACATTGTAGAAAAAATCTACAGATAACTAAAAATAAGAAAGCAAAACCAGGCCGGACATAGTGGCTCATGCTTGTAATCCAAGTGCTTTGGGAGGCCAAGGCCGGGAGTATCACGAGACCAGCCTGGGCAACATAGCGAGACCCCATCTCTACAGAAAATGAAAAAAAAAAATTAGCCAAGCATGGTGGTGCCTGGGTGCATGTCTGTAGTCCCAGCTATTCAGGAGGCTGAGGCAGGAGGATCACTTGAGCCCAGGAGTTCGAGGTGACAGTGCTCTCCAGCCTGGGTGACAGTGAGACTCTGTCTCTAAAAAAATAGAAAGAAAATAAAACCATCCTGTTTTTATTTTTCAGACATTTTTCTATACACATATATATGTGCCATTAAAAAAGAAACACCCCTTCAGAGTAGAGGAAGCAGAGAGACATTATTCTATACATGTGCTTTTGTGTCTGTCTTGTCTTTTTCTTCCCTCCTTTTCTTCCTTTTTTATTTAGCTCCACCATTTCATGTCAGTAACATTTAATTTTAATGCCCAGTCCACATTCACATTTCTCCAAGTATTCATAAACATGTATCATATCTGGTTTATCCAAACCATACATGCATTGAATCTGGTTTCTCTCTCCCTCCTCCTACCCTCCTCCCTCCCCCTTCTCTCCCTGTCTCTCTCAGACAGGATCTCCCTCTGTCACCCAGGCTAGAGTGCAGTGGCATAATCATAGCTCACGGCAATCTCCCAACTTGTGGGTTCAAGTGATTCTCTGGCCTCAGCCACCCAAGTAGCTGGGACTACGGGTGTGTGTCCCCATGTATGCCTAATTTTTTTGTTTGTTTGTTTGAGACAGTCTTGCCTCTGTCGCTCAGGGTGGAGTGCAGTGGTGCTATCTCGGCTCACTGCAACAACCTCCGCCTCCTGGGCCAAAGTGATCCTCCTGCCTCAGCCTCCTGAGTAGCTGGGACTAGAGATGTGTGTCACCATGCCCATCTAATTTTTATATATTTTGTGTAGCCGGGGTTTCTGCATGTTGCTCAGACTGGTCTTGAATTCTTGGGCTCAAGTGATCCACCCACTTGGCCTCCTGAAGTGTTGGGATTACAGCTGTGAGCCACCCTGCCCGGCCATAGTTTTTTTTTTTTTTAATTTTTTGTAGCGACAGGGTCTCGCTATGTTGCCCAGGCTGGTCTTGAACTCCTGGTCTCAAGTGATCCTTCCATGTGAATCTGGTCTCTTAAGCCTCAACTCTAATAACCTAGCACAGCTCACCCTCCTTTTATATAAACTACAGTCATGTGCTGAATAATGACGTTTCCGTCAACGATGGACCACGTACAGCATGATCGTCCTATAATATTATAATGGAGCTAAAAATTCCTTTCACCTAGTCATGTCGTAGCCTTTATAACATCTTAGTGCAGTGCATTTCTCATGTGTTTGTGGGGATGCTGGTGTACATTAACCTGCCCTGCCAGTTGTATAAAAGTATAGCACATATAGTTATGTATAGTACATAATACTTGGTAATAACTGTGTTACTTGTTTACATATTTACTATTTATCATTATTTTAGAATGTACTATTACTTATAACAAATTGTGGCCAGGCATGGTGGCTGATGCCTGTAATCCCAACACTTTGGGAGGCTGAGACGGGAGGATCAGTTGAGCCCAGGAGCTTGAGATCATCCTGGGCAACATAGTGAGATGCCATCTTTACAGGAAAAATACCCAAAAAAATTAGCCAGACATGGTGGTGCATGCCTGTAGTCTCAGCTACTTGAGAGGCTGAGGCAAGAGGATCGCTTGAGCCAGGGAGTTCAAGGTTGCAGTGAGCAGTGATCACACCACTGCATTCCACCCTGGATGAGAGAGTGAGACGAGACCCTGTCTCAAGGGAAAAAAAGAAAAAGTTAACTGTAAAACAGTCTTAGGTCCTTCAGAGGGTATTCCAGAAAAAGGCACTGTTATGACAGATGACAGCTACACATGTTATTGTCCCTGAAGACCTTCCAGTAGGACAAGATGTAGAAGTGTAAGACAGTTATATTGATGATCCTGACCCTATGTAGGCCTAGGCTAATGTATATTTGTGTCTTAGCGTTTAACGAAAAAGTTTGAAAACAAAACAAATAAAAATTTTAAAAATAGAAAACTTACAGAATAAGAATATAAAGAAATTTTTCTACAGCTGTGCAATATGTGTTTTAAGCTAAGTGTTATAATTAGGAGTCAGTGTAAAAGTTTATAAAACAAAAAAGTTACAGTAAATGAAGTTTAATTTATTATTGAAGAAGAAAAAAAAATTTTTTTTTCTTTAGAGACGGAGTCTTGCTTTGTCACCCAGGCTGGAGTGCAGTGGCGCAGTCTTGGCTCACTGCAACCTCGGCCTTCTGGGTTCAAGTGATTCTCCTGCCTCAGCCTCCCGAGTAGCTGGGACTACAGGCGCGTGCCACCACGCCTGGCTAATTTTTTCTATTTTTAGTAGAGATGAGGTTTCACCGTGTTAGCCAGGATGGTCTTGATCTCCTGACCTCTTGATCCATCCGCCTCGGCCTCCCAAAGTGCTGAGATTACAGGCGTGAGCCACTGCACCCGGCCAAAATATTTAAAAAAATACATTCAGTGTCTCCTAAATGTACAGTGTTTATAAAGTGTACAGTAGTGTCTAGTAATGTTCTAGACCTTCACGTTCACTCACCACTCACTCACTGACTCACTCAGAGCAACTTTCAGTCCTGCAAGCTCCATTCATGGAGCTTTTATACCATTTTTTATCTTTTATATGGTATTTTTACTGTACCCTTTTTTAGGTTTATATATGTTTATATACACAAATACTTACCATTGTGTTAGTTGCCTACAGTATTTAGTACAGTAACATACTGTATAGGTTTGTAGCCTAGGAGCAGTAAGCTATGCCATGTAACCTAGTGTGTAGTAAGCCTAGGCTATACCATCCAGGCTTGTGTAAGTACACTCTATGATATTTGCACAACGACGAATTGCCCAGTGATGCATTTCTCAGAACTTACCCCATTGTTAAGCAGCACATGACTATATATTGAGGTATAATTTACATACAATAGACATCACCCATGATATATACTCCCTTGCAACCATCCACAACAATCAAGATAACATCATGGCTGGGTGGCTCACACCTGAAATCTCAGCACTTTGGGAAGCTGAGGCAGGCGTATCGCTTGAGGCTAGGAGTTTGAGTCAGGCCTAGGCAGCAAAGCAAGACCCTGTCTCTACAAAATAAACACACAAAAACACAAAAATATTAGCTGAGCATGGTGGGATGCAGTTACTGAGGAGGGAGGATGGCTTGAGCCCAGGAATTTGAGGTTGTAGTGAACTGTGATCATGCCACTGCACTGTAGTCTGGGCGACAGAGGGAGACCCTGTCTCAAGACAACAACAACATAAAAACCCCATCTCCATTACCCTCAAGTTTCTTCTTGCCTCCTTTCTGTCAAGGTAGATTAGTTTGCATTTTTTGTAATTTAGAATTTCATATAAGTAAAATCTTACAATAGTAGATACACCACAGTCTTCATATAATCCCAACTCTTTGGGAGGCCAAGGCGGGAGCATTGCTTGCACTCGGGAGTTGTAGGTTTGAATATATCCTAGGTGATTTTGTATATTTGTTGTATCTTTCCTGTAGATACGTTAGTGATGATAAAGTTAATTCCTGGCTTAGGGTGATGACTGTCCAATTTTCTTATAGTACTGCTAGGTTTTCACCTTATGAGTAGAAAATTACCTGTGTAGTTTTACTTGGGAGCTAAAAGATGGCCAGTTCTGCGTCAGCCATACACCTGATTTTTTTCGAGACGAAGTTTCACTCTTGTTACCCAGGCTGGAATGCAATGGTGCGATCTTGGCTCACTACAACCTCTGCCTCCCAGGTTCAAGCGATTCTCCTGCTTCAGCCTCCTGAGTAGCTGGGATTAGAGGTGCCTGCCACCACGCTTGGCAATTTTTCTTTCTTTCTTTCTTTTTTTTTTTTTTTGTATTTTTAGTAGAGACGGGGTTTCACCTTGTTGGCCAGGCTGGTCTTGAACTCCTGACCTCAGGTGATCCACCCGCCTAGGCCTCCCAAAGTGTTGGGATTACAGGTGTGAGCCGCTGCACCCGGCCACACCTGATTTTTTGTTTGTTTGTTTTTTTGAGGTGGAGTCTTGTTCTGTCACCCAGGCTGGTGTGCAGTGGTGCGATCTCGGCTCACTGCAACTTCTACCTCCTGGGTTCATGCAATTCTCCTGCCTCAGCCTCCCGAGTAGCTGGGATTACAGGGATGTGCCACCACGCCTGGCTAATTTTTGTATTTTTAGTAGAGACAGGGTTTCACCATGTTGACCAGGGTGGTCTCAAACTCCTGACCTCAAGTGATCCACTCAACTCAGCCTCCCAAAGTGCTGGGATTACAGGCGTGAGCCACCGAGTCCAGCCCACACCTGATATTTTTAATTACAGTTGCTAATCTTGTTTGCGTCACTGATTTCATTGTTAGTTAGGGAATAATTTCCAAAATCCCTCCTGTATTCACTGGCTTCTTTAGTTTTCTTTCATCAACCGAGATTGCTTGTTACCTGAAATATAATTCTTTTTTTAATATATTTTTTGAGACTGAGTTTTGTTCTTGTCACTCAGGCTGGAGTGCAATGGCGTGATCTCAGCTCACTGCAACCTCCACCTTCCGGGTTCAAGCGATTCTCCTGCCTCAGCCTCCTGAGTAGCTGGGATTACAGGCGCCTGCCACCACGCCTGGCATTTTTTTTTTGTATTTTTAGTAGAAATGGGGTTTCACCATGTTGGCCAGGCTGGTCTTGAACTCCTGACCTCAGGTGATCCACCCTCCTTGGCCTCCCAAAGTGCTGGGATTACAGGCGTGAGCCACTGTGCCCAGCCTGAAATATAATTCTTAATGAAAAGGTAGGGTAAATACTTAATTTTTTCCTTTAGTTACTAATTTTCAAATTAAGGTGTTAATTTAGTAACTATAATGATAACATAGATTTGTTCTTTTATCTTTTTTTGAGGTTTATTATAGATTTTTATTGGTTTAATATATTTTAATACACTATAGTCATGTGTATTTGTTTTTGATGTATTTTAAAAATCAGTTTATATTGATACTCCTGATGAAACATTTTTTGCTTTAACTTTTTTATGGTAAAATACAGATAACATATACATTTGAACCATTTTTAAGTGTGCAGTTCAGTAGCATTAAGTGCTTTCACATTTGTTGTGCAGCCGTCACCACCATCCATCTCTGGAACTTTTTCTTTTTTGAAAACTTTCTAGAGGTTCATATTTATTGGCATTTGACCTAGAGTCTTCCTCATGGGCAAGGTGCAGCCCTGGGCAGGACTATCAGCATCCTGCTGTCTCCTCAATTCTGTTAATCCACCAATCCTAATCCCTCCTAACCCCACTCATAGTCCAGAGAAGATAAAATGTTCAGGGACATGGTGTACTGCTCTCCAGATCCTTTCCCAGCTGAAACTCTATACCCATTTAGCACTAATTTTCCATTTTCCCTAGCCCAAGATAACCAACCACCATTCTACTTTCTCTTTGAATTTGACTCCTAGGTACCTCACATATATATTCCTATTTAGTGGAATTGTAGACTATTTATCCTTTTGTGACTGGCTTATTTCACTTAGCACTGTCTTCTAGGTTCATCCATGTTGTAGCTTCTGTCATAATTTCCTTCCCTTTTAAGGCTGAATAATTTTCCATTGTGTATATGTACCATATTTTGTTCATCCATTCATTCATTGATAGATACTTGAGTTGCTTCTACCTTTTGGCAATTGTGAGTAATGCTGTTATGAACAGAACAAATGTCTGTTTTGAGTCCTTGTTTTGCTTTCGTGCATTCTATTAAAAATGTTAAGGTTCTTTGCTTTTTACTTTTTTTTCTCTTTTATCCACCTTTTGACTTTATTCTTAAAGTTTTATCTTGGTATAATAATTTATGGTATGTTGCAGAATTAGGAGCAAAGTCCCGTGTGTCCTTCACTCAGTTTCCCCCAATGGTAACATTTTTCATAATTACAGTACAATGTCAAGACCGGGAAATTGACATTGATACAGTCCATATACAGGTGTCCCTTGGTATCTGTGGGGGATTGGTTCCAGAACCCTCGATGATACCAAAATCCATGGATGCTTAAGTTTATTAGATAAAATGGCATAGTGTTTTCACATAATCTACACACATCTTCCTGTATACTTTAAATCATCTTTCGATTACTTATAACACCTAATATAAATGCTGTGTAAATAGTTATATTGTATTGATTTTATTTGTATTTTTTTTATTGTTGTTATTTTTCATTGTGTTTTTTCCCTGAATATTTTCTATCTGTGGTTGGTTGAATCTGAGCATGGGGAACTCATGGATATGGAGGGCTAACTGGATTTATTCAGATCTTGCTAGTTATACATGGACTCATTTAGATAACTATGTTTGCATGTTTTATGTGTATAATTCTATGCTTTTTTATCATGTGTGGATAGGTGTAAGCACTACCACCACCATCACCATCACCATCACCATCAAGACACAGAACTGTCCCATCATCACAGATATCCCTCACACTACTCATTTAGTTACACTCACTCCCCCACCCCTTCTCTCCTTCCTCTATTTGGTTTCTAATCTGTGTCAACCACTAACCTGTTATTCATAATTTTGACATTTTCATGGAGTCATATAAATGGAAATCATACTGTATATAACTATTGAGTTTTTGTTTTGTTTTGTTTTTGCATTTAGCATAGTTTCCTTGGGATCCATCCAAGTTGTTATATTTCAGTAATTCATTTCTTTCTATTACTGAGATGTAGTCTGCGGTACAGATGTACCACAGTTTGTTTAACCATGTACTCATTGAGGGATTTTTGGGTTTGTATTAGTTTTTTAGGGCTGCCTAACAAAGTAGCACAAACTGGGTGGCTTAAACAACAGAAATTTATTGTTCTGGAGGCAAGAAGTCCAAGATCAAGGAGTTGGCAGGGTTAGTTCCTTCTGAGAGAATCTATTCTGTCCCCCTCTCTTAGCTTCTGGTGGTTTGCTGGCAATCTTTGGTGTCCTTTGGCTGGTAGAAGCATTACCTCCCATCTCTGCCTTCATTTTCACATGGTGTTCTCCTTGTGTGTA
Source organism: Pan paniscus (assembly GCF_029289425.2). Lineage (NCBI taxonomy): Eukaryota > Metazoa > Chordata > Mammalia > Primates > Hominidae > Pan > Pan paniscus. Next base: position 123,477,797 of record NC_073272.2, read on the forward strand.
TGTCTCTTTGCAAATTGTCCTTTTTTTTATTAGAGTACCACTCATATTGCATTCCTCCCTAAGGACGTCGTTTTAACTTGATAACTTCAGTAAAGATCCTGACTCCAAATAAGGTCATATTCTGAGGTACTGGGGGATAGGACTTCAACATATGAATGTTTGGGAGACACAATTAAACCCATAGCAGAGTTGCTTTCATGTTTTGGCTATTACAAACAAAGGTCCTATGGATGTTTATGTACGTGTTTTTACGTAGACATAGGTTTTCATTTCTCTGGGATAAATGCTCAGGTGTAAGGTTACTGGTGGTTATGGTAAGTGCATGTATGGTTTTTAAAGAAACGTCTAAGCTCTTTGCCAGAGTGGCTGTAGTTTACATTTCCACCAGCAGTGTATAAGAATCAGTTTCTCTGCATCTTTGCTATCATTTGGTGTTGTCACTATTTTTTTTTTTTTTTTTTTTTTTGAGAGGGAGTCTCGCTCTGTCGCCCAGGCTGGAGTGCAGTGGCACAGTTTGAGCTCACTGCAAGCTCTGCCTCCCGGGTTCACGCCATTCTCCTGCCTCAGCCTCCCGAGTAGCTGGGACTACAGGTGCCCACCACCACGCCCGGCTAATTGTTTTGTATTTTTAGTAGAGACGGGGTTTCACTGTGTTCATCAGGATGGTCTTGATCTCCTGACCTTGTGATCCGCCCACCTCGGCCTCCCAAAGTGTTGGGATTACAGGCGTGAGCCACCGTGCCCGGGCTGTCACTATTTTTTTTATTTTGGCAATTCTTACAGATGTAGTGATATCATGTTGTGGTTTTAATTTGTGTTTTCTTCTATTCAGTTTAACATGTGTTTTAAAAGTTTGTTTGCTAATTATCTCTTTTATACTTAATATCTTGATTCTTAGGGTCATTAACAAGATTGCTTGCCTTCTCCTATAGTATAAAGAAAATAACTTCAGAAAAACAGAATTAGTGTAGCAGACAACAGAAGTATTGTATGAAGTTTAATTTTCTTTCCTTCTTTTTTTTAAAAATAGAGACATAGTCTTGCTCTGTCACCTAGGCTGCAGTGCAGTGACCTAATCACAGCTCACTGCAGCCTCGTACTCCTGGGCTCAAGCGATCTCTCTCTCTCTCTCTCTCTCTCTCTCTTTCTCTTTCTCTTTCTCTCTTTCTTCCCTCCCCCTCCACCCTTTCCCCCTCTCCCTTCCCCGCTTTCCTCCCTCTCCCTCCCTCTCCTTTTTTGTAGAGAACAGGTCTCACTGTGTTGACCAGGCTGGTCTCAAACCCCTGGCCTCAAGCGATCCCCCCTACCTTGGCCTCCCAAAGTGCTGGGATTACAAGTGTGAGCCATGCCATCCTGCTTTAAATTTTCTTCTTTTTGTCCTTAAAATTCTTCCCACTAAGGATAAGCAAAGTGTTGTGTTCTGACCTCACTTTATATGAATACTTTCTCTGTATGTCTGTGTTATTGATTTGATGTACATGATTAGGTTTATTTTTCCAATTTGTCTTTAATTTCAGAAATTTCTGTTTCTATGACAGTGACATAACCTAACAAAATTCAGTTTCATTTGAATGAGTATGACATTTTCCTTATTCAAAAGTTAAAATTATATGCAAAGGTATATATAGAAGTCTTCCACAGATTCCTGCCTCGTATATTTCTTTTATCATCCCTTCCTCCTTACAACTTGGAAAAAGTGTTTCTTGTTAATCCTCTCAGTATTTTTTTGTGCAAACAAATACATCCATTCATATACATGTTCTTACTTTGTGAAAGGCATCACATTTTACATTATATTACATAATTTGATGTAAACTTAAATATTAAGTAGCAGACCTAACAGAAGACTTTCAGAGTTGTGTTAATGCTGTTTTTTATGTTGTGAGAGTTGAATCTGCTACACTGACTTCCACATTATTTTGTGATCTATGAGTTATGATCAACATAAGATAGTAGGTTCACTAGTAACTAAGTTCAAGTATGTAACACTGGAAAAACTGCTTGTTGCTTTATGACTTTGGGCAGAAAAACAGACAGGTGAAATGCAGTTGAATACTTTGTAAATTATGGTTAGCCAAAGTAGGTGACATAGGACTAACCTGTGAAAGGGGACATAATGAAGTAAAACATTCAAGTAAAATGACATGATAATGGCATATTTGGCAAACATCTTCAGAATAGATTATATGTAGAAGTTGGAGGAGAAAAGTTTTTCCCTTTCCTAGTTGCAATTTATTATTATTATTAATTTTCTTTCTTTTTTTTTTTTTTGAGATGGAGTTTCACTCTTGTTGCCCAGGCTAGAGTGCAATGGTGCGATCTCGGCTCACTGCAACCTCCACTTCCCAGGTTCAAGCGATTCTCCTGCCTCAGCCTCCTGAGTTGCTGGGATTACAGGCATGCGCCACCACGCCTGGCTAATTTTTGTATTTTAGTAGAGACAGGGTTTCACCATGTTGGTCAGGCTGATCTCAAACTCGCGACCTCAGGTGATCCGCCTGCCTCAGCCTCCCAAAGTGCTGGGATTACAGGCGTGAGCCACCGTGCCCAGCCCTATTATTAATTTTTTAGAGACAGTCTCGCTGTGTTGCCCAGGCTAGTTTCAAACGCTTGGGCTCAAGTAATCCTCCTGCCTCAGTCTCCTAAAGTGCTGGATTAGGGGCATGAGCCACCATGCCCAGCTGCTAGTTGCAATTAATTTATTAATCAGGATAGCTAAGCACAGTCATTTATGGTGGGTGGAGGGAGACAGAGGGAGAGGGAGATTGTGTTTCATGATGAAAAGATCATTTTGAGTATTTTTGCCAAAATAATAATCATAGAATAAGATGGAGATCCTTGCATATGAATAGTCTTCTCAATCATGTTGTTCTCAGTGTTGCTACGTTATTTGGCAGATAACTTTTTGCCAGGAGGATAATTATAACACATTTTTTTTTGAAAGAGTTTTCTAATTGAGAAGTTTCTTTCCTGACTAATGACTTAACAAATAAACCATTGTTACAACAAACTGTGTCATAACAGCAAAGTTGCAATAACTATGAATCTAAGATAGTTTCAAGTTCTCTGTAGTAGAGTGTACTTTCAAGTCTATCCAAAACAAAAACGTTAGCTCTAATATATATTTGTTTTTAATAATATATTGCTCTTAATATTAAATATATGTTGAGTCATTATTTCGCCTCCTTTCTTAGCATCTCGATAGTTCTTTTGGGGATATTGATTTTGCAGGATGCTTTAATGTATTTGTTGTTGTTTAGAAATAAGGCAGTCTTTTGGTCATAGTTCTAGGGAAGGTTTAAAAACTTCAGTCATCTTAGAGCTCAGATTGAGTTGGTCTGTTTGGATGGCATGCTAAAGTATATGAAATTTGCTTGGTTACAGGGCAAAATGTGAGAGTCCCCTAATGATATCTGGTACCAGTAATCTAACCAGGTAGGTAGGTAGGTAGGTAGGTAGGTAGGTAGGTAGATAGATAGATTAGATAGATAGATAGATAGATAGATAGATAGATAGATAGATAGATAGATATCTCTTCTTACTGGATCTTTTTCATGCTGTATGCTTCCTCTCGAGTTTAATGGAATCAAGTGTTGCATTTTAGGGTAATTCCTAAATCTTAGTATCATCACATGAGGCCATTTAGTATGCTAACCGTTGGATGCAGTTAGTTTGCATTGCTGCTGGAAGATTGTTGCTGCTTTTTACCCTGGCTTTAAGTTGTGTGCTCTTGTGGGTAACTATGGGACTTGACTTGTACTGTCATATTTTGAACAAGGGAAATAAATGTTTAACATTTGTTAAATAGGTTTCAATGACAGTTTTCATACTTTATGGTGAGCAACTTAAATGTAAGGTTAGCTCTGGTTGTTCAAGTGTTTCCATGTTTTTTTGGAAAAGTTAGATTATTTCTTTTGATACTTTGCTGTAAATTTAACATAAGCTTTGGTGCATTTTACCTTATTAAACGGGAGACAAAAAGTCTCAAAATATTCTGAGTGTAGATATCAATGATTAGTGTCTTAATTTACAAAATGACATCTCAATAGATCAGTAGTTATATGGTATGTGGTATGCTTGTTTAGTAGAAAGGTGTTCTTAAATGATCGATGATTTAAGTAAAATCCTGTGAGTTTATACCATATGAGAGAAGCTTGCTTGATAAAAGAGGTTTCAAATTTAATTTTTTATTGTGGTAAACAACAACATTTACCATTTAACCATTTTTTAAGTGTATAATTGAGTAACGTTAAATATATCCAACTGCTGTGAAACAGATCTACAGAAATTTTTCATCTTGAAAGCCTGAAACTCTATACCTATTAAACAACAACTCCCGTTTTTCTCTTCTAGTCCCTGGTAACCATTATTCTACTTCCTGTTTCTATGAATTTGACTACTTCAGATACCTCATAAGTTGAATCATAAGGTATTTGTCTTTTTCGTGACTAGCTTATTTCAGTTAGCATAATGCCCTTAGGGTCCATCCGTGTTGTAATGTAGTACAGATGTTCCTTCCTTTTAAAAGGTGTGTAACTCATTTTATGTATCTACTACATTTTGTTTATCCATATCTGTTCTATTCCATTGGTCTATTTGTCTTTATGCCAGTACCTCACAGTTTTGATTACTGTAGCTTTGTACAGTAAGTTCTCACTTAGTGCCGTTCTTAGGTTCTTGGAAACTTGGGCTTTAAGCAAAGCGGTGTACAGCAGATCTTTGAACAATATCAATTTGTTCAGTGTTGTTTTGTTATAATGTTGATGAGGAAAAAAATTGGTTTCATTCATTATACGTCATTTTGCTTAACATTGGAGTTTCTAAGAACCTGTTGGTGATATTGAGGACTTTCTCTAAAATGCTTTGAAATTAGGAAGTGTGAGTCCTCCAACTTTGTTCTTTTCTTCCTAAAATTGTTTGGGCTTTTTGGGATCCCTTGAGATTCTATATGAATTTTCAGCTTAATTTTTTTCATTTTTGCAAAAAGTGCTATTGGAATTTTGATAGGGATTGTGTTGAATCTGTAGATTTCTTTGGGTAGTATGGACTTCATGATAATATTAAGTCTTCGAATTCATGAACACAGGATGCCTTTCTATTTGTGTCATCTTTCATTTCAGCAGTATTTTGTAGTTTTCAGTGTACAAGTCTTCTACCTGCTTGGTTAGGTTTAGTATTTTACAGTTTTTGATGCTGTTGTAAATGGAATTGTTTTCTTAATTTCCTTTTCGGATTGTTAGTATATACAAGAATTTTGTGTGTTGATTTAATATCCTGCGACTTTATTGAATTTGTGGTTATTAGTTCTAAGAGTTTTTATGTGTGTGTAAACTTTGGGATTTTCTACATATAAGATTGTGTCATCTGGGAACAGAGATAATTTTACTTCTTTCTTTCTAACTTGGATGCCTTTTATTTGTTATTTTTCCTGTCTAATCGCTTTGGCTAAGCCTTCCAATACTATGTTGAATAGACACGTAGTGGGAGTGGGCATCCTTGCCTTGTTCTGTATGTTAGAGTAAAAACTTTCAGTCTTTTACCCTTGAGTATAATATTAGCTATGAGTTTTTGACTTTTACTATGTAGAGGTAGCGTCTTAGTCCATTTTCTGTTCCTTACAACAGAATATCTGAAATTAGGTACTTTATAAAGAAAAAGAATTTATTTCTTACAGTTAAGGAGGCTGAGAAGTCCAAGTTTTGAGGGTCCACATCTGATGAGAGTCTTCTTGCTAGTGGGAACTCTGCACAGTTCCTAGGTGTTGCAAGGCATCACGTGGCAATGGGACTGAGGGTGCTTGCTCAGGTCTCTTTCTCTTCTAAAGCCACCTGTCCCACTCTCATAACTATTAAATCATTAATCCAGTAATCCATGAATTGATTAACCTATTCATGATGGCAGAGCCCTCCTTACCCAATCTCCTATTAAAGGCCCCACTTCTCAGTACTGCCACATTGGGGGTTAAATTTCCACGAGTTTTTGAGGGGACAAATATTCAAACCATAGCAGGTGATTTTTTTCTAGTTTTAACTTGAGTGTTTTTTATAGTGAAAGGGTGTTGAATCTTGTCAAATGCTTTTCCTGCATCAACTGAGATGATCATGTGGTTTTTGTCCTTCCTTCTGTTAATGTCCTGTGTTACATTGATTGATTTTTGTATGTTGAAACAGTCTTGCATTTCAGCAATAAATTTCACTTGGTCATGGTGTATAATATTTTAAATGTTTAAAATGATGAATTCTGGTTTGCTAGTATTTTGTTAGGAATTTTCGCATCAATATTCATCAGGGATATTGGTCTGTAGTTTTCTTATAGTGTCTTTTTCTGGCTTGAATTTAATTTTTAAAGTGTAATTTGCATGCCTTACTCTTTGTCTAGGAATGTTTAAGATTAGAGAGAATTAAAATAATTTTAGAGTACCACATATGTGTCTCCTGTTGTTACCACTGTGTGGAATTACCAAGTGAAGAATCAAACTCTTAGATCTGAAATACGAATTGGGAAGTACTATAGTGTGTTGACAAACTGAATTATGAAAGCATATTTGATTTCTGAACTTGAATATGCATATAATTCAAGCCTATGAATTGTGTACTGTGGTTGTTAGCTAAAAGGTTAGTGGGTAATATCAAGTGGCTGGTAATGCTAAATATTTTAATAAGGTCAGCTAATCAGAAGTGAAAGGAACAAAAAAATTGGACATGTGACATATATGTGTTCTTGTATAGTCATGCTAAAATGAAAAAAGAGGCATTACATATTAATAGTCACCACATTTTTAAATTTTGGGTTAAAATTTTTCATTCTCTATAAAGTGGTTTATTTTTCACATTGGTTTTATTGTTTTTAATCTACTGAATTGTTTTTTGGCTACAGTTCTATCTTCATTATCATGCAAATTATTAATAAAAATTCAGTAATTCATTGAGATGCTTTTTACTACCTTGAGTAAATAAATGTGAAAACTTGTGATGTAATCTATTGAGAGTATGTGAAATGAAAATTTAGATTTCCCCCAACATCAAGCAGGATTATCCTGTGTTCATCTAGTCTTCTATGAAATCTGCCTTTTTTTGAAATTTGCCAGTGAGCCAGTGATGCCCAGTGTGAAATGGTTTAGATGGCAATAATATATTGTGCTTATATCATGCTGTATACCATTTAACCCTTCTTGTAAATTTGATTTTTGGATCTGGATATTCATTTATACCAGCTAATATGGTCTCATTGGAAATGTTGATAGCCACTACACCAAGTTGTAATTACCCATGTTTATTTGTTATGTCTTAACATTACAAATTGACATCACAAGTTACATCACAAAGTTATGTTAATAAGATGGAGATGTATACACACGCGCGCACACACACACACACACGCACACCAGTCCAGAAAGCTAACTGTAGAATGTATTCAGATATAAGTGAGATGAAGAGTGGATAATGACAGTATTAAAACAATTATTAGCTATTGACCTTGGCAGACTGAGAAATGATTTTAAGGTGATAGTATATGATAAAACAAATATTCTATCTGTTTTGATATTTGTCTTAGGATAGAGTCAGATAATGTCTAGTCAGCTGCAGCTTATTAGGGCTGACTGGGGAAAATAGTAGTCTTCAAATTAGATAGCAGATATGTATCCAATGTGTCAACTATAATATGGTATCCAGTGTCTAGCAGCAGCCAGTGCCAGTATGGTCAGACAGATGAGAGGACAATATTGCGGCTTTCAGGTTAAGGCAACTCAAGAGACAAATGGAGACTTTTTAGGGTGGGTTTATGGGCAGGATTCCAGTACCAGAATGAAGGTAGATGTATTACAGCAGGAACATGTCAGACGGGGTAGGATCTTTGGGTGATTCAGGTACAGGTTACAATTGAGTACTGAGCACAAGTTGGCTCTGTGGGAATAGGACATAAGCCTTTTCTTGTCTCCCTCCAACCCCTAACTAAGGGGGTTGCTAAGTTCACAAGGCGTGCTAGGTTTTCTACAGACATCAAAAATGGTCATTGAGAACTGGGACAGCCTGAGTATGTAGGTTTGTCAAGGTGATCACAGTTGTGGTGATGGCTCGAGTCATGTTTTTAAAGTATTGGGGAAAGTGAGTAGACAAGAAAACTAGGAATATTGCTGTGCACCTACTATAATACACTTAAAAATAGGAAGGGAGCAGGTGGATGTTTCCCGTTTTGTAAATTTTAGTTTCTGGCAGTGTGTAGTGATGCTGTATCTGTAGACTGCCCCAGCTTGCTCCTTCCCCAATTCCTGAAAATAAAAGTTATTTTTGTAATGTTGTGGCCTTAGGCCTGTTCAGTTTGTCTACTTAGTTATTTTAGAAAGGCCTTTTACTTTGGCCTCCTTCCATCCTTTATATATATGTATGTATAAAATTTTTTTTTTTTGAGACAGAGTCTTGCTCTGTTGCCCAGGCTGGAGTGCAGTGGCACGATCTCGGCTCACTGCAGCCTCCACCTCCTGGGTTTAAGCGATTCTCATGCCTCAGCCTCTGGAGTAGCTGGGATTACAGGCCTGTGCCACCATGCCCAGCTAATTTTTGTATTTTTAGTAGAGATGGTATTTCTCCACGTTGGCCAGGCTGGTCTGGAACTCCTGGCCTCAAGTGATCTGCCTGTCTTGGCCTCCCAAAGTGCTGGGATTACAGGCCTGAGCTACTGCACCCAGCCTGTCCTTTATATTATTTTTAAAGTTTGTAAATATAGATTTCCTACTATTAGTTAGGAAATATAGACAGGGTCATTAATCTTCTTACATATGCAGATTTCTTCCAGGCATGCCTTCTCTGGTTTACCTATTCCTGTACCAGAGCGGGGACTACCATTAGGAATTCTGTAGGACTCCATCCAGGTTTGTGTAAAAGAAAAGATATTTGCGAATGATATATGTGGTAGCTGTAATGTGAGTGTGTTGTCAAGAAACTTTTAGGTTAAGATTTTACTACTGGGCTGAGTACACATGATCATTGCTTAGTTTGACGTACTTTTCTTTTTTTTTTTTTTTTGAGACGGAGTCTCACTCTGTCGCCCAGGCTGGAGTGCAGTGGCTTGATCTTGGCTCACTGCAAGCTCCGCCTCCCGGGTTCACGCCATTCTTCTGCCTCAGCCTCCCGAGTAGCTGGGACTACAGACCCCCACCACCAAGTCCGGCTAATTTTTTGTTTTTTAGTGGAGATGGGGTTTCACCGTGTTAGCCAGGATGGTCTCGATCTCCTGACCTCGTGATCCTCCCGCCTCGGCCTCCCAAAGTGCTGGGATTACAGGTGTGAGCCACCGTGCCCGGCCTAGTTTGACGTATTTTCACCATGTAATTTACTTAGAATAGTATAGCACAAATTAGGGAGATTAACAGAGGGAGGACAAATATCTTTTAGGTAAGAAGAATTTCTTTTTTTTTTTTTGAGATGGCATCTTGCTCCATTGCCCAGTCTAGAGTGCAGTGGCATGATCTTGGCTCACTGCAACCTCTGTCCCCCGGGTTCAAGCGATTCTCCTGCCTCAGCCTCCCGAGTAGCTGGGATTACAGGTGCATGCCACCATGCCCGGCTGATTTTTCTATTTTAGTAGAGATGGGGTTTCACCATGTTGGTCTTGAACTCCTGACCTCGTGATCCGCCTGCCTCCACCTCCCAAAGTGCTGGGATTACAGATGGGAGCCACCACACCCGGCCGAATTCTTGTTAAAGATTGTTACTCATCAAAGGGGCAGTAGTTTTTTTCTTTTTGAAGGTAGATATTTATGTCCACATTTTGGGTTAGCTTTTCATTTTTTTGCCCGCATGTACATCATTTGACATAGAAATGATAGTAACTTTCCTGTTTGGATCAAATGTACTACTGCAGGAAGTAGTCGACCTTTTAGCATTCACAACCTCAAACTAAACAACAGACTTTTGTATGCTGTCTCCTAAGAAAGTACATAGGCCAATAAAAGGAACATACCTTTGGGTCTTGTTGTCAGGAGCCTGTAAGAAAGTTTATGTTCCCTGCTAATCTTGAGTAGGCAAACATAATAAAGGTAATTTTATGATAGAACTCAGAGTTTTTGTACGTTTAATTTTATATGATTATAAACATGAAATATGAATAGATTTTAGCAGCATAGTTTTGTAATTCCTTAGGTAGTTTAGGTTTTTAAACAGTTTTTTTTTTCTCCTGAGGACAGTCTCACTCTGTTGCCCAGACTGGAGTGCAGTGGCATGTTCTCAGCTCACTGTAGCCTTGACCTCCCAGGCTCAAGCGATCCTCCCACCTCAGCCTCTCAAGTAGCTGGGACTATAGGCACGCGCCACCATGCCCAGCTAGTAGTTCACGTTTTAACAGAGTACATTAAAAACTAAATTTCCCCTTCATAATTTCCTTTTTTGTACTAACAATAAGATTGTAAAAAAAAAAATAAAAAATTACCCACCCTGATATGTTACTGTATTCCTTTGCTTCTTTTTTGTTGTTATTATGTCTGTTTACCCACATTGGTACACAGTCATAAATAGTTTCAGTGTATGAATATTACATTAATTACATTGACGTACTATCAGTGGTACTTGGTTGGATGAATTTTTAGTATTTAGAAGCTTTAAAAATCCTATTTCACTAGAATAGGGAGTTGGCCAGGTCAATAATTTTTTCTGTGTCTATCAGACCTTGACACAACATTTTTTTCTTTTAAAATTATATGTACCTGTCTGGGCGCAGTGGCTCACACCTGTAATCTCAGCACTCTGGGAGGTTGAGGTGGACAGATTGCTTGACCCTGGGAGTTAAAGACTAGCCTGGGCAACATGGTGAAACCCTGTTTCTACAAAATACACAAAAATTAGCTGGGCATGGTGGTGCTCACCTATAGTCTATGGATAATTGGACATTTTGGTAATTCCTAATTTTAAGTGTTTGTATTATAGTGATGGTGGCATTTTAGAAGGGTGTATACATTTCCTGGATGTGATCCTTACATATAGAAGTATGTGACCCTTTTGGGAGGAGTGTTAAGGGTATGGCATGTGGTGTGAATTTGCCAGCTTTTAGCAGTTGAATATTTCTGCATTTTTAGTGAGAGAATTAACATACCAGCTACTTAAGTGTTCCCCTCCCCTGTGCTCTCCAGTAATATATTATTAATATATGGATTCTGAGGAACCTTGTTAGTGATGGCTTTGTTGGTAGCTTTTCATTTTTTTGTCTTGAGACCACTTGGGATTGAATTAAATACCTTTTTTTTTATGGAGACGGAGTCTCACTCTGTTGCCCAGGCTGGATTGCAGTGGTGTGTTCTCGGCTCACTGCAACCTCCGCTTCCCGGGTTCAAGCGATCCTCCTGCCTCAGCCTCCCGAGTAGCTGGGACTATAGGTGCACACCACTGTGCCCAGCTAATTTTTGTATTTTTGTTTTAGAGACGAGGTTTCATCATGTTGGCCAGACTGGCCCTGAACCCCTGACCTCGTGATCTGCCCGCCTCAGCCTCCCAAAGTGTTTGGATTACAGGCGTGAGCCACCGTGCCTGGCCCCTAAATTAAAGACCTTTAAAACAGTAATTATTTTAGGGGAAAAAAAATTAAATCATATCAGAGCAAGATATTAGGATGTTTTGTGTGTGCTTTTATTTTGTTGGGGGGTACTTTTGATGAATGTAGGAAGTCATTCTTTTTTTGGAGTTGCAAAGATTCAAGCATCATCATAATTTTTACTTACTTGTATTAATGTGCTATAGTAATAGGTATCTGACAGGTGTTTCTTGTTATTGAATTTAACTTGTAATCTAAACTTTGAGTAACAGCCCATAAACATATACTAATTATGGATAACCTGAGAAGTTACGGTGATTAAGTTTCAGCTTTTAGGTCTGTTTATATTAAAAGCAGTGTTACTTGAATTTAATATTTAGAATTAGAAATAACGCGATCATCTGTTACTTTTTAATCTAATAATTAATAGCCTTTAATGGCAGCACACTATACATGTGAACTTAAGAAAGTAGTTTTACTTTAATATATATTGTTTAGCTTATCTACAAATGGGATTGCCTGGTTTTCAGTAAGGAAAAGCAGAAGCTAGTTGTTGCTGGATAGGTTTTTTTCCCAGAAGGAAAATAGTGATTGAGACTTAATGCAAATTTTATTTCTATGCTTTATCCTCCAAAGCTGTTAGAATGTTAACTCTTTTATAGTAGGTATAGAGAATTGTTACATATGATGAAAACCTCAAAAGTTTTTTCTAGACACTAGGAGAGAGCTCCACCTTGTGATCTTGGAGCATATTTTTTAAAAAGTTAATAACCCGCAATAGTGCAGAAATTGTGTGGTGAGTTTGATTTTTAAACTGATACTTTTCTTTGAGCATTACATGTTTTTATAGTTTTGGGTTACCCAGCTGAAATCAAATGGTATTAAGCACATTTGAAGATACTCTGAATTTGTTAATGTAAGTCTGTGGGGGAAACACATTGGATGGATGGATGGATGGATGGATGGACGGACGGACGGACGGACGGACGGACGGATGGATGGATGGATGGATAGATGGATGGATTGACAGAGTCTTACCCCATTGCCCAGGCTGGAGTGCAATGGTGTGATCATGGCTCACTGCAGCTTCTACCTCCTGGGCTCAAGCAATCTTCCTGCCTCAGCCTCCCAAGTAGCTAGGTCTATAGGTGTGTGCCATCATGCCCGGCTGATTTTTTGATTTTTTGTTGAGATACGGTCTCACTATGTTGTCCAGGCTGGTCTCGAACTCCTGGGTTTAAGCCATTCTCCAACCTCATCCTCCCAAAGCGCTGGGATTGTAGGTGTGAGCCATCATGCATGGCCTGCAAATTGTATTTATATGCAGCTGTAGACATTTAAAATAAAGATGTAAACATTCTCAGCTCTTCCTGTAGATTAAAGTTTACATTTAGAAACTACTAATCCCAACTCATCCGTTGGGTTCCTTCCCTTCTAAATTACAAAGCAATTTTAATATTTGTAATTTTTGTGAGCTATGATGAACTGTTTTTATGGCAAATAAGTCATTTAGAGAATGACTAGCAAACACTCGGATACATGGAATTTAGCACTCTTTTTTTTTTTTTTTTTTTTTTTAAGATGGAGTCTTGCTCTGTCACCCAGGCTGGAGTGCAGTGGCGCAGTCTTGGCTCACTGCAAGCTCCGCCTTCCGGGTTCACGCCATTCTCCTGCCTCAGCCTCTCGAGTAGCTGGGATTACAGGCGCCTGCCACCACGCCTGGCTAATTTTTTGTATTTTTAGTAGAGATGGGGTTTCACCATGTTATCCAGGATGGTCTCCCTGACCTTATGATCCGCCTGCCTTGGCCTCCCAAAGTGCTGGGATTACAGGCGTGAGCCACCGCGCCCGGCCAGCATTCTTATATTTAATAATATTAAGTGGCAAGTAGGTACCTTCTTGTAGAAATAATAATCACATTTCTTAACAGGTATTAAGGACAAGGATCATTGTTCTCCTGTTCACTGTTGTATTCTCATTGCCCAGTACTACATTTGGCACATGGTGGAAACTTTTACTTGGTTGGATGAATTTTCAATATTTAGAGACTTTAAAAAAATCTTATTTCACTAGGATAGGGAATTGGCCAGTTCAATAATTTTTCTATCAGACCCTGACACAACTTTTTTTTTCTTTTAAAAATATATGTACCTGGCTGGGCGCAGTGGCTCATGCCTGTAATCTCAGCACTTTGGGAGGCTGAGGTGGGTGAATTGCTTGAGCCCAGGAGTTCAAGACTAACCTGAGCAGCATGGTGAAACCCTGTCTCTACAAAATAAGAAAAAATTAGCTGGGCCATGGTAGTGTGTGCCTATAGTCCCAGCTACTTGGGAGGCTGAGATGGGAGGATCACTTGAGCCTGGGGAGGTCAAGGCTGTAGTGAGTTGTGATTGCGCCACTGCACTCCAGTGCGGGTGACAGAGTAAGACCTTGTCTGTCTGTCTCTATTTTTTATATACGTATAATACACACATGCGCGCATGTATCTTGTCTTGAGAGATACATCTTACATCTTTGATTTTGCTTTTGTGTTTGCTTTGGTTTCTAATTACAAAGTACATGATAGTATAGCCTATGCTTTGCAAAATAATTTGGCCTGGGAATGCTTCTTTCTTTTACAGTAGAAATTAGTTTTGTGCTATTTAGAAGAATCCAGTATATCGCACAATATTCATTTTATTTAGTATTCTCTGCTTCTCAGAGCTGATGCATTCTTTATATTCATCACCTGTGATTCTTTAGGTGACTGTATTTATGAACTACCTTTAAAGTGTGCTTAGAAATTATATTGAAGGAAAGCAGCAACTTTGGTTTTGATGAAAATGCTCAGAGACGCAGACAGATACAGCAAGGATCACATGACCTCTTTTATTTTCATCTTGCCATCTAGATGACCTGACCTGTTCATTAGAATTTATTAGTTCTGTGCCTCTCCAGTTCCTTTAAAAGAAACAAAATGATTTTCTTTTATAAATAAGTTAGCATTTTAGGAGGTGAATGTGTATCTTACATATGATGACAAACTTCAGAAAAGAAAAAATTAGCCAGATGTGGTGAGTACCTATAGTCCTAGCTACTCAGAAAGCTGAGGTAGAAGGATCTCTTGAGCCCTGAAGTTTGAGACTGCAGTGAGCTATGATTTGTGCCACTGCACTCCAGCCTGGGTGACAGAGTAAGGCCCTGTCTCAACGAAAATAAGATTTTAAAATTTGTGTATGTATGTATGTTTGAGACAGAGTCTCGCTTTGTCACCCAGGCTGGAGTGCAGTGGCATGATCTCAGCTTGCTTCAGCCTCCCGAGTAGCTGGGACTACAGGTGTGCACCAACACACGAGGCTAATTTTTGTATTTTTAGTAGAGACAGGGTTTCGCCATGTTGGCCAGGCTGGTCTGGAACTCCTCACCTCAAGTGACCTGCCCGCCTTGGCCTCCCAAAGTGCTGGGATTACAGGCGTGAGCCACTGCGCCTGGCTGAAAACAAGATTTTAAAATCTGAATATCTTTCAGAAAAAAAATAAAGTGGTGGTATATGTTATTTGATTATTCAGGATTTAATTTGTGGATTATTCATTCTTGTTTCTCCTATTGCCTCATTTGTTATTTTGCTGTTCACAAAACATAAAATTAATATTTTTCTGTTTTAGCTTAAGTAAGCTAGGAAATACAATGTTTTGAACTTTGTATATTAATTAAACATTAGTAACCATTGATGATGTTTTCTAGAGAGATAAAATTACCAAGAAAAATTGAGCTGTTTCTTGTGTGATATCTAACCTACTGGGAGAAGTCATTAGGAGTTTGTCAGTATGTTATATTTGAGCATTTAATATTAATTGGATATGTTTAATCTTACCTGCTTTTTCTTTAGGTGGCCACCGAGTACTAAATTCACTTGGGAATAAAAGAAAAACATAAGAAAATTATAAGAGAAAGGTACACATAAGACTAAGAGCTTTAGACTTTAGCTTCAGCCTGTTTTCTCCTTTCTTGTTTGCTTTTAGGTCATTTTCTTCATTTAGGAAATGCATCCTTGACTTTCAAAACATAGACATAATACCCTTTCTGTCTGCCATTTTTACATGTACTTTGGTCAAAAATGGCATTCATTTGTTGTTCGTATGAAATTATTGGCATTTAAATTGATCGTAAGTTCCTTGAGGGAGAGGAATAGATCAGATCTAACATTTTTTCCCCCTTCTCTTCTCAACAAAGTTTGTTATTATCATGAAGTGGTTATTTATTTAATAAGCCAGGCTTTGGACTGTATGTTTCCAGGGCAGGAAAATCTGTTTTAAAGTTATATCTTAGGGTTTTTTTATTAGCTCCTTTTAACTGTATGTGCATGATATCAGCAAAAGGTTGTATTTTCAGGCATCTCATATTATGGTTTAAAGTTCTCATAGGGATTTCAGGACTAGTAAGAGTCATATCCTGTTTCTATTTAGGATGTATTAATGTGTATATATATATATATATAAAGCCAGGCGGAGAATCACAAGAAAATTTAAAAACAATTGTTTTATAAGCTTCTTTTTCCCCTATGTGTTATTACTGTGGGGCTGCGAGTGTTACAACAAGTCCATATCTAGATTAAGCAGTCAAGGTCAGGCACGGTGGCTCATGCCTGTAATCCCAGCACTTTGGGAGGCCGAGGCGGGTGGGTCACCTGAGGTCAGGAGTTCGAGACCAGCCTGGCCAACATGGCAAAACCCCATCTCTACTAAAAATACAAAAATTAGCTGGTCATGGTGGCCCGCGCCTGTAATCTCAGCTACTCGGGAGGCTGAGGTAGGAGAATCGCTTGAACCTGGGAGGCAGAGGTTGCAGTGAGCCGAGATCGTGCCACTGCACCCCAGCCTGGGTGACAGAGTGAGACTGTGTCTCAAAAAAAAAAAAAAAGAAAGCAGTCAAATGCAAGGGAATGAAATCCTTATTTACTAAAACATATTAGTAGGCACTGGGGAATTTAACTTTTGAGTATGGATATCCTTTCCGAATATTTTTGGTGCATTTGTAATAAATGTCATTTTCTCCTTTTTAAAGGAATTGTCTTAGAAGAAAGAAGGCAAGCCATCATTTTACCCACGTAAATATATGAATATATTTCTGACATTGAGGTGTTCCAGAAGATGATAAAGAAATGATAGCAGCTCCAGAAATACCAACTGATTTTAATCTACTACAGTAAGTAAATTATATTCTGATAATTTTTAAATACTTGTTTATTCCACAAAATGGGGAATGCATTAACTTCAGTTAAATTTCCTTCTGCTCGAGAAGATCTAATATATAAAATAGCTTTTATGCTTTGCAAGAGTTTATATCAGCACTCATCAAGGCTCTGTAATAGTAATTATTCTGTACTTTTTTGTTGTTGTGTTTTAAATTTGTCTTTTAGTTTACATGCTGCAGTTTATTATTTTTTGTTGTGTAGTTCTGAGTCCATACTTGGTTTTGCAATAGCAACTGTTTTGAGAGAGCATCATAAAATTCCTAAAAATAAAGTTTTCTCATTAGTGAGGTATACCATGTGGCACTATTTAGGATGTAATGTCAGATTTCTGTTACAAAATCAAATGATGATTGCAGAAATAAGTTACATGTATATTGGTCCAGAAAGTGTTTTCAACATAGGTATCCTCTTTACCCCCATCTGAAAAGCTAACTGTACTCCTTAGCTTTTATTCTAATTACTCCTTGGTTTTGAAAGATTTTGAACTACTCTATGTAACAGTGATTTTCATACTAAGGTACAGTTTCATGAGTTGCCTCAGTGAAAAGTGAACTTTTAAATTGCCCGTGAATCCCTTTATTTACCCACCCCCACCACTGTATTTTTTATTAGGATCTTTATGAGACTTGACTTGAAAAGAGAGTTTAGTTGCTAAAAATTTTGAAAACAACAGACTAATACCTTTGTACATAATGGTAGCCAGCGTTTACTTTTGATCATATGTAGATTTTCATATTTTTAATAATTTTGTTATCTTCAGTGGAGATTATGAATCTTCTGGGACCAAATACATTCAGGTTCCCACAAAACAGCATTTTTAGTGAGGATTTTATGTATTCTAAGTCTCATATCTTTGTAAAAGTTAATTATTACCTTTGTTAATATTAAGTGTCTGCTGTATACAGGATGTTATATTAGATCCTGTGAGGAATTAAGTTAGGTACTTCCTGCTGCCTTTATGAGTTCATATTTTAAAGATATAAAGAGAAGATTATGAAGTTTCTTATATACTTGGTTAGAGACTATAAAAAGGGTTTATATTATGGACTAGACTATTGACTATTAGAATATCTCAAATAATGAGGACCTGAAATAGGATAATGAATAAAAGGGAATTGAGGTTGTTCGGGTGGAACAGGCCCAGCATTTGATTGGGTATGTGGGGTGCAGGGCACAGTAAAGAGGAATGGAAGATTCAGTCGTGTGATAGATGACTCAGGATGTTTCAGGTCACTGAATGGTTAATACAGTATGTTTAATAAACATAACTGTTATTTCACCTAGGGTAGTTTTTGTTGTTCTTTTGATCTTAAAAACACAGGAAAGCATTGAAGAACGGCTTAGAGTATTTATTCTTTGGTTGGGAGTATTTTAGACTTCCATTCTGATTACTCACTTAAGCTTTCTTTAGAAAGTTTTTCAGTAAGTTACCAAACCTCTAGTGGTTCACTCTTAGTTGGGATAGCTTGGAGATGAGTATTAAGAGGATAATTGAGCCCTTGATTACTCTGGCCATTGGAACATTGTGAAGACTATAGTGATTTTCTTCAGACTTAAAGCAGTTACTTAGCTCTTTAAGAGAGCTGGTGTCCTACGAAAGGCTTGGGAAGAAATAAATATTACTTATACATCAAGATATTTTAAATTTTCATTTTTTTTTTTGCAAGACCATATAGACATGTGAGAAGATTATTGATGACAACAATCTTCTTAAGATGTAACACGCATGAGGTTCAGGGTTAATACTATAGTAGTCATTCAGTTTTTGTTGCATTAACTCTAGGGAATGGTATTTATTACAGGCCCTTTCCTCTCAACATTGTAGGATATAGTTAGGATTGCCACCACCTTCCATACATTGTTTAAATTACTTTATATGTAATTGCTGTATAAATAGTATTTTTTTTTTCCTGCTAGCATCTTAATCATTATTTTAGATTTATGAAATATTCCTACCTCACAGCCTCTGCTACCTCATAGCCTCTGGGCAACTGGTTATTGTAGCAATAAAATGGAAATAGAAGAAATCTAGATTGAGAATACTAGTTTTATAAAGATAGCCTTTCACTTCGATTCCATTTATTTTAAGCAGAGCTGGTGCTAGGTTTACACATTTAGGGTGGAAAAACCTTTATCTTTTATGGATGTGGCTCAATTCTAAAATCCAGTGTGACCCAAATACTAATATAAGTATGCCTTGCTTTAAGCATTTAAATGAGGGTATGTTACTACTATTTAGATAGACTCATGTTTACTCATTTGGAAAGCATCACACATATTTATTTAAATCGGTCGGCTTCCATATGTTTGTGAGAAAATCCAGATTATACAAATTAGCCTTACCCCAACCCAGAACAAGGGACAGTTGTTTAGGACTATAGATTCATATGTTGGAGATTGTAGAGACTTTAGAGATTTCGTTCTTTCCTGCGTATATATTATTTATAGATGAGAAGATTGAGATGGTCACTTGTATAAGATCCACAGTTACTTAGTACCAAAACTGTTCTCCTGACTATAGCTCATCACCTCTTTACTTCATAAAGGATATTGATCACTTAGCATAATTCCCTAGTGTATTTCAAATGCTTTAGTTCGTAAGAAGGTTTTATAAGTACCCTTTCAGAAATACATGTTTTGTATATTGACTCACCTAGATTTATAAATACTTTTCGAGTGAGGTAGGAGAGATCAGAGGATCCATAATCATAAAACTCCCTAATAAAGTTCCTCCAATGCCTAGTATTAAAATACAGTTTTTCCGCAGCACTGTGATCTTTGAAGTAGGAAATGGAACCAACCATTACATGGAACACCACAGTTCCTAGGGTTAAATTTTGAGACCCACTGGATTAGTTTTCATACTTTGATTAAAAATTAACAAAAATGTTTAGATATTTGTACTTTAGATTATTATTTTTGTAGCTGCTTATGTAATCTTGTGTGTTTGGTAATGTGCTATAGTATGATGTTTTGGGGAAACATCTTAATTACTTATAATGCTAATATGAAGTTTTGTAATGAGTTAACCAAGCCTTTCTTTTAGAAAATATGGCAAAAATTAGAAACTCAATATAAATTTCTAAGGAAGGGTTTTAATTCTTATCTTTCTGTCACAGGGAGTCAGAAACACATTTTTCTTCTGACACAGATTTTGAAGATATCGAAGGAAAAAACCAAAAGCAAGGCAAAGGCAAAGTATGTATCAAATATTTGACTTTATTTTGTTTCCTAAGATCTCACACACACACAGATTTAAGTTATGTCTCAGATAGTTTTATCTTTTAAAAATGGCTTTTTAAGGGGGTGGGAGCTGATTGGTATGGTAAGCCTTCTGAGTAAATGTGGTCCTTTTGTCTTCTAGACCAGGTAGCCTTTGGGATCTATTTACACTGCTGTAAAGTTGCAAATAATAATAATAATAATAATAATACATTTCCAGTAGTTTATTTCGTAAAGCACAGTATGTGAAGCAGAATGCAATGTTCTGTTGGCTTTATTTTTGTTTTCCCACAAGTAATAAAATGTAAAGCAAAGCAATATATAAAATCTTTTATTCTAAAGCACTCTAAAAATGTAACATACAACCAGTTTAAGGCTAATGGGTTACAAATGACAATAGTTTTACTCTTTATAAGTAATATGAAAGATAAAAAATTACAAAGTTAAGTTCTGAGTCAATATAATGTAAGTTTAAAGTGTGAGGGGGTTAGCCTGAGGGCTGGATATAACTTGGCGAATGGCTAAATTATTTTGTTGTTTTGGAAAGTATATTTGACTCTGCATGTGTGTAAATACATTATGCAAAAGATAACTTGTTTTTGTTGTTCAGCATTTGTTTTTCAAAATGAATTTTGGATTTATATTGTCTCATGACATACTTTGAAAAAGTCTTAACAATACAGAAGTTTACGATGACCAAAGTGAAATTTTTCCATAATCCTATCACCTGGAGGTAATTTATTCTTTAAACATTTTGATGCACATACTTTTATTCATACACCTATGTATAAACATGATTATAACATTTTATTTAAGTGGAGTCATACTATGCAAACAGTTTAATGTGCTTTTAAAACTCAATGGTATGTTGTCAACAACTTTCCCATAAGTGACTGTAAAACTCTCTTTTATTTTTTTTCTAATTTTTAAATTAAATTTATTTGTTTTTTTGGAGATGGGGGTCTCTCTATGTTGCCTAGACTGGAGTGCAGTGGCTATTCACTGGCACAGTCATGGCACACTACAGCCTCAAACTCTTGGGCTAAAGCAATTATCCTGCCTCAGCCTCTCGACTGGACTACAGGCACCACAGGCCTGTGCCACAATGCCTGGCTTCTCTGTAATTCCTTTTAGTTTTTATTTTTGTAGAGATGAGATTTCACTATGTTCCCCAGGCTGGTCCTGTACTACTGGGCTCAAGCAATCCTCCTGCCTCAGCCTCCCAAAGTGCTGGGATTTACAGGTGTGAGCCACCACGCCTGGCCATTCTCTTGTGATTTCTAATTGTGGCAAAACATCACGTTTAATGTATGGAACATAATTTATTTAACTAATGCTTGGAATATTTTTTGAGTGCTCATAATTCATGTGTTTCATAATTTTGTGTGCTCTCTTATTTCCTTAAAAAGATTCGAGAGAGGGATATGAATAGAAATATTAACTTACGGCTATCCAAAGATAACCTTAATTCTGTTGGACAGTATAATTTATTAGAAAACCATTTTTTTCCATTAACCTACTTTTGCCTTTGATTTAATTTACAAGTTTGGACAAGATTCTTGGTGGCACCTGAGTAGATGACTCTGAAGTTTTTGTGCCACAGTTTGGTTAAGGTTATATAGCTACTACTGTGGGTGAGGTGTTGGGACAGGTCAAGGATTTATTACAATAATAGCAACTGCATTTTGAGACTATACTATGTATGTTCCATGTGTTGTGCTAACAGTTTCACATGTTAATCTAATATTTGAACAACTGCGTAGATGAGAAAACACCATTATTTTATAGGTAGGAAACTGAAGTCCAGAGAAGCCCAATGGTTAAAGGATTTGAGCTCAGGTCTGTGCCCTTAACCCTCTATACTATACCACTTCCTAAAGTCTTTATGTAGAAGTTTTTTTTCTCTCCAAGGTTGTACACAGGTTAGCATATTTGCTTTTTGTATAATGCTTCCTTTGTATTATCACTCCTTGCACATTTTTTTTTCTAGCACAGCATACCCATTCTGCCATTTTAATTGTCCCAATTAGTTTTTCATACTGACAGGGACTATTGAGGCATTTGATAGATAAACTGCAAATATACAGCTCCATGTTAATTAACATTTTATATTTTACTAGTCTATTCTGTTGTAGTTGATCTTTTCTTTCAACCTTATCTCTGAAAATGCTTTTACTGGGGACAAAAGCCTTTCATTGTGCAATTAGGAATTAATGAATTAGGTTCACAAAGACTGAATCTCATTTACAGAATATAGCAGTCTCCCTTATTCTCAGGGATACATTCTAAGACCCCCAGTGGATGCCTGAAATTGCGGATAGTACTGAACCTTGCATATTGAATTTTTTCAATATGGTAACCAAAATGGCTAGTAAGTGACTAATGAGCTGCGTGGATATGCTGGACAAAGGGATGATTCACGTCCTGGGTGGGATACGGCAGGATGATGAGTGATTCTATCATGCTACTCAGAATGGTGTGCAATTTAAAACTTTTGAATTGTTTATTTCTAGAATTTCCTACTGAATATTTTTGGACTGCAGCAGACCAAGGGTAACTGAAACTGAATAAAGTAAAACCCAGGGGAGGACTACTGTATTGCAAATTAACAAGTAATATGTTTCAGGTGTTTCAGGTGTTCCCCTTTAGGGAAGGGGTTTAAAGTAACTGTTAAGAGTTGAGTCGTTTTGGACTCTTGGAGGAAGAAGGGACCCTCTAAGGAATGAAGTACATAAATACCACAGGCTTTCAGTGGAAAGAAATTTGTAGGCATCGCTATAGATCAGAGATCCGCAATCTGTGGCTTGTTTTTGTACTGTCCAGGAGCTCTAAGAATAGTGTGTGTATATATATATATATATATATATATATATATATATATATTTTTTTTTTTTTTTTTTTATAGAGATGGGGTCTCGCTCTGTTGACCAGGCTTGTCTTAAACTCCTGGCCTTAAGCAATCTTCCCATCTCAACCTCCGAAAGTATTGGGATTACAGGTGGGAGCCACCGCTCCCGGTCGTTTTAATATTTATTTATTTATTTATTTTTATTTTTATGTATTTATTTATTTATTTATTTATTTATTTATTTATTTATTTTTGAGACGGAGTCTTGCTCTGTCGCCCAGGCTGGAGTGCAGTGGCGCAGTCTTGGCTCACTGCAAGCTCCGCCTTCCGGGTTCACGCCATTCTCCTGCCTCAGCCTCCTGAGTAGCTGGGACTGCAGGTGCCTGCCACCACGCCCAGCTAATTTTTTTGTAATTTTAGTAGAGACGGGGTTTCACCGTGTTAGCCAGGATGGTCTCGATCTCCTGACCTCGTGATCCGCCCACCTTGGCCTCCCAAAGTGCTGGGATTACAGGCTTGAGCCACTGCGCCCGGCCTATTTATTGCTCGAGACAGAGTTTTGCTCTGTCACCCAGGCTGGAGTGCAGTGGTGTGATCTCGGCTCACTGCAGCCTCCACCTCCCGGGTTCAAGCAATTTTCCTGCCTCAGCCTCCCGAGTAGCTGGGACTATAGGCGTATGCCGCCATGCCTGGCTAATTTTTTGTATTTTAGTAGAGACAGGGCTTCACCGTGTTGGCCAGGCTGGTCTCGAACTTCTGAGCTCAGGCAATCCGCCCACCTCGGCCTACCAAAGTGCTAGGATTACAGGCGTGAGCCACCACGCTGGGCTGTTTTTATAATTTTAAATAGTTTTAAAAATAAAGAATATGCTACAGAGACTGTATGTGGCCCACAAAGCCTAACATATTTACTATCCAGTTCTTTACAGAAAGTTGGCCAACACTTGCTTTCTAGATCGTAGAGATGTGTTGGTCTAAAAGAGACCTTTAAGAAATCATCAAATCCAGGGGTCGGAATACCTTTCTGTAAAGTATTTTAATTCAACCCTGGCATTTGAGAAATGAGGACTCCGAGTTAGGGAATGGCTTGTTTTCTTAAAGTATAAGAGCTATGGGAGGTATTTTTATAGCTTAGGCATATAGGGAACCTTTTCACTGATTTTTTTGATGCCCCTACCCGCGCGTCCCCACCCCCCCACCAATACTGACAACTTTTGTTATAATGGGCTTCATTTCCATAGTTTTCATTAATTGAATTTTCATGATGACTAAATGTTGAAGGGAGGCCTAGAACAAGAATGAGATTGATAAACCTACTCCTAATGTTCAGAATTCCTTGTTCAGAGCACTGCAATGATTTCTAAGACTAACAATACAAATAAAATGTTGAAGTGAGTATAAGGTACATATTTGATAATGAGTTTGGTTATTCTTGCTGCCCACTTCAGTCTGCATCCAAAAGCTGCATAAGGGAGTAATATAAAACTTGGAGATAGCTACCTTGATTTACTACACCCTTGAGAATTCTCTGATTATACTTGAGAGATATTTTTGCAGTGTTTTTCAAACTTTGTTGATATTTTGAGGGCTTTTAAGTCTGTGATTTTATATTACTTTTCAAAATAGATTCAAATCAGTATTTTGTGTCATTGTTTCTGTTGGTCTTCCTACCAGATTAAGATTCATGTAACATTTACTGAACTCCTTTTAACATAATTTTTTCATTTTACAGTGATAATAATAGCTGACATTTTTTGACTTTATTATATGCTGGGTATGTTGCTAAGTACTTTGTGTTTTCATTATCACAGCAACTCTATGGGGTAGGCACAGTTTTATCCTCACTTTACAAATTAGAAAAACATCACTGAAACATAGTGTGGTTAAGTAATTTGCCTAAAATCACTCAGCTAATAGTAGCAGAAATTTGCACCCACAGAGTCTGTCTGTCTGCAGAGGCTATGCTGCTAACTACTATGTCATGTGAGGCATGGTAGTATACTTGAAAAAATGGACACCACAAAGAGGCTGTCACAGTTATATCATTTTGTTATAAGTGGATGGAATTCTTTAGGGCAAGTTTAAGCATGTTATGTACCCTATCAGCTACTTCTACTGTAGCTGTGTTTTGAACTCTCAAGGATAGTGATATAACTTAACCACCTCGTATTTTTTATGCAGACTTGTAAAAAAGGCAAAAAGGGCCCAGCAGAAAAGGGCAAAGGTGGAAATGGAGGAGGAAAACCTCCTTCTGGTCCAAACCGAATGAATGGTCATCACCAACAGAATGGAGTGGAAAACATGATGTTGTTTGAAGTTGTTAAAATGGGCAAGAGTGCTATGCAGGTAAGATTTATGTTGTTCTTCCCAGTTCATTTGTACATTTTAAACTTTAATGAGTTATATAGAGTGTAGCTCTGATTTTTCTAATTGCATTTTAAACATACACTACTTATTAGAAAAAAGCAACAAAATCATCAGAAAACTCTTGGGATGTATTTCTTCATATATAAGACTTTTGTGCTGTGTTTTGATTCATTTTCTGCTGCATGTTTTTTTCTTTTTTCTTATTTATTTTGTTTTATTTTATTTTTTTTGAGACAGAGTCTCGCTCTGTTGCCCAGGCTGGAGTACAGTGGCACAGTCTCGGCTCACCACAACCTCCACGTCCTGGGTTCAAGCGATTCTCCTGCCTCAGCCTCCCAAGTAGCTGGGATTACAGGTACAAACCACCATGCCTGGCTAGTGTTTTTTTTTTTTTTTTTTTTTTTTTGGTGGGTATTTTCAGTGGAGACGGGGTTTCACCATGTTGGCCAGGCTTGTCTCAAACTCCTGGCCTCAAGTAATCTGCCCTCCTTGGCCTCCCAAAGTGCTGGGATTACAGGCGGAAGCCACCATGCCCAGCCCATTATTTTTTATTATTATTATTATTTTTTTGAGATGGAGTCTCACTCTATTGCCCAGGCTGGAGTGCAGTGGCATGATCTCTGCTCACTGCAACCTCCGCCTCCTGGGTTCAGGCGATTCTCCTGCCTCAGCCTCCCGAGTAGCTGGGATTACAGGTGCCCACCACCATGGCTGGCTAATTTTTGGTTTTTAGTAGAGATGGGGTTTCACCATGTTGGCCAGGCTGGTCTCAAACTCCTGACCTTAAGTAATCCACCTGCCTCAGCCTCCCAAAGTGCTGGGATTACAGGCGTGAGCCACCACGCCCAGCCCCAACCCATTATTTTTTTTAATGGCCTAAGGTAAAAAATAATTTGGTCAAAAATATGCTGATGTAAACCATGGCTATGAGGTCTCAGTTTTCCCTGAATTTATATAGATGCCATTAAAATACGAAGTCTTCTACCCATATGGAATTCCTGGTTGAGTGACCTAATATAATTATTATCCACTTTAGTGGAATGAATTATTTTAGTTACTGTTGTCTATTACAAATTTTATTATTTGTGCTTGTTTCTTAGAAGAATAAAAAGTTGGAGGCATATTCATGTCGAATCATTCGAATTATGTTTTCTCTGCATACTTTTATGACAATAGAAGCATTTAGGCTTTCTAATGTTGGCTAAACCATTAGAAAGTGGAATAAATACAATACTCAAGGAGTATATATACTTAATAAAGTTTTAATTTAATTTATAAAAGCTACAGGAAATAGTTTTTTTTTTTTTAAATTTCAACTTTTAGATACAGGGATTACATATACAGGTTTGTACATGAGTATATTGCACCTAGGAAGTGAGGGTAGTATCCAGTGGGTAGTTTTTCAGTCCCCACCCCCTACCCCCAGTAGTCCGCAGTGTCTATGTTTTCCACATTTGTGTCCACATGTGCTCAATATTTAGCTTCCACTTACAAGTGAGAACATGTGGTATTTGGTTTTCTGTTCCTGCGTTAATTCACTTAGGATTATTGCCTCCAACTCTACCCATGTTGCTGTGAAAGACACAATTGCATTCTTTTTTATGACTGTGGAGAATAGTATTTCTTCATAGAAATAACTTTAATCAGTGATGGGTGCACATGAATGGTTATCTGAGAACTATCCGTTCAGGCTTTTTGTTAATAAAAAACTGACACAAATACCTTGTTTAGAAATATAGAATTAGCTTAATATGTGTGGTTTTATAAATAAAATGTATCAAATGAGGCTAATAAAGAACAGTTTTACATGTAAAATGTGAAAATACTTGTTAATTGTTTGAGCTTTCGCCAATTTTACAGAGCAAAGAACTTAAAAGGTGCCAGATTTATTCATACCATTCTAATGCACCTTTTTAAATCCGTTTATTAATGTTTGCTTGTATATCATGATTAGAGTGTGGATTCTTTTTCTTGTGTAATGTTTTAAATTACTGTTTTGAATATGTTTGGCTTTTAAAAAATAAATAATGTCTTATTATATTGCTGTACTGTGGTTTATTTAGTCATTCCCCAATTTTAAAAATTACTTTTCTCTCTCTAGTTCTCCTTTTGGGTTATTTTTATCAAGAGGATAAATTATTTCAGTTACATTGTATTGCATTTCATTACTTTCCTTCTTTTTTTTATATTATACATTTTCTCTAATATTTTGTTCTAAGTAGTTAAATGCACTAATCTTCTTTCTTCTGCTATCTTTTTAACATCAGTGTCTTAGTCCATTTGGGCTGCTATTAAAGAAACTAACATAGGCCAGGTGTAGCAGCTCACATAATCCCAGCACTTTGGGAGGCCAAGGTAGGTGGATCGCCTGAGGTCAGGAGTTGGAGACCAGCCTGCCCAACATGGTGAAACCCAGTCTCTACTAAAAATAAAAAAGTTAGCTGGGCTTGGTGGTGAGCACCTGTAATCTCAGCTACTCGGGAGGCTTAGGCAGGAGAATCACTTGAACCCTGGAGGCGTAGGTTGCAGTGAGCTGAGATCGCACCATTGCACTCCAGCCTGGGCAACAAGAGTGAAACCCTGTCTAAAAAAACAAACAAAAACAAAAAACCAACATAAACTAGAAAGCTTATAAAAAACAGAAATTTATTTCTTACAGTTTTGCAGGCTGCGAAGTTCAATATTAGGTGCCTACAGATTCATTATCTGGTGAAGGCCTGTTTTCTGGTTCATAGATGGCATCCTCTTACTGTGTCCTCACATGGAAGGGGCAAGGCAGCTCTCAGGGACCTTGTGATCTTATTGCCATCTATAGGCTCCACTTCTTAATACCATAACATTGACTACAGTTCAACATACAGTTTGAACACAAAACCCTTCAGACCACAGCTATGAGAAATCCTGACTCATAACCACAGCTAATTGGGCTATTCCATTTTTATCTAAAAATGAATATTTTGTTTATTTTTGTGTTGCTTATGGCTTGTCATATTAAGATTGTACCTCTATCTGTGCCATTTTTGTTTTCATTTTTTATTTTAAGATGAGGTTTCATTATGTTGCTCAGGCTGGACTTGAACTCCTGGGCTCAAGCAATCCTCCTGCCTCAGCCTCCCCAGTAAGTGGGACTACAGGCACATGCCATTGTGCCTAGCTTGTTTTTCTGTTTTGAAATGTGTTTCCCTCTTAAGAGAGAATGTCTGCACTATCTTTCCATTGATTTCCTGGAATCTTTTCAACAATTTTATTTTGTTATGTGTGTTCCCACTTGTGTTACCCTTTTAAGACCAAATTTGATGGAGGAAGTCCTCTGTTTAGAAACTTCCAAGGGTTCTTATCTAAAATTTCTAGCTCAGATTTCCTTATGCCATGTTTTCTGTCCTCCAGTCACAGTATATACTCTGCCCTTAGGCTTTTCTTTTTGTTTTTCTTGTTGTTTGCAATAGTTTTATTTTACTCCCCCCTTGCATATCAAATAGGACTGAGCAAATCAAATGTCAGTCTTCTGAAAAGCATTCTCAGACACTACTACTTTTCCTTTCCAATGTGTTTTTTACTCTTATCTTTTCATTATATAGCACTTATACTGTGCCTGACTTTGACTCTAGATTGCTAATTCTTTGATCAAGGATCATGTGTTATTCATTATTTTTGCGTTGCCAGGATATACCTATCTCAGTAGTTGTTGTTGTTGTTATTATTATTATTATTATCATCATTATTCGAGACAAGATCTCACTCTGTCACCCAGGCTGGAGTGCAGTGGCATGATCTCGGCTCACTGCAACCTCCGCCTCCCGGGTTCAAGTGATTCTCATGCCTCAGCCTCCCAAGTAGCTGGGATTACAGGTGCATGCCACCACGCCCAGCTAATTTTTGTTTGTACCTTTTGGTAGAGACGGAGCTTCATCATGTTGGCCAGGCTGTCTCTCTCAGTAATTATAAGTGATAGTCAATAAATGCAAGAATGGCTGTTGGTTTAAAACTAGTTGTTATGTTTTAAGAATGGAGAAAGTATGCGTGTGCCCCCTAATTTTATTATATAACAGATGTTGAATTTTGTTACATAAGTTCTCAGCATACTATTTGATTAAAAATTTTAAGCATATTTCAGTAGCTCGCATTATTTTTATTATAGCAGACTTATTTTCCTAGTGTAAACTCTACTTGATCTTAATGAATTACTTTTTAATGTGATGTAGTGGTCTCTTTGTAAGAGTTCATTGAATATTTTGCATCTTTATTGATGAGAGTAGCCATTGTTCCAGTTATCTATTGATGCATAACAAACCACCCCAAACTTAGTGATGTGAAACAACAATCATTTTATTATGCCTAATGATTCTTTGGGTCTGGAATTCAGACAGAACTAAGTGGAGATGACTTGTGTCTGCTTTATGATGTCAAGGGCCTTAGCTTGGACCATTTGAGTGCCTGGCACTAACACAGTTAGGGACTATAATCATTTGGAAGCTTCTTTACTCATGTTTAGTGCCTAGTCTGTAGTGATATGAAGGCTGGACTTAGCCAGAACTGTTAGCTGCATAACTACAAATGGCCTTTCTATGTGGCTACGGCTTCTTACAGTATGGCGTCTGGGTTTGGAGAGAATGTCCTGAGAGAAGTGTCCAGTTTGCTAGTGCTCCAAGAGACCAGTGCAGTTGCTGCCTGGCATTCTGTGACCTAATTTTGGAAGCATCACTGCATTCTATTCTAGAGAAGATGACATAGACCCTCTTACTGGGGAACAATGTCCAATAATTTGGGGCCATGTTTTAAAACTGTCACAGTCTCTATGATATATTCTTTTGCTGTTTATTGCCTATATCATATTTGGGAAAAATACTGAGCACATTTCTTTTGTAAATTATGTTGGTTAATATAAACAAGCTGTTGTAAATACAACAAAGTAGAAATTAAGTAAAGTTTTAGAATAATTCCAGTCAGTCTATCTGAACCAGGTATTTCTTAGATATTTTTCCTTGATTTATCTTTATTGTGTAATCATAGTATCTTTTTTGTACATTAGATTCTACATGTTTTAGTCATTGTTTGTACCTGGATTTCCTATTTATTGGTATATAACTTAGAAACATTTCCCTCTCCCAACCTTTTGTTTTTTATACTAGCTCTTGTTTATCATCTTGATTTTATTTAATTTGCTCTATTTAAAAAGTTTTGTTGTTGTTGTTTTTGTTTGTTTGTTTGTTTGGAGACAGAGTCTCGCTCTCTTGCTCAGGCGGGAGTGCAGTGGTGCGACCTCAGCTCACTGCAGCCTTCATCTCCCGGGTTCAAGTGATTCTTCTGCCTCAGCCTCCCGAGTAGCTGGGATTATAGGCATGCACCACCACACCCAGCTAATTTTTGTATTTTTAGTAGAGACGGGGTTTCACCATGTTGGCCTCTCGAACTCCTGACCTCAAGTGATCCGCTGGCTTCAGCCTCCCAAAGTGCTGGGATTACAGGCGTGAGCTACCGCACCCAGCCTTAAAATTGAAAATCAGTTTTGTCGTTGCCTCTCTTGCCCCCAAAGGAATAAAGTATTCATTTTATTTTTAGTTCTAGCCTATTTTCTTTTTTAAGAAATAACCGTATTGAGATATATTTACCATACTATAAAATTTACCCTTTAAAGTGCAAATTCAGAGTTGTACAGCCACCATTACAATATAATTTTAGAATATTTTATTTATTTTTATTATTATTTTTTGAGATGGAGTCTCACTCACTCTGTTGTCCAGGTTGGGGTACAGTGGCATGATCTTGGCTCACTGCAACCTCCATCTCCTGGATTCAAGTGATACTCCTGCCTCAGCCTCGCGAGTAGTTGGGATTACAGGCGTGCACCACCACGCCTGGCTAATTTTTGTATTGGTAGTAGAGACAAGGTTTTACCATGTCAGCCAGGCTGGTCTCGAACTCCTAACTTCAAGTGATCCACTCACCTCGGCCTCCCAAAGTTCTGGGATTATAGACATGAGCTAGCACACCTGCACTGTGTTGTCTTAATTATTTGAAATTCTCTCCTTTCTTTAATGTCACTGAGAAATCATAAGTAATTATACTTGATGGAATTGACTTCCATAGTTTCCACATTCTTTTCAATGCAAAATAAATAGAAGATTGATAGGTCATTTTGTGTTATCAGATAATTGTTTTACTGAATTCGATTCTATTTTATTATTGTTAAAATTGAACTTTAAATTTCAGTGTATAAGTATTTATATTAAAGTAATGTGATACTATATAATCTTGAATTTTATGACTTTATCAGACTTAATTGATTTTGAGAAAATTAGAAGAAGCTAATGATTTTATTTTTTTCCCTCTGCTGTAGTCGGTGGTAGATGATTGGATAGAATCATACAAGCATGACCGAGATATAGCACTTCTTGACCTTATCAACTTTTTTATTCAGTGTTCAGGCTGTAAAGGTAAGATATATTTATTTTGAAATCAGCAGCTCTCAAATAGTCACTTCGTTGTTCCACCTAAAGAGATGTTGTTAGCACTTTACATGGTAAATAACGCTAAGGCATTATTTGCATCATATCCATATAAAATTTGTAAGGAAAAAAGAGCAAAGGACAAAGTAAGAGAGAAAGTCTATTGACAAAGTTTTATTCATATGTGAAAGTTATCTAAAAACTTAGCAGTTTATAATTATTATGTTACTTTTATTAGATATATTTCCCACTTTCAGCATCTGGTTTTAGGAACAAAGAAATTGATAAGGGAGGAGGAAGATAATGAAGAGATACAGGTTCAGATGACAGGTAATCGTACAGTGTAGGGAGTAAAAAGTGCCATGAATAACAGTAAGTAAGCAAGCAAGCAAGTAAGTAAGTTACGTTAAGTAAGTTAAATAAGGTATTGATAAAACTGACATTTCTTCTAAAAGGTAAAGAAATTTTGTTGTGTGTAGTGGTGTCTTTAAAGTGTTTTTACTTTATTTTAAAAATATTTTGAACTGGGAAAGATGAAAGTACAAAATACAGAAATTTCTTCCCTAAGACAGAAGTATTTAGGACAAACATTTGGCAGGGGGACAAAATTATGTAAGTTGGGGAGTCATATATCCTCATATGGATCAATAAATGAGTCAGTCAAGATTACGGGCAGGTTCTGATGTATCTGGTGTCTCCCAATACTTAGCTCATCCTTGAAATTTCAGATGATGCCCGGGCAAATACATTTTATGGAGATTTCTGGGTTTTTTTTTTTTTTAATGAAAGTGGCATCAAAAACATTAGAGCATTAGAAATTGGGAGAGGAAGTTGCTTAAAAAATAGATATAAAACGTTAAGATGGTAAAGAATGATTTATTTAAACAAATGCAGAAACCGAATTGTAAGAAGCAATTCAATTCTGCAGTATTCCTTTAAAGATACCGTAATATCTTTGAAAAACAAGTAACATTGGTAGAGTTTGATCACAACATTCAGTGTAGTATGTGTATTAAATGTTTCCTGTCTGTGAGGCCTGAAAGATAGACAACTATATTAAATTCTTGAGCCTGTGATCTTTATAATGTCACTAAGGTGTTGAGAAATTTAAAAAATTGTCTTAATCATAGCATATAGAAAGCTGCCTAGTTTACTTCATTTGCCTAAAATAAAAGTAGCTTTAATTCAATATTAGAAAATTCAACTGACTTCTGCTCAGAGGAGATGTTGTCATGATGTTACTATGGTATCCTTGAGGTTCTGAACCAGATTGACTGTTTAAAGATGAGCTATACTAAAATTATTTTTCCCTATATCCAGTCATTTTTTTCTAGGGTAGGATGGATATAAGTACCTGCTTGTTTTGTCATATAATCAAGGGCTATGTCCTTTCTCATTAGGCTCTTTGCAAATGGAAGGTTGAGTGCAGACAGCTGAACAGATGCCAGAAATAACGTAATGAGTTGAAATTTTAAATCTTAAGTCTCCCCTTTTATTTATTTATTTATTATTATTATTATTATTATTATTATTATTATTATTATTTTATGAGAGAGAGTCTTGTTCTTTCATCCAGGCTGGAGTGTAGTGTCGTGATCATGGCTCACTGCGGCCTTGACCTCCTGGGCTCAGGTGATCCTCCCACCTTAACCTCCTGAATAGCTGGGACTACAGGCTCACGACAACACGCCCAGCTAATTTTTTGTTTCTGTTTTTATTTTTTGTGGACATGGGGTTTTGCCATGTTGCCCAGGCCGCAAGTGATCCTCTTGCCTCATCCTCCGAAGTAGCTGGGGCTACAGGCGTGCACCACCATGCCCAGCTAGTTTTTATTTTTCGTAGAGACAGATCTGGGCCCAGGCTGATCCTCAATCTCCTAAACTCAGGCAGTTGTCCCACCTCAGCCTCCAAAGTGCTGGGATTACAGGCATGAGCCACCTTCCTGGCATGAGTTTGTTTGTTTGTTTGTTTGTCTGTTTTTGGCATGAGTTTCTTTCTTTCTTTTTTTTTTTTTTTAATTTAATTTTTTTTTGTAGAGACAGGTCTTTCTCTGTTGCCCAGGCTGGTCTCAATCTCCTAGCCTGAAGTTGTCCCACCTTGGCCTCCCAAAGTGCTGGAATTACAGGTGTGAGCCACCCCTCCCACCTGAGTTTCTTAATTAGGCTTCTGAGTTGTAGTTTTTTTTAAAACAAGGCCGCAGAGCATGTTCCCTTTGTCAAATTCATTCCTTTTTTGGCATCAGTTTGTTTACAAATCAGGAGCTTGCTAACTCAACATTTGGACCTTGTCACAAGTGAGTTTGTCAAGATTTCTAAAAACTTAAGGTGTTGAAAACTTAAATTGTAAGGTTAATTTAAGCACTGCTGTAATATTTATCTTAGAATCAGGCAATCTCCATGAAGGGGAATTTACTATATAATGAAAGATAAAGCCATTAATTACTTATACACACAAAATTATTTTAATATAATTCTTTTATAAATGACTTAGAAACTTCTTTAAGTATACTTATTGTAATTTAACATTTCCTGCAGACCCAAAGTTGTTATAAGCATCAGTTATTTTTCTACAATACATTGATGGCTTCTGTAGCTGTTGAAGCATGGAGGGATGTTTAACTCTATGCTGCTCCTGACTGCTCCGTTGGTGATTCTGTGGCCAGTGTTTTCTTCTTTTTTTCCTAGTCAGCTGTCACTTTTCTTTTTTTCTTTCTCTTTTCTTTTAAAATAGAGATAGGGTCTTGCTATATCACTTTTAGATTTACCGGATTTTAGCAGTCTTGCTAAAAATGTCCCCCACATTTTTAAGGCAGCAGGCTCTGGCCTTATGTCCTAATGGTGGCTTCATACCTGCCTCAAGAGTTAAATGAATGGAGTTTGTGATAGCTACTTTCTTTTCTGCTCTGAGGTCCTTTTCTGCTTGTTTTTGGGTTTCTGGATGTCTTGTGGTTTATGAGACGGGGGAGGAGCTTTAGAAATGAGGGATTGTTGAAAAGTATGCAGTATGTTTGCTTTGAGATATATTTATATGTAAATGTTAATTTCACAGAAATGTTCAGGCCATTAGTT